>NC_092607.1:15037500-16285833 GCF_047663525.1 Anas platyrhynchos
ATTCATGCCAGGGTAAATGCTGCGCTTCGAGCCAAAGCCCTCCCCGCGTGCCAACGAGGAGAGAGTACCTGCAAAATCCGCTTCCAAGTGGCAGGGCTTGAAAAATGGCAGCACGCTTTGCATAGGGAATGGCCAGGCCGAGGAAACCCAGCAGAGGTGAGCCAGGTTCCCCTCCTGCCCTCTTGCTAGGTCCCGTCCCCGGCAGAGCTGGTAACTGGGAATAAATCCAAACGTGAAGCAGTCCCTGGGCAGTGCTGGGGGAGAGCAAGGCTCTTTGTCTGGGCTTCTCCCTGCTGGAAGCCCTCAGCTAGCAGCCAGCTGGCGAGGCTCCTTCCTGCCTGCCCTGGCCATTGGGGCTGGGTGGCTGGAACACAGGGATCGTGCTCTGGGCTGGGGAAAAGGCAGGCAGGGCTGCGTTTTTGGTGGCCACACAGAGCTTGGTGACTGCATTGTCCCTGGCCTTGGCCACCTGCTGGCGTCACAGCCCCCAGTGCTGCAGCAGGTTTGGCTCTGGGTTCAGGAATTTGGGTTTTATGCATGGAAATGGGGATGTGGAGAGGTTCTAGCATTCGTATGCTGGCAGCACAAGGGAATGGCTACTTGTCAGCTGCAAATTCAACCCATCTGCCTTGGTCATTAGAGACTTCCAGCTTGGCATTTAGCTTAGACAAGGTAATGGACTCTTTTTTTTGCACTGTGCTCAATCTGAATCTGTCTTACTTTTCAGTTTCCAAATATATACACGATAACCAAAATGATTCATGGTACTTTAATACCTCGAGTTATGCAGTCCCTTCCTTCCCAACAGTCCTTTCTTCAGTTCTGATGGCCATTCTTTAACCTAATAATTTTTTTTCTCACATTTTCTGGAAGAGCTCCCTTAGACAAAAATAATGCTGAACATGTAAGACATCACTGTGAATATCAATTAAGGGTTTTCTTCTCCTTCTGCTCCCCATTCCTCCTCTGGGCTAAAAGCAAGCACAGTCAGCTGTAGCTGACACAGAAGCTGAAGAGAGAGGCATCGTAGTTACTCTGCCTGTCGGGGTTGCTTGTACAGCAGACGTCAGATCCCGAGCCAAACTTTCCAACTCCATCTGGGACAGGAGCTGATTTTTTTGTTCATGCTCAAATATTCCTTATATTTTATGATTTGCTTTTGTGGAATGTCACAATGAGACCATTTTTATACTTTTCCTTTTTTAACCAATCTGCAAATGAGAATCATTTATTTCTGGAAAGTTTACGTGATGATTTTCAAGCACAAAAGATACTGAAGCACAAAATGAATGTGGATCTTATTTTGATGGATGTGTGTGAATTAGTGGTTACTAATTAGTTCTAGTGGTTGCCTAGGGACCAGTTAACAGGACTTTGTTACATTCAGCACAGAAAACTGTCCCAGCAAGTAATATGTGCGTATAAATATTTGTTGGATTGATGGTGGTAATTTTGCAAAGATAAAGAAAATTACATGCTGCACTGACTCAGAGCAGCCTATAGTTTATCAGTAAAAAAGCTTATCTGCAATACACCCCCACCTTTTCTTTTTTCAGGTGTTACTGGCAGCTACAAGTGGTAAGGTTAAAGTCCGGGACTTTTTATAAAATTGCAGAACCTGTTCCCAGGGGTAGTGCCTGCCTGAGCTCTGTGCTGCATGGTGAGGAGGTGACACCCTGCTGGAGGGCAGTTGTCCCCATGCTGGGACCTCTGCCAGTCCAGGTGGCTCCTCTCCGTGCTGTGGGGCACAGTGTGGACGTGTCACCAGGTGTGCTTGAAAATATACAGGAATGGTGCGTGCATGCTACAGGAAACTCTCCTCTGCTGTCATTTCAGCCACAAAGCATGTGGAGAGGGAACTGGTGCTGAGCTGGGGAAACACTGTGCTACTGAATTAATAGTATCTAATTCTGTAAGGAACTTACTGAAATTAATTTACCTGACATAAGCAACACCTCTGCATTACCTGGGCAGTAGAAATCTGTTTGTTTTTCTGACTTGTTGTGGGGAGAATCCAAAGGAAAGTACCCTTTTGCTCTGGGCTGTGAGGAGCATCCCTTCGCCCTGCCTCGTGCACACCTATCCCGGTCAGCCGCTGGTGATGGTGAGATCCTGGAGACGGAGACAAGTTACCAAGGAAGCGCTCAGTCAGGTTAAATCTTACTCACACATCAGTTCTGATCTTGCATCAATAAATACAATTAGCTTCTACTGACTTAAATTTCCAGAAAGAAAGCATCATACAAGCTGTTGAATTAGTCTCTGATGTAAATGCTGACATCCATAGGTAGAAATTTGGTCCAGAGAGTACAAAGGTGACTTGCCACGCTGCTGTACATGTAGCTAAAACCAGACATTGTAATTAGTTCTAAATAAGGCACTCTTGTGGCCAAGTTTGACAAATAAACCTCTATTAGGATAGAAAGCATCATTGACTGCTGGCAGATAACTGGTGGCAGCGTGCTGGTGCATGGGCGCTGGGAAAATGGAGCATCCTCAGGTTTGCTCCTGAAACAGAAAGAGCCGAGGCACGTTGGTGCCCAGCCTGCAGCAGGAGCAAGTTTCCAGAGATTGGGCTCCGCAGGGGCTCTTCTGGTGCTTCCCAAGCCCTGTACAAATGGGGGGGGGGGGTGATTAAAGCTGGGAGCTGACACTGACCCGTCCCCATGTTGCCTTCTATGGAGGTGGAAGGAACGCAAGGACCATCCTCCCAGGGAGGGTGAGGCGGGATACGGAGCTGACCTAGTTTTGCACAACTGTTCTCATCCAGAGCACAGCCTCCTGCTCATCGAGTGGAAGTGTCCGGTGCCAAGAGCTGTATCTGGAATTAGAGGAGTTCAGGATTCGGCAGGGCAACCTCTAGACTTCGTGAGAAAGCAAGTATTTTAAGAAACGCTCTCACTTACCCTGGAAAGTCCCCGTACGTTCAGCTTTTGGCTTTTAAGCTTTCACAAGTTTGGCTATGCAGAATTTCAAGACTTTAGTTTACATTGAAGAGAAGTGGCTCAGACTCTGCCCTGCCCTCAGCTGAATGTGTGCACTTCCCAGGGGAATTATCACTGAAGCGGAGGACACAGCCTGTTGTGCCTTCTCCTTTACATGCCATTACAAAGAACATGCTTATTCAGCCTTTTAACAGACTGGCTATTTCTACTTATTCAGCTTTTGCCATGTTCCCCATTATTTATGGATTCCTTTTTCTCTTGAATTGCTTTTCTTCGAGATGCTGGTTAAAATTCATGTGGTTTCAGCATTACCGTGTCCTCCGCTAAAGCCTTATCAGTATTACCAATGTCTGCTTTTTTAGTGTCTGTTTTATATTGAATACATTCATGTGACACTAGCTGCTTCACAATATCTTCCTTTTTTTTTTTTTTTTTTAGTGCCAGCAGCTTGAAATTCAGTATTCCAGTCAATCGAATTTATAATGTCTGTCTTGCAAGATGGGACAGGCTATAGAAGGAAACTTTCGTTATTCAGACCGTGGAACATTTGGATGTTTCACATTTTGCAAAGTTGTGTCTGCCTCACTTGTACCTGGATGCAGCCTGCTCTCGTTTGGAAAGCGGGAGTGCCTTCAATGCAAGCTCTCAGAGGCAGAAAGTTTCTTCCCGTTCCATGTTTGCACAGCCTCCAGCACAGCGTGGCACGGGGTGTGCCGTCTTATTACCCGAATTATCACGATTTAATATTTAACAAGCAAACTGCAGGACTGCAGAGAACAGGAGGGGAAAAACCACCACTTCCACCTGAGTCAGAGGCACACTGCAGTTCTCCAGGCCGGAATCTGCCCACGCAAAACGCACCACCCAAGGGGCAACAACCAGGGTCTGTGCTCCTCGCTGCAGTCCTGTTTGTTTTCTCCTGGGGCTTGTTCCTTCCACCCATCCCACCCAGTTCCCAGTCTCGCTGTGTGGCTGATGGCACAGCTCCATCAGGCTGGAGCTGTGGTAGGTGACAAGCCCCAGGCCCCGCAGCCATGTCCCCGCCACGCTGCACGACCCTCTTCTCTCCTGGGTGCACCGTTTGGGGCATTTCTCCGCTGATCTTGCATTTAGCGATGGTGTGTTTAATCCATTGTTGTGATACCTTGGGGTTTATCTGCTCAGAGATATTTCTGGATCGCTACCACGCTTTTAATTCACACCCTCCCTCAGAACAAATTAGCCTTCAAGCACGGACAAGCCCCGTGCTCCTGTGAAGTGTAGCTGTTGGTAGACAGGAGAAAGAATGCTTCCAAGCACGCTCAGCACATACCCACAAGGACAACGCCGTGTCTTTGAAACTCTCTGATGCAAGGGGAAGCTCCAGATTCGTTCTGGGTTTCCCATAGCACGAGTGGGTCTGGAGAAGTGGCGTGCGGGGAGCCCGGGTCAGCTGCAGATGAGCACAGCGTGGAGGAGGGACTGCCGGTGTCAGGCAGAAGTCACTGGAGTGCTTGCTAAACAAATGGTTTGGGTTTTGAAGTGCCCTTGCTAGGAGTCATCCAGTGGCAGGGGTGAGCACTTGCCCAAACACGCCGTGACTGAAGTGGCTGCCTCTGCAGGCTGGCTCCCTTTCAAGGAGGAGAGAAGAGGCATTTGTCTCTGCTTACCTGCGACTGGTGAAGGACTATGTGTACTTGTGCAGTAGCACGCCACACAGGAATGGGATTACCTCTAGAGCACAGGATCAATGCGTTTTGTTTTGCCACTTCGCCCTCCCTTATTCTGTTGCAATTCGTCATTTGTAAACCTGCTGCAGTGACAAGGTTTTCTTGGAATAGTTTTGAAGTGGATTGCATTGCTCCACGGTAGGTGAAGAGTTGGGTTTATTACAGGTGGAGCTGACAGTTACACCTAGGTATGAGGCAGCTGCTCCGTACTTTCCACTGTAAAACCCCATTTCAATTATGTTTAACATTGCAAAACTTTTGGCAGCAAGGCAAAATTTTCAATGCCATCTCCTTTATAAGGCAACTGCTCTTTCCCCTCATTGCCAGCACAAGAGGGAAACAAATAAGGATCTAGATTCTTGTTGCTGCTCCATATACATACGTACACTTGATTTAATACTGCTAGAGAGGAATAACCCTGAATGTTTAGCAACAGAAGAAAATTTCATTTTATTACTTTTTTTTTTCCTAAGCATGGGCATTTAGCTCAAATGTGCACACCTTTAATTAAATATGAACAGGTACAAGAAACCAGTACTCCTTAGTCATATATCAGTGGATTTCCCTTTCCATGATGGTTTTTGAGAACTCGTGGAGATCAGCTGCTTACTCATGGCAATGGCTTTGCTTAAAAGCTGCAGTACAAGTATTTATGTACCACATGGTGAGCTTAAATTCTGATGGATTGCTGAATAATGACTTACTGAAACAAACAAACCAACCAAAAAAAAACAAAACAAAAAAAAGACACCTTTCTGGGCAAATCAGTAAGATCTTGTAAAAGGATTTAGAATGAAACAAATTATCCTCTCCTCCCAAAGCTTTGCATTCCCAAAAGATAAGTCCAACAACACCTGCCTTGCAACACAGCCTGCATCACTGCAGGGCTAAACCAACGTGTGGGTGTAGCAAGACTGGATCCAGAGAGACCAACACATCCTCAGAGCCAGCAGTGCTCCCCCGAACACTCCTGAATCGCAATGTGTGTGAGAAATTCTCCAGGGAGATTTTATTTAAGAACTTGTATTTGCTCCAGAGCGAGGAGCATTGTCATTGTTAATTCATGTCTCATGTATTGTCAGCATATGGCTGATGGCCAGGGGCTGTCAGCTCGTTTAGGAGTGAGTAATACTCCAGAACTGGCATACAGTGTGCCATGTAAAGTGCTTGGAGATAGTAGGAGGGAGCCAGGTAGCAAAGGAATGGTTTGTGGTTTTGCTGTTGAACCTCTGAAAACAAACTCACTTTATACAAGTGCAGGTGGAGGAAGAAACTGTCACGATCGGGGTCTCTGCCTCCAGTCTTACCTCTGACCACCATCCATCCTTGCAAGACTTCCTTGCTGTCTACAGCAGATAACCAGATAACCCTGCCCGGCCCTCCTGTCCTTAATCCCAGCCTCGACACAATGAGTTGTGCTGGTGGCAGAGGTCTCCGGCAGTGATTTCCTCACTGGCCTTGGAGTCATTCCCTGTTAAAAGCATTTGTAACTTCCTCAGATGAAAAACCTCAGTGCTAAAGAGTCAAAATGCTCTACTTGCTTTGTATGCAGAAGTGCATCAATTGTTGGGAAAAGATCATTTAGAGGATAAGTATTTCTGTGACTCATCTCCCTCCTTCGCTCCCTCCAGTTCCTTGTTCAGTCTCCAGCTTGTCATTCCTGACTGGTTTTTCTTGACTCTTGTGCCTGCTCCTCCTGATGTCCAGGATGATTTCCCGTTCAGGAGGACAACAAGGCTTCCCTGGGCCACTACCAGCGGGTCTTTTCGTCTTTGTGATAGGAGACGTACTTCATCCAGACTGCCTGGTTTCCTAACTCCTCGGAAGGATGCTTGTTATGGCTGGCTGAGCTGCAGCACTTCGCTCTGTGCACGCTTCACATTCTGTTTAGTTTATGCATATATTTTTTTTCCTTTTCCTTTTAAAGTCGTGGTTGCTGGGTCCAGTGAGAATCCGTTTGATTGTTAGCTTTCAAGTATGAAGAGGGAGGGCGGGAGACATTTGGGAGGATGAGAGTTTTGAGTCTCTTTGATCATGAAAGACATTTAAGCACATGTGAAGGCAAAGCTCCTTGCAGATTCAGAAAGGAGAAGGCAAATAAAAAGAGCAGAATAGGTGTTATCTAAGAGAAATGTTATGAATCAAATTCATTTCAAGCTCCTGACTCAGAGTTTTGATACTTGCATCAACATTTACAAACAACGTCAACTGCTTTAGTCTGCCTCTGAAGCGAGGGGGGCGATTACAAACCTGCCTCGAGTTAGTGGCTTTGTACGGACAGGTGCGAGTTCAGGGGAGAGAAACGAAGGCACCTGCTGGCTGCTCTCCTGGTGACACAGCTCCGAGTCCTGAGCCCGAGCATTTCGCTGGGCTCTCCAGGCACCGTTAATGTGCTCTGAGGCCACAGAGGGCGAAGGAAAGGCCTGGGCACTGAGGCCTGTGGGTAATGCGCTGTACCCTAAAACTAAACAGAATTTATCACATAAAACCCGGTAAATCTGAATTCTGTAGGATAGTTTGGATTCTATAGGCAAACCCTGATGTAAAACGTGAATTAACACCAGAACACGCACAGCCCTGAGGAGAACACCCCCTGACAGAGCACCCACAAAAAGGTTTCTAATGGACTAAAGAAACTTCTGTTTTCCCCGCCCATCAATCAGAAGGTGGCTTTATGCTACTTAAGTTATGGTGATTTGATCTCTCCCCACAGACACGATACCAGTGCATCCACCCCACAGAACACACTCGCCCACACTTGGTACAACGCCTCCGTGCTCGTCTGTGCAGTGAAAACGTCCCCGTTCCCCCCATAAATGCTCCGAATGCCCCCCTCAGCGCCGCGGGGGCTCACGGTACCCACCCTCATCTGCATATCCCCGCCCCCCTCCCCGCCCCATTGGCCAGCACCCACCCCCGCGGCCGTGCAGCCCTCGCGACGGCGGAGCTCTCCGCCTCATTAGCATTAACCCCGCCCCCTGGCGAGAGGGCGAGGGAAACGATTGGTCCGTCCTCGCGGCGGCGGGGCGAGGCCTCGCTTTGCGATTGGCGGAGGGGCACGTCGCTCCGCTGTCGCTAGGGCCGCACTTCCGCCTGGGTGTCAGCGGGGCGGGGCGGGGGGGCTGCGGCGGCGGCGGGGCCAGGGCCAGGGCCAGGTAATGGCGGGGCCGGGACGGGGCTGAGGGGACTGAGGGGGGTTGGGGGGAGCTGTGGGGGGCTCGTCCCGACAGCACGGCCCCAGCAGCATCCCGGGGCTACGTGGGGCCGGGTGGGCCGGGCCGGGGCCTCAGCAGGACGGGGGCAGAGCCTGAGGGGGACGGGGATGGGATGGGGACAGGGAGAGGGACAGAGGCAGGGAGCCGGCCAGGGACGGGAATGGGGACAGGCACAGGGATCGGGGTAGGGACAGGGATGGGAATGGGGTCAGGGATGGGGACAGAGGGATGGGGACAGGGCACAGGACAGGGACAGGGTGAGAGTGGGGCCAAGGACAGGGATGGGAATGGGGACAGGGACAGGGATAGGGATAGGGACAGGGATGGGATGGGAACGGCGACAAGGACAAGGGCCAGGACAGGGGACAGGGGACAGGGACCAAGACCACAGCAGGGCCCAGGACAGGGACAGGGCTCAGGCCTTTCTGCGTGCAGCACAGGCTGCGAGGCACTGGAGCTCCGCCGTGCTGTGGCAAATTGCTTCTTATCTTTCCTTCTTCTCCCCTTCTCCTGGCTGCCTTTGGAGCCGGGTGGCTGCGGGAAGCAGTCTGAGCCCCGGCCCCCGAGGTGAACGCGCTGAGCTCAGCTTCAGCGTGATGTGGGAGCCTCGAGGGGCCCCTGAGGCCCCGGCTGAAGGCTGGAGCTGTGGGGGCTTGCAGGAGCCTGGTTGTCGCTCTGCAGTCACGTCCTCGATGTTTCTCTTCCAGATCTCCTCAAAGGGAGGCGAGCAAGATGGGAAAAACAGCAGGAAAAAAGGCTTTTGTTTAAATAACATGCCACCAGAACTTCTGCATGGTTACAAAGGTACAAGTTATGTTGCCACTTACTTAATTTGGATATTAATGATGCTTGTGCTATCTGTTTAGACTCAGGGCTCCTTTCAGAAGCGCTCATCGCTCTGCAGCACTTGCAGGACAGAATTTCGGATATGTGCTAAAATTCACTGTCTGTTTTCTGGCTGCTCTAGTCTAGCATTTCCCTTTAGAAGTATTTGGCCAAAGCACGCTCAGTGCAGGCAGGTAGTAGTTTTGTTTGCTGTGAATTTTCTTGATTAAAATACACGGCCTTCGCTTAAACTTTCAAAAAGAGACAGGGATCTGCAGCCTGGGTTAGCGTTAGTGCACTACTCATCTCATAACATTTCCTTTTCGCAAACATACGCATGCGAGAAGAATTAAATTTGTTTAATTCCAGCTTAGCCTTCCAGAGTTCGGTAACCCCACGTTCTTGTTGTTACTGGGGGCAACCACATCTGTATCGTCTTACAGACTTCATGCCAGCGTGCTCTGGGACTTCTAAAACCTCAGGGTGATTTCTGGAAGCAGTGACTTGGGTAACTTCCAAGCGTAAAGCCGTGGGATGGAAGTAGGAGAACTGGCTAAACTAGCACAGAGGCAAGAAATTCCAAGCAGAGACTTATCCCTGAGTAATCCCCTAGGTTTTCAGTTTCTGTAAACATAGCTTTTCTTTAAAATACTTGTCAAGTCATACAGATTTCTGACCACATGACAGAGCTGAGGGCAATCTGGGTTAAGATCAGGAGTGATTCTTGGTGTTGCTTTCCTGAACCGACAGCAGTACCTCGTAATGAACTTGTCTCGGTGTTTCCTTTGAGCTCTCCCTGACGTGACATCTGCTGTCCAGGAATAAATAGGCTGCTTCTTCCAAAATGAGCTCTTCAGCCACGCCAATGTAACGCTGTAAACAGGAGACAAAAGTTCAAGAGAGAAAATGATTCAATAACAAACCCTGCCTGGAAGTAGTTGAAGGCTGGACAGGTTAAAGGCTTCCCTTGATGTGATCCTGAAAAAGGAAAATTGAGCGTGGTGCAGGGAGCTGTTTGTTTGCCAACATGCGTGCAAATGGAGCTGGTTTGGGAACTGTGGTCCCGGGGGGTCCTTTTAAGGTTTGGGTGGTTTCTTTAAACCAGTTTTAAAACTGGGACTGCTTTCTGTGCTGCGCTCTTGCTCCAGCTGCCGGGTCGTCCGGCTGGAGCTGTTAATTCTTCCAGCCTTTCTTCTTGTGAATCCGACTGTGTGAATGTCACACATGCTGACCTAGAACAACGGCGAAAAGCTCAGCTCTGTGCGAGGTTAGTGCTGGCTGGAAAACATCCCAGGCAGGCTTTTTCGCTTTGATAAGGCTGCGTCTTTACATAGCTATTTGTAGTGCCAGCCAGATGATTTTTTTTGTTTGAATGCAGGATTCGCTTGCAAGTCCGCTGATTGTTTTTCGGCAGATAATTCATTACCTCTGGCATCTGAAGTAACTCGGTCTGGAGCAGTGCAATGTTGCATCATGCTGCTCGATGGCTAGGACCTCATTTACCAGCTGGCTTTTTTTTGCAGTCATTTGCTGAGCGTCAGTGCTGTCACCTGAGCCACAGAGATACCTGAAAAGAAACATCTGTCCTTGACACTGTTGTGCTTACTGGTCTGTCTGTTTTCTGTGAAATACCTGAAATGGTTTCTCTCAGTGTTTTTGAAAGCAATGCACAACATCAGGCATGCAGAGAGAATGTGTTAAATACGGAGTGCTCACCTCGAATGTTTTCACTGAGTTTGAATGTACAACTGGTCACAGGGGCATCGTCACCAGGCGAAATAAATCGGGAAGTGGCAGCCCTGAGAAAGTTGGTCACTTTTTATCTCCTGCTTAAGAAGATGCAGGGCTTTGATAGGCTTCCTGTGGCAAAAAAAAAGGAAGGTTATATATTGTATTGATTCATTTATGTGGTTTTTGTTTTTAAGAGGCCACTAAGGAATTTGGAATTAAAAAATACAGGATCTCAGACCTCTAATTCTTAACAGCTTACTGTGAGAAGAGCAGATGATGATGTAATTATTTACTTTGTAGGCTCAGAGCCTCGTTGCGTGAAAGCAGCAAGCAATTAGGATGTGTCAAATGTGGCTGATCATTGCTTTCAGTTATGCTCCTCAAAAACATGTTGTAGATTCAGTGCACAAAGATAATGGCTTAATTTTCAGGATCAGTAGGGTACAAGAATAGACCCAGCTTCCTTAAATTTGCTTTTTTTTATACGGTTGGAAATTCATTTCCTTGTCTAGATGGAGCCTTAGGTTATTTCGGTGTACGTTGTTATGCACGTAATCGATTCAGACAGATTTCAGTGAGTTACAACTGCCCTCCCTTCAGGAAATGCAGTAGGCTGGGCAGTGTTTTCCTCCCGTGATCGTTTATAATCTGTCGGGAGCAGGCACAAGAGGTGAATTGTTCCTGCAGCTGCAGGAATACGTCTGGGTGGGCCTTTTAATCTTGTCCCTCTTGGCTTGAAAGTCTCAAACTGTTGGATTTGTAACATGCTTGCTTAGCATTGGTTTAGTGGAATCCTTGAGCTGTGGGATTCCTGTTTGGGTTCGGTTCCTTTGCTCTGGTGTTCAGATGTGGATGGGGTGAGGTTGGGGCCATGGGGATGGGGTGAACCTTTGAGGAGTTTCCATGCTCATGGCACAGTCTAGAAGTGCGCGTTCATGAACTGGTAACTTGGCTGTATTTTCACTACCATTGCTTTCACTCTTCTAGGTCAGTTTTTAGGGCTCCCAAAAGAAGCCGGTACCACAGCTCATTGTATTTTGCTTCTCGTCATAGTTCAAAACTAATTATTCTATGAAAGTCTGACGACGGGAGGCGTGTGAACCCCGCCGTGTCTCTGTGCTTCGTGTCACTCGCCTCAGACCTACCCAGCAAGGGGCACGTAGGTGGCAGAGGCCAGCGCAGGCTTTGTTCCCTACAGTGAGCGAGCAAGTGGAAGCAAGGATCCCTTCAGTAACCCCCAATTAAAAATCTTGCATGTTGTGAGGCTGCTGAGGAGCTAGCTCACCGAGCGTGGTTGGTTGTGGGACAGCTGAACTCGGGGAAGAAGCTGTGCTCTTCTGCCAGGGTGTGTTCTGTCCAGGCTTTGCAGAACAGCAGGAAAGCTAGTGGACCTTGTGGTTTAATAATAAAAGAAAAATGCTGTCTATATACAAAGATGCAAATAACTTTATACACATGGCCTTATATACATGGCTTTAAACATGGTGCTGTACAAACTTATTATCAAAGAGGATTAAGGCTACTAAGGAGACAATTAGGTGGAATTTTTATTAAAACTGAGCAACAAACAGAGGTGAATATGCTGGGTCATGAAGTCAAATTTTTGCTTTTTTTTAAAAAAACAAAGCAATCACAACCCTTGAAAGTTATAAAAGTAATCCCTTTACTTTCTAAAACTTGTGAATTTCTGGTATAATCTTAAAACTCTTTAAGAAACGGCCTGCCAGCTTCACAGGAATGTTTCTGTGCGCTGTTTGTATGAGCTGGTGCTGCAGAATTTGTGTGAGGAGCTGTTGGTAGGCATTAAAATACAGCTGCTTACATTGTGGGGCTTTGCACTCGGTTAGTCAGCTGTGCGGTCCTGCTTTATTTACAGTATGATCACTATCCGAATTTTTCACAGGCTCCTGAACATGATTTGTAAGTAGAGAAGTAGCCCAGTACCTCGCAGAGAATAAATGCAAGACTGTGCCTGCTCGGAGAGAATGGGTCTGTGGAGACAAAGCTTAAAAAGCACCCTTGAGTAGGAAAACCTATAAACTGAACTGGAACGGGCTTTTCTTTTCTCTGGTGATCTTAAATGCCAGAACTGCCTTCGTATCCTTACATTCCAAGGATCACTTTACAGGGGTGGTCACAATATGATGAGAAATATTGAAGCACACTTAATTTTACCTTCCAAGTAAGTTTTGCTTCAAAGATAACTAGTTCATAAATGGTTGATTGTCCATCTATTGACAGAGATAGATACACCAAAAAGGCCTCTGTGCTTGGAGTTACTGATTGCTTCCTACCTTGTCCCTCTTTCAAGTAAGATAAATCCTGCAGGAGCCTAGTAACTAGTTTTTCAAGACAGTTTTGAATTACTTTTTTTTAACAGCATGGCTAGAAATGAGCTGGTGTGTCAGTCACCATCCAGTCTAGCATTATGCACCATGGGTAGGGAAGGGCGGGTAAAAGAATTTTAGGATATTTTAGCATCATGAACAATGACCTGGTTTCCAAGAGAAGGCTACAGACTCCAAAGAACACTGCACCCAAGTGTCTCAAATATTAATGCAGTGTTGAAAGTCAGAGCATTTACAGAAAAATCAGTGTTTTGCATCAGAAAATACTGATCTGCTGGAATCATGTTTCCTTGGTCTGTTTGTTTTGTTAGGTTTGGTACCAGTTCTGCACTTCTGTTTTTGGCTGGAGTGGAGCTGGGGATAGCTGTCGGTTCCTAACGCAGTGGCTAACTCTTCTGCTAGGGTCTGCTCTGTCCAGTTTCATCTTTACAAGCGTTTGTGCTCAATAAATAATGCTGCTGACAGCAGGGCTGTGCTGGGGGTGTGCAGGGCAGGTACTGGTGCTGGTTCTGATGCAGAACGAAGCCAATTTTGCAGCCTTTCCTCAGCTGCAGAGCACTGGCGTTTCAGTTGGCTCTGATCCTTGTGAACTATTACCAAAAATCTATAGCCCTGAGAGAACAAAATGCGATTCTCTCTGCCGTAAACCTGCTTGGCACGTGCCTCCAACACTGAATTTTGGGATGTTCGCTTTGCTGCTACAGGAGCAGGCTGAGGTAAGCTGCCGGCTGTGGTTGTGCAGGGGGTCAGTGGGCAGGCAGCTCGCCCCCATGCAGCCGCCCACCCCCCAGCGTAATAAACAACAGGGGAAAAACCAGAAATAAAATAAAATAAAGCCAGGTGGTGCAAAACCACTTGCAGCAGGGAGAGCTGCAGCCTTCAAAGACCTGGAGGAGTGGCAGGGGGCCAGGCCTGCGGCCGATCTCTTCCCGAGCCCTCCGTGCTCTCCGTTTGCCAGGCTTGAGAGGTTGCCTCCTCTTGCTGGAAGCGCTGGGTGAGCTGCATCGTGCCAAGGTGTCTTGGTGGGAGATGCTTTTACGTTCGAACTTTGGAGTAAGAAACAATTCCGACTTGGTAAATAAAATCCTCTTCTGGATTCTGCCATCTGTGGAGCTGTTCACTGGGTGAAGAGATTTCAAGTGCATAATTACAGCAGGCATCTAAATTGCCAATTAAAATGACTTCTTGGCAAATTTTTATAGATGTTTTAGATCCACTGTTGTCGGTAACCTAATTTCGTGAGTCAATTAAGATTCATCCTTGCTGAAGCTTTCATTCAGAGATGAAACACTGCAGTCTGATGCTTTCAGGAGATACAGAAGAAGCAAAACCACATTAATATTTATCTTCTAGTTCAAGCTGTTTATTTCTGTCCCTTGAAGTACTACAGCTATGCTTCATTTCAGCTGGCAACTTGAGAAAAGGTGGGGTTGGCTCTTATTCACCAGTGTTTTAGGGCTGCTGTCTGGTGGTTTCTGTGTTTTTGTTTCAAGTGTGGATGTGAAGGCTGGATGTATTTGATCTTCCCCTGGCTCTTCTGGAGGTTGTTTCTGGACAGAAGCTGTATCCTGGATGCAGGATATCAGACTAATGGAAATGTTATTTTTTATTAACGTTCGCTGTCGGGTGGATTAAGCAGGCCACGGAGTTATTTTTCCTTTGTACCGAGCTAATTTTGAATTCTGACCAAGCTGTTTCCACTGAACTGAGCCTGTGCCCTTTTGACCCATTAAAGAAAAGCAAAAATCTGAAAACTGAGTGTCCTTTCAGAGCTCGTGGGATTTGCCCCTGCTCTGCCTCCCTGCTGGCAATATCTGTGTAGCATTTTTACCATATGAGACTGGAAAGAAAATTCTCTTTTTGTGTGTGATGAAAACCTCGCTTGATTTTCCTTTTTTTTTTTTTTTTTTTTTTTGGTGTGTGTTTTATAACTTTTTTCTTGCTTGCAAGTATTTTCCTTTCAAGTTAACCAACTCAACTTGTTTTAAAATTTGCTCTGGAAGTGCACATCCAGCAGAACCTTGCCAGGCATGTGAAAAACCTAATGAATGTGCTGGTTCATTAATTCTTTGGTGGCACGTTAATTCCAGCGGACTGAACTTCTAACACCCTACCTGCTTATGCTGGCGAGCGCCTGGTTATGTGCGCAAGTGCTTGCTGTTCCCGTGTGTGCTTTTACTCCAGTGCTCCTCCATATGACAAATAGATGCTGTTTCTGTAGTCGCTGGCTGTACGATGAACGTGTCCGTGTGCTTTATTTATTTCTCACAGGGCAGAACGTGCGCTTTAAGAGCGAAAACCCAGGCCTCGTGAAGGTGGCAGGACGGTGTCAGTACAGTGTTTGCTTCCCAGGATGGCAGCGTGGTATAGAACTTCAGCTTCAGGTCTGGAGGACTGAAACAGAGCAGGTGTAGTTGTCAGCTGGACCTCAAAGCAGCTCCTGCTGAGCTGCATTCCAGGGCAACAAGCTGCTCCAGCTGTGAAAGCTCCCCTTCCTGCAGCGTGGAAACACTGCTTCAAGGAGGAGTGACAGCTTTTGGTTAACCAGCTGGGTCTTTGTTGGTGATTAACGTAGAAGAACAAGTTAGTATGGAGTAACTCGTTATGTTAGATCAGCTAAAGCATGGTAATTGCATGTTTGGCTCTTAGGGGTTTATTTTTGGACAAGGCTTGGTGTTGTTTCTTTTCAAATTGGTGTATAAGTGGTCAGGATCCAGAATCTTAGCAAGACAGACATAAAATTTTCTGTTTGGTTTTCTTTTTTTTTTTTTTTCTTTCTTTTTTTCTGTTGAAGAATGGAATTTGAGAAGGAGCAAGCATACTTAGTGACAAACTTCAGGAGTTACCAAACCTGGCTAGGTAAAAGGCATAGTAAACTTCAACTTGTAGCACTCGGTAGTGCTGTAAGCAAATGCGACGATGCTCTAGACAGCCTTTGCAGGTAATATTTGCAGCCTCAGCCAGCTCCTAGTGTTGGAGCGTGCAGCTGCTGAGAGCATCCCCGCACCTTTGGTTCCAGGGAATGGACCAGTCTCAGAAACAAGTGTCTGCATCTGCTCTCCTACCGGCACTTGGATGTGTGTCACTGAGTGTCCTGAGCACATGAGGTGCTTTCTAAGGTGACTTACAAAGTCTTGTGCCTTGCTGTCCTGGTTTTTATAGTAAATGCACGTGAGAGTTCTCGCCTGGAGAGAAGCACGCCTTCCCCAAGAGCAGCAATCTGGGGTGTGCTGTGGTGCCTGTTGTGACCGTTGGTGTGCCATGTGTGTCTGGGGACAGCCGTCGGTTCCAGTTGTCCTGCTGGATGTGCTTCTGGAAAGCAGCAAGTGATCTGGGGAATCCCCTCCTCTCTGTAGGGGTTGCAAGGTGTGGGACAGGCTGCTGCAGGAATCGGCTCCCGTTTCTGCAGGGTTTAATGCAGCTGCATGCTTCTCCATCTCTGCTGTACCTGCATTCTTATTTCCCTCCCTGAGAGAAAGGCAAACGGGCTGCTGGGCAGCTCGCTGCCTTTTATAATGCTTTTCCTCAGGAGAGAGCAGGGCCCTGCTCCTGGTCTGCCCAGTCCATCTCTTGGCTCTTAGGATGCGCTCCTTGTGCACCATCCCAGGTGATGAGCATTTTCCACCTCTTCTTGCAAGGAGTTTGCACTTGAAGGAGTTTTTTTTTTGTTTTTTTTTTAACTACCTGTTAAAAACCGGATGAGTGTTAGCTCTTATTTTGGCCACCCTCTGCTTGTGCCTTACCCTGCGTGTGTCCCTCGGGGCTTTCGCACATGCTTATTGCACGTGGATCCCAAAGGGAGCACTGCCGTGCCCCTGCAGAGCATCCTCACGTCCTTAATGAAAAGGCCTGGCCCTGGTCATGGGGCAAACAGCAACGTGCAAAGCTTCCCTAATAAATTGTGAGAGTTGAAAGGCGTTTAATGAAATAACTTGGTTTTGATGACTGGTTTTGCAGCACTGATGACACCTTTGGGTAATGAAGGAGCAAACCAGAGCTCGTGCCCGGGTGACTGGTAGGCAGCTGTATGGCAGCCCCTTGCCTTTCAGGGCTACTTGCCTGGGACCAGCAAGGAATTCTTACTTCAGCACTGGCATTCACGTTTCAGATTGTGTTATCAGAGAGCATCGGGTCTTGCTGAACCTGTTTGTGGATGGCTTTACAACATCAGTGAGGCGTGAAGCTCCTGTCAGGGGACCCAAAGTGGTAGTCCTTTGATTTGAAGATAGCCAGAAGATGTTCCAAGTTCTGGCCTCCACATGCAATGCGTGGCTTAACTCTTGCTAGGCTGGTTTTGCATATTGCAGTCAGTGCCATGCAAATCAGCAAAATGATCAGGAAAAGCAGCTTCTGCCCAAGCTGCTTGTTCAAGGCTTGCTTGAGTAGATTATGTTAAACTTTGTTGTCTTCTCTTAATTGCTTTGCACCCACTTTATATATAGATTTTGAGTAAAATTGTTTTCTGAATATTCTTAATAACCTTGTATAGTGAATTTCTCAGAGCAAAATACAGGCTGCTACAGCCTGCAGTACAGATTCACCAAGCAATTACGAAGTTGTTGCGATGGGCATTAGGCTTTTTTAATCTGTTCTTGTAGTGTAGCTGTAGTCTCTTCGAGTTTGACCTTCAAAATAGCATCTCTCCTGTAGGGAAATCAATCTATTAGAAAAATAAAAGTAAATGTGGCACTTTATATGCATGCACACACGACCCGTAATAAATCAAATTAGCATTTACCAACCTGTAGCCTTAAATAGGAGAAAATAGATGAGCTTTGTCATTTATCTTGTGAGCCACGCAGCCTGTGCTGCTTGTGGTCAGGAGTGTGTTGTCATCATTAAATCTCCAATTTCCAGTGCTGCTAAATGCCTTTACTCGCAGCTTTTTTGTGTTATTTGTAAAGTGATTTATGTGCAGCCTGTCTTTAGGCATAAATGTGGCAAGACAGCCAGAGCATAATCCCCAGCCCAAAGCACCGTTCTGGGTGTCAGGGCCTCCTACTCGGGCACAGCCTTTTGGCACTGGCTGTTACACGGAAACCCAGCGAGCTGATTTCCACCTGCCATCAGCAGGCACGTACGGCTGGGCTGCCTCTCTCTGCATCCTTAATTTCCAATGAACGAGTGGGAAGGAAGCCCTACGTGGAAAACCGTTTTGTTTTTATGTCCCACACAGTGATCATCGGGAATGCGGAGAAAACACCGGCGTGTGCTTTGTGTTTCATCCGTGCTGCAGGGCGAGGAGTGAGCAGAACCTGGTGTCTGTGCTTCAGAAAAGGCTTTCTGGGCTGGGAATCAGTCCTGAGCCCCCGAGGTCTGTCTGACGTGGGAGTTGTGCACCCTTCCTCGAAGGGCTCTGTGGCGGCTTTGAGAAGAGCTGTTAGCTACAATTGCTAGCGTGGAAGTGAAATCTTTTCAGAACATGATGGGCACGGGGGAGGAAATACAGATTACAAGCACTGAATCTGAAGCAAACAGGATGTTTTTGTCTTTGGGCATTTCAGCCTGGTCGAAAGTAACTTTTTGCTGTTGCTTTTAGAAAGAGAAAGGGACTTAATCCTAGCTTTTTGGCTCATGAAAGCCAAATGCTGGTATCATTGTGTGTTCAGATGCATGCAAATTCATGGTAATCTCTGCTAAATAAAAGAACCAAATTTAAAAGCAGTGATAGGAGCGTTAAGTTATTCCTAGAGCAGCTCCGATGCAAAAAACATTGCTTTATCCTTTTTGAAATGCTCCTAATGCTTTAAAAGAATTTGTGGCGATTATTTAAAGTGACATCCATGAATATTTGTTTTTTTAGGGAGTAGATCACTGCTTGTATGCAACTTCCAGGGATACGGCAAAGTTTTGTGCTCAGTAACAGTCCTTGTAGGGTGAGTCGTGAGGTCTGTATCACAAGGAGAACGTGGCATCACTCCTCCTTCTCGTTCTCAAGTCTTTCACTGCACTTTTCTTGTGTTTGGAGATGGGAAAGCATAGAGGAAATCAGGGAATTTGTGTGCTGTGTGTTGTGCTGGGCCAGCTTTCTGGCGCTGCTGGCTGCTGTTGAGCTGGCAGGATGCGGTATTTGTGGGCAGCTGAAAGCAGTAGCTTCCTAGGATTCCCTTTTCTCCCCCCATTCTCAGCTGAATGCAGGAGCATGGCATCCTGGTCAGTTCACCCAGAGATCTGGGCCAGCTGCTGCTTTTGCACCAGGTATTAGTTCAGTTCTCCCTTTCTCTGCTTCTGTCAGCAGCCCGAACGCCCTGGATCTTCTCGAAGTGAAGCTGCTGCTGCATTGCCTCTGCAGGCAGAGCACTTGCTGATGGCCCTGGCTGGAAGTCTGCACCCATCCCTGTCTGGTGCGTGCATCTTTTGAGCTGTTGCATCCTTCCTGAGAAAGAATGAGGCACTTCGACAAAACCAAATCAGAAACCTGTTGCTGGTGGGCAAGAAAGTTGAAGAAGGTTTAAAGGGCTGTGGCTGGAGCCCAGGGAAAAGGGAAGGAAACTTGTTCAGCTGAGAGCAATTGCAACAGCGTGGTAGCAACAGTCAAGAGAGGCAGCTGCAGGAGGTGCAGAAGGTTTCCTCCTCGTGGAGATGAGGATTTGTAAAGGGGGGAAATTGCTGAAGATTGTGTGGGAGCTCAGATAGTAACTATGGTGCAGAGATTGATGAAAAATCCTACGGTGCTGGGCAAAATAGGTGGTTCCTAAGGAGAAACTGAGATACCTGGCATTGGGAGACCTAATGCTCTAAGGCAAATGCCGCGTTCGTTAACTTAGCTGAGGTCTGAAATAGGCTGCTCCTGCTCCTGAACAGAGAGCTGGGAGAACTCTCTGTGTGTGAGGCACTCAAACAGCTTTTGTTCTGGGCAGCAAGGTGAAAAGCCTTGAAGTACAGGGGGAATCGTGTAATTTGGTCTCTCACAGAGAAGAGGAATTGGCTTGAAACATGGCAAGCTCTTCTGCTAGGAGCAGAGTGCACTTCTGGCTTTGTTCCTCTTAATTGGGATGGAGTTGTGCAAGTTATAATTACGCTGGAAAAGCTACTCTCACAAAAGCGGTGGGATCGTCAAGGGTCATAAAAAATTGTGACTGACGTATTGAGGTTGTTTTGGAGGAGATCCCGGCAGCAAGCCGTGCTGCTCCTCACCACCGTGCGCTTGGTTCGTCCTTGGTACCTGCTGAGCACCGGGGAGAGTGGAAACTCAGCTTGTTGATGAGTCTGCTTTGCCTAAAAGTGGGTGAAGTAAAACTGCTTGCGTTACACCACCGCCAGCCATCTGGAATAGATCTAATTCGGTCTGTCCGTAAAGTAGAGCTGGAATGCTTCACCAATCTGTAAGTTATTTGCAGCCTGCTTGGCTTCGCTGAGCAAAAGTTGGTGTTTCTTTACGCTCTCCATCTCGAGGGGAAAAACCTCTTGTGGTTCCTTTGAGAGATCACAGCAGCAGCCTGACAAAACTTCTACACTTGTGGTTAGATAACAGTTGCATAATGTGCATGAGGCCCTGTGTTTTTATGCAACACTGAGATTTGGGCATGTAAGGGTCTTTTTCTTGTTCCCATCTTTTTTGCTAAGGATGCGGTAAGGTTTATCCTCTTGCTGAAGAGGAGAATTTTTGTTTGGCCAGCTGTCCTTTTCTTCCTTTTGTTCTCCTCTTCTAGCTGGACTTGCCTGAACTGTGACTTGCAGTAAATAAGGTGTATTTTCCAATAAAGTATAAAATCTATTTATATAGAGAGAACAAGCGTGGTGTAGCACATCTGTTCTTGTGGTAGGTAGCGATCGTCTTCAGAATGACTTTGGTGTCAGAAGTGACTCTTTAGCACGAATGCAAGAATCCAGGCGTGTGCACTTCCTTTTGTTGTGGAAGAAATAGGAAAATCAGTATTTTTCAAGTGTGTGTGTGCTTGTGAGTACAAAAAGCGTGGACGTTGCTAATTCTTTGTTCCTGTCTTGTCAAATAGATCATCTAAAGCAGCTGGATATTTGCAAAAGAAGACTTCAACAGCGAACAGATACTTCATCTCTCAATCAGATTCAACAATGCATTAGAGGAAGCTGGCCTGGCTGTACAGAGATTTCACACTGAAGAATGAATAGTGAAGAAGAATTCTATGATGCCGTTACGGGTGAGTGATGGGCACACTACCAAAAAAAAGAGGTACTGGGGGGAAGGCATGAGCTGCACTCCGTGTGTGGTGAGGTGTTAGTAGTGGGTTACCATTACAGGTTAAAATAAAAATGTTTTTGGTGAAACTTGTAGCACCCTCTTCTGAAAAGAAGAGAGGAAGAATTGTAATTTAGGTTCAGGCTCAGACTTGGAAATGATTTAATTTTTTTTCCTTAAAGCTCAATGCTGGCCATTATTTTATCATTGCAATAGTCCTTCAGTGCCAGAGTCTTGCTTTCATTTTCAGTAAAATGCAGGTAATTTTATAGCAGCTTGAGAAGTAATGCTTTTAAGACCCTTTGAAAGGTGAAACATCTTCTGTAGATTATTTTTACAGTTGTGTAATTTATTTATTTATTTTAATAGAAAACTTATTCCCAAGAATTGAAGTAGAAATGTGTTTTTACATTTCTACAAATTGCTGTGAAAGTGGCTTTCAAGATAGGGAGCCCAAAGTCTTTGCAATCCATTGTTGCTACTAGCAAAGCAAACGGTGATCGCCTCACGCTGAAGCAGTGTACCAAATAGTACTTTTCTTTGAACTAATAAGAATAAATGGTTATTCGTAAGAGCTTTACATGTTTTTAGCTGTGAAACAAAATGCTTAAAGTATTCTAATAAAAAAAAAAAGCCCTCTCAAAGATCCTGAACAATATAACTTTCCCACTCGTCTCCTTAGAAATCCTGTAATAGCGGTGAAATGAGAAATGCTGGCAGTGGTGAGTGTAGAGCCCTTAATGTAAAAGCCAGGGAATGAACAGAGAATAATGGGAAGGCTGAAGGAATGGAAGTAGCATGTAGATGCAAGTGGGTAAGGTGGACTTTAGGTTAGGTGAGGCCCTGGGTGACCTGATCTAGTGGGTGGCATCTCTGCCAGTGGTCAGGGGTTGGAGCTGGGTGAGCTGTAAGGCCCCTTCCAACCTGAGCCATTCGATGATGCTGTGACTTAGACATGGTTGAAGAGGCCTATGAGGAATAAACGGTGGGACCATAGCCATGAATGAACTAGAAATTACTTAATTTGAAAAGCTGAACAGAAATGTGCATCTAAGCTTGGATTCTGTGGCTTGCCGTTTTGATGTTGGTGCGTTCCTTTGCCTCTTGCTGCAGAAACACACAGCCCTCAGTGTTTGAGCAGTTGAATTTTCTCTTTTTTCATCTTTCCCCTCTTTCCTCAACCCCAACAGGCTGATTTGCCCTACAAGTGCTGAAGGAGGTAATGACTTCTGTGCTGCTGTACGTGAGAGCTGTTCTTGTGCCTTGCAGTCTCTGCTGGCTCTGCTCACGAGTGAGACGTAACACGTCAGTTCTGAGAGCGCTCCTTGTCCTGTCCTCAGCTTGTTCTTCTACTAGGTGACATGTCATGGGAGGAGAGAAGCTTCAAAGCAAAAGAAAATCAGATGTCTTGATGTGCTCTCAGCACAGCCCTCTTCTGATGGAGGGTGTTGGTCTGCAGCAGCTGCTCCAGGAACTAAACGAGGTTGAACTTTTTCCCTGGTCTGTGTTGCCCTGGAGCATGCCCCACAGGTATTTGGTTTACCAGGAGTGCTCAGTTTGGAGAAGCTTGTTGCAGCTTCTTCCTCCCTCGATACTGTCTTTAAAGACAGGTGTTCAATCTCTTCCTCCAGCTAGATGCTTTAGAAATTACTGACAGTTTGATGGATTACTTGCATGAACATAATGAAATCCAGACCTAGTTGTTTGTAGCTATGTCTTGTCCAAGTCGTACAGAAGTGTGATGCTAAGAGCAGCTCTGACTGTGTCTTCCTGCATTTGTGTTCCCAGCTGCTGGTGCCTGTAGCAACTCTTTACTGCTGTTAATTCTGTGGACTGTACCTTTCAGGCAGCGCTGTGTTGGATTCTTTAGACTCTAATGGGTCCTGATTGTGCCTGCCTATTCTTTTAGTTTTTGGATGGTCTGGACACAGTAGCTGTAGACTAGTTCAGCCAGGAGATCAAGTTCATAACTGAGGTCCTTTCTGAGTCAAGGTAAGCTTGGGTTCCACAGTGAGAACCTCAGGATTTGGGGTTGCAAATTCTGATTTAAAAAAAAATGAAATGCCATTGGCAGACTCCTCAGTCTGTTCCTTCCAGGAACGTTCTCCATAATTTAAGTCAGATCAGTAGATGGGCAGAAGCCAGTCCTAGACGCGTACTTGTTTTCCTCTAAGTCTGTGGCTGGGACGTGGCTACCAGGAACAAGCACATTCTCCAGCTGTGCCTCACCTCCATGTGGAGACGAAAACAGTGTGTACCCCGTGCTCTTCTCCACTTCCTCCCCCAGAATCCTGGGCGCTGCATTCCCCAGGGGGAGTTGCAATGTGTTCCCACAGGTTCCCTGCTTTTATTGATTGGGATACTGTGGTTTCTGCCCTATAAATAGCAAACCAGGCTTAGGAGGGCAATGGAGCTCCATCGGAAGTTGTGCTTTAGAATTCTGCAGCAATCTGAGCAGCAGCCCTTGTAGCGTGTTCTCTAAAATGTGAATTGGCTCCTTGAGGAAGCCACAACTCTTCTAGTTATAAAATAACTTCTAGTTATTCCTTGATGATAACCACTCCTAGAATGTAAACCTCTCCTAAGGAGACACCTGGTTTCTGTTGTGATGGATTTCATCTCGTAGGCTGGGAAGCTTCCTGCTCTGACACCGTCCCCATCACAGCCAGAAGTCACGCTCATGGGATGGATTTCCGTGCTGCGTGGCTGGGACTCACCCTCATGGTGGCTGGGTGATGAGCACACTCATAAACGTCCAGGACGGGCCGTGTTGTACAGGTGGTGAGTCAGGTTTGTGACTGATGGAGAGAGTTTCCGTAGTGAAGTTTCCTCGCATTCAGAGGTGATTGTCGTTGCCGATTAGCTGGACACGTGGCATCTTACTGCGGCAATGAGTACTTGCCGTGGGAATCTTGAAAATGTTACCTGTAAGGTCAGTTAGTTCTTGGCAGCACGGCGTCTGCTTTTTCTCAGGTTCGGGAGGCAGCATGCTCTGAGACTGGAGCAGGCAAACCGCCTGGAGGAATCCAGTTCCTGGAGGAATTCAGATTCTTCGAAGTCTTCTGCGAGACAGGGAGCACACAGCTTTGATCGCTTGCCTCTGGCCTATGTCACTTCAGGATTGATAATCTCATTACAAACTTGTTACGGACTGTGTGCCATCAGCTTCTGCCGGGTCGGACCTGTATCTTTCATTAATTCTGCCAGATCTGTCTCTGCCAAGGTGTTTTATGGAAGGATTGCAATAGAACAGCAAAATGTTTGGCTAACAATTTCATTTCATTTTTTTAAATGACCTGCAGTTCCAGGGAAATCTGTTGTGTGCCTGCGAGGTTCATCTGGCCCGGAGCATCTGTGAGCGTGTTGCCCTTCTGCTTCCTACTGCTTGGCTCCTGTTCGCTGTAAACTCTCTCTTGGGGAGCAAGAAGTGAGGTACCTGCTGCCAAACGTATATATTTTCACAATGTTTGGATTGAATCAGCAGATTCTGCCAGTTTTTAAGTACTGAGAGCCTTGTGGAAGCGCAGCCTGCCTCCTGTTGGAAGCAGCGTGACACGGCTGCGGGTGGCAATGGCTTGGGTTGAAAACCAAAACCCAACCCTGGCAACTTCTGGCAGGGGAAAAGTTACTTCTTTTACTTGCTACGTACACTTCCAGCATGTTTCTCTTCGTACTCTTTATACCCTTTTCAGGTCTGAGGGCTCCCAGGACTATGCTGTTTTGATTCTCTTTCCGTCTTGAGTGACAGCGCTTAATTAGTATGTGAGGAAGCTGCTGAATGCATGCGGGGCAGTCGTGTGGCTGCCGGTGACTCAGTGCTGTGCCTGCGCTCCCTCCCAGGTGGATATGTAACGTAGGCTCAGGGGACTTGTTTCATTTGCAGGATGGGGAAGAAGAAGACCACGAAACTTAGAGTTACTGGCAAGTCCTTTTTCTTTAAGCTCTTGAAGTAGATTAATGCTGTCAACCAGCTTAGATATCTGACTTTAAAATCTAAGACTTTTTAAAAGCTTTGTTTGACCCTTTCCGCATGTAACTTGGGGCTTTTGATTATGCTGAGTTTTGAAACTGTATTTCTCTGTGCGATTTCCTCTCCCACTTTTAAATCCCAGCTTTTCTCTTCACTCCTAGTGGCCTTTCACTACAAAAACTAGCCTGTATTAAAGCTAAAGCTCGGTTTTACAAGTTCAGGGCTTTAATAGCAGTTGGAGAAAGACTTTCGGAAGTTACTGAAACTGTACCAAAGCATTTCAGTAAAGTGTTTTATTCCGAATCATTATAGAGCTTCAGTGAGGAACAGCTTTTAAAACTTTGTGGTTGGGCTTGTAGCAGACAAGCCAGCTGTTAGTGAAGATTGAAGGCACAGTTAAACACTGGGCTCTCAACTAATTGAAATGCCCATTAAATGCGATGCAGTTCCATATGTTGTGTGCGCTTGATCAGCCTTCTGGCTGAGGGCATGTGTGCCGGAAAGCTCTTGTGTCTTTCCCCCGCTTCATCAGTCAAAGTTATTTCCTTATGGCCTACAGAATTTGCCTTTTCCATCTCCTTGCACCATAACAGGTTCCAAAAAAGCTAATATGTGGTTAGAAATGACATTTTGAAATGATAAATATTGTTTTGTTGTGGGTTGGCTGAAGATAGGCATGTTGTTTTATTTTTTAAAGACAGGTGTTTCAGGGTAATCTTCATTTTCATAACCTGAGTATCTATAACCATCATACTTTCCAATTAAGTACTACGACCTTTTAAGGTGGGGTTATTGCTGTATAATTACACGCTTGTGACATCAAAATGTAGGAGAGGGTTTAATACATTACATCACCCTGTATAACTGCTGTTTACCAAATAGGATTGTATCAGTGGTACTTCTTTTTCCCAGTTTTGGATGTTACTGTTTTTATCCCTAAAAGAAAAAGTAGCTTTTTGTTTCTCAGTGTACACAGGGCTGCTTGCTCACCCTCCCTGGGTGGGATCACGAAGAAAATCAGAAAGAAAAGCATGGGAACTCATGGGTTGAGATAAAGACAGTTAACTAGTTAAAGCAAAAGCCACGCGTGCAACCAAAGCAAAGAGTTAACTTGCTGCTTCCCATCAGGAGGCAGATGTTCAGCCACTTCCAGGAAAGCAGGACTCATCATTCACAATGGTTTAGTGGGTTAAAAGCCTGTTTCTAGTAGCTGTCTACCCAAGTGGATGGAATTGGGTGTAGGAAACAAAGAAGTTTAGATATCCTATGTTTCTGTTGCTCAAGTAGTCTGGATGTTTGCCGCTGGATTGTGAAATGCATATTTTTTCCTCTTTATTGCTCCTTGGCTGTTAGCAGTGAGTAGGCAAAGTAATTTTTTTTTTTTTTTGAGTCTTTAAGGAGAACTACATAACTAAACAAAATTATTGCAGTCACGCTGCAGCTCTGAAGAAGAGACAATACAGCTAATCTGATCAGGAGCTGCTGAAGAACTTGTGGGATTCAGCAATGTGAAAAAATGGTTGAGAATCCTTGATCCTAATGCAATGCTTAGCTCTAAATACTCTTTGGTCACTTAATAAATGTTCTTCACTCTGATGTTTTTTAAAATAAAATAACCTGGTATAAGTGTACTTACGCTGCGAGAGTTGTAAAATGTGAGTGGCACTCTGTAGCGTAATAATGTTCCTAAGGAAATTACCACTTTATGTTTTTTCTACAGGCTTTGATTCTGACAATTCTTCGGGAGACTTTTCAGAAGCAAATCATAAAGTCACAGAAATGCTCGATCTAGATCCGCACCAAAGCAATAGGACTGAAAAGCATAACGGAGAGACAGAGATTCAAGAAAATGGAATTAAGAGACACAGGTAAGCACACAGTACTGCCTAATAAACATGAAATGAGTACGTGCTGGCTCATGATCTCTTGGGGCATTGCTGTTCTCACCGTTGGAAGAGGTTATTCTCTGGAACAGAACACAGATTTCACCTGTCTGCGTCCTGTGTCAGCTGTGGGTTAATGCTTTGCTTTCTTTGTTAAGTACTTGAGTCCCTGTACATTAAAATATCTTGTTGTTTAAGGGGCTTATGGTGACAGTTCTTTTTTCCAATTACAGGACATCATTACCTGCCCCAATGTTTTCTAGGAGTGATTTTAGTGTGTGGAGCATATTAAAAAAATGCATTGGACTGGTAAGTTAGCCTAGATGAAATATGCTGATATTAAGTCTCCTAACTTCAACTCATTAACTGTACTGCTTAGAACTTGCCTACAGAATGTACCTGCTACCTTTTGCGTTCTTCCTGTAAGAAACTGAAACTCTATTGCCTTACTTGCTTTAGATGTTGGAGCATATGGTTTGGCATTTCTAATGCTGTTCTGAAAGAATTGGACTGAAGTCATTAAGAATGTAGTTCTTGGTGTTCTACACTGATGTCTTGCTGCCACAGATGCTTTTTGGAAGCATTAAGCAATTACATTCATATCTTCTCTAGGGCTGCCAGTGCAGTACCATGTGAATGCAACAGACAATTTTTTGCCATTTTAGTTTATGTCCTCTAAGAGAGAGAAATGCACTGTCTAAACTCCTTTTGTTAGGATGAGTACACATCTGCTAGAACAATTTGCTTGAACTAAATCAAGTTAGTTTGGAGTTGCTTTTCCTTAATGCCTGTGACAACGTGAGGAAAATGTTTTATTCCTGTCTGCTGGCATTCTCCCTTCCCCTAAGTTGTAAGCTGTGACTGAAGTGCTCAGTCATGAGTGCAACTTTTTTAACAACCAAACAGATTTGCTTGGATATGGTGTAAGACCTGGGAAGCTGGAAATCCGCCTGAACTCTCTCTGTCTTGTATCCACATGCGAAATGAGAAACATACTGACGCAAGGAACAGGTGGATTTAATAAAGCCCCTAAAATTTGTTAGAGCGCTTCAAATAGTATTCTTTATATAACTGTTCCTTTGAAAAAGAATTTGTGCTTCCTGCAGTAATCTAAAATAGTTAGATTTTATGCAAATAGGTACGTGAGGTTTTCAAAGGAATGTAGGGTACTTAAATACCTTTAATGAGCTGGTTGACACATCAGTGCTGCTATCTACATAAATTTAAACCTATTCTGTTTTAAGAAGAACACAGAACGGAAGGTAAATTTTTTCTTGAATTTAGTGGGTTAGCTGGATCAATTTTTGAAGGTTTTTTATTCTTTCAGGTTGCTGCTAAGTATCTGCAGTGCTTTTAACCCCTTCCAGCTATAGCAATTAGAGTTCTGCTGCAGCCTTGCTTAATGTCTTTTGAAGAATGCTACGCCAACATTTGTAGATGTAGAACTCAGTAGCATGGTATAGTGGTGCACTTGTCAGTGCTGCTTAAAGGTTGCACCAGACGATCTTAGAGGTCTTTTCCAACCCGAATGATTCTATGAACTAAACTAACCCACAACTTTTCAAAATTCTTCTCAGTTGATAACTTAGTATTGTGTCTAAAAAGCTAACGTATTCTTTTGTTACCTAGGAATTGTCCAAGATTACAATGCCCATTGTGTTCAACGAGCCATTGAGTTTCCTTCAGCGGATAACAGAATATATGGAACATATATACCTCATTAATAAGGCTTGTAGTCATGCAGACCCCTTGGAAAGAATGCAGGTAAGTACCAGCTACCAGCTTCTGTTTGGTTAGAAGTTGCTCTCTCCCAGTCACCTTTCATTTTCTAAAAAAACATTGACTGGAGTGCGTTTCTTTTCTCTGGTGCTATCATAAGAACAAGGCCCTAACTTTTTCAGGACTGCTTTAACTGTGGCTCCTGTTATGTCTTTATTTGTTGTGAAAATGAGATCTTGGCTTTAAAACGTTTTAAGTTGATTTGTTCAGTGGCTCTGTGATTTTTAAGTTACTGGACGAAAAATTGTTGTGACAGAGACAAACTTCGCCATTCTTCTTCTCCAGACTGGCTGTTGTTCTGTTGTTCCAGTAACTGTTTTTTATTCTATTCGTTATGTGTAATCCCTGATTCTGTAGTACTAGGCTCACAACAAGAAACTGAATGAATATTGTGATACCAGGCCTGGGTGTTGCTTACAGCTCTGTTTTACATGAGTGAAATTGAGATGTACTACTTGTATTCTGTTTTTGTGTATGTAGTACATATCCCTACTTACCAGCCTGAAAGAGATTCTAAGATTCATTTGTATCTGCTAATATTTGAGAAACCTCATCCATGTTGGAAATGATGCATGCCTGACCAAGTTTTTGGCCTTAAGCAATATATAGAGCTTTCTTTTGGTGCGAATAATAAAATACTGCAATATAGAACAAATACATTGTTTAATATACTGTTCTCATAATAATGTGTTTTTATTTGCTTATAGGCTGTAGCTGCTTTTGCAGTTTCTGCTGTAGCTTCTCAGTGGGAGAGAACTGGCAAACCATTTAACCCACTGTTAGGAGAAACCTATGAATTAACCAGGTAATAATTAAAGTGGGAGCTGAGGCTATTTGTGGGAGCACACTCTCATGCTAGTTTAGGTGTTTATTCAGGGAAATAAGTAAAAATCTACAAACATATATTTCTGACTAAAGCTAAAATAGTTTTCCCCAAACTAATTCTAAATATTTAAGAAGTTTCATAAAAGCTAATAATTTTGTGTTTATATATTCTTTGAATTAATCAGAAAAAAGGGGTCTAAATTCTTCTGCCAAAGACACCTGACCAGAGACTCTAAACTAATTTAAAGTGTGTTTTGCTGATCAGGTCAGGTAGAGGAGTTAGTCTGGGAGACTTACTGTGTGCTTAAATGAGTGATATGTACATGGTGAAGAAATCAATTTCCAGTCAGATCTTCTGCTGCTGCCCAAGCAGTTTCAGTGTTTTCAAGAGTTATTTCAGTCAAACTTCTTGAAAAGCCTTTCTGGGTAGAAAGCCACTTAAGTGTTTGAATGGGGATTGTTTCTTTGTATAAAGAAGTGTTCAAAGGGGAAAAAGTATTAAGTGTATAATTGCTTTCATTTTATTAATTGTAAAAGTGTCATGGAACTAGAAAAGGGAAACTCTCATCTTCAGAGTAATCTAAAAATCCTTTTAAAAAAAAGTTACATTTTTATTCTGTAACAATAAAGAAAGAAAAGAGGTTGATCTATGGGTTAATGTTCTTTTTTTTTTTTTTGTGTGTTGCTAGGGAGGATTTAGGATTTAGGTTTATATCCGAGCAAGTCAGCCATCACCCACCTATTAGTGCATTTTATTCTGAAGGCCTCAATAAGGACTTTATTTTTCATGGATCAATCTATCCCAAACTAAAATTCTGGGGAAAGAGTATAGAAGCGGAGCCTCGGGGAACAATTACTTTGGAGCTTCTAAAGTGAGTATAAGAAGTCAATATCTTTTATGCTTATATCCTTAACACTTACTTGAATAAAAATATAGGTGATATCCTCCTTTTGGTTCTTCATTGATGAGTATCTGAAAACCTCTTGCTGAAGAGATGGTAAAAAATTATTTACAGGTTATTTTTCACTCCTTAATTTAAGAAGTCTGGTTTTGGAATTATGCCATGCTTGTGTAGCTGTTGCAATTTGACCCAGTTTTTGCACCGTGAAAATTAACATTTCCTAAAATGGAATGCAATTGAAAGCTAGTTCTGTGAGGGCACTTAAAATTCAATCAGAACTAAAATTCTATTACCAGGCTATTCAAACTCGTTTCACTTTTAAATATTGTTGCTGGTTTTGATTGTTTGTGTGCATGTTTGGTTAAAAAGAACTGCTGCTTCGGATTAGCTGCTTTATGTGATGGTGAATGCAAGGAACTTGTCAGGATTTCTATCATCTATTTAATATTCCCTGTGTACCATCACTTTCCAAGTAAAATCATGAGTACCCTTCCAGGTTACGTGCTTGATTGGAGACAAGCCTAGCAGTCTCAAATAAGGCGACCTTGCACAAGCTGGTTTGTGCCCTGGTGGCACAAAGACTCTGGAGCTTTCCAAAATGGGTCACAAGCATGCACTACCACGGAACAAGCATTCTGCAACTGAACACTTAAAGGTGCTTTTCCAAAAGTTTTCCTCAGGCCTGACTTTGAGGTTGTTTTGAAATATCTTATGAAACTTCTAAACATTTGGTTTCAATAAAGAGGCAACTTGACTGCCGCATCAAGCATCGACTCTTCCTGTAGTTTCTTTTGAAAGCACAGTTTATTTGTCAAGCTGCTGGCATCTAATCTTCCAAAGCTTATAAAAGTACGAGCTGGTCTTGAATATAAATGGTGCTGTAAATAGAGGAAATTTCTTCTGAATGTAGAAGTAGCTATGAATCTCAATGTAGAATGCAGACTTGGCAAGAATATTTGGTGGAGGGAGAGCCTTTATGTAGAAGACTATTAAAATTCTTGCTCTGCCTAATCAAATCACAGTACAGATTTAAACCGGAGTGTAAACAACTAAAGCACTTGTTTTAAATATTTGCACAGGTTAGTAGCAGAAGCTGAGCTCAAATTTTGAGCCTGTTAATGTTTTGATTCATCCTGCTCTGTTGGTTTGAGCGGTCTGAGAATTACTCGGGGCCTGAGCAAAATTGTAGTCATTGTTAAGTACTGTATTTATGCTAAAAACAACTGTTTTCGGTGTGTTAGAAAACACACCTTCCTCGCTCCTCCAGCACAAACGAACGTTTCAATTTGTCTGCACAGGGCATGAGTGTCTTCTGGTATATTTTATGCTACACAAGATTTTGCTGTCAAGTAGTTCATGAATAAAAATGTACACTAAGGCTGGTGCGATGCAGGCTTTTTTTTTTTTTCCACTTGAAGAGTAGTCATTATTCTAAAGTATGCTTGAAGATAGTTTGCTGTGGAAAATAGTCAGACATCATTGGTCTGTTTTTTCTCTGTGCTGAAAACTGACAGGTGGAAATATTTAATATGTGTGTTCTCTCCATGCTTAATGGAAGTAGAAGCACAAGGCATTTGTCACAGAGGACGCTACTTGTTTCTGTGTTTTTGGTACTAAAATAGAGTTTGCAAGCTTTTCTAAGATGGGTTGATTGCTAACCAGGTAACTTTTGTATTTCTTTTATCAGTATTGAAAGAGGCATAAGAATAGGAGGCTTTGATGCTGCCAGGCTAGTGATAAAAGGAATCCTGTTACTTAACATTTTGAATGTTTTTTAAGGGTTTAGGATCTGTTAACTCATCTTCGTAAAGCTTTTTACAAAATGTTACCAAACAAACAAAAAAAAGACAAAAGTAAGTGGAAAATTCCTCCATTTTTTGGACTCTTCCTCCTCAGTAAATCTTTGGGAGAAGGAAGGAATTGAATAATAAATTTGACATTTAAACATCATGCTTATGCGACTGAACGTAGTGCTGTCACATCCCAACTGATTTTAAACAAAAATTAATCTCACCCCCCCAAACCTGCCTTCGGTGAGGCCCACCTTCAGGCCTCACACACTGATGCTGTGTTTGTGGAAACCATTTCTGCAGTTTTCTGACTCCTATTGTACTTCTCAGGTTCAAAAGCCTTTACCACCCACAGTTTGTATGAAAAATTGCCTGAATGGTTAGTCTGACCGACCCTCGAGTGCTTTTGTCAGGTCTGGTGGTGACTAACCTCTGCTGGAAGACTCAGACATCCATCTTCAGTAATAAAAATAACCTCTCTAGGTTATGGTACAGGTTTACAAGAAAGCTTTAGGGTAAAATTTGCAATGCTGCTGCAGTAGCTGAATAGAAGACAATGTTAGGCTTTGTCTGTCCAGTTCTCATCTGAGCATTACCTGTCACATATAGCTTTAAAAGCGCAGAAGAAGATGTATTCCTGGGCTGCTCTTTAAGCTGAGCTGGAATTTGTAATCAAAAGTGCAGCAACTATAAAAACTGACTACTTCAACTATGTAACAGGGAGAAAAGTAAAGGGGATATCACTTTATGAACTCACACTAATGTTTACATACAGCACATTGTTGGCTTATAAAGAAAAGTCTGTTCCTTCTCTGTTTTGAAGTTAACTGCGGGCTGTTCACAGGAGTGCTAAATATTTTGCCACAAATAGAATTGTAATAAGGCTTACATTCCGCCTCAAGCTCAAGAACCTGATTTATTTCTCTACTCATGTTTTTTACAGACATAACGAAGCCTACACGTGGACAAATCCAACCTGTTGTGTACATAATGTAATTATTGGTAAACTGTGGCTAGAACAATATGGAACAGTAGAAATTGTAAATCACAGGTAATGCTGATCATGGAACTGAGGGCTGGCTTATGGGGCTGGTGCATTGTTGTTACAAAGCAGATACTTTTAATTTTTCTCAGATATGCACAGACCTTTATAGGTCTGAAGACTTTTTTTTTTTTTCTACCTTCTGACAAATGCAAGCTACTCACTGGATTGGGCTTAGCATCATCATAATATAAAAGGAAAAGGGCTAAATGGCTTACGGGCTGCAAAGGTTTTACATTTGAGAGTTACCTATTCACGTTCAGCCTTATTGACAACGGACAGAAATTAGATTTAACTCCAGAACCATTAAATGGAATAATTGTTGGAGGCTTGCAGTAGAGACCTCCCGTTGATTGACCTGTTGATTGTGATTTGCCACTCACTTTAGTTTTAATAATAGAGAATGCCTTAATTTAAGGGTGCAGCACAGAAGAATGACTGCAGAGTAGGAAAATGTGAACTTAAAGCGTGTCAATTGCTCTGCCAACTGCCTATGTAAAAGCTTTTTACCTTACAGAAAATAAAAGAGAGAATGACCTCATGTAAGCAGAGAGGATTTTATGAAAACTATTAATTCTGCACCTGTTTTTCTGTCAGTAGATTAGAGCTTTAATTCAGCAGGGCTGCTGGTTTGATGCTTCTCATCACATCAGATCTAAGTTTCTGTCTCTTGCATTCACACATACATGTAAGACTTGGGATGGTCTCTGTTTGCTTTGTGCTTAATGTAGCAACTTGGCCAGAAACCTCCCTGGGAGACAGTATTTGCACGTGTACCTCTCAGATGCTGACATATAATGTTGCTTTGTGTTTGTAAAATATTTAGTTCAGAATTTTTGATGTGCAATTTCAAGGTCTCTTGAATGCCATTAATGAGATTCCCTGTGTAGGTCATTCATAAAGCTTTATTTAATTCCAGTTAGTTGTAAACAGATGTTAACCTGGACCTTGGTGTGTTAATAGTGTATGTTAAGCTGTATGCAAGACTGTATTCCATTTTATTCCTTACATTTTTGGTTAATTTTAGATATGCATGAAATTCAGAAGCATGGTCGTGTTTTCAGTTGGCTTTCACAGGCTTGTCTTCCTGTGTGCATTTTCTTTTTTTTATGGTATTTTGAAATGCCCTAATAAAATAATAAACCATAGTTAAATAAAAATAATGATATAAATAATTAATCCACAGTGCTTGCATAGAAAAAGCTAAAATAAGGTGTAGTTAAAGAAAAAAAAAGTGCATTTATTAATGTATCTCGGGGCTTGCTTACTTAAGTGTGTGCTTATTTCCTCTACAGTACTGGAGATAAATGTGTCCTTAACTTTAAACCGTGTGGACTGTTTGGGAAGGAGCTTCACAGAGTAGAGGGATACATCCAGGACAAAAAGTAAGTGATAAATTCCTGTTGGCCTCTCTGTTTCTGAGCACCGTGGCATTACTTTAGTGCTGGACCACAACTGATGTGACTGCAAAGTTGCTAGCAATGCAGATTATAATTATTTGTTCTCGGCATCGATTTTAAACTCCTTGATTCAAGGATAAGCACCTTAAGCATTATTAGGAGAAATTTTCCAGTTCAGTCATTTGAAATAAAGGTATTCAGGGAATATGCAGAGTAGTTGCAATTGATTTCACTGTTTCACAGTCACGGCTCCAGTCTTCAGTTTAAAAGAATGAGAATACAGTTATTGGAAGTACTTAATCAAACCTGAAGCTGTGATGTGACTCTGGGGGTCTATATGGTAAGCTGCTGGCTTCACTGCACCCACACTCGTTTTAACAGTAACAAAAAGCATGTGACTAAGTCATGAGGATGCATTCTGCAAGACTGTGTAGCAGAAAGACTAGAATAAGGTGAATTGTTTTCTTTGCGTTAATCAGGTTATCTTGCTACTAAGAAATTTTGCAAAGAAATATAAAATACAACAGTAGGAAGTTGTGTATTTAATATAGACTAGAATCTGAATGACTCACCTTAGGCTTTGTAAGAAGCAAAAGCTAAGTCTCCTTCGCTCTCTCTGCAGCAAAAAGAAGCTGTGTGTGATCTATGGCAAGTGGACAGAATGCTTATGGTGCACTGATCCCACTACATATGAGACTTACAAAAAGAATGAAAAGAGAGGCGGTGAACAGAAGAAATTGAAGCCGGTAAGATGAAGGATTCTTTAGGGAGTAAAGAATGCTTAAGTCAGTTATGTTGGGCTTGCAGCCTTCTAGAGTTTGTGATGCAGGCAGCCTTGACAACAAAGGGGTCTGGAGACTTGTGGGTTTTTTATCACTTGTAGACCAGGTCAGACAAGTTACTCCCAAGCCTTAGTGTTAGAAGAAAAATGCAAAATGCTGTATGGTGCAGAGGACTGTTGTGTTGCCCAGTGTCAACAGAAGTCTTGCAAACCCTGGTCATTCATACAAAATGAAAATGATAACTAAAGTTAAGAGTGATTAGCTGCTGTTTAAGAGGCCTGAGCTTTCTTTTAGATATTCACGAGAGGAATCTAGAGCAACAACAGGCCTTGGTTTTTTGCTCTGGATTCTGTCACGGTGCAGGTTTATGTTTTGACTTTTTTTAAATAATAAGATTTTGTTCATCTTAAGAAAATCAACTCTTTCTTTCCTTCCTTCCTGCTGAATTTATATTTAGATGGGGAACTGCCTGACAGTAAACCAGATGTTGACATGGAAAGTAGTCAAAGAGAGTCTTTTAGAACAGTGTCTACTCAAACCAAAGGATTGAAATTAGAATTTTAACCGTATGGAGCTATTTTCCAGTGTATAAAACAGGCTCTCTTTAACTTAATGGGGTGTTTTTGAATAAAACAAATGAGCCATGTCAGAGGAGGCAGAAGGAAAATAAAAGGGGAGAGGAAAAAGCGATGCTGTAACTCTAGAATGTTCTTGCCTCTTCTCCTCTGGTTGGTGTGGTTTTAAATCCGTTCTCGTGGTGAAATCCTCTGAACTCTCACAACATGGCTGTGTGCTAAGACTGTCAGATTCTCCTCTGGTTCAGGCTGATGGCAGGAACCGAACACGCAGAAAATAAGTTTTCAGGCAGGTGGGGAAAGCTGCCCTGTGATCTGTGGTCTGTGCAGTTCAAGTAGGTGAAAACACATCTGGTGGTACAGCTTGACAGCTTGTGTTGTTTGGCCTGATCCTGTGCAGAGTGAATGCTTAAGTTGTGTGTGCTCTGCTTGCTTTTCAGCTGTACAAGGAAGATGTTATTTTCCACTGTGTTCGTGCTGTGTGCAGCCTCTTTCTTTCCTCTAACTGCTTACAGAACAAGCTTGTATTTTCTTCCTAAAATAGATAAAGCCAGAACAAAAGTGATTGAGGTCTGTGGAGTGAACAGTGGAATAAAAATAGTGAGGTGATCAAATAAAACTCTTCATTCTGTTTTCCACCCCCATGCAGCATTTTGAAGTGACAGTCCAGCCCGACTAGACTGCCCGTGCTGACACATGGCTGTCTTTAACTGTAGCACCAAGAATGGGAATGCTGGCCACAACCACGGAAAATAGACTTTTTTTTTCTTTTTTAGCTGTTGAGTTCTTAGTGCAATTTAGGCAGCATGTTCATTAATGTAAATGCACTGAGGCGAGGTGTGAGTCCTGATGTGAAGAAGTGGCTTGTTTTAGGTTGAGGTAGATGGAATTGGTGAGGCCTTCTGTCACATTAAGCACCTAGTTTAGGAAGTTAATTATTCTGCCTCCACAGAGGCACCAGGAACAGCAGGGAATTTTAAGTGGCAGCTACTTCAAGAAAAGAACAGGAAAAATAAGTAGAAGTAAAAGCAGGGTTAGAATGTCAGCCTGCATTAATGTCAGGGGGTCCTGTAAAGGCTCACTTGGTAGCAGAGAGTTGTACCGAAGGTCCTAGGCAGAAGTCAGCAGCTGTGAGTGACAGGAGGAATCATTTACAAGGACATAATTGTCTTTTTCAATGACACTCTTAAAGGTCCAAGTAGCTTCTGAGATGCGTATCTGACCTAGAGCGGGGATAAAAAGGCTTTTCTGTGCTTGGAAGCCTAAGAAATCACTGCGTTCCTATAAGAGCTGCAAGCCTTCTCTGTTGTCCTTCCACTTCGAGCAATGAAAGGGAGCTGGGAGTAGGTCTGCTGTGACTTGGTCTTCTGAGAGCAGCCTGGTGAAGAATGTTGCATTTGATTTTATGAAGGAACTTGAAGAGAGAGACACCATGTTTTTAACTTCAGTACCAAGTCTTCATAGTGAGAGAAGTGGCAGTGATAACAGCTAATAGAATCTGTATCATAGAAAATCAGATTGGAACAGGAGCGTATCTGGTTTTCAATCCCACATACAAATCTTCTGCAAGTGATGAAGCAATACCCAAAACCATGCGTGTGCTGTTTATCTTTCTTATGCCATTATGAGAACTGGTTTAAACTGCTGCCTTGACTCATCTAAACCTGAGGAAGTAATAGGCAAAATTAGTAGTTAGACAAAATGAAGCTCTGGCATGGGATAGAAGGGAAGCTCATTTCTGAAAGACATTACTGTTATGTTTTTTTAATGGATGATGAAGCTGCACATAGGTGGTGAGAGACTCTTCTATATTAGAAGCAAGATGTTAAGATGAAAGTTGGAGGAACAGTGTAAAGAATGAGGAAAAGCAAATGTGAAGGGTGATGCAGCAGTACAGGAGCGAGAATAGCATCTCAAATCTGAACGGGCTCCCCAGCAGTCACCCTGTAGAACCCTAGATGAAACTGTCTAATTTCCCTCTGTTCCTCTGCCAAATGTTATCTCTATTTCAGAGTGAAGATGTTATTAAATCTGAAAATGATGAGGCTGATGATATGCCAGAAGTTCAAGACACCGTGCAGTTTGTGCCAGGCAGCAAATTGCTCTGGAGGATAAATTGTAGACCACCAAACTCATCGCAGGTAACTGTTTCCATCAGTCTGTGTGTTCCTATTAGTAGTGACTCATCCCAGGGAACATGAGCAATGCTCAAAGGAAACCCTGGAGAAGTGTCTATCTGTAGCATGCCTATTGACACATCCTGGCAGTTCTTGCTGCAGCAGCAAAATTAAACTACAACAAACTGTCTGTTTCATCCCTGTGCTGAAAGCATCACTCCTGTGTCAAAGGAGACAGAATGCGTGATCTGCCTGCAGCTGCTTCAGAGTGGAATTTGGGGTCATTTGTTTGTCTGATCTGTCAGGATCTTTGCACCTGGAGTGGCTAAAGTATGGCTGCATGTTCCCTTCTGCTGATCCTGCCGTTGGGAGACAGGCTTACAAAACGTGCAGTAACCGTGCATCTGGCTATTAACTTACATAGTTTCAAGTAGACTTTTTGGAAATTGCACAAACAGGTGCTTACAGAATTAGCTATTGCCTTGAGAAAGCCCAGAATATTGTCCTCTGAAAGGAATGAAGGAAAGGATGTCTGCTTTCCTGAGAAAAACGACTTGCTTTTTTAGTTTTAGGTGTGGATTCTTTTTTTTTTTTTAAATCACTGTACTAAGTATCAAGCAAGAGGAAAATGCATCTTGATCTTCTGCAGCAAAGCCTGCTTAAAAAATTAAAGGTGTGATTTCCATTCTCTTCTGCCCTTCCTTGTTGCTCCTGCCTTCTCTCCACTTAAAAAATTAAAATAAGTCAGTTTTATTTGGGACTAAACTTGCTTTCAGGGTAGCCAGAGGGAAAAGGTTTGACTCAATAATTTCTCTTGGAATCTTTGTTGTGTCCATTCAGTATAGGAAACTTAGTGCTACTTTGCCAAAATAACCTGTATTTAATTTGCTTTTAAGATGTACAATTTCACCAGTTTTGCCGTGAGTCTCAATGAACTAGAGAAGGGCATGGAAGCAATATTGGCTCCCACCGACTGTCGGCTACGTCCAGACATCAGGAATATGGAAAACGGAAACATGGGTATGTGTTTGCTGGAGGAAATACTTTAACATTACTAAAATTTGGGAGGAATGACTGGAGGGATATAGGAACACTGTCTTCAGTTTCTCATTCCCAGAGCAGCCTTAACTTTATTTCATTCTGTGCTAACGAGTATGCTTTTGAACAATGTGCCGTGTCTGTTTTCTTTCTGAAATGCCTGGGAGAGCAAGTGTGTCCAAGAGGGATCCCGAGACTGCTGCCCTGGGTTACAGTGTGTTTGCATGTTTGTTTACTCGGGGAAAACTGCCAGACCTGCTGTCCTGCTCTCACGTTTGTTGGGAAGAACACAAGATGAAATAGTGGAAAAAGCACTGTTATGCGCATTGTAGATTAAATTCTTCCCTGGTGTCTGAGTGCAGTATTTCTGAAAGATAAAAGGCCATAATTTCAGTTTGTAGTCACAACTTTTCTGAAATGACAGTTTTACATTTGCTACCTGCAGTTGTCATTGTGGAGTGAGATTGTGTACAGCGAATGGCTTCTCTTGTTTAAATGAGCTGTGTTTTATTTCTCTGCAGTCTTTTCCATTTTTTTCTGCATTTTTTTTTTTGTTTCAATTTTACTAAATAACCTATTCCTATTGAAATGTTTGCTAGATGTGGCTAGCAAAGAGAAAGAGAGGCTAGAAGAGAAACAAAGAGCTGCTCGCAAGGAGCGTGCAAAAGACGAAGTGGAGTGGCAGACACGGTAAGGAGGAGGGAGTTGGGCATTTACTGCTTGGAGTGGTGGGGTTTTGTTGCCTGAAATGTTTTTATTCAAGACAACGTGTGTTTGATTTCTTTCATGACAGCACAATTTGTAGTGTCACTTAAAGCATTTGCTGGGTCAATATTTAAATAATGTAGCTGGAAGGCAAAATTGCTGATAATTTTGTCCTAGAGAAATTATTTTATAATAAATGCTGCAACCTGTCATAAGTAACTGGTAATGCTGGGTGGTTGGCATTTATTTTTTGTTGTTGTTGGTGGTTGTTTTTTTTGTTCTAAAGCCTATGGAGGTCATCTTTTTTGATAGAATAAATAAAAAGTTAAGTCTCATCTCTCCTTTAACCAATTTCTGTCCAGCTTGGAAGTTGAGTAACATGTTGTGGCTCTCTAGGACCTTTTACTTTCAAACTCCTTCGGATTTCTTGGCTTGGTTACTTCAGAAATTGCATTTTTTATTGCATAAAATGACTTCTCAGTCATAGAGTGCATCGCAGTGAGGCATGATTTGGCTCCTGTTCCTGCTGGCTGTTCCTCTCAGGAGCCAGTGCTGTACAGTAAGGTGTACGCTGAAGGCCAGCTGCTGCAGGTGTCTCCTTCAAAGGCAAGAACTCTGGGCTGCTCTGAAGATCTCATGGAATTCAGCATTCTGTTTCCAAAGCCTGGGGAACAGTTACAGGCTAATTCCAGTTAATGCCTTTGAAAATCTGTTGGAAAATGTAGGAAGTTTAATGCCCTATTTTTCATGTTTGAAGATTTACAGAGTGTTTTTTTTTTCCAGTAAGAAATACCAGTGTCTTTTAACAACGTTCTTGTGAAAGAAACAAAGTCTTTTTTTGTTTGTTTCTTTCCACTCTTCTAACAGTTTGCCTTCTTTTTATTATTTTTTTCACAGATGGTTTCATCAAGGCACTAACCCATACACTGGGACTTCAGATTGGCTGTACTCAGGTGGCTATTTTGATAGAAATTTCTCAGACTGTCCAGACATATACTGAAATTATGGAACCAATTGCTCATCTCATCTGGACATCACTAGATTTCATTCTAAGCCAGTTACTCTGGTTTTGTTAATAGCAAAAAACAGCTTTTCTAAGTAAATTTTAACAAAACATCAGTCAACAATCAAGGATTTAATTATCACTAATGTTGGATTGCCAAATATTTAAATACTGTTGCGTTCTTCCCATAAAGCTGCACCCGAAATCATCATGTTTTCACTAATTTTTAAAGGGACCTTTGGTTCTTCATTTTTTTCCACCCTCATTTTTGTCAGGAAGGTATGCTGTATCTGGTAGAGCTCATAACATCCTTGAAAACTGTGTAACTTTAATAAAATAGAGATAATATCCTCTTAGTACAATAGTGAAGAATCTGAAGTCTTCTGAACTTGGAGCAGGGATGAAAAGTTGATATGGTACCAACGTGATAAAATCTAGTACTGTTCCTGTGAAGAGATGCATGTGAAACTTTCATACGGTATGTAGCACTATACGGGGATTGGAGCTCCTGGCCCCTCTCTCTCAACATGATTTAATAATTCAAAGACTTGGAGAAACAAGAAACAACTTTAGCTTCTCAAACTGTAGTTGTCTGTTACAGAGTCTTCACAATTTTTGGACACTGTGAGCATTAAGCTGTATACCTGTGATAAAATTACATAAAAGTATATGTTAAGAGAAGAGAAAGGTGCATTAAAAATTGTGTGCTTTTTCTGAAGTCAAATGCTGTTCTGAAAATAAGAGAAGCTTCAGAAGCAATTGTAGGAATGTAGAGGTGGTTACAATGTAAAATATATTGCTTGCTACCACTTGGAGGCTTAGATCTTCCACACTACTTTTGGCAGCTTTGGCACTGTGTACGCTTCTAGACTAAACTTTTATTTGGAAGCACTTGGTATATATATCCACACAGGTTCATATTTCCAGGATGTTTTTGTTTGCATGTTTTTTCTTTATTAGGTCATGTCTGTTTTGTATGTTGTGAAAAAGCAGAATCAATTTAAAGCTGTGGCATAGTTATACCTTTTACATGTTTTCTGTGAGCACGTAATGTCATAGACGTGGGATTTTTTTGTTCCATATCGAAACATCGAAGCCAGATAATATTGGACATAACTGAGCTACAGATCAATTACTGAACTGATGCTTTCATTTTCTTTCAAAGTGGTATACTTCTTGGGGGGGAGAGGGGGAAAGGAGGCTTGAAAACTTAGGTCCAGTAATTAAAACTAATCCTACGGTTGTTTGTTCTTTTATGAAAGCTTCTAATCGAGTAACTAGGCAAAAATGGAGAGTGGCTACACTACTGTTAGGTTTACGGTAAAATTCAGCAATTGCTGGTGTTGACCATCAGCACCTTGAGGAATATGTAGAAGAATCAATCCAACTGATGCCTAAACACATTTGTGGCTTCATCGAAAGAGTAGATTGTTCTTCCATCCCAGCTACAGGATTAAAAAGCAAAAGAAAATGCACATACAGAGAGAAACATTTTTGTCTCAAAGTAAGCATCTAATGATTGGATTAACTTTAAATTGGGGGGATTTTGTTTTCTTCCTCTTTGGAAAAATGGGAGAAATTGTAAAATTTCAGGGCAATAAAAAGGGCCAAATCTGAACATGCTCATGACAACTTTATTCCGTTGTCAGAAATCATGCTTTGAGCTGATTGCAAGTTTTTCAAACACACGAGCTAGACATGGTAATAAGGTTCAGACAGTAAGTTTGTATTTTCTCCTAATAAATGCATAGACACTTTTAAAAAGTCCGTGCTGATCTGTATGGGACAGCATAAAAACACTTTCATCCTTTTTATAAAAAATGGATTTTAATGAGTGTTCCAAGCACTGTAATCCTCCTTGCAGACTCCCTGCAAGCTGACTGGGGAGCCATTTATATTGGATGAGGATTGAAAATATTCAGTTTAAGCCAGTTTAACATCTGGGAGTTTAAAACTTGCTTGAACTAAATAATATGTTTAAAGTTTGAGTCATGTTTCTAAAACAATACATATAAATAGAATTACCAGAATGGAAAAGAGTAATTGCTAAAGAAATACTCTGGTTTTGAGAAGGAATGTACAGGTTAGCATCTCTCTCCTCTAGGTTGTAATTCTAATTCAAAGAACTAAACCCTTTTCATTATGCAAAACCAGAGACAAATGTAACAACACGTTTAATCAAAACTTCAGGATAGCATTTTCATGGAATTTAAAAATGAACTGGAAAGGTTTCTAAAATAAGAACACTTCTTTAGTTATGTCTTTTACCCCGTTCTCCCCTTCCCTTAGTGTAATGTTCTTAGTGAAATTTCAGATTGGTTCCAAATCTGTTCTTTTAATTTATTGTTCTTCATTGAAAGCATTAACAAAATATTTTCTCATTGCTGCCAAAAAAAATTATGCCTGGCTAGCCGTGGGATGCCTAAACCACATTGTGATTGCTCTGAAAGTGAAAAAGTTTTATTTTAAATGCAGATCTCGCCTCAGTAGTTTACATGTCAAAACTTTAATAACTTTGCACCTTTTAAAAGAATGTCACTTTTATAACTTGATTAAACACTGTATATAAGATAAATGTGTTAGTATATGTTAATACGACTATGTAGAGAAACCATCTAGAAAGAGATTATAATAAATACTTAATTCCCTTTGGGCCTCTAGGTGGTGAGAGAGAGGTTTTTGTGAAGTGAGACTCGCGTTCTAGGGCAAGAAAACTGTTGGGGATGGCTCTGGCTTTGCTGCTCGGCCACAGCCGGGTCCCTTTTTGTTATCACGGTGATGCTATCGGGCAAAAAGCGATTTAAATCGCAGCTTGGGACCCACTGTGGTGTCCTGTGGGGGACCTGTGGGGTGAGGGGTGAGAGCAGCCCCTGGGGTGAGCTGTGGTGATCTGTGCCCTCTGTCCAGGGACGTGCCCAGGGCCGGGGCTTTTGCTGAGTTGTGGTGGGAGGAAAAAATTAAGTGTGTGACTTTTCAGTTGTGTCTTTGAGGCGATTTTAGCTGCAGGGGGGGAGCAGCTGCTTCCAGACATCGGCCTCTTATGGAATTGGTGTTAACCCAAATTAATGCAGATGGGAAGTGTATCCCCTAAATTAGCCAGGAAACAGGACTAAAAAGCACTATTTACTGCTGTTTAGTAACTGACACCTACTTCTCATCAACATTGGGTTTCAAATCGGAATTAAAAAAAAAAATCCCTCCCAGGACCGCTCAGGTAACTGCCTCCCAGAGGTGTTACCCCAGGCCTCAGCCCTGCCCGGCCCCGTGCACCCCACAGCCTCTCCCTGAGTGGGATTTACGTTTAATAAACGGCATTTTATTGACTTTTATTGAACATCTCTGTTTCCACACAGGGCCGCGCGGCCCCTCAGAGGGGGGGGGGGATTTGGAGGGGGGGAGGGGCAGCGCCGCCATCTTCCCGCCGTGATGACACAGCAGGCGGGGGAGGGGCGGGCCGCCGCTTGAGTGACAGCCGCGCTGCCCAACCGCGGGGGGCCGAGCGGGGTTCGCCCCGCCCACTTGTGGGCGGGCTTCCGGAGCGCGGGGCAGGAAGCGGCAGCGGCGCGGGGCCTGAGGCAGACGGCGGCGGCAGCGGCGGCGGCAGGTACCGGGGGGGGGGTGGGGAGCGGGGCCGGGCCCTGAGGGGGTTGAGGCGGCCCCGGGCCCTGAGGGGAGGCCGCGGGGCTCGGTGAGGGCGGAGCGGGGCCGGGCGGCCTCGTCCCGGGTCCCTGAGCGCTCCCCTCACCCCCCCGCCCCTCACGGCCGCAGGATGTCCTCGGGCGCGCTGTTCCCCAGCCTGGTGCCGGGCTCCCGGGGCTCGTCCAGCAAATACCTGGTGGAGTTCCGCGCCGGGAAGATGGCGCTGAAGGGCAGCACCGTGACGCCGGACAAACGGAAAGGGCTCGTGTACATCCAGCAGACCGACGACTCCCTCATCCACTTCTGCTGGAAGGACCGCGCCTCGGGCACCGTGGAGGACGTGAGTGGGGCGCCCAGGGGAGGCCTCGGGCCGCGGCACCGCGCAGGGAGCTCCCAGGAGGGGATCCGAGGGCAGAGGGGGTCCCCCAGGGCTGGCGGAGCCGCGGGGCTTTGGGACGGACGGGAGGAGGGCAGGGGGCTCGGGGAGGCTGGAAGTGACATCCCTGTGACGCCTGCTCCTCCCTCCCGCCGCCTCTTCCAGGATTTGATCATTTTCCCCGATGACTGCGAGTTCAAGAGGGTGCCGCAGTGCACGACCGGCCGCGTGTACGTATTGAAGTTCAAGGCGGGATCCAAGCGGCTCTTCTTCTGGATGCAGGTTTGTGGCAAGTAAACGGTAAAGGTCCGGGGACGACCCGCTGCCAGCTCGCCTTGTACCAAGAGCGGCTTCCTTGCAGGAACCGAAGACTGACAAGGACGAAGAGCACTGCCGCAAAGTGAACGAGTACCTCAACAATCCCCCAATGCCCGGCGCTTTGGGTGGGAATGCGAGCGGAGGCCACGAGCTCTCGGCGCTGGGAGGTACAGTCCGTTCCCTGCTCTTCCGCGCGAGGCCCTTGTTTAGATTTAGCACTTGTAGCTCCTTAGGGAGGCATTGAGACATTCCTGCTAGCTTTGGAGGGTGAGTTGGGGACAATGTTAATGCCAGAAGTATAAACGGGCTTTTAGCAAAATAAACTGCGCTGTTGTAATAGGTGCAGGCTGAAAGTTAAGACTGCCAGAAGAAGGAGCTTGATTCCAGCAGATTCTCTGGAGTCTTACCTTTTTATGAAGCCGAGTTGCATTTATCTTTTATGAGCATCATGAATTAGTAAACACTTGAAACTGTTTTTTCCGTACAGAATGTGATGCCAATTAATCTCCTGCTGTTTGAGCCGGAGTGCTGTGAAAAAAACCTCTGTGAATATGTTGTGTTTCAGAATGTTTTTGTTTTTAGGTGAGGGTGGCTTGCAAAGCCTTCTTGGAAACATGAGCCATAACCAGCTCATGCAGCTGATCGGACCAACGGGCTTAGGAGGACTTGGTAAAATGCTTTAATATCTTTATGCCAAAATGGTATTTTCTCCTGCCAGGTTAAATCTTACCTGACGATATTTTCAAGTAGTGCTATTGATCTGAATAGCGCTTCTTTCCCGTGAGAAAGCAGCAAGGCCCTGCCTCAAACGTGAGCTGTGGGGCAAAAAAAAAAAAAAAAAAAAAAAAGGCAGGAAATGAGGGGTACCAAATCCAGATGGCACTTGCTGTCTGCAAGGAACATAGGCTCTGCTCCTTGCTCTGCTGAATCTTCTGCCTTTTTTTTGTTGTTGTTCTTGTTTTTAAACCCCTTCCTCTTCCTCCTAAATATTCACTGGAGCAGGAACTGAAAACCAGGGGCTCCTGGGTGAGCATCCCAGCTGTGGGCTCTGGCTTGCATCGTCTCTGATCCAGTGAATATTTGTGTGCAGAGCGGAGTTCATGAGGAAGGTTGGAGCGTACCCGCCCTGCAGCAATGTGTAGTCAGCTTAGGGCTTTTTCTTCTGGGGAGAGCTTGAACCACTGCTCTGCTTTTCCTAAAGGGAGTTAGAGGGGCGCTGGAGTCACTGCAGCGGTGTTCTCAGCGCTGCCCGTGCTCCAAGGCCAGCAGAGCATTTACTGAGAAATCAGACCCCGGAAGGCAAAGGAATACCTAGCAGCAGGTGGCAATGACTGAGGTTCTGTGCGTAAGCTCCAAAGTCCATCTTTGTGGCTCTAGCAGTAGTGTAATTAATTGTAGGCTTCAGATGCAGATCTGGCGCTGGTGGGATGTTCAGATGCAAATCTAACGTTAGCGTTGAAAGGTTCTGACTTCCTAGGATGTGTTTGGAAAAGACCTTCTTGCTTCCTTCTTGAAGCTTCACGTGACTCCTGAAACTTCCTTCCTCTTATTCTCAACACGTTTTTTCAGCAGCTCTTCTTTCTTTGCCTTTACATCTAGCCGTAAGACAGCTCGACACGTAACTCAGAGCCATCTGCTTGCCTCAGCAGGCAGTGGTTGTGGTGAGTCCGTGTGGATCTCTTCCCTGGGTAGCATCGGGTTCTCTGACATCTGGTTTGCATCTCTCGGGACTTTGCTTCTGTTGCAGCTCCTGGGTAAACTTTTCTGAGCGAGGCCAAGCTGGGCAGAGCAGCACGCGGTGTGGCCTGGTTGTTTTTTTTTTCACCCTGGTGTTCCTGCTGCTGTGGGAGCGAGCACAGGGCAGGCCCTGCAGGCTGGGTTCCACAATTCTGGGGCGCTCCTGTACAAAGCACGGAGCGCATGAGGGCAGCAGGTGGCTGCAGCTTGCTCTGACCGCCTGTGGTCTGTTGATCAGGGTGCTCAGAGCGCTGCTGTTCTGCCCTCCCTGCCTGCAGAAATTTCCCAGGAGCTGGATGATGAAGGCAGGGTAGAAAAGTGCGTCCAAGCAGCTGTGGTGCGAGAAGGCACCGAATGGGAGGCGTGTGATGAACGTTTGCTGATCATGGCTCAGAGGGATTGTAGGGGACAGTTGGTCACTGACAGCTCCGCTGCACCCAGGAGCTGAGCCTCTCCCCAGCTCCTCAGCTGGTGTTCGTGGGGCTGCAGCAATTCCCTGGTGGCTGGACGTGGTGTGGGTGAAGGAGGCTCTGGGCTGATTTCTTGGCACGTTGGCTGAAGGTCCGGTGGTGGTTTTCTGGTGGTTTCCTGCTGCGTTTCTCGGTCACTGTCCTGGGAGCACGTTGGTTCTGTGCAGGGTTGTTCTCACTTGGCTCTGCCTGGGGGGCGTTGAAGGACTCTGCTGCTGCTGCTACATCTCTGCGTTAGGTGTGAAGCTGCAAAAACTGCAGGTATGGGGGGGAGGCAGCAGTGGTGCCTCAGGGGCTGCCTCTGCAGTCTTCTGGGGGCCTTGGCTTTAAAATTTACGGACTGGTTGGATTTTTGGAAGCTAGCAGATAAAGGGAGAGAGAAAGAGCTCTGTTGCAACAGTCAGGCGTGTACGGCACGAACCGAAGTCATTTCATCCTTGTGTACATCCAGAAATTGAGTAATTTCTAAAACATGCAAGTAAGGCAGGTTTCTAACGGGGATGCAAGCTCAGGTAACGAGAGCTGTTTAGTTACAGAGGGAGTGGGTGGGGGTTGGTCTGGGCTCTTTCACCCCCTCCTTTATTTTAGCAATAAAACCTTTCAGGTACAAGAGTGACCTCTCTGGACCAGAGAGGTGTGGGAAACCTGAAAAGAAACAAATCTCTAAACCCCTTCTTCTCTTATGTTTGCGGAAGGTGGGCTGGGTGCGCTGACAGGTCCCGGGCTGGCCAGTCTGCTTGGAAGTGGGGGACCCCCGACCAGCAGCTCCTCATCAAGGTAGGGCGCCCCTGTGCTCCCAGTCTGGAGCTTCTTCTGAATTCCTGCTGCTCACATGGGAGGAATTGTGGCCAACTGAAGGGAAAAATGATGGGAACTAAGACTGCTTGTTACCTCACTGAAATGAGGATACGGATTTTCGTTGTATTTTGAAAAGAAGCTTTTTGAAAAGAAGAGGCAGAGCTGTTTTTGCAGGGAATTAACTCCGCGCTAATTGTCTTTCCAGCTCTCGCAGCCAGTCAGCTGCTGTGACACCATCTTCCACGACTTCTTCTACGCGCGTCACGCCTGCCCCGTCCGTTCCTGCGGCTGCCTCCGTGACCAGCCCGAGCCCCGTCCCAAGTTCGGGTAACGGAACCAGCTCGGCCACGAGCCCGACCCAGCCCATCCAGCTGAGCGACCTTCAGAACATTTTAGCTACCATGAACGTGCCGTCTGGAGCAGGAGGGCAGCAAGGTAGCGGTGTTCTGGCCAGGCAGAGCTGTTTTTACTGTCCTGTCCTGTTCCAAATGGGTTTGAAAGCTCTCTTAAATGTTTATATATTTATTTATTTTGAGTGCTGATCTTCTTGGCTGCTTCAGGAATCTTATCCTCACTCCAGAACTGAGAGAGGGAGGGAGATGGCAGCAGTGTGCTAAATGCCTTTCAGTACTCTGCTGAAACACTGGTTTATATGACAAGATGTGGGGTTTGTCTGTAGTCTAACAGCCAGACGTTCATTTTCTTCCTAGTTGACCTGGCAACTGTTCTGACTCCCGAGATAATGGCTCCCATTCTGGCCAACGCTGAAGTTCAGGAGCGGCTGATGCCTTACCTTCCCTCCGGGGAATCCCTGCCGCAGACTGCAGAGGAGATCCAGAACACGCTGACATCTCCGCAGTTCCAGCAGGTAGCGGTCAGGGCACAGTTCTCCTTCCCTCCTCCCTTGGGTGTCCCTTGGGATTCATCTTGCCTGGCTTTTTTAGGTCCCTGCCACTGCTCAGAGCAGGAATTTGATCTGTAGAAGTGGGAGGGAGGAGGGACACGATGTAGTGGAGCACTGGTTCATCCTGCCTGTGGCCACCCAAGGGCAGATCACAAAGGGTTTTTTTTTTGTTTGTTTTTTACTTTCTTTTGGAATGGGGCTTTACCTTTGCCATTGTTACAAATGCTCTCTGGCAAGTGACAGCTGAGTAGCAGCAAATTCACTATTGCCTGTCAGAGTGGGCTGTAAGCAGTCCCTTTAAAGTTCAATCATTAGAACAAATACATAGAAGGGAAGAGATGCTGATGTTTATAGCACTACTTCCCTTTTCCCTCCTGAAACACTAGTATGTAATTCCAGGAGTGTCCATCTGGATGTACTGCTCAGATTAAATGTGTATTTTAGGCCAGCCTGAACTTACAGTGACTGAAATTTGTCAGTATACAAAATTTTATTGGCTAAAGAATGTTTTTAGCTTAAACCGTGGCAAGCCTTACGCAGACAGGGCTTCAGAAATGAGGGCTGTTGTTGAGCAGTGACCTGATGACTGCGCATCCTGTGCCTAAGCTGGGCATCCCTGTGCTGGGGTGCCAGGAGGTTCCGTCACTGTGATTGTTTCCTGCTCGGTCCAGTACAGCTTGTTCACTTGGGCTTACTGGCATGTAGTTGTTCAGGAACAACCACTGCTCCTCCTTTCAGAACACTCACAGGGCCTGTGGTGTAGAGGCATTTCCAAGCCTGGCCCCAGTGCAGTAGGTTGTTGGGTTGTTTTTTTTGTGTTTATTTGTTCTAAAAAGGGTAGAGCCTGCTCCCAGGTGGGCCACGTGGTCAACGTGCCAAAACAGGGAGTGGAAACAGCCAGGGACTGCTGTCCTCACGGTTATTGCACAGTAGCCACAGACACCTGGTGATGGAGAAGCATGATGCAAGCTTGGTTTTGATGCTCCTGACTCCTGTTCACAGGCATTGAGCATGTTCAGCGCTGCCTTAGCTTCAGGACAGCTCGGCCCACTAATGAGCCAGTTCGGCTTACCCGCAGAGGCAGTAGATGCAGCAAATAAAGGCGGTACGTACCAGTGCTGTGGGGAATGTGATGAAGTGATTGGGTTTGGTTCTTTCTTGTGTGTGTGTGTTTTGTGTTGTGTGTTGTTTTTTTGCACTGCACATACATAGCCCTTGACTGCAGAAGGTAACGATTCTGAGCAGCTGTCAGAAGCTGACTCTTACACTGCTGGTTTTAAAATCAAAGGGCGAGTGTGGCTCAGGTGTCATGCAGAAGCCATGGTGCTGATGTCAGGCTTGGGGTTAGAGAATTCAGGGCTCTGCAGAGGGAGGTGCTGAGCTGAGCAGCCTTCTGGGTGTTTTCTTGAAAGGGCTCCAACTGGCTGGAGATGTCAGGCCGCTCATTAAGCAATACTTTATTTTTGTGAGAGTCATCAATGAGTCAGCTAAAATAAGTTCAGAGCTAGGGCCTTTAGTACTGGGAAAGGGGGAAAGCACCGCTTTTTCTTGAGGAACGTTTAGAATCTTTTCCATGATGGAAGTAATTCAGTGCTTAGGACTGCCTGTGTAGAAGCTTAAATTGCATAAATCCCAAAGTGCATGGGATGGCCAATGAGTGTTGATGTTTTCTTCTCTGCTACTAGGCTCTCACTGTTGAGCAATGGTTTGTTTTCCAACTAATGACACTTAACCTCATGCAGACAATGAATTCTGTTCCAGAAAATGCCAAATAAAGTAACTAATGTATTTAACTTCTAGATGTAGAAGCGTTTGCCAAAGCAATGCAGAACAGTGTGAAGTCAGACCAAAAGGAAGGAGACTCTAAGGACAAGAAAGATGAAGAGGAAGATATGAGTTTAGATTAAGTTATTTGCTCTTCCTTACAGATATCCTAGATACTAACTTAAGCAACTGCAGTAGGATTACTAACTTCATATTATGCTTATATAAATCTACAAATAAAGGAATTTTCTTTATCTGCCATGCTGGTTTTGTTTTCTCACTCTGTTTGATGTGCACTTAAGCAGTACGTGCTGAAGTACTGCTTGTGGTAAATACAAAGAGGGCATCCTTGTGCTGCTCCCTGAGGTGGGGATTAGTCCTCTTCTATTACATTAGTCTCATTCTTTCTCTTCACCAGGAAAATGAAAGAGAATAACATAAAACTTTATTTGACTCCAAAGTATGTACCAGTGATTTACAAAGACCATCTTTAATACTACAACTTAAAAACAGGTCATAATTACATTGAAGATGGACATGTTAAAAACCCATTTTACAATATTTACCCCTCATAAAAAACAATATGATATAAGTTATAAGTCCGTTTCAGAAGCAAGATTTTGTCCCCAGGTGGCTAGATATATATACACACACAAATATATAAATGATGTGTAAGTGCACAAGTGAACTAGGTGTCTTGGGAGAAAAGGTGTGGTGTTCAAGTGAAGCCTGCACTGTAACAGGAGTGAGTTAGGCTGAATGGGAGAAGGCAGCTGGTGGCAGGGGAGGTGATGGCAAAGTGACATCGCAGCTCCGGACAGAGGTAACCTTTCTTCAGTACTTCCCTTTCAAACAACAGGTTCTTGCTTCATACAACAGGACTTTGTCAGTAGTAGCAAAGAGCTGAATGTAACTGCAGAGAGCTCCGTGGTGGCTGTGACGGCCTGCTTTCGCTCAGCAGTTCTTCCAGCCTATTTTGTTCCTCTTTTTTTAAAATCTTATAAATTAATCTGATAGGCAGATGCTAATTCTGAGAGCAGAATTTTGTCCAAGGCCCCCCCTCGCAGAGCTCTTTATTTGTGTAACGGCAGCAGGTGAACCGAGCCTGACCTTGGGGGCAGGGTTCAATGCAGCCTTGCTTATAAAAACACAAAAGTGACGGAATTAATCCAGTTTGTCCTAATTGCATTATACAACAGAAACTGCCTCCAGCCTTTAGCAGAAGACAGCCTGTGACTGTTACTAACTGCCTCAAGTGTTCTGTGACCTAAACCTACGTGCAGTGTGAGGGGAACAGGGTTTGGGACACGATGCACAGCTGCTGTGTGCTTCAGCCCACGTTTGGCAGGGACAGCTGCTCCTAACACGAGCTGCGTGTCAGCACGAGTCCTGTTGCAGATGCTGGACCACTGGGGAAGGAGTCGGAGCTGTCTCCGCATCCTGCTCCAACTTTTTGGTTATATTTGTGAAAAATGCCTCTAAAGTGCCCCCTTCTCTCCACCTTCCTCCCCTGCCCTCCTTCCCCATGGATTCGTGGCCCCTCCGTGGTTTTGGCCCCAGCCTGGTGCCTGGAGGCTCGCGCTGCATTTGCTGCAGGTCTGGTACGTTTGGCCACAGCTAATGGCAACGAGGAGGTGATGGTGGGGGCCCAGGGAGCGGGGCGGTGTCTGTCGGCCAGGCCGTACGCTGAGGTGCACTTACTTACAGCACGGGGCAGCCCCTAAGGCCCACGGAGCCCCTGATGGTCCCGGTTTGCTGCAGGTTCATGTGGCTCCGGTTGATCAGCAGATTCCTCATACAGCCCACATAGTGAGGGAGGGGAGGTAACGATGGCGCTGTGCTGGCCTGCTCTGTTGCTGCTGGAGGAACAAATAAAACCAAGCATTAGTGGGGCTAGTAGCAGGGCAGGGGGTTAAGGACATTTTATTTGCAATAGCAGGAGTATCACTTCGGGGAATTTTGTTCTGGAGTGCATCTTTCCCCCCCTCACCTGGCTGCCCTCCCAGGTAGAAGGTCGCCTTTGTGCTGGGTGCAGGAGGCTGGCTGGGCCCCATTGTGTAGTTTCGTTCCGTGTCCACGTTGAGCTGGAGGACGTTTTTCCATTTGGTAACTTAAAAAGAAATCAAAGTCAGTCAGTGCTGCTTCCTCACCTGGAGAACGAGTCCACCACCACCGGCCAGTGCTGGAGCACAGCAAAACTGGGCTGGTCAGAGGCCCTGGTGTGGTGCTTGAGAACTGCCTGGGGTCAGGAGAGCCTCCCCCCAAACTTGCCTCGTGGCACTGCAGCTGCCCATAAAGCAGGGCGTTTTCCTGCACAGCAGAGCTACCCTCCCCCAGCAGGGGCTGTGATCCCCACCCCAGAAAGGCCCCAATGCAAAAATCTCAGCACTCACCCGATGGCAAATGCATTAAAGGCTGAGCCCAGGCAGGTGGGGCTCCTGCTCAGTCACCTGGCCCCACTGCAGGCTTTGAACACACTGCACCAACCTGCACCCAACTGAGCCTTTTAGCCCCAAGCCTTTCACCCCCAGTGGGATGGAGCTGAGCCCAGGGCTGGCCTGGCAGTGTCCTGGGGTGGCCCTGGCCTTGCTGGTGACTCTGTGACCTGGTAAACGCCCCGTACCTTGGGCTCACCAGGTCTGACAGCACTAACGAGACTGGGCAAGGGCTCTAATTAGGAAATCACTTAATTGCAGCTACAATCTCCCTGATTAACTGCATGCAGGTGGGAGCTGGGGTTTAAATACCCAAGGAAGTGCCCCGGGCTCCACCTAGGAGGTATGAGCAGAGCAGCAGGATGGGAGCAGCACCCCGGAGCTGTCACCTCACCTGTGATGGTGTGCCACTGCCCGTCGCAGAGAGATGGGCACGGCAGCAATGTCTGGAACTCATCAGACCCAGTGTTCGCTCTCACGGTGACCTAGCACAGGAGACAAAACCATCAGAGCTCACTGAACTGAGCGTGGTAGGCAGGAGATGCCTCTGAAAACCCAGGGGAAGCCGCCCTTCCCGTTACCTTCATCTCCTCCATGTACAGCAGGAGGTGGTGACTCCTTCTTGTGCCAATGTGGAAGATGAGCCCAGAGGCGCTGCGGGGACGGACCTCCAGGGACACCTCCAGGTCCTGCCCAGTTGCCACTGCATCAGCTAAAAATGAAATGCTGCTGGTGAGAAGGGGACAAGGGACCTCCTGGAGGCACATCCCTCCCAGGGCCATGGGAACCAGCCCGGGCTGCTGTGGGGTACCTAAGCTGATGGAGCCACCCTCTGCAGCAAAGAAGACCCCGCTCTCCAGAGCACCCTCGTAGCATGGCGTCACCCCAAAGGAGTAGGAGGGGGCACCCAGGGGCTTTCCATCCAGCTGCGGGTTCCTCAGGCAGCCATCAAAGCTGGAGGCTGATGTGTCCTGCAGAGAGAGGCCGTGAGAGTGAGTGCAGCGGGGCCAAATACAGCAGGCACGGGGCCATACTATGGGACCAAGAACTGCCAGAGATGGCACGATGCCATGGGACCGCTGAGCCCTTACCGGCACATGAACCTTGGCTTTTCCAGCTGGGACCCCCCCCACGTAGAAGGGGCTCTGGGCCATGAAGAGCCCTGTGGTGGCCACTGCAGCATCCTGGGCTCGCAGCCCATCGATGACCAGCTGGGCTCGGTGCTGGTCTCTGCCGAAGAAGACCTGCAAGGACCAAAGGTCAGTGCTGGGGCTGGGGGCTTCCTGGGGTGGGAGGAACCCCAAAACCGTGCCTGGGGAAGGGGGAGGCTGGCTCAGACGTTCAGGCAGCCCTGGCCACAGCTGTTAGAGTCCCATGTGCAATTGAGAAGGGATGCTCAGAGCAGGGTTGTGGCAGCAGGGGGGGGAAAGTGACACATTTCAGCGAGGCCTTGCCAAAACCCAGCCCTCTGCTCACCGTGTGCCACCGCCGGTCCCGGTACTTGTCTTTGCTGCGGATGCGCAGGCGCTGCCTGCCCACAGCCACCACAAAGACGAAGCGGCCGTTGGAGACAAAGAGAGCCATGAAGGTGCCCCGCTTGCCCGCCACGTAGAAGAGCAGCCCGTTGGAGGAGTTCAGCTTCACCTCCAGGGAGAAGTGGGACCTGCAGGGACAGGGGGGTGATGGGGGCACCCTGCCACCCACAGCTGCAAGGAGCCACCGCTCCCCGGGCAGTGTTTTTTGGGGCTGTGTGGGTGTGGGGTGAGCATGGAACGAGCCTCACCTCTGGCTGAAGGAGGCTGGGATCTCCTCAAACTCCCAGCGGCTGCTTGGGGTGCCCCCAAAGCGGAAGGTGCCCTCAGCTGCGTGGGGCAGCTGGCAGAGCCCCTCCCGGTTATGGCGGCGGTCCTTTGAGAGGGGCTTGCCCGATACCTACAGGAGTTGCACCAAGGAATGGAGTGAGGGGAGCATCCCTGCGAGTGCTGCAGGGCAGAGGTGCCCAGGAAGGGGGTGAAGGTGGTGCTTGGAGAGGATGGGGGAAGGATGTGGAGAGGTCTGACAGCAGCTGGTACCTTGGGTTTTCTTCTGTCCTTCTTCAGGGCAGCTCGGAGCTGCTGTGGCTGCTCTCCCCAGGGACAGCTCATGGTGACGTTGATGCTCTCCACGTTCTGTTGCAGGTCCACCACCATCTGTGGCTCTGACCTCCTACGTGCAGGGAGAAAGAAGTTTTGTTACTGGGCCAGCCAGGCAGGCAGATAGGGCTGAATCTGTGCAGAGATGCTTTTACCTCTTGACAAAGACGTTGGCGATGCAGCCGGTGAGGTTGCTGAGGGCACCTGGCTCTGGCGAGCCCCCGAGCTGGAATAACATCTGTGCATCCTGCCGTCGCTGCCGCCGGCTGGGCCTGGCCCCTGCCGTGATGTCCTGCAGCTCGTCGTCCACGTACAGCCGCACCCTGGCAGGGAGGAGCGGTGAGGGCTTAGCAGGTCCCCGTGGTGGCTGGCCCCTCGGGCCCCACGCACCGCTGGGACACGTACCCACGGCTGTCACTGTAGAAGGCCACGTAGTGGGCCCGGCCATCTGCGTAGGCGTTCTCGGTGGTGATTTTGGTATCCAGCAGGTTCAAGGCCAGCTGGCCCCTCTGGAGAGACACCTGGCACGTCCCCTCCTGCAGAAAGCACAAGGGTCCATGGCACCACCACCCTCCAGGAGCTCAGGGTGGAGATTTCACTGTGGATTCCCTCCCTGACTCCACCAAAATCCCTCCCTTTCCCAAGGAGGAGCACTGCCACCCCCAGAGCAGGAGTTAATGTTTTTGCCCCCTCGCCCAGGATAACTGGGGGGCCAGCAGGTGCCCACCTGGGTAGCGTGGTGGTACAGCAGCCCCTCGTGCTGGCTCGTCTGGAAACTGAAGCCACTGTAGAAGTCCCGCAGCCCTGGCACGTCCTTCAGGGCCAGGGTCAGGTAGCCGTGGCCGTGGACACTGACTGAGCGAGCCACCTGCAAGGGACGCCAAGGAAGAGAGGTGAGAGGCAGGCCCAGCATTTGCAGGCTGCTGGGAAGAGGAGCAAGGCAGCCAGGCTCTCGCTCGGTCTGCCTGGTGCTATGGCTATCACGTGGGGCACCTTGCCCTGCCCCCCTGCACAGAGAGGCCATGGGTTTTATGCACTTTTCTGCATGGACAGGAGATGGGGCCTGCCCCAGGGGTTCTCTGATCCTTTCCCCAGCTGCCAGAACATCGTGCTTACCAAAAGGTCTGAGGTGCACCCGTAGCTCACGCCAACGGTGTTCATGCGCTTCAGGTCAACGTACTTGCCAAGGGCCTTCAAGCCCTTCATGCAGCCCCGGATGGGCCCACCCGTGGGGAAGAGTGCTTTCAAGCTGCAGGAGGAGCAGACAGCGTTATCAGACAGCGTTATCAGACAGCCCTGGGGGGGTTCTGGCCCTGCAACCCCTCAAACAGAGCACTTGGGACCACGGAGGCCACGCGTGTCTCCAGTGCCTTATGCACAAGGCTGTTTCATAGCACCCAGCTCGGCCGAGGAGGCTCAGTGACGCCCATCAGCACCTCATCCCTCACTGGAGATGTCCCATCCTCAAGCCTGTGGTGATGGGGGGGATGAGGAACCTTCCCTGCAGAGTTCCAGCAGCCCTGGCTGTGGCTGGGGAAGGGCCAGGGCCACCCCCAAAGACTACAGAGATGAGTATCTGGGCTGGACCCACCTGGGGGGCAGCAAAGCCGGGGGCACGCCGCCCAGGTAGTAGGAGACAGCATTCTCCAGGGAGTTCTCCTGCTCCACCATGAAGATGGTGAGGCGCTCCAGCCGCACCAGGATGCGCTTCTTGTTGTTCATCTTCAGCAGGAAGATCTGGATCTGCAGACAGAGGAGAAAAAGGACCTGCCAGCCTGGGGCAACTGGATCCGTCACAGAGGACGGCACAAGGTGTCCGGTTCACATCTCAAAGCAAAGAACACCCCAAAGGGAGGCCCGCAGCCAGCAGGCTTCAAACCTTCTCCCAAAACCAGGGGTCAGGTGCCCCGCTTGCCCTCTGGATGAAGAACCAGCCCCCCACGTGAGCCATGCACCCAGCGCCCTCCCTTACCGCTTTGTTCGTGGTGCTGCTGACGGTGAGGGAGGACGAGTTGCTGCTGGGTTTTGCCACCTCCAGGCCTGTGCTGAAGTCGTAGTAAAGCACCAGCTTCCCGTCCCGGATGGCCAGACACAGGAACTGACCCTAGGGGAGGCAGGTTGGGTGCTCAGCACCATGCCCTGGTGCCTGGCACGCAGCCTGACCTGCCTTGTGGCACCAGCAGCAGGTCCTGGTGCCTCAACCCATCGCTGTGGCATTGAGGAGGGATTCATGTGCAAGGAGCAGCCCTGTGTGGGGGGCACAGGGATGGCACTGCGAGGTGGAAATGCTCCTCGCAGCACTGACTGTACCAGTGAACCCTGGCCTAGCTCAAAAGCTCTTGGAGCTCAGGGGAGGCCCTCAGGCACCAGACAAGTGACTGCCTTGGCTGTGAGGTCTGTGTCCAGCCCTCTTGTGGCTTTTAACAAAAGTGCAGAAATACTGCTCCAAGCAGCTCTCTGCCACCTCCGAAGCCCTCTCCTCCCCACTGCCCCAGCAGAGGGGTGGAGGCTCCCTAGAGGAGCGGGCACCTGCCTGGTTCTCCAGGAAGAAGAGGATGCCGTTATAGGAGACAAGCCGGATCTCCTGCTCGAAGCGCTTGGTTGTACCAAACTGGCTCTCAAACTTGATCTCTGCATACCCGGTACCATCAAAGTAGGAGCCGTCAGTCAGCCAGGGATCTCCTGTGGACTTGGACCTGGAACACGCAAGAAGAGGCACAAGGCATCACTCCAAAGCCGACTGCCACGCTCTGGGGCAGCCAAGGGTCAGGGTAAGCCCCTGGGACAGGAGCTGCCCTGGCCTGGCTGCGGTGCCTTACCTCGCACAGGGCTTCTCAGAGGTGGTGTCCAGCTGGAAGGTGTGCTGGAAGTTGTACAGACTCACCACCTCCTCGTTCAGCGTGTCCAGCTCCAGGCACCCACGGTAGTTGGGATAACGCAGAGTGGGAGGGGGCTGGGAACGGAACCAGATAAGGCAAGTTTGGTCCTGGTTTCCCCACCATACCGAGGGCTCTCCCCCCAAGAAGCTCCAAAGATAGTGCTGATACCTCCCAGGGAACCGTGCCTCCCTCCCTGCTGCCCATCTCACCGTGAAGCTGGCGGGGTAGCCACCCACGTAGAAGACCACGTTGTGCGGGTCGAGGTTGAGCAGCCCCTGTTCCCCCTTGGCCACGCTGTCTCCCTTGGTCTCGTGCACCGTCTGCCTTTCCACAATCACCGACATTTGCCCGTACTGCAGTATCCTGCGGCAGGGAGGGATGCTCAAGGTAAGTGGAGATTCCTAAAGACAAGCCAACCTTGCCCTCCCTGAACAAAGGGCCTGCCCATGCAGCTCAGCTAAAAAAGGGTGCACCCCCACCAGGGAACCCCACAGCAGCAATGCATCGAAAGGAGTCAGCACTCCTGTTATCCGTGCTGCCACCAGGCTGAAGGACCTCACCATGGACAGCATCATCTTTCCTTTCATGAAGGCACCCCCCAAGACCTTCCATGACGCGGTAAGATAATTTCCCTGCCATTTTTTGAAGCTGATCATTTAGAAATGAACAGATGCTGGAATCCACAGCACCTCTGCAAGCCCGAGGCCTGCCTGGGTTTGGGCACAGCACCACCACGCACGTGCACTGCGGGGACAGGCTCCCAGTGAGGTCCCTCAGGCTGTGTCCCATCAGTCTCCTACCGGTTAATGCTGATGGTGGCGAACTGCTCTCCGATCTCCTCATCGACCGTCAGGGAAGCTGGCTCCTCGTTACCCAGTTTGTAGACCCACTGCACTTTGTGGTCCTTGAGCACGATACCCAGGTAGTCTCCAGTGGCCTGAATGCGGGGAGAGACAGGGCCACGTGTTGGCAATCAGGATGCACAGGGGTGCACCAAGCGGTGCTCCCCCTGATGTACCAGAGCTGGGGGAACAGCAGGGCATGGGGAGAAAAGCTCTTGGTTCCCCAGGTGCTGAGGGCTGCACCGAGGGCGTGATGCCTACGCAGAATCCCCCACTGACACTGCTCCCTGTCTGGGCTCCCGCTGCCCCCCTCCTGCCCGTGCTGTCCCATCTCACCTCTCGGCTGCCCAGGTACAACACGAACCGCCCCTCTTCTGCCCCATCCTGCCGTTGCTGCCGGCTCCTGGGCTCAGGATTTTGGATGTAGAATTTGAGGGATGTGTAGGCTGCCAAATCCTGCAGGTTGCTGGGCATCCGGACCTGCACGCCGGAGCTGCCGTTGAACTTCATGGGTACCTTCACCTGGAGGGAAAGAAATCCAAGCCCAAAGGGCTGAAACCACTGCTGCTACCTCTTGTCCACGACTGCTCTGCCAAGTCCACTTTCTGGAGTCTTCCCTTCAGAAAGCAGCCGTGCCTGGTAGCCCCAGAGCTCTTCTAGCTCCCTCTCCCACTTACACACCACCCTCAGGTAAGCCCTCGCTCACCCCAAGCCCCTCGCCCCCTGTGCACAGCCCTCTCCCTCTCACAAGCCCACCTTGCTGGCGGCGTTCCTCGCCTGCGTGATGAGCTGCCGGATCCGCACAATGTTCTCTGACACGGTGGCATTCTTGTTCCTCCTGTTCTCCAGGCTGCTCAGCGTCCCCAGCAGGAGCGGGATGGTGCTTTCCAGGCTGGACACTGGAATTACAGAGGAGCCAGTGCTTTTGTGTTAGTGAGGAAGGGAGATGTGAAGATCTGGCAATTTTGAGTCGTGCAAGTCCAAGCAGAGTCATGCTATCACCCCCCAAGCACAGCAGCCTCGACGAAGGGTTTAGAGATGCTCCAGTGCATGCAATCTCTTGCAGTGAAGGCCCAGGTGATGCACACACTGCAGACTGAGAGTAAAACAAAGGAACACTCACCAGATTTCTTGGCGTCTTGGACTGCTCGGTTCAGGTCTTCGTTTCGAAGGCCTCCATACTTGTCCTTCCACTCATCCAGGTTCCTCCTCATGGTGCTCAGGGTATCTTCCACTCTTGAAGCTGTTTCATTGGCCTCTGTCGCTGCTGCTTTGGCTTTCTGGATCTCTTCCTTTGTGTCCTCTGGAAAGACAGGAGGAAAATCTCTGAGGTGGCCAGAAGAGAAAAAGAAGCAGTCTTGGCTCACAGCCTGGACTTGAGAAAGGAGGCAGAGAGCACCAGTGCCCACCCAGGACAAACCTTGGTCCCGTCCCAGCATGTCTTGCACAGACTGCAGCTGGTTCAGAAGCTGCTCCTTTTTCGTGCGGAGGTCAGCCAGCTTGTCCTTCGCTGTCTGCAGAGTGCCTTTAATAGCTGCAATTAATGAAACGTATAAGCACATACTCTGCGTATTGGGTCTTGGTCCAGCCCAAAGGACATTGCGATCTGCTACTTCTGCCCAAAGCCTCCATCCTGCAAGGAGTTTCTCTCACCTCCATTGAGTTTTCTCTGCTCTCTCATCACAGACTCCTCAAGATTGCTGCTGTTCCTCTTCAGCTCTTTAGAGATGGCCCCGAGATTTTCTGATATGACATTCTGTAAAAAAAAAAACAACAGGTGCTGCCTGGGAGTCTCGAAGAAGAATTCAAGTCTGCACCTGACCACCCTCAAAAAATGCTCATTTGGACAACTGCAGTGGGGTGCGATGGTGAGACCCCAAACCCCAGAGACCAGCCCTAGCCTTGGCAGATCTCGTGTTCTCTGATAAAGAACAAAGTGCTGAAGTCTCAGAGGGAGGGGGCAGCAGACCACTATGTGTGGGTGTGAAAAGCTGCAGGACCGTTGAGGGAATTTGTCTTTTGCTCATCTGCACAGCACGTACCATCAAAGCCTCGCCAGCTGCCTCATCGGCATCATGGGCTGCTCGCTCAGCTTTTCTCACAGCTTCAATGATGCTGGCATAGGCGTTGGAGGCATCAATCGCCCTCTGGATAAAACCATCTTGGTTTGTGCCCTGGATAATGCTGTGTTGGAAGACAAAGCTGTCAAGCCTGTGGAGCTAAAGCCTTGGAGACAACACGCCACTGCTCCCCTGCTGCAATGTAGGGGCTGTGGTTTCTCATCCCCAACCCTCAGAAGTGAAGGTTGGGTGGTGACAGACTGAGAGGCAGGACCAGGGAGCTGGGGGGATGTCTCACCTGGACAGGTTCTTGGCAAGCTCGCTCAGGAGCCGGGCGTGCTCCTCCGCCTGCTCCACGATGGGGATCTTGCTGCTGGCTGGGGAGAATTTCTTGACCCGCTCTGTCAGGGGCAGCTTCGCTCCATCCAGCAGTGCTGCCAGCTTCTCGTACTCCTGCAAGGACATGTGTCACTCCCCAGGGCTGCCCCACTGTGCTCTGCCCATACCAAAGCAACTCCATCACTCACCTCCTTTGCGCTCTCCATCTTCTGTAGGAAGTTGGAGACCTGGGCCAGGGAGTCCTCAGCCATCCTCAGGGTCTCCTGCACCAGCCCGTACTGCTTCTGGAGCTCACGGCTCTTTTGCTGGACACAGAGATGTGGAGTTAGGAGCGAGTGGGGCCAGGGCAGGAACCCCTCACTGCTGGGCAGAACATCTGGTGAAGGTCTACCTGACTCTCCTCCAGGTTGTTGCGGTTCAGACTGTTCAAGTCCTCTGTCTGCCTGGTCTTGTTCACGGCCTCGTTGAGGGCATCGCGGAGATCCATCAACTGGGAGCTGTGCTGGGCCAGACGGTCCTGGATGCTGCTCACCAGGTCCCGGTTGGACTCCCAGTGGGAATGAAACTCGTGCTTCACCCGATGCAACACTGAGAATAGAGGAGGTGAGAACTGTCACTAAGCCACCCTCCTGTGTTAAAGGGCTCTTTCTGTGCTTGGTTGTGGAAAAGCCTAATGCTGGTCTCACTTTGTTGCTATCAAGACCCGAAGTGACTATCCTCCCTCCCCTCCTCTTTCAGCATAAGATCTCATCTAATATTGTCTAAAAATTCTCAATGCTGGTGAGAGAGAGAGCATCTCTTTCAGAAAGATGCTCAGCCATGCCTCTAATACTCCATATAATGGAGAACCTCTACCTGAGTCCCATTCCACTGCTTGATTACTCCCATTGCACTTCCTTATTTCTAGTGAGAGACGTTTTATAATTCCAGTTGATAACTGCTGAATTATGTTTTGCCACTGTCTGCTAATCAGAAGCACTCAACTCCCTGCAATAGCTGGTCTGCCTGGTTATGCAGCAGAGCTTTGCATGGGAGCAGAATGTGACCCCTTGGTCCTGCAAGGGAAGCCCTCGGGATGGCAGGGCTGCTGAGGATGGGGGGCTGCCAGGTATTATTCTGAACCACTCTCTTGGGACAGTGAAGAAACATAAGGTGAGTCAATCACATCCACACACGATGCTTACATGATAAATGCTAACTCCTGGTTCTAACTTTTGTCATTCTTGGTCATCAAACCAAACCACTCAGTACAATTTGCTGTGAAATTCATTTTGAGGGGAATAAAAAAAAAGTGATCCCCTTGGAGTGTCACAGAAGACACAGAAATTACTGTGATACTTGTTAGGGGTGTCTGTTTGAATAACCACAGCCTCCAAACATGACCATGATGTGTAGTGTCTGCAAGGGCTCCGAACCAGGCTGTCAGGAACAACCAAACCAAGCAGGGTCTGCACAGCTCTGTCCCGTGCCTCTGAGCTGGACTCACACTTCTGAGCTTCCTCATGCTCGCGCCTCGCCAGCTCTTCTTGGCTGCCCAGATTCCGCTCCTTCATCTCCCTCAGCATCCTCTCCACCTCAGCCATCTTCTGCCGAAACTCCTCCGTGGAGGTGGTACTGGCGTTTGCCGCCCCGAACTGGGCCATCTGCCGCACCAAGTCTGCAGAGAAATCCAGTCCTGTTAGCACCAACAGACCTCAGTCCCTTCACAACCCTCTGAGACCTCCCATCTCTCACATCACCCTCACCAAAATGCAGCCAGCCTTTGTTCAGTACTCAGGCACACAAATTTCAAGATTACACAGGTGTATTGCCACGTTTCTGTCTTGTTGACCACTACCACTAATACACGCTACATCCCGAACACCTTCTTGTGATTTTGCTGCCTCTCTGCAATCCAGTCACTCCTTGTTTTGCTAAATCTCTCCTGAAGCAACAGTTTTATGCATTTTAATAACATTTGTGCTGAAGTTTCACGTATTTTTTCCAAAGATGGCATTCAGTCAGACAGCTGGGACTCACAATAACCTCTGGTTTACCTAAACAGCCATCAGTCTGCGAGGATCTCCACTACATTTGCATTTCCCTTTCTTTTTTTTCCATGGCCCTTTCTAAGTGATGCAGCACTCTGCTGTTTGCAAAGCAAAATTCCCAGCAGGAAAAACCCACAAAGCAGGGATGCTTCTTTACCTACCTCCAATGCTTTTCTGAATACTCCGGATATCCAGCAGGAGTTGCTCCCCTCTCTGGTAAGTCTCTCTTGTATTCTCATCTAAATGGTTTGCTTTTCTGTGAGTCATTGTCATCTAAAACACAAAACACTGGCTTAGCTCAAGTGTAAGTTATGTTTAACGTGACCCATCAGAGGGTATGACGTTCCCAAAAAATACAGGAGGCTGGGAATACACAGCTTTTGAGCTCCTTGAAATCACACCTCCTGCAACAGCTACCCAGTGCTGCACTCCTGTGATGTGTTGATGGTCTTATTTACTACCTTACAGGAGCACAAGTGAAGCTCCTGGTGCACTAGGTTCTGGATCCTGAAATGGTTCTAAGACCACAGAGGACATCTCTGTCCTGTGCTCTTGCTTGTGACACAGGAAAAGGTTTAGAAACCAGGGAGATTATAAATGAAATCAAATTCTGCTCAGTTTACAAATTCTCTGAAGACACAGGTAGATTTTCTAGACTGTACCGATTGCACCTTGCAAAATGTGTGCAGTACTGAGGCCTCTAAGGATAACTAGGATTATATATAAATATAATATTTGTATAACATTATATACAAATATAATATTTGTATAAAACAAATAAAAAGGGTTTATTTGTTTGCTGATGGGGCATGGCTTCTCCTTGCCACGGAGATACAACCAAGACAGACTTGGACATTTATGTTCCCTCCCATATGCTACTTCTGTAAATTACATTTTATTGTATTTATCTTCATTGGTTAAATACGGAACCCCTTCAAAAGCAAGTGTTAAACCAAGAAACAGCCATCGATGTCACAAGAAGTTTAACAGCCCTCCAGTGGAGCAATGCAGGTAATGTAACTCGGGCACCTGAGTAACACACCCCAACACCTACAGCTGGGCTGAGCAGCAGATCCATCCTGCCAGAACTAGGTTCCTCACAGCCTTCAAAGCCCTCATTTTAGATAAAAGGGGGGGACTCTTGCTCTGGCAAGGGGAGGGAAATGGAGAAGTGTCCTACTTTGTGCTGCAGTGCATTCAAGTCCTGCGTGAGGTCCGTGTTCTCATCCTCCAGCTCATCAGCCCTTTGCCTGACCTTGCTCACAGCTCTCTGGTACTCACGCATCTGGTTCTGGAAAAAAAAAAAGAGCTGAAATTAGGCCAACGGGCCAGCAAGCACAGGCAAAAACCAGCATTCTACCTTGCACGCACAGCGATAGCTGCCAGAGTACTGTTGAGGCCGTGGAGGCGAGCCCAGGCAATGGAGCTGGCGTTGAGGTTGACCAGCTGGTTGCGGATGGAGGGCAAGGACATCTCGATGCTCTGCAGATCCTCCAGCAGAAGCAGGACACAACTATCGCACACTGCCAGGGGAACGCAGCACTCAGCACGGGGCCCTCTCCCGGGGCTTCCCGCACCTCGTTCCCCAGCACTGCAGTACACAGACCTTCACACCTCATGCTGTCTGGGCCGTTGGCCACCGGGATCTCGTAGTCGTGCATGCAGACGTCGCACTGCTTCCCCGTCAGCCCGTTGGAGCAGGTGCACTCCCCGGTGCGTGGGTCACAGGAGCCCCCTCTGCACTCGCACTCTGCCAAGTGTAACAACAGGGAAAGGCCCGTGTCATCACTCTGTGCTGCTGCCACGTCGGAGGGAGGGGAAGAGGTGGTTTTATTCCAGCTGTGCGATTGCATCTCTGGATATCTACGTGCATGGCACTACAGGGGGCTTCCCTGTGTGTTCTGACAACACGCACAGGACCCCAAATAGCAGTTAGTTGTTTTCCTCCCCTAACAATCTGACAAGCACACATGCCACCAAAACCTTGTCCCACTCCTCCACGTGAGGCACCCAGCAGCAGGACTCACTTCTGCAGCCCCTCTCGCTGAAGCCCCAGTAGCCGGGGGCACACTGCTGGCAGCGCAGGCCGCTGACGCCGGGCAGGCAGCTGCACTGTCCCGTCTGCACGTGGCAGCTGCTCCCCACAGCACCGATGTCGCAGTCGCACCTCTGGCAGCCGGAGCATCCCTCGAAGCCGTAGTACCCCTCCTAGGGAAAAGCAGGTCAGCGGGTGCCCCGTTGACAGAGGGCAGGCGTGTGCCTGCACAGGCACTGTCACGGCATGCAGGTGACCCTCACTCACCTGGCAGCGGTCGCAGTGCTGGCCTGTCACCCCGGCCTTGCAGAAGCACTGGCCAGTCTGTGGGTGGCATGAGTCGGTCCCGCAAGGCGAACAGTTGCACTCTGCCAGGGAAAAGATACACCCAATTACATGCTGAACCAAAGAGACCGGTCAGCTACTCCCCAACCCCCTTATTCCTGACAGGGAACCCCCAGGGAACGTTTCTGACTACCACAGACCCTCTCCTCTTGGACCTGCTCCAGCTATTTATTCCCATTGCCCTCGCCCAGGACAGCCCTTTTTTTTTTCAAGCTGCTGCTCCTGAGCAGTGCTGGGAGTGGGCTGTGCACACCCACACTCCCGGGGAAGCACCAGCACCGCTGCTGCAGTAGCTGCTTGGAGCAAGACTGTTCCAGCCTGGGTGCGGCTTGGCAGCCTACAGACGGGTGGATTCAAGGTTTTGGAGTTGTGATGCTGGAGGGCATGTTTTTAGAGCTGTTTTTTTTTTTTTTCTTTTTTTTTTTTATCATCATCTTTAGAGGCTGCCTGTCCTGGCACGTGTGTAACTGAGCGCATGACTCATCCAGGCAATGCGCAGCTCATCCAAGGCTCTTGACATATCAAAGGTCTGCCCGTCCACCTTCTCCCCACAGCGCTTGCTGCCTGCCCCACTCACGCGTGCAGTTCTTGGCTGTCACTGCATCCCCATAGAAGCCAGGGGCGCAGACCTCGCACCGTGCACCGGCTGTGTGGTGCATGCACCCCGTGCAGGCACCCGTCAGGGAGTCGCAGCTGCTGAAGAGCATGTTGGGATCTGTGTTCCTGCTGCAGTCGCAGGGCTGGCACGAACTGCCAATCACCAAGGGATTGCCGTAGTATCCTGGGGCACACCTGGAGAAACACAGCAAGTTAAAACACAGCCAGGGCACTGCGGGGATCCTCAGAGGTCTTGCTGGCACCACACTTCAGTCTTGAGCAATTTTAACAGTGAGGGCATCCAACACTTGCAAGTGATGCAGCCCTCTGGGATCTCAAAGCACTTTGTGTTTTCCCTTAGGATACCCCAGTAAGGTGCCTTTATCACAGGCTGCAAGTTAAGGCAAAGCCCAGCTAAGCAATGCAGCCCCAGTAACACAATTTATCAGCAGTAAAGACAGCCATGGGGTATCTGCAGGCTGAAAGGGACCGAAAGAATTCCTGCCAGAGCAAATCACACTGGGAGCAAGGCCACTGTTCCCTCTGCAGTTTCTACTAGAACAACTTTTGTTCTGCCACAGCATGGGATTAGCATGGCTGTGGCCCCAGAAACACGGGTGCCACCACCCTTACCGCTCACAGTTGGGTCCCGCGTAGCCCGGCTTGCAGAGGCACTGCATGTTGGAGCCCTTGCGGACACAACCGACAGCGAAACTGCAACGACAACGGGTGAACGGGAAGGTGCAGGCACCTCACTGATGTGGTGCTGGGTGGTCAGTTACTTGGTGTGGACTGCTGGGACCTCAGGCAGGAGAGTGGGTTTGGGGCCACGGACAAGGTGCACCCCCCAGCACCAAACCCGTGCCCTGACGTGGGCCAGTCTGGTTCCCAGCAGTTAAATGAGGGGGGAAACGGGCAATTCCACTGAAGGGTGCTCACTTGTTGGAGGCGACGGAAAGAGGACACGGACATCCGACACACTGCAGGGACCCTTCAGCAGAGTGGCTGCCCACGTAGCCGTCCTTGCACTGCTCGCAGTGATCTCCCTCTGTGTTGTGCTGGCAGTTCTGCAAGGACAAGGCAGGCTGCGGGCTCAGCACTGACAGCAGGAAACAGTGGCTCGCACAGACAATTCCCCACCAGATATCTGGATGCTTTGGTCCTTCCTCTTTCCTAAAACTGTTTTTCACCTGAGGCTGACCCTGAGTGGGACCACCCCTGAAACAGCACGTGCAGCTAATGCTCTGATTCAAGCGCGGTCCCACTGATGCAGTTTGCACGTGAAGAGCTTTTTTAATCACACACTACAGCTCTTCCAAGCCCAAAATACCATGCTGGTGCACTGTTTACTTACAAGGCATATCCCAGACCCTGGCAGGCACTGATCTGAGTGGCCGTTGCAATGACATGGGATGCATTTTCCCAAAAATAGCCCCTTGGTGTCCCTGTAGTAACCTGGAGCACATTCCTGAGGAGAGAGGAGAAGACAGAGACGTGAAAAACAGCCTGACAAAGCAGAGACTGATTTAGTTTCCATGACAGAATTTCCACAGGGCTGTATAGATAGAGAAGAGATTAAAAGCAAACAAAGATTTTTTCCATGCAGCTCTTTTCCGTTCCTCATCAGTTCCAGATAATTGCGCAGGCAGTAGGACCTACTCCAAGATACTGCTAGAACTTGATTTTGGTCTTCAACACCTGAACAATTTCCCCATCCTGCCTTTTCCAAGAGGCCAGATGCAGCTAATTCATGTCTCCCCAGTGTGCTGTGCTGTGGTGGAAGGGAAGCTGTGAGCAGTCTGGTGCGGAGGAGCTTGGGAGATGTTGTTCTTCCCTCAGACGCAACCTGAGCTACGATTAAAACTAAAGCCCTCAGGGATCAATGATCCAAGCCTCATGGACTGCCACCTGCACCAAGCAAAACAGGTGTCTGAGGCCCCAAATGGTGGTTGCTCAACTACTCTCTGCCTGGAATGGTGCGTGCCCTTTTGCCCCTACCTGGCAGGAGTCTCCCTGGTAGTTAGCTGGGCAAAAGCACAACTCCACGTTGCTGGCTTGGATGCCCGTAGCTGTATCCGTTGCAATCTCCAGGACCACACGGCGCAGGGACACAGATGAGGAGAGTTGGGAGAAGAGTGCCCGTATTTGCAGCTGCTCCAGGTTTGCCAGCACCATCATGAGCTCCTCTCTAGACACAGGGTTGTGAGTCTCCGTGTGCCTGAAGTTACCCTAGTGGGAGAAGACCTGACATTACTGGCAGAAAACATAAGCCTGTATTTTGTTCCAGGCACTTGGACATCCAGCCTAACCTTCACTTCCCTGCTGTTGGGATGTCTCCCCTTTGCACAGGTAAAACAGTTCCCGGATTTTCACAGCCAGTTCTGCTGCAATAGGCAGCAATAAAAATACTGAGCTAAACAATCCTCCCTTCTGCCTACATGCTAGTCTTGTCCTTTCAGTAGCATCTGAACACAACGTGATACACATGTGTGTAAACTCACCTCCACCAGCTGCAGCTGACCTTCATGTACCCCCCCTGGGGATGGGTAGGAGCCTTCCAGAAACATGATGCTCATCTGATTTCCCTGGGAACAGCAAGGAAAGTGTCAGTCACCACCTCATCCCGCTCACGGTAGCACGAGTCACCAGAGAATTTCTCGGGCTGCACCTTCAGGATCACATCGGGGCGGGACTCCATTGGAATGAAAACGTCGCCCCTCCGGGGGTCGGAGTGGAGCTCGTAGCGCAGGTGGCCGCCGTAGGAGGAAACCTGAGGGAGAGACGGATCACATACGTTGCTGCAAGTCCACACCAGGACCTGAGTCAGAGCTGTCCGTGCTCAATCATGAGTGAGCCATGCCTGCATGCTTGTGGGCACGCTGCTGGCATGCACATTGGTGTTGTCGGGGCTGTGTGTGGCTGCTGGTCCAGCTCTCGCTGTGTTCTTACCCGGTCCCCGAGGTAGGAGCTGGGTGCAACCCAGTAGAGCTCCTGATAGGCATCTGGGAGGTTCTTGAGATCAGCGCGGAGGAGCTGCTCCTGCAGGCTCAGGGATGTTGGCACTTCCTGGCGGTCACTGCTCAGCAAGAGCCACCCGTTCATGTCAATGAACTGCAGGGAAAGAACAACCATATGTGTTTTCCAGAGAGCCCTCACTATGGCCTGGTGGAGCTACAGAATGTATTTGGGTGCTCACGCTTTCCAGTACAGCTGAAAGGATGCCAAGAGGGTTACAACCTCCCATGCATCTTGATGAAGCCACTGGGAAGCTGAGCACCAGCCCCACGTGGCACAAACCCGCTACGCTTTCCACCCTACGAGGCTCCAGGGACCAGAAAAAAGGGCTGAAAGTGGGAGATGGGCACAGGATGACAAATAACCTTCCTCACAGCCTATCCTCCAGAGGGTTAAGCTCAGTGTGGGATGGAGACCCCGAGGCAGCAGAGAGCCAGGCAGATGGGAACACAACTCATCAGCCCCCTTACCTCGGCTCGGTACTTCTCAGCGCTGCGGCAGCGATCGGTCGCACCGAAGCAGAAACACTTGGTGCAACCCTTGGGGTTACTGGCGTCCAAAGAAAATGTCCCCAGGCGGCACTGGTCACACCTCGGGCCCTCCACATTTTCCTGGAAGATAAAAAAAGCTCAACAGTGTCAGCAGCTCCTTGCTAGGCCTTAGCAGAAGACAGAGACAGCTGTATGAGTTGTACAGACTGCCTAGCTCCTGATAAGTGAGCCCTTGCAGCCAAGAAAAATAGGGAAAAGAAGCCTTTCAGGGTGTTCTGAACAAACTACTCCTTGAGTCTGGCTCCCTCTTGGCCCACCAGACACCCATAGCCCCCCATGCTGAACATTTTGCCAGAGCAAGGAGACTCGAGCCGAGCAGAAATGCACCACATGAAAATGCTGAAGGACTGACCTTGCAGTGACACTGCCCTGTGACCGGATCGCACGTGCTCGCTTCCGTGCCAGCTGGGTGGCAGTCGCAGCGCTGGCAGTTGGGGTAGTGGTAGTAGCCGGGGGCACAGAGGTCGCACTGACGCCCTATGACATTGGGCTTGCACCTGCACAGGACACATGATGCAGCGTTAGAAACCTCAGCCTCACGCTGCTGTGTGAGGATCAGTTGGATTTTTTAGAGCTTCATCCGTGCTGGCAGGGACACAGTGCTGACAAGGACTTCCCCATCCTGCCTGTTTCCTCCCTGCAGCCTGCCAACAGGTCCAGTTACTCCCCCAGGGACTGGAGAAGCTGCCAGGTGTGCCCTGGGCAGGGACAGGGCTCCCTCACCTGCACTGCCCGCTGTCCACATCGCAGCCTGGCTCTGTCAGCTCCTGCACGCCCTGCCGAGAGCAATTGCAGTCCTCGCACCCGATGAGGGGGTGGCAGCCAAAGGTCTGGGGCTCACAGACAACGCATTCCGGCTTCAGGGTGTGCGGAGGGCAGATGCATTGCCCCGTCACTTCGTCACAGAGACGTGTCCCACAGTCACAGGCTGGAAGAGGCAGAAAGAAGCTGTGTTTATGAGGGCAAGACCCAGGCAGCCAAAGACAAAACGGCCAGAGCAGGAGACAGGACGACTTACGCCTGCAGTTGGGGAAGCCCCAGTAGCCGGTGGCACAGCGGGAGCACTCTCGCCCGATGACGTTGGACTTGCAGGGACACTGCCCGCCAAAGGGCTCACACTGGCTGCCCCGTGCCCCGGCCTCATGGCACTGGCAGGGCTGCGCCCCGTTGTTGTAGAAGAGGGACAGGGAGATGGCAGAGTCGCGGCAAAACCTTGACGATGTGCTGGGACTGCAGGGAAAGGCAGGAGGAGTCACTCTGGCATGCCCTCCCAACCTTCCCACCACCCCAAAATCCATCAGGATGTCCCACAGAGACACCGAACTGGTGGGATGGAGAGCCCTGTGACACTGAGATCCCCCAAACACCCACGGGTTTGGTCAGTAGGTAAGGAAAGCATTAACCAGAGCCCTCCCCTGCCACGCACAGTGTCTGCAAAGGGAAAAGGCTGTTGCTTTCTGTGGAGCATGCAGCCCTCGTACAGCAGAGCAGCCACCCAAAGCCTCACTTGATGTAGAAGCTGTTAATGCCACAGCTGCTGATGAAGTCATAGGACTTGTCCAGGGGTTCCTCCTGCAGGTACTGAGAGCTGTAGCTGTCTTCTGGCACCACAAGGATGTAATCCTGCAGCAAGGACAAGACGGGTGAGACTGAGCTGAGCTGGACAGATGTGAATCCTGCCCTCAATTCTACGCCACTAGCACTGGAGATTGCAACTTTCAGAGGTAGTTCAGAAACTGAGGATGGTGGGAAACATTCTTATGGTGACACAGATGCAAAAATCCCCAAGCCCTGCCGGAGCCTGGTCCAGCATGCCAAGGAGCTTCCCAGAGTTAGACTCACCAACCACAGCTGCTTGCCCTCTGGCACTCGAACCACCACAGTCAGATCATTATCAGTAACGTCCAGGATAATCTGGTCCTCAGAAACTACCAGGCTCCGGCACCCATAGCCATGGGGACAGAAGGTCGCATTGGTCTGACCTGAAAAAGCAACAGACCTCTTGGTCTCGCATTTCCCTTGCAGACCTCACCACACCCTCCCAGTCTGAAAGAGCTGAGAGTCAGTCTTCATGCTTACATTCCTCAGAGAACCCAGTTATTCTCTAGCAAGAAAACTTTCTGGAGCCCCTCTTACAGAGCTGCTGCCTATCAACAGCTTTCCCCAGGGCTCTGCTCATCTCACCTTGCCAGATGCGCCCCCCGTTGATTAACACTTCCACAGGGAAGGTGGGGTGGTTGGGCTGGTAGTAGTGCAGGATGAAGGCGTAGCGTCCCAGGTTCTGAATCCGGCTGTTGAACACAACAGCATCCTGGCCCCAAACACGAGAACAGAGAGACAATAAATAAATAAATAAAATTAAATCTGATGCCCACACTTACGCCTGCTTGTTTTTCATTTATTAGTGCACAGACTTGTGCTCCTACTGCACAACTGTCAGGTAACAGTCAGACATTTGGTGAATCAGCCTCCCTTTCCTCCTCACTCCCCTTTCTAACAGTACCACCTGCACAGCTGGGAGTCCAAAAAAACAAGCAGGGCAGGAGGGAGGTAAGACAGGAGAGCCCATGGGAATTACAGGTTCAGGGACAAGTTTAAAGTCCTGATTAAATTCGGAAAAGACTAACTGCTAAATTGTTAAAGCTACCGAATAAAGAATGAAAACTGTTCCATGCCCCAGCTGTCCAGTGTTACAGCACCACCATGACACCCACCCCACGCCCATGCTGCTACCTGGGGCTGTTGCAGGAGGATGAGTTTTGCAGTGGGGTCCACAGCTGTGGGAGGCCGAGGTGCAGGCTCCAGCGGGACCCCGGCTGGAACCACATGGACTGCCTGAGCCAGGGGAACATCAGAGGCAATGGGCAGAGCCTGCCCCCCCTCCAAAATGATTGACTGGGAAAGCTTCATAAACCTTGAGGGAATGCAGGAACTGCTGCAAAAGAAGAAGATGGGATGTTAGGAGAGAGGCTTTGCTGATCCTGGCAGGATAAGCACACCCTATAACACCCTTAGGATTATGAAGGATGCCTGCGGAGGGAGAACTTTCTACTGGAACCTGGAGCTCTGGGACACATGCTCAGCAGGAAGAACAAAAATTTTGCAAAGGCTAATTCATGTGCAAATATTTATTTAGGGCAGCATTAAGAATTTGGATATAGTGAGTGTCCCTTGCCATATGTGAGCAAGCACAAGAAAGCCTGTTCATGATGACAGCTGAGGATCTGCCCCAGGAAGCAACGTGGTGTTTAGGGAAAGGAGCAGCTGCCTGACTTCCAGTCTTTGCTCCATCACTGCCTGCTTGGTGGCCATGGGTGAGGAGCTTCACTGCAGCCTCCTACACCAGAGATTTCTTTCTCCAGTGGCAAGAATTTAAGAGGGCTTTTGAGAATAGCCACATTCACACTAAAATCCCGAGGGATTCTGTTACCTGTTGGATGAGAACGTGCCATGGACGCTGATGCAATGCACCTTTGGCTCGACAAACTCCATGGTGAACTGAGCAGCGGGTACGAGGTACACCTTGTGCTGTAGGGCATGAGAAAGAGAGACACTTGGTTACACAACAGCCTTTGCCACCGTGACTCCACAGCAGCTTTGGAGTCCACCTTTAGCATACTGAACACCCCCCTTGTCAGACACGTTGGCTAATGCACAGCAGGCTGCACCCCTGCTTACTGCCCCTCCTTCCCTGGTACAAGCCCTAAGGTGTTTAGGAGCTCCATGTATTTATGGGCTTCTATCCTCAGCTAAGCAACCACGAATGCCTCCAGGTAAAAATGGGAAGAGGCACTGTCACATTGCTCAGAGCTTCCTCTGCAAAGAGCAGCTTCTTCTGACCATGTTCTCCCAAACCCACGTCTCATGATCTATTTCACAACACTGCTGAGCACACTCTCCACCTTGGACTGCTCATGACTCAGATGGAGATCTAGTATCCAGCCCAGTTAGGAGCAGAAAGCCCTTCCACGGACTAGGTGCTGCTCCTGCCTCTCCTCCTTGCAACCTGCAAACAGAGCTGCCCTTGCAGGGAGTCTTACCAGGAAGAAGTCAGCCAGATCAGCGATGAACCGAATTGTGGCCTCCGAGGTAAGTTCAAAAGTTGCCAAGCGGCTCTGGGAATCTACAGCAATCCCTCGACAAAGGAAACTGGGAGACAAACACAGATTTTGAGGCCAGCCTTGAGCAGGGTCACAATCTATTTCTTGTCTTGCCAGCTATATGTCCTGAAGGCATTTATACAAAGTCCCTGTAAATCTTTTTTGATGCCTTTTCTGGCAAGTCATAAGAGTGAAGTTTCCCAAGGACAGCCCAGACATTTGTTTCGTATTGCAAAGGTTGCAGTCTGAAATCAGACACTTCTATTGTAAGGGACAGGGTTTGACCTGCACCATCAACTCCAATAAACCCACTGTAGGCTGTTCCCTAAATCAGGGCCCCTAACAACATACCCAGCTGTAAAGGGGAGCAATACATCTCTTGGCAGAGGTACTACAGGATTACACCGGCACAGGTAGTATTCCAGGGGTACCATGTAGTTCCTAGGGACACCAGTCACTAAAACTGCGTCCAGCTAGGCTGAGTTTGGAGGTACACAGCTTAGATACACAAAGCTGCAGCATTCTTTGTTTATGTGATAAAGCAGAAAAACCTCGACTGAGGGAGTCTGTCCTCACCACGTCACAGGAAGATCAAAACCCTTCTCTGCCTCAGAGCTGCCCATACCTGTAGACACACGGGTAGAAGGTGAAGGTGCCCTGCTGCATGGCCAGGTGTGGTGAGCTGACAGCAACGCCGACTGTCTGCAAAGCGTTGGTGTTGGCGTACTCCACCAGCAGCACATATTGTCCGGGCTGAGCAATAGGCAGCGACAACTGCACTTCCACCTGGAGAACAGAGAGACAATTGAAGGGGGGTCTCCTGGCCCACTCCCCACAGCGAGTGCATGCAGGGTGCCTGTGCTGCAAGCCAGCCTCCTCTGCACAGCCCATGCACAAGCTGGAGTTTGCACCTCTCATGGGAGGAGATATGTCACAGCACTCATTTGTGGTATTTCAAGTGATGCCGATTCCAAAGGTGTTCACAGCTTTACTCCTCAAATCGATCTCCCCCTGTCCCCATGGAGCAGTTACTGCTCAGTGAATCAGGACAGGACAACCCATATTCAAAGGTGCGTGCTGCTTGTTTGCTCAGAGAGATTTGTTCCAGATTTACACCTTGAGGTTTGTCTTTCTGTGTTGTTTTGGCTGCAGAGTATCATCACTCTGCTACCTGCAAGCTGTAGACTCTCAGGGAACACTCTGGGGGTACAAGGAGAGACTGAGGGGATAAAGTGACCACAGTACTTGTGCAAGGAGTGGAACAGAAGTGCTACTCACATCGTTGCCGCTGCACGTCGCCATCCAGGGATGGAAAAGCGTGAGCTGCTCCGTGGGACACCCTCTGGGTAAGCGGTTATCCAGCCTGCACACCGCGTCCGCCCCGGACACCGCAGGGAAGCCGTCCACAGACAGGTACTTATACAAGAGGCAGCTAAAAGCATTGAGAAAGAATTTGGGAAGTACTGCTGTTAGATCAAAGTTGTAAGAGTTAAGAGCACCCGTGTGACAGGATCCCAGCAAGGTCTGAAGAAGGCTTTGGTCCAACATGAGGGCTCCAGCACCCAAAGGAGCATCTCGGGGTAGTGTGGAGCAAGACAGTGTGTATTATAGGGCCACCAAGGGCAGTAACAACAAAAAGCTTCTCCACTTGCAATGTTCTTTATACTGATGATCACTGCAACTAGTGGAGGGGACAACTAATGTCCAGAATCCAAGCAGCCTTCCTGCCAACATGGACAGAGAGGTCCTGGGCACTGGGAACACATTCCAGCACAGCAAGGGGGCTATGGTCTTATCAATCATGGCAAGATGTTATCAACCATGGCAAGTACTCCACAAAGCAGTTTTACTGCATTCAGACCCTCGCAGAACGTGGACTGTGTGTATTTCTTGACCTTATGCCAAGAGGAGCTAGAGAGTAGATCTCACACAGCACAAAGATGTGGGGACTCTTACTTCTGGGTAGCTTGTTCTGGGGCTGGCTGGTATGTACATGGCTCCGTGACCTTTAGCTGCAGGATTGGAGCTTCATAGTATGAGCTGGGCAGCAAAACCAGATAGTCCTAGGAGGAGAAATAGGAGAGTTAGTTCTATTTGGGACACCTGCCCCCGGGGAGCTGCTGAAGCTCCCCGTGGTGGATGGAGTGCAGGGACTGCTCCTTACCAGCAGCACACCCTCTGCTTCAACAACCAGAGACCAGGTGTTGGGGTTGAGTACGAATGGCTCCCCAAAGCTGTTCTGGGGGACGGTGACAAAGGCTGGCTCTGTGCTGGGTGCAAAGACAATCTGCTTGGTCTGCTCTGTACCTGGAGTGGGAGGGACAAGAGGCTGTGAAGGCATCGGGGAGGAGATGGGAAGCCTGGGGCTGCAAATCAGAGGTTATGCTGAGGGGAGCGGCTCTGTAATGCAGCAGGGAGTCCTGGGATGCTGCTCTTTTGGTGCTGCTGTAGCAGAGACACCACAATCCCACACCAACCCGTAACAGATGCATCCACTCTAAATCTACTCAGTAGCTGAATGGGAGAAAAAAAATGATCTCTGCAATCCTTGATGATAATCCACGGCTCTCACAGTGTGCTCTGCCTCCCTGGACTGCAAAGCACAGAGTACTGCATTCCAAAGAGCAGTTTGGCTGCTAGAGAAGGAAGTCCTCTGTGAAGAATTTATTCTGAGACAGACAAAAAGAATTGCCCAGGTACACTTTTCCTTAGGGGTATTCTCACCCCAGCTCCACGGGCAAGATACCTGCCTTCTGGCAAACTCTCAGCCCCTCAGTCTGTGCTCCTTTCTTGCCAGCAATAAACTCTCTGTGCCTGAGATTTAGACATTGATTTTAACTGACAGGACAGAAGAGATTTTAGTCCTGATCCTTTTGCAGTTCAACAGCTCCATGGCTCAGCTGACACATTTCTGTAACCTTTGAATTCATTAACTTTGGATGCAAAAATGAAAACAGCACCTAGGAGCAGACTGCCTGCCTGTTTACAGTCTCAGGAGGGTTTTGAAGCACACGATTAAGAAGGATTCACTGAGTGTGGCTGCATGGGGAGCAGATGAGATGAAGAAGTGCAGAATGTCACACTGACAACCCTAGTATTGTACATGGGCATCAAGGCATAGTGCAGAGGGTCAGAAGCTACAGCAAGGACTTGTGCTGCTGCTGGGGTAAGGCAGCCTCTTCTGTGTGCTAGGTCTGCAACACGCCTGGCACTGGCTGAGGCCAAGCCCTCACTTTCTCAGATGGGAAGCAAAGGTGAGGACGCAAGGAATGAAGAGATTTCCCTCAACAGGCAACGGGGCAGATTTCCTGAGCAGCTGAAGTGTGACATCCCTTTGACTGGATGCACAACTCAAACTGAGAGGGTTTGTGGAGGCGGGGCAGGACAAATTGGGCAGTAGATTATATACCTGGAAAAGGCTTCCCTGTTTGCAAGCCACATCTTCTCACTTATCTTCTTCAAGCAGGGAGAGAATGGTTCAATCTGTCCTTTCAGTTTCTTTCCAAGTCACTTGTCCTTTACCATCAGAAGCCCATTCTACCCAGGCAGTGTTTCTGGAGCCAGTTTGGCCTACCAAGGAAGCTGCCCTCCTAGATCCCATTGCTGCTGTATTGGTCAGGCAGTTTGCCTTCAACACTACAAAAACCAAGTGTTGCCTTTGAGCAAAGAGGGAAACCCATCATAAGGCAAATGAGCTCTGCTGCTGGATAGAAAAGATTAAATACTTCCAGACCTTTGGTCAGATCCTGAAGCATGAGTGTGGCTCATGCTTCTCTGGGCTTTCTGCTGTGTATTATGGCTATAAAAATAACCAGCTTTTTTTTTTTCTTTTTTCCCTCAAAAAAAGGTAGAAAAATAATATCTTGGCATTTCAAACCTTGCATATGATATCAAAGGCAAAACATCTTCTATGTCAATTTAAGACAGAGGACAGAACTTCACACTGATACATTAGTTAGCTGATGTCAACAGCTTTGTACAGGAGGACAATGTCAATGCAGAGTTGTTAAAGTGGTAAAAATAATCAGCCAGCTGTGCCCTAAGGTACTTGCATGGCTTCAGCTCTGTCCCCATGCAATCTTGCTCACACTGATTCCCAGAATAATCGATTCCCAGGTCTCTAGGCTTGTTCAGCCATCTTTTGGTGTCTCGTCTTCCTCTCCAGCAGCTCATGCCTTGGTAAGAAACTAACCACCTGAGTGCATAGCCTGTATAACACATGCAATTCCAAGCCACTTCCAAAGCTTGCACTCTGCAAAGTCAGCAGCCTGGCTTGAGAGAAGCACAAGGCGAGGACAGGCCTGCCACATGAGGGCATCTGTGAATTAAAACCATGCCCAGCAGCCAAAGTTTGGATCCAGCTCCCAGCATTGGGCCTGTTCTGGTTTTGTGGAAACTCAGCTCAGTTCTGCCTGGGGCACTGAGGCGATTCTGACCCTTGCTGGAGAGACTGCACCTAGCTGTACAGCAGCCTTATCCAACAACAGCCTGGCTGGTAACAGTCCTCAATGCACAGCCCCAGGACTGGGACCAGCCTGCCACTGCTTTGTTAAATAAGGGGGGCTGCAGGCTGAAATCAGCCTTTGAGTTGGCAAGGCAGGACTAATGGGATAAAGCCGTATGGAAGTGTCTTCTGGAAAGGATGATGCAGAAGGTTGCCTGGGATGGGGAGGAGGTGGCGATGGTGCAGGGGAGCAGGGCAGTCTGGGATCCTTACCTCTCCTTCGTGGCTGATAAGCTGTAATTTTGCCATACACAGTGGCCCCTCCTGAATTAATATACCTCAGGATGACATGGAACAGATAGAGCTCTGCCTCCTTCACGTCTACAGTGACTCTGATTTTATTCTGCAAAAAGCAAAAAAGCACATGGGGCACACGTCACTGGGAGGCCAGCTCCTGGCCGCTCACCCACGCTGCGGGAGAGCCTGACCCGCCTGCCTGCCTGCCTGCCTGCCTGCCTCGCTTCCCCCTCCCTTGCTACCCCAGGGCACAGCACTGGCCGGCCGTCTGGGATGGGGACGCTTGGGATGGGCACACTTGGGATGGGCACACCTGGGACAGGAGAAGGGGGCGGAGGAGTAGTGTCGCAGTGTGGGATGCTCTGAGTTAGGCTAGAAGCGAAAAATGCACTTACAGTTGTCACAAACATTAAACTTTCCTTCCTCAACGACCGAGACCCTCCCTTCCACACTGGCGGGCCCCCGGCTGACGTAGCGGAAGACGAGGCGGAAGAGGTCGGGGGAAGTCACATTGAGGGTCACCACTACCTTGGGCTGGTGGAGAGAGAAAGGGGAGAGAAGCAGAGCACACCTTCAATTACCTCCACCGCCGACAGCCACCAGCCTAAGCGCAGCCGCTCGGCTCACTGCTCCCAAAGCGACATGCCACAGTGCAAGGAGAAGACAAGCACATCGGCCCTGCCTTGCCACGCTGTCCCTTCCAGGGCCACCCACGGAGGGAACAAACTGCTTTCAGGAGTTGGGTGGAGAGGCTCCAACCCCACAGGGAAGATTCTCTGGCACAGTGGGGTCATTCGGCTATCCTGTGGCACACGCCGTGCCAGAGGAGAGGTTTTAAGAAGTTGTTTTTCTGATCTGTGCATTGCTTCTGGGCTTTGTGACATAACCAGCTAGCAGGGACCAAACCCTGAAGCTCCTGTGCTTACAGGTCTCTGCCCAGATGCCTACAGAGAAGGCTACAAATGGAGCTGGTGCCTCATCCCCAGAAACCCGCAGCGCTACAAACTAGTGGTGCCAAGGGAATGTGCCACTGAGGGACGTGTCAGCCCTCCGCCTGTCTGGACACTGTTTGGGAAGGTACCAGCTAAGTAGATGCTTCATCCTACTCGTTTTAAAGAGATCTAAGCACCTGCTTAAATACCCTTCTTCCTAAAGAGTGAAGCAGGGGCTATGTCTGGGGAGACTCCCTGAAGCTCCAGTTACACACCTGCTTCCCACTGGAGAGCAAACTGGAAGGACCTTGCAAAGAGCAAACTACAGGAGAGACCTGCCAGCAGAAAGCCATGAGCTTGACCTTCTGCCAAAGCCTATTTCTATCTCATTGCCAATGCTGGATGCAAAACAAAGTTACGAGCTTGAGCATGAGCTTCATACTTAAACCTTAAGGCTAGGGTTTTCTCAAGGCAGCCTACAGCAGTTTGTTGCCTAGCTCTTATGTACAAATTCAACGGGAAATGGCTCATATTTTTGTCCCTTCTGTTATTTCACTTAAGCATGTAAAAAGCCAAGAAAACTGAAAGTAAATGCACCAGAATAAGGAACATCTTACATGGGACAAGACTGTCAGAGAATCACTGCCCTGCACCCCATCCCCAAACACGCACACAGGTGACGCTTCTGCAGGTGCCATGCAGAAGAAGAATCCACCCAAGAAAAAAAAAATAAAAGAAAGGTCAACAAATGAAATAGCTTCATCTGTGGGGCTCAGACAACTCCCGGTTAGTGTAAACCATCATTATGGCAAACCATCTATCAGCAAGAGCAGAGGCAGACCAGTAACAAGAGATCCAAGCCAGACATGGCAGCAAAGAAGGATCTAATTTATTTTTGGAAAAGGGAGAGAAGGTTATGCAGAGAGATGCAGGAAAGAGCAGAGTCAGATGGAATAGCCACAAGGAAACCCAGATACAGTGTTTACAGACATCCCTGTAAGTAATCACCAAGCTACCACCTTTATCTAACCGGATTAGGATGTCAGGGGACTCCCAATTTAGGATCTTTCCCCTCATCAGTCTATGCTGTCCCTAGCACTACAGGAAATATCTGCACAAACAGGCTATATATATTCCCTGTGCTGTTTATGTTGGCTGTCATGTGACTTTGGGGGTTTGAGAAGCACTTGGGGTAAAAGATGTGTGCCAAAAGCACGTCAGCTCTCCACCAGCTACATCCTCTGCAGGGGGAGCTGGGCTGGGCCGGAGGCAGCAGGCGTACCTGGATGGAGGACATCTGCGCGTATCCTCGCCAGCTGAACCCCTCAAACTCCAGGGGGTTGTAGCCAAAGCGCACGGCCCGGCCGGCTGGCGTGGTCCCTTCCTCCAGCTCAAATTTCAGGTGGTGAAGGTCAGGGAAATAATGGTCCCGGGCAGGTCTGTGGAAGAGAAGGAGCACCGTTACCTAGTTATCTGGAAGGAAAGGCTCCTGACCCGCTCACCAATGTTCCCTTGAGACTTTTGAGGTGTTAGATGTTAGTGACGGACCCTTCTGCATGCCACCCCTGCGGGCAGGAGGATAGCTCTGCCAGGCACATGGCTGATGTGGCAGCAGCCTGGATGGTCAGGTCCCCATCCCAGTGAAGGCAGAGGCCACCAGCCCCGAGGCAGTGAACGAGAGGGCACCCTGAGGTGCTAGCAGCTTACTGAGTGCAGGTGGGGCCGCGTGTGCTCTGACGGCAGCGACAGGCTCCGCTCCGCTCCTCGCAGGATGGCCCCAGGGACCCGCCAACGTCGCAGCGGCAGCCTGTGGGCAGGAAGCGCCTGTTTACATTCCCCCCGTGCTAACGAGCTCCTGGTCCCTAATCAAAGGCGCGCCCCAGCGGGTGGGGAGGCTGGGGCCACTATTTTTATTCCATTGTATCCGTTTTCATATTGGCCCCGGCCCCACTTGGACCAGCTCCTCTTCCACCTCAGCGCCGAGCTATTTCCAGACGGCTGCGGGAGTAACAAGGTCTGCAAACCTTCACGGCCGGGTGCCGCAGCCCTGCCGCCAGCAGCAGCCTCGCTCCCTCTTCCCAGCCCTTCCGGGACCATGTGGGGCCAGCCGACAGCGGCCGGATCTCCTCCTTCCTCTCTTCCCATGGGCACCATGGAGAGCAGCCAACCCCACGTCCACCTGCTCCCGGCAGGAGGAAGATGGGGTGCAGCTGCAAGGACGTGAGCGATGGTTCAGCACACCAGTTTCTGAGGCAAGCAGCACCCAGAGGGCTTTCCTGGCCTTTTGTTCCCCAGCGTGATGGACATTTGTCCTTAGTCCACTAGCATCTACCCAGTTGGGTCTCCAGATACACAGCAAGATCCCACACCTGCTCTGGACCATGGTTTGTTCAAAAGCAGGAGGTGGGACATGCCCTGCTCCTTTCCTCCGAGGCCACCAGTCAAGGGGGATGTGCAGACACATGTTTCAGGGCCAGCTTTTGTGCCCTCCCCCCTTCACCTGACACACCAGAAGGGGACTCACCTTGGCAGCCGAAGTAATTTGCATTCTCCATGCTGAAGTAGCCATCCTTGCACGTTGAGCAGAACTGGCCACAGGTGTTCGGTTTGCAGAAACACTGCCCATCACCCTAAGAGAGAGCAGGCAGAAAGAAGAGCTTGTTCCCTCCCGCTGCTCGTCATGGCTGAGCCATCCCTCAGCTATTTGGGTCCTAGTCTGGGATACTGGAGGAGCACTTTGAGTTTCATGCTTCCTGTGCGTGGGTGGGCCAGATAAGTGCAATTACCCAAAAATGCAGGCAAACAAAAAACCAGGCATCCTGGGCCAGACACAGAAATATTTAGGTGCCTAATTTATGACAGGTCTTAATCCTATGTTCTCATGCAAGCACAGATTGTGGTGCAACCTTTGAGAGCTCAGCGTCAGGACAGGCTTCTCCAGCAGCAGCTGCTGGAGACAGAGACAAAACGTTCCCAGCACAGCACAGACTGGGAGGTGCCCAGAAGCAGAGAGGAACAAACTCACCTGCTGGCACTCTGCGATTCCGCTGATGGTGCCCTTGGTATCACACTTGCAGCCTGGAGAAGGGGAGATGAACAAGAAAGCCAAGAAAAGCAATCAGCATCTGAGGAGAAGCCTGACGGGTGACTTGTCCTGACTAGGACAAGAGGAGCTGGGAACTTGGCGAGCAGGGGGTAGCACTGCACAAGGGCTCCCTTGTCATTTTGGGGCAGTTACTGTTGCAGACAGCTGTGGAAGACATTCAACTTTTCTGCACAGCAGGCCATGAAAATCTAAGTGTGCAATGTCTGCAGGGATGGCTGAGAGTGGCACAACTCACTGCACGAGCCCTGTGTTCTGTACCAAGCAGAAAGATTTGGGCTCTCACCTCTCCCCCTCCCCAGACTCCTCTACCTTTGACCTGTGTCTCACTGGGAAAAAGGAAGGAAAGCTATCACATCTATCCAGCAATGATGATCCCCACAGGCTTAGGTGTGGGTCTTGCACCATTACAGCACGGAAGGGGCTTTTTGAGGCTGGGCATGTGCCATTTCCTTACTCGTGCAGCCGTAGGGATTCTCCGGAGTCAGGTTCCAGTACAAGGGCTTGCATCTGTCACAAGCTGGGCCTTCAACATACGCCCGACACGCACAGGAGCCCTGGAGAAAGGGAGGAGGAGAAAGGAGCAGGTGAGGACTTGCAGCACAGTGGCTGGACGTGGTGTCTGCTACTCTTGAGAGGACAATGGCTGTTTTCAGCACTGTGCTTAAGGAAGGATTCGTCCCAAAGTGAGAAAAAGGGGATCAAGTGAAAAAGTGACCCGAGCTGCTGGCAGGTTCGTTTGGTACTCACCGGGGCCAGTGAGGGATCTGCAGTCATCAACCCCGCAGGGTTACAGGAGCCCACTAGAAAAGAGAGGCACAAGGAGGGATTGATAAAGAGACAGCTCACACCCCGGCTGTTCCTCGAGGTGGTTATTTCTTCGCTGCTGGGGAGCGACATGCCCATTTACCAGCACCACACCACGTCCCAGAGCAGAATCCCTGCCCCAGGGAGGCGAAGGGGGCTACCTTCACAGTGTGGAAATCCATAGGCGCCTGGCATGCAGCTATCGCAGCGCAGTCCCGTCACTTTGGGCCGGCAGCTGCACTGCCCTGTTTCCTGGTCACACGTGCTGTGCAGAGAGCCCTCCCTGGAGCACTGGCAAGCTGCAAAAGAGGAGAAAGCAACTGCTGGGCCTGCAGGGCACAAAGGCTCCTGCCTTCAAGGCTTCCCACCAGCAGCCTCTTTTGTCTGCCTGACCTTCACCCAAGCAGTCAAAAGCACAGGTTATAAATAACAGACTCGTTCTTTGATTTAGTAAAAAAAAAAACCAAAAAAAACCAAAAAAAAACCCAATGCTTTTCACATTTTTATCACAGCCTTTCATCTATAGTGAGGTGTTATTTTGGTGGTGGGGGGAGTTCTGGTTAAAGAAAAGGGAACTGCATGATCTCACCCCCAAAAGGTCAGCAACCAGTGAAAGATCAGACCCTACAGAAGTCTAGGCTCCTAAGAGCAGCGTTCAGCCGTCAGTGTCTGCCCTGGGGCTGTTGAGGACTGGCAGCAGGTCTGCAGCACCAGACACAGCCGTGGCACTGCCAGCAGCTGAGGGCAAGGCAGGGCAGTGGCTCTGCAGCTTCCTGTATAACCCAACCTGCCTGCTGCAAGTGCACGGAGAGATCCTGCGGCCCTATCACATGAAAGGTCAGCAAGCTGTCGGGCAGCTCTTGGGAGCTCCTCAAATCCCTGCTCTGATGCCAAGGGGGGAGGTTTTAAGCTGACACCCTGGCCTGGCACAGCAAAACACTGTTAATTAAGCTATAGATTTAAAAACAAACAAACAAAAACATGTTCTTCTCCTCTTTCCTTGCCATGACTCCTCTACAGCTCTGCTATCTGGATATTGCTGTAGGATATTAAAAAAAAAAAAAAGACTACTGAATTCCTGCGAGACCATTTCATCCATGTCTCCAGCCTCTTCAAAGGCATACTGCCGGCATCAGCATTTGCTAGGAGCGCTCTGCCAGCTGGCCGTGGCTCAGGCATCCACATTTAGTATGGTGCAAGAGGGTGATGATGCTCTTTTGTTGCTTCAGGGAAACTGTATCACAGATTATTTTTTAATGAGCAGTAAATTCTTGCCGGGAGACATAAGAGTACATCTGGCTTCCAGCCGGACTGCCGACGGGGAGGGATAGAGGACACTGCCCAGAGCTGCAGAAGGCTATCCAGAATTCCTGGGGCTGCAGGCACCTGCCACAGGCATCGCTCAGCCCTGGCACCAGCAGGAATGATGCAGAACCCAGGGAATCTGCTGTGAGGCTCTCACCATGCCACCTTGAATTTGAGGTTGACTTGAAACCCCAAATCCTGATCTGCATTGTTCAGTCTATTGTGCAACTGTACTCCAGCTGGTTTCAGCACAGTTGCTGTGCATTGGCATGAACTAGGGTGGAGCAAGCCCTGAAGAGCCCAAATGTGTCCTGTGAGCCACGTCTGAATGTCTCATGGCACGAAAATATAATCTGAACACGTGGTTTGAAACTGCTGGGAAAACATCAGCCTTCTCAGACCCCAGGACAGACAGATGCAACTCAGCAAGTTTTATGTTCATCTGCACACACTTGTTCCAGAGAGGAAATCTAACCCACAGCTGCTCCCCAGTTCACACTGTAGGTCTGCTTCTTCAGAGCTCCCTGGTACAGAGGCCATATATCCAGACTGGGCTGTATCTCCAAACCAAGCAGGCAGACCCAAGCTTCTGCTGTTAGTGACTATGAATGAACTGGGGGAGCCAAAACTGCACAGCCTCTGGGAAGCACTCCTTGGCAATATTTACCCATTATAAAGCACACCTATCAGGTGGATAGCCAGGTGAACTGTACACAGGAAAACTGATCCCTGCTGCAAGAGCCAGCTGTATTCATCTATAACCCTTAGACATGGATTATGGACAAGAAAACCATTTCAATAACAACAGCAGCAGCTCCTCCCCTAGGATCCTCTCCCAAGGGTGGCTACTCACGTGTGCAGCTGGGGTAGCCGTAGAAGCCCAGGGCGCACTGGCTGCAGGTGTGCCCTGCAAAATTCGCCTGGCATCGGCACTGGCCAGCTGGGCTGCAGTTGTTGTCCACTGCACCTCGGGAATCACAGGAACAGGCTGCAAGAGCAAGACTCTCGGTAGTCTGAGGGAACACATGAGCTGTGGCCAACCACTGCTGCTCTGAATTGCTGCTCAGTCCCACAGGAAGTAGCTATTTCCATCAGAAATGAATTAATTTCTTAATTCCCCAGAGAGACGGGGAATACTTCCATCAGAAATGAATTTTCTTAATTCTCCAGAGAGATGGGGAATACTTTAATTTACAAACATAGCCATACCAGGAAAATGCCCCTGAGAGGTTTTCACAGCCAATTCAATGTTCCTCAGCAGTTTAGTAGATTAATGCACCAATGAGAGACAAAAAGGCAGGAGCTGAGACACCAGGTCACAGACGGGTTGGGATAAGGAAGTGTGACTGATAAAAAAAGCTTTGTCCTCCAGGCTTTGGCACGATCCATAACCTGCAGAACAAGCCTGCCAAATTCATAGTGCAAATCACATGGGTTTTCATTTTGGGAAGCACCAACATCTGAGAAAAGGCGTGTTTTTTGGAAGGTGACAGGCCAGCAGGAACTGAGTGCTAACCCTCATTAAAACATCCCACGTGAATAACCAAAATTTGAGGCACGCTCATGCGACATGCACGGCTGATGGGTGCTGAGCAGGGAGCTGGGATGGCTTCTCTCCTCTGCGTTCAGCTACACATCACCTCACTCTGCCATGAGGAAACCCCAGATGGCATGAAGCCAGCTTGTTCCTCTCCCGAGAGGTGTTTTGAGGAGACAAAGCACCCCGTGCCTTTCACGGCAGCACTCTGACATGTGGACATCCCCCCCCTCTTCACCTCAACGCTGTGCTCTTACCGTAGCAGTGGGGGTAGGAGTGGTGCCCAGCGCTGCACTGCTCACACCTTGGCCCGGCAAACTCAGGCCTGCAGAAACACCTCCCGGAGGAGTCGCAGCCTCCCGGCAGCGTCCCGACAGCGCTGCAGCCGCACACTGCAAGAGAGAGAAAACGTCTGCTCTGCTCTGGGAGTACAGGACAAAGCTCATGGTAAAATGGGGCTTTTTATGAGGTTCTCAAATGGGCATGTAGGTGCTGCCCTAAGCGTTCAAACTGTTATCTCTGCAAATTTTTGCACATTCTCCAAAATGCCCACAACACCACTTCTGGTGTTCCTTCAAACTCTACCAGAAGACTCTGACTCTGCTGTAACCCTAAAGTTGGCAGAGGCAGACTGCTGCTGTCACCCTGACCATTTGCAGGGCAGAGACACGCACACCACCCCCCAGGCCCCTGGAAGGACAGATACTCACGCTGGCACAGCGGGTAGTTGAAGTAGCCGGGAGCGCACTGATCGCACGAGTGCCCTTCAAATCCTGTTCGACACAGACACTGTCCTGTCTCGCTGTCACAAGTGCCATCGTACTGACCGGGGCCGGAGCACTGGCAGGCTGGAAAGCAACAAGGACACTAGTTAATTAAGCAGTTACTAGTTAATTAAGTGGTTTTTCTTCCTAGGAAAGGAACCAAGCTGCCTGTTCTTTTGGGGTGGAAATGCAGCCACTGGACACACCACAGGGGACACGGCTGACAGTTAGCATGCCCAGCCCATAGCTCACATCCCTACGGAATTTCTCAAGAGCACCCCGAGGCTGGATGGACACTGGAGGGTTAGGGCTGGGTGGAAAATACCAGCAAAAGTCCTGGGAATTTGTCACTTGGAAGTAGGGCTGGAGAATTCCTCCTCCCCAGCACAACCCGAGGATGGGGAGAGGCACGCTTCTCCCCGGGAGGAAGGCCAGCAGGGGGAGGCTTGAGGCCGCTAACCCAAAGTCACTCACGCTGGCAGCTGGGTCCGTAGTGGCCTGGAGCGCACTGGTCGCAGTGTGTCCCCTGGAAGTTGGGTTTGCACACGCACATCCCCACCCGAGGGTCCTTGCGACAGGCGTTGCCTTCCGTCCCACCGGCGTAGCAATCACAGTCTGCAGGGGGACACAACAAGCAACAACACAGTGCTGTCGGCTGAACTCTGTGCCCCAGAAGTCAGGGAAGGGGTTGCAGTGAGAGGTGACAGCTTAGGTTTGCCCCCTAACTTAGGTTTGCTCCCTAATAACGTTCCTATCAGATGCAAATGTTTTAACCAAAGCCTGCTCAGCTGACCAGCACGGCTGGCTCAGGGGGTTGCAGGGTGATTGGGAAATATCAGCATCACGCAAGGTGCAAGGTGCTGGCCTGCAACAGGGCAATGCACAGGGCAGGCAAACACTGACGGCACAAGCCCAGGAGGCTGATTTGGTGCAGCACTGCCCAAGAGCTGTGCATGAATAACCAAACTTCAGCTAACCAGGGTGGGGTTTGGGCTTCTTCTCTGGCCACTCTGTGCTCAGCTGCATCTGAGCCCTTCTTGCTGTCAGGGCAGGCTGGTGCCCTGGGCCAGCAGTGCTGAGGCTCTCAGCCAACCCGGCCTCCTGCAGCAGCACAGGGGGACGGGCTGGGGAGGGAAGTGCAGAAATCATCCAAGAACCAGAGGAAGGGGGAGGCAGGGAAATGGGAAGGGACATGAGAAGTTCCAGCTCAGGAAAGAAAAACCTGCCTGGAAGATACGGAGTTTAAAATATCAGAAGGAAGGAAAAGGTTATCTCCAGCATGCTGGGGAGCATGAGACAAAGGAGGACTCCGTGGGAAAAGAAACCAAGTAAAGACAAAGGATGAGATCAACTGAGAGGGGCGATCATCAGACAGGAGGGAGTTGGAGGGGTGTGTGGATGAGGGCATAGGTGAACACTGAAAACAACACAGGAAGCAACACAGAGCGAGCAGCCGCCTGTGGATGCTTCCCAGGAGTTTGTGCACTTGTGGCTTTGTGCAGCAGGGCTGTCAGCGTGGACCCACTGTGCCTTCCTCCACACAGAGAATGCAGAAAATGCAGGTGTGGCACAGGTACAGGTGTGTACCAAAACCCAAAGATTAAGATCTGGGAGAACCCAGCTCGAGTTCCACCTCAGCCACAGCCCCTCCATGGTTTTAGGGTGTTCCTTACAGAGGGGGACATCCCCACTTGGCCTGGACCCACAGTTACTTTCACCTACAGCTGTCTCCTCTCTCAGAACCATTCTGTTTCAGGGCTGTCCCTTATAACGTACAAGTCCAGTAAGCTGAAGATCTGATCTAACATTAGGCAGCGAGGTATAACAGCAATAACTGCAGTGTGATTGCCAAAGCAGCAAGGAAAATTGCAGTACTTACTTATTATCTGTCCCGCAGGGAGCACTTGTTCTCCGGTATCGTTGTAAGCGAAAGCTGGAACAGCTATTTGGAGAAAGAGACACCGCACAGGTCATTGCACACACTCAAAGAAACCCTGTCAGAACAGCAATGGGTTGAGGGTCCCAAAACTGAACAGGCTGAATGTGAAACACGTAACTAAGTGCAGACATCCCACTATATAAAAAACAACTACAGCCATTTCAGACCCGGGCTCTGGAAAGATGTCTTTCTCTCTCCAACATAGAAGTCAGCGGTCAGACTCTAGACAGATGGGCAGTTCCCACTGACTACAGGGAGTTGGGTTCAGCTCTGCTCTGCTCCAGCCTCCACTGAGGCCGAGCACAGCTCCATCCACGCCAGTGGGAACCACTCCCGAGACTGGACTGCCAACGTGGTGTGAAGGACGGACATCTAAAGAGCAGCCACAGAGAGAGCTTTGACCATTTCTGTGCCTGCTGGGTCTGTGAGGTCCCAGACCTGGCATGGCCTCGCTTGCTGTACTTACGGTAGCAGTGGGGGAAGTCGAGGTATCCCTCGGCACAGGCATCGCAGCGCTCCCCGGTGTAATTGGGCTTGCAGTAACAGCGGCCGGTGAGGTCCTCACAGGTGCCATCGGTGAAGTCAGATTCGCAGTTACAGCCTGCAGGGAGGGACAAGCAGCAGTGGCCATCACTGATCAAACCCTTGGCAGCCACAAGCACAGCAGGGGCATCGCTGTGACCCAGAATCTCTGCAAGAGCCCCCACCATCTGATACGAATTCCTTCCAGAAATAAAAAAGAGTGATTTTGAGAGGGTCTGGCTTAGAGGCACAGCCAGCAGTGGTTTGTAGCTACTGGCTGAAAGGGCACAGAGACAGCAGCTAAGATTGGATTTCTGTGGGGGTACAGCAGAGGTGACAACACAGTTTTAGGTCACTCCAGCCTTGGACACACCACCACTTCTGATTTCATGGGTGCTGCAGACACATACAGGCTGTGTGTGCACACACACTTCCATGGACAATGGCAGCTGCAGCAAGAACTGCCCACGTGGCCCAACTGCTCATGGTGCTGGACTCCTTACGCCAGAAAAATCTCTCATGCCAATCCCCAAACCACCCTCCCCAGTGTCACCAAGTCCAGGAGGGTGTCTGTAACCTGCGGAGGAAATCACTCACGATAGCAAATGTAGGGAGAGTCGATCGGGTGGTCAGGGGAGCGGTAGTATCCTGGGATGCACCTCTCACAGTTAATGCCAGTGGTGTGATGCTGGAAGACAGGGGGTTACACGGGCATCAGTTCCTCTGCCTGCAGGACAGGATTCATGCTCATCTGCCAGATTTACTAACAGCTCAAGGGCCCAGAGGGAGCAACTCGGGAGTGTCAGCACATAGACCTAAATTTGCTCAAAATTCCATATGCTGGTTTGAAAACAAAGCATTTCCTGCAAACTGCATGCTCCCATAACTCCAGTCTGAGCTTCATGTTCGTATCTGACCTCAAGCCCGTTCTATTTGCTTCAGATGGTAAAAATGTCTTGACCACTTTGGGCTAGGAGGATGGAAGTGACCTGCTTCTTCCCAACAAGATTGCACAGCTAAAATGGTACCACGAGGGGACAGCGAGGGATCCAAGCGTGTTGGTGTCATTACTGCTGCATACTCCTTTCATCTATGGCAAAGAGACCAGATTTCCAGGGAGAGACCCTAATTAGTGTAACAGAGGGAGTGCAAAAGGGTTGGCAGAGCTGCCAGCAGGACTGAACTCCAGGTGTGACTGCAGAAACACACACACAGGGATCTGCAACAGCCTTTTCCACCAGAGCCCCTCAGGCCTACCTGGCAGTCAATGCAGACACCTCCTCCTTCGTATCTGTCTTCACGACTCTTGCTGGCTTTGTGGCGATCCACCTCGGGGTCGTAATAGCAGTCATAGGCGTGGCCATTGCAGTTGCAAGCTGAAAATACAGAGAGATTTTAGCCAAGTCATCAGTCCTTGGAGGTCCTTCTGTCACCAGCTGGATCCCAAGATATTAACGCTTCCTTGTGGGTTTGCTATTGAATGGGTTACATTTCCATGAGGAAACTCGCTTGAATGCATCTGGGGGAACACCCAAGCTTCCACAGATCTTCCAGTTCAAAAGCACAGAAGAAGCAGCTCTTTCACAAGGTCTAGTTTAAAAATGAACAAAAAAAAAATACACACAAAAAAACATGACGGCAGGCACAAAACCAGAAGAAAAATATGTGCAGGCGTGTAGAGACGAGAAAGAGAAATTACCCAACTTCGGGGCCTCAAGTAGCCTGGCTTAGAGGGCAACATTCTTGCTTCTTTTATCCCACCCAGGATGGAGGTGAGCTGTAAAGTTCAGCCTGCTGTCTCTACTAACCCACAAGAATAAGATCTAACTGTCCTTTGCTGCCCTGCACTTAAAAGAGATCGTGCAATGGAGCTGTGCTCTGTGCTCTGCATTCCCAGTGCTGCATAAATTCCAGTGTCGGCGTTTACCAAAGGTTTCTCCGGACAAATAAAGATGTCCTGTATGTAAACAGACCCAAACGCAATTCATCTTGGAGACAGAATTGAGCAACGAGACTTGCCTGTGTGAACCCTTGGATATGGAGGAGGAACTGGAGCGTGAGCAGAATCAAAGCCCCGTACAGACCTTGTGGGCCTCCCTGTGTGAGCCTCGACTAAACAAAATTAACCGTCGTGTAAACTCTCTCAGCAGCACTGCTGATCTACGCTGCACCCAGTGCTACACACCACAAACCACACGATTTCGGCGAAAGACTTCGCTGCGCTGCAACGCCGAGGGGCTGGGGAAGCGCGGCCAACCTGTGCTCTGCGAACAGCTGGGAAAAGGAAGGAAAAACCCGGCTCCAACTTACGCTGGCATTCGTTTGCGCTGTCGGCAGTGGCAGGCTTCCACGGGAACTGGTTGAAGCCCGGGCAGCAGCGATCGCAGGACCCTCCGCAGGTGTTGTGCTGGCAGTCGCACTGCAGCCTGCGGGGGAGAGGAGCGAGGGTCAGCCGAGCCACGTTTTGGTAATGCAAATATTTTGGATAAAAGGCTTCTAAGGCATTTTTCTTACTTCTGAGTTTCCTTTTTTTTTTTTTATTGGTGTGGAAGGAATAAACGAGCCCGGAGCCAGAGAGGGATGGGGCCATGCGCGTCCCATCCGCTCCGCCAGGTGTACCTGTGCTTGCAGAGAGGAAGGCCAGGGAATATGAATGAAGTCTTTTAGCAGACGCCAGCCCACGCTCCCCGTGTAATGCACCTCCTGCTTCCCCAGCCAGCACGGGCAGGGCTGTGCTGGGTAAACAGGCGGCTCCCGAGGCGCCGGGCAAGAAATCTCGACGGTTGACCGACAGATCTCATCCCTGCTCAACCACGGCACTGATTCATTAACAGCAGTGACATCATCTCCAAAACCTCCACTTAGCAGAAGGCGATCCCCATCCAAAACAAATGCTTTCTGTTGTATTAGACTTATGGATAATACAGCATGTTCCAGCTTTTATCTGTGCAATTACTCATTTCCCCTCAGGGCTGGCCTGCCACTCCCCTTCTCTCCCTCCTCCACTGCTTTTCCATTCAAAAGCAGCGTTTAAAAATAAACCTATTTTTTAAAAAACATCAGGCACAAATGGAGTAGTGATTCCGGATGAAATACAGAGGTGCAGACACACTCCAATGGCTGCAGTGAGTTGGGAGTGTTGTGTTTTCCACCTACACAGATTTTGAAGATGTGGGACCTGCAGGCATGCGTACAGTGAATAGCTAGGCAGAGGCGGCAGCACGGGGCAAGTGAACTCATTTTAATGAAATATGGAATGACATGAAAGTCTGGGAGAAAGTTCAGGAGTTTGTTTCAGCCAGAGAGGATGAGGCAGCTCCCACCTCTGCTCCCAGCTCCACGGGCAGCCCTCTCCTTGCAGATGCCATGAAATGCTCAGCTGCAGTTGTCTCTCTGCACACTCACGCCCTGTCCTTATCCACATTTTTGGAATGAGCCATGGCCAGGAGAGTCCAGGCAAGAAACCACATCCCTTAGGGGCTGGCTGGAGTCTATGTGGCAGAAATGAGCCCCAAAACATCCACTGCAAACTTAGTTCTTCCCATGTTTTGGAGATCCAAGAGGGAGACCCAGAGTAAGGCAAACATTGGCCACATCTCTGTAACAAAACCACCCACAGGCCTCTTTCACCTGGCTGACCACTGCCCAATGCCTCCAAGGAAACAAAATCTTCTGATGCTTTTTTTCCATGGCAGCAGCTGGAGACTAACCCCCAAATATATACGTGTTGAAAAAGATGGTCACTGAGTCAGGGAACTTATAAACCTGCTGAGCAGTATTAATCTCCCTGGCAGGAGGACATGGCTCCAGCCACGCATCCCAGCTCTTTAACATCTGAGATGTTTGAAAGGCATTGGTTCAGTTCCCAGAAGGCGAAAAGATGGCCCTCAGTGAGTAAGAGGCATGTTTCAGATGAAGAAGGAGCTATTTATTTACTCTGCTCTACAGAGTTAGCAGTGACCTCTCAGAGAGCTCATCTATCACGGCAGCTTTACTGCACCTTGTGTCGGGTCCATGCTGCTAATGAATTATGGACGAACGTTCACAAGCTATAATATTTACATGTTTCATTGATTGAATATATACAAGGGAGAAGAGGGAGCGGCTGCGTTCACATAGCACACGTATTTCCTGGCCATCCAGCCGTAAACATAAAACCACAACCTTCCCACTCGAACTGATGCTCAACAACTGCGTGTAAACAGTCTGCAGAGAGTGTGTGTGTCACAGCTGAGAGTGGCACACAAGTGCTGCTGTATCTGGATTGGGCCAGAACATCACACTAGGGTCAGGAAAAAGTGCCCCTTTCTCTAACTGTTCCCAATTATATGAGGGAGAGAGAGCCACCGGCAAAGGGACTCACTGACTGCACAAAGGTGCCAGCACACGGGGTGCTTTCCCTTCCAGAATGGGAAAGAGCAAGCTAGCAGTCAGGATAAATCCAGCAGGGGAAAGCATTCCTGACTTCCTCCCACAGATCTGCTTTCTGAGCAGCCAGGCCTCTGTCTTTAAATACCACCTTGCTGGTTATCTTCAGCATCGGGCACAGAATCAGCAGCTCCTCTCTCTGGTTGTCTCTCCTCTTGATCGTTTGTCTGTGATGGAGCAATGAAGGTGCAGAAACAGGAGCTCTTATCAGGCAGAAGCAGAGCGCTCGCAGGGTCCTCCTGAGCTCACATCCACGGCAGCTGCGTGTCAACACACGGCTCCTGCCCGGGCCCTCGGTTTGCAACATGCCGAGTCCTTGCTGATGCTTATCTCTGCTCGCAGGGTTTGCCAGGAGCAAGGTCTGTGCCTGATCCTGCTGGTGCTCACCTTCACTCAGGAGAACTTTACCTTCCAATGCTAAATTCAGCCCGTTTGACTGTAGTGTAAATAGAGATGGGTGTAAAAAGTGCAACAGACCCTTAAGGGGGCTGTATCTGCCCTTGCAGCACAGGGCCTTGCACACACACACGCTCACGCCAGATGTGCTGCCAACATACCGTGTCTGGAAGTGCAGCCTCCGTAACTTGGCACTTGAGAAAAACTTTCCTAAGCTGGATAAACATCATCATTTATGGCCAGGAAGTCAGCTCACGAACATGCCCCATCATGTCCTAAAATCTCTGCCAACATTTCTAGCTCACCTCACTTCTATCAAAGTGCTCATCCTGCCTTTCTGGGCAACGGGAACAAAAAGCGGGCATGTGCTGGAGCGGGAAGTTAAAACGAGAGGCAGAGACCTCCCAGACAGGCTGAGACATAACTGGGATTTTTAACAGGGCTGGGCCAAATCACATTCCTTGCCTCCCTCTGTTTGCATTTCCTTGCCCTTTCGTCGTGGCATGTCGGCGTCTGAGGAGGCAGGACATGTGCAGCAGACACCCTGCGCCTCCCACTCGGGGTTCTGGACGAATGACACAGTCCTGACAGCTGAGGCCGAGGACACGAAGGGACGGCGTGTTCCAAGCCCCAGCTGCCCCTGAGATGCCTTGGGTTGTGCGGGGTTGGGGCAGGTATTGCTGTGCTGGCCCCGTGCTGTATCGGGACGGGAGCAGTGGGATGAGGCCCGGCAGTGCCTGCCTCAGTGGGAAGGCTGCACACAGCTGCTGCTGAAGCCTTGGAGAAATAGCAGGGCTTCACCAATTACTTGTTTTCTCAACCAAAATGCTGCCCCTGTATCATATTTCCGCTGACTTCTCTGGGCTTGCCAACAGGGTACAGTAACGCCATGAGAAGCTCTTTGCCCAGCTTCTTTGTCCTGACGGATCCCCAAGGGCCTCACAGATGTTGTGTGCTGGCTGTGCAAAGCACCCAAGGAGGAGATGGCTTCTCCTCTAGGCAAGTGCAATCTGCTCTGGGTGAAATGCAACAGCTGCTTGCTAACAAGTGCTGCAGCTTTAGGAAACAGCTTGGGGCCTAGAGGGAAGATGCCAAATGCATTCACATGTGAGTGGAGGAGATGAATTCCGGGAGGCAGCACGAGTCATCAGCAGAAGTGGCATCGAACAATGATCCCAACATCTCTTTCCTCCCTCGATTTCCCCTCCCTTCCTGGAAAACCCTGAGCCATCAACGTCAAGGCATTTCCATGTTAAAAAATGACTCTGCTCTGGTACACGGGTGTACAGTGCATCCAGCAACACCGAAGTCTAAAACGAAAACAAGGAACCATGCACTCAAATATTTATGAACCTTCCTTTGTCGGGGAGTTAAGCACACTGACGCAGACTTGCTTTTCAATACATCTTTGTTTTAACGCTTAGCAGCTTTTAATCTTGGCTGGGACTCACTGGAATTTTATTTTAGAAGATCCAAAAGCTCTACATGATCCTTATGAGAAAGTAATATAAGCTTCCCTCGTCCAGCTGAATCTACCCATCCCCTTCATAAAGGCAACATTCAGGATGCAAACAGATGGCTAAGACGCAACACTTCCATGGTTTGAAGAAGCTCTTTGGCATTTCAAATTGCTGAGGCGGATGGGAAGAGTCCTATGAGCCAAAATTTAACTGTTTTGCATGCTCTTGTTCTTTGCAAAGAGTATTTGTTTGGCTACATACACAACTTATCTACGGTTCTGTGAGTATAACCGAACTGCAGTCTCTATGTTCTTGGGAGACCATCCACGTACGAGAGCATTGCCCCAAATCTTAAGAAGCCATGTGGGAAGTAAGAGTCTTCTAAGAACGGGTTCAGAACACAGCCCTGGGCTTTGATGAGAAACCTCCTTGTTCGACAATATTGGCTCTGCGTGCTCACCTTCCCACTCCAGCACTCTGTCCCCATGGGGATGGCAAAGTCACGTACAGGGAAACCACACCAGGGAGCTCATCTGTCCGAAAGACAGATGGGCAAAACATCTTTCACTTCTGCTACTTTGGCTGAACTGTTTTCTAGCTTGTTCCCAGGACAGAGCCAAGAGCAACAACACCAGCACAATTACGAGCTCAGGATGGGACTCAGGTCACACTGCTGTATTTCATTCATAGCACAACAATTAAAATGCTTTTACACAGAACTGGTACTTTGAAAAACATACCTGTAAGGGTCGTTGGGGTCTTTGGCATCACAGACATCTGCATGGCCATGGCAGACACAGCGCCCTCCAATGCTGATATCTTTGATGCTGTAGTAATACTGGAGAGCACAAGAGAAGTTGGCCATTAATATATTTATGAATAAGCTTCACAACTCTCCTACTCAGGATTCAGCAGGAGTTTATTCAATAAAATGACATGTTGGAATGCTTTCCTTGTATAAGAAATCCTGACATCATAGGGTGCAACATCTGCCTATGGTGAGACCTGCCACCACTAACAGAGCCCATGAGCTACAAACCAGGTGTCTCACACAGCCAGAAAGCTCTGTGGGACACCAGGAAGTGGTTCCCAGTTTCATGCTGTTGGTGCTAAGATCAGCTCTTCCCAATCAGCCTCCAGCTCCAGCCACAGCAGTGGTGGCACCCACTGCAGAGACCTTCTGCATGGGGAGCCCAAGGAAATTCCTTCCAATGGGCAACATCCAGGGATGTCCTTTCCCTAGAGGTGGCACCCAGACCCCTCAAACACTTCCTCCTCACAAGCAAGAAGAATCAAAGTGCGCCTTACCCTCCTGGTCACTGTAGGGTCCCTTAAAGCTTTGCCCATCAGGTGCCCAAGCAGCGTGTTTGTCTGCAGGAAGCGCAGTCTGATGTTGGTGGCTTTTGTGAAATTCCGCAGGAGAGGAGAGTAGGAGAAGTTCATGGCTCCTGGGCGCCCGTTTACGAGAGAGACAACAATCTGAGAACACAAGGAAGGAAAACAAATCAGCGTCATCCTCTGATACGGGAGGAAAATAATCTCTCCCTCAGCTGAACCTGAGCTTTACCCTTTTACAGGACAACTGAATCAGTTCCCTGCTGCTCTTTTATTTGTCTTAACGCTGAGCAGTGTAAGTGGCGTCCAAAAGCCAAGTGGGAACCATTTGATACGAGCACTTTCAGACACTGAGAAAACAAAACTAGAAATCTGTTGCCTTTTTACACAATTTTAACAACTGCCAACAAAATCTGCGCTGAATGTCTATTCTCTAAGCAGATTTCTAGCATGAAACATAGCACGGCTCTGTCCTTCGTGCCCAGTCACTGTTTGTACCAAGGCTGCTGCCTTCCCCTTGGAGGATGAGCAGTTCTGAAGTCTCCTGTCCAATGCAAGCACCTGCCCTGGTCTGCCTGCTTTTATTACCTGCCCTTATGGAGGAGTACAGATTTTAATCTAAGCACTACCCAGTATCCAAGTTTTTATTATCAGGCTCTTTCTATTTTCTCCTCCACTTTGCTGTCCTCCTCAAAAGCCTCCTGCTGACTTACATTTCTTTGTAAAGAGAAATACTCGCGGGTTATCCACGCTTTGCTGCCACTCCTCTGGGTTAGCTGGGCTGTGGGCAGCAGCAGGGGAAGGGCTGAAGAGCTCCCAGAACTCATGCCCTGAGCACAACCAACTGGAGGCAGTCAGGTCCCTCCGGACTGCTGCACCCCATGGCTATTTTTCCATGTAAATAGAGGCACAAAAGGAAGCAGGAAACAGGAACACTGCTTCCATCAGCCTGGTGGCACAGCCACAACCCAAACGTCCTGTGTGTTCTACCAGGGTTTGTATGCTGGGAGGACAGAGGACTTTCTTCATCCATACAAGAAAGAATTGCCCAATGCCTCCTAAGAGACTCTTCCACCTATTTCAGTGGTCAGTCACTTCACTAGTGTTTTTTTTACAGCCACAGAAACCCTGGGAGCCCCAGGGGATGACCATGTGCAGCGGCTCACCTCCCCATTTTCTAAAGGCACGATCCGGGAATACTCAGTAGTGCAGATAGCGTGGTCGTCCTTGGTGATACGATCCACGGTGTGCAGTCCAAACTTCTCAATGCAGTCCCTCTTGGAAGCTGTATCAACCAGAGATGAAAGCAGTAAGAGGAAAGGAACAATTCAAAGCACTGTACTGATTTCTCCACGCTGGCCAGCAGGAGAAAAGGGTCTATACTCTTTGTTAAGTGCTTACTAGGTAAAGATTGCTTTGCATCAACTCTCTTGTTGATAACACACTTGTGCTCCACTGCTGAGAAACCAGGGAGTCGCTGTGAGAGTAACAGGCATCATCAGAAATTCCTCCAAATCACCTCAGTGCAGTGAATTAACTCACAGATGGAAGGTAGGAAACGGACATTGCACTGACTGTGACCACCTACCAAAAACTTGCCCTGCAATTTTAGCATTAAGCTGACAGTTTGAGCTCTAACCCTAGTCTGAATTTGTCATCTTCATTTGCTGATGCGGAATTTGCTACACTGCTCCTGCTGAACTGAAGGGCTGTTTGCTACACCTGGTCTCCAGCAGCGTGGCCCTGCTCTGTATACGCTGCTGTGGCAGCAGCAGGGGCTGAGCTGCATCCTCCCGGAAATATTTTAGCTCTGGTGTCTCGCCCCCGAGCTCTGCTTCACCAGGTGCTGCTGTAAAGGCAGCTTATCCGAAGCCCCAGGCGAGGAGGAACCTGTCACTGCTGTGAGATGATTGATCTCCAGAGCACTGCCGTGGCTGAGCACGGAGACGGGATGCTCAGCAAGAGCAGCTCCTTAGCAAAACCAAAAATCTTTCCCAGCTACCTCAAATCTCCATGGCTGCGTGAGGCAGAAGTCAAGCACCAGCTCTGGCACCAGCTGGGACCGGGCATCCTTCATGTCCTGTCCCCATTTGAAACGCCACGTGGGGAACCCTTCACGGAGATAAACACCACCACGAATCTCACCCCAGTGCTCCCACTTCTTTGGTGGCCAAGGAAAGCAGGGAGGATCCACATTGCCATGCTCCCTGCGGCCCGGCTCCCCCAGACCCCATCAGCTGCCCTAACAGATGCTTTCCACAGCGTCATTTCTGCCCTCCTCCTGCAGAGCTGAGCCCAAAAGCACTTCAGTGGCCTGCCTGGGACAGCCTGGAGAACCAAACACCTCCCACCAGGGCTGGTGTCACCCCCGGCAGGGCTGGCTGGCGTCTCTGGAGAGTGCTTACAGCTCTGCCAGCTGCTTTTAACCACCCTAGCGAACCGCACAGTGTTTTTGTTAGACCACCTACAGAATTCCCCAAGCCTAAAATAAACCTCCGCAAAGGACTCGTCGTGCTAGCAAAGCCAGCACGTTTCGGACCAGCAACCTCTTTATTTCCACGGGAATTTTCCACTGGGCTGCGTGGTGACATCTCGCTTCTTCTCAAGGGGGGTTGGCATGGACAGGGCTTGGGGTTGCAGGAGGGAGGAGAGCTCCAGATGTTGCAGCGCTGCCACTACAAGCAGGAACAAGTCTGTAGGGCAAGAGCTCTGCCCCAGACCGTACAATAACAGAACTGTAATGGGCCCCAAGAGAGACACTACAGCTGGGAGGGAAATTCTCCTTACAGAAGAAAAAAAAAAAACAGAACACGCAACTTGACAGCAGTGACTTGCCCCTAGCACATGGCAGAGGGGAAAATCTGAGCGCTGGAGAGGAGCTGCCATGCCAAGGCAATGCAGCACACAAAATGCCTGCAGCTCCTTTAAAGCACGGGCTGACAGGTAACTCAGAAATACGAGCCCTGAGGGGCAGCCCAGGGCAAGGCCTCTGAGTGCTCCGAGGTCCCTCCATGACAGGTTTTAAGCTCTGGTTGTAGATCTTAACTCTCATCTTCTCCCAGTTAGTGCTGCTGCTTCTGGGCAGGGGACAGTGGTTAACGCGCTCCTCAGATCTGGCTGCCCCACAGACCCCGTGGGACAAATTGCCAGAGAACCAGCTGCTCCTAAAGAGATCAGGCTTTAATCAGAGAATTGGGAAGGAGGGAATGCAAACACACAGATGGATTTCTGGAGCCTCCTTGTCCAAGTGCCTCCTCTGATCCCATCCAAACAGCAGCAGGGCAGCGGCTCCCCACCCTGCCCAGGCTGCATCCCAGCTCTGGTAAGCAGGAAGGGGAAGGGGAAGGGGGCTGCTTTCTGCCCCCAGACTTTTGGGTTCCTGCAGCCACCTGGAAGTGAGCTGCGGGTTTGTTTCTGGAGAGCCGAAATCTGCTAGTCTGAGCATGGTAAAAGGCAGGCAGACAGAGACAGGAGATGGAAAGAAATCTGAGGTTCTGCACCTAGACCAGCAATGCCCAAGCACTGACACCAGTGCCAGCTTTGGCATCTAGAGATTTGGGTAGGCACCAGTGACGATACCTTAAAAAATACATTTAGAAAAGCTGTTCTGCTGCCCTGAGGAGCACCACAACCTCACCCCGCTGCTACAATCCGAAACTCAACTCCTGCAGCCTTACTGGGCAGGAGACATGTACCACATCACAGCAGTGACCCAGAAACAGCTCCAAACCAGCCCGGTCCTTGCACTTAGGCTTTCTTTTGGCCTCACTACGCTGCAGCTCTCTCGTAACGCTGCCGTACTTACAGGCAAAATACTGCCAGGGCTCGTAGGTAAGGCCGAAGTCAGTAGATCGCTCCAGCACCCAGAGGTCAGGACGAGGAGAATTTGCAAATTTGATCAGGACATACGCCACGTGGAAGAGCTGAAAGAGAGGAACACGGAGTTAGTCGGCTGCTCAAAGCTTTACGAAAAGCAGGGGGAGCCTGGGGGCTCCCAGCTGAAGAAAGGAGCTGCCGCTTTGCAGAGCCCACTGCTCACAGGCAGCTCGTGGAGCAAAATCCTCCGTATCTAAAAGGATGCTGATACGACACGGCTGCGGGAGAGAGACAGATTAGGGAGCTCAGCTCCCACGAGTCCGAATGCAAACAAAACTCAGACTTTGTGGCTACGGGCTCTGCTCGGGAGGCTGTGCTGGGCGGCTCCTCTGACTTAGCCTCAACTGAGCAGGTGGCACCAGAAACCAGTGCCCATGTCCTGCCGAGGAAACTTGTGCTGGTCCCACCACCAAGCTCTGCAAGGAAATCACAAAAAGCTGTAAAATGCTACAAAGCCTCAGGCTGCCCTTGGGGTACCAAGTGACACCCCGAACTGTTAACATCTGCCTGGAGCCTGGAACACCCCGTGTGCACCTTGCACGTCATACTTCAAAATTAGATTTTTTTTTTTTTTAAGGCTCTACACTTGGCAGCTCTGCTGCACCCACACAAGCCACATTTTGAAGGTGGTTGCAAAAAAGCCCCGTGACTGCTCCTCTCCCCCAGGCGCCGCAGGTACAGGAGGGCAGGAGCCCCACTTGGCTCCAGCACAGCTCCAGCACCGGGCTGCCCCCGTTCGTCTGGACACTGACGTGTGTGCACGCAGCCTTGCCAAGAATAAAATAAATGTACTCTGTAAAGAGCTAAAATGTCAGCGCTAGAGAAAAACAAAAGCCCCAGCAGAACTTCCCTTCCCCGGCTGGCACGGGCTTGCTCCAAGAATCCCCACTCCATCATCCTGTCACAAAGTGATATTTAAAGGCAAATAAAGTTCCCTTATCAGAGAAAATTCCTAACATCAAAACCAACCCAACAGGGAGTTCAGCGCTCGAGAAACGGAGATTTACGGCTCAGCAGCCCCTCCTCATACAAAGCTGGTACTGTACGAGCATATATCCCCCAAGGATTACCCGGGACACGTCTGCAGGGAAGGAGAAGGCTCCGTGCCTGCCTCAATGCGGGGGCACCAGAAAGCTGCCTGCAGCTCTGCCTGCCCCAGCCGCACACGTCGCGGAGTCAGAGGGCGAGGATTAATCAAAACAGGCCTCCAAAACAGCCCTGCTGGTAACCAGGCTTTTTAAGGGGAATGGAAGAGGCAGGGAAGAGGCATTTAAAGCTACCAGGTCAGCCATGAAGCACACGCCTTGCTACAGGCACACAGATGAGGGGGTCTGAGTGCTTTTAGGGTACAGGGAGAGGACAGTGCAGCCCTGCAGGATGGTCCCGGCTCTTGTCTCAACATCAGCAGGATGCTGCTGACACCAGGACAGCCTCTGCTCCACTCCCCAGGGGCTGTTGTGATCCCACTGCAGGCTGCTGGCACCCACCCTCAGACCTGGGGGATGCTCAGGGAGCCCCATCGGGCTGGGGAAGCCGCGGGTCCTGCAGCACCGCGGGGCTGGCGCAGGTCGGAGGCCGTTCTCTGGCTGCCAAGGGGCAGGAGCGTGGGGTTTGTGAGCACCGGTGCAATCAGAGCGAAGAAATCAAAACCCAGCACAGCTCCCGGCTGCCAAAAGCCTTGTGAGCAAGGGGAAAGAGACATTTCGAGCTGCTGGAGCCTGAAGGAAGACAGACCTAAACGCTGCCTCGTCTTCCCCTCTGTTGCCTGCATGGTATCAAGACACAGGAGACTGAGCTTTTTTGGAGGAGCAGCATTCTCTGCCCGCTTACCCTCCCAGCAGAGCTGTTATTTGTTAGTGAAAGAGGCTTCAGCTCAGGATGGTTTTTTGCTGCTTTCTCTGCAGGCCCCGTTCCCACAGGTTCACATCTGCCTCTTGGCACGGAGCAGGGCTGAGCACCAGCCGGCGCAGTTTCACTTTCCCTCCACTAGAAATCCTCCTCCGGCTTTATTCTCCAGGGAATAAACCACTGCTCCTGCTGGAAGCTGGCACAGCCTTCAACTGGACAAAAGCCACTGTGGCTCCAGGGTCCCGGTTCTGGCCTCAGGCACTGGGAGAGCTGGGAGGCACTGGGAGAGCTGGGAGGCACTGGGAACCACCCGTGGCTCAGAGCAGGCAGTGCCAAAGGGCTAACCCACCTTTACAAAGCTAAAAACAAAACAAAGCACCGCCAAAACAAGGCAGTATTGCAAAAGCAAGCAGCACAGCATCCCATTGTCCTGCAGGACTGGGGTGACGTGTCCTAACTCCATCAGGTCCCGTCCCCAGGGTCTGCCCTACGAGCTACCAGCACTGAATTTAGGACCGATTTTGCAGTACCGAGCCTGAAGTGGCAGAAAACACCCGATAGTGGAAGAAGCCACAGGGTAAAATTCCTTCAGCTGACTTTAATGCACCGTGATGGACACCACCAGTCAGGTCTGAAACACGTTTGGCACTGCCCTCAGCCCAGAGGACACATCCCTGCCACAGCAGCACCGTGGAGTTTTGCTCGTGGCACTTCTGCCTTGCTGGGGGATCCACGCAGGCACGATGCTTTCCAACAGGACACGTTGTTTTGGGCACTTCCCAAGAGCAGCATTTGCATTTCTGTTCTCACACTTCGGGGGAAATGCTTTCAATGAACAGCAGCAACCCCAAACACGGAATTAGAAACATGAGGCACGTCCCTGTCCTCTCCATTTATCTTCTCGCAAAGACAGCCAGCTACGAGCTTACAGTCAGTACATTCCACGGAGTTCCTGTGGGGTCCTTCTCGCCTTCCAGTCCGATGCTGGAAAGAAATGTCTCTACCCAAACATCCTCCAGTCCGAACTCCTCGCATCCTTCTGGCTCTCAGAAGTGCTCTGAGTCACGATGCAGCCACAGCAGTGCCTGGTGAGAGGCTGAAACTCGACTCGAAGCCAAGCCTGGGGCTCAGCGCTCTGTAACGGGAAGCCAACAGCCAAAAAAAGGCCTCGTGCTGCTGGCTGCACTAAATATCCAGCATGCTAACTTATCTCTTACTGCAGCATTTTGCAGGAAAGAACCAGAACTGCTGGGTCCTCGCTGGTTCAGCCACGGCTCAGCCAAAGCCCAGCTCAGGTTCTCCTACCCTGCTCCTGCTCCCGGGGCCAAACACCATTCCCTGCTCCATGCCCCAGAGCAACGTGAGCACTATGGCACGATGCTGGGACACATCCCTTCCAGCTGGGACCGCAATTTTGGGACACAAAGCAGGAAGCCAACATCTCACACCCTCTTTCCAGCTCGTACAGGCTAGACCCATCTCTAGTCAGAGCACAGAAAACATTCAGGAGGCTGTGACCGCAGTGAACCTCCCCCTGGAACGGGACCCGCATCCTGGTATTCAGAGCGATGTCTCGTCAAATCTGCTGAGTCCCCTGCCTCGCCATCCTTATCTCGTAGAGTGCGACAGCCTGCCGGAAAGAAATCAAGGCAGATTGCTTGCTTCAAGTGCACGTGCTGAGAAAACTCACAAAGCGACAAAGATGGAACAGTCACTCCAAAAATAGAGCTGGCAAAAAAGCCAGACTTTTCGTTCCATGTTTAGTTCCAGTACAGTTCTGCCCCACCAATATTGCAAGAGAAATGGTTGTGTTTTTTTTTTTTTCCAGAGCCTTTATTTAGCTCCTATTATCAGGCAGATGAATAAAAAGCTCTGTGCTCCCAGACTCTTAGGCAATTTCTTTTTCCCTTCTCCACAGGGCAGGGAGGTGCAAACCAGCTCTGATGCACACACTTGCCTCCAGGCAAGCAGATCTCAGGCTCTCACCATCTCCAAAAAAAACACCAGGTGCAACTCAGCCCCCCTTCATTTCACACAGCGAATCCTCAGCCAGGACACTCAGCCAGGGGTATTTTATGGTGCCATCTCCCTGCTGGCAGTGGTTTTGGAGCCGGTTTCCCCAGGGACCATCGCTCACAGTGCCTGGAAGGACGGAGCCAGTCCCGGAGCCAGCAGGGGAAGATGCAGGTGAGGGCAGTTCCTCCACCTCCCTCCCACTCTTCCCTCTGCCTATCTGGGCACTGGGCAGCTTTACGAGCACCAAAACACCATGGAAATGTAATTCTGATTACTGCCCACTGCTAAGATTTTGAAGAACAAAACTGAGGACCTGGGAGGCAAGAGAAACCCCGCTGCTGTTGGGGCAGCGCATCCTCTGCCCACCCATCCTCCTGCAGGAGCAGCACACAGCAGCGAGCTCCCCCAGCTCCTCGCTCCCTCTCTCCAGGCACTGACTGCAGTTTTCCAGCCCCGGGAGACACACGTGAAAACAAGACAGCAAACCAGACCCAGCGCCATCCCAGCCCCATCCTGGGTTTCTTTGGTGAGGTCTCGCTCACGCTCCTCCAAGGTGCTGCAAAGCCAGACGGCAGCATTTAGTAAACAAACTACATCCCGGAAAGCCAGGGAGCTTCTGACTTGCCCTTGAATTTCTCCAGGTCAGCACCCTGCCCCTTTTAGATCTTCTGCCTCTAATCATTTATTGTCATTGAAGCAATGGGTTTACTCATTAACTGCCTGGCTGAGCCTCAGCTGTCCCAGAGCAGCGTTATTTCCTCCTAGCCCAGCCTTCAGAATCCTTCATTAAAATATCTCAGTGTTGAGCTGCTGGGAGGTACGTGCCTACATTTAGTCACATGAGAACAATTTCAGCCCTTCTAGGAAGCAAAAACGGTGCTGGGACAACGTGGCTGCAGGGACAGGTGACCACCAAAACTCGGGGGAAAGGAAAGGGACTGAGCTCTGCACTGAGCCATTTTCGAGTTTTTCTCTTAAAACTCAAGAGTTTTATTGAGAGAGATCAAAGAAAACCCTCTCCTGTTCTCCATGGGCTGGGAACCACAGACCAGCACGAAACCTGCTCAGTATCATAAGGCAGCAGCAACCCAACGTTTTATGATGGTATTTTCTGAACGGTGCCTGTTCAGCCCCTTTCTGAGCGGCTTGGCTTTTGTCAACAGCCAATGGACAGCTTTCCACAAAGGATTTTTTGCTTTAAATGCCACTTCTGAGAAGGATTTGGCTTGTTCGCTGATCTCACACACAGCTCTGCTTTATTTTCGCAGCATCCTCCTGGGCAAGCTGTCCCTCCCTGGGCAGCGCCGTGCACGCCTCCTGCCAAAAATCCTCGGGGGACCAAATCCAAGCACCCGGCATGAACCCGGGCAGAGCGGTGCCACTGTGAGGCTTAGGGAGCATCCAGCAAGGTCCTGGGGCTGCAAACAGCCCGTGTGATGTGGCTACACCTGGGGGATGCTGATGCATCAGCCTGGACATGCTTCAACACACATGTGTGCTCAGCCCCAGCTCACAAGCGTCCCCTCTGAATTCAGGAGCTGGTTTCTGTGCTAGCCCAGCAGCCAGCCCGGTGTTGCCGAAGCCAGACGCGCTCACGGGGCGTGCAGGTAACTGGAGGCATCACAGCAGAGCAAAACACAGTCAGGGTGGGAGGGGATGGCTGGAATTCCTCGAGAGGATGCTCCAGCCACTTCCAGATAAGGATTCGCCCACCCCAGGCTTTCACTGGGCATTAGGAGATATCCAGCACTCGGCTGAGATGCCCTTTGCACTTTCTAGGCTGGTGGGAGAGGTGTAAGGTATCTGCTTAGAGACAAGACTTAAATATTTGTCTTTAGCCCAAACTTGAACTAGCACAGCCCCAGAGAAGGGCTAAGCGGGCTTTTCTGCCACCACAGAGCAGATGCCCTTAGGTACCCTGCACAGGGGGATGGATGCTGGCCCCCAAGGCCAGCCCAGCCCTGGAGCAGGCTGAGGCACCCCGTGGGACACAGGGAGGAGCGGGTGCCCCCACAACAAGGACTGAAAACCTCCCAGTTGCCTTAATCCTCCTGCAAACACCAGTGCAGCCCAGCACCATGGGGCAGTAAAGATGCCCTTAACACTTCCTAATCCTTCAGTGATAAGATGGGTAAGACCCAGTGACTGTATTCAGCATTTCGGGTTCTCAGACTATTTACCTTGAGGTGTCGACTCTCTGTGACTGTCAAATGCTTCCAGGAAGATTCTGGGAATGTTTTTTTGGGAGCCAGCTGTTCTGGGAGAGCATCTGCATCGTAAGCAGCTGGCAGGATTAGGGGCAACTCCCACTGGGCTCCTCCAAAGGGCTGCGCTCCTCCCAGGACGGCCTTACTTGGAAAGAGGGGTAAGGAAAAAGGGACTCAAAGAAGAAAAGGGGAAAACGAACTCGTGCAAAGCCACCTGATGTGCACAAGTGAAGAAGGTGAAGTGCTCGCCAGCAGCTCCATGCAGGTAGGTGGGCAACGATGCCCCCCAAATACCTGGTACTGCAGAGGAATTTCACTGGGAGTCACTCAAATCCTGCCGGCTGACCCAAGCCAGCCACCTACACAGAGATGGCTTTGAGGACACAAAAAAAATGTTCTTGGAGCTGATTTTTCAAAGGCTCTTTGTACGTTGCCTTAATTCTGCTCCCTGCATTTACCAGAAGCGTGCCGCTGATTTCAGCAAAAAGAAAACTACGCTAGCAAAGAGTCTACTCGCCCCAAAATACACGGAAAAATGAGCTTCTCTATAAATAGAGGATGCAGGGAGTTCCTGCTTGCTAATCCTGACGGGAGTGCTTGCATCCTAAATCTGAAATCGCTCAGAAAGCAGGACTGGGGGATGCAATACGACAGCAGTTATTTGAGGCAGCGAGACGCAGCTCTCTTCAGGGAGCTGTCACTTCTCACGTAGGGAGAGTCTTTTTTTGGTAACTCTGCGAGAACTGGTCTCTCTCTTTGCTCTGTTATACTTAGGAGGCTTTCTGTATGGATTTCAGCATGTTTCTGAAATAGCATCTCGCACGTTTAATCACCGAATGCATTCAGGACGTTCGTTTTGCATAATACGAAGCAGTAAATAAATGAAGCAGTAAATAAATGAAAAAGATAAACCATGAAATGAGGCCTCCGAGGGAAAGTTTTTTAGAGCTATTGCTTCTAAATGGTTATTAATAGACAACCAGCCGCCTCCTTCTTTTCCATGTCATGACAGCAGCTGGAAGCCAAAACCAATTTATAACCAAAGCGAAGAGCAGCAGTGGAGGACCCAGCGGGCAGATGCGGTTTTATTTGTGCCCTACGAGCCTCAGAGATTTACTAAAGGGAAAGCACTGATGCAGTTTTTAACGCCAGACAGACTTGAAGAGCTAACAGGGAAAATATCTCCAGGTGCACCAGTACACCAAGAACATCAACTGGTTCGTTGGTGAAGGAAGACTTGACCAACAGACAGCGCGCACGTATGGAGAAGGGAATGGCACGGTGTGTGCCACTACATCACGGTTACAAAACCAGCCATCCGCTGCTCCCTGGGTTATAGGAGCTGGTCGGGGAGGCTGAAGGCAGACCTACACCCACCCGCTCTGCAGAAGTTCAGTGGCAGCATCCTCTGACGGCCCTCCCCGAGCTCACGGCCCATCTGGCCCCGGCACAGCTGACGGAGAAGGCGTCTTGGCGCAAACAGCCATAGGATGTGGACTGAGACAAACCAGGCATTTCTGCTGCATTTTTCAAAGGGTTGTGGAGGAGGGAGAAGGTCTAATTTTAATGAAAACCATGTCCTCCTTTCTTTCCCCCAGTGACCGACCATCTCTGTGCAGCAACCACTAGCACGGCCTGGAGGAGAGCCCGGCCCAGGCCCCATCCCCTGCTGCACTGACCGGGGCTGTGGGCACAGGGTGGGACCTCTCGGGGCACCCATTCCTCAGACAGAGAAGAATGAGCTTCATGTTGAGAGCTCTCTTACTTGTAACAACTGCCTGGTATCTCCTCTTTACCAACGTGCAGTCTAATAGGGTTGAAACTCTGACCTTGAGCAGAAGGAAAAGAAAGAGTCCCATTAAAAGACAGTGTTCAGCCCTCCTCCAGCCCAGCACAACACTCCCACGAGAGGATTTCACCAAGAGGGTGTCAGGTTGGGAGCAGCACCAAGCTCTTTCCCATCTCCTCTGACTGTATTTTAACAGCTCCTGGTTAATTTGGTTAACGGCTCACCAGCTGCGTGCATGCTGAGGTGCGGACAACGAAGCGCCCACAGTCACGGATTGTTCTGCTGGTAAAACACACAGAAGGAATCTGTGACTTTGGCAGCAGCTGTGACCAAAACCCATCATGAAACACGGCACGTTGCTGACCAGGTGTATGGGCACAGCTGGGGGCACAGCTGGCACGATGTGAAGTGTTCGTGTCCTGACAAAGAAAAGTCAAAGCGAGGCCTCAGCAGACCTGCAAGCGGAGCGGCCTCCCCCAGGCCGAAGGCTCCCACACAACCCAGGAGGAATTTCAGCCTGCGCTGGGCCAAAATTCCTCAACTTCCTCCCAGCAGCAAGCAGCAACTCGCTAAGCAGTCTGGTGTGACCTTTCATCCTGCTTCGTTTCTGCTCCGTAATCAAAGACAACCAGCACAGCACAGCGCGGCCTCCTAGGTTTGCCCAATTTCTGTATGGGAACGGTGTGGGCGCCTGAAGATCAGCTTGGGAGTGCTGATCTTCATAAATAAAAATACATAAAAATAAAGCACGGTGGTGTAACGCGGGGCACCTTCATCGCACTGCTCACCCCCAAGCTCAGTGATCACCACTTGTGGTTAAATGGTACGAGAAAAAACAGGGTTCCTGCCGAGGAGGAAGCCCTATGAGGGACCTCGTGACTCAGGGCAGGTATAAGAGGAAATCCCTTAATTTGACTGAGATTTAAGTATTTTTAGAGCAAAGTACGGATGATGTCATACACCTTTGAACACAATGGCCTTGTGTCTAATAGCTCCAAGCTACCCCAAAGCTGCCTCGGGCACATCGTGAGCCCAGCTGGCTGCCTTGAACTTCCAGTGCCGGCTCACCCCTACTCCCTGCGCAGCGTTATCTCTGCTCGCAGGACTTACTCCAGCCTTTTCTTCTCTTATCACCAGCTCCTTCCTGCCCAGCTTCAAGAACATTTAACATCACAGAAAAGAGTGCGAGCTAAAAATATATATTTATTTATATATTTATACACATGGACACCAATCTGACTCTGACAACCTGGCTATTCAGCACCGGTGGCAGAGGCAGGCTGGCGTTTATAGAAGAGAAGTCTCCTCTGGCCAGTAGGGATGGGAGAACTGCAAAATTCAGTGCCTTGAGTGCATCATGGTGAAGTGTTGCTCTGAACTCAGTCTGAACCAGCCAGACCTACCTGCAGCCCATTGTTAATCTCACACAAGCAGCAGCGCTGGGTTTGAAGGAAGGGGAGAAGAGAAAGGGCAAATGTCTCAGCCACATCTGTGCCAGGACCATAAAACAGGGTCGGTCTACCTTGGGGCACGGTGGACTAGCAAAGCAGCCTATCTGCCAGCCACGTTGCAACCCGTTTAAAACAACAACTGCCCAACAGTTGATTCCTGCGGTTATGTTTTTGAAGATACACTTTTTGAAGTTTCCCACGAGCTGAAGAAACCAACCTGCTGTCTGGCCAAGGAGACCACGTCCTAGAGATCTTTCCTAGGAAGAATATCTGTTCGTGACTGCTGGGAGGAAACTCCACATCCATCAGTTGGTCCCAGCAGGACAGAGCCCAGGCCTGTCCCTCAGCACAACCCCACAGGGGCACAGCCCCAAGCACTGCTCGGGCACCTCCAGGATGCTCACACACCAGCCACACACAGGAGCAGGGGGTCTGGCTGGGGCTGGAGACCCCAAAAGGCTCTGAGCTGCCCTAATCAGCAATGTACTAGGACAACAAGCCCCGCAGCTCCCCTCCTCTGTCAAATCCAAAATAAAAATTAATATATATATATATATATATATATATATATATATATATGTATATGTAAAGAAAATAAATAAATGAGCAAATAAACTCAGCCCCAAGCTCCCTGGTCCCAGCACTTCCCCCATGGGTCGGGGTTCCTGAGTCACAGCCGCAATCCGAGGCCAGGCTCCCGCTGTGGGATTTTTGCTCAAGCCCTATCTCCAGGAAGAGCGCGGTTACGACACCAGAGGCACCATGCGAGACAAATGCAATCTCCTGAAGATAAGGCTTGTCTGTGGTGAAAGGAAATTGGCTGCTTTGTTCCCAGCCAGAGCCCCTCTCCAAGCACCATTCCGCGTGCGCTCCCATCTCCTCCGCTGAGCCTCGGAGCGCTGTGGGTTGGGGCTGGGGCCCGTGCGGAGCCCAGGAATAAATAAATCAGGGAGCGGGCTCACAGCCAGCACAGCCGGCAGCCAGGGCTGTGGTTGTTGGTGGGACAGCCCCCCCCAGGACCCAGTTAATTGGGCCCTTTAGACTTACTTCAGCTTTTGAAAGGAGGCCACTGTCCTGCACCGCTGTTTGCCTGCTGCAGAAGCGAACTCGGCAGCCCCATCCATCACAGCCCGGTGCTAACGAAGGGCAGCGATCAATTAGCAATCCCCACCGCAGAGGTTTCTGAAGCCCAGATGTGCTGCGGGGTGTTCACCTACCATGGCTATGCTGCAAGTCTCTCGCAAAGCAGCTTTGAGGTCATCTGGGCCATTTGAGTCCGGTGCTATTTTTAGGGCTCCAAATCGTGGCGGGATATCCGGGAAGACTTCACAGATTGAGTCCAATTCCCACAGAGTTCAAGACCCAGTTGCTCACCAACTCATTCTATCCTCAAGGGCTTTTTCTTAGCATTTGGCTTATGCCCTCCTGCTTTCATTGGTATTTTAATTCTTTTAAAAATATTCTTATTAAACATCACTTTAAAGGGAAACACATGCTGCCGTCTCTGCGGGCAAAACGTTTTAAAGCATTCACCACATTGGGAAGGAAAATCTCAAACATGTGAGAAGCCCTTTCACAGCCTGCCTCTCCTGTTAGCTTTGGGCTGGGGTAAGGGAAAATGGGAGAGGCCAAAAGGATGGAGACGCTTTCAGAGGTTCTCAGGCAGGAGAGAACACCACAGCTGACTTCTGCAATTTGGTGCCAGCAGAGAGAGCAGATATGACACACACACACACTTACGAGCTTGTCCCATCCCACAGCAGCATTCAAGCCCGTTCCCATTCCAATGGGGATCTCTGCGTGCCCCTCACACCCCAAACACCACACGGGCTGTGCGAGCGCTGCCTGCTCCCAGCTGCAGAACTGGGACCACAGCAGAGACTGGTGCCTCAGGCCACTGTCCCACTTGAGGGACCATGGCTTCCTTTCCTGTCTGAGAAACATTTTAGTTGCACTTTCCAGCTCTGCTCTTTGTCTGTCAGTGATCTCATCTCTCACTGGGGGCTTATTCTGATTCATACTCCTTTGAAATTCAATTAGCTCATGGCAAAATTTTCGGTATTTTTTCCCTCTCACACCGACGGATCACCCGCAGCATCAGATGAGACGTTGCCTCGTTCTGCTCCCAGGGCTGGTTCAGGGATGCGTCCCCATTACACCACTTTCAGCTGAGCTGAGTTAGACAAGGGGTTGGTACCAACCATCGATGACAACCCTCTCTCTCCATCTTTCCCTACCTTTCCAAAAAGATGCTTTCTTTTCTTTCCAAGAAGACCTGTGTGCTGCCATCAATCCCCAACGTCACCACAGGATCTGCCGGGGGAGCCACCACAGCCACCAACGCCTGCAGCCACACGAATTCATCTCCTCTAACCCCTGGCACCTTCTTGACCAAACAGGGGACGCACGTGCCGAACTTCAGAGACTTAATTACCCAAGGTTAGGAGGAATAGGTGGAAGGCTGTGTCCTGGGACCCCCCTGGTAGTGGAGGCGCGCTGGTCATGCTGGCCTGGCCAAGACCACCAGAAGCGCACAAGCTGGAGCCAACCCTGGCAGAGGAGGCAACGCTCCACAAAACTGGAATTCACCCCTCCTCCTCCTCCTAACCCAAAATAGCCCCATCGCTGGCTCGTCGAGATCACTCCAGGACTCGAGGGCTCAGGGGTCAGATGAGGAGAGAGGCGCCGTGTGCTGGAGAGGTGCCACTGAGGCAGCGACGTGCAGCGTGCTCGCTCAAAGGGCTGCTAAAAATCACTTATTTCCACTTTTTTTTTTTTTAATTAATGCAAAGCTGCCTACAGGTAGACCTGGACACTCGGTTATTGAATCTGTACCCAAATAACAAAAGCGACTGCACTCAGCCTAAGCTGATGTATTAAGGCAAGACCCCAGCGCCTCCCCGGCCTCTTCGTCATGTCAGTGGTTGCTCCCTGCCGCACGCTGCTGTGCGGAGAACAAATGATACTAACCCGCTTGTCTACAGCACATTATGCTTTGAATTATTTATTGCCACCCCAATCGGAAGAAAGAAACATTTCTCTCTCGGACATAATGAAGAACACATTTCCAGTACTTAACAGCTGGAAGCCGGAAAGGTAGCCAAAGAAAATCCCTAACTATTTTTTTTTTCCCTTTAAAGTAAGCAGCTGGAAAACTCATTTGCTGGGGAAGAGGAACCCTCCCAAACCAACTCGGGGAAAGAGTCAATTAAACTCGGTCACAATTCACAGGCAGGAGCTGATAAGATCACATGAGTGTGATATCAACCGCGCTATTGATAGTTTCTGATATTTTCTGACGGCAGTGGGATGAAAAGAGGTCGCTTGTATGTAATGAATTCCAGCAACTCCTCCTGGCAGAGATTTTCGGTGTGGTTTCGATCAGCCACTGAAGTATCAGGGGATTCTTTAATCCCTTCCCCACAGCTCAGCAACCGATGTGCTCCGGGCGCTGCTTCGAGCTGTCCCTGGGCCCAGCCCCGAACAGAGCAGAGGTGATGCTGAGCAGGACACGCACACAAAATGCTGCTTTGGCTCGTGCTCACACCAACCCTGCAAAGACCAGGGACCCCTTAGCACTTTCCTGCCCATTACACATCCCTCTCTGCTCCTTCAGCACATCCCAAGGGCTGGAGGCAGTCACTGACTGCAAGCCCCAGGGCAGGGGTGTTAGGCTGAGGTGGGAAGGAGCGGGGCTGTGCCAGCTGCCAACAGATCTGTGCCCTCCGTTGTGGCTGAGGTGTGACTTCAGCTGGGGTTGGGCTGCCCAAACCTGGCCCTGCTGGAGGCACTCATGGGGTCCTGGGGGCTGGATGCTGAGCCTCTTGCCCCTTGTCCCCAGGGAAGCTCCCTCCGTGGATGCACCGCTTGCTTTTCCCAGACATGCAAGCAGCTGACAGCAAGGTCCTGCTGCAGATGGGCTGTCTGGGAAAACGTTTCTCCTCCAAACTTCATGACAGGTTCGAATTCTTTCAGAGGGAGGACTCACGGGGGGTTGTTTTCTAAACACACACAGTGCTATCACAACTAATAACATGAAATTACAGGCTCGCTGTGTGGCAGGAGGACAGGCAGTCCCTCAGGGGCAGCTGCTGCCTGGCCCCAGCACAGCCACAGCCCCCTGGCTGTGCAGCAGAGGTGCCAGAAGCACTGCGGAGCTCTCCATGGACCCAGCAGCAGCTACGAGGGAAAAGAGAAGGTGTGGTCCAGCCAAAAGCCTTCCCATGCCCCATCCTACATGCTCTGTCTCCTGTAGCTGTGGAGAAGAGACATTTAAAGACACTGTCCCAGTCTCTTGGCAGCCCCAGACCCCAAAGGCAGGTCCAGAAGGGGCTGGGCGGTGAGCCTCCCCTTCCCTGAGCTGCTCCCTGGCTGCCACGGAGCAGGCACGGGGAGAAGAGCTGCTGCTCCTGGCAGCCGCAGGGAGCGAAGTTTGCTCACGCTGTGCTCCAGCGCTCAGTTATCTGTCTCAGCAGGCGATCGGGCTGTGCCAGAACAAACAGGACAGCAAATAAACAAGGCGTTAAGAAGAAGCGCGCTGCAGACACGTGCGGTCACTCTGGTCTTCAGCCCTAGTAGCTCCCGGGGCTCAGGCATCTGCAGAAGCTTTGCTTCACTTGCCACAGAGCCTTGCTCCTCTCCGACCCACCCCAGGACCGCCGAGCAGGTAACCTGGCTGCAGAAAGCGCAAACGCAGCGGCTTCACTTTGCTTGAGGGCTGATGCTCTCAAAACATCTCCAGCTATCACAGTCAGAAAGGTGTCAGCACACAAGGAAGAGGCCAACTGCAAACATCACTCCCGGGAGCACTTCTGCTCAGGCAGCCTCCAGCAGCACCAAATCTCTGGCCTGTGAGGCACGCAGGAGCCCCAGCAGCCAGGCACGGTTGGACTGAACTTCCCCGGGCCGGAGGAGCAATGTGTTGTGTGTTTGAGGCCATGCCCCTGACCTAGTTTCGTGCTCGCAGCAGTGCACCTGTTTCCCCCTCTCCCTTTCAGCAACCCGAGCCCGGGCAGCTACACCACCAACCCGCTCGCATCCTGTCCCCCCAGCACCGTCCCAGCCCTGGGGACATTGAGACGCAGGGGACAGGAGCGCCAAGCCACACTGGGACTGGCTGCTGACGTGAGATGAGGACCTCAGGACGTGGGTAAAAAAAAACCCAAAGCTTTTCCACCACCGAAGACAGAGCCCCAGCCCGCACAGCACCCAAGCGCCCATCCCCGCTCCCTGCCCAGAAAATAGCACTGCTGGGGTGGAGCGGGGGATTTACTGTGCTCCAACACAAGCAAAACAGACAGCGATGCAAGGAGGGGTTGTGGAAACAGCATAAGCTCGGGGTTACAACCTCAGCCTGCCTCCAACAGCCGCCGCATGTCCTTGCTGTCCCCTGCAGCTCGCCTCTGTGGGGATGGGGGCAGGGAGACGGGCAGCTCACAGCCACACGAGATTAACGAGGAGCTGCAGCACGTTATGCCCCCACGAGATTAACGAGGAGGTTTTAATGACCTGGTGCGAAGAACCCGAAACACTTCTACAGCAGCTGCAAAGAGCAGCAGCCATCGCACTTCTGTTCCTCGCCCGACACTCACAGCTCTTCTACAGCAGGGGACTTGGGAGCGTGATTTAGTGTTTAGTGCAGAGCTGTGCACAGCAGTGACACAAACACTGCGGGGGACAAGAAGCAGCTCCTGGAGGACAAGCAGCAGCCCTCAGCGGGACGCAGCCCATCCTGCATGGGCTCAGCTCAGGACCAAGATTGAGCGGTGCTCTGAGGTCCACAGGAGGCCACTGCGCTGTATGACCCTGCTCCCAGGGGTAGGTTTATAAATATTTTCCAGGATAAAAATTTGTAAACAGCACCTTTCAACTCAGCCGAGAACTGAGTCTTGATCTCCTGCTCTCACAGAGAGTCGCCCCCTCTTCAAAGGAGGGGAGGCAGAGCCATGAGTGCACACGGGGCAGCTCCAAGCAACCCGCCCTGTTTGGCACCAGCCTCCAGAGCTGTCGTGGTGGGGTTTGTGCTCGTGGTGTGTCCACCAGGCGCAGCCCCAGCCTCCCCTGCCATGCCTCCCTGCACTGCTCCCAGGCACGGGGTCTGTCGCCCTGGCGGCTTCCAGAAATGGGATCTGCCCGGGGAAACGCGATCACCTCTGCTGCGAGGGACAGGGGTCAGATTCTGCTGAGATCAGAGCAAAGCAGGCTGGCATCCGACTCCGAGCCTCACAATTCCTGAAATCAATACACGGCCCGCTGTGGTAACTTCACCTCCTCTGCTCTTTGAAGAGTTCCCTCCCGTCCCCCTCCGCCGGCCACGAAAGCAGGCACTGGGTGGTCCCTCCCCAGGCTGTAAATTGGCTTGTTGAAAGCCTCAGCAAAAGAAAGGTCAGATGCCTTATAAACTGTGCAAAACCAGCAGGGCTGGACAGCTATTGGCGCATTATTCAGGGATATGCACGGCCACACAGCTGCTTGCACCACAGCAGGTGTACCTACATGTAGTCCAGGTACAGACACAGAGATTTCCCCCAAATGGTGGGCAAAGATACACCATGCCCCAGACCTTCAGCTCTGGCTACAGAATGAGCTAAAAGTGTTGTAATCGTGGAGCCGCTGCCATTCGCTGTGGATAATAAACCCTCCACGCAGAAAACACACCCTCCGGGGAAGCAGAGCTCCGGCTCTGCACTCCTTAGCTCCTGCCATCAAACAATTCAGGTGTCCTCGTGAGGTACAGCGATAAACCCACAGCTTTTTCCTTCTGGTTCAACCACAAGAGGGCAACAGCCCGGGCACACAGCTGATCAAAGCCTGAGGTCTGCCAGGAGGTGACCGCACGCTGCAAAGCCACCGCTGAATGCTTGTAGAAGGAAAAGGAAACACAGAAGTAGCTGCAATGCTTCTCATCAAAGACATTATTTTTGTGAGCTGGGCAGGAGAACTGCAGCTGGGCTGCCTCTCCTCCCAGGAGGCAGGACGCAGTGCATGGGGCTGCCAAAACCCAGCCTGGCTGGAGCCACTGACCGAAGGGACTGGAGAGCCCTGTCCCACCACCCAGACCTCAAGTGTGGCTGCTTGCTGGTCCCCCAGTCCACCTGGGACTACTGCAAGCACCTTCCCAGAACCTCACAGCATCCTCATTCTGCTGGCAGGCAGAGATCAGGGCACAGAGAGCAGAGACAAGGCCAGCCAGCCACTTGACAGAGACCTTCAGGCCAGTTTTCAGACCCATTCCATGAGCAGACCTTCACATGAGGAACCGCAGCTCTGTGCTGCAGCAGCATGCTCCAAACCCTAAAACCAGGGTTTCTTGTAAGATCCTAGCAATTTGGAAAAACCCAGCTGTCCCGCAGGTATTCCCACCGCTCTCAGCCTTGCCTTTTGCAGCCAGCCTGCGGCATCGCTGCAGGACAAACACATTTACTGCTTGCTCAGCCCCTCCTGCCTCCCTGCTCCCACTGCCCAGCCCTGGAAAGGAACAGAGATAAGGGGAGCGCTGCAGAGAACACAAGGGCTTAAGAAAGCTGCGATTGAGTAGAGATAAGAGCTCTGGGCGTGTAGGCACGCACCACTGGAAGAAAGACCACCGGTGAAAGAAGGGAGCACGTGTGCACTGGCATGCGGCCAGGGTGGGGGCACAACGTAACCACCCCACTTACCTGGAAGGTTAAAAAGTTTTTAAGCAGTGGCATTATCACCCTCAGGGTGCCCCTGCCTGATTAAATACATCTCACTGATGCTTGCCATTGTGGCTCCGTGCAGATGCTTGTGATGTCTGGGCAGCCCGGCACGGTGGGAAGAGACGCACGGCACAAACGAGCACCCTGCTCCTCTGCCCCACGGCCTAGTGTAGCTGCTTGGGCCTTTTTGGGGAAAAAGCAGCAAAAAGATGGAAGTAAAGGATCAAGGCTGTGGCCAGGACCCATCCACCCAGCCCGGGAGCAGAGCTGTTTGTGGCCGGGCAGGCACAGCACCGGCATTGAGGCTGTTTGATGAGCGGCACGTGGTGGCTGCACAAAGCCCCTTTTTGGTGTGAGCACTTTGCTCACCACAGATCCCAAGCGATTCACTGTGTCTTTGTGCCGTCTGATCACCTCCAAGGAGCAGGCTCTAGGCCCTGTAATCTCTGTGTGACCCTAAACTGTGCTTTAGATCACAAATGTGGTGGTGGGGACTAGGGGAAGGAGAGTGCTGGTGCACGGCAAAGGCCTTGGAGCATCCTCCTGCCCTGGTGCTACAAACCCAGGCTCCCTGAAATGCTCCCAGCCTGCTGCTCCGACAGGCACCCTCTGCAAAGCCCTGCTACCAGAATTGTTCTACGTAACGTTGTTAGCCTCATTCAGCCAATAAGCCACAAGCAGAAGGGAAAGAAAATGAGGAGTTAACTGGGTACAAAAATGACATCTCCAAACACCCCCGACTTGCAGCATCGAGATGCAATCCCCTCCCTGCACCACGCTCAAAGAGCTGGGCAGAGCCTGCTGGAAAGGGACCTGGGATGAGCAGGGCTGTGCAGAGCCCACACCACCTCCAGCTTCCCACCTGGTAAATCCGAAGCAAGCATTTCAGCGGCCAGCCCCAGAATGAAGCAGTTGCAGGAACTCGGTGCAGCCCTCCCTGGAAGCACACGATCCCCCGGGTTCCTCAATGAGACCCGCTCATTTTTCACACCGTTAAGGGAAATGCAAACAGCTTCAACATTTCTGTGCCTACATTAGGCTCTCAAGCACATTTGCTGCCTATCTTATCAGCAGGGCTTTAGCAGCCTTTCTAAGTTGTTTCAAGACTTTGGCCTTCAGAAAGCTGGAAAGGGGGGTGGAAAAACCCTCTATTCATACTTACCAAAGCACAGCACATTTTCAAGTGGACATTCCTCCCATCCAGAGCAAACAAATGCTCCTGCCTGTATGTTTGATGCATTGCTTAAGTTACAGTAACACCAACCCAGATTCGTTGTGCAAGACAATTTCAATTTTCTTAGGAGTTCCTGGACCAATTTACAAGTGGAACGGAGAAGCCAGACAAAAGAACACTTGTCTCTGCTTCAGAGAGGATGCAGGATGATTTACACCCCGGTTTTACAAGCTAGGACCACAACCTCGTTGGGATGGGCTCTTCAGAGCATGCAAAGAGGTGTACAAACCTGGGAGCTGCTCCATGAGCAAACACTCTAGGCTCTGTAACACTAAAAATTAAAAAAAATGCAGTAAGAGCTGTAGCGAGACCCTTTTTAGTAACAACAAAGCCTTGCTGATTTGCTAAGTTTACTCAGGAAGGCCTTGGCCGAGCCATTGGCTGACAAAAGGAACAGCCAAGTCCCCTTAAAACTCCAACAACTCCCTGCTTTTCTTGCCACCATCATTGTGGGTCTGGATTTGTTACAAAGGCTTTCTGCAGTCACAGCAGGGCTTCGGTGGCACCACGGAGAGCCTCCAGCTACAAGTGGTGAACGATGCAGGGGCGGCTGACAGCCACGCAGCTGAATTCACAAGCTGACACAAGCTCAGCACTTAATTTGCCAAAAAACCACAGAAGGCACAACTTGTAGAGCTGTGACACAGCAATTTCACATCAAAGAGGATTTCAGCCCCAGCCTGTCCCCAGCCCACCCAGGTTTTCTCTTTCCTTGCATTTATGGGATCAAAAAAAAATTCCAGTGTCATACATTTCACTCGCAGGGCTGCAGCAAACTCACTCCAAGTTGCATGCCAGCTTCAGCTCCGAGCGTTTCCTTGGGCTGTCCTGTCCTTTAAGAGACTGGGAGAACAAAGAAATCTTGGCAGCTGGCCACGCTACAGGCAAATATTTCCCCCGTTCTCTTGAATGAAGTGGATATCCTGTCACAAACCTGCACACTCGGGAAGGGTAAGGAGGAGAAGGAAAGGGAAGAGGATGAATTAGCTAAAGATTGGCACGAAGCGAGAGGTCTCAGCATGCCACCGAAGCCACTGAAAGGATTTCATTTTACACGGCCAAATGCCGAGGAGGAATAACTCACACGAACCTCAGAGGAGCTCCGAGCTCACTGCCACCCAAGAGCAGCGCACCTAAATCCTTCTGAGCGGGTCTGGAGGGGGATTCCGATATCTCGTTCTGACACCAATTTCTGTCTGGTTCTGACCCAGCTCCACAAGGACACAAACACCACTCCCTTTCTGCTGTCCCTGTCTTTTATTTCCACCTTGCCCATTCCCACGGCCAAGCAGCGGGTTTGGAAAGTCCCTTTTGGTGCCACCATCAGGCAGCACCTCCAGGTCCCACCTGTACAGAGACCCAACCCCAGCAGGGTCCCTCTGCACGGGCACGGCCAGAACACCAACCAACGTGCTGACGTTTTAGCAATGTTGCTGTTTTGTGATTCTTCTACGTGGTTCCTGCAAGCTCTGGCAGTGCTGCGTTTAAAGCTGTTGGTGAGTTGTTAGCAGATTTCAACAATACCAAACCTGGCACGTGCGAGCAAGCTCATTCTTCTGAAAATCTGCGTTGGAGCCACGCACCACGTTAGCGTTGGTCAGCAGGTTTCCCACCATGACACTGCCATTCAGAGCCGGCTTCGCTGACCCAACAGCAGCACATACCAGGGGCAGGGCAGGATTAACATTCCCAATGCCACCGCTAACCCCAGAGATCTGCAGGCACAGCAGTTGTGTGACAGTTCGTGCCGCTGCCGGGGACGCGCAGAGCTCGCAGGTTTTGGACTCCCACGAACCCCAGCAGCGCCCTCGTGTTCACGGTCCCGTTTACGGAGACTCGCTGTGAACTGATGCCAAGGCAGAAAGCAATGGCTGGTAAATAAAGGAAATAAAAACACACAAAACCCGTCGTGGACTCCAGCCAAAGCCTTCGTGCCCACTGCGTTTGGGTGAGCGCAGACTTTGCAGAGGACTGAAGGAGGATTAAGCGGCAGCTTTAGCAAACAGCCAGCATAACGCACGATGAAGGCAGCAGTAGGATTTGTTTGCAGTTGTACGGCTGTTTACTATTTGCAGCTGTGTGCAAATAGCAAAAAGCCATTCTTTTCCCCTTCCGATCAGGCCTTGGCATCATCTGCATTTGACTGTACCCAAGAGCTGCCTCCAGCAGCATGCCAGCCGGGTTTTGGTTACAGGGCGCGCTCTGATCACAGCAATGAGAACCCTCAGGAAGCCATCAGCAGAGCTCAGCTGAGGGTTTGTGTGTGCAAGAAACAAGAAAGAGCAACTAAATGCATGTGGGAAAACCTGGGGCAGCTCTCAGGGTTTGGCTGTTTGCTTGTCACTGCATGGGTTAAGCAAATGACCACCGAGAGCCCTCAGAACAGTGAGCAGCAGATGCGTGATTTACTCTCAGGATCAGCTAGAACAGTTACACGGGCAAGCTTTGCCAGCAGGTCTGCTCCAAAGACACATTTTTCAGCAGAAACAAAGTACAATATAAAAGCCCTCAATGGTAACGCAGCTCTTTCAGGATAAAGGCACCTTATTCTAACCCCTGGGTAACCATCCGACACAGACACACAGCTCTGCGACCAGGGCCGGGCTAATTTAACCCTGCTGGCAGGGCCACAGCTTCCCCAGGTAGATGTGGTGGGCGAGGAGAGGTACAGAGCTTCCCACTGCATCCAGGAGACTCAAGTCTCTCACCAACATTTTGCCTCAAGCCAATGTTTCCCCCAGCCCTTGCTATTCAACGGAGGGAAGGACAAATCAGACAATCCCAGCACTTCCCTCCAGGAGGCTGAGGAGGTATCCAAGAAGAGGACTAAGGAAGGAAGAGGGTGCCAAGTCCCCAACCTGTGCTACCTCTGCTCTCCCCGTATCTGGTGGCTCCATTTCCAGGGCACGTGGGGCAAGCCGAGTGCTTGCAGGAAGGCAGCCCCGTTGCTTCCTGCGCTGCACAAACAGGAGCTGGCACAATCCCGACCCACCTCCCATTAGTGGTGACCTCACATTAACAAAGGCCTTTTTATAGCCACACTTGGCAAACCCTTCTGTGGGGCACCAAGTCACTCCTCCTGCCCTTGTCTGACTCGGGTGACCTCGCCCAAGGAAGCCCCAAACCACCACGCTGCCCTCACCTCCCGCAGCCATCCACAGGCCACCCTCAAGGCCTTGTCCTCCTACCTGCATCTCCCCTATCACCAATCCCTGTTTCACCCTCTCCTCTTTGGCCAGCTCCTCAGCACGCCTCTAGAAGCAGAAACTGTGGCCTGTTCACACAGATCTGGGACATTTCCCCCCTTAGCTGCCACAGGCCCTCAGGCTGCTCCTAAGCCATTTGAAGGCTCCCCCCCGGTGCCATCCCACCAGGCTCGTGCCTCCCACCTCCCCCCTTCCTACTCATCTCCTTTTTATTCTGTCAAGCAGGAGGCAACACATCATTCACTGCACTGCTTGACACCCCACATAGGAGGGGAGCTCTGGAATTCGAGGAGCACCGAGTCCAGAAAACAGGAAAGGGCTGAGGATCAAGGCTGGGCACAGCCCAGGGGCCCCCGTTTACAGCTCTAATAAAAGGATGAGGCAGAGATGAAAGCAGGGCTGAGCCAGGCGTGGTAAGGCAGAGAGGGAAACGTGTGGGGTGGGGCAGGCAGAAGAGGCTTGAAAGAGCAGAGAAGCTGACTAGGCAGATGATGAGAGGTGCATTTTCGCGTGTTCCTTGCCAGCCCTGTGGATCAGAGCCAGGACAGGGCTGTGGCAGGCGGGAACGGCTCCAGAAACCCACCTCGGGAAGCAGGAATTGCCCACTCGAGAGGTTTCTCACCGTGACCTGGACAAGCATCGAGGACTGAACGCACTGTGCAATGCTTCCCAGCCCATTTCTGGGTCGCAGACACCGGCGCGCTCCGTGTCAGGGCTGTGACCCTCTCTGCTTCCCCTGGGCACGCCGACCTTTACAAATGCTCCCTGCCACGTCTGTCTGCTGCAGGAAAACACAACTCCCCGGCAAGGCAGAGGCCCGACTAGATGGGTCTGGTCTGTTTTAACTTGCCTGGAGCAGCCACAAAGGGGTCAGCCAACGCCGACCCCGCAGCACGTGTATCTGCACACATTCACACCCGACTCAAGGCACACTCTTGTTTACCAGCCCAGCCAAGCAGACACTTTCCAGGAGAACAGCAAGAAATTACAAGGCTTGCCTTCCAGCTATTCATTGCAAACCAAAGCCTCCCCTACGCCAGCTCCCTGATTGCCTGACCTCTCCCCGGCTCGCGCTCGCCTCGAGGCTTTCTCCTAATCTTTGAAGAATCCCAAGGAGTGGAGCAGGACTGGGCAGCCTGGCAGGGACGGAGAGCACTGCCACAGGAAACCTCACCGTCAGCCTCCTCATTTCTCATCACGCCGAAATTTAAAAATAAGCAGTGATACCCGGGGAGAAATTACCCTTGAAATCTTGCATGCAATTTTTAGAAACAGAGTAATTATCTTTTCATCAGTCGTTACCCAGATCTGTCCTAGGGGGAAGGCTGAGGCTGAATTTTAACACCTGAGTTCTCCTTAGCTGGGTCAGGTCCAGGCAGAGCAAGCAGAGCCTCTGGGAAGATTAAGCAGTTGAAGCACAAGGGTTATTTGTTCAAGATGCAAAGGCCAGTCAGAAATAACCCCTGTGGAAATCACAAAAAGTGCCACAACGATGAGTGATGCTCAGAGCCTCCTCCTCCACCAGGAGTCTTCAATTCTCATTGCTCAGGGCCTGGCAGGTGTTTGGGGAATCAAATGCTGCAAGTGCAATGCCCCCTACTCACTGCAGGCCTGGAAGACTGATTGTAAGCAGTACTGGTTCATGACATAAGTAAACAGAACAGAATTAAAATTCACATATCGCCCATGATTTACCTCAAGGGATGCTCTGCGTGTCTTCTTGCTTACAGCAACCAGCATGAGCAGTAACAAAATAAAAAGGATCAGCCTTGCCTGCTCTGGACCCTGGAAAAGGGAATTTCGTATCTGACTTGGCACGGCTGCTCGGAAGGGAGGGGATGGGTTTGCCCTCGCTGCTGGAGCAGACAGATCCCCACCTGTTAGCAACTGAGTGCTCCCTTCCCGCTCACCTGAGCTGCTCCTGTGCAGCTGCTAGAGCCAGGAATCCTGTGGGAGCCGGCAGAAAGCACAGAGAGGTTGAGAAGGCAAAAAGGCAAAGCAAAGGCAAAAAAAAAAAATATCCCCCCTCATCAGGAGGAAAAAAATAAATCTCTACATAGGAGAGGAGACTGTCACCCCAGCTGTTGAAAGCAAAAAGGATTTCTGCTCAGCCTGCTTAACATGCTTTATTTTTAATACTGCTTTTGCTCCATGAGCCAGAAAACACTTTGGAGAAAGAGCGTCTTTGTTGGAGATTTTACGCCCCAGTCCTTTACTTAAGGTGCAAAATCTCCCAGTAAATGTCACCGGGCCTCCTACCCCTTTCCCACAGTGACACCCCAGCACAACGAAGAACTAGAAGTCCTTGCAGTAAATGATTTTTTTTTTAAATAAAGACTATATACAGAAGTCCTGAAATCTTCATCTGTTTTTGGAACGCTCTATGAGAAACTCGTGCCAGGCAGCTGAAGCACTGTGTGGCCCCGAGACAAATGGAAGCTGTGCATTTGCTATAAATGTGTGTACAAGAAGGATGCAGAAGACATCTCCACCAAGGGGAAGAAAAGGAAGAAACCCATCACAAGTCTCCCTCTGTGCACAGTGAGAATGAACAGGGTGCCTCGGAGGAAAACGTTGGCAGCAGTGATATCATCCAGAGGCAAGTAAGAGATCTCACAGCCACTGAAACAAGGGTGCAAAAGGAAGAAGGTGAGAAGCTTTTAGCTGAAAATTCTTCTTGGATGACCATAACCCTTACCCCATGCCAGGCTTGGGGTAAGCAGCCACTAGAAAAGCTCCATTCCAGAGCAACCACGAGCTCTCTTCTTGGGATTTCATAAATTCACTCATTAAGAAGGATATTTGAATTAACTAAGCCAGGAAATAAACATCAAATTCACGTGTGCTGACGGCTTTTGCTGGCAGCAGGGAGGTAAGCTCAGCCCATCGGCCTGCAAGGCTTTCCTTCCAGCTGCCTTTCAAAGAGGCTTCCTGCACCTCCGGCAGCTCCCGTTACCATTCCAACTCAGTGAAACCAAACAGGAGCCTAGAAACAAGCGTAAGAAGATTTCAGAGCGCTGTGAGGCTCGAGGTGCTGTGCCCTGCTGTATTATGCCCTACAGCGCCCCGTTAGCATGGGGCCAGGCAGCATTTCCACCCACTGAGCCCTGCCCAGAACTTCAGGTTTGTTACCAAGAAAAGGGATCTCAGGAGAGGGACTGACTTGCTCCTGCAAGCCAGGCCTCATGCCCAGGACCTGAAAGCATCCTGCATGGCTAACTTCTGTGCTGAGCAGGTCCCTGGGGGCTAAGTTTGCAGTACAAGAGGGAGAGGAAGCAGGCTTATGCCCTGGAAATCCACCACAGGAAAAGACACCTCCTTTTGAGGCACTTTTCAGCTGGCCAGGGGCTGAAGCACGCAGCATGCCCTGTGCCAAGCGACACCTTTGCTTCGGAGCTCAAGGAGCCTGGCACACGTAAGGTAACCAGCCCGACAGCAGCCAAAACAAATGCTAGCTTTGGCACATCCCGCTGTAATATGAAACTCAAAAAGGAGGCTTCAAGGCACCCAGTAAGCTCTCAGCCTGCTCCCTCACCTAGACACAGCCCTTAGACTGCAGAAGGCACCATCCCGCGGGCCCAGGAGCTCAGCTCAGTGCTCTTCATCTTCTTTTTATCTTCCCAAATTACCAATGACTGAACTTCTTGTTTATTCATTTTCCAATACTTTAAAAACTACTTTTTCAGCAGTTAACAGCCCAGATCTCCCTGCTGGGTGGCAGAGGTGAGGGGACACAGGTGTTTCGTGCTGGTGACCAGGGCAGAGGGGACACCGCGCTGCCAGACCTGGCTCACCCCTTCCGTGGGGGCTTTCAGCCATAAAGCCTGTTCCTGCTGAAATGAGAATTAATCACCTTTAGGGGCGTAAATCCAAACTCTGCTGTTCTCCAGTGTCCTGGAGCCGCTGCCCACCCACCTTCCCACCGCAGTAATTAACCCCGGGCAAGCACAGGCACGAAGCTCCTGCTGTCGCATGACGGCGAGCATTCCTCTCCCCGGAGTTTATGATAAAGCACCAGCTATCCATAAACAGCCCTGGGAAGGGCTGGCCCGGGTTCACCTTCACGCAAGGAAGATGTCAGGCACTGGCAGGGAGCCAGCCATTCATGGTTCTGTAAACCTCCTGAGTTTTGTCAGCTCTGACTCAAATGACCTACTTGAGGGGGGGGAAAAAAAAAAAAAATAAGAAGTCCATCACACCCTTTCCTCCCCTCCACCCACAGTGGCGCTTAATCACAGCGGACAGTTTCCAGTGAGGGTGAGTCACGGCCTCCTGTCCCTGTGAGCACAGCACAATGCACTATGGTGTCCCAAAAGTGCAGCACCCTGCGGCCCTTCCACCCCATGAAGCCGGCCCCGTGCTCCACCGTGGTGCCACGGAGCTGTAGGATGCAGCAGGCAAAGCCACGCGGTCACCCAATCATTCATCCCAAACACGTTAAAGCTTTAGGCATAAAGTCAGGATTAAAAGCAAGGGACAAAAAGAGAGCCTATTCACACTCCCCGCCCCAACAGCTCCTAAAATCCATTTCACTTCCCTCCTTGGAGCTGCTTGCCTTAGTTCTGGCTCCCAAATTCAGCTCCTACAAGGGAACCCTCGGTGACTTTTATTCCTCTCCAGCTTTTCACCCTACCAACTCTTCAGAGACAAAGCTCCCCTTCCCAGGAAGGCAGGCACAGACACAGCAGCAGGAGCAGCTCAGATCCAGCACCCGGCAGATCAGCAGCCACAATCCCTTCCCGTGCCGGGGCAGGAGCTCTGATCTCCCTTGCTGATGAAGCTGTTAAGATTAGGCCACTGCTGGCACTAAGATGACATGATGCAAGTATTTAATACACTCCCGCCAGGTGGGAGGCCAGCCGGAGTGGTTTTTACTGGTTTTTTGGATGTTTTAGAAAAGAAAATCTTACCTGCTGGCTGTGAATTATGTCCCCCCTCTCTCCTTCCCATAGGATTTTAACACCCCTGTGAGGAGAGCAAACTCCCGGGCAGCAAGAGCAAAGCCCAACAGGTTTCTTAATTAACTGCCCCTCTCCCAGTTGCCACAGCCTTGCCAACTGCTGGAGAAACTCAATTCCAGCTGGTAATTAAGCAGTTACGGCTCAGGAGGGACAACGGCAGCAGGAAAGCACCGCAGCGATGGGACAGGGTTGACACCACAGCCTCCTGTGCCAGCCCCTGCTGAAGGACTCTGCCATCAGCATGCTGGGCACCAGCGATTCCCCAGAGGGACAAGAGCTTTTCGTGGCCATCAGTCCCTTAAATCAAAACTTAATTGGCCCAAGAGCTCCCTAGAGGGTTACGTGGAACAAGGAGAGGCCTTGTCAGGCAGCCAAAAAGAAGAGCCCAGCATTCAGACATGCCTCCGAGGGTGTTACCTGCACCTTTCACAGGTATCCAAGGAATTTGCAGAGCCCGGCTGCCAGGTCCACCAACCCGCTCCAGCGCTCACCCCGCAGACCCCACTGGGTCCCAAAAAATCCTCTTTACCCTCCTCCCTTTCAACCAGCCTCAACTTCAAAAGGAGGAAATCAGCGATTTTGTAACGTTTCATCTTGTTTCTACTGCCTGACCCACCAACACAAAGGAGGGAAAAGCAAAGAACTGACTCTCACCGGGAGCAAAACCGATTATTAAAGCAATTAAGTACAATAACAGCACGTATTAAGAGGAAGCCACTGAAAATGGGCTGATACTCCAGTTTGTGGTCCTGTTCCAACGAGCTGGGCAAGCACTTACTTTCCAGAAGCAGGAGGGACACCGAGAGATCTGTGAGGCCAGAGGAACTCCCCAGCAGATATGACAAACTGCAGCCAGCACCATGCCAGTCGTGCTACCAACCTCGTACGAGCAACGGTGAGCAAATACAGGGGGTTAGGAGACAAGGTGAGCTTACAACAGCTCAGTTTCAGAACTGCAGCCCTCCCCCAAATTATTCCAGGCTCTGTCTCCCAGCACTGCAGCTCTGAGGGCTGCAAACCCACAGATGAGCCAAAATCACCAGCTTGCAAGTGGCTGGCATGGCTGGATGAGCTCTGGCCTGAAGGCAGAAAACTGACAGTGAGTGACAAGGAGGAGGAGAAGCTCTCCAGGAAAGTTGGGCTTTGAGAATCCCTTTCCTGAGCGCGGCGAGCAAGCAGGAAGCCACATGGCAGGCTGCCCCTAGGTCGGGGGGAGGCTGCAAATAATCCACCCCCCAGCACAGCCCTGCCAGCAGGGAAGTTTCTGAGAGCCAGCAGATGCCACCTACGTCGGCTACCAGGGCCAGCACACTGTGTGCAGCCCCAGAAGGCTTTGCCCACACAGCACTGTGCGATGCACGCTGTGCCCCGGGCAGTCAGGGACATTTTGGTGGGGCTGTGTATTGGCACGCACGGGAGAGAACAGAGCCGGGAGGGTGCTGAGAGGCTCAGAGCAGGTGCTGTGGGACAGCAGGGAGCAGATCAGAGACAATCCTGAGGATTTTGAGTCTCCCTCTCCCCATAAGAGAGGTGCTGGGGGCAGAGATGAGGCAGCACAGCACCACCAAGGAAGGGGGATCCCACACAGCAGCCCCCCATTCCTCAGACCTCGCACCAGTAAGCAGAGCCACGTCCTGCAGCCCCTCAGGCCTCTGGTTTCTGACACTTTGCTCTTTCCTGCAGCTTCAGATGGGACATCTTTCCCGCTGCTTTCCCTAAGCCGAGGAAGGTCTGAGAGAACAGCCTGCTGCCAGAGGAATGGGTTTGGGGCTGAATAGGAGCAGCAGAGGAGGCGGCGTGGGCTGGCAGTCATCGCTATTACGATGTTAATTCCCTTTGACTTGCCAGCATTAGAGACCGAGCAGCCATTGTCACCCTTTGTCTTTTACAGGAAGATCTTCAGCAGGGCTAGCTGTCTTCAAAGAGCTTTAAACACACCAGTTAAAGTTTTACAGCACAACCTTAAATTCCTCAGAGCTGTATTTCTAAAAATTGCACCCCTTCGGGAGCCAGGTACTCCCCCTTTAGGGGAACGGCACCTGTGTGGCACAGGAGATTTTCATGACCCAACTTTTAGGAAAAAAGCTAAATAGTAACAGCAAATGATACAGATGACAGTTAATGCTAGGAACAGACAGATGAGGTTTTTCCCTTCCAAGTTTTAACAGAAAATGTCATTAAATGAGGAGGTCTCATCTCAGCCTCACAGCTAAGGCTACTAAAGGACTTCAGATGCCCAGAAGGGCCCAGAAGGACCAGTCCTCACCAGCACAGCCTCCAACACACCCAAGCAGGACTTGGCTTACCTGTCCAAGGTCCAGAGTGACGTTGACCTGGTTGAACTCCAGCCCCCGGGACAGTGGGGGGCTCTGCCACCAGCGCTCTGTCCCATCGATGGCGTTGGTTATGGGGTGCGCCTTGTTGCTGTTTGCCGAGGAGCAGATGTCACAGTACTGGCCCTGGTGGAAAGCACAGAGACAGCATTTAATGGTAGCCAGGAAAACACGACCCACTGTGCCCAGCAGCAGCCCGAGCTCCAGGGCCACCAGCCCGTGGCTCCTCTGCTGAGGCTGCCACTCACAGCCCTGCCAATACCCGGAGATCCTGACCTGGGCCATTCAGTCATCCCTACAGACCCAGGCTGCCAGTTCTCCTGTCCAACTCTGCAATCCGTTCCTTGTCAACCCATGATTTCACAAGCACAGTCCTTTCAGCTACGTTTTCAAGCTTAATGGTGTAGCAGCCAAGTCCCTTTCGCGGGTGATGCTTCAATGCAGGGCCCGAAAGCGACAGCCCCTGCTGTCACTTGGCCAGGGACCCCATTGCAATCACTCTCATGAAGTTTTTTCTGCCTTGCTTTTGTGGTGCAAGTGTCTCTGTCAGCTCCCTGGACACGCTGCCAGAAAAAAAAAAAAAAAAAAAAAAAAAAGCTCTGCAACTTTAACAGCACCTCCTGAGCAGGATCAGACAAAGCCCCGAGCTGTTAAGGGCAATTCTTTCTTTCCTATTTAACGCACAAATGAATCTGACCCACTCGCAAGGAAACCTGCAAGGAACCTGAAATTAGCAAGGAACTTGTTTTGTGGAGCCCCCGTTCTGTCACTTGACTTGCTGCTACAGAGCCTGAAAGGGAACTCTGTTGCAGGCGATTTGCCTTTAAAAGCTGCAGCTATTCCCAGCAAACAAGCTGCCCTTGCCTGTCCCAGCTGCAGCCAGCTTTAATATTACACCAGGTACACGATTTCAAGACAGGCAGTCTCCTTCCTGCTTGCTCCACGTGCGCCCCTAGGATGGCACAGCCACCCCAGAGATTTTCCAGATGCCCCAAACTTTGGGAGAGTTGCAGTGCAAAGGGAACTGAGAATTCCCTGCATTCCTCCCCACGGCCATGTTATTTGCAGGCAATTATGCAATGCAAATTGTGCCAGACGAGCACACCTCTTAATTAACTCCCCCAGGAAGGTGGAAACAGCAGATGGGTAGGCACCAGGACAAAGAGCAGGGCAGCTGAAACCACCCTGGTGCCAGGCAGGGAGCTCCTGCTGGACGGAGAGGTCAGGACGTGTCCTGCTGGAGCACGCCCCGAGCAAGGAGGGCGAGCAGAGCAGATAGAACTGACCCAGTCCTGAGCACAAACCTCAAGGGGAACCGGTGCAACTGGTTGTGTGGAAAGCTCTGCTGCACGATGCACACCGCTGAGACAGGGAGAAGCGAGGAAAGGTTACAAAACAGGGATAAACAACAAAACCCGAAGTGCTTTCATACTTCAGATTCTTGCTACGGATGCAAAAACCGTTTCGAACCGTGCGTTCGCGCTGATGGGTGGCAGCCAATTCAAGCTTAATAAGAGGGGACTAAAAATTAGGCTCAGCTGCTATACATTTGTAATGCTGATGTTATCCCACGGCACCGCTGAGCAGCCTGCATGTGTTAGCTGCCAGGGGGCTGGTAACATGTCAACAGCTGAGCTAAGCTTGCTGTTAAAAGCATCACAGCCGCCCCCCCCCCCCCCCCATGCACCAGTTGCTCGTTAGTTGTTTCATTAGAGCTGGACCTAGATCTGGTGAGAATCGTTTCCAGTTATTTGTGCATATTAAAGCAAGTTGTGCTCCTGTGCAGCACACCAGGTCTCTATGGGGAAAGGGAAGCTCTGACATCAGTGGAGGATTTTAATTAAAAAGCAGTTGTGAGGCACTGGGTAAGCGGACAGCAGGTTACCAGAGCAGGAGAGGCGTGGATGGCACCAAGGTATGCCATGGAAAGAGCTTAAGCAGTGCAGGGAAGATGCAAAGCAGCTCAGGGAACACAAAACTGCCGTTATCAGAGCAAACTGCAAGGGAGGGAGATAAGGAGGAGATGTGAATGGAGAGCAGCTTCCTGCAAGGCCTGCTCCTGCTCCCACTCCCATCAATAGGAGCTCTGAAGTTCCCTCCAAGCACAAAGCCTGGCCCGGCACCCCGCTGGCAGGGCTCGCCTCGGGGAAAGCAGATGGCTTTGTCCTGGTTTATCTGGCCTTGCCATGACCCAACCTCTGCTCTCCTCATCTCATTTAGCGGAAAACCACAGGGAGCGTGACCCAGCCCAGGCGGTTTGGGCTGAGGTAAGCGGGGCTGGAAACGGGGTGCAAAAAGCTGTATTGCAGACAAGGCAAGGAGGTGCTCCATGAGCTGTTACTGGGGCTGTCCTCCCAGATCACCCAGCTGCTCACCCCAAGCTCACCAGGTGTCTCCTGCAAGCTACAGCAGCTTGCCCTAAGAATTACTCCATTTCAGCTGCAGTTCAGCCCCCAGAGCCCAGCACTTTTCACACACAGAAGCGAGGCACACAGCACTGCAGGCACCCAACCAGCTGTTGTGTGACACAGCACAGGATGAAGAAATGCTGCTCACTGATGAACACAGGGCAACAAATGCCACAACATTCAGGAATTAAACAGATTCAGACCTCCTCTGTTACACCCAGACAAGACCTCCCGTAAGCATCAACACCGCTCAGGTGCGATTCAACAAGCAAACCAGAGCTCTGTGGCAGCAGGGCTGAGGTGAGGGCAGGTTTCAAATGAAAGCACGCGAGGTGGTGATGTGAAATCAGTCCGGCTTGTTGCACGTTTTTAAGTTCTAAGGTAATTGCCTCAATTAATGCCAGTAGCTTCCCTTATTGTTGTACTGCTAATCTCCTGAAATCAAGCAGTCATCTGCAGCCCCTGCTGGCTTTGGCAGGGCTCAGGAATAGCCCCCGGGGAACTGGGTGGGATGGGGAGGCTCTGAGCACCCTGCTGTGCCTCTGCCCCTGCCTGGGGAGACAGATAGCTTACAAGCATCTTCGGTAAAGCCTGATCAGGAAAATAAACCTGTAATCTCCCCTTTGTCTCAGCTTCAATAGGTGGCTCAAAGGCACTTCTCATTAAGGTGGGCCTGGCCCCGCTGATTAATGAGGGGAAGGAGGGGAGCAAACCTTCCTGGGAGTCCCTTTCAGCGCACCTCAGCACCGCCTCGCCTCACATCCTTACAGGCTGAAAAGCCTCCCGCGGTCAGAAATGCTGTCTTCTGCCAAAGAGCCCTCAATAAAGCAAAGGAAACTCCTTGAAAAGGTTTAGAGCCTTCCCACAAGCTGTGCCAAAAACACTGAGTGTCTTTAGGGCAGCATTATCTTAGAAAGCTCAACGATTATCGCCATTTTAACAATATCATGTTTTAAAGTGCATGAATTCCCTTTCCTAAAAAGTCTACAACGATATCAAATGAAAGGCAGAAAACAGGACGGCTGCATTAATGCTTTCCCAAACTTCCCTTCACCGCCACAGCAGGTGGAAATCCCTTGGAGGGTCCCAGGAGGCATCACTCCTGAGTTCCTGATGAAAAGCCCCTTTACACCACGGCCCCAGCACACACAGACGGCACCGAGCAGGTGAATGGGTAAGGGAAGGCACTGCGGTGGGACACACAAATACCGAGGATGGAGTGTGGAGCTCCTTATTGCCACTGCAGCCTGCCTAAATTGAACACTTCCCTCCCACCCCCCTCTTTGCTTTAGTCACCGGGTGGTGCCGAAACCCCTCAAGGGGATGAATTGGGAACTCTGACCTCTGCACCGAGCCTCCTGCTTCCTCCCCTCCCCTCTAGGTGCTGCCTGTGGTCACAGAAAGGAGCCACTACAAAAGGAGTTTTCTAAAGCTTTCGGCCCGACCAAAGAGTGCTGGCCTGGGAAGCGGTGCTCAGATCAAAGGAGCTGTGCAGGGGACAGGAGGGGGCTGCAGCAAAACCTGCAGCCAAGGAGCCCCATACAGCAGCTGGGGTTATTCAGGAGGATTTGCACACCCTGCGGTACCAGGAAAGGGCTGCACGTGGAGGATGAGTTATCCCTGAGGCTGGCACAGCCTCTGTGGTTTATTTTAGCCACTATCCTCCGTAGCACAGCGCGTGGGGCCAGCACACAGACAGACAGAAGGAGAGGGATAAACACAGACCCACATCTGCCAGCTTTTCTAAGTAGCCTTATCCTCCTACTTCTGCTTGAGAGGTTATTCACATCTGTTTGTAACTGCACACAGCAGCAGTTCATTCTTTACTTTTCCTTTCTTTTTTATACATTAAAAAAAAAAAGAAAAGTGCATCCCTGTAGGCACAATGACTTCAGGTAGCTCCCGAGGGTCTCCCCGTACTGCTGCTTAAAGCAAAGCTTGCTCCAGTTGGTGTTTTACAGCACAGCAAAGTGAAACAGATCACTTTTAAACTCTCAGAGGAGACTCCATCAGCTTTTGCCCTCCAGTAACATCCTCAACAATTTCTCTGACAAACGAGGCAAAATTCCACCTCGTAAACACAAAAGCCAGAAAATTCCTCGTCCGGCACAGGCTCAGGAGAATGCGGCCAGAATGAGAAAAATGCTTCAGAAGCTCATCTTACAACAAAGCCAACCCCAACAAAAGGCCGAGAAAGGCTCTCTCCCAGAAGCTGACGCTTCTCCCTCGCTCCTCATCCCTGCTGCATTCAGAAGGGACAATCCCATCGCTCTGCTGCAACAGGTGACCTGGCACCGCCAACCCCACAAGCAGCACACGCTGGTGGGCAGCAGCTGCTGGCTCTGCCGAGGGTTTTGTGCTACAGGAGCATTTCGAGGCAGAGTTGCTTCTCCTTGCTCGGGCTGCCCCGAGGGGGGCAGCAGGTCCGGCGTTCCTGCAGCTAAAGCGAGTGTTTTACAAGCCTGTTTACAATTCTTCTTCCTTCTTTTTAAGAGGGCCGGGGCAGTTAAGCTGCACAGCAGTTTTTACACCATCTGCATTCCTGGCTGCGTGCTCCCTCCGGGCTGCTTAAAATGGGACCCCTGAGCTAAGTCACCTGATGCTTGCTTGTAAAACTCTCCTCTGAACTTTCCCTCTGCTCATCCTAATGCCCCAGCGAACACAGGGGGGATTTCAGAGTTAAGCCCCCCCAAAGCTAAATATCACCATGCGTGGCACAGTGATTCTCTGGCTGGCAGAGGACTTCAGGGGCTGGCTCACCCAGGACGTAGGGCCATAAAGAGCCAACCCCTGTGCAAATAACGCCCGGGGAGCCCAGCGAGCCACGCTTCACGTGTTCGACTTCTGGGGAGCCCGGCAAAGCTGAGCACGTGTGCTCCGTGCCCTGGCTGCTCCGGGGGGCTTCCCACAGAGCCCAGCCAGGCTGAAGGGGGGTACCTGGGGGGCCCCTCACCCCCTCCTGGGGTGCCCAAGCCCCCCATGATCCAGAGGACACCGGCTCTGCATCAACTCCGGCCACATGGGAAAACACCAGTGGGGGTCCTGGGCGTTTGTGCCCCTCACGCAGCCTCCCCCCCTCCTCTGGCACCCACAGCAGGGTGGCAGGGCTGGGACAAGGCAGCGAGGGCCAGGGGGAGCCACAAAGGGAGGGCTCAGACTCCCTTAGACCCCCCCAACCCTTCCAAAAAGGGGGATCCCGGGGTGCAGCTCCACCACCCCCCCCGCGTTACGCGCCTCCCCCTCGCCGCCCTACCTGGATGGTCTGGTTGGGGTCCCCCCCGGCCAGCGGCCCCCCGACCAGCTTGCAGTACAGATCCTCCACGGCTCGGCGGCTGCCGGCTCCCACCGCCTCCTCCCCGCAGGTGGCGGTGGCGGAGATGCGGGTGCCCTCGGCCAGGTTGAAGTAGGGCGGGTGCAGGCTGTGCCCGTTCACGTCTCCGGGGAACGAAGCTGCGGGGCTGGCGGCGGCGGGCGGCACCACCAGTAGCACCAGTATCCCCAGTAACCCTCTCAACACCCTCCCCAGCCTCTCGCCTCCCTCCTCGGCTTCCCTCGCCATCTTCCCCGGAGGCAGCGGGGGCGAGCAGCGGCTTCCCCCGAGCCCCAGCCCCGGCTGTGCGCCCCGGCGCGCCGCGCCCGCCCTACTTCAGCCCCGGCAGGCGCCGCCTCCGGACCCCCCCCCTCGCCCCCCGGAGCCGGCCTCGCCCTGGGAACCCCCCCCCTTAAAGGCTTTAGGGGAGGAGAGGCCAAACGGGGTGAAGCAGTTTTTTTTTTTTTTTTTTTTGTTGGTTTTTAAGGAATGGAAGGGATAGGATGTTCGCGGGGAACAATGTGGGCATTGTGTCTGCGGCGCGGCGCTGCCGTGGGCTCGCTCGCCGGTGTTTTCAGGGCGTTAATAAACTCCATTAGCCGATAGGTTGGTTTATCTGCAGGAAAAGCCCTATTACTAATTAACAAAGCGTTAAAAGGTCCCACACAGAACCCGACTTACTTTCCTCGAGAGTAAGAGAACTCCTTACTCTCCTGCTCCCCACCTGCCCCCCCGGTGCTGTCACCCATGGCACGAGTTGGTGGAAAGCACCTTTGGGGTAAGAAACTGAACTCTGCAGTTAGTTGTACGCATCCCCAAAGCAGTGAGTTATATGCATCACCCAAACAGCAAAACACATCACCAAAACTGTTACGCACACCACCATACCCATCAGAAAGCTGCTTTGATTTTCCACCACGTGCAAGCTTCTCTTCAATCCCTAAAACTCAAGCAATAAACTCTTCTGATAAAATGGTGTGCCTGAACTGCCCCATGCTCTTTCTTTACACTAAGAAAATACAGAATAAATCAACTGAGATCAGGCCTGGGCTCCAGACATTGGAGACCTGTCGTGTCTGAACCCCACAGGAAGCACCACGAGCTCCTAAGTGTGCCCAGGTCCTCAGAGGCTGCTGCTGAGCATTTGCCCACCGCCTCTCATCGCCATCTCCGTGTCCTTTTGGTGGCCAGTCCCCAGGAGCCATCCTGCTGAGAAAAGTCACCGCTGCCTGTCCCCGGGCACGCACAGCCCACGCTGCACCAGGACACCAGGACTGAGCGCAGGGTGCTGCAGGGTGCCCGCTGCCACATGGCCAGCAAGCACCAAGCACAGCCTCCAAACCCCTTCAGCTCCACAGGGTTCCTAAAGGGCTTCCAGGCGTCTTTAACCCATTCCTGCTCATCTCTTTGGAGGTTTTCCTCCTGCTTTTCCCACTTAATGCCAGGTCTTACTACTTAGCAGGCGAATATATAATTTAAAAGCTAAATAGAGCCCTTGAAAACAAATTATTTTAAAAAGCACGGGCAGCCTTTGCCCTTTGAAGTCCACATTAAGGTGGGCAGCTTGCTCTGGGGAACGTGGAACAACCACCTCTGAGTGTACCACCTCTGATCTGCAGTAATGGTTAACGAACGTGTTTATGGACAGGAAACCAATACGCCACAGAGCTGGAATTAAAACTTCCTCAAACTTTATCTAACGCCATATTTCATTAGCTGCTTATACCCCATGGCATCTGCGAATACATGAAAGGAGTTAACGAGGAAAGCAGGGCACAGATTAAGAAAATAGCTTTCTCCCACCCCCACAAGATTGTTACAAGGCAAAACACTCAGGCCAGTCTAATATCTGTAATCCCTCTAGTGGTAATGTTGTGGCACGTAATTAATCACCCCTCCAAAAGGCAATTAAGGGAAGTGAACAATCCATCCAGAGCGAAATCACAGCTAGCACGTGGGTTTTGTGGCACAGGCTCAGCAGCACCCTGCAGGAAAAATGCCCCTTCTGCAGCCCGAGCTGGCCTCAATCAGCCGCAGAGCTGCTCTGCAACAGCAGCTCAGGGACTGGAAACACGCCGGGGCCACCTGTGCGGGAGCGCTCAGAGAAGCAAGGGAAATGCTTTAAGGAAAGAGGTTTCTGAGTGTTTGTTTTTTTTTTTCTTCCCAAATCACTAAAAGAAAGGGGCAGAGGGTTTCTAATGGAGCTTAACACCCAATTTTGAGGTTAACCAAAAAGCTGAGGTTACCAGGCTGGAACTCCCATCCTGATGCCAGCCACTAACAGGAAAACAAGGCAGGATGTATTTGCTAATCTGGCCCCGACACAAGTCCCCTGGCCACACATCTCACCCGAGAGCCACCAGCAGCAACCAGCGCAGGTGAAAACCCCCACAGGCACACAAAGAACACTGCTCCCAAAAAGACCTCCCTGGTCTACAACAGCTGGAAATCTGGTTGAACACCAAAGCCTTTCTCCCATTTAAGAAGCTTTTTTAAAGCACTAAGTTCAACAGCTCTGGACATTTACTATTCACGTTATCTACTCCTGTTCCCCTTTGAATTTTATTAGCATCTTGAGCCAAGCAATGGTGCTTCTTCGCTTGGCTTCATGAAGCTAGGAGCTGTGGTGACAGACTCTCACACTGGAGGTGCTGAAGCAGAAAAGACCTCTCCGTTTAAATCCAATCCACCACCGACTGCAGAAAGAACTGAAAAAATCCAGCCCCTGGCAATCCTGCTCAACTGTTCTCCCAAACTACGTGTAGCGACATGACTTCAGCCAGGCTGCTATCCATCTGCAGCCACTAAAGGCATCTGAATTCCACAGGAGTTTTTCGTTTTGCCTTCCTAAAAATTGTAGGACCATGAAGAGCTTCCAATAAGCTGCCACCAGAAACCACAAACCTGAAGAAATGCCAGCATTTGGGGAGGGTGATGGGAAAGGAAGAGCTTCAGAGAGGTCTGAGAACAAATGTAAGGCTTGGGCTCCCCAAAGCTTACCTCATTTAGGGAACCCAGTTTCTAAACCTGAACAAAGATTCATCAAATTGCAGTCACCAGCCTTCCTATCTACTTGTCCCCTTTTAACTTGCTGCAGAAGTGCAGGGAAGTGTTCCACAGACAGGAGCAAGGCTGATTGAGTATTAATCCAGTGGGAATACAAACAAGTTCTGCTTGCTGGGAATAAATTAACTGGCTTTGTATTGTCAAAGAAGCTCCTCACTCTGGGAAAACCAACGTATGGCCAGTGGAAGGAGAAGCGTTGCCTTCTTGCACAGGACTTCCTAGCAAGGTAGCACTACATTCAGAGCTGTCAGTGCAAGCAGGGCCTGAGCCAAGAGAAATAACCCAGCATATGGTTTCTGTACCGTGCATTATGTGGGGTCAGGAACATGTTGTCTTAAGGCAGATTTAATTACTTTTCTACTACTCTGCTGCAAGCGGTGTGAAGGAATGTGTTTCCTGAGCTTTGTTGGGTGGTGACCTAACAACACGGCACCTACATCACCATTTTCATAAGCAGGTCGTGTCCCGACACACGTGCGTCAAGATCAGCTACTAGATGCTGCGAATTAATTCCACATGAGCTGGAACTGAACCAGCGCAAGCCACCAGAGCAATCAATAGCCTTCAAGCACGCCTCCAGCTTCGTAATTTTACAGGCTGTACCTGAGAGGACTGTAAAACAGAACAAAGCAGAAGACATCAGCAGGTTTCGAGTCCCTGTTTTCCAGTGAGCTTGCGTTGGGTTTGCTCAGCTCAAAGAAGCGTGGAGAGGAGCTCCCTGTTCACACAGCCCCCCCACGCCTGCACACACAGACAGTTGTGCAAACAGCCCCCAAACAGTGACTCAAAGTACATTTTCCCTGTTTGTTCTCCAAACTGACAGCTCAATTACAGCCTCTTCAACCCTCCTGCATCTGGGGGGATTGGGCACGGTTTGTGTCTGCACTGGGTCTGCTGCAAAGTTTCGCTGAAGGCATGAGGAATTTGAGCAGGATCTGCCTCGCTTTCTTAGCCTTGTTCGTAGGAATGCACAAAGCCGAAGGCCAGAAGGGGTGAGCAGACTCCCCACACTACTTAATCTGCCCCTCTACTGCAAGCCATAATATTCTATACTGTGGTGTTATACAAGCACCCTCTGCTTTGATTAAAATACTCCCGATGCTGGTTTTGCAATGTTAGCAGAAGCACAGCTAAAATTGGACAAACCCTACCAAAGCAGCCTGATACGGTGATGCAACGGGAAACAGCTCTTGGAAAGGCAATCTCCTTTGTATCTCCTCAAAACTGAATTGCATTATGTGAAAATGCAAACCCCTAAAACTCAGAAGCTCCAAGAAAGCAAGAGCAGGATTAAAAGACATCTGGAATTAATAGCTTTTTTTTCCCCTTTGTAAAATCCCTTTAATGTATCTTATCTTTATTTCCTGTGCAGCGTTCCCACTTCGACATTTATTCAAATTTGAGAAAGACTATTTTGATTCATAGCCGGTCAATTCGCCATGCCTGGGCAGCACCTTTTAGTTAAAAACAAACAAAAAAAAGGCACGCATCTGTGTTTTGTCTGCGGAGGACATTTGCACGAATAGATCAAGAGGTTTCATAATCTAGCAGGACATGTTACTCTACACCAGAGAATTCAATTCACTTTAAGGTCAGCCTGTACCTTCCCTGTAATCAACTGCTTCCAAAACCCTCCCAAAGCCAGAACAGGTGTTTCATTCATGCTGTCTGTCTACCTGGCAAGGGCCCAAATACTTTCCTTTAAAGCCTGACCTCCATATTACTCCGGCGCGCACTGAAAACGTGCGTGTGCCGTCTGCTAGGCATGCTTCAGGCTTGGTCATCGTTAGCTGCGTGGTTTTTTTTGCACAAATCTAACAGGAGCACAGCTGCTTTTTATGTTAATAACTAAACCACGCTTTAGATTTACTCCACACAGCTCTCCCTTCAGCCAGAATGGCCCTGAAGGGCCCTGTGGATTTAACGAGCTGACATGTCAGCAGAGATCAGCTCACCCACCAGAAAAGTGCAGCTACTTCTAGGGTGAGGCACGGTGGCTGCGCAGCACCGCAGGAGAACGGAGGCTACTGGGTCAAATCGAAGCCCCAGAGGAAGCAGGGGGATGAGCGAATGTGCTTGGGATGAAAAGCAGCAGTGATGGGAGCTGATGCAGCCCCTTGAGTGTGGACAAGCACTGGGGGAAGCTAGAAACCTGCAGACAGAACAGGCTGGTACTGCCTGCCCCCAGGGTGGGACAGATCCAGCACTGCACGAGGGCGACTGACTCAAGGCTGACTCAGAGAACAGGATTGCTCCTACCCTGTCACTGTAACTTCTTGGAATACCAGGAAGTTCACTGTCCCACAGATGACTTCACCCTCGCTTGTTCCTGTGCCCCGGGGCTATGTGCAGGAATATTCTTCAGGCACGGGGGCATGACAGACCCTTGCTGCCCTCTAGAAAGATCAGATCCCATCCCGTTTTTCAAAACCCAGGTGGCGATTATCAGGTGCAAGGTTCTTCAGGGATCTCAGAAAGAATAGTTGGCACTTCTACTGCACATCCACACATTTTTTTGTTGCTGCAGTGGGAGGAGTAATTCATGCCAACAAGGACTGCTTGGGCGAAATCATCCGCTGCATTTCCATTCAAGGGGTTTCTATTCTCCTAGCCGTTCTTGAGAGCTCGTGCTAATGTCACAAATAACTCTGGAAACAATGGGTCCTGGAGCAAGTTAGTAGCTAGCATAGCTAAAGGAAGATCTCACCCAGATGAGAAAGGCAAGGCACAGCTGACTGCTGCATAGTTTCCCTCTGCCTGCCCTGCCCCTGTGACTGCATTTTCATTAACTGTGCCTCCATTCAGCTGGAAAGCTGCGAGTTTGCTTACATCAGGGAAAAGCTCTGATTTTATTAGCACTACTAAACCAGCACAAAACAGAGCTCGTGGGCTGTTTGCTAGGTTACTGCAGCACAGCACGGACACAAATTACACCTGCTCCCCAGGACAGCACAGAGCTGCTGCTATGAGAACAGCTCCTGCCTCCAAGCTGGCCTTTTGTCAGTAACTTTTCACCTACACCTGGGGACTTGGAGGTCAGATTTCTTTCCTGTAGTCAGAGTGATTCAGAACTGCTTATCTGATTGTGTTTGGGGAATCTTTCTACTTACAATCTAAACTTGACCGGAGGGGTATGCTCAGATCCGTGTGACAGCCGCAGGTTGCTTGTTTTGCCTTTGTGCGCGGTGGCTGTGCCTCCCCTGCACAGACACACACGCTGTGATGCTCCCCGGGGTGCTGCCCTCCAGCACCAGCTGAAATCTCCACCAGCCCACCATGCCTGCAGTAACTTCCACTGAAAACAAGGAGACTGGTGCCTCTTGCTAACTGGAGTCCCAACACAGCAGGGACACGTTCAAATACTCTTCTGATCTCCGCAGTGTGAACATGCTTGGGTCCTGTTAGGGCTGATTGTCATTTATCAGATCACACAGAGCCAGTTTCCCCAGGACTAATGAGGCCTAAATCATGCCTTAAAGCCCCACCACTATCAAATTCTAGTACATGGACTTGATAAATAGGCTACCTTCTCTGCCAGCCAGGATAATAGTGTTGGTATTTTCCTATGAAGTCCCATTTCTTTAATGAGAAATAACAGATGATTAATGAAAAGTGTCATTAGGGACAAAAAAAGAGGCCTCAGCAACATTTCAAGAACCAAGCTCATCCCACAGGAAGGGTCATCTCAGCAGATATCCCAGACCAGAAGATATCCTTTGGTTTGTCTGTGTGTTTTGCCAGCTTAGAGGGATGCCCAGCCTAAAACACCCTGGCTGTGGCTCCCCTAAGCAATCAGGAATAGCTCTCATGTCAGTCATAAGGATAAGAATTAGAGGGATGTGCACGGACCCAGAAATGCAACAGACTTACTGGACTTAGCAGAACAAACACTAAAATTTGGGATCTCCCTGCTACCTCCAATCAGCAGCATTTAAAAAAGCACAAAGCTGCATGAAGCAGGGAAGCCACGTTCTGGCTGTAAAGCTCCCGTTTTTGCCGCTCCTCAGCAGCTTTTCTAATTGCTCTGCACATGTTTTCCCAGATGAAATCAGAACCGTGGGTCTTATAAACAGTGCCAGCTGGTAAAGAGGTTAGATGCAGTCTGAAAAAAAAAAAAAAAAAAGGTTGAAATGAAGGATTTCTTCCCTCATCCCTTTCAAAGCAGTTTTTGAACGTGGGAAATAACCTCATATCTCAAATCCAGGAAATTGAACGGCTGGTACCAGTGGCACTGGTATAAGGAGGACTTGGTGCCTCTGCCACCCCAGCAGGCTGTGCGGGGTCAGCAGGCAGCCAGGAGGATTCAGCTGAGGGATGGGAAGCAAGGAGCAGCCACCCTGACAGGAGTAAGACCCTTACTGTAACCTTCTGCAGACAAACCACTGAGATAAAAACCAGTCTCGATGCAGGGGTTTTGCATTTTCTTCTCACTCCAGAAAGGGCACGGGCAACAAAAGGTGTGGGAGAGGGCAGCTCCTCTGGAGTAACAAAGATCAACGTGGACACACAGGAGTCAGCACCCTGGGTTTGCACCACCGCCACCAAACGCACTCGTGTTTGCATTACTTTGATTTGAGCATGAGGAGACATCCATACCTGCATTTCCACTTCAGAGCTGGAAAGAGGGAGATTATTTATGGCCCAAGACACTCCGCAGGGCAAAAGGAAGTGACGGGTGACAGAGTTTAGCTCCAGCTGCACATTGTGGGTTTTGCCTATGGAGAATGCTTTGCCTTTTTATTTTTTTATTCTTCCTCGGGATGCACTCAATCCAAGCACAATATTGACAATAAACTCTTCTTTCCGAGATTCCCAGTCCTAATCCGTGGGACTTGGAGAGGGCGAAAGCATTGTAATGAAATATTAGCAAGAGTTGCCTTGGTAACTGCCCAGATGAAGCCCTCTTATATTCACTGAAGTTCTCCCAGCGTGACTAATACCTCCTGGGCTATAGTTACACCACTCCGAACGCCCTGAATGCACGACCAAGTAAGCAGAGCAAACACACTCAGGCCCCATTTACACAGTTATGGCTTAATCTGATTATTTTGTACTTTGACTGAGTGCAGGGGAAATTTGCAGGGCTTCACTTTGCAATCGCCCCTTCGCTTTCATCTTGCACTTCTCGCTAATTCAAGCTAATATTTCCCATCCAGCATTTCCTAAGGCAGAACAAACCCCAGCCTAACAGCTGAGCACAAACTGCACTCATCTGTTAAAATGCATTTAGCAGCGTTTTCTTTCCCCTGCTAACCTTATCAGCGAGCGTAGCAGGTGAGGAATGTGGAGGGCCCTCGTGCAATGCAAAGCAAGGAGTGCTGCATGCACAGCCCTCACCAGCCCCCTGGCAGCAAAATTCAGCTCACAGTTTTCAGCGACTTAAAACCATCGGTGTGAAAGAAAACCAGCAGAACCCCAGGACACAGGGAAAGGCACTGGCAGAGATCCTTACCTGACCTGAACAAGCCACCTCTTCCCATCACTTCCCTCTCTGCAAGCTCCCAGGCACCATGTGCACGCTGCTACCCTTCTGATGGGTGGAATCTGAGTTGCTCAGGTACGTGCCCTTGGCCACGTAAAGCTTAAGGCTTGCACAGATCTGAGATTTTCTTTTGCTTGAGTAGGGGCCTGCAAAGATATCCCCCAGGCTGCAGTGCTGCTGTCCCCCAAGAGGCTGGGACAGTCCCACATATACAGGACCGTGACAGCAGAGGGAACATAAGTGGCTCCTTTGTAAACCACAGCTGACAGCAGCAGAGTGCTATCACCACTCCAAACTCAGGCTCTCTCTGTGCACTGGCTCCCTCCATCCCAACCATCCAGATAACCCTTTATTTTCCTGTTGCAAAGCTCCTTTCACTGACAGAACTGAGGATTTAGAGGTCCCTGAGAGGATGACTCTGCAGCCCTGCTCTTCATAACCCATAGTCCAGCTCTTGCTGCTGGGAGTACGGGTCTGACAATTTGCTTCCCTGAGTGGGATCAGGGGCACAACGCCTGCATGAGGGGAAGACTGGCAAGACCAAGAGTTGTCGCATAGTTTCAGTGTTTTGGAAATGCATAAAATGTGTTCATTTGGGGAATCTCAGAATTCAGACACCTATTTTTTTTTTCCAGCACACAAAGCTCCCAAGACTCCTTTTTTAGACGTGAGACAGGGCAACTGCAATATCAGGGGCAGGCAGAGCGACAACATGCGCTCTGATTTCCTTTCTTTGGTTAAATTGGGGAATGTCAGTAGCTCTCCAAGCATTTGAGCTGAAAGGCTGAGGACAGCTCAGCTAACACCCCGTAACTCCTGCGTGGTGACCACTGAGCTATATCCTATTGCAGCTACACGATGACTTGAGTCTCCACACCTGCCTGTGGGCTTTCATCTCCGAGTGGGCCATGAGCCATAACCACGTCCTCTGCAGGAATTAGCCTCGGCCAGCTAAGGCCTTGCTTTCCTGGTGAAAGCAAAAGGTCACAGCAGATTTTGATCTCCTTCCTGCAACTCAGGGTGTGTGGCAAAGGGCTGCTGCGATGCTGCAGCTGTGGTTCTGCAGACAAGACACTGAAAAGGCTTGGAAAGAGGCAGTGCAAGGTTTGCTACCAGAAGAGGGGCTGCAGAACAGGGGCCTTTTGGCTGCGATATTTGCCTGACCGGTGGGTAAAAACTGCAACCTGCACTGCACAGGATATTCACACCTCCTGGTGCCTGCTTGGGCTGTGCCCATCACAGCATATTCCTGAAAAAACAAATTATTCAGCAAAGAGGAACAACGGATACAGCAGCACAGCCTCTCCTGGCACCAATGGCTCATGCACAGTTTGGTTCTGTGCTGCACACATGGATGGGCTCCTCAGAGTCAATTTATAGGGGATACACGGGAACATTACTGCTCACTCCTAAGCCTTTCACCAGCACCGACTGGCTCACCCTGTTAGTGCCCAGCACAGCCTGGGTGTGCTGCAGTAAAGGTGGCATTTACACTTTTCGTCAGTGTTTGTCCCTTCCACGTAGCATGAGCTGCTTTTTACACCCGTGTCCACCACAGATAAGAACTCGCCATAGTTTGGGCTCCATATCAGGAAAAGATTTTACATATTTCCATTGTCACAGGCATTAATCTGAAATCTAAATTACTTCCTATTTGGGAAAACATCTGAGCTTTTTCCATGCACATTATTCCTCCAGTAGCTTAATAGGAACAGCTAGCTATTTGGCACTTAAAAATAACCCCCCCTCCAGTAGGAAAAGATAGCAAATAGGAAAATAGGAGCTTCCTCCAAAGCAGAAGACCTGTTAGCCTGTTTCTAACACCCCGGAGAAAGATGGTGCCACAGCCAAGAACCTGGGCTACAGCTGAGGCTCAAATCCCTTCCCTGCTAGCTTCCTGCATTACTCTGGACACATCACGTAGCTTTATCTTTGCGTCTCATCACCAACTCAAAATCAAAAGTAGTAGCAGTCGTAGTGGGGTGTTATGAGAATAAAAGCTGTGAGAGCTGCACTCAGCCATCAGCTGGTGATGGACTTTGCTAAAACCAGCTAAGCCCTGCTTGATTTTTTATGTCAAATAAACTGCAGTGAATATCCCACACAGGCGGTCAGGCCTCTCCAAGTCACCTTCCTGGAGATTAAATGGCAAACAAAAACTGACACGTTTGCCAGGATTGACACAATTCAGAATCAGGATGATCCCTAAACTCCACTCCAAGGGCTGGTGAATGGGAAAAACATCACCAGCTCTGATGCACACAGCAGGCTGAGAGATTTCTCCGGTATTTCTCCAAGGTTATGAGCTGGGGAAGCTGTGGCCGGGTGCTAAAGCAGCTTCTCTGCGAGCTGCCCTGATGAGCTGGAGAACTTTGGTTCGTCCCAGAGGATGAGCTGCTGTGCAGAAAGGCTGCTACATCCCTAGAGGTCAGAAACCTTTGATGATAACCACGGGGAAGCACTTTGGGATCTCTCCATGCAAAAATGTTGGTGTGGTTTTCCAGACATAACATTTCACATCAGGCAGTTGGAAACATAATAGAGACTCGTCATGGGTTTATTCTTCAACTGCTGGTTTTCAGTGTGAGATTTTCTTCCCGTGTAATAACCTGCAATTTCCTCAGCACTTTAGGGAAGGTTTGGATGGTGCAGAACCTTTGTACAGTCATCCAGGTAACCAAAGAAATCCTCTTAAATGCAGAATGGCTGGTTTGCTGGGGTAGGTCCTTTTCCTGCTTTTAAAAAGTTTGTGTTAATACAATGGATAATATTTTAAATAAAGAAGAAAGAAACCTCAGAACCACAGCTGGGATATTTGTGGAAGGTTCCTCTCCAGTTTTCAAAGATCCTAGAAAAACTGGCAAGGAAACCAAAAGCTGTTTTACCTTCTTTCAAAACATTAAAGGGAAAAAGGCACTTTGCGGATTAGGAGATTAAAATTACAAATACACTATCTGGTAATTTTATAGTAATTAAAGTCATTAACTTGAGTGTATGCTGCCACTGCAGCTGGTTCAGGCTTTCAGAATTTTATTTAAAGGACCCACATTATTAAAGAGCTTCAGATGTGGAATTACTGATGAAAGGTATCCACTCCGGATTGATCCATAGCTCTGAACTTTTAAGGACTCCTGAGATGAAAGCCGTTTGGAAACTCCTTTTGTGATTTATGCATATAGTGCCTGACATCCTCATCTTCATGCTAGGGATTTATTCCTTCCCTAATGAGGTGAAGGTCAGGCATGCCACGCTCGTTTTGGAAACGGAGAGGGCATGGGCGTGTGCCCATTGGCATTCTTGCCTTGAGCTCTGCACTTCAAGCATGAGGTATGAATAAAGGAATTTAATTAGTTCTTGCCTGCTTCCATGAAACTGCTCTAGAGGGAGGGATGCAGGGAGTGTAATAAACAGAGTATGTGATTTGCATGTTAATAAAGGTACGTACACTTTCTCTGGACAAGCCTTGACTTGATACCAAGATTAGAACTTGCACAAACCCCAACTTGGTTCCAAAACAAGCCCACCACACACAGCAGTATGAGTTTCACAGGGCTTTAAACTTAATTACAATCTATTCTGCTTTTACTGTTCAGCGTCTCTCTGGCTGTTCCCTGGCCTGCAGCTCACAGAAGAAGCAGATTAAGCGCTTTGGAGAGTTTATCAAATCCTTATTATTACAGGCACTCGCTGGGTTTGGGAGAGGAAGCGTCAGATTCTCGTTTGCTCGTTGTTGATCGTGTTTCGGGCTGGAGAGAATGGAGGAGAGCTGCTCGCTGCACAGGAGGGACTGAAGCCATGGTTTGACAACATGTTGTCTTTGGCAGCAGTGTCAGCCTAATCTCTTTCTGCTCTCCTTCCCCTTCTGGCTGTGCCAACATAACCATTTGTGGAACCAGGCTGTGAAACAGAACAGGGAACTGACTCAGGTATAAAAAGGAATGCAAAATAATTTTTTTTTTTTTTTTACAGTTTATTTTTTTTAACCTATCTTAAGCTTTCCCTATGAGACTGCAAGACTCAGACATCTGGAAGCACAACTATTTCAGTACAGGGCTGTTAAAACAGGTAAGCACTAGGAGCTGTCGAGAGGGAGGACATCTAGCTCTTGCTGATTTAAGACAGCCATTCCTAAAACCAGGAGGAATGATGTAAAGCTATGATGTAGTGAAGTGGCACGTCACTAGGCCAGAAAAAAACTGATCCATCCATTTTAGGGGAGAGAAGACAGGTCAATACGCTTATAGCTGAGTTTTTTATTCTTGGAGCACACAGGTTGTGCTGTTTCAACTAGACTTACCAATCATGTTAGGACAAAATCACAAACGTGTTGCTGAAGAATTCTCTAGCCAAATCCAGACTGGTGATACAAATAGCACAGTTAGTTTCAGGAAAGATGAATCAGCAGAAATAAAATGAAAAAAAAATATAAACAAAACAAAAGAAAGAACTTGAAGTTCTTATCTGGGAGCTGGGTTGAGCCCTTTTTTTCTCGTGAGTTTCATGTTTTTTCTTGGAAGAATGACTTGCCTGCATGCCAGGCTCCCAGCTGCAATCTGCTGCAGGCAGAGCAGATGTGATGCTACACACTGAGGTAAAAGCCTCTCCTAGAATGACTGAAAAGACAAACTCACATCGTGGCGTGGCCCATGGCATCAGCAGGGGACAGGCACCCTGAACCACTGCAGGTACAGGTGGCGATGGTGTCTCCCGACAGGAATTTGGAAGCACAGCCGTGTTCTCGGGGAGAGATCTGGGTGGTCTCTGATGCAGCTCGCGCTGGTAATTTGTGATAAAACACCATCTTGGCAACATCCCCCAAACACCTTCCCCAAACACAAAGCCCAACTTTGTCCCTGGAGCATAGCATTCAACCCGACACAGCTGCTCTGAACGCAGTCCAAAGGCACTGCAGAGGGTGGGAGGTACACGGGAAAACCCTGCAGACGTTTAGGTGAAGCTGCCTGCTCACTTCCCCCAAACCCTCATTTTACGGCTCTGGCACGGCTTCTGCAGTGGTTTCTGGTGCTTTCATCGGGCCCCAACGGCTCGGTGGGCTCGCTCCCAGATCCTCCCCACCCCATTAAACCACCTGCACCAGCTGGACTTGGCCTTCAGCCCCCCCAAGCCATCCTAAAACATCCAGGGGTTTTGGGGGGAGATCCACCTTTACACTTTTAAACCCCAGAGTATTTCACAAGGTGTACCACGGGAGAGGATTTTTTGAGACAACATGACTTGCAGTCCAAATCTGCACGCCTTAAAGTGGTTAAATTTTAAGGTAAACGATGAACTTCTGAAAACCAGGCCTGCTACAGCAGACAACCAAAATCCTTAGCTCTGCTCAGCAGTGCTGCCCGGCACTCATAAGATTAGGAGAAAAGGATCCCACATGAATGTACCAAAACGTACAGCATGACAGCAGGCTGCTGTTCTCCACATAACGCCGCGTCGCTGACACTCTGTCCCTGAGAACCTCGCACCATCCGAGCCAGCAGTAAATCCCCGAATTCTTTGCCAAGTAGACACATCCTGTTACTCCTCTTTACAACTTCAGAAATGAAGGCAAAGGAGTCATGTCATTTACACGAGGTCACAGTGAGTCCATGCCAGATTTCTTCAAAAATAGCTGAAAATCCTCCCCAAACACCTCCACTGTCAAACTGCAAGTTTGAAAGGCGGAGAGCTGGAGAACAGCACAAGCTCCATCCACCAAACAAAAATCCCTGCAGAATTCCTCAGGCATGCACTAAAACCCTACAACTCGTCCCGATATTTTTTCCACCCTTTTGGTGATTGCTAATCTTTACGGCGTTTACATTCCGTGTATCATTTTTATAACCAGTGATCAGAAAGGGATTATGAGCAGGGGCTGCAAGTTATTCACACAGGGGCTCTGTTTATCTGAGCAAAAGGAGCAGCTCTGCTCCTTTAACCATTTGCACGGTGGCAGAAACACCCTCACGGACATGCACATGGCCAATTGGCTGTCCTACATGGAGAAGTAACATCTCTTAAACACGCAGCAGACACAAACCCCAGGCAGGCTGTCATTTTTACACCCAGTTTCCATCCATCTTTTCTGAAATCAACATCAGCGATCGCATCCCTTCTCCCACACTGCCCAGAGTGTGCTGGGAGCGCTCTGACGAAAGAGAGCTGTGACCCGAGGACCCCTGGCAGGCACAATTTTGAAAAGTCCCAGCGCCGATCTAAATTCATACCAGAGGTCACGTCATCCCCTGGGGACTTGCTGGGGCCACAGCTCAGCTACAAGAACTGGGCTGCCCAAATCCACCAGAAGGAAACTGAAGTCCTGCCCATGCCACTGGATTTAGTTTACCTCGGCTGCCAGTGCCCACCGCCTTGGATGCAAAGGTTGGTTATTCATTTAAGATGCAGCTGGCACCTCTTAATGCTAACATGAAGTCTGACAAGGCTCCCTTGATCCTCTGCAAACATCCCAGCCTTGATAGCAGAAATGCTGTAGCTGCCGTTTTGAAGTAACGAGTGGTATCGCCCTGCTCCCACTTCCCTTTGAGCCAGAAGATCAGAAGAAAAAAAAAAATTACAAGAAAAAAAGGAGCAAGGCCTTAAAGAAAGCAATCAAGTGTCTGTAAATATTCAGCAGCTAAGAAAGGAAATGGATTCACTGATGCATAACAGCATCTTCTGAAATATCAGGAAGAACAGAGGCTGCTCTCATCTAGGAAGTTAGATGTAATGAGAACAAAGCAACTGCAGAAGGGAAGGAAAAGGGACCTCAGGAGACTTTCCAGGGCAGGAAAGGGTTCCAGGTTATGGCAAAAACGGAGAGTCAGGGATTTAATGCTTGTAAGGTCATACTGCAGACTTTCTGGGGAGTGGATTCTCCCTTCGTGCTTGCTTGCAGAGTGCCCTAATGCCTTTGAAGTACTGTATAAATTATACAACAACCAAGAAGAGTGCAACTTACTGGTCTGGGAGGCCTTTACCCTTGTTTAAAGACCACTCCCTCTATACAGATACTCAAGTTACTTCAGAAAAAAAGAAAAGAAAAAAAAAAAAAGCCGGCATTCAATCCTTTTTCCTACCAGGTGTGTGTTTCATCTCCTGCCTAGCTATTGTGTCTCTGGCCTCGGCAAACACAACGCCTGTGCTGCTGCCTCTCCGGGCTGGAAGCAGCTGTGCTGCCTGCCTGGGGCTGGGCACGGGGCACGGGGACTCCTTTGTGCCCCACTGTAAGACAAGCCATGGAAACCAAGCTGCTGTAACATCTGGAAACCAGCTTCCTCAGCAAAATCGGGACGTGCGTGCCCAGTTCTGTTGCTGATGGGGAAAGGAGGAGTTAGTTGGAAGGAGAACCTGACAGCCCCGATCTTTAGCTGACAGGAGCTGTCTGCCTGCAGTAAATCAGGGCTGGGAGGCGCTCCGCGGGCCATGAAGGTGATCGGCAGGCTTCTGAGGCAGCACCAGCAAATCCACCACGGGGGATCCCTCCCCAGGAATGAACCTGCTGTGGGTTGGGGTCCCCTGGGACATTTATGGGCCGTGCTGCTGCCCTCTGCACGAGGTGAGTGCCCCTGGGGCGCAGCACGCCTCAGCAGGAGAGGAGCTGAGGTTTTGCAGGGCGCTCGGCACACTCCCTGCTCCCAGCCCTGCAGGTAGGAGCACCCACCTAAATCCACAGCCCCTCCCCGCCTCCCCCGCAGCCTGTTGTTGCATTCGCAGTCAAAAGCAAGCCTTGGGGACAACCGCAGACAGCTCTGGGAGGCAAAGGTTACAGGTGTGCCCTGCGCTCCCTCGCGGGGTGAGCTGCTGTCGGCAGAAGGGGCTCCAGGCCCCGGGGTGACAGCTTGACGAATGACATGCCACATCAAGGCTGGCAGCCCCTCTGCCTGGGAGGAGCGCAGAGCTTCACGAGCATTTTTCTCCTCTGAAATCATTCCCCTGCCTGGCTGCCATTTCTAGCCCCTTCAGCTCATTTCTACGCCTTCATGAACTATGTTGGAGATAAAAGGTACCAGGAGATCCCCTCCTCGAGGTGGAGGCGGTCGGCCCCTCAGGGAGCTCCAGGTTTGAGGCTGGTGATTGTCCCAGACACTTCCTGGCACAAAGGGTGGCTGTGGCAATGGGGACAACTGCCCTGGGGGACCTGGTGTTGTCTTCTCACCCCTTACACAGCTGCATGATGTGGACAACAGGGCAGCTCATCCCACAGGTCACCCCTGGCTCTTCGCAGTTAGTGGGAGTTACTTCAGCTTCTTCCCAGCCTGACTTCGGCTCTTCGCAGCCCCAAGAAGCCTCAGGAGGTGTTCTGCAGGCTGATCACTGCCCTTCATCTTCACAACTGGTAGGAGCAGAAATTGTCAAAGCACAAGTCTTTAACTCCAGTCATTCATTCTCTTATTTCAGGCAAAGTGGGGAGAAAAGAAAGAAAAGAAAAGAAAAGAAAAGAAAAGAAAAGAAAAGAAAAGAAAAGAAAAGAAAAGAAAAGAAAAGAAAAGAAAAGAAAAGAAAAGAAAAGAAAAGAAAAGAAAAGAAAAGAAAAGAAAAGAAAAGAAAAGAAAAGAAAAGAAAAGAAAAGAAAAGAAAAGAAAAGAAAAGAAAAGAAAAGAAAAGAAAAGAAAAGAAAAGAAAAGAAAAGAAAAAGCCAAGTCCATATAGAAAAATTATTATTATTATTATTTTTTAACTGAAAAAATAAAGATGACCGAGGCTGCAGAATTCTTTTTACTAGAAGAAAGTAGGCAAGGCAAGAAACACCAAGGAAGAGCCTAACCATGTGAAGCTGGTGCATACTGAAGTGTCTGAAGGCTTGCAGCACAGACACCAAATCCACCACTATCAAATTCTAGTACATGGACTTGATAAATAGGCTACCTTCTCTGCCAGCCAGGATAATAGTGTTGGTATTTTCCTATGAAGTCCCATTTCTTTAATGAGAAATAACAGATGATTAATGAAAAGTGTCATTAGGGACAAAAAAAGAGGCCTCAGCAACATTTCAAGAACCAAGCTCATCCCACAGGAAGGGTCATCTCAGCAGATATCCCAGACCAGAAGATATCCTTTGGTTTGTCTGTGTGTTTTGCCAGCTTAGAGGGATGCCCAGCCTAAAACACCCTGGCTGTGGCTCCCCTAAGCAATCAGGAATAGCTCTCATGTCAGTCATAAGGATAAGAATTAGAGGGATGTGCACGGACCCAGAAATGCAACAGACTTACTGGACTTAGCAGAACAAACACTAAAATTTGGGATCTCCCTGCTACCTCCAATCAGCAGCATTTAAAAAAGCACAAAGCTGCATGAAGCAGGGAAGCCACGTTCTGGCTGTAAAGCTCCCGTTTTTGCCGCTCCTCAGCAGCTTTTCTAATTGCTCTGCACATGTTTTCCCAGATGAAATCAGAACCGTGGGTCTTATAAACAGTGCCAGCTGGTAAAGAGGTTAGATGCAGTCTGAAAAAAAAAAAAAAAAAAGGTTGAAATGAAGGATTTCTTCCCTCATCCCTTTCAAAGCAGTTTTTGAACGTGGGAAATAACCTCATATCTCAAATCCAGGAAATTGAACGGCTGGTACCAGTGGCACTGGTATAAGGAGGACTTGGTGCCTCTGCCACCCCAGCAGGCTGTGCGGGGTCAGCAGGCAGCCAGGAGGATTCAGCTGAGGGATGGGAAGCAAGGAGCAGCCACCCTGACAGGAGTAAGACCCTTACTGTAACCTTCTGCAGACAAACCACTGAGATAAAAACCAGTCTCGATGCAGGGGTTTTGCATTTTCTTCTCACTCCAGAAAGGGCACGGGCAACAAAAGGTGTGGGAGAGGGCAGCTCCTCTGGAGTAACAAAGATCAACGTGGACACACAGGAGTCAGCACCCTGGGTTTGCACCACCGCCACCAAACGCACTCGTGTTTGCATTACTTTGATTTGAGCATGAGGAGACATCCATACCTGCATTTCCACTTCAGAGCTGGAAAGAGGGAGATTATTTATGGCCCAAGACACTCCGCAGGGCAAAAGGAAGTGACGGGTGACAGAGTTTAGCTCCAGCTGCACATTGTGGGTTTTGCCTATGGAGAATGCTTTGCCTTTTTATTTTTTTATTCTTCCTCGGGATGCACTCAATCCAAGCACAATATTGACAATAAACTCTTCTTTCCGAGATTCCCAGTCCTAATCCGTGGGACTTGGAGAGGGCGAAAGCATTGTAATGAAATATTAGCAAGAGTTGCCTTGGTAACTGCCCAGATGAAGCCCTCTTATATTCACTGAAGTTCTCCCAGCGTGACTAATACCTCCTGGGCTATAGTTACACCACTCCGAACGCCCTGAATGCACGACCAAGTAAGCAGAGCAAACACACTCAGGCCCCATTTACACAGTTATGGCTTAATCTGATTATTTTGTACTTTGACTGAGTGCAGGGGAAATTTGCAGGGCTTCACTTTGCAATCGCCCCTTCGCTTTCATCTTGCACTTCTCGCTAATTCAAGCTAATATTTCCCATCCAGCATTTCCTAAGGCAGAACAAACCCCAGCCTAACAGCTGAGCACAAACTGCACTCATCTGTTAAAATGCATTTAGCAGCGTTTTCTTTCCCCTGCTAACCTTATCAGCGAGCGTAGCAGGTGAGGAATGTGGAGGGCCCTCGTGCAATGCAAAGCAAGGAGTGCTGCATGCACAGCCCTCACCAGCCCCCTGGCAGCAAAATTCAGCTCACAGTTTTCAGCGACTTAAAACCATCGGTGTGAAAGAAAACCAGCAGAACCCCAGGACACAGGGAAAGGCACTGGCAGAGATCCTTACCTGACCTGAACAAGCCACCTCTTCCCATCACTTCCCTCTCTGCAAGCTCCCAGGCACCATGTGCACGCTGCTACCCTTCTGATGGGTGGAATCTGAGTTGCTCAGGTACGTGCCCTTGGCCACGTAAAGCTTAAGGCTTGCACAGATCTGAGATTTTCTTTTGCTTGAGTAGGGGCCTGCAAAGATATCCCCCAGGCTGCAGTGCTGCTGTCCCCCAAGAGGCTGGGACAGTCCCACATATACAGGACCGTGACAGCAGAGGGAACATAAGTGGCTCCTTTGTAAACCACAGCTGACAGCAGCAGAGTGCTATCACCACTCCAAACTCAGGCTCTCTCTGTGCACTGGCTCCCTCCATCCCAACCATCCAGATAACCCTTTATTTTCCTGTTGCAAAGCTCCTTTCACTGACAGAACTGAGGATTTAGAGGTCCCTGAGAGGATGACTCTGCAGCCCTGCTCTTCATAACCCATAGTCCAGCTCTTGCTGCTGGGAGTACGGGTCTGACAATTTGCTTCCCTGAGTGGGATCAGGGGCACAACGCCTGCATGAGGGGAAGACTGGCAAGACCAAGAGTTGTCGCATAGTTTCAGTGTTTTGGAAATGCATAAAATGTGTTCATTTGGGGAATCTCAGAATTCAGACACCTATTTTTTTTTTCCAGCACACAAAGCTCCCAAGACTCCTTTTTTAGACGTGAGACAGGGCAACTGCAATATCAGGGGCAGGCAGAGCGACAACATGCGCTCTGATTTCCTTTCTTTGGTTAAATTGGGGAATGTCAGTAGCTCTCCAAGCATTTGAGCTGAAAGGCTGAGGACAGCTCAGCTAACACCCCGTAACTCCTGCGTGGTGACCACTGAGCTATATCCTATTGCAGCTACACGATGACTTGAGTCTCCACACCTGCCTGTGGGCTTTCATCTCCGAGTGGGCCATGAGCCATAACCACGTCCTCTGCAGGAATTAGCCTCGGCCAGCTAAGGCCTTGCTTTCCTGGTGAAAGCAAAAGGTCACAGCAGATTTTGATCTCCTTCCTGCAACTCAGGGTGTGTGGCAAAGGGCTGCTGCGATGCTGCAGCTGTGGTTCTGCAGACAAGACACTGAAAAGGCTTGGAAAGAGGCAGTGCAAGGTTTGCTACCAGAAGAGGGGCTGCAGAACAGGGGCCTTTTGGCTGCGATATTTGCCTGACCGGTGGGTAAAAACTGCAACCTGCACTGCACAGGATATTCACACCTCCTGGTGCCTGCTTGGGCTGTGCCCATCACAGCATATTCCTGAAAAAACAAATTATTCAGCAAAGAGGAACAACGGATACAGCAGCACAGCCTCTCCTGGCACCAATGGCTCATGCACAGTTTGGTTCTGTGCTGCACACATGGATGGGCTCCTCAGAGTCAATTTATAGGGGATACACGGGAACATTACTGCTCACTCCTAAGCCTTTCACCAGCACCGACTGGCTCACCCTGTTAGTGCCCAGCACAGCCTGGGTGTGCTGCAGTAAAGGTGGCATTTACACTTTTCGTCAGTGTTTGTCCCTTCCACGTAGCATGAGCTGCTTTTTACACCCGTGTCCACCACAGATAAGAACTCGCCATAGTTTGGGCTCCATATCAGGAAAAGATTTTACATATTTCCATTGTCACAGGCATTAATCTGAAATCTAAATTACTTCCTATTTGGGAAAACATCTGAGCTTTTTCCATGCACATTATTCCTCCAGTAGCTTAATAGGAACAGCTAGCTATTTGGCACTTAAAAATAACCCCCCCTCCAGTAGGAAAAGATAGCAAATAGGAAAATAGGAGCTTCCTCCAAAGCAGAAGACCTGTTAGCCTGTTTCTAACACCCCGGAGAAAGATGGTGCCACAGCCAAGAACCTGGGCTACAGCTGAGGCTCAAATCCCTTCCCTGCTAGCTTCCTGCATTACTCTGGACACATCACGTAGCTTTATCTTTGCGTCTCATCACCAACTCAAAATCAAAAGTAGTAGCAGTCGTAGTGGGGTGTTATGAGAATAAAAGCTGTGAGAGCTGCACTCAGCCATCAGCTGGTGATGGACTTTGCTAAAACCAGCTAAGCCCTGCTTGATTTTTTATGTCAAATAAACTGCAGTGAATATCCCACACAGGCGGTCAGGCCTCTCCAAGTCACCTTCCTGGAGATTAAATGGCAAACAAAAACTGACACGTTTGCCAGGATTGACACAATTCAGAATCAGGATGATCCCTAAACTCCACTCCAAGGGCTGGTGAATGGGAAAAACATCACCAGCTCTGATGCACACAGCAGGCTGAGAGATTTCTCCGGTATTTCTCCAAGGTTATGAGCTGGGGAAGCTGTGGCCGGGTGCTAAAGCAGCTTCTCTGCGAGCTGCCCTGATGAGCTGGAGAACTTTGGTTCGTCCCAGAGGATGAGCTGCTGTGCAGAAAGGCTGCTACATCCCTAGAGGTCAGAAACCTTTGATGATAACCACGGGGAAGCACTTTGGGATCTCTCCATGCAAAAATGTTGGTGTGGTTTTCCAGACATAACATTTCACATCAGGCAGTTGGAAACATAATAGAGACTCGTCATGGGTTTATTCTTCAACTGCTGGTTTTCAGTGTGAGATTTTCTTCCCGTGTAATAACCTGCAATTTCCTCAGCACTTTAGGGAAGGTTTGGATGGTGCAGAACCTTTGTACAGTCATCCAGGTAACCAAAGAAATCCTCTTAAATGCAGAATGGCTGGTTTGCTGGGGTAGGTCCTTTTCCTGCTTTTAAAAAGTTTGTGTTAATACAATGGATAATATTTTAAATAAAGAAGAAAGAAACCTCAGAACCACAGCTGGGATATTTGTGGAAGGTTCCTCTCCAGTTTTCAAAGATCCTAGAAAAACTGGCAAGGAAACCAAAAGCTGTTTTACCTTCTTTCAAAACATTAAAGGGAAAAAGGCACTTTGCGGATTAGGAGATTAAAATTACAAATACACTATCTGGTAATTTTATAGTAATTAAAGTCATTAACTTGAGTGTATGCTGCCACTGCAGCTGGTTCAGGCTTTCAGAATTTTATTTAAAGGACCCACATTATTAAAGAGCTTCAGATGTGGAATTACTGATGAAAGGTATCCACTCCGGATTGATCCATAGCTCTGAACTTTTAAGGACTCCTGAGATGAAAGCCGTTTGGAAACTCCTTTTGTGATTTATGCATATAGTGCCTGACATCCTCATCTTCATGCTAGGGATTTATTCCTTCCCTAATGAGGTGAAGGTCAGGCATGCCACGCTCGTTTTGGAAACGGAGAGGGCATGGGCGTGTGCCCATTGGCATTCTTGCCTTGAGCTCTGCACTTCAAGCATGAGGTATGAATAAAGGAATTTAATTAGTTCTTGCCTGCTTCCATGAAACTGCTCTAGAGGGAGGGATGCAGGGAGTGTAATAAACAGAGTATGTGATTTGCATGTTAATAAAGGTACGTACACTTTCTCTGGACAAGCCTTGACTTGATACCAAGATTAGAACTTGCACAAACCCCAACTTGGTTCCAAAACAAGCCCACCACACACAGCAGTATGAGTTTCACAGGGCTTTAAACTTAATTACAATCTATTCTGCTTTTACTGTTCAGCGTCTCTCTGGCTGTTCCCTGGCCTGCAGCTCACAGAAGAAGCAGATTAAGCGCTTTGGAGAGTTTATCAAATCCTTATTATTACAGGCACTCGCTGGGTTTGGGAGAGGAAGCGTCAGATTCTCGTTTGCTCGTTGTTGATCGTGTTTCGGGCTGGAGAGAATGGAGGAGAGCTGCTCGCTGCACAGGAGGGACTGAAGCCATGGTTTGACAACATGTTGTCTTTGGCAGCAGTGTCAGCCTAATCTCTTTCTGCTCTCCTTCCCCTTCTGGCTGTGCCAACATAACCATTTGTGGAACCAGGCTGTGAAACAGAACAGGGAACTGACTCAGGTATAAAAAGGAATGCAAAATAATTTTTTTTTTTTTTTTACAGTTTATTTTTTTTAACCTATCTTAAGCTTTCCCTATGAGACTGCAAGACTCAGACATCTGGAAGCACAACTATTTCAGTACAGGGCTGTTAAAACAGGTAAGCACTAGGAGCTGTCGAGAGGGAGGACATCTAGCTCTTGCTGATTTAAGACAGCCATTCCTAAAACCAGGAGGAATGATGTAAAGCTATGATGTAGTGAAGTGGCACGTCACTAGGCCAGAAAAAAACTGATCCATCCATTTTAGGGGAGAGAAGACAGGTCAATACGCTTATAGCTGAGTTTTTTATTCTTGGAGCACACAGGTTGTGCTGTTTCAACTAGACTTACCAATCATGTTAGGACAAAATCACAAACGTGTTGCTGAAGAATTCTCTAGCCAAATCCAGACTGGTGATACAAATAGCACAGTTAGTTTCAGGAAAGATGAATCAGCAGAAATAAAATGAAAAAAAAATATAAACAAAACAAAAGAAAGAACTTGAAGTTCTTATCTGGGAGCTGGGTTGAGCCCTTTTTTTCTCGTGAGTTTCATGTTTTTTCTTGGAAGAATGACTTGCCTGCATGCCAGGCTCCCAGCTGCAATCTGCTGCAGGCAGAGCAGATGTGATGCTACACACTGAGGTAAAAGCCTCTCCTAGAATGACTGAAAAGACAAACTCACATCGTGGCGTGGCCCATGGCATCAGCAGGGGACAGGCACCCTGAACCACTGCAGGTACAGGTGGCGATGGTGTCTCCCGACAGGAATTTGGAAGCACAGCCGTGTTCTCGGGGAGAGATCTGGGTGGTCTCTGATGCAGCTCGCGCTGGTAATTTGTGATAAAACACCATCTTGGCAACATCCCCCAAACACCTTCCCCAAACACAAAGCCCAACTTTGTCCCTGGAGCATAGCATTCAACCCGACACAGCTGCTCTGAACGCAGTCCAAAGGCACTGCAGAGGGTGGGAGGTACACGGGAAAACCCTGCAGACGTTTAGGTGAAGCTGCCTGCTCACTTCCCCCAAACCCTCATTTTACGGCTCTGGCACGGCTTCTGCAGTGGTTTCTGGTGCTTTCATCGGGCCCCAACGGCTCGGTGGGCTCGCTCCCAGATCCTCCCCACCCCATTAAACCACCTGCACCAGCTGGACTTGGCCTTCAGCCCCCCCAAGCCATCCTAAAACATCCAGGGGTTTTGGGGGGAGATCCACCTTTACACTTTTAAACCCCAGAGTATTTCACAAGGTGTACCACGGGAGAGGATTTTTTGAGACAACATGACTTGCAGTCCAAATCTGCACGCCTTAAAGTGGTTAAATTTTAAGGTAAACGATGAACTTCTGAAAACCAGGCCTGCTACAGCAGACAACCAAAATCCTTAGCTCTGCTCAGCAGTGCTGCCCGGCACTCATAAGATTAGGAGAAAAGGATCCCACATGAATGTACCAAAACGTACAGCATGACAGCAGGCTGCTGTTCTCCACATAACGCCGCGTCGCTGACACTCTGTCCCTGAGAACCTCGCACCATCCGAGCCAGCAGTAAATCCCCGAATTCTTTGCCAAGTAGACACATCCTGTTACTCCTCTTTACAACTTCAGAAATGAAGGCAAAGGAGTCATGTCATTTACACGAGGTCACAGTGAGTCCATGCCAGATTTCTTCAAAAATAGCTGAAAATCCTCCCCAAACACCTCCACTGTCAAACTGCAAGTTTGAAAGGCGGAGAGCTGGAGAACAGCACAAGCTCCATCCACCAAACAAAAATCCCTGCAGAATTCCTCAGGCATGCACTAAAACCCTACAACTCGTCCCGATATTTTTTCCACCCTTTTGGTGATTGCTAATCTTTACGGCGTTTACATTCCGTGTATCATTTTTATAACCAGTGATCAGAAAGGGATTATGAGCAGGGGCTGCAAGTTATTCACACAGGGGCTCTGTTTATCTGAGCAAAAGGAGCAGCTCTGCTCCTTTAACCATTTGCACGGTGGCAGAAACACCCTCACGGACATGCACATGGCCAATTGGCTGTCCTACATGGAGAAGTAACATCTCTTAAACACGCAGCAGACACAAACCCCAGGCAGGCTGTCATTTTTACACCCAGTTTCCATCCATCTTTTCTGAAATCAACATCAGCGATCGCATCCCTTCTCCCACACTGCCCAGAGTGTGCTGGGAGCGCTCTGACGAAAGAGAGCTGTGACCCGAGGACCCCTGGCAGGCACAATTTTGAAAAGTCCCAGCGCCGATCTAAATTCATACCAGAGGTCACGTCATCCCCTGGGGACTTGCTGGGGCCACAGCTCAGCTACAAGAACTGGGCTGCCCAAATCCACCAGAAGGAAACTGAAGTCCTGCCCATGCCACTGGATTTAGTTTACCTCGGCTGCCAGTGCCCACCGCCTTGGATGCAAAGGTTGGTTATTCATTTAAGATGCAGCTGGCACCTCTTAATGCTAACATGAAGTCTGACAAGGCTCCCTTGATCCTCTGCAAACATCCCAGCCTTGATAGCAGAAATGCTGTAGCTGCCGTTTTGAAGTAACGAGTGGTATCGCCCTGCTCCCACTTCCCTTTGAGCCAGAAGATCAGAAGAAAAAAAAAAATTACAAGAAAAAAAGGAGCAAGGCCTTAAAGAAAGCAATCAAGTGTCTGTAAATATTCAGCAGCTAAGAAAGGAAATGGATTCACTGATGCATAACAGCATCTTCTGAAATATCAGGAAGAACAGAGGCTGCTCTCATCTAGGAAGTTAGATGTAATGAGAACAAAGCAACTGCAGAAGGGAAGGAAAAGGGACCTCAGGAGACTTTCCAGGGCAGGAAAGGGTTCCAGGTTATGGCAAAAACGGAGAGTCAGGGATTTAATGCTTGTAAGGTCATACTGCAGACTTTCTGGGGAGTGGATTCTCCCTTCGTGCTTGCTTGCAGAGTGCCCTAATGCCTTTGAAGTACTGTATAAATTATACAACAACCAAGAAGAGTGCAACTTACTGGTCTGGGAGGCCTTTACCCTTGTTTAAAGACCACTCCCTCTATACAGATACTCAAGTTACTTCAGAAAAAAAGAAAAGAAAAAAAAAAAAAGCCGGCATTCAATCCTTTTTCCTACCAGGTGTGTGTTTCATCTCCTGCCTAGCTATTGTGTCTCTGGCCTCGGCAAACACAACGCCTGTGCTGCTGCCTCTCCGGGCTGGAAGCAGCTGTGCTGCCTGCCTGGGGCTGGGCACGGGGCACGGGGACTCCTTTGTGCCCCACTGTAAGACAAGCCATGGAAACCAAGCTGCTGTAACATCTGGAAACCAGCTTCCTCAGCAAAATCGGGACGTGCGTGCCCAGTTCTGTTGCTGATGGGGAAAGGAGGAGTTAGTTGGAAGGAGAACCTGACAGCCCCGATCTTTAGCTGACAGGAGCTGTCTGCCTGCAGTAAATCAGGGCTGGGAGGCGCTCCGCGGGCCATGAAGGTGATCGGCAGGCTTCTGAGGCAGCACCAGCAAATCCACCACGGGGGATCCCTCCCCAGGAATGAACCTGCTGTGGGTTGGGGTCCCCTGGGACATTTATGGGCCGTGCTGCTGCCCTCTGCACGAGGTGAGTGCCCCTGGGGCGCAGCACGCCTCAGCAGGAGAGGAGCTGAGGTTTTGCAGGGCGCTCGGCACACTCCCTGCTCCCAGCCCTGCAGGTAGGAGCACCCACCTAAATCCACAGCCCCTCCCCGCCTCCCCCGCAGCCTGTTGTTGCATTCGCAGTCAAAAGCAAGCCTTGGGGACAACCGCAGACAGCTCTGGGAGGCAAAGGTTACAGGTGTGCCCTGCGCTCCCTCGCGGGGTGAGCTGCTGTCGGCAGAAGGGGCTCCAGGCCCCGGGGTGACAGCTTGACGAATGACATGCCACATCAAGGCTGGCAGCCCCTCTGCCTGGGAGGAGCGCAGAGCTTCACGAGCATTTTTCTCCTCTGAAATCATTCCCCTGCCTGGCTGCCATTTCTAGCCCCTTCAGCTCATTTCTACGCCTTCATGAACTATGTTGGAGATAAAAGGTACCAGGAGATCCCCTCCTCGAGGTGGAGGCGGTCGGCCCCTCAGGGAGCTCCAGGTTTGAGGCTGGTGATTGTCCCAGACACTTCCTGGCACAAAGGGTGGCTGTGGCAATGGGGACAACTGCCCTGGGGGACCTGGTGTTGTCTTCTCACCCCTTACACAGCTGCATGATGTGGACAACAGGGCAGCTCATCCCACAGGTCACCCCTGGCTCTTCGCAGTTAGTGGGAGTTACTTCAGCTTCTTCCCAGCCTGACTTCGGCTCTTCGCAGCCCCAAGAAGCCTCAGGAGGTGTTCTGCAGGCTGATCACTGCCCTTCATCTTCACAACTGGTAGGAGCAGAAATTGTCAAAGCACAAGTCTTTAACTCCAGTCATTCATTCTCTTATTTCAGGCAAAGTGGGGAGAAAAGAAAGAAAAGAAAAGAAAAGAAAAGAAAAGAAAAGAAAAGAAAAGAAAAGAAAAGAAAAGAAAAGAAAAGAAAAGAAAAGAAAAGAAAAGAAAAGAAAAGAAAAGAAAAGAAAAGAAAAGAAAAGAAAAGAAAAGAAAAGAAAAGAAAAGAAAAGAAAAGAAAAGAAAAGAAAAGAAAAGAAAAGAAAAGAAAAGAAAAGAAAAGAAAAGAAAAGAAAAGAAAAAGCCAAGTCCATATAGAAAAATTATTATTATTATTATTTTTTAACTGAAAAAATAAAGATGACCGAGGCTGCAGAATTCTTTTTACTAGAAGAAAGTAGGCAAGGCAAGAAACACCAAGGAAGAGCCTAACCATGTGAAGCTGGTGCATACTGAAGTGTCTGAAGGCTTGCAGCACAGACACCAAATCCATGGGAAAGAGCAGCCTGCAGGTCTCCCCCACACCCAGAAGGGCCGAGGCCCATCCCCCTGTTTCAGCAGTTCCACGTGGCGTATCCAACCATGGCTCATAAATCTCAGCTAATCGGGGCACTTCCTTCGGCCCCCAGATCTTTGTTTAATCACTTTCTCTAGACCACGCTGACTTTCCAGATCTTGCAGGCAACAGCTCAGCACTTCCAGCAAGTGCCCTGACCAAACGTCCCAGCTCAGCGTGGCGTCCCCACGGCTCGAGCTGCTGCTGCCTTCGCTCACCCGCAAGGATTGGCAACTGCAACGTCCCCATGGGCTTCCTCGGGGCCGTCTCACAGCAGTGCCCTGCACCACGAGCTAGCTTGGACAAAGGTTTACTGTTAGATACGGCCGCTTGTGCGGTTTAACATGCATCATCTAGCATGCTGACAAAGATTAAATGAGTCATCCTTTAGCAAGTGTTCAGCTGGCCAAGCTCAATCTCGTGGGGATTTCTGACTGTAACTCAAGCTACTTAAATCTGGTCTACATTAGACCCCTGTCAGCCCAAATGGATTAATTCAAAACGTATGTGGGGGTGTAATTGCACCTTTAAATGTAGGCTCAATGAAACCCAAAGGTACTTGGAAGCCCAAGTGACTTCTCATGAAAACCTCTGAAATATGTAAAAACAAGCAGCCTGCTCCTCCAAGGCAGCAGGAATCTGACTCAAAATGCACCTCAGTGAGATCATGTCTCTATCTGATACTGATCCATGGGAAAAAGTTGGTAGCAGTACAAGACACAGTAGCAAAGAGTTTAAATTGTCCATGTCTGGGGACTGTTCTTTGAGCTTTCAGGGAGTGCCTGCTATTAAAATCCTCATGCTGTAAATAGTCCAAAATCAACTATAATTTTAGCTTGTGACTCAAGCAGAAGATAAAAATTATTTTGAAAGCAAAACAAAAGATGCTTCACTTTCGTTTCTGATGAGTTTGGATTGAGGGAGGGAGCACTAATCCACCTACAGAGATAAAGAATGGGACAGCTGGTTATCTCACAAACTTTTAAGCATATTGGCCACAAAACTCCAGGCAATGCAATATCCCTCACATTTTCCTGGCATCTTCCATCACTGGAGGACTCCAGCCTAACTTTTAAAAATTAGACATTGGTACTTCCATGGTTTGATCTTTTCAACAATGAAACTGCCTGGCTAGCACTGCTGGTGAGAATTAGATCTTGAGATGCATTTTTGTGAATGGGGACAATCAGTCAGAGCTGTCAGGAAGGCATTTGTTAGGATTACCAAAGCTGTATCCAGAAGCAAAGGTGTTCAGAGGAAACCAAATGCCAAATGCAGCAAAGTTTCGCTGTGCAAAATTAGCAAACAGATGGACACCCACACATAAGAGACTGACCACATGCACACATAGCACATATCTGCAAGGAAAGAGAAAAAACCTGATGAAATATGCTGTCCTAAAGACACTTTCAGAAAGCACTTAGTACAGAGCTCACACTTGTCCCCGTCCCACTGGCTGCCCTAAATCACGCTGTGTATTTATACCGACTTAAACCATTAAAAATGATGCCCTGTGTGTCACCGACCACTGCACGACAGTGTGATGAGAAACTTCAACATGCAGAAAACACATGGGCAATAAGCTGCACAGGCAGCTGCATCATGTCTGTCTCCATGCCTGCTCCTCCCTTGAGCAAATGTGCTTGCAAGGGGCTTGCCGTGGGCAGCAATCTCAGCTAAGACACAGCCACCCTGGGAGGAAATGGAAAAGCTTTTGTTCCCTAATATTCCTGGATGATGTCTCCTAGACCAGTTCCTGAAGCTGGCATGAATTCCTGCGGGCTTCTCTCTGTCCAGCTGAAAGACATAACACTTGTGGAAGCACAAGACAATCTCTCACATTCCACAAACACTCCAAAAACACAAACCAAAACAAAGAAGCACACAAAATCAACCACAGAGGGTGCAAAAAGTGTATTCTCACTTGTCTCTGTACCAAACACCGAAGCAAAAATGTAGAGACACACGAAGGGAGTGAAAGCAGCAGACGCAGGCAGTCGCTGTCTGTCATCAGCACAGCAAATGGTCCCTACAATTACGAGCACAGGCTCTGTCTAGTTTTGGCATCATTCATTGCTAGTGGCTGCTGCCATATAATATACAGATGCTGTAGGTGAAATTAAACCTGGAACACCAACAAGATATATCATTTTAATCCCAATCACTGATGTGAAAGGCATGCTCGTGCTGGAATGCAACAATTTAAGTGTTGTTCCTGTCAATCTTTAAAAGCATTTGCAGGCAAATCGAGCTGCCCAAATTTTAAAAAACAGAGCAAGGCAATTCAGAGTAATAAAAATGGTGTTAGATGATGAGCAGCAGAGAGAGGAGTTGCTGAATTAACACGTAAAATCTTGGGGACTTATCTGTATCTCCTTGTCCTGCAAGAAGCTGACCTTTGTAGTGTTTGATATGTATGGTTCAGGGTAGGAGACGCAAGTAGAATCAGTGGGGGAAAAACTGGTGTTTGTGAGCAAATCCATGTCTAAACAGTGGGAAACATGGGGGTGATGGCAAGGAAGAGAGCAGGTTCTGAACAACAAATCCTGATCTCTGTGGGGCTTCCCCGAGCCTCGATTAGCCAAGCAATTCCCATTACGCAGGCGACTTTTCCCTCACCATTGCCCCAATCAGCCTGGGTGATGCAGGCAGCAGAAAGCACGCTGTGTTCACAGTCCTACACACGCCTATCCAAACACACCCTTTTTCCAAGTGGGAAGCCTGAGGAAGGCCAAACAAAGGGATTTTTCACATTTCAAGTGTGTGCTGTAAGTACCACAGCTATCGATGAGACAAGAACAGGACCCAGCCTCTCTCTCTACCCCAAACACACCACTGTAGAGGCACTGCCTGTGCCAGTACAGTTGTATCTCCTTTTTCTCTGCAAACAGTGCCCTCAGCTCCCCATCCAGCCTGTTACATCAAACACGGGATTTAGTTAATCATATACAGCAAGAACACAACCCTCTTTGTCAGAGCCCTGCAAGCCTAAGAGGCTGTTCAGGCAATGGGTGGGCATCACTTGAATGTATGCCACTGACGAGGGTCAACCACTCCTTGTTTCCCTGCCATCAGTCACACCAAGCCCCTGGAAGGCAGCAGCACACCCTCACCTGCCCATCTCTGCACATCGAGCCAGCCAACACCCCCAGAGGGGTCCTGGTGCTGGTCTCTGGCCACGGGCAGGCTGCACGTGGTGGCCTGTGGCTGAGCACACAGAGGTTGGGGCTCCCTTCTGCAGTGAGGGACAGTTGTGTGCTGCCAGGGGGCTGGGAGAGGGTTTCCAGCCCATCGGTTTCAGTCCCCGGTAAGGTATTTCATCCCTCATCCTCCCACTGCATTTGCTGCCTCCCTTCTTTTGGCTTGAATGTTACAGTAATATGAAGTGGGGCTTGATGCATACTCCTCCAACTCCCTCTTGCTGACCACATCATGGCATCTCCACTTGTTAGCTCTACGTCTGCTCCCGGAAACTTGAATGGATTTAATTTGCTTGAGTGGCAGCAACTCAGGGGGCAGTTCCTGGAAGTGCCTCTGTTGGGAATTAACCTCGATGAGGCCAAAATTGTTCCACGGACAGACCTCACACCTCCTTCTGTTCAGCTGCAAAACTCATGAGGAAAGCCCAAGACTGAGGTAAGCCCAAAGCAGAGCTGGTAACCCAAAAGGCCCGTTCCCTACACTCCCATAACTTTGTTTTTCAAAATCAAAAATTAGGGATGAGCTCATGTTGGTTTGGGCCGGTGTGGCCACAGGCTGCCCTGCGTGGGCCGACCTACTGTCATCCCAGGACCTCCAACAGCAAGAAGAAATGTGCGTAGGCAGAATTCCACAGCCAGCCTCAGCCTCAGATAATATCATGGGAAAACACAGGGAGGACCCTCGGGGGAAGCAATCCCATATCCCCAGCAGCCTACTTGAGCGGAACATGCAAGCTGTCTCCGCTGTACGTCTCTCTTTGAGTTTCCATACGTGCAGTAAATGCCCCGTTGTTTGAGGGCTAACTACCAAACACGCTATGCAGATCTGAGCAATTAGAAAAGTATATTCCACCAGCCAACTGTGTAATTGGTGGGCCATTAAATACAGTGCCCAACTAATAGACCGGCTGTAGATTTGCAGACCCAGCTCTTCTCTCTGCTCCATTTATTGGAAAGAACCGGAGTATGTAACGGGACGTGAGTGCAACTTGTTCCCGTTGGTACCACCCATACGGGGCTGGAAATACCACGGCTCTGGGTACGTGCCCTTCGGTACGGTCTCAAGGGAAAAAGGGGACTGAAGTCCTTTTAAGAATGAGGCAAAATTCCCATTACGGAGAAAATTCCCTGGGTGGATGTGTGCTGCCCTATTACCATAGTTGGCTTTGTGTCATCTCTCTGGCCCCTCGGATCTGCAGGGGGCAGCCTCTGGTGGTCTGGAAGAGGACAGTGCGGAGCCCGGCTGCTTCTGGGGGGATCTCACAGTGCTCTGGCCCTGGAAGAGCTCCAGGGAGATAAGGCTGTCACTGAGCGATGAGATGAGCCCGCTAGGACTGCTGACACAGCGTTTCTTTTCAAATGTAAACATTTGTTCACAGTCCAAGAAAGCATTTCACAGTGCCCAGCCCAAACAGTAAAAAATAAAAAAAGAATCTCCCCTCTCTCCCTCAGTCTTCTTTAGGAATCTCAATTTAACTTTTATTAGGTTACCAAACTCTGGGGTTTTTCATCTGCTTTCTGCACCATATTTGGGGTGTATTTCAAGTTTTCCCCTACAGTCCTTACGAATAGAAGTGTCCTTTAAAAAATGCAAGCAGAAAAGGAAGCTTCAAGTACAACTTTTGATATCACAAGACATGATAAAATCACAGGGGCTGGCAGAACTGGCAGGCTGCCCCATCCTACTCCAACCGTGGCCTATGTTCCTTTGTGAATTGGCCTTTGTTTGCTACAGATTCACTCTAGCGGTTTCTCACACCAAGAATTAAGCCCTATTTTATCCAAACCTGGCCCAGAGGGCCTTTGGCTCCTAGCCAGAACATACATAGCATTTCTTTTTATTTGCTCTTCCTTTCTCAGTCTCCCTCCCTTCAGGGTCCTGTTATTATTATTATTATTATTTTAAATCCTGATTTTACTGATTAAAGCGCTTACTTTCATGTCAATACATTCGTTTTGTACTGCCTTTGGGGTCAGAAGGAAGTACGCATTATTTTGGATTTAAAAGGAGCTGGGAGAAAGCCGAGGAGAAAAAGGGATATTATAAAACATTCCTTCGGTACTGACACACAGCCTGGTGATGATTCAGGAGTAGGGAGAGAAATGACATTTGGATAAGAGATCACCTGCAACGGGCCCAGGAAATGTGCAGTTATCAGAAGGACCATGCCAAAGGAGCCACTGTGAGTGTGGTGGGACATCAGGACCCGTCACAGCAGCTGATGGGCTGGGCACAGGCAGCTGACACAGGGTGCACGGCAGGCCAGTGACACACCACGGGCTTCCTGAGCCCACCACAATGCATGTTGCCATTTCTCTTGCTGCCATAGCTTTAAAATTAGAATTTAAAATAAGAAATTGGTCTCTGCACAAGCCTGGAGAGCCCCGTACTCCAGTAGGCAGCCACCTGGTGCCAGGGACAGCTACACCAGGCCATGCCTCTGCCAGCTGTGGTTACCTGCACCTGGCACTCACAGGTAACCAGTCTGGGCCAGACTTTTTGTTTTACCTGGACTCATCCATGCTGCAAGCTGCTTTCCACCTGGCTGCTCCTCTCCTGCTGCAGGATGTTGGTTTTCTGGCTTTGCTTTCAGGCTGCTGTCACACACCAGCACCTTCCTGGAGTCCTTTGCTGTTTCAATGGTGTCCTGACAGTTAAGAAAACACTGGGTCAGGAATCTCTAATCAGAGATTGTCTAGGCAAAGCCAAACCTGCCCACTAAGCTGGCTATAAACACAGGTGACTCCACAGCTGGATGGAAATCTGCATCTGAAAACCAGCAAATTCTGGCCCTCTTCCAGACATGGAGGTCTAAGATCAGAGATCCTTCAGGTGCACAGAACATGGGCACTGCTGCCTTCCTTGTTCCCATGGCTTTGTGAGCACACAGCCAGTGGAGTCACGAGCATCCCCCAAATCACTTACTGCCCCCTGCACACTCACCCTGGACAAGCACCAAGGCTCCTTGCTCTGACTCAGCTCAGCTCTACCTTTCCAGCTGTGGTTGCTCTCAAAGTCCCTAAGGCAAAATCTCTGGGGGGGGGCAGGATAACCAGAAGCAACTGGAAAAACATCAGAGCCTGGTAGGACAAGAAAGGTTTTCCTGAAGACTTACAGGTCTTCCTTCCCATCGTCCTATCTGCTCGGTTTCTCCTTCACCTCTAGTAACCATTTTCACCTTCAAATTCTCTCTGCTGATCTCAGAGATCTGACTGTGTGCAGACCCCTTACAACAGACACCTAGCTCCTACTTAACCTCCACCATTTCCTTCCCTCCCTTCTCCCTGTGAGATGAGCCCCTGTGCAATTGCCTGGTTGCTCCCTGCTGAGAGCTGACAGCACCACCTTTTCTTTCTCTGATAAGACTTGGACCCTGCAGCATTTGCTAAAGGGCATGGAAAATATAGCTACATCTACAGAGACCTCAAGCAGACCAAGGGGTGGTATCTCCATCCAAATTTGGAGTCAAATGTCTTTTAAAATCAATTTGTACTCAAAACAACTTCTAATCCTCCCTTGCTCCCTCTCCAGAAATCAGCTGTAATCAGAGGGCACTCTGAGGCTAGCACAGGCTGGAGAACAGAGTGCGCTTCTGCCAGGAGTACCGGGCAATTTATTACAGGAGATTGCACTCAGGGAAGGTGCTCATGTGATTAGGATTTTACAGTCAATTAAATAATAGCCACATTTCTAACAAAGGAGCTGGGATTAAGGAAGGACTCCAGAATGCCTCCTTTCCTTCCCATCTCTGATGCCAGCCTTGGGAATTTCCCCATTATTAACACAGCTGTTCAATTAAAGCTAACCAGAACAAACAAAATTGCTTCTGAAATTTCATTGTAACGGGAATCAGACAGGCAGTTCTGCCATCAGGCTTTTAGGAAAGTACACATAGGAAGCCGTCCTGGGTCTTGGACTTTATCAAAAGGATTCCAGCCATGTGTTTAGTGCAAGGGATTACGCTGTTGCTGCTCAGGTCATTTCTAACGAGCAGACAGGGAAGTCCTGCTTCTTTTAAGATTAACCACTAGCAGACAGCAGATGAATGCAGTGCTGCTGCTTGGAAAGTACACACTCAGCTGTGACTGCTCACACATTTCCAGAGAACACACAGCAGAGCACTGCCTGCACAGTGATCTGAATGTCTCACGTAGCGAATAAGCACACAAAAAACCTTTCCTCCCTTCCCAATCTCTCCCAGCAGGCAGCAGTGCCTCCCTCCAGATTTCAGCACATCTTTCTTTGAGATTTTCCTCGAGTCATGACCACTGAGCACCTCTCAAGCTTGGCAGCTGATCCCTCCTTGTTTACCCCCTCCTGCCTGAACGTGTCCATTGCTGCTACATTTATCTGGCTTTATCCCTCCTTCCAAGCAGGACAGGGCAGGGCAGGGCAGGCCAGACACAGAGAATCAACAGACCCTCTCCAGGTGCTCAGGGGTTCTGGCAGCATCAGCTCCAGTTTTATGGCAGCATCATCTCCAGTTTTATGGCTTCCCTGTTCTTTATCTCTCTAATGAGCCACCGTGTCTCTCTTCACATCTCACGTCTCTTGTCTGCTGTTGTGCTCCATATACCCCCAGCTTTTGGCCACGAGAGAGGGTTGTGTGCAGCTGTGAAACCTCTCATTCACCTAGCACGATGCATTTTGGGAGGGCAGTGTGGGGGCAGCGCTGTAGCAGGAGTTCCTCATTGCTTCCCACACCTTGCGAGGAGCTCAGCTGGCACCTCTTAGAGCTTCTAGCAATCATGCCGTAGGACCATCCACTCATATGACAATTTTTATTGTGATAATGGGAGCAAAAACCAAATCCCCTTACAACTCTGGATAGCTTCCAAAATACGCCCCCGTCCCCCTCAAGAGTAACTTCAAATGTTTAAGTTAAACCTTAAGAATAACTCATGCCCCATAATTAAGCACCTCATTTTAGTATAAATGGATCTCCTTTTGAATGAACTATTTTGTGTACTCGGGTACCAGTTCTTCTGCCTCCATTGCTTCCATTTCTTTGGTTGCTGAATTACACTGTTGGCGTAGGCATTCTGCTACGACTGGGCCTTTTGCCTCCACGGGCAGTGACGAAGAGTCGACCGCTGCCTGGAGACGATCTACAAATTGCGTAAAGCTCTCACTTTCACTTTGTTTTATTGTTGACCATGGCGATGGTTTGGCAATAACTCTAGAGGCTGTACGAATAGCTTCTCTGGCCGCACGAGTAGTTGCCATAACTTCATGGGCCCGCAGGCCCTGGGCTTGCGCCTGGGGGGTGATCATTGTTGGGTCTGTACCCATTAGCCACTGCAGGCTAGAGCCATATAGCGGGTGATCCGCCCCAGTTACTTGGGCCAGTTGTCTCATACAGTTGTCCTCCCATTCTTGTTTAAAAACGATCATCCCTGCCCCGTCAAAGATCAGTCTACAAGTTTGTTTTATATCAAACGGGAGCATGTCATCTCCCCCGAAAACACCATCTATGAGGGTGGAGACCATTGCAGAATTAAGCCCTTTATCCGTGATGGCTTTAACAATCGCTTGTACATCCTTAGGTTTTATTGGCAAATGGACCCTCTGCCCCCCGTCCATCACCCGGACCGGGAATGCTAGCGTGTTATGGGGCCCAGTAGGTGCATGCAATCTTAATTTTCCTCCAATCTGTGAAAGGAATTTCTCCTCTTTGTGGTGCTGCTTTATTTCGGATGGGGATATTTTTGCTTTTGACTCTGTCTGCCCCCATTTCCTCCTCCTCCGAATTTGAATCAGTATCTGATCCGGAGTTGGAACTCGACTGACTGGTCACCTCTGGGTTCCAGTACCCTTCCGTCGAGCTCTGGCCCTGCCCACCACCCCTGCAGGCGGGCCGTTCTCTCCCTCTTGGCTCACCCCACCTTCTGCTCGGTGAGGTGTTTGCCTCACAACAGCACCTCTTCAGATGGATGTTCTGACTGGCTCTCTGCCCCTCGCTCGCGCTTCTACCTCCTTCCTGGTCGCCCCCACAACCCTTCTCTTTCTTGTTCTCCTCCACCATTTGCACGTGTTAATTAGATCTAGCACTTCCTCCCTGTTCCCACCAGAGGCATCTTCGCCTCACCCTTCGTTTTCTAGTTCGGCGCCATCTTGGGGCACATATGGCGGTGGTCTCGCCCAGACTTTCTCACATCCTGGTTCCCCAGCGGCGCCCCGGCTTCCTCAGCTAACCCACCCCAATGCTTATGTAATTTTCATATGACCTTCACAATAGCTTCCATCTTCCTTGGTGGGCCGGAAGCGTACACGGTGTTATATAGCCTCAGCCCACAACATCACTTCGGCTTGCTTACATCAAAGACCACACGCTACTGCCCATCAAGGGAGGGGCTCCATCTTTCCGTACAGCGCGATATCTTCTGGCCGCCAGACCCTAACTACCCACAAAAGAGTCTTCACTCCCCCAAATGTGGGGCTGCCCTTAGGATGCAGATGGGGGACATTGCTCCAAGTTAAATGACCTGACATTTGGATATTTCTCTTCATAGATATTATGCTTTATGAAGACCAGGCATGGCATTGCAACTACAGACTTCTGAGTTCACTTGCTGATTCTCTCCCTCTCCAGGTCCAAAAATGTCCACGTTGCATTTCTCTCTTAATTCCCCATTCCGAAAGAATGGCTTGGCCTAGGAGAGAGTCATTCAATAGTTTTGTTGGCCAAAGAGCTGTAGCCTGAAAGTCAGAAGTCTCTGTCATCCTACAGGAAGAGAGAACACGTCAGGGGCAAATGACCTGACGTTTGGATATTTCTGTTCATTATCAAAACCAACCAACCACTCACAAAACCGCCAACATGCATAAATGAAAGAAAGGCAAACACGGCGTGCCAGAGCTGGTCCAACAGTTGTTCTGGTTAGCTCTAAGAGAGAATTTGAAGTTAGCTAAGTAGTGGAGAATAAGAATGACAAAGTGATGCTCTCTCTGAGGGCTCTTAGCATCTACGGCCATGGTCCGCCCAAGAACTTGTCTCTACGGACACCAAGTTCTTTCTGGACGTGGTTCTGCAGCAGCAAGAGGTTCTGCCCCGGGGGTCTCTGGACGGTCTTTTGGGGTAAGGAAAGCCGGGGTGCCAGCTTGGCTGTCTCGGTTTCCGTATGCCCATAGATGGAGACAGTAACCTGGCAACTGTGGGCTGATTGTGTGCTCATAATGCAGCCAGGCAGGATAAAAGGCAGCGCCTCCTCCTGCGGTCATCACTTCTTGGAAGTGCAGCTGTGACGAACGAGGTAGGATAAGGCTCGTCTCCAATGTTTCCACCAGCTTGTCTCCAACAGTTCCATCCTGTGGACTGGTGATCAAGCTTCACGTTCGTTAGTCAGATGAGACCAGTGAATACGAGCAGGTTTAAATTTGCCTTCCTTTTAACAGGCACGAGATGAGTGCAGCGATGTCACAGGGTGAACGGTCCACTGAGAAGACCCTAGCGGTAAGATTAGCTCCTTCAAACTGCACCGGTTCATGCACTTTTTTGGACATAGGTGGTCTAGTGCAAAGCTTGATACTGTTCAGATGATAAAAGGGTGAAAAAAGGGGGCAAAAGAAACAAAAAGTGAAATGCTGCGGATACTTGAGTCTCTGCTCACGTGCAGCAGAAACTGCCAGCTCTTCATGTGTTGGTGTCCGAAGCGTGCAGCTAGCTCTCACGTGCGCTTTCAGGGAGTCTGAAACAAGATCTTATTCCCCCAATTTTCTCCCTGCATTTTCATAAAGGCTAAGGAGGCTCTACGAAGCCCAGGAAGCAATACAATCTACTGACAGTTTCAGATGCGCAGTCGCCACCAAGTATTTGACTTAAGAATGAATTCCCATCAGCATTTTGTAGTGGTTTCAGTGCCTGTGAGCAGGTGGAGAAAGTGGCTTAAATCAGGTCGAGGCCTCAATTCAAATTCATTCCTGAGAAGCGCAGATGGCACAGTGCAATTTCTTCCATGAGTAGCCTTGGACTGCAGAACCCTAGCGCTTCTCCCGTGCCTCTTCCTCCCCTGTGAAATACTGCAGACCACTCAACCCCTTAGGTATTTGTCTCAAAACAAAGTCAGCAAACAAACAAAAGTCCAGTCAGTCCAACACTGCAGGCTGAAGCTCAGTCTGAAATACAAGCTGTGTCACGATGTACCTGTTTCATTGGCAGGGCACGATGGAGTCACCTGCCGTGACCCCGCAGAAGGGCTCTTTAAAGCTCCTTGTGAAAGAACGGGAGTCTGCCAGCGCCACAAGACCCACCTTGGTGCGCCAGCGCCCACCAGCGCCACGGTCGCGGGCACGGAAGAGACGCATCCGTGTCAGATCTGTGGAAATACTGCGGGCACAGGGTCGGCTCATGGAAACCATCGAGGAGGAGCCCCTGGGCAGCACTGAAGATGCTGAAACCTTCCCCGTTTCTGACAAGGAGCTTCAGAGCCACGTCGAGAACCTGGGTGGCAGGCAGGTGAGTGCAAGAAGGTTCTGCACTTGAGAATGATTCCCCCACCACCACTGTGGCCTTGTGATTCTAGCACTTCTGTCAACATGAGGAAAGCATGTGCAAGTGTGCCAAATCACCTTGTTTTGCAAGGAGACCACGGCAAATGGAAAGTGCGAGATACTGCTAAGCACGCTGGTGCGATGAGCTATCAGCTAAGCAGCACATGAATGCACCATTCACAACCTGCAGTGCCACAGAAATTGACCATAGAGCATCCTGGAGAACACTGCTGCCAGAACAGCACCCCCTTCCAATCTGCTGCTGCTTCCTGTCATTTCTGCCCCCGAGAACCCTATCAGTCTCCTACCAGGAGCTTCTAACTCCCATCCCCTTGACATCTTCTAACAGGAAGCAGAAAGTGCGACGACCTCACTGTCACCAGCTCGGACTAGCGAGCCTGAGAGCAACACAGGCATAGCGGAGTCCGATATTCAAAGGAGGAGGGCAGTCTCTGAGACGCTCTCAGAAAATGGAGAAAACAGCAATGCCAAAGGTGAGTCTGACCACTTGGATCTGCTTTCTTGGTTTAGTTGAGTGCACTTGATCTCTATTGTGACGAGGGGCAACCACATTCATGTCATCAGGGCAGCCCTGATGCTGCCCAGGAAAAGAACGTGGTGTTCTTATCCATGCCAAACAAGCTTTCCGGCTTTCTCCATTTTATCTTTGTGTTATGGAGGAGTGCCCGAAGCCCATTAAACACTTTTGGAGCAAAACACAACAGAACGGTGTCCTATGTTTAGAGAAGATAACTGATGATGGAGACAACCCAAATCTAAAACTAGGATATCAAAAATACGGGCAGCATTCATCCATGATGAAAAAGCAGGAACTTCCTATGCTCCATTTGTGAAGATAGTTTGGATTTGGGGACGTAACAACACCTTAGCTTTTAAGCGTGGCTTTCAGGTTTCCACAAGTCAAATGCTTTGTGCTTGATGTGTTCTAAAGTAAAAGTTGCTAAACGGTTGCTAAAAAGTTGGCGTTCCTGTTCGTTTTGCCTACTGCTTTTCTTTCAAGATTTGAAACACGTGCACCCATCTCCCTCTCCCCAACTATGATGTCTGTTTGTAGTTTCAGGGGGTGGTCGAAAACTTCTCAGAGGACTTCGAGAAGCGCGCCCTCTGAAGACTGGCAGCACGCTGCAGCTCTTTGAGGAGAATGTCTCCTTAAAGGATAAAGAGGCTCTTCATCAAGCTGCAGCGGCCAAAGCAGAGCAGAGGAACTGCTTTGCTAATCATGTAAGACCCCAATGTCTCATTCTCTTCTTAATTCTACGTTTGCTTTGCACAGGGTCAGACCCTAACTGTCTTTATTTCTACAAGCCAGCTATCAGATGGCTCATGGGGTGGATCAAAATTTAAATCCAAAATTAGGAAACTTAGACAGCAAACATAGTCATCCTTCAGTCTGTCTCTACCAAACAAGATTTTTCATGCTACATACCTCTGGTCTTTTGGACAATCCCTTCTCATTCATGGAATTGCTCTTCTTTGTAGTCCACCTTTGCCTGAACTTCATTGATGAGGGCCCTAGGCGTGAGAGAGAGCAGCAATGCGGTTATCCTATTGCCTCATGTTAACAAAACACGGCAGCTTCTTTCCCACAACAACTATTCTTTATCGCCAAATAATAAAATCCTATTCAGATACACAGTGAGTTTAGAGCTCTTGCTGCTCAAATGGAAGGATTTGAAATCGCTGCATTATAAAACAGCGGCTGGTTAAGATAAGGTACGGGAAGAGTCCAGGTGTTTTTAAACCACACAGTTCCTGCCCTCTGGCTATTGATTTCCTCATCGCTTTGGCGTATTCAGAGCAGATTCCTGAGGTTCCTTGGGCAGAGCGGGTTCAAATTCCCTCCTCCTGACACTGCAAAGAATGCTGCAGTTAGCTCTCTCTCCCCCAAAGGAAGACCTGTAGGAAGCCTGGCCCAGCTGAACTGTGTGGAGAACACAGGAACTGCTTCATTTACACTCGAGAACCCCTTGCCCTTTCTTGTTGAAATGGACAGTACGTTCTTGCTACCAATGGAAACCACCTGGCCTTATTTAATCCCTCTAGATTTCCGAGGAGATCAAGGCCTGCACTTGATCTTAAAATTCTTAGGTGTTTCACTAAATGCCCCAGTAAACCGAAGGTTTTGTGCACAGGTTTCTCAGGAGGAAAAAGGCACTGCACAGACAAACGGAGAGAAGGCTTCCACCATGGTGCAGCATGCTGCTGAAAAAGGTAAGAAGTGGCTCGAGAGTAAAGGCTCCCAGAGGAGCACAATGGACCAAGTTCTTGGCAACTGTCTTCACTCCCACAAACGTGGGGCTGCTCTTAGGATGCAGATGGGGGACGTTGCTCCAAGTTATTCAATGGGACTTAAGAAACAGGTTTATATGTTGCTACACAGAGAGGAGTTTGGGATGAGACGGTAGCTTCAAATATGTGTGGAGCTGCTGGAAAGAACTGGGCATATTAAGAGCTGCCTGGAAACACACGCAAACGCTTGCCCCTGTATAGACAAAATTGTGGTCGATAAAGGCTCAATTGATAGCCAAGCAGAATAGGCCTGGAGACCATAAGCACGATGTGGAGGCGCTGCTTCTGCAGTTTAGTCCTGGTATTAGAATTCGCGTGGTAGGTTACTTAGGTGAAGACCTAGGCCAGCTCTGAGCCTGGGTAATGCAGGTATGGCAAAGCAGCAGGCAGTGCCATGTCCCATGTCCCTCAACAACTGATTTCTCTTCACTTTCTTCATTCTGTACTTTTTTTTAATTATTTTTATTTTTTCGTATTCTTCTGCATTTTTTCCTTTACAGCTGTCAATGTCGGGGCACAGAAGATGGAAGCGCTGTGCCAACCAAAATCTACTACACCTTCAGTGGCTTCCAGAATCAAAGAACTTAACGCAGTCATCAAGAATCAGCAGCATGCTGTGAGATGTCCACATCACCTCAGAGCTGGTGCACCAAATCAGAACGGCGACAGAAGTGAATTGACAGCGATCCAGGTGTTCCCTACTCTTCGGGAGCCACAGACGAGGGAACCTCTGCGCCAGCCAAAAAGGAAAATCAACTTTGCAGCTTCCAGACTTAAGCTCATCAATGAAATCCATAAGAAACAAACAAATGCTCAAAGATGTCCAGGCGAGCACGAAGCTGCTTTACTGGTTTCTGACACACAGTGGTCTAAAACCCCAGGAGGTGATGGGAAGGACAAAGATGAAGCCCTCACAGGCCGCGTGTTGTGCAGCAATGCACGACACATTTCCAATAAAAACCTGTAAGAACTTAAAACTAACAGACTTTCTGAATGTTTGCTGCCTGTCTCTCCTCCTAGGAGTCTCAGCAGTCTTCTACCATCTTTGCATGTAGTGAAAGTGTTCCTAACAGATACTGATGTGGAGGTTTAAAGCCTCTTGAAATCCTGATTGAAGCACTGGCCAGCCCCTGAGATGCCAGTTTCTGCTGGTGGTTCGTGAATGCAGGGAGACTAAGAAGTTTGTTTCTGTGTTTCAAAACCTAATTGTACAGTTTCAAAACCTAATCGTCAACTGTACAGGAAGCAGTGCACATTGCTGCACGGTCTCTTTCATACTACGTGAGGCTGCACTGGGATGGTATGAAAGCAAGATCAGAGGTTTGGCACTTATGCAGGCAGCTCATTTCAGGACAGTTAGAAGAGCTCGCTGCCTGCCCTGCCTTCACCTTTCACTACAGAGCAGAACACGGCCATCTGCTCCTTTCTTTCAGTGACGTTTTACAACAGTAAAAACATGATCATGCCCTAAAAAGGATGGGCTGACCACAACACAGATCATTATTATTTAAAAAAAAACAACATCAAACTATTATTTTATCATGCAGCAGGAAGCACGTGCTGCAAAATTACTCAAAGCATGAGAGTCAGCCTAACACCGTAGCTAGGACCAACCACTGGCCAGAGACAGCCAACTTCTCACATCTAGATCTTTAACAGCAGATCTATAGTTTTCCAAAGCAAAGTTGTTGTGTTTTCTTTGTTTCTTTGTTTGTTTGTTTTTTTCCCCAGCAGAAGACCTCATTTTTCTCCCAAAGTTCTACCTCATTTTTATTCAGCCACTGTAACCAAAAGCAAATGCTTGAGGCACAGCCGGAGTTAAGATGCACAGACTGCCATGGTGTGGCCTCCTGTCCTTCTCAAGTTACCTTCGTCTGCAAAGGAGAGTAATTCTGGAACTGCAGTGATGACACCAAAAGGGTGACGGTGATGGTATTGGTGTGTTGCTGCTTCAAGGACCATGGATCTATGAAGTGTCTAATTACAAGTCCCAGGAGAGATGCTGGCACTGTTTCTTAACGTGTCTTTTTAGATTCCAACAAACACTTTGCATTAGAAAATCAGATCCCAAAGCCAACATTTAAACAACCTCCATAAGTCTGGCAAGTTGTTTTTGCCAATATATGTTGCTTTACTCATTAGTGAGTTTCCCAGCCACCGAGTGACAGCGAAACAGTAGCCTGGGGTTGTGTATTCATATAATAACGTGTTCTGCTCCTTCTCCCTACGGCCACACAGACACTCAAAACGAGCACCCCCACAAACATTTTCCAGGAAACAGTGTTTCCTGCATGTTCCAATGCATGTTCCGTTGCTTCATTTGGTGTCCCAGCCCTAAGAGTATAGGTGACAAATGTGGATCCCTCGGGAGCATTTGTTAAGACCAAAGATTTGGGATACCTGGAAGCAGGCTCTGACCTTTTGAAATGCAGGTCTCCAGCCTGGGTTGAAGTCATGACGGCACCTGATCTGTAGAATGGGGGTCACCATGATGGTGACCACCTCTGAAGTGATGTAAAAAGCAGGGAAGCTTTCTCCGACTTGTGCATCGTGGGCGTGCTTAGTGAAGCTGGCTCTCACTCAGCAGCGTTTTCTTATGTGTGGGAATGAGGACGAGAGATGGAAAGTGGGATGGAATGGTTGGGAGTTCCTCAATGAACGCGCTTTAATGAAACAAAAGATGACATTTAAATACGGGGCTTGTTTCATTGCAGATTTTTGGCAGTAGACGGGGCCCTTACTGGAATGAAATTCTGTGGAGTTGGGAAGCCTCTGGGAGATGGTGCCCAGATGCCATATATTGGTGCTGCCTCTTGAAGATCAGCTCTGATTTGACTCAGGCACTGAGCACCGAGCTGCTTTATGAAGTCCAGCTATGGCATTGCAACTACAGACTTCTGAGTTCACTTGCTGATTCTCTCCCTCTCTAGGTCCAAAAATGTCCACGTTGCATTTCTCTCTTAATTCCCCATTCCGAAAGAATGGCTTGGCCTAGGAGAGAGTCATTCAATAGTTTTGTTGGCCAAAGAGCTGTAGCCTGAAAGTCAGAAGTCTCTGTCATCCTACAGGAAGAGAGAACACGTCAGGGGCAAATGACCTGACGTTTGGATATTTCTGTTCATTATCAAAACCAACCAACCCCTCACAAAACCGCCAACATGCATAAATGAAAGAAAGGCAAACACGGCGTGCCAGAGCTGGTCCAACAGTTGTTCTGGTTAGCTCTAAGAGAGAATTTGAAGTTAGCTAAGTAGTGGAGAATAAGAATGAAAAAGTGATGCTCTCTCTGAGGGCTCTTAGCATCTACGGCCATGGTCCGCCCAAGAACTTGTCTCTACGGACACCAAGTTCTTTCTGGACGTGGTTCTGCAGCAGCAAGAGGTTCTGCCCCGGGGGTCTCTGGACGGTCTTTTGGGGTAAGGAAAGCCGGGGTGCCAGCTTGGCTGTCTCGGTTTCCGTATGCCCATAGATGGAGACAGTAACCTGGCAACTGTGGGCTGATTGTGTGCTCATAATGCAGCCAGGCAGGATAAAAGGCAGCGCCTCCTCCTGCGGTCATCACTTCTTGGAAGTGCAGCTGTGACGAACGAGGTAGGATAAGGCTCGTCTCCAATGTTTCCACCAGCTTGTCTCCAACAGTTCCATCCTGTGGACTGGTGATCAAGCTTCACGTTCGTTAGTCAGATGAGACCAGTGAATACGAGCAGGTTTAAATTTGCCTTCCTTTTAACAGGCACGAGATGAGTGCAGCGATGTCACAGGGTGAACGGTCCACTGAGAAGACCCTAGCGGTAAGATTAGCTCCTTCAAACTGCACCGGTTCATGCACTTTTTTGGACATAGGTGGTCTAGTGCAAAGCTTGATACTGTTCAGATGATAAAAGGGTGAAAAAAGGGGGCAAAAGAAACAAAAAGTGAAATGCTGCGGATACTTGAGTCTCTGCTCACGTGCAGCAGAAACTGCCAGCTCTTCATGCGTTGGTGTCCGAAGCGTGCAGCTAGCTCTCACGTGCGCTTTCAGGGAGTCTGAAACAAGATCTTATTCCCCCAATTTTCTCCCTGCATTTTCATAAAGGCTAAGGAGGCTCTACGAAGCCCAGGAAGCAATACAATCTACTGACAGTTTCAGATGCGCAGTCGCCACCAAGTATTTGACTTAAGAATGAATTCCCATCAGCATTTTGTAGTGGTTTCAGTGCCTGTGAGCAGGTGGAGAAAGTGGCTTAAATCAGGTCGAGGCCTCAATTCAAATTCATTCCTGAGAAGCGCAGATGGCACAGTGCAATTTCTTCCATGAGTAGCCTTGGACTGCAGAACCCTAGCGCTTCTCCCGTGCCTCTTCCTCCCCTGTGAAATACTGCAGACCACTCAACCCCTTAGGTATTTGTCTCAAAACAAAGTCAGCAAACAAACAAAAGTCCAGTCAGTCCAACACTGCAGGCTGAAGCTCAGTCTGAAATACAAGCTGTGTCACGATGTACCTGTTTCATTGGCAGGGCACGATGGAGTCACCTGCCGTGACCCCGCAGAAGGGCTCTTTAAAGCTCCTTGTGAAAGAACGGGAGTCTGCCAGCGCCACAAGACCCACCTTGGTGCGCCAGCGCCCACCAGCGCCACGGTCGCGGGCACGGAAGAGACGCATCCGTGTCAGATCTGTGGAAATACTGCGGGCACAGGGTCGGCTCATGGAAACCATCGAGGAGGAGCCCCTGGGCAGCGCTGAAGAGACTGAAAGCTTCCCCGTTTCTGACAAGGAGCTTCAGAGCCACTTTGAGAACCTGGGTGGCAGGAAGGTGAGTGCAAGAAGGTTCTGCACTTGAGAACGATTCCCCCACCACCACTGTGGCCTTGTGATTCTAGCACTTCTGTCAACATGAGGAAAGCATGTGCAAGTGTGCCAAATCTCCTTGTTTTGCAAGGAGACCACGGCAAATAGAAAGTGCGAGATACTGCTAAGCACCACGGTGCGATGAGCTATCAGCTAAGCAGCACATGAATGCACCATTCACAACCTGCAGTGCCACAGAAATTGAGCATAGAGCGTCCTGGAGAACACTGCTGCCAGAACAGCACCCCCTTCCAATCTGCTGCTGCTTCCTGTCATTTCTGCCCCCGAGAACCCTATCAGTCTCCTACCAGGAGCTTCTAACTCCCATCCCCTTGACGTCTTCTAACAGGGAGCAGAAGGTGAGAGGACCTCACTGTCACCAGCTCGGACCAGCGAGCCTGAGAGCAATCCAGGCATAGCAGAGTCCGATATTCAAAGGAGGAGGGCAGTCTCTGAGACGCTCTCAGAAAATGGAGAAAACAGCAATGCCAAAGGTGAGTCTGACCACTTGGATCTGCTTTCTCGCTTTAGTTGAGTGCACTCGATCTCTATTGTGACGAGGGGCAACCACATTTGTGTCATCAGGGCAGCCCTGATGCTGCCCAGGAAAAGAACGTGGTGTTCTTATCCATGCCAAACAAGCTTTCCGGCTTTCTCCATTTTATCTTTGTGTTATGGAGGAGTGCCCGAAGCCCATTAAACACTTTTGGAGCAGAACGCAACAGAACGGTCTCCTATGTTTAGAGAAGATAACTGATGATGGAGACAACCCAAATCTAAAACTAGGATATCAAAAATATGGGCAGCATTCATCCATGATGAAAAAGCAGGAACTTCCTATTCTCCATTTGTGAAGATAGTTTGGATTTGGGGACGTAACAACACCTTAGCTTTTAAGCGTGGCTTTCAGGTTTCCACAAGTCGAATGCTTTGTGCTTGATGTGCTCTAAAGTAAAAGTTGCTAAACGGCTGCTAAAAAGTTGGCGTTCCTGTTCGTTTTGCCTACTGCTTTTCTTTCAAGATTTGAAACACGTGCACCCATCTCCCTCTCCCCAACTATGATGTCTGTTTGTAGTTTCAGGGGGTGGTCGAAAACTTCTCAGAGGACTTCGAGAAGCGCGCCCTCTGAAGACTGGCAGCACGCTGCAGCTCTTTGAGGAGAATGTCTCCTTAAAGGATAAAGAGGCTCTTCATCAAGCTGCAGCGGCCAAAGCAGAGCAGAGGAACTGCTTTGCTAATCATGTAAGACCCCAATGTCTCATTCTCTTCTTAATTCTACGTTTGCTTTGCACAGGGTCAGACCCTAACTGTCTTTATTTCTACAAGCCAGCTATCAGATGGCTCATGGGGTGGATCAAAATTTAAATCCAAAATTAGGAAACTTAGATGGCAAACATAGTCATCCTTCAGTCTGTCTCTACCAAACAAGATTTTTCATGCTACATACCTCTGGTCTTTTGGACAATCCCTTCTCATTCATGGAATTGCTCTTCTTTGTAGTCCACCTTTGCCTGAACTGCATTGATGAGGGCCCTAGGCGTGAGAGAGAGCAGCAATGTGGTTATCCTATTGCCTCATGTTAATAAAACACGGCAGTTTCTTTCCCACAACAACTATTCTTTATCGCCAAATAATAAAATCCTGTTCAGATACACAGTGAGCTTAGAGCTCTTGCTGCTCAAATGGAAGGATTTGAAATCGCTGCGTTATAAAACAGCGGCTGGTTAAGATAAGGTACGGGAAGAGTCCAGGTGTTTTCAAACCACACAGTTCCTGCCCGCTGGCTTCTTGATTTCCTCATCGCTTTGGCGTATTCGGAGCAGATTCCTGCGGTTCCTTGGGCAGAGCAGGTTCAAATTCCCTCCTCCTGACACTGCAAAGAATGCTGCAGTTAGCTCTCTCTCCCCCAAAGGAAGACCTGTAGGAAGCCTGGCCCAGCTGAACTGTGTGGAGAACACAGGAACTGCTTCATTTACACTCGAGAACCCCTTGCCCTTTCTTGTTGAAATGGACAGTACGTTCTTGCTACCAATGGAAACCACCTGGCCTTATTTAATCCCGCTAGATTTCCGAGGAGATCAAGGCCTGCACTGCGCCTGGTGGCCTGGCCGCAGGCAGGAGGCACTTTGAGAACAGGCAGACCGCCTCCTCAGGGATCACCATTGCTCGTTCCCAGCACGAGCAGAAAATTGAACAGTTTTTTTACAATGCCATTTGTAATACTAAGCAATGAGGTCTTCCATTCTAAAGAGCTTGAGGGCAAAATCCCATGATTTGCTTGCTTCCTGAACTAGTACACCCAGTTTTAGAATGGTGTCCTAGGCAGCGTTGTTTGAATGTGGTAATGAATGGGGTTTCCCATTCTTGCTGCTCTGCAATGGTCCAAAGACGGTGGCAGAAATATGGAAAATTCTTAGGTGTTGCACTAAATCCCCCAGTAAAACGAAGGTTTTGTGCACAGGTTTCTCAGGAGGAAAAAGGCACTGCACAGACAAACGGAGAGAAGGCTTCCACCATGGTGCAGCATGCTGCTCAAAAAGGTAAGAAGTGGCTCGAGAGTAAAGGCTCCCAGAGGAGCACAATGGACCAAGTTCTTGGCAACTGTCTTCACTCCCACAAACGTGGGGCTGCTCTTAGGATGCAGATGGGGGACGTTGCTCCAAGTTATTCAATGGGACTTAAGAAACAGGTTTATATGTTGCTACACAGAGAGGAGTTTGGGATGAGACGGTAGCTTCAAATATGTGTGGAGCTGCTGGAAAGAACTGGGCATATTAAGAGCTGCCTGGAAACACACGCAAACGCTTGCCCCTGTATAGACAAAATTGTGGTCGATAAAGGCTCAATTGATAGCCAAGCAGAATAGGCCTGGAGACCATAAGCACGATGTGGAGGCGCTGCTTCTGCAGTTTAGTCCTGGTATTAGAATTCGCGTGGTAGGTTACTTAGGTGAAGACCTAGGCCAGCTCTGAGCCTGGGTAATGCAGGTATGGCAAAGCAGCAGGCAGTGCCATGTCCCATGTCCCTCAACAACTGATTTCTCTTCACTTTCTTCATTCTGTACTTTTTTTTAATTATTTTTATTTTTTCGTATTCTTCTGCATTTTTTCCTTTACAGCTGTCAATGTCGGGGCACAGAAGATGGAAGCGCTGTGCCAACCAAAATCTACTACACCTTCAGTGGCTTCCAGAATCAAAGAACTTAACGCAATCATCAAGAATCAGCAGCATGCTGTGAGATGTCCACATCACCTCAGAGCTGGTGCACCAAATCAGAACGGCGACAGAAGTGAATTGACAGCGATCCAGGTGTTCCCTACTCTTCGGGAGCCACAGACGAGGGAACCTCTGCGCCAGCCAAAAAGGAAAATCAACTTTGCAGCTTCCAGACTTAAGCTCATCAACGAAATCCATAAGAAACAAACAAATGCTCAAAGATGTCCAGGCGAGCACAAAGCTGCTTTACTGGTTTCTGACACACAGTGGTCTAAAACCCCAGGAGGTGATGGGAAGGACAAAGATGAAGCCCTCACAGGCCGCGTGTTGTGCAGCAATGCACGACACATTTCCAATAAAAACCTGTAAGAACTTAAAACTAACAGACTTTCTGAATGTTTGCTGCCTGTCTCTCCTCCTAGGAGTCTCAGCAGTCTTCTACCATCTTCGCATGTAGTGAAAGTGTTCCTAACAGATACTGATGTGGAGGTTTAAAGCCTCTTGAAATCCTGATTGAAGCACTGGCCAGCCCCTGAGATGCCAGTTTCTGCTGGTGGTTCGTGAATGCAGGGAGACTAAGAAGTTTGTTTCTGTGTTTCAAAACCTAATTGTACAGTTTCAAAACCTAATCGTCAACTGTACAGGAAGCAGTGCACATTGCTGCACGGTCTCTTTCATACTACGTGAGGCTGCACTGGGATGGTATGAAAGCAAGATCAGAGGTTTGGCACTTATGCAGGCAGCTCATTTCAGGACAGTTAGAAGAGCTCGCTGCCTGCCCTGCCTTCACCTTTCACTACAGAGCAGAACACGGCCATCTGCTCCTTTCTTTCAGTGACGTTTTACAACAGTAAAAACATGATCATGCCCTAAAAAGGATGGGCTGACCACAACACAGATCATTATTATTTAAAAAAAAACAACATCAAACTATTATTTTATCATGCAGCAGGAAGCACGTGCTGCAAAATTACTCAAAGCATGAGAGTCAGCCTAACACCGTAGCTAGGACCAACCACTGGCCAGAGACAGCCAACTTCTCACATCTAGATCTTTAACAGCAGATCTATAGTTTTCCAAAGCAAAGTTGTTGTGTTTTCTTTGTTTCTTTGTTTGTTTGTTTTTTTCCCCAGCAGAAGACCTCATTTTTCTCCCAAAGTTCTACCTCATTTTTATTCAGCCACTGTAACCAAAAGCAAATGCTTGAGGCACAGCCGGAGTTAAGATGCACAGACTGCCATGGTGTGGCCTCCTGTCCTTCTCAAGTTACCTTTGTCTGCAAAGGAGAGTAATTCTGGAACTGCAGTGATGACACCAAAAGGGTGACGGTGATGGTATTGGTGTGTTGCTGCTTCAAGGACCATGGATCTATGAAGTGTCTAATTACAAGTCCCAGGAGAGATGCTGGCACTGTTTCTTAACGTGTCTTTTTTAGATTCCAACAAACACTTTGCATTAGAAAATCAGATCCCAAAGTCAACATTTAAACAACCTCCATAAGTCTGGCAAGTTGTTTTTGCCAATATATGTTGCTTTACTCATTAGTGAGTTTCCCAGCCACCGAGTGACAGTGAAACCGTAGTTTGGGGTTGTTTATTCATATAATAACGTGTTCTGCTCCTTCTCCCTAAGGCCACACAGACACTAAAAACGAGCACCCCCACAAACATTTTCCAGGAAACAGTGTCTTTTGGGAATCTGAAAGATAGAATGGAAATTGTTGATCAGAACAAGCAGCTGTACATCCCTTGAGGGGACATTCAATGCAGAACGGGATGCTGCCTGACACTCTGTTTAAATTGGGTGGATTTATGAGCTTCTCTGATAACAACTGCTATCTGGAGCAGAATCAGTTACCGCCTCCTTTGCTGGAATTTCTCTTGGTTTGTTCCCAGCTCCGAGCACCTCTGGAGGGTTTCTGGTGTAGCTTTGTCATTGTGAAAATTCATGAAGAAGGGAATTTAAGTCTAATGGTATCCTGTGAATTTATATTAAAGGCTCCATTTACTTCAGAGGTCCAAGAAATCTTCAGACTGGGCCAGAGAAGTAGTAGCAAAGAGATTGTGCACCTTCAAGTAGCAATGGATTGTACAACGATCAGGCCTTTGTGCTAGTCATGACTCCTAGGTTCCAGATACTGATAGGAGAAATGGGTGACTGAGAACAGGCTCCCCATGAGTGGTATTTTTGCATTTTAGAATCCCAAATCACCAAAGGTATTATCTCAAGAGCATTGTAAATCATAGTCACCCTTTCCAGAAGTCAACTGATATGACTCTCCCTCTCCTTACCCATGCCCTAAAGGAAGAATACAACTCAAATTGTCCCACCCTCATAAATGATTTGGGATTCAAGAGGAGAAAAAAAAAAAAAAAAGGATTTTATTTGCATGTCCAGAAAATTCACGGGTGGTGTTACATTTCCCTGCTGCATAGAGGATAAAATCAGCAAGTGTTTAAAATAGTAAATTAGGACACCTGACTGGTTCAACTCTACTGAGTTTACTGCAGATCCTCCCTGAAGTATATATGCCTTGTGTAACAGTTTATTTAAATAATGCTGCCACTTCACCTTGCATTTTCTGATCACCCCTCAAATGAATTTGAAGTTTTCTACTTTTTTCACCACATTCATTTTAGAGATGATTAAACTCTAGTATAGGATGTAGTAGCTGAGAGGTCTTGCTCAAAACAAATGTCACTGTCAGATTTAGAAGTCAGGTCTCCTGAGCCTTGCTGCCAGTGTGCTGGTTTTTTTGAATGCCTGAGATGCACACTTCAAGGGAAGGGCATCAGGAACAGCTCTCTGCTCAGCAGAAAACAGCTGCATATTATTATTGTTTTTTTTTTGTTTGTTTTGTTTTGTTTTTTTAAGGCAATGAAACCAACAAGGTTTGAATAACAGAATAGGCTATACCCACATTACCAGCCAAGATGAGAAGTGAATACTGACCACAGTGTTGCCTGTCCCACACCTGCAAAGACTCCTCTTTCCTAGACATGTGCAGCATTTGGGAAAAGGTAAGGAAAATCTTAACAATTGACCTCTTTTTACCCTGAAGGGATTTGTGCCTAATGTGGTCACACGTGTTTCACTAGGCAAGAAGGCAACTTGTGAGACATCAATGCCGTATCTGATTAAAAGACCCAGTTGGCACCATTACCTTCTGTAGCAGGATGCAGGCTCTCCAAAGGCAGTGCTATGTCAAGATGTGCTGGGTTTCCAGAAATATGAGCTCTGTGCTACAATGATCAAGCTTCCTCTCAGGTAATATACTTTGCAGCTTGAAAGCTGCTTCCTTAATGTTTTTTTCCTCTTTTTTTTTTTTTTTTTTTTTTTGTAGTTCACATTTTAATCAGCACCATCTGGGATTAGCTTCCTTTTATTTACTTATTTTTGGGTATAGGCAGTCTTAGATCTTCAGATTTTGGTCAGCCTGCCTGGAAACTTTTCCAAGTTTGAGATTACCAGCAACTGTACTGAATGCAGGGATGATGATTTCAAGAGCTTGAAAGCAGACACAAGACAGGAGCAAAAGTGACCTATCAGCAGACACTGAACTTAACTGCAGTGTCAACTTTTTAAGGTCATTATTTCCTCAGCAGAGCCAGCCAGTGGGCTGTACAGTCACAGATTTGGCTCCTGTGCTTGGCTGAGTGACCCAGCACAAATGACCCAATTTTCCTAGGAATGCAGAGGGAGTTTGCTGCAAGCATGTCTCCATTGTCCAGAACAGAACTCAGGCACAGAAATCACCTTCTTTTAGCCAACCTAATCAGAGGGAGATTCAAATCCCCAGCCTTTCTAGCCCTCATAGGGGAAAGAACTGAGTGAAACAGGGACAACGTGCAAGAAATGATCTCTTGTCACCGTCCCAGTGCACTACCCAATTTATTTTTAAATGCTATTTTCATTCAGCCTCAGACATTTGAAATACTTTGCCTAGGGCATGAACTATCACATTTCTCAGCTCAAAGAATATCCAACTATCAACCATATAGAGTTTCACTAATGACTTTATGAAAAATCTGTTTTGTGAAATAAAAAGCATTTTTCTCAACCTTTCTTACCTGATAGACGTTGCAGTTTACAAGAGTGGTCCCAGTAATTTCAGTCTGCATTGGGATGTCAGTGTGTGGCATTCTGGTATGCAGTGATAGATGGAGCAAGATCAAGGCACTTTTCTTAGAGGTCCATTACCCTAGGAAATCAATAAAAAATTATTTAATGTAGAACCAGTTGAGAGACCTGAGTACACAACATCTACATTTTGACAAGCATGGCGTGTCCTAGCACACAGTATGTCTGCAAAGTATGACTTTTATTTCCATCCCTAGCAAGTCTGGTCTCCCAGCACAAGGATATCCTCCATTTTCTTAGGAAAACATAGAATCAGCTTGGCTGGGAAAGGCCTCCCAAATCTAGTCCAACCATCAACCCGAGCTACTGAGTCCCATCACTAAACCATGCACCTTATCACCATGTCTTACCGTCCTTCTGATTTTGTGCCTGTGATGGCCTTTACAGAACTCAAAATCAAAACCATGGCTGCAGCTTTATTCATTACATACAAATGAAGCAGGTGGCCCACATTGATGCTAAGTCAGTTCTAATTTGTAAAAAAAATTTGTCAGTCTGTTAAGCCTAATATTGTCCACATTGCACGACAGTTCAGAAAGGACAGGAGAAGATCTGGTGTAGGTTAACAGAAAATGCACTTACAGCTCTGGGACTCTGAAGATCCACATTTTAATCATGACGATATCAAACACCCGATGGATGGCCAAAACACATTTTCAATGTCATCCATCGCTTTCTCAGGCACAAACCAGGGATAAATGCACACGCGTCTCTGTGAAGACCACAGAAGCCTGCTGAGGGAAAAGTGCCCCACACAAACTGAAGCATTGCTGAAGTTTATCACAACTGTAGCACCAAACATTTTTTATTTTAACCACCCTACCGTTTGTGCCTCAGTCAGGGCGAGAGTTGTGCTGGGTGCATCCCCTCACAGGCGTCTCTGTGAGGAGAGGCCGCGGCTGCCCTGGGCCTGCTCCAGGCGGCCTCACCACAGGGCCCCCGGGCCTGTCCGCAGCCCTGGGGGTGCCTGTAAGGACAGCAAAATGGCATTTAGCAGCAAGATGTGAAGCAAGAAGTGTGAGAAACGGCCCTGTGAGCACCAAGGATGAGAAGGAGAGGGGAGGAAATGCTCTGGAGAGGGCATTTCCTATGGCACCAGGGAACGTAGTGTTGCTGAGCCTGGAAAATGGGGGAGTCAAGAGGGAGGCATTTTAATCTTTGTTTCTCAACATCCAGCTCTGTTTTAGTTGGCAATACGTTACTTTTCCCCCATGACGAGGCTGTTTTGCCCGTGATGGTAATTGGCAACGCTCTGCTCCTGCTGCCCGAGGGCGATGCGCAGCAAGGCTCCGCCGTCAGCGGCACAAGCGGGGGCTCGCCCCCACAAACAGCGCCCGTTCTGTTCCCTTCTCTCATTACCACCAGCTTACAGATCTCATGATAGCTGCTGGCAGTCCCAGACTGAAGCGTTCCCAAATCTTCAGCAGAAGCAGCATGTTCTCAGTTTTTTTCTTCATAATCCCAGCCCAGTAGAAGAAAACTAGAGAACAGAATTTCCTGACAGAGTAAAACACAGGCATGTGCACTGCAGAATAATTCACTTGGTTCCGTCTGGCCATGTTCACTTTGCTTGTTATCAGCTCTCTGAGAATAGATGTTAAATAAAGTGCCCTTTTCCTCATAAAACATTTAAAAAAAAAATCCCACTTTGACCTTATTAATAGTTCTCAATTCTTAGTACCTAAGGCTCCAATTGAGGATTTAGCCAAGGGAAACTCCTGCCTGATATTAAACAATAGTGTATTTCCCAGCAGGAAAAAAATCCTAATTAGTTTTCTATATTTTTTTCATGGCTGATTACTCCAGCATACATGGAGGGAAGCTGTTCCCCCTGGGATGCCTAAACACAAACCGTCATCAGTGCATTAACCAAAAACAAAAGCATCCTTAACCTATTCAGTACTCGCATCAGAGAGGTGTCTTTATTTCTGCGTATCACCAAGAGTGACAGCAACTGAACAAAACACGGGATGGGAATAGACAGCCCTCCCTAACATTCGACCGAAAAACAAAAATGCTGCCAAATCCACTGCAACAGCTTAGCTCGGTCCTGCTTCTATCTATGCTTTCAGCAGCCTCCAGTATCACAGCAGCTTTGTGCCTTTGCTTGCTTTAGGAAAATAAACTGTAACCCTTTCAAGCTGTTCCAGCTTCCTTTCTGTAGGGAGCAATAGTGAGGCAGCCTCAGCTCCACACTGCCTGAGAGTTTGAGCCTGCAAGCACAGAGCAGCAGTAATGGATATACACGAAGGCAAAAGACACCCTTGGCCTTTTGTATCCTTCTTCTGAGTCACAGTGCTCCTTTTATGAGTAAAGCACAAAGGATGCCAGGAAAGCATTTTGCCTGTTGTGTTCTCCCAGCCTTGGCAGAGATTTGCCTGTTTGGCACCTTGCAAGCAAAACTGATACGATCGAAGCTGCTAATTCTGTGCTCCCAGCAACAGAAGATGCCGTGGCCTCCTAACCCCAGACCTCCGATCAGAACACGCAGAGATTGTCCAAAACAGCTTTTCAGCACCACGTAGTTCATGAAAACCCTTAAAAGAAACCAAATCAGCATTGTGAGACATCTACAAGCTCCGATCAAAAAGCAAGGTGTTTTAAGGAGTAGACAGGCTCTGCCTGTGCAACAAAATTTTGGCCAAAGACACTGAAATAGCCCCAGCTAAATCAGCTGTCTTTAGGATGCCACTGCCAAGTCCTTGTAAGTAACAGAAAAGAATTTCATGACTTGGTGCAATGTAACCATGTAAGGGCAACTCTGTCCATCTTGTACAGTACAAGTACAGTTCATTCCCTTTCATGGCTCTAGAAGATCTGAACTATTCCTGTCACAGGAACAAAGAACATTTTACATCACAATACCAGAAAATGCAACTCAGAATTGATTTTTAGGACATCCTCGTTAAGATTCTGCACAAAGTTTTGTAAAACCTCACGCTGTGTGTAGTTCTGCTGGTACAGGTGGTGTGAATTTCGGGAAGCCTTTAGAACAGAGCTAATCCACTTCCAATCTAAGTTTAGGATATAGCATCATAATATTTCATAGGCTTATTTTGACAAGAAAATAAAGTGATTTTTTTTTTCTTAAATTCTGAAATACAAACAGCAACAATCAGTATTAACAGCAGAGGTTTTGAATTACAACATAATTCTTAAATAATTAACACTGCAGTGTAAATTTAATTTGGTAGTTATAGTTTAATGGACATTTATTGCTTAAAAAGACATCTGAGAGACCTCAAGTTCATCCTGAGCTTTTAAGCTGTCAGTTCACTTTGTCTTAATGGGGGAATTCCACTGAAATCCACATGGATGAACAGAGTCCCAGGGGATCAGAAGCAAGTCAACAATATTTAGACTCTTTGGTAAACTTGGCATTTATCAGCAGTAAACAGTTACTGATTTATTTAAAGTCCTACCCTAATACCAAGGCAGAAACAGCTAATTTAAGATACGTCAGAAAGAAACATCAAGTCCAATTAAAACTTATCTCCCTTTACTGTGTATGAAGCAAAGTAATGAGGATTGGACGTAAGCCAAGCCAAGATTTCCCTGGATTGGAGACTGTATTTGTCTTTCCAGAAAGTGTTTTCAGAGATTTATCTGCTGGAAAAATGAATTATTTCCAGGAGAATCACAACAGATTTTCATTTTTCTTTTCCTTTTTTTTTTTTTTTTTTGACTTCCTTCTTGGTTGACTCTGATGTCAGAAAAAACCTCCAAAACAATTTTTTTTTTTTTTTGGGGGGGGGCTTTTATTTAAAAGGCATCTGTCTCATGTGCTTTCTGTATTAGTGAATTCAACGTGAAACTTTTTTTGGTCTTTTTAACTGAAACACAGGAAAGTTCTGCCACCTTGGAGGAGGACTAGTAAATTCAAGCGTTAACAGTGGAAAGACAGAATGTGTGACCAAAGATGTTTTAGTTCACAGCCATGTTAGCAAAGGCTAAGAGCTACTTTCAGCCTTCTCTGCTCGGAAACAAATGTTTGCATTACACTGCAACTACACATTAACATGGCCTGATTTACAGTGCCTAGGCTCAGTAGATACCATAATCTTCCAAAGAAATATGTTGCAGCTTGAAGTGTCTAAGAAGCAGGCAGAATACAGATAAGGAGAAAGATACCAAACTCGGGATAGTTGATCCTCCTCCTTAGTTCAGAGGCAACAGTACCCCTACTCCAGACTCTCAAGAGAAGCCTGAGGCTGAAGTTTCCCACACCCATATGGATACACAGCAACTTGCAAACAAGTCAGAAATAAGCCACATGGTAACCAGCTCTGCATGGAGACAACTTACAGCATAAACAGGAAAGTGTCACAAAAAACATTCCTATCATTTGAGAAAACTTCCAGAAGGCCTATACTGTGCTTAATATGCTGTTAAAACATAATGAAATTATGTGAGATTCCAAAGGTTCCTTAGTAAAGGTACAGCACCTTGAGCACAGCATGTTACAAATGCAATACAAAACCTTGCTGGAAGGCCTGATCAAACAGAAGACTGGACAGGCCATGAAACAAGGAACTTCTGGCCTATCTTGGCACACAAATTGGGAACAAGTTCAAAGGCAGCAGGAAACTTTACTGCAAGATCATGCTGATTTTAAGTGTTTTAAACACCTCAATTTTATAGTATTCCTATGATTTCAGCACTGCAGAAAAAACAACTTTATGTCTAATCCAGTATCTAAAGCGAATGCCTGAAACTAACTCAGCAAGCTTGAGCATCTGTGTAGTCTGGGGTAAACAATTTTACTTTCACAATGACTACTTCATAAGCTTTACAAGCAATCCATCAGTTTAAATTAAAACTAAGTATTTGAAGTGCAAGTAAAACCTTGACTGAACTTTTTCAAACTAAATTATAAAAAATTCTTTCCATGTTATGTCAAAACTGTGAAGTGATGGAAGTTAAACAGACGGGGAATGGATAGATAAGAGAGGCAAAGTCAGCAAATGTGGTATTATTTTAGGCTGTTTGCATCCTCCCTGGGTTCTGCTAGTAAGATAACTAAAAAAAAAAAACATCAGCAGGTGGAAAGTTTATCTATCCATTGAAGAGCTTTTAAGTCAGTTATCAAAATACTACCAATTATTAAGAGTTATTACTCCTTAAATCATTTCTCTGCTTCTCGGCACCAAAGTCACACTTGAGAGTAAAAAGGTAAAGCCTCAAGTCTTTCTCATGTTGAAACAAACTTGCTGGCATGCAAAAGTATTTCTGTAAGTTTTCCATGAAGTCTAGTATTAGTCAGTTGCTTACAGAATGTGTACATGGCAAAAGAAATATTGTGAGCCTTTTATCAGCAGAAAAAAGCTAAACTTGGATATCATAACCAAAACAAACTCTTCGTTTTTCCTGTGAAATGGCAGCAAGCTGAATTAAGATTGGTACATTGCAACAGTTCCATCACAGATTAAAAGAGGAGAGGAGCTACAATTGCAAAACCTATTATAGCTGGAAATACAGATTATAGAGGACAGAGGAGCAAACTGGAAATTCTTGATTTTAAACTCTGGCACTGCTCTACAAGGCGATGTGTTGCATGAATTCACAGAATCTGTATAAAACACATCCTTCTTAGGCCTGCATTTCTATGTTCCTTTAAGACAAATTGTAACAACTCCACTGCTGTTTATGACTTGAACAAAAGACACAACACAATATACATTTGAACTGTTTATTTCATATCAAATGTTCCATACCAGTTTCTTCTGTTAGAAGTTCCTAGAAGAAAATGAAACAAACATTGTTAGAAACTATTTAACAGCTCAAGTAATTATTTGGCCAACTGTGTAAACACCCTGTAAATATAGTGTATAGATTTTAACCTAGAAGTTGAATTTAGGTACTGAATTACTTCTACAAAAGTTATTGAGGATAAGGTAAAAATACTTACTTGGAAACAATTCCATCATTTTTTGCCAGACGCAGAATGGAGTCGTCTGATTCTCCCTTTAATAAAAAAGCGAGCACATAATTGCTATCACACATTAAAAGAGAAGCAGCAGCAGCATTTCATGCTGGCAGTGAAATGCAAACTTTTTTTTTTGACAGATCACTGCATTACACAGACTACACATTACACATACACAGACTAGCATTTTTAAAACAAGCTGTTAAATCCTTTGCCATTCTTCAAAATATTAAATAGAATTTGACAAAACAGAGACTTGCGTTAAAAAGATGTACTTCTGAGTAAATGAGCTCTAGGAAGCTTCACATCATGCTTACAAATTTAAGTTATGATAGTAAATCTCTAATAATTATAAACAAAGTCAGATATCAGTTGCTTAGTGCATTCTTAGAGGAAAAAAATCCACTTGCATCTTCTAGTGATTTTTAAAAATAACAACAGTAACAAACATAAATGGTTCTCCAAACCAATGAACTGAGGAAAAAACAGAAGAAACTCATTCTTGCAAGTGAATTAGTTCACATCTTCACACTGCTGTCATTATCCCAACAAAAGCTCTCCTCTAGAATGTGCAGAAGGCACACTGCATTTCCAGGGCCAGACATAAACCTAAAATATTACTAATCAATATAAAGGGAATCATGATCATTTTTGAGCTCAGGAAAACACTTACCATCCTACGGATTGCTCCACAAATGGCGTATGTCTTGAACTGGCCATTGACTCTCCCTGTTACCTTGTCAACCTGTAATTGCAAGCAAATTACTCCATAAAGATTCTTACAGAGTTCTTGCAAAATTTTAAGCTCCTACATTATGCTTGCCAAAACCTTGGAAATAAATATTACTTGTTCAACTTTGTAAATATTTTTTACTGCAGACTTCAAAAACTCAAGGCAAATAGTTCAGCTAGTATACAGAGGACCTTTTAATTTTATTTAAAATAAATTAAAAAAATATTTTTTGCTATATAATGCAGGTATAACATCTAATGGATCGGACAGCATTAAAAAAATGCAATAGAAAATGGTAGCTCAAAAAAGAGAACACTGGAATTTTACAGAAATGAAACAGTTCAATGTAAACCTGATCAGCATACTTTACTGTCTTTATTATTATTTTTTTTTCATGTTTAAGTCAGTATAATTGAAAATAGAGGTCAGGGATGGAAGGTGACAGTGTTGTTGAGGGACACAAATCGTTCTAAGCATTTAAGAACCTGAGAACCAAGTTAAAGAAACGGTAATGAAGCATACAAAACACATAAGCAATCTAATTTCAGTTAACAGAGAACTCATTTCAGCGTTAACAGAAATGCTTCACGCAAAACATAGAAAATGGTGCTTTAATTACGCAAAGCAGAACAGAAAAAGAGTTCTACCTGGGAAACTGCACCTTTCTGAAACTTGGTACGAACTGTAGAGAGCACAGATCAAAAAGAATAAAAAATTAAGACTGGGTGTACGTGGACAGGCTGAAGAACTGTGCTGTCTTACAGACAGGTGAAGGTAGAAGGGCTACTGATCTTCCAGAATTGAGCACTCTGTTTTCCATTTCCTTCAGGAAAAGGAATCCCCTCATTTTTAACTCTAAATGTATATCCTTGGGAAGTTTTATTTACTCGGTTAAGCACTGGAACAGACTGTTTTCAGAGCTTTATATAATTGTACAGAATTACTTTCCAATAGGTTGAAAAATAACTATGGGTGACATGCCAATATTCTTGCATATACGAAATCTTTCTAGTTCTACACTTGTATGACTCCTAGTGAAGTATTTGGAGATTCATCACAAGCTTTTACATTTCCTAAGTTCTATGAAATGTGTTGCTCTTTTATTTGTTGCTTCTATTGAAAAACTTACCTCAGAAATGTTTATCTGAATAGAAGCATGATCCTTGGCACCAATAATTCGGTTGCTAGCAGAGCTAAGGAAAAAATAACAAGATATGTTTCAATAAAAGGAAATGGACAGCTGCAGCAAAGACTATTAAAATCAAACCTACAGGAAAATTAAAACTGTGCAAGTTCAGATGCTAAGAGATTAAGGTTCATTGCTCAGAAAGCCAAAAACAAGTTTTAAGAACATTTAACGGAAAAATTCACTGGGTAGAGTCATGCTAAATTGCCAGCTATGCCTTTAGTTTAATCTATACGAACCCAGTTCATTACTGTTCAGCGCACAGATAAGCACTGACCACCAGAATATCATGTTGTCCTTTTTTATGTGCAAAACCCTCAGCGACTGATGGAAATCATAATGTATTTTCTGTGTCTCTTTTCACTGGGAGCCAGTAGAGCTCTCAGAAGACATTCAGATCACTAACTTTAGTCCTTTTAGAAATCATAGACTTTAGCAATGCTTTCTCCATGTCTTTTATTAGATTTAACAAAACCCAATTTTCTCTAATCTCAAAAGAGCATCAAAGATGCAGTATCAAGACAATGAATAATCCCTGAACAAGTTCACTACAGGACCGTGTAGCTCAGAAATGCTCGCACAGCACCAATACCCCCATCTTCTCCTGAAAGCAGCCGCCACATCCCGAGACTGACGGGCTGCACCTCGAGATGCTGAGAGTTCTCTCCAAACGGAGTTTTCCTTACCTATCCGCACAAGGCGAGCATTCTCTCCAAATTCACCTTCCCCTTTACGTACTTACGCAAGATACTTATACAGAAACGCGAACAGAAAATTTTATTTTTCCACCGAACGCAGCAAGCTAATGGTTTACGGATCCAAGCCGCTGGCTGTTCGGAGCTGTGGGTGCCACTCACCACTTGCGAGGCACGTAGAGATCCACGAACTCCCCGGCGTCGTTCTGCATCTCGCCCGCTGGTCCCTGTGGGAAGCGAGGCGCGGCTCAGGCCCGGCCCCACGAGGCCCTGGGCGGGGGTGGGCCACGCAGCGCTCCCGGCCCTCCCGGAGCCCTCCCTTGGTGCTCCCCCACCCCTCCCGGTCCTCCAGGACCCGGTTCCCAACCCCGGGCCGCCCCCCCCGGGACCCCCGAGCCCTCCGGGTGCCGCCCGCGCCCCGCCGCCGCCGCCATACCTCGCGCGCGGTGCTGCGGAAAGGAAGGGGCGGCCCCGCGGAAGCGGAAAGGCGTCAGAGGGAAGGGGGGGGGCTTCCGGGGGGTGCTGTGACGTCAGCGGTGCTTTGGGAGTGACGTCACTGCTCTTAGGGGTGGCGTGACGTCATCAGGGCACTTTACCTGTTGTCCCCCCCCAAAGTCGTGAGGGGCTCGGGAAGGGCCCTCAGCCCCCGTTGTCCCCACCTCCCCCCCCCCTCCCCTCCCCCCCCAAGCACAAGCCCCAGCAGCACAGCACGCAGGCGTTTGGTTACAAAACACGTAGAAAAGGGGTTTATTTCACAGCATTTCACAGAAAAGGGCACGGACAGGGAACAGGCAGCAACCGAGGACCTTAAATAACGCGCTAGGACAGGAACCGTGACAGAGGCGGGCGCAGACAGGAACATCTCGCTCCTGTCACCTCCACTGGGCACTGGCTGCTGCCCTCTGAGGTGACCGGAGCAACTTGGGGAGAAGTAACATCCAAACACGCTTCGTGAGGGTCCCCTCTCGGTTTATCGATTGGTAATGCAGGAAGAGTCCTTTGCCACACGGTGGCAGCTTTTAGGTGAGAAGAGAAATATGAACACACAGGCAGAACCCAACAGGATGGGGAACTAGCTCAAAATTCAACTCTAGCTACAGAGAAATAACAGACACGCACCGCTCGGGTGCCCTGCAGAAGTGGCAGCTCCTGCAGAGGCACCACACCAGAGGTACCCACGTGCAAGGCGCAGGCCCAGCAGCTGGATGCTGTCGTGGTGTCCTGAGCTTCACTGCTCAGAAACGCTGAGCCAACCTTTAGAGTTCCCTTTAACCAGCATTCTGGCATTTAGTATTCCTTACCCTAAGCTGTTCTTCTGAAGAAAATGCGAACTAAATAACCAAAGGCCAAAGCTTTCCCATTTATATCACATGAAACCCAATCTTCCATTCTGGGAGGGGAGCTCTAGCCCAAATGCCCACTGCAACTAGATAAACTTCCACTGAATAGAGACTGGACTGCTCCAAAAATAAATACATTTTTCTCTAGATGGCTGAGAACGTTACATTACGAAGAACTTTATACACTAAATAAAAGGAAATCCCCAGAGAAGGTAATTTTGTGGCTTCCTTTACAATAAATGAAGCGTTTTACTATTTCTGGAGATACCTTGTGAGGAGTTTCTTTGCTCAGTTCTAGCTCTTCCCCCTCACACAATGAGTATAGGAAGTGGTGGACCACTTCAGTTGCGTTTACCACATTTTTCTAATTTCAAGGCTCTCTATACTCTAGATGTTCAGTACATTGCTATTTCTTGCATGCAATGACAGTTATATTCAGTAGAAAGCTGAACTAGTAGACATTTTTCTAAACTTTTGGAAGATAACTGGCAAGGTTATTGTCTAACTTACCGCCTACCATCTCACTTACAGAGACTGGAAAGTCCTTCTGTGTTAAAGAGAAGTCAGTATCATTAAGTTTACACAAATAACTTGAAGCTACATACAGTTGAACACACAAAAGATTTGATAGTCACTGTAGTTATTATATGAGAATATACATTTTGAGCCCTACTTAAAGAAGAAAGGGCTCCAGTATAGTTCTGGTGCAACTCTAATGACGACAAATTAGCTTCAGGCAAAACACAGCTGAAGAACAAAGATTCAGCTTTGTTTTTGCCTAAAACCAACATTTAATACAAGGAACAGCAATTTACATTACTTTACATATTAGATAGCAGGTAACCTTATGAGGTCTAGTATTTCATTTAGGAGTCAAACAAATTACAAATTTCTCAGTCATAACAGCCAAGCATCAGTTTTGTTTCTTGCAAATAGACAGTTACTTGTATCATAATATTGCTTCGGAAAATAAAACCAAGAGCCAGTATCACAGAAGGTTCCACATATAATCAGAGTTCATTCCCAACCTGGATATTTTAAAAATAAATGAAGGAATAGCCAATGGTCAAAGAAGTTATTTAACCTCTGGCATAACTATTAGAATGCTGCCTGGCACCAGCCGTTAAGTGGCTGTTCCGATGTGCAACAAATGCTAGTTTTGAGGACCATCACAGTGACGCAATTCTTGGAAGAACGGAATTAAAAAAGTAGCATATTAAATATTGAGCATGCTTTGTTTCACTGGCTTAGTTTGGCAGGAATAGCTCCACTGACTCATGTACTTGCTCAGAGCACTAAGACCATATATAATACAGTCATACTAAAAAGGTGCTTATTTCAGACTACAAAACACAAATGAAACCCAGAAATTATACATTTTACAGCAAGTAGTTCTTAGTTAAAAGCACTCATCTTCCATTTAAGAGCGAATTAGGATGGCAATCACTCTGCAGCTACCTTGTTCAACAGGTGGTATTTCGTGACATTTTGAACCAATCTTTACTTTTTAAATAAAGTGTATAATCTTAAAATACTATAGTTAACTAAATTGAAACAGTAATTTCAATCTAGCTATAGATAGTATAGATGCCCCGTGTATCATTAGTGCATATATACTGGAACTGTTTTCCTATATGCAAGGCCAATGCAGGTAAAGAATAAATGGCTATATAAATTCAGGATTTCCCACTAAATAACACAACTAACTTAAAAAATACCGGTACCAGACCAGCCGGTTTTAGGCACATCTTCAAAAAAAAAAAAGTATGTGTTTCATTAATATAAAAAACACAAAAAGATTCTTAGAAACATATGAACCTTATGGTGCACTGGAATGGAAGTGATGCTTCCTTTAGTTTCAAGGACTACAATAAAGGCTTAAAAAAAAAAAAAAAAGAAACAATGCCATAGGATTCTTCATAGGGAAGAACAGTTTTAGTCAAACTGAAAAGATAAATAAGGAATAATCAGCAGCCATAACAGCTAACTGGTGAATATTTGTGCTTCAAATGTCCAAAAGAAAATACAGTTCAACGACTCTTCTCGTACCATCTCCCAGTCTTGGCATACGTGTCCATAATGCACACCTTGACAGTTCACACCCATGTCGCAGACTTCAAAGCTAGCTGTAGCCACAGCAGGATGCACAGTGGCACAGAACGGCCAGTGGCAGCTTCAGCAACTGTGTTCAGTGACGCTATCAGCTGGAAAGTAGCTTTGGTTAAGACTGTTGTGTGAGCCGTCTGTAATGAGGTAAAACTTGGTTTTCAGGAAGATAGAGAGCCAGTTCCAAAGCTACAAGGACGGTGAATTCAAAAGCAATGAGATCTCTTCTGTTGAATCTGAATCTCTCTTCTAATTTCTATGATGGCAATGAAAAAGAGAGGGGGGGGAAAAAACAGAATCAGTTATCCACAAGATACCAACGTACTATCAGATTAAGTCAGCATAAAGCTGGAATATGTGATGCAAAGTCAGAGAATCAAAAGCATTGCCACAGATCAAAAACGTAAACAGCCTTATTAGCTCAGCTGTGACACCCACACAACAGTTACTGTTTCTCAGGCAAACATTAAATGAGGAAATAACCTCACTGTAGGATCCATAGGACATTAGACTGCCATCAGTCAGGTACTTATAATGAATTAAAAATAAGCATCCAGAAGGAAAAGCTGTGATGAGAACAAAAACCTACTGAAGGAGCTGGTCTTGAATGCAAACACGTGCTGCTAAAAATCTTGCTTTTCATCTTTACCTTGTTCCATGAAACAGAAAGGTTTTGACCAAACCTGAAACAAGTTGCATAGTACTTACATCTATAAGGTGTTTGACTTCGTGTTTCCTGAGGTCACTGCTGATCTTGGCTGCAAGCAGAACGCAAGCACCAGCACACAGTTTGCGGTTCTGTTTGTTAAGTTTGCCTTGGAGAACAAGCTTCTCAAAGTAAACGTAAGCCATGGACACAGTAACTGGCTCCAGATTGCATTCTTCACTCAGATTCCGCATTTCTCTCTTTAAACTGAGAATAGAGGGGAAAAAAATAAAAAAGATCCACCCTCTCAAACATGAGAGCTTTTATAAAACACTCTAGAAGCACCTCAGCATGGGAACTCAGAAGAGCATACAGGCAAGGCTCCTACTTAGAAAACCATGACTGGTATTACCTTCAGCTGGAGAAGCCCAGCTGGCTGCAAGCTGGAGCTGATAACAAACTGATTTAACCTGGCTGACATCATCTACTGTGAAAGAAAATGCAGGCTGCTGCTGTATGGCTCCTTCTGAGATCCCAAACTTGTTCATGATTCATATCATAAGACTGAACCATGCTGGCCTACACAATGCCACATCAAAGATGTGCAGATGGAGACCTGTCTACCACACACCTCCAAGGAAAATTAGGTCTGAGGGGGAAGGCAAATTAGTTTACACCCTTCTCACAAAAGCTACCCTTTCACTTCAGCAAAAAGGCAAACTTTATGCTGGATGCTCTTTCACTGCTATCATCCATGCTACTCCTACAGAAGATCTCTCTGCAAGCACACAATTGAAACAGCTACAAAAAGGAGCATGCAGGACACTGGCAGAACACAGTCTGAAAGAGCAAACCTTCCCCTCGCAGCTGGGAGCTGCACACAGCCCCAGTGATTCAGCAGTATTGTGTTTTAAGCTGGCTGTTTCAGAAGGCCCTGACTGTTCTCTGAAGGCGCAACAGTGCATCTCACTGGTGAATACTCAGATGTGTTTACTGGAAGGTGAGGAATTCTGTGTGCATAGTCCTGCCTTCACGAGATGCTTTTCTTTACCATGACTCCACAGACCTAACCTTCTTCTTTATTCTAGAGTCCTGTTAAGAGTCTACAGTGATCAGCAAGTCTTGTAATTGAAAGGTGAAAATAGGCAGAGGGTCCATACTGGTTAAGAGCGGGACTGCACAAAAGCAAAATAATCAGGTTACCAGTATTTGTTTCAATGCTATTGCTGCTTCACTGTTAATTGGCTATTAATGTTGATGAAACAAAACCCATCTAAGCTGAACAATGAAAACCAACTGTTACCCTTTTCCAGCATCCTAAACATCCCTGTACAAGGCTGTCATCCTACAGTCAGCTCAACTGGCAACAAGAGATTAGTATTTAATCATATATACTATTAATAGATCTAGTATTTGCTCCATACAAGTGGAAGATAAGTCTCCAACAGCGTAGAAGTTCTTACTATTCACTGCGTGTTTCTTACCTCCTAATTTTGCTCAGCGTCAACTTGATGTGAGGAAACTTCTCCCTAAAGGTTTCGTTCATATCCTTCTTCAGGTCTGAGGGCTTCACGTATTCTATGACCGTTGTCTGAAACACAGGATGCAAAGTGTATTATTTCTCTTGTGAACAGTACTGACAGCAAAACAAGGTTTCCAAGGACACTTTAGTGCAAGGGCAGAACATTTTCTTTAACTCTTAAATTTCCGTAAAGACTTATGTAATACCTCAGGTTGAATTTCAGCCACATAAAATCTTAATTTGTAATGAACCAGTAAGAAAATGGTTACAATAAATAAGCGACAACACAGAGATATGTCAAGTTCGTCCTTGACAAACACAGTGTACAAAATGATTTGTAGTTTTCTTGATCTGTTCTCAAAAAAACACAACTACTACTTCCTAGAGGATTTTCTTTCCTGTGGAAGTTCTTTACAGGAGGATCTTCAAGGTGCTCACTCACTCCTCTGTTCAGCTAGGCAGCTACTCACCATGTAAGAAGCAAAGATGAGAACACGTTTGTGTTTTCCACAGGGCCACTGAGGGTCGTCCAGAAGATTTGGATCGTACTCTGCTGCTTCCCCAGCTTCACTCCCTGAAGGAACAAGGAAAGCACAACAATGAGCTGTAAGAGACAGAGCTTTAAGTTCTGTTTTCTCTTTAATAAAGAGTTCAAACAGCAAACATTAGAAGTGTTGGCAGACCCCATTAGGCAGATAAACTGCAGCTAATCACCTGTTTTCATTCCACAAATGAACGAGTCAATATTAGATTTATTTAAAAACAAACCAGCTCCATCTCTAACATATGCCAAATGCACCATTTTAGACAGTGCACGCTAACAGTTTGTCTTCCAGAAACATGCACAGAGAACAACTGCAGAAGACTGGATTTTTGCTTATACTCAAATCTAGCAGACAACAGCATCATCAGGTTTGCTCTTTTACACCAGAGAATGTATTCTTGTCAAAACCCTTGGTTTATGCATTGTTACAGTGCTAAAAGGCAAGGAGGACCATCTGTACCCACACACACCAGGTGTTTCTTGTTGAGTAACATAAAACTCCACATTTCCAAGGAAATGCTTTGCAGTCCTTGAATTTCAAAAACTAGGCCAAATATACAGAGGATGTAAGGAATGCAAGCAAGTTTCAGTCCTAAGACTCAGCCTCTGTACTTCATTAACAAGCCTTCTTTGCTAGGCCATGCTAAAACCAGTCTCCTTCCAAACCCAGTACATTTGTCCCAATAATACACTTCACCACTTGCAATTGTTTCAGAAAAATAAACTCTTTTCATGCTTTTCTGCTACATGCACAAGTGGTGACAGTGCGAGGAGCCGTCCTTACCAAGCTCCGTTCCTGCTGGAATCGTTTTTGCTGTCACAGGTTTGTATCTCGATCCGGGAAGGCTCCTTGAAGCACTAGCTCGACATGAAGGAACAGCGCTGTGGCTGTCAGCTTTGCGCACAACTAGGGCGTTGGTTGGATACAGGAATTTTGCATAGGACACAACCTTCAAAAAAAAAAGTTGTAGTTATAGGGGAAAAAGTAACGAAAGCTTATTTCCAGACACCAAGGATTTTATAACTCAGATCTGCAGAGTTTCTATTTGGGAGTAAAGGCCTTAGAACTGGGGGGACAGAAGGAAGAGAAAGTTGAGCACAGGAATACTGTACTTTTGTGACTTCAGGATAGATGCATTGTAGAGGATTTGGGGGGATAACAAAAAAAAGGGAGAATCACATCAACAAAACTCTGTCAGTAAACAGATTTAACTGAAGAGGTATAAGTTTCACCCATATTTTGTTTTGACAAAAAGAAAATGTTTTGATTAGAATATCATTTACATGTTGCCTAAGATACCAGAGTCAAAACAATTCTCCAGAAATGGAAGCAGAAGTCACCAGGGACTTTCACGTCCTCCTCAGAAGCAGCATCATGACAAGTCAAACATTTCAGATTTTAAGAATCTGAATTTCCACTGCTTTCTAACATTACAGTTCTCACTTTATGCAATGCTGTGCCATACAAAAATTAAGTAATTTTCCTGGTATCAAATGGTCACAACAGTGAAAGGAGCCAGCTGACCCACCATCATCCCGTGCCGGTCACTGGTTCGGTGATGGAGATCAAGAAATAAAAATTATTTCCTTACCTTGCCGTCAGCGCCTAGCTCTACTCCTTCCATTCCAAGGACCATCTCAGTGGAGACTGAAACTCCCCCAGAAGGATGTCGCTGCTTCTGTCCTTCCATTTTTAGATCACTAAATGAAGACAAGAAAATGCATAATTGGAAAACGTACCACAACCTCAGCTTCCTTTATGGTAAACACCAGGCTGATCCTCTACCTGCAGCCAACACCACATGGTCAGAGTTCCATTACGCAGAAACAGTGCAATCCCTCAGCCCCATCTCCAAGCAAGTATTAAATTTTAAATACTCAAAAATGTGGAGATGTTCACTAACTCAAAAATCATATTTCATCTCATTTTAAAAATCAGATTTGTAACAATGTACCTAGAAAAGGTACTTTTTTTTTTTTAAAAAAAGTATGATCTTCCTGCATAAGGCTATACCATTTGTAATACACTAATGCTCAAATACTTAACAGCAAATGTGATTTACATTACTAGTTTTCCAGGATTAGAAACTTGCCTTTCAATTGTAATTTTTCCAACCACTGTGCACACAAGCTCACACTAAGAATTAGGGCTGCTAGCAGAAACGTTTCAGTGATGGCAGCGTGCAGCTTTGTCACCTATATTCCGATGCAAAAAAAGCAGCTTTCAGTTGAAGCACTGCATCGCCAGCTTACACACAAGCAGAACGACACCGTGCTCAGAAATGCTCTAAAATAACTCGTGACCTTGCTGCTCTTCAATTAAATGAAAAAACATTTTCCCATCAACTATTTTTATAGCAAGTGTATTTGAATACAATACAATTCCCACCACTAAACATCCGTTTCCTTCTTCCATAAGTTACATACAGGACAGAAGTGGCAACACAATTGTTTTGGCAGAAGTGGATTAAAATAAAATGAGTATTTTCTGTGGTATACTAGTAGATCAGGCCTTCACAGAATCAACTTAGAGCTCATATGAGACTGAGTAAAGCTGCAGGCAAGTCCACTTGGCAGGTTTTGGTTCTCATATTTGATCATATTTGCAGTTCTATATAAAAGTGGAGTGCAAACATTTAAAGCAGAATCAATTGATATCAATTAGGCTAAACTGCTTCTGTTTTTCTTAGACTACAAATAGCAACATTTATGGCTTAAGATAGGTGAAAAATGGAAGAGTTTCTTAAACTTAGTTATAGCTTAACTACTAAATGTTGAAGACTTTCTAGTAAAGAACGTAGCATCCTTGTCTGACGTACATGGCAACAAGCCACATTGTGCTGAAAGTTGATTTCAAGGATTTCACAGGACTGCAGTGCTTGAAATATGAACAAAGACCTTAAGAGAGGTTTGCCCTTTTCCAATATTTTCTCTAGAAGTTTCAATGAACACCAACGCTGCAGCAACATCTGATTTTACAGTGCTGATAGCAAGTTCTTGTCCTTACATGTAAGCAGCAAGTCAAGTACATTCACCGGCTTCAAACAGAAGACCTATACCATCTACACTCATTTAAAAAGATATTTTGCAAACAATAGACCAGAGATTTCACAAAGTGGTTAATGATGACTCACCTGATTCGTAAACTCTCTCCGTAAGGTAGGATCGAAAAAGCCACGCACAGTGTTCGTTTAGCACAGATTAATACTATCCTGTAAGCAGAGGGGAAAAGATCAGGATAAGAACTGAGATTCAGAAGTTACAAAACATTTTTTTATAGACTGTGAACACTGGATTCCTCTTCAATCGCTCTGTAAGTTACACAGATACTGATACAGATTGTATGTTTCCAGAAGGCAGCACAGAAGCAGAGGTTTCCTTCTGACCCTGCAGGGCCTCAGAGCCAAGCTCTGTCTCACACTCCAGCTCTGGCATCACCCTCAGAGCTCCTCAGATATCTGTCATAATTATATATATTTTATTTAAAATCAATATATTTTAACAAATATTGTATATTTAGCTGGATGATGGTACTACTCCTAGGTCTCACACATCTAACAATAATAAATACGAATGCAACCCATTCTTTTCTGCTCAGCAGCTAAGAGCCAAGAACTTGGATAAAACAAACCATTCTCCTTACATCCTCCTCAGCCTGACCTGTCTTTGTGCTAGAGATAAGGACGGTGTTAGGAGAGAATGAATTAACTTCCTCCCTTTCTCCTCAGAGCAGAACAACAGAACCATCAGAAGATTGCTGCAGATGTAGCACCTACCAGCACCTACTGCCCTCAATATAAGTATGTTTAAAATTAGCAAGACCACAAGGACATTGCATTATTCCACTGATATTAAAAATCTAATCACACTGAACTGGAGTTTACTTATGAGCACACACGAGTACAAGGGGCACAGCTGAAGTTACCTGCTGTTTTTTGTGTCATACTGCCTCATGTTCTTGATGAAGTGCATCTTCTTCAAACTTTTGTGCCTTGGAGACCCAGATATATTCTTGGTTCTGCAATTGTAAGAAGAAAAAAAAGTATCTTAGGTGCTCTGGCAAAAAGCCATGCCAGTTTTATGATCAGATGGCAGCACTAGCATGCAGGACCTCAGATATTGGCGTGGAAGAGGGTGGAGGGAGGAGAGGACTGCATGCAACGAGTTAAGATTAATGCTGCTTTTGAAAAAAAGTACCTTTGTACACTGGCATATTCCACTATGTCTTCTAAAAAGTCTAGAGAGCAGCGCTGGGAGATAAAACGCCTTCTGTAAAATGTACAACACCATGAAGAGTGAACAATATTAGTTCATGGCCTTGGAGTTTATGAACTGCAACAGATCTATGAGCTCTTAGGACAAATGGCAGCTTTTTTGGGGGGGATTTGTTTTGTTGTTAGAAGAGTGCTTACCAAGGTGTTTCACATTCCCAAAAAGGCCAAGAACTTGTTACCCCCTCTAGGAACTGTAAAATCGTTCACTTTGAGTACACATTTATACTGACTTCAGTAGCAAGAGCATTCACTACCTTCAACACAAAAGAACACCTATCCATAAGTTAAACACCTAAAAAGCTTCCCAATATTTCTTACAGGATTTTAAATAAGTATCACAAAAAGCTCCCCGTGTGCATCAAGGCAAGGAAGAGAGTAATTTTATATTGATCTACCAACACGTATATATACGGATATATCTGTATGATGATGGAACATATGTATTTGTATTCCTGATTCTGAACACTGTGCTCCTCCAGCAGTAGGCTTCAGCAGACCAAGAGTCCATGACACTAGCCCAATAAAACTGACAGATCTCTCCGGAAAACAATAGAGAGGACCATTAGAGGAAGCTAAGAATATTCAGGGCCCATCTGAAATCCCAGAATTGAAGACACAAGGAGAATAATAAGAATCTTGTGAGTTACTTTAGCAAAAATAAGATATTACACTTAAGCAAAAACAAAAACAAACCACTGCCAAGTAAGATGCATTATGATCGCCAAAGTCAAATTACTCTTTGTGGGTAGAGATTTACAAACAAATTTGGAATCTGGCTGCAATTTCTGTAGGAACAAGGCATTCAGATTCAGCTAAAACACTGAATCACCAAATCACTGACACTACAACTATCAAATTCTGTTGTTGTTTTTTTTTTCCTGCTTTTGTTTAAGCATACGTCACGCTGTGCTTTTAGTACAAGCCACATGCATTCAAGTCCCAGGTTTTCTTCCAAAGGATCATCATAACCCAACTGATGGTCGGTATTGCCATGGACGCCAATTGAGAAGAAGGTAACTAGATATAATCTGTGGGATGCTCCTTTGACAAGATCAACTTTTGGAAAAAACTCAGACTTAAAACTCCACATATTTTTACCTCTGGAAAAACAATAAATACATTGAGAAAGAAATTATTGCTGTTTACTAGAATTTGCAGATCTGTAATGCAGAAGATAGCAGTCCTGCTGCTGTGGAGAATGTGTGCTCAAGGCTACGCAGGTGTAGACCATGGGAAAGCTCCAAAGTCCTCAAGAACAGTTTCCAGAGCTCTTGTGTACATGAGCAGCCAAACCACTCAAAGAGACCACAGCCAAGCTCTCGTGCTTGGAAGTTAATGTGCAACATTAAAACGAAACCACGGCACCTTGGGTGGTGGGGAATGGAGGGGGCAAGGAGGTCAGACAAAATGGGATTTATTAATTGCTAAGAACTATGGATGAGCTTTTACAGCAAGGATTTATAGCTTCAGTTGATTCAAGTTAAAGGTCAAAAAAAAAATGCTCAGGATTTAGTCTGGTCTTGAAGCCCAGCACTTAAGGATTTGGAAGTAACTTGACAATCTGCTAATCCTGGTGACTTTGCCTTCTATCCTTCAGCTGAGCTGGGTAAGAAACCAAACCACACCATTTTGTTGCTACATAAGAGATACACCAGAGCTGTCCAGCCTATTTTGGCTTCTAACGTGCAATAAGAAAACACCTTTGTGAAACGTGGAGGCCAGTCTCAAAGGTCCTGGCATGAATTGCAGTTCTCCATGTCCCCAGGCTTCCTCCCCTCTAGTTCAAGGAGACCAGACTGGATGAAGACAGAAAGCAGCCTTGTATGGTGAGCAAAGGAAAAGCAAAGCTAAAACCAAGAACAGACGTTGGTATAAAAAAAAAAAACAAACGCAAAAGGTTATTTAAAAGGATGCCAGCATAAGGTATCAGTAAGGGTGCCAGATTGACCACCAAAGTGCTGGGCCACTACAGTAGAGACCCATCAGAAGCCCTAAATCTTCTGAACACTGCTGCACTTCCCCAGCAATAGGGACAAGAGCACAAAGCACCTGAACCCACTGCTCTGTGAGAGCCTCTCAGTAAAATGCTGCTGCAGCGAAAGGAAGATCCTGCCCCTTCGCTCAAAACCACAATGACTCATCCCCACTGTGCCAACAGGAAACTTGATTTTTAGCTACACTTCAGCTTCACTTAAGGACAGAAAATATCTGTCACCTTGGAGAAATTCAACACACTAGGCAAGATACTCTCCTCAAATCTCAAAACGGGGAATACGCAAAGAGGTCTCACTAATCCCAGCCACGCTAAACAGGTCGCGTGCCCAAACATTTTACAAAGAGAGACTTGCTGGATTTCTCAGCAGCACTAATTAGCAAAGCGTCTTTATTAGAGCATCCTTGGAGCATGCTGGAAGCTATCAAGACTTCCTGAGTAGTACACACCCAGCCTGCAGACTGTTTGGGTTAGTTTTGGTGCTCTTCTCATGCAGTAATTCACACCTCAAGACCAGGCAGCACATGATCACTTCAGGAGCTGCTGGATCTTGCCTGATGAAAAAGAGTTGTCATGTCCCCTGGGCTAAGCAGATTCATCTAGGATAACACCTCTTGTTGTGCTCTGATCCACAGGAGTTCAAAGGATTTTAAGTCATTTACACAGCGCATCTGTTGCCAAACGCGACCTAAATACTAAAGCAGCACACCAAAATCCATACCCGCGCTGTCAGTTATCTTACACACACTCCTACTGACATGCTACTTGATAATTAGAAATCGAATCATCCAATGTTAAAATTTTAATGAGTTCTATGAAGCAGGCTGTAATTTCAATAGGATCCTAAAAGAAAGCCCAGGCCTGTCAGCTAATACCAGCTATTTCCTTGACAAGCAAGGGAGGGTTTGTGTGCTTGGAAGTCAAGTCTTGGTCAAGAATTCACTTTTTGGGTGCTTCCCCCACTATTTTAAAAGCCAATAAAAACAGGACCCACCCAGGGCTTCAACACACACGCAGCGTGTGCCCAGAGATAAGGGACTATCGAGCAGGGGGATTCTGGATTGGGGCTGGGTTTGTTATCTCCACACACACACACGGCCACGCACAGTCCAACAGCGCTGCTCAATCTGTGGTGAGCTGAACGTGGACGTGGAAAACACCTCTCGATCAGATAAAAACCAACAACTCCAGCAGCAGACAGCCCACAATTTATCCTTTCTGGTGGACTTCCCACTAAACAAACCCCACTTCTGAGGGCTTCAGACATCTGTCCTCCTCGGGCCCTGCCAGCGTCCTAGTGAGTGCCAGAGAAACTCTCCCAGAGGGAGACGACAATGGAGAGGCAGCACACGGGACTCCTGGCCAGGGGTTTACTCAGCTCTCAAGTGTTCCCAGCAGGACAGGACACGGCTGAGAGCAGTCTATGTATAGCACCGGTAATCCCTCAGTGTCCTGTCTTGCAAATTGAAAGGAAAAATCTGTCTAAGTCACAGCTTCAGATTAAAGACCAGTGACCTTTCAGATGGCCTGCCAGAGTATTTCCCCTTGCCTACCCACAGGCTAGGCCGCACAGGCATCCCAAAGAACAAGAGGAAAGTGTGAGGACGTTGCTGTAGTTGGAGATTCCTAAAACAGCCACTCTCAAACAGATACCCTGTAAAATGCAAGAAGTGCAGCTGTCATTTGGCCCTTTTGAAGTGTCACTGTTGAGGCCTGCTGGTCCCTGTATTTCTGCCACAGCATAGGGACTGACTGACAGCTCTCCTTCCTTCCTAAGGGAGAAGTCAGAAATTTCTAAAATCTGACTGGGATTCTCTTGTCCTAATTAACCTCCCCTCTCACAGGGACAGGTCTGTGCCCTGTGCCAACCCTACAGCCAGAGGGGCCGTTTGATCAGCATTCAGCTGCTTTCTCCCATAACTTTATCTCTGAGCCATGCAGCATCTGGAGTCTGTCTTCTGCCTGACCTCTTACCACGATTGCTCCTAGGGCAGGGTCAAGCAGGAGAGGAGAAAGCCTGCACTGCTGTCTGACACCACGATTTCAGCCTCTGCACATTTTTCCACTTTAAAAGTAGTACCTTCCTGTAAACATTTGCAGAAGGCTATTAAAGTAATTAATGGATTGCTGGTGATGCTTGCTGGGGTGCAGAAGAGTGGAAGTGAACTGCCTCCAAGCTAGAGTGCCTCACTGCCCTGCAGGCTGTCCTTTAAGATGCTCAAGTGATCACAGAGAAAGGAGAACAATACCTAAGCTGAGTGTTAAGTTGTTCATATTATCCTTCCTCAATATATCGGCAGCATTTCCAGGAGCTTCTTCTCTTGTCACACTTTTACAGGTGAGTTTAATGATCTCAACACTGCTCTCACTGAACGAGACAACCAGATCACATGCTGCTCACTTCTGCTGAGTTAGAACAAATTTCTATTTGACCACTAAACCAGCCATTCTCTCTCTACTGTAGGAAAAAGTAGGAAGCAAGCCAGATGATCTGAAGAAAAGGAAGGCAAAAGTAGAGGTTGCACTCAACCTAAATTTTTGCTCCAAAATATCTGAGCTCCTTCCATCCTCTAACACCACGAGAGCAATGGTGTTGAATTAACCAAGACCACGTTAGTTTCCTAGTTCTGTAGAAAATGCTTCGTGTATGTGGTTTGGGCATGGCAGGTTTGCTGTGGGATGGCTGTCCTCACATCTGATTTTCTCTTCACCTATGCAGCAACAAAAATCAAAAAGCAGGAGAAGAGAGCAGGAGGCTAAGCCCTGGGACACGAGTGCTCAAAGACAATGTAAAAGGCAGGCAGCAAGACGACTGAGGCCTCCTCTAGCAAAATGGACAGGCACTGCAGGCTTGATTCAGTTGGAGTCACATCCCTCTGCCGGAGGGAAGGATGCCACGATGCATGCACACATGTATGCACACGCATCCACAGGCACTCTGCTAAAATTAGCAGCTAGGCTTGTATCCTCTGCTGCTCTTTAGCAATACACACTGCTAATAGACAAATTGAATGGACCAGGTCAAGGATTTTTAATTACAGTGTAAAATTAGGGGCTAATAGAATTTGGTTTCTTATTTCTCACTTGAAAGCGATTTTAATATTGATGGCTCTTTGTAAGGTCTTCTACATGTCTCCGTATAATCACAGCTGTCAAGAGACTGAGTTTAATATAGCAAAGATGAAAATCATTTATTGGTTTGTGGAGGCACTGGCTTAGTAACAACTGTCAAAGGTAATTTGCTCAAGAAATCCAGATCCCAAATCTTGTTTATAATAGGAAGACACACCTGTCAGATTTGTTTTGTCAAGACATACTTTAAAGAATTAAACTGTGTAGTTTTCCCTTCCTTACGGGCGAGCCAACAACCTGGTATGAACCACATTTCAGTTTGACTAGGTAAAAATACTGTCACCAAGGGATTAGGGAAACCAGTTCCAGTTTTTTTAGCTTAATTTTTGTCAACTGCTGTTACCTATGCCCGGACAACATTTACTGTTTCCAAGCTTGCATTACAGAGTGTACGAATGTGAGACTCCCTGTTTTCACAGCCCATGCCTTACTGCCATCAGTGCTCATATTAATCACTTTCCTGATTGAAGTAGGAAAGCAGGTTGAGTACAGCTCACCGGGAGCAACAAGTTTTTAGTAATTAAAGTCAAGAGAAGTCAGACACCACATTTATATTAAAGCATAGACAAACCACCATCACTATCACCACGTATCTAAGAAAATATAAGATTTTAATGAAGAAAATATGCCATGAATGCCCAGTACTGAGCCATTTTTGCAGGTAGATGGTTTCAGATCTCACATGCAATGAAGCATGCAGCAGAGGAGAGGACACCCTGTGTAAATGACAGCAAGTGTACAGCTAATCACTCCTTTACAAGGTCAGCTACCCACTGTTTTATGGCAACGCTACTGGAAGCGCAGACGTGCAGTGTAGATTGCAAGCCACGGTCCCAGGAGTTCATTCCGACATTTATTTAAAGCGTCACTCTGCCAGAGAATAAATTCAAGTCTCACAGGGGGGTCTAGTCTAAGACATTTCTCCAATAATCTTCCTTTTAAGGAATAAATCCAAACTGATTAGCCACATGAGCACAGCAGTACTTTCATGCTTCAGAGCAGGTCTCTGCCAGACCTCAGGGTTAAAGAGGAGGCCCAGCTCCTTCACCCTTGTGTTCATATTCAGGTTTGTTCGCAAAACTGAAGTGGCACCAGGGCCTTCCTGCTGGTCTGAAACAGCCAAGAGAAAACGCCGCACTGCTCAAAGAACAGTAACAGCACACGCAAGAAAAAGTAAACGCCATGCAGTGCACAGGACAAATGAGAGGGGACAGAAATAAACTGTAGGTTGAATGAAGGTGGAGGCAGAGTAAATGGAAAGTTTACTAAGCCTGGATTGTATTAAACACTAACAAGGAAAAAAATTACTGTAGATACTTGTCACAGTGTCTGCTACTTCATTGCTGATTCACAACCACGTATGATTAAGACCTAATGCTACCAGGAAACGAGCTTTGTATTCATTGCATTTCATACATCACATTGTGCTGGTGCTAAGAGTGTTTAGACAACCCAAGGAGAAAATAATGCCTTCCAGTAAGTGTTATGAAAGCCATCTGTTGCAATAGAGCCACCAAGCCAGATGCACGGTCTGCTGTGCCTAGAGCCCGCTTCTTGTAAAGTAATTCTAAAGCCCGCTCCTAAAATCCCAGCTGCTTCTCACAACGCAAACTGGATGTGCTGCCAGGACGCAACCAGTGACTGTTCCTCAAGTCTGTACCAGTTTCTGTAGGTGTTCCTACCGGGGAATGCTCACCAACCTGGTTTCCTCAGTGCTTTGCTCACTAAACACAAATGCTGATCAACAGGCAAGTGAAACGCAATGCCTGTCTTTTGCAACACTGAGGACGTTATGCTAGAAACACTCCTGCACTTCCCTGAGAGATGATGATATCATTTCTTGTGCCTCATTAAAACAAAAGCCTTCAGCACAATAAAACTCCCAAGTTACAAAAAAAAAAAAAAAAGCTTTTACTGGGAAGAAGAAAATTCAAAACAGGTGACAGGAAGAAACCAAGTGAAAGAAAGTTTAGAGCTCTCCCAGAGCTTTCATGGGAGTTTGGTTCTTCCCACCACATCTGTCATCCCCACTAACCTCCAATCCAGAGGTTGCAGCCTCACCGAGGCCATTTTTTATGCTAACATTGCAACGACCACAACAGAGCAAATGCAAATCTGTGCTGTATTTCAAGATGATAGAGGCAGGTCTGCAGGGCAGGCTGAGCTCCTTAGTGCTCAGAAGGTCACTGCATGCATCAGGGCTGTTCAGAGCTCCTGCAGGAAGGGCTGCCCAGCTCACAGCACAAGGAGACAGCAAGATTTTAGTTTTAAAAAGACTCTGTACTTCTCATCAGTCAGAGCACTGTCTTGTGAAACTTCTGCTTCACTCACCCTTATAAGACTCTAAAGGCCCTTTATTTAACACCATCTTCAGGGGTTAGAATATAATAATTTACAGTAAATTATACACACGATAGCTATAAACCAAAGGTTACAAGTGTTAGAGCTCTTCATCTGAAGAGCTAGCAAGACTGTCTGTAGCTGAGCACCACCCACCTGCAGTCAGTTGCTTTATCAACAATACCTCATTCTCATTACAGAACCCAAATTTCATTATACTTGCCTGCACGTCAGATTATGCATTTTTAGATGTAAACTGCAGAGCATGAAGAATTCAGAACAATCTCCAAAAGGAGGCTCAAAAACATCTTGGTGGAAAAAAGTGACAGATAGAAAAAGGAGGAACACGAGACACCTGAAGCTAAGTCTCCAAGACTTCATATAACTAAACCACCACGTACCACAAAAAATTAAAAATATATATATTTTTTGTGAGAGTGCTTTCACTCCATGTTTTTGTTTCTCTTCCGAAACAAAAAGCCCAGTTTATGGCAGCCTGCAAACAGCAAGCACCACAGCTAGTAACTTCTGCACTGGCTCAGTCTCGGAGCCCTGACAAAGAAGCTTCATCATCTACAGATAAGGTGAGATTGCTGTCCACTCTACTGGCAGCTCTGATGGGAGTTTGAGCAGTCACTTATCTCAGTTCTCAAGAAGGACTCCTGTGCTACGCCAAGTTCCAGCGAAGAGCACCAGCAACCAAAGCATTTGCTCCAGACATGCACCCACAGTGCCCAGCACACGGCTGTTGCTCAAGGGGAGCATTGCAAAATGTGAGTGCTGTGGCTCAAAAAGAGGCACTAACAGAGATCTGTGAGTAGGAAGAGGAGGAGGAGAGAGGAGAGAAGCATGTCAGACCGTGAACTACAGAAACTGTGTTTTAAGCCAGTACAGCGAGATCCTGCAGACTTCAGAGCTGAGCTACATTTGAAAATGCTGGTCTAATAAAACTTATTTTTTTTCGTGACTTGGGGAAAGCCTTGTAAAGTAAATAACCTTGTAAGTAAGATGTTAGGAAATAGCCATGACTGCTGTGACACCATGTAAGTCCTCGGCAGGGCACTGAAGCCCACGGCAGAGCAGCCCCAGGACGAGGAGGCTCCAGTCACCACACGCCTGCAGGACTTGCTGGAGGCCCGGAGCAGCACCCCACCACCTCCTCCTCGTCCCACCTCCTCCTCGTCCCACCACCTCCTCCTCAGAGTTAAGCCATTCAGGTTCATCGGGTAGCCTTTTCTGATGTTAGCTTGAAGAAGTAAGGACACATATGTGGAGCCGCAGCTGTCAGGACGCTCGCACGCTGGCCTTGCAATGCTACACAGCCCGCCCACAGGCCTCATCAGCTGCGAGTACAGTTAATTCCCTACACAAACTCCTCTGACTGCAGAGCAAAGTCACTTTGAAAGCCCTCGGACCCCTCCAAATGAAGGGGTTAAACAACCTTAGCGCTGAGAGCTTCTCTTTTGACCTAGAAACCTTCCCAGAGGCATGAAGGATCAGATCTCCAAGCTTCCTGCTGGGCATACAACGTGCTTCTTCTGACCTGGATGAATATACCTGGCTGGGAACGCCAGATAAATAACGCAGGTAGCTATAAATTGTAAACCATTTAATACTTGCAATTCACCTGCAGGTGCATGTATGTGAGAAGGTTGCTGAAGCAAACCGTTTGCCAAGCAGCAGACTGCTGCCTTCACATTTCGGCTGAGTTTTAAATAAAGTTCAGACGTCGGATACGTTCATTTTCAGCCCTGAGCAGCACACACCAGCCTACTGTTCATGTCTCAAAGGTCAAAGCTTGCAGCCTCTGACAGATATTGCTGCTTCCTGAAAAGCACCGTGCACGCGGAGGTGATTTCTAAGCCTTATTAGGAATAAAAACTTGGACCTTTAAGCATTATTTCATCCATCTCCACCAAACGTATGTTAGCAGAGGGTTTCTTTTTAAATAAATGCTTCTCAAAGTGAAAACAGCTGCTGGACTGACAATAGTATAAGACAATACATTAGCCATCATACGCATGAAGGCCTGACCAAGCATTTTTGCCATTCCATGCAAGGAACAGATTTGATCACACCTACGTTAGTGATACAGCCCCCAATTAACCCTTAAATGCAGAGCTGGTCTAAAGCACTGCTCTTAACAACTACTTTAGACTCCCACCCTAAAGGAAATCTAAATCAGCCCAATGATTTCTGATTTATCAGCACCCACCAGCATTCAGTTCAGCTGCCTTACCACTGGTCATCAAGGGCATTAGAGCACTGGTCGCAAATAATTTAAGTGTATGTTGGGTTTAATGCATCCCCAGAGGCAGTGCAAAACTTTTGTCAGAATATACATACATATATATATATGTAAGTCTGATATATGTATATATATATATAAGTTGTGGATTTTCTGCACATTAGTTTGTGACATTCACTATCCACTCTTCTTTCTTTAAGGACAGAGAAATACATGTAGATGAACTCTCACTCCACGTCATCCTCATAAGAAGTAGATAAAATGATTAATGCGATGCCATCTACCCTTTCAAACATCTCTTTTCCCAGCTGAAGAATCAGGTTGTTTTGTCATTACTCATACAAAAGCCCTTTTATTCTCCCCATTACCCTCCTTGCACTTCCCTCAACCTCTTATTTCTGATTTAATCTTTTCAGTTAGATTGATTAGAATGCTATAGTGGGAGATAACATCTCAAAATTAGATGCTAAGGAAAGAGGAGGAAGGACATAAAACAAGAAAAGATCCAAGGAACACGTATTTAAGAGTATTTTCTTAGTGTCTTATTGAATTGGCATTGAAAAGAAAAAGGAAACGAAGGAATAATTTACACAAACTCCAGCGGTCCTAAACTCAGTAAGCCCATGCGCAGGCACGCCAAATGTCTCACAGAGACATCACTGTACTTGCAAAGCTCCTGATACTGAACTCTCCCTCAAAGGCCTTATCTACAACATTAAAACAGCAAAATGAGCAGCAGCACGGAGGGGCAGAATATCCTCCTCTGAAGTTGGTTTTTAAAGTTCCCAGAGTACAAGCAAACGATGAGCACTGCTTGTAGAGTCACTGCACAATCAGGCAGCGGGGATTCAAAGAAGGCCCAGCAGGAAGGGTCACATTGCCCGGAGTAAGAGTCCTGCCTAGCAATGCCTCGGCCAGCTTCATCTGGAGACTGCAAAATTCAAAAGCCAGGCCCGGGAAAAGCAAGAGGGAGGGTTTCTGCTGCAGCAGAGCTCTGGCCAGACCTCGCTGGGGAAATATTCTCCAAATCCCCCCCACCCACCAGACATCAGCACCAGGCTGGCCACCCACCACACACTCAAGCAGACCCCTAGAGGGCTGGGTGACCCCCCCAGCAGGACCACCACGACACCCTGGGTGCTCAGGGGCAGCAGAGGCGTAGCCCCTACTCCCAAAAAATGGGGGCACCCTGGCACAGGGATGCAGGGATGCTCCAGCCACCTCGCCCCCGGGGGGGGGGGGGGCAGCAGGGCTGGACGATGCTTGCAAAGGCTGTGAGCTGGGTTCCTGCGGTGGGGGGGCTCCATGCTGCCACCCCCAAGGGGGGGGGGCAGGTGCTGGGAGGGGTGGGGGGGCGGAGGGGAGGCTGCAGCCCCGTTTCCCACGCCCGGCTCCCCCCGGGGGCGCCGCTTTCCCACGCTCGCTCCTCACCCCCCCGGGGGCTGCGGGCCCTGGGAAAGTGCGGCTCTTCCCAGGGCTTCCCACGCCCCGCGGGACCGGGCGGCTGTGAGAAGCTTTAGGGGAGGGGGGTGGGGGGAGAAGGTTTATAGGGCCGGGAATAAGGACTGGGGGGGGGGGAAAGGAGCCCAGCTCCGGCCCCTCACTCACCTCTGCCGCTGCACCTCCAGCGCCAAGCCGCCTCCCGCAGCTCCCGGCGCGGGGCTCAGCATCCCCGGCCCCCCCGCTTTAGCGGAGCCCGGCAGCCCCGGGGGGGCGGGCGGCAGCGGGCAGAGCGGGGCTCCCTGCGGCAGCGGCGAGAAGCCGCCCCCCCGGGGCTGCTCCGCTTCCCCTTTCCCCGCAGCAACGGGGGAAGAACCGGGCGGCAGCGAAGCACCGGGAAAGCCGGGGGGAGCCCTCTGCGGGGCCAGCGAGCGCGGCGGGGCTCCGACCACCTCCTCCTCATCCTCCTCCTCTTCCTCTTCTTCCTCCCCTTCCCCGGAGGGCAGAGGAGGAGGAGGAAGAGGAGGAGGAGGAGGAAGGAGAGGAGGAAGGGGAGGCTGCTTCTCGGCGGCCGGGCAGGGCGGGCGGCCGTCCAGGGAGATGTTGGTGAGGAAGAAGAGGGCGGCCTGCCTCCGCCGCGAGTCGCCCCGTCTGCGCGGCCGGGGCGCCGGGGAGCCGCACGCCGTGGCCGCGGCCATTCTCCGAATGAGCCGGGGCGGCTCCGAGCGCGCCGCCGCCGCCGCCAGCCCGCGCGCTCATTGGCTGCGACGCGCCGAGATGCAAATGAGGCGCAGCGGGGCGCTGCGGTCATTGGTTGAGAGGGGGCGGGAGGGGGTTCGCGAGGAGCCCCGCCCTTCCCCGCCGGGAGGCCGGCAAGGAGGGGACGCGCGGTCCTAGCGCCGCCGCTCAGAGCCTCCAAGCGACCCCGGGCAGCTCCGTGGTGCCCCCGGCTCCCGGCCTCCTTTTTGCACGTCCCCACATCACCCCCGCCATCCCCTATTCCCCCTCAGCATGTCCTTTTTTTTTTTTTTTTTTGACATTTTAAAACTCCCCCATCTCCCCTCTCAGCCCCCCCCAGGGCCCCCCCAGCAGTGTCGCGGTGCCACAGCCGTCGTGCAAGCTCGGGGACATCTCAAACGAGGAGCACTCGTGTGTGGGGGCTGCCCGCTGCTCTAACAGCGGATTAAGGCTGTTATTGCATGCCCCAAGGACAGGGGTACCCGAGTCCCAACTCACCGGCAGCACCCGAAACCTGCACCCAGCGGTCAACGTCCACGCTCCCAGGCTGCCAAAGCAAAGCTGGGGCAGTGCAGCGCTGAGCGGGGCCGTATATGGGAAAGGCAGACCTGGAGAAGCCTTGGTAGGGATCTGGAGGAACATAAACTTGGTATTATCTCTGCAAAGTGACTCAAGACATGTCTGCACGGCACGCTGCTTCCCAGGCTTGTGTTTATACTGCACAGCATAAACACCCCCCTTAGGCACTTGAGCTGATGTCTGCCACGTCCCGGGATGATGCTCGGGGTGCTTGGCAAGCCGGGGAGCTGTGCCCTTTCTGCTGCCCTCCCAGGACGTTGCTGGGCCCTGCAGATGTGACCCGAGAGTTTTGCAAGAGCGATGAAGCTGCTGGTGCTGAGCACAGCAGGGTGGGCGCTGGTGGCCCCATAGATTGCCTGGCCCCACAGCCACGCTGTGCTTCCCCTCGTGCATGCTCCAAGCAGTGGGTGCTCCTGATGCTATAGCCAGGAGCACATCAGCCCCGATGTGCCATGAGCAGGGGACTGCTGAGACATTTAAGATTAGGCAGGAGTTCGTGTATTTGCAATGCTGGACCCATGGAATGGCAATTGCTTTTGCCAGCCAGGGTCCTGGTTTTAAAAAAGCTAGGTGACATCTCTAAAAATTGTTCACATTCTCCTCCAGCAACCAAACTGATGTCTAAGGAGATGGCCTGAAATGTGGGCATGGAATAAAGAACAGATTTTGAAACTGTCTGATAAAATGCATACAGGTGCTCAGTCTTCTCATATGACTGTTTTATAAGATTCTTTTATTTTTGTTGTTGCATACAGTTGCAAGTAGGACATCAATGTTTGTCTTATAGTATTAATAGTACTTAATAATAATAGTAATAAGATTGGAAACATATGCTGTTTTCTTCCAGGCTTTCATTAAAAGCTATTAAAATAACATGGTGCAGTACAAAGTCTCCCCTTAAAATCCTAAGAACATCCTTAGCATCTTACAACATTCAATATAGGTCAAATTTTGAGCCTAAATTATTGGGCGGAATCATCTCATGTCACAGCCGTGAAAAAATAATTTGGGATAAAAAGGAATTAAAATCTTTCCTGCTGGCAAGCTTATCAAGTAAGCCAAGGGATGAATGGGCATGGAAACTTAGCCAGGCTTTCTGCAAACAGTTCTTGAGAACCCAAGAATCCAGTAAAAAAAAAAAAAAAAGATGTTTTTTTCATTCTTTCCTTGTAAAAACAGCTGTAGGATGTAAATCGTCCCACTGAGTCAGCACAGGATGAAGCAGCAAGGAGCCAGCCTCCGTAGCTTTGTGGGCTGCTATCTTCAAAGCTGAATTTGGAGGTCTGAGTGTTGCTGCTGTTGGTGCTGGGGAGCTTTCATCTCCCTCTGACAAGCGTGCGAGCTCACGGTGTGAGACTGTAGTGGGCACGGTGCTGTGTTTCAAGGAATCCGCTGCCGAAACGGATGGGTGGCACGACAGCAGCACAGCCACCAAGGGCAGGGGCTGGGTGCAACCCAGCAACCTTTCCTCCTGCACTGCTTCCTGCGGCGAGGGAAGCACCGCGGCAGGGGGACAGAGGAAGCCAGAGCTGTGCCGTGACCGAACTTGCTGGTGATGCAAACCCCATGATGTTATTTTGGAAGTTCTCAGCTGGAGCATGCTTCAATCTTAACCTCTGCAGAGCCCCAGGACAAACATGAAGGAAGGCGGTTTTGGATTTACAGCAGGATTACTGCAGGGATGTAAAGCACTGCTTTGAATCTCCAGGACGTAACTCACCTCATTCTGCTGCTGGACTAACAGCTGGACTGTGTGGGTACATGGCTGGGAAGGCAGGAGCTGGTCTGGAGTGGGCCAAGCCTACCAGCCCTTATTGCAATATTATATGGGGAATAGGGTCACCAAAGTCACTGGGAGATTTCTTCCTACGTGCAAGAATTGCAGGATTTGGTCTAAGCATCTGATATGAGACAACATTTCGAGTACATATGTGGGCTGGGTGTTAGATTTTTGCAAAATCATGGCCCAAACTCAAGCAAAGATAAGCAGGTCATGAATATATTTAGTCTGGGAACCAGTTGGAGGAAGTGCTGGTATGGAGACAAAGCCCGAGGACTTTCTGTACAAATTCTCCAGCCTGGGTGCTGTGCTCCCCTCCTGCCATCCCGTGCTGCTCCATGCCCTGTGCTCAGGTGTCTCCTGCCAGCTCCTCCCTGCTTTGCCATCTGTCCCAGGAAAAGGGAAATGGAGTGAAAAATGTGGCTTTTGTCTGAAAGCCCGAGCGCACAGGAGCAGGGTTCAAAACCACAACTAATTCTCCCAGGAGTCATTGAAATGCTTTCTGATTTCTTGTGGTTAGAGCAGCACTCCCTGCGCCCCTAAATCTCAGCCTTCCAGCAGCCCTGGTGAGGCCGTCAGCTCAGGACTTTCCTTATGCTGAACCCAAGCCCAGAGGGACAACGGGCAGGAGAAACGTGGCCTCTGGGAGCTTCCCGTGCTTCTTGGCATGCATATTATGTATGTGAGAAATTACAAAAGCCTTTCCCAACCCCACTCAGGTGTGTTTCAGACCACTCCTCACTGGCTCATCCATCTCCCTCGACTCCCCTCCTGCACCCTACACCTTCCAGCCACATCTGACCCGAGCTGTTGGCCCCACCAGTACATCAGCCCCGTGACCTGCAGAGGTTTTATTCTGGCTACAGCCAGCTCCAACTGGGAGCCCTGGTTTCTCCTGGCACCATCCACAGCCGTGTGGCCGTGTCCCCCCGATTCCCAGTGCCCGTGGCGAGTGATGCAATCCTCTTCTGTTGCTGCAGATTTCCAGTTGCAGCCTACCAACATGCTGAGCCCTGGGAGGGAAACATTACCAACAGACCTCTGCTGATAACAGCATGCCTTGGGCAATGACTCAGGCTTTCCTGCGTGACACGAAGTATTTAAAAAATATGGAGCTGATTGATTTAATCGCGTGGCTCTGCACCAGGGAGGGCTGGGTGCTCGCTGCGTGACAAATGTGTGTGGTGCTTACTTGAGGGCTGGTGGATGAATGAATCAAACCCTCTCCCAAACCACGTGGCACGAGGGCTGCACTTCAAGGCGATATTAATAGATCAATAACCTTCATGGGAGGATCTTGTGAGGTGTTTTCTGGAGAGGCCCTGCTGCCGGTCAGCACACGCAGCAGTGGTTTGGAGGGAGCAGGGGGTGCAGCACAGCCCTGCCAGCGCTGCGGGTCTCCCAAAGGCTTGATGACAATTCTCAAAGGAGAGTGGAAGGCCATAATGCCTGAGGGATACAGGAGGATCATGCACTTATTTTGGCTCAAAAAGCCCTGCAAGAAACCTCTGCTCCAGATAAAGGCCAGCAGCAAAGAAATTCCCCAAATCTCTCCCTTCCAAGAAGCACCACTGTGTGCTGCACTTGCAAAACCTTCCCATTGCTTCACAGCCTCCTACAATGCATCTGCAATCATCCCAAAAACGTAAAGTCTTGCTCTCCAGTTGCCCATATCCCTGCACACGAGGGCTGCCTGCGTTGCAGCTGCCTCTTCCCCACACGCAGGGTGCAGTCGACCTTGGGAAGGACCGACACAAAATGCCCATCCCACTCAAATCCCCGAAACAGGACTTAAGGAAGACTTCAGTAATGCCTGGAATGAGTTTTCCTGCAGTGAAGTGTCGAGTGAAGCTGTGCTTCCGAAGCCAGCACTATACATGGGCATTATGCACTGACCAGCTCTCATTTAAGAGGATTTTGGTACAGAGAAGGTGGCCCGGGAAGAGGGCATGGCATAAGGCACCTTCAAAACACCTACTGTAAAAATACCACTGAATAAGAACGTAAGGGAAAGGGGAGGATCTAAGCATGCATTTCTCTATTTTTGGTGCTTTTAGTTCCTGCATTTCAGCAGCCACGACCCCTCTCGCTTGCAGCTCATTCGACTTCCTGCTTCCCTGCACAGCAGCATCTCAGTTACAAGTGCAACAGAGGAACCTTTGTGTGGTGGCAATTTTATTTTTTATTTTTTATTTTTTTCGAAGGTGGAGATTTATATTCACATCTAGGCTTGCACAAACTTATTTCTTACTCCGTCTTACAAACCAGTGGCTGAAAATGTCGCTTCACTGCTGAGGTAGGGGGAGGCTGATGTGCCAAGGGTGAGGGGCTCGATGTGAAATCACCGGGGCTGCAAGCTGGGAGCAGCCATCGCTGCCGTAGGAATGATTCAGCATATACAAATGCTCAAGAACAGCAAGCAGAAGACTTGTGATGGTCTGTAATTGGAACTGTTTTGCATGACAGGCAGTAAGGCAGCCAGTCATGCTATTTTTGATGGGCTAAGAGTGAACAGCACTACTTACGTGGACGCTCTTTCAGATTCCAGCCCCTGAGCAGAGAGAAACCCAGCTGTGCTCCGAACCCGGTACTGTGGGAAGCCAGCTCATGGGCCCAGCACCCTGCCTACACTTCTGCACAGATGAGATCAGAGCTACAACCTGCCTAAACAAAACACACGTGAGCTGCCAGCCTTCTGGAAGGACCGATCTGATCCTGGGATGGCTTCTCTGCTGCTTTATGCACTATGGGACGTAACTCACACACTCTACCAAGGGTAATTTTAGTGGCTTTTTGGAGACCCCTGCACAAGGCTGCCCTGAGCCAAATGTAAGTGTGGGAACAAAACATTTAAACTCTGAAAAGCACAGATCACTGGTTCTTGGGCACAGACATCTCTCAGAGTCCTTAACACAACTCCGGAGAGCCACAAAGGAGCGCCGTGCCCTGGGGGAGGCAGGATCTGCCCCCAGGCTGAGCGCTGCCCACACGCTCCTGCAATGCACTGCCCGGAGCAGAGCTGCACCCGCAGCTGGAAGCCCTGTGAGGCTCAGAGGAGCCGTGGAGAGCTCGGGTTCCTTCCTTATGGCAGAACAGTTCAAGCCTCAGACTGTCTGTAGCTCACTAAATCAATACATGCATTTATCTAACGGGAATTATATGAACGAGAGACTGGCAGGCGTAAGTACCAGAATTAATGGACTTCAGCAGTTATCCACGTGTCTGCAGCATGCTGGTGGTGGGTACCAGCATGCCAGGGGCTGGATAAGAGTAGTGCACAAAGCTTTATTTCCCTTCAACAACTTGCTTGGATGCCGTTTGATTCAGAAAAAAAAATAAATCATCCTCACTGCTCCATCCCTGGTGCCTGAGCTGCTGGGCAACCCCAGCACCCCAAAACCACAGCCACCAGCAGCACCCCTGGGCAAACCCTGCCCAGCACGGAGCTCTGCAAACCCTAAACCCTACAAAACTCCTCGGCTTTGGGGAGGCAGTTGCAGGTTGGTTGGGCCAGCAGTGGGATGGGGTCTCACACCCACATCCCTGATGCCCTGGTCCCCTCATCCCCTGCTTTGGGGACCCCAGGCAGGCAAGTGTCACTCAAAGGGACAGAAGAACCCAGAAAACCCCTGCTTCGGGCTGGGCAGACCCAGGGGACAACCCCTGGCAGCCAGGGGCAAGTTTGGGGATCGCTGGGAGCAGCACGGCCCGGCTGTGCCCAGCAGGCGGCGCTGCCCGACCGCGGCCCTGCTCCCCTCCTTTATTATTATTTTTTTTTTCCTTTTTCTTTTTTTTTTTTTTTCTTTTTTTTCTTTTTTCTTTTTTTTCTTTTTTTTTCTTTTAATTTTATTTCTTTTTCCTTCCCCCCATTTTTTTTTCTTCCTTTTTTTTTTTTTTTTTTAAATAAATATTTATTTATTTATTTATCAACGTTATTGTACTCTGCTAAAAACAAAGCCACGTTTAATCAGGAGCGATGGCTGCTAAAGGAAATGGTTGTGGAAAAACACCGGGCAGGGCAGATGCTGTCTCCGGCACCTCCACCTCCATTTCGGCTCTGCTCTCTGCACGTGAGCTGCGAGCAGCCCTGGCCCCTGCTGCGATGCTGTGGCTGCAGCGATGCTCATTGCTGCTCTTCTTGTCCCATCCTGGGCCACAGAGCACGAGCAGCCCCACTCATTGATGCTGAAGGACAATTTGCCCATGCTTAACGCATCAGAAAAATTGCTTAAGAACGAGCGATCCACGTGAAAACAAGCTCCTGGCAGCACTGCCAAGGTCAGGGCGAGCTGCTGAGCCAGGGCTCTGCTGAGCCGCAGCTGGGACTCAGCCACCCGGCTCTTGCAGGGACACAGGTCGCCCTTCTCCTGCTCTTCTCCCTTCCCTCTCTGGGGACGTGTCCCTCCTGCCCAGCCCTTGTGCCTGCTCCCCACAAACTAGAAAGGAAAGCCGTCGGCGTTCTGCTGTTCAGAAAGGATGCAGACTTGTACGAAACCTGGGTAGGGATTTAATCGATGTGGGTTCATGCGTGGGGACAGCAGGACCCCGTGGTGCTCAGGCTCTGGGCAGCCACCAGGGAGCTATCCTTCAGGATTGGGGTCTGGAAGCTCTGTTCTCCTGGCACAAAATCCCAAGGAGGATTTGGCCCTGGCCCAGGGCTCCAGCAGCATCTCCCCCTCCTGGCACCAGCAGTGGGGCACAGGGCTGGGGGGTACGGGGCGTGCTGCCCCGCCACAGCCACCTGGCTGCTCCCAATCTCACCCGCACCCCTCTTCCTCGCCGAGCCTCTCCTGGGGTGTTGACTGAAGGCTTTTGGGGTGCTCTGCTCGTTCCAGAGCCCCTCTGAGTTCCCTCATTCCTGGCACATCAGGCAGGAGCGCGGGAGGGATGCCGAGGTCTCTGAGCCTTCTCCTTCGGCCTGCAGCTCCTGTGCTGCTCCTCGTCCTGCTCTTAGCTCTCCTCGGAGGCGTCGTGGCGGGCAGCCGAGCAGTTCTCTGGCTCCTCAGTGATCCCCGCTGAGCCCTGTTCAGCTTTGACTTTCTTTCTCCCTCTCATTGACTTCTTAGATCCTGCTAATAGCAAGATAATGATAGGAGTTAACCACAGAGGTCACCGCGGCCTAGTCCCAAAACAGGGACTGCACAGGAGGAAACAAAACTCAGCAAAAAAATAGATGAAGAGAAAACCCTGAACGTCCCCATTCAGTCCTGGAGGGCTCACAGGAGCCGGTGCCTGCCTGCCCTGGGGGCACAGGCCCATTTTCCTCCCCATTGCTCCAATCCTCTCAGTTTGCCAAGTAAATCCTCTCCTCCCCCAGCTGCCGTGGGGCTCGCAGAGCTGCAGCCACCCCCAAAGGCTGGGCACGGAGCGAGGGGCAGTGATGGCCCATCAGACAAGGCCCTTTTATGCCTCTACATATCTTTAATTTGCTCAACACTGCCCTTTCTTTACTGAGGGTGCAAAGAGGGCTAGGAGCAGGATATTTCTGACAGGGCAATATTTAAGGCTTTGACAGCCACGCTGGCTTATCCTTGCCCTTATCAGGAGCCGTTTTCTGCTTATTCACCTGTAGGAAGCGTGGGCACGACACATTCCTTTGTCAGCCAGGGAAAGCCTCCATGGCCACACTGGGAAATCAACAGGGCTGGCAGAAACCTTTCTCCGAGTGTCAACAACTCGTTGCTGGGAATTTGGCCTTCTCCAATCGGCTCCTCCCTGAGCAGCTAAGCAAACACGGGGGACTTAGACCTGTTAGCTTAGGTGCTCCGGGGTGCTCTCCTGCCCACCCTGCCCCTGGCTAACCATTAGCAGGGGCTCCTCTGGCTGCAGAGCCGACCTGTGTGGTTTATTTCAGGGAACCGAACGACTGCTGTGTCATCTTGGTCAAAATCTGTGTGCAGCGTGGCATTTTTTCATGGTGGTGCCCTTGGGTTTGCTCCTCAGGAAGCGGCTGAGGTTGTAGCCCTGAGCTGATGGCAAGAGGAATGCCTTCTCCCTACCTTTTGTCCAGGGATCCTGTCCTCTTTTCCTCTTCTTCTGTAGCGCGTGAGCTCTGTCTTTGGTGCAAAAGTATTTCCCTTCAGCCTGGGCTTCTTGCAGGACGTCGTGCTCACAGGGGGCAGCCACCTGCACCGAGCAGAGGAGCAGTCAGCCTACAAACTGCCCCAATTTCCAGGGCGCTAACAGCCAAGGACCTTTCTGACCATGGCCACAGAGTTGTGACAAGTGCTGAAACCTATCTGGAAAGAGTGACATCGCCACCCCTCAGCAACCAGCTGGGTGACTGTGGAAATGGGGCTTGGCATGGGGTGGAGGAAGAGCCACCACCTCCCGCAGGGAGCCGGGCAGGGACAACCTGTCCTGCGCCTCCCGGTGCCTCTCAGAACAGGAATCCCCGGTCTGAAGGTGCTGCCAGGCCCAGGCAGCCGAAGCCAAGGGGCTGGGAGAGCAAACCAACCTCGCTGTCCGTCGTGTCTGCCTCATCGGATTCCTGCTGCCCGGACTCAGCATCGTCGTCATCTGTGGAGACATGAAAGGAAGGGTTTTGGCTGGCCTGGGGCTGGCAAGCTGACGGGCATGATACAGAGCCACTGGCTTGTTGTTACTGGGTGTTTCCATTCAGGACACCTCAAAACATGAAGACGTGTGGCATTTAAAATCCCAGATTTCTCCTTCCCACTTGAGACATGGGCGGTGAGATGTGTTTGGGTATGAAAGAGCCAGAAAAGACCACATGGAAGATGCTGAAGCTGGCTGGTGGCTCCTGCTGGGGAACATGCACCAAGGAGCACTGGGAGGAGAGGTGGGGGAGTCACTTCCCTGCCCAGCAAAAGAGTTTTTTTTTTTGCTGCACAGGTTCCCTGAGGCCACACAGCCCCAGTACATACCTGCACACACTGGGCACACATCCAGCCTCTGCACGGGGCCAGCCAGGGACCTGGCAGCACCCTGTCTGCACACCCCACATGCCAGCCAGCCCCACAGCATGCTGGCAGGGCTGGGGACGGAGCTATGCCCTGTCCCCTGCCCGACACCCCGAGCACCCCATCACTTCTTACCCTAAGCCTGCTCCTGGCAGGGGGGCTGCAGGCTGGGCAGCCTCCCTCCTGCCCCTGCCCAGGGGGGACATCGGTGCCCCTCTCAGGCACCCCAAGAGCCCCGGTAGCCTGACCCCATCCTCACACCATCCTTCCGGGGGTTAAGGTTCACTGAAAAGTGCAGAAGTATCAGAGCATTGTTTCCTGGGCTTTGTGTCAACCTTCAGGTGCGGGCTGAAGAAAGTCCTGCATTTTCCCACACCCAGAATGTAATCAGCTGAAATTCTTCTGCCATGATGATATCTCCCTAACATGTAAATCACCGAGGACTCCCCCCCCTCCTTTTTTTTTTTTTTTTTTCCACCGTGCAAAATCCCGCTCTGGAGAGTGTTCCCAAACCACTCCGACACACCCAGACCAACTAATCCAGGCGAGCTCAACTTTCTGGCCGAGCCTGTAGGGCCGGTAGGGAGCAGGTCCCAGCCGACGTGCCTCCTGCTGCGCTCCACATGGCTGCTGCCTCCCACCAACGGGGTAAAACTGCCCCCCTGCCCCACCGTGGTCAGCAAGGAGGGACCAGCTTGGGCTGGGGTGACCACTCGGTTTGGGGATGGAAAGGGTTTTTATTGGGGATAGAGAATGGAAAAGGGGAGAGTGCTCCCTGTCCTGCCTGCTGTGGGTTGCAGCATCCGTCCCTCCATGCTCAGGGTGAAACCCCAAGTTCCCTGAGGGTCAAAAAGAGTTGGGAACCAGGAGCACCCGGTCCCCTGGGAGGGTCTCCCATGCTGGTTAACACCCGCTGTGGGCTGCAGGGACTGCAGGTGGTTGCAACAGCCAGCACAGGCTGTTCCCTGCTGTAGGATGCCTCCACGCGCTGCAGAATTTGCCTTTGGCTCTCGCCTTCTCAGATGTCACGCTTGCCTGGGGCTCCTTACCTGGTTCTCCCGTGTGTGCACTGGCAGCCAGTCTCACCCTGGGCTCTGCGAGGGCCTCTGGGTCGCTCAGTGTTGGCTTGCTTGTAGGATGCGTCCGGGAGAGAGCGAGCTGTAAAGGGCAGAAATCCCATAAATGCCTGCAGGTGCCCTAGCTATAGAAATGCTGCCTTCACAGGCAGGAGAAAAGGGCTGTCCCCAGCCTCTGTGTGATGATGGTGACAAATGCAGGGATGAGAACCAGCTGGTGTGGAGGGAGAAAGGCTGCTGTGTGCCCTTCTGCTGAGCCAGGTGGAAAACCCCATTGGCAAACACGTTCCAGAGCCACCTATTCCCAGGCCATTTCAGAACGGGACATTACCGGTGGGTGTAATGATGCTGACACCGAGCACTGGGCTCCCAACAGCAGGGAAGGAGCCACAGGAGTTGCCAACCCGCCTGGTACTCACCATAGCTTCTTCCTCCTGCTCCTCCTCCTCCTCCTCCTCCTTGGCAGCACCGTGCTGCTCTGCCAGCGGTGCCCGGGCAGTGCTGGGCCAGCTGCTGGGGGGACGTGAACCATCTCGCTCTGTCCCATGCCGTCCACAGGGGATGTGCATGGGGCTGCCCCTGGGGCTCGGCTGTGGGCTGCCAGCCTCCCGTGGCTCCCTACAGTCCCTCCAGCCCGCTTCCCTGCCACGACCAGCATCCGACAGGTCCAGAGGTACGTCCACACCATAGTCCCTCCCTGCCTCTGCCTTTTCTCGCTGCTCAGAGCCATCCCGGCTCAGCCAGAGCTCCTTCTCCTCCTTCCCATCCACAGCATCCTCCAGGAAGGACCTCTCTTCCTTGCACCCCCCCGTGATGCTCGGCCACGGGGACAGGGGCCGCTCCTCGGGCGCGGATTTCGGGTCGCTCTCCGCCCTGGCCCGTTGGCTTTGCTGCCGCTGGTGCAGGAGGAGATGCTGCAGCCGCTCCCGGTGCTTGAGGAGGTGCAGCTTCCCCTCCAGGTGCTGGTCCCTCATGTACACCACGGCGGCGGGGAGCTTGAGCAGGGCAGCACGGTCATCCCAGTCGTCGGGGGGTCTCATCCTGCCCTCGCCGTCTTTGGCCCTGAGCAGGTGGCCGGGGAAGCTGCCGTCCCTGTCGGCCGGGGCGCAGTTGCCCGCCAGCCCCAGCTGGTGCAGGGAAAAGTGCCTGTTGAGGAGGCAGAGCTGCTCTTTCCGGGCGGTCAGTTTTAGGGTTTCATAAGACGAGGCAAGCTTGGGTGAGTCTGGCTTGGCTGCTGTTAAATAGCTAAAAGAAACAAGGGTAAAAGAAATCACTCCAGGACAGAGGAACAGTCCCCTAATCATCACTGGGAGACTCTCAGAGTGCGGTCCGTGAGCCTGCCCATGCAAGCCGTGTCCTGGCTATCACTTATTTTTTAGTAAGGGCCCCACCACAGGTACCCCCCAACGGGCTGCTCGGTCCGTGCTGGCTTTGCTTAGCCCTCTGCGCCCTAAAACCCTGGGGAGGAGAAGCCCTGGGAGGTGCTGAGCCCTGCAGAAGAGCCCATTAGAATAGATAAGGAGCAGCAGGGAGGGCAGGCGGGACCGGCACCCGCTGGGGCTGTCTGAAGATGAAGGAACCCAGGCTGGTCGGGCTGGATTCCGGTCATTGTTGCTGGTGTAAAATGGGAGACCCCCCCCCAACCCCTCTTCCCTGGGGCTGTGGGCATTGCAGGATGTCTGCAGAAGAAGGTGGGCGAATACCAGCCCCCCAAAAGGGACAGGGACAAGGATCTGTGCCTGCCCACCACCAGCCCCGAGCGGGGGACTCACGGCTCCAGGCTGGGGCTGCGCTCCCTCTCTGGTGGCAGAGGGGTTTTTCTTGCTGGGGGGGACACTGCTGCCCCCGAAGGACTTTTCTCCAGGAGGCACGGTCTGGAGCCGGGTCTCACCAAGGCGATGGTCCCGTGCAGCTGGTTGGAGATCCTCTGGGATGCCTGCGGAGGGAGCTGAGGGTGAGCGGTTCAGCAGCACTCAGCAGGGCTCCGGGTGCTACCCAGATCTGTGCCAGCGTGAGCACAAACTGCTCCTGGGTGCTCCGAACAAATAACATCTTGCCATCAGCTTTTACACGTCTCCACCCCAGAGGCGCTAAGAAATGATCTGGTACAATTCCAGCCACCAGCTGACCTGTAATGTTACTGGGTTTCCCCTTTGTGCTTCCTAGCAGGACCCAAGCTTTGTTCCTTATTTGCTGGGTGCATTTCCAGCAGAGCCCCGGCTGTTACACCAGGACATCGCGATCTCCATCTCCTGCCATGGAGGGCTCACCACATGTTCTGACTTGATTTCTCCCTGCCTACCCAGAGATGTCACCGAGCCTTCCTGCGATCCCCATTAATTATCCTCGCAGCCTGCCCGCGGCCTTACCAAAACCCCACTTCACCTGCTCTCTCAGTTTTATTGTGGCATTCGGGTAAGCAAAGCCCTTGCCAAAACAAAAGCATCCATGTGGGTGTGGATGTGGGCTCGGGTTCCCATGGCGAGGAGCAGGGCTCCAGGTCCTGCAGCCTCATCCCCCGGTGCCCAACATCTTCCTATCGCTCGGCACCCCTTGGCTGACACACGCTGTGCTTCAAAGGCACGGCAGGCTGACATCAATGCATGCCAGCCCCTCCGAAAATACCCATATTCATGATGCTGCAGATGGAGAGACATCTGTGATGCTCTCGGGCAGGGCTGCTGTGGTGTGTTTGTACTCCGTACCCAAACCCTCCATGTTTCACGTGCTCTCCAGGCTTTTCCATCATTCACAGAGCTCCAGCCTCTCGTTCCTGACTACAGCTGAGGATAAACTGCCCTGAAACATGGGTCAGCATGATCTCCTTGTGACCAGAGGTTTCTCTAGCAAGAGAGGAACCAGCGTGATGGGCAGAGGACTTGGGGATGCTGGGTGCATTGTCTTGGAGGGTAAATATGGGGGCAAACCAAAGAGGTGTGCTCTCACCATGGGAAAAAGGAGCCTACGCCAAACCCTAAATGCTTTGCTTGTAGATAGTGGCGATTTTTGCACCTGGCATTGGGTAGGTTCCCTACTTGGCCTTGGCAAGAGTGTGCTGCCCAATTCTGGCTATTTGTTTTACCCCCTAAATGCCTCCTACCCCTTCTCTATCACCTTATACCCCTCTTGATCCTGTACAGATGACCACCGTAGTGGAGAGAAGACCTGAGGACGTCAGGCTCCCTCCGTCACTCACCATTTCTGCAAGGCTGGCCTCCTGGAGGACAGTGCTTGGGGAAATCCTGCTGCTTGGAGAGCTTCTCTGTCCTGCAGGCTTTTCTGCAAAAAAAAAGACACAGCCACCCACCGTGATGGTCCCACAGAGCCACAATTTCCTTCTGCCTCAAGCCAGCACATGAATGCAGGGACCCTCTGCTGCATGTGTGCTTGGCACCAAGGCTGCAAACACCACAAGAGGTGGTGAGAGGCAGCAGCACCCACCTTCACCCAGCTCGAGCCCCGGCACGTCGTGGTGGGTGTCCTCTGCTGCCCTGTGAGCCCCTCTCTCGCTGCTGGCGTTCCTGCTCGCTGGGGACAGTAAGGCCAAGGGGGAGCTGGGCGCGGAGCTGCTCTCTCTGGGGACGGCTCCTGGGCATTTGGTCCTGTCCCTGTGGAGAGGGGACACGAAGGAATGAGAAGGGGCAGGAGAAGGAAATCTCCAGGTCGAGAGCCACCGTGCTGGCAGCTCTGAGCTACAGAACCTGATATATAAATATACATATCTATACACAATGTGGTTATACCGGCTCCTCAGCCTCCTTCCCTTTCAGCTTATCGCTGGCTCGGCTGCAGTCTGCAGCATGGGACGGAGCCAGCGCGACAGCTCAAGGTCTGATTTCCCCACCTGGCCGTGGGTAACGTCGCGGGAAGCCGCAGCGTTGGGTAAGCCAAAAGCCAGCCGTGGCTGTTGCAAGAGCTGTGTGAGAACCCCTACGTCCCCGCCTGGGCTTTCAGCCTGGCGTAGGGGTGGATTCGGGGCCTGGGGGCTGTCGGCATTTGGAGCTGGTGGAGCTGATGCTCTCGGTCCCCAGGAGGGAGCTGCTGTGGGTCTGAGCCCTACACCCATGGCATGGATCAAGTCCTGGTTGGACTTTGTGCCAAGACATGGGTGTTTGGGTGAAAACCTTCCTGTGCAAAGGAAGGCAGAAGCTGGCAGGAAAAGCAGAGCTGGCACGCTTGGCCCTCAGCAAACCCAACCGGATCGGCAGCTCCGAAACTCCCCAGGCCTTGAAAAGCATCAGGGTGTAGAAGTGAGAGCTTCTCTTTGAGCAGGTCATGCTTCTGAGCTCCAAAGACAACACATTTCTAAACTAATCCCTCCGTGCTAATTCCCCCGGACTTTAAACCTAGAGGAATGAGCAGGTTTGTATTTATTGGCCAGCCCGACAGGTTGCACAGGGCTATGCTGGGACACCAGCCTGCTGGAGCAGCTCCTCTCTCCTGCAGCCCCTTGTGGTCCCATACATGCAGCTCTGCCTCCTGCATGAAACTCATCTTGCTGCCCGTGGATGCTTTTCTGGGAGCTCTGAAATCCCAGGGCAAGGTCTGTAGCCAAGGCGAGCAGCCCAGGGCTTTACTTCCCATCCTCAGTTCCACCTGGGGGTACCTGTGTTCCCCAAAGGCTCAGTCCTTGGATCCATGTGAAGAAGGGAGTGAGCAAAGCTCAGTGAGGACTTGCAGCATGACAGGTATTTTGCTGTCTTGGCTTCTATGGGAATCCATGGGAATTAGGTGCTAAAGACCTGGGCTCACCCAGACACAGCCCTGCTCAGTGGCAGGAAAGCCTCTGCAATACCAGCGCTGCACATCACGAATGACACCCAGAAGAGCACTTACTCCAGGCTCTGGAGTCTCTTCAGTTCTTCCTTGAGAGTTTTATTCTCCTCCTTCAGGCGGCTCATTTCATTAGCTGCAAAGAGACAAGAGGAGAACTGCTATTTTGGGTGCTGCACGGAGCAGGGCTGCAGCCCCCATTCCTTATCTCTCATTTTATTGCAGATACAGAGGGCTGCCACCCCCAGCTCTGCTGCTTCTTGTGTGGTTTCCAGATCTGATTTCTCAATACCTCTACTCTTCCATCGCTCCCTCCCTCCTCCCCATCACCAAACACCTCCTGAGCACGCAGGTATTGGAGTGGCTCCCATGCAAATATCCAAGAGAGGCACTACCTGAGCAAAGACCCAGCCAGCCACAGCCAAGCTTACAGCAGATCTTGGTACCTACTGAGGATGAAGATGTGCTGGAGGCTTTGGAAGTGGGAGGTCTCGTACTCATTCTGCTTCTTTTTCGCCAGCTCCTGGGTGACCATGCATCTGTCGCAGAGACCCGCTCGCAGCCTGGATGAAAAGCCATGGCCGGGAGCGTGTTACCACACATCCCCGTGGGAAACGAGCACCACGCACGTGCAGAAAGGTGCACACCCAACCCGTCACGAGACATGTGAGCAAAATTGTCAGCAGTCACACAGCCCTGTGCTTCTACCTCCCCACCACCCCTCAGTTTGGGGAAGCTCCCTTGTGCCAGCCCTCCAAGTGGCACAGAAGCTGCTCACGTGCTACAGCCCGCTTTTGGGAGGCACCAAAACCCAGGCTGTGCCTCTAGGAGAGCACACTCACTGCCACCGAGCAGTGCTTAGCTGAAAGTTAAGGCTTACCTGTTTTCTAGCACTTTGACATTTTCTTTGAGGACCTTCTGTTGTTCCCTCAATTGGTGGTTTTTAGCAAACAGCTCTTCGATTCTCTGGGCATCGCTAATGTGAGAAAAGACACGAGAAAAGAGGGTTACCAGGCTTCTCCCCAGACCTGGGGATTTATCGGCACCCAGTCAATGGGACAGGTTTCTGCTGAGTGCACTGCTCACGCTGCTGTAGCTCAAAGTGCTTTTACATGGGCAGAAAACAAATATGTTGGAGCCGGAGCCCAGGGAACAGCCCAGGTGCTGCCCTTGGGAGTCAGCAGCTTGCTTTGTCCCATTTCATTGCTTCCCAGGAAGCATTGTAATTAATGAATGAATTCCCAGGAATTAATATAACTTCTCATGGTGCCCATGGGCAGGCAGGTGGGAGCCCCAGCTGCCCCCGCTGGGGACCTGCATGGCAAAAGGCACCAAAATGCCTAAATCTGGTGGAGCCCAAAAACCAAACGGTGCTCTCTAAAATAAAGAACCTCTTCCCTGGGGCTTGTGGCCTTGGCGGGCACCTCGACAAGACACAGAAGTGCCTGGGAGGTGTTTAACCGAGCAGCGTGACCTGGCCCTACACCGCGCCGGGATGTGGGCACTGTGGGGCTGGGCACTGCTCACCGGCACTTCTCCGTCGTCAGCTCCGTTAGCTTGGTCTGCAGCCCTGCAAGAATTAACAGAGACAGAGGTGGGTGATTAGTGCAGATTCCTTGGCATCTTGGACACAAAAGGCAACGACCTAGGTTCAGGAGGGTGCCTCGTCTGGTAGGAACCTCACTGCTTCCAAATCTTATTCCTGAGAAAGGCTGACGCCTGTGCTACAGGGCAGCACGGTTTGATGTAAATGGAAAAGCTGTGCAGAATGGGAGCACATTTTGGATTTCCACTGTTTAATGAGTTTGCGTTTCCCCTCCACCCCCGAGAAGTCTGCTTCAGTTTTGTTTCCAGTTATTTCAGCCACGCCAGGCATCTCCCAGGTGGGCAGTGTTTTATGGCTGTCAGGGCTGCAAAGCAACTTGGAGAATATTTACAGCTCAACAAGAATGGCTTTTGGTGATGGATCAGCAGACGGTACATTCTGTCAGATCCATTTTATGCAAAATAGATGTAAACATGTGGTTTGGATTGCTCAATGGTTTCCTCTAACTCTCACATGGCCTGAGATTACACAAGACAAGAATGAATTCATAAGCCAGAATTGTTCAAAAATGCTGTTGTTTTGTTCATAACGCTGATAGTGGGAATTATTTTAATAGGAAAACAATTGGATTTGGCATTTGTTTGCTTAACCTAGTGGTTCTTATTTCAGTGATGTATGACCGGGAAACTCCCTAGAGGAATAAACTATCCAGACTTACTCCAAGGTTTTCTGTAACAGAGCTTCCAACCCCGGCTACTTCTGCCTCACGGATTATTGCATCTTTCCCCTTTCCCTCTGATCCCTCCAAGCCATACCCCAGCCCTGTGGCCTCGGAGAAGACACCCAGCACATGTATTCCTCACTGCTCGCACCCTTCTGCAACCTTCTCTGAAGTCTGCTTTCGTCCAGGTGTTTTCCCAGCACTTTTGGAGAACGTGGGTGGGAACAGCATCACCACCATCACACCGACAAGTCACCTTTGTCACAGACCATGGACCTTGGCCAGTTTATAAAAAGACTTCTCATGTTGCCCTACCTTGAACTTCTTTCTCGTGAATTTCCTTGAGCTTGTTCAGGAACTCTGCAAAAGTGTCTGTAGTCATGTTCAGGGCGGTGCCGTGCTCCTAGGCTGTGTTGGAATTGCCTGCTTCCAGTATAAGGATGTCCTTCTCTTTTAAATTATCCGGATTTTAGCCTAGAACAGAAAAACTGTCCATTAAAAAAATATATATATAATAATAATAAATATATATATATATACCTTGTGTATATGGTGTTTTGCAAAGCCTTAGAAACAGGACAAAGAAATACCTGCCCAACCACAGAAAGCAAAATAATTTGCTAACCCCTACATGCAACAAAAGTAGCATGCTCACCAGGAGGAGGACTCTCAGAGCTGCCCACCCTGCATCAGCCCAGGGCTGGGAGCACAGACAAAGCAGAAGGGCGATGGCTTGGAAAATGGCATCGCTGCAGGGCATCGCGGAGGGCTCTCACCCTGCATTTGGGCAGGAGGGGTGTGCAACCTGGGCACCCAGGGAGCACCCTCGGGGTGTGCCAGCAAAGCCTTGCACGCCTGGTGACCACATGAGCTGCACCACAAGAAAAGGGACATCCCCGTGGGAGCCTTCAGCATCACCACGTGGGAGCTGTGCAAACCCATCACGCCGGGTGGCTGAATCATGGCCATTAATCCCCTTCCCGACAAAGCCACTTAAGCCACGTGGATATTAATGGGGAGAAATCTGCCCCTCTGCGTCTCAGAGGTGATGGGCTGGAGTGGAGCTGTCAGGACTGGAGTTTTGTAGCCCCACAGTGGCACGGGGAGAGCCTCGCAGCCGCCGCACGCTCCCCTTCCCTGCCGGCACCCGCACGCCTTTATCTGCATGCAGAGCAGAGGTGTGCCTGATCGCCTGCATATGCAAGATGTGGGCATGCAGAGCTGGAAGAAGAAACTTTCCCCTAAAGGGTCTGATTTTAAAAAGAAATGAGGCACGCGCCGGCGAGCACAAGCAGCAAGCTCGGCTTGCGTGCTCTCCCCACACTCAGCTCGGTGAGACAGCGACCCGAAAAGAGCCGGGGCGCATCAGGGCTCTGCTGCAAACCCAGCTCCTTGAACACTGACCTGAGCAAGTTGCCTTGGCTTTTAAGCAAATCTTGTACAAATAGACCAGAGATTTTGCTGTTTTGGGGAAGAAAGAAACCCCAAACAGCTTTGCTCCCCCTTCCCTGGGCACAAAGCTGCCTTTCCCAGGGCTGGGTGCTCCCTCCCAGCCCGCAGCGCGCTCCCGAGCGCAGCGTGGCTTGTTGCGGCTCGCACAGCTAACAGGCTGGCTCGGGATCAGCCGCCGTGAAATGGGATTGGGAAGCGATCTCTCCTGCTCAACCTCAAGAACCATAGCTTAATAACGAGCCAGGTGAAATTACAGCCGGCTCATCTCCCCAAAAAAACCCCGACAAAAAGATGTTAAAGAGAGTTCCCTCGGTGTGGCTGGCAGCTTCTGGGGATTGCTGAGTCCTGAATTGGGTGCTGCCTGGGGCGAGGGGCAGGTGCTGAGATTTTCCACTGCCTCTTAGGGCTGCAACCCTGCGTGCTGGCTGGGCAGGCTTTGAAGTGCTCAGGCACTCGTTACCAGCACTGCAAGTGGGAAGGTTTTGCACCTGGAAGCAAAGCCACCAAGGGAGTGTGGGCTCCCGTAGGCTCTCCCTGGTGCTGGATCAGCCCCTGCCCACGCTGCCGTCCCCAGCACTGCCCTGTCCCGGTGTCACCTTCCCCATCCTGCTGGCATCTCGAGCAGCACACTGAGACATTTTGGGATGCAGCTGGGATGTCCCAGGAGGTCCATGTCCTGTTTCGCCTCGTGCCAGCCTGCAGCCTGGCAGACAGAGCTCAGCTTGGTGATAGTGGGAGCTGGGGACAGGCAGGATATGGGGCCAGGTCCCCATGGGCCATGGGGCAGAGCCCTCCCAGCAGTGCCGCGAGCAGCTGCGGTGACTCAGCGCCGTGGGCAGAGCCTGGCAGGTCAGGATCCGGGGCTGTAATTTTGGCTGGGGTGTGGGCAGCAGCTCTGCTCCCCTCACACAGCTGCAGCTGTGGCTGGAGAGAGGCTGGGACTCCTCGTCCTGATCTTCTCAGCACCCCTGAGTCAGCAGGGGATGCACGACCTGCCTGGGGGTTTGGTCCTGGGCCTTTGCATGGGAAAGCTCTTGCAAATTTTGGTGCTTTTTGAGCTGCCAGCATCTGTCTCTGTCTGCACACAGGACCTGCACATGGGACTGGGGAGGACTTGGAGAGGGCTTTGGGTGTCTGGTCTGTGCGCACCCACAGCTACAAGGAGATGTTGGGGAGCATCAGCCCCCACATCTCTTTGCCCAGGATCCATCCTTTTGCCCTGGCAGAGCAGCCCCGCAGACAGCCCGGGCTCTCAGCAGTTTTGATGTGCTCCCTTCTCGCCCTGCGTGCACCAGCCAAGGCACGAAGCTGCAACCCCCTGCTCCTCCGCCCCACTCAGGAGGATTTATTGAGGCAGATTTATTGATGAAGACCAGAGCACAGAGACCCCGAGACAGGGGTTTCATTTACAGCCCCGAGCCCTTTCCCGAGCTGTCACTGTTAATATACACCCGGCGGCACTGGATGCAGCCCTGTCATGGGGCTGGGCATATTTCATGGTGACGGGTGCCCTCTGCACACACAGCCCCAGTGTTGGGGAGCTCCCCCGCCAGCCCCTAAATCTGGCCACTTTGGAAAAATCCCCAGGGCCAGCGATAGCTTCACTCCCTTGTTCTCCTCATGCCTTCTTTCCTCTTGCTTGGGGAGGGAGAGCCACGGGGAGGGTGTTTCCTACCCCCTGCCATGAGATTTGGGAAGGGACGGGCTTGGGCAGTGCTGTCTGAGGTTCCCGGGTCCCCGTTCTCCCCTTTCCATCCCTGGCACAGCCGGCGGTGCTCGCATCCCCACCATCAGCACCATGTCCTTCCCAGAAGAATAGAGCAGCTCATTAGCTAAATGAGCTTAAGTCATTATAAAAAAATAAATTCGGGACTCTGAAGTTCTGACACTGTCAGATCAGCTGAGCTTAATGGCTTTACAATCAGATATTTCCCCATCAGCAGTGGTTCAGCTTCATGTTGGGTTTATGCACTGTGCCTTTCACTGTGCGACTGCAGGGCAGACCTGCTCTCGCTACCCAAACTTTCTTCTGTTGGCTACCCTGCTATGTTCCTGGTCTAATTTTAGAAGCATAAATTGAATTTATACTCCGAAAAGCCGCCTGATCACTCATGGAAAATCTGCAGTGCCAGGAGTATTCTGCAGGCCGGCGTGAAGCCGATCTGCTTTGCCGATGAATTGTGTGCTTGGCAGGTTTGGGGGGGTTTATTTCTGCTGGCATCGATTTCTTTGTACAGCCGATGAGCGTGGCACGGGCTGTCCCACCAGGCACTTGCTCTCTGCACACCGGCTGTGTGTGTGGCTGCAGGGTGGGGGCTGGCACATTGCAACCCCCCTGACAGGAGGGACAGGAGGAACAACTTCAGCTCTCACCTCTGCCTCGCACAACCCGAAAATCCTCGGTGAAGCCGGGCAGGCCACCTGCACCAGTTTTTAGCTTGGGGTGCTGGCTGGGGATGCTGGCTCCCAGGCCATCCCGAGCCCCAGCTGGGCCACGAGGCTGCAGCCTCCCCTCCAGCCCCCAGTACGTGAACATACCCAGGAACTGGACTTAGGATTTAATATAGGGGGTGAGCATTTATGGGATTGAGGCGGGCATTTATAGGATCTATCCTTGCACCTTCCCCAGCTGGGAAGGGGGCTTTGCCCTTCTGCTCCCTTGTCCCTGCCATCAGCAGCTCCTTCAACAAGGTTTAGCAGAAAATTTCCGTCCTGTTCCCCAAATTGGGGGGGGGCACATTTGGACCCTCTGGCCATGCTGTGATGCTGCCTGGGGCATGGTGGGCTTTGGGTGGATGCACCGGGAGTGAGGGTAGGGCTGTGTGCCTGCACGAGGGCTGAGAGTATGAATGAAAATAGTCACTTATCTGCCTGTGCATCTCGGGATAACCACAGCTTCTATAAACATTGCTTAATTAACACCTCAAAATGCTCTGGGAAGTGGGTAATGAAGCATTATCGCGTTTTTCAGGTGTTTTAATTGAGAAGCGGTGAGGCTCAGGGAATAGCTCAAGGCTCTGTCGGGAGCAGAGGCGCAGCTGCCTCCTCCCAGCCCAAAGCACCCAGAGCGCCCAACGCTCCCTTGGCCTCCCCCTTCCCCCAAAAAAGCTGGTGGAAACAGGCAGGAGCTGCCCTGGGGAGCTGGGGAGCGATGGAGTCAGCCCATGGCCCCGTTACGCTGCGTGCATCGTAGCACTTTGGTCCTGCTCTCCCCTCCTTGATGGAAGAAAACCTCGAGAGCAACATGCCCTGGAGCCTACGCTGCTCCTGGTGGACAAGGAGCCTGTTTCTGCCCTGGGTTTTATCCCGCAAAGCTCCTTGGTTTTATCCTGCAAAGCTCCTGGATTTTATCGCGCAAAGCTCCTGGGTTGCTCTCGCCCTGCTGGGGGCTGAGCAGGGCTGCAGCAGCACCGGGACACCTCAGGGGCTCTCCTCTGCTGGGCCAGCTGCTGGAAACCAGCTGCTGTGGGCATCTCTGGTCCTGCACGAGCAAGCAGGTCTCGTATGGGGCGAGGGGTGTGAAAATCCATCATAGCCACGCTCACATAAACTGGCACCTCTGTCCCTGCTGTGGCACAGTGTGCACAGCCATCCTCAGCCAATCTAAAGCAAATGAAAAGAATAAATCTCTCTCCCCTGGATACAACGCAGATAATGAAGTCCTTAATTGAATCAGCTTTTCTCTTTGGTGCTATTTATAATAAACCTTCAGTCCTGCAGAACCATACTGGGTGCTGGTCGCGCTTGGCTGGGGGCGAGAGAGCTGCGGTGCTTCTCCTCCCCAGGAGCTATATTAAACCCCTGTATTAAACCCAGGTCCCCTGCTGATGGGGATGCTCAGATGGGGGATTTGGTGCCTGATTTGGGGTTGAGAGGCAGCCAGGGGGTTGCAAAGGACCCTTTTGTTTGCAGGGATCTGCTCCAGGTGAGCTGCGCTCAATGCTCTGGTCTTGGGTAAGAGCTCACGCCTTGGGTTTGCCTGCACATTCCTCACGGCTCTCCCAAAGCAGCAATGAAGAAATCTCAGGATTTTGTTTCTCTGCTTTAAAGGCTCCTTTTGGGCAATTTCAGCAACAAGAGGATTTCAGCTGTCATGCAGACGGGGTCTCCTCAGGCCGAGCAGAAGTGGGACAGGAAGGGTGGATGCTTTCTGCTCCTGGCCAGGTGTGGGAGCCAGGTTCCCATCACTGAGAGTGGTACAGGAGCTCGTGGGGATGGGTGGCAGGAATAAAGGAGCTGCCTCCAGAAGTCCTGGAGAAGCTTTGATGAGAGATGCCAAGGACTAATTCCCCTAAATCTCCATCCTGCAGGAATTCCTGCAGCTCACGGCAAAACAGGTGGGAGGTCTAAGGGAGGTCAAGAGCCCGACACCTCTGATTTGGAGGAAAAAACCCACCTGGCTGTGCCTTCCTTGCCCCGTACCGCAGCCCCCAGCTGCAGGCAGCTTTGCAGCAGAGCCGGGCAGCTCCTGCCCCAGCCCCCGCCGTGGCGCAGTGTGCAGGCTAGCTGGGACTTGTGCTCCCTCGCCGCTGCTGAGCGCATCGGGGGCAAAGTGCAGGGGAAGATGCCGTCTTTGGGAAATATTTTGCATACCCAGATATTCTCTTCTGCTGCTCTTAGGCTTGCTCAAAGCCACGCTTTCTCCCCTGGCTGCTGCATCTGAAGATAAAGGGGTGCTTGATCCTCTCCAGGGCTCCGCAGGGAGCTCTGCTCTGCCTGGGCTTAGCCCTGTTGTGGCACCACGGCTCTGCCCCGCACGGTGCCATCCCAGCAGGACAGCCTCAGCCAGGCATTTTTATGGGCTGAGGCATCTGTTTGTCCCAAATGCTTGGTGACACATTGCTGATGGGGACACTTTGCTGCCCAGGCTTTTGAAACTGCACCACGTGCTAGTGTCCTGTGCCCTCCACCAGAGCACACGGGAGGATGTGTGCTTGGCTCCCCTGTGAGCATTTTCAGGGCTTTCTGCATCGCTGGACAATCCCAGCAGCAAAAACAGCAGCAAAAGCAATGTGTGCAGACACAGTCCCCCCCTCGCCCCCCCATCACATCCTTCAGCCTGGATTTAAGGGAGGGGAGAGCAGTCTGTGGGCTGCTCCGTAGCCCTGGCAATAGAGATGTGGTCAATTTGGGGTGGGAAAACGGGGATGGGAAGGGAACCTGACAACCCCACTGGGAGCTATCTGCTGCTGAGTGCACGTGGTTAGGTGCAGCCCAGCGTGAGATGCTGCTTGGAAGGGGTGAAACAGGGCGATGCCCCAGGAGCTGGGTGCTGACACCCAGGGCAGCGGTGCCACCTGCCCAGGACAGGCACTGCCACCACCCCCTGTGCTCCTGCGGCTTGTCCCGGTGTGACCGAGGACGTGGCTTTGTCACAGCCCCGGATATTTGCTCAGAGAAAGCCTCCAGTCCCTGCTCTTTAAATCCAAACGTGACCGGACTCCCGACTGCAGGCACACACCCCGACACCGTAACCTGCCCTGACGCTAGTGCAGATATTGCACTCATCCCGAGCACGAGCTGGATACCATTAGTTCTTTGCATTTCAAATCCCAGCGACTTCCCACCGCCCTTCCTGCCCAGATGGAGAGGCCAGAGGAGAAGGTTTTGCTGGCGAGGTGAGCCCAGTGGTGCTGGGCAGGCTCAGCCCTGCTCCCCACCGACCCATCCACCCGCTCCCTGCAGCTCCAGAGCCGCCGCTCTGCTGCACGCCTGCAGCTCCCTGCCTGCGAGGAAAACCCAAATCACCTCCACGAGCCCAAAGAGGGGGCAGAAAAGAAGCAAAAAGCCATGCCACTGCCCCTCGGATGGCAGCAGGACCAGGCTCTGCTGCCGGCACCAAGTGACAGCGCTGCCCCAACCACTGCTCTGTGGTTTTAGGGCATTTCTCCAAGCACAGCCCCCCCGGCTCCCTCCCCAACTCCGTGCGTCGGGTGCCAAGGGACAGATAAAAATCGGTGCAGGCACCGTACTCACAGCGGGGGGACTGCCTCTGGGGTGTCTCTCCCTCGGCTCCTGTGGCTCAGCTAAGCCGGGATCGGGACGGTCACCTGGGACCCAGGCGGCAGAAGTGAGCAGTGTGGGTGAACTCGCACAGACAATAAGCCATAATTTTTTCTTTGCAGTCCGACTGGCTCTGCTGGTTTGCGATTCTTTGCCCCGGCAGCAGAAAGGAGGCAGAGCGCGGCCGGAGCTGCTCAGCAGGTTCTGCTGTAGTGCAAAAAAAAAAAAAAAAAGCGGCAGGACCAGTAGGGTTTGAAGCCAAGATAGAGATTTGATTGTTTTCCCATAATTACAGCCCAACCTGCGCTGTTGGTTGGAGTCAATCACATTAGCAAACAGACCCATTTAAATCACTCAGCCACCATTAAGGTGGGAATTTCTGCTCTTTTACGTAACGTGGCCCTTTCGGAGAGGAAGAGCAAAGTGACAGTGGCATCTTGTTCTACTAAACCCTCGATATTGCCTCCCTGCAGGGCCATTTCTTGGGGGGGCAGCCTGGACCAGGGGCTGCCTTTGGCCTCATCTCCCTGCTGTGGCAGGGCACAGCACAGGGCACACAACACGGCCACGCAGCAAACAGCCTGGGACAGGAGAAGTGACGTGCCCAAATCAACCCCTCTGGCTGCTTGCTAGCACAGGGTGAGAGAAAACCTGTGGTCCCAGAGCACCTCTTGGGGCACCCAGGGGTGGGGGAGCAGCAGGGGAGGGCTGGGTGATGTGGGTGCTGATCCTGGCCGGCAGCCCCAGCCCGGGTTGTCTCCCTGCTCTGGCTGCTGACACAAGCAGCTTCCAGCCCAGCCGTGGGCTGGCAGAGCCGAAGGCGACGTGGACACCTCCTGAGCCTTTGAAGTGGAGCTATTTCAGCATCCCCCAGAAAAATGCTGGCATCAACCCTGCCCGGCCCAGTCCCACCAGGCTGGGCAGGTCCAGCTTCCCCCACGCTGCCCCGCGTCCCCACGGCTGCTGCAAGCCCAGGAGGTGCACTCACAGGGTGCCTGTGCTCGCCATCAGCATGGCACAAAGAAAAAGCAGCGGAAAGATGTCACCAATGTGTTCAAGAAGCAGAGGGCACATCCTGCTTAGCTGAGAGCCTCCTGGTGAGCGCAGGGTCTCGCTGGTGGAGCTGCCTCCAAGCATGGCTCTGCAGGAGGGATGCATCCACGTTGGTTAGCAGGACATGAAAGCTGGGGAAGGTTGTTCCCCTGGGATATTTCCAGGGCTGTTGGGTAGGGAAAAGGGTTGGGAGCATTCAACTGAGCCTCTTCTCCGCGTAACCCACTGGGGCAGCCCCACAGTGCCGCACATCCCCAGATCTCACCCCCCCATCTACCAGTCAGACCCCATCGCGGCGTAAATCCCCCTCCATCCACCAGCAGCAACATCCCCACGCCGATTGACACCCCAGCTGCTGAGCTGGCTGGTTAAGTAAGCCCAGCGCGGCGCTGAGCATCCTTGGCAGCGTTTCCTGCAGCAATCGCGCCGGCGATCTGCAGCTCTGCTGCCAAACGTCAGCTTCGGGCTCCACCGGTGGCACGCGGACGGGTCGGGCAGGCGGGGACCAGCCGGGGCTGCCAGGAATGCGGCTGCACGCCCACGCCATGGAAATGGGCGGCAGGTAAACAAGCAGCCGCTCGGCGAGCTGTGGTCCCCGGCGGACCTGTAGGGACTGTTTGGTGGTTGCTCATCCTGCATGAAATTCCCGGCTTGTTCCTCCGCGGAAGGGACGGAGCAAGGGGCTACACGGGGTTGTTTTCACCCAATATTTCTCACAAGCCGTCTGCGGTGGGGTAAAGGAAGCTCTTGTTCCCTTTTTTCCCTTCTCTTTCCTTTTGGGCTGTTTGCTCTACAAAGGGATGTGGCAATTAGAGATTGATTGCTTGGGCCAGCCCAGTACCTCAGGCTGATGTCTGCGGTGGTGGAGTTAATGGCAGCCCCACAGAAGAGGCGGCCAACTGTGCTTGGACCAGCCCAGGGCAGCAGGGAGGCGCAAAGCCCTAAAAGATAACCAGCAGCAGCCAGACCTCCGAGTGGGACACACGGCACTGGCTGTGGGGGCACCGCCACCGCCAACGGTTCAGCTGCTGTGCTATCTGAGGTTTTGGGAAGGGAAAGGGTAAAAGGAGGGCTCGGTGGCACAGGCTGCTTGTGGGCGGATGGGCTGTGCCACCCACCCAGCCTGCAGCAGCGAGGAAACTCGAGGCAGGTGCCTGGACGGGTTGTGGTGCTGGGCGAGAAGGCAGAATCGGCACTTCTGAGAAGAAGAAAGTGATGCATTTTGTAATGATCTCCACCTTGTCTTACAGATGTCTATTGGAGATCACGCAGGCTGCTTGGAGAAACTGTGATTGCATCAAAGATTGCCCTGCTCCCAGGCTGGAAATCAAAAAGATCTGAACAGGAACTCTCTTTCTTTCCAACCGAGAATTAAAAATATATATATAAATAAATAAAAGAAAAGGGGAAAAAATAATTCAAGCACTTTTTCTAGGAAAAAAAAAAGTCTTCTAAGCAAAGAAACATGAAACCACTAATGCAACCTGGAGATATCTGATCAAGACTGAGATAGACGGCTGGGACTGGGAACCAGTGAGGCGAGAGCGTTGCACGGGCAGCGAGGAGGATTGGCAGCAATGGGGCTGCCATAGGCAGTGTGGGAGAAGGTACAGCAGAGAGTGGTATCTAGGAAAAAGCAATCTGGTTTGGGACTCCTCTGAATTGAAGCTTTTTGTACAGTAAGGCCTGTTTTTCCCCTTGCTGGCACATTGCTCAAATTCCAGCTCTCGCCGTTACTGGACGAGACAAGAAGGCTGCTTCAGCCTATTTGCTGGATGGAAAGGATGTGACCAAACTCACAGGGGGAGATCAGAGAAGAGCAGAGCAGAGAGGAAAATAGCAGTGAAGGACAGAGAGGAGAAGGTCAGAGATGAGAAGAAGAAATTAGAAAAAAGAAGCCCAGGAAGACTAAAGAAGGGAAGGTCCAGGAGTGTCAGAGAGGACCGGAGTGCCAAAGAATGTCAAATAAGGTCAAAGAAAATTAAGAGAAAGTTCAGTGATGTTGGAGAAGCTTGGAGAAGGCAGAAATAAGGAAAAAAAGAAGGTCAGGGAAGGGAAGATCAGGTTGGGAAGATCAGGGGTGAAGAGATTTAAAAAAGAATATGTGAGCAGAGAGGAGACAAGGAGGCCAGAGGAAAGATGGACATAGAAGATCAAAGAATATTTTTGAAGAGGTCAGCAAAGAGAGAAGATGACAGAAAGCAATAGGGGAGTAGGTGAGAGATTAGGGAAAAAAAAAAAAAAAAAAAAAAAAAAGACCAGGGAAGACAAAAGAAGAGGTCAGGGAAGAAAAGATCCAAGTAAATCTAGGGATGCTAGAGCCAACTTCACCCGCACCAGCCCCACAGTGTGCACCTCCCCGCTTGCTAACCTAACTCTGGGGGGCCCCAGTGCCATTCTGATCAGTATTTTGGGACCAAAAGACATAAAACAGAACCCCAGGCTGACATGAAGAGCCAGATGTGTCTTCCCACCCCTGGGCAGGGTGAGCAGCAGGAGCACCCCCTGCAGTTCTTGGTGGCATTGCCAAAGTTCTCCTGCCCATCCTTACTCCATTTAGACGTAAGGCCTCTGTCCTCTACTTGTCTTGCACCTGCCTTGCCCAAGGGCTGCCTTTTTGCAAGAAGCACTGTCCTTATCCCTGTTACAGTGCAAGCAGAAAATAAATCAGGGTTAGGCAGAAATCAGGACCTACCAGTGCAGCGTCATGCAGGGCAATTAAGGACCAGAGCTCCAGATGTCGATGGTGATCTCAGGTTGGAAATCCAGCATGAAAACATCTTTTTCTCTTGTTAACAGTCATCTGTCTCAGTGAAGATTAAAGAAACGTTTTCTTCCAGGCTTGCAATCATCATTGCCTTGTCAGCGGGGGCTCTGGCATTTTTGCAGCCATGCTGAACGCGGTTTCTCTGAAGGAATCGTTAGCATGTGTCAAGTCAGTGGGAATTTGGGCAATACATCCTCTCCCTCATTTGGAAGTGATGTGGTCTCTGCACACAGAAACCTTGCTGGATGTGACGGCTCCACCCGCACAGCTTTCCTGGGAAGCCAAGTGAGCTGAATGTCATCGTCCATGCCTACAGGAATACGTGATAAATGTGATAAATGCAGGATATATTTGCCTGCACCAAAAGAAAATCTTCCTATGGACTGTGGGGGACTTTTCCTTTTGATCCATCCATGGCCAAAATACAAATGTCCCCTTGCTCAGGGCCTCAGTGGGGTTTGCATTGATGAGGATGAGCATTGATGAGGTGCTACAGCCCCATTTCTGGCCCTGTGTCAACAGCAGCCGTCATGAACAAGCCTGAGGGCCCTTCAGAGCCTGATTGTCCTGGGATTTTTCCGTAGGGCCCTATAGGATTGAACACACCCAGAGCTCTCCCCAGCAGGACAGATGGGAGCAACACTGCTGGGCTCACCGCACGCTGCAGGAACGAAAGCCAACAAAAAAAAAATATTAAAATTAAAAACCAAAAGCAATATGGAGCAAAGCAGGCACATTTTGCAGCGGGGCAGCCTGGGGTAGTGCAGAGCAGCACAAGTAGCAGGCAGCATCCACCAGGGGCTGCTGCCGGCTTTGGGAAGCGGCCGGCGGAGCCCGGAGCTGCCCGGCGGAGGCTGAGCGGGAGCCCCGCGGGGGAGGCTCGGGGGGAGGCTGCGGAGGCCGGGGCGCCCCTAGCCCCTCGGCCCTGCTCCCCACTTTGTCCCCCTCCTATATATCCGCAGCAGGAAGGAAATGGGCTCCCTGGGTCAGGGGCTGGCACTGGGCACACAGGGCTTTGGGTTTGCAGGGAGTTCCTGCCACCCCTGCTTGGAAAAGCAGATTTTAAGGCTTTACCTGCCTCAGATTTCCATTATGAAAAGATATAAAACCAGGCTGGCTGGGAGAAGGGACACTCCAAGTGTACCTGTGGCACAGATAGAGTAAATTCTATTTTTATACAGTTTTTTTCCTCTCGCCATCTGCTCCTGGAGGGCGTAGCTCAGCTTCTCCGAGCTGTCCCACTGATTTCAAAGCCAGGAGCTGCTGCTTGCAAGCCTTCAGTCATGATTAGCAAAGAAGAGCAAAAGGCATGTCAAGGAAGAGGATGAACTTGCCCCTTTGGGAACTCCTGGAACATTTAGACCCGCAGCAAAGGGTAGATTTTCCTGGACCCAGCAGCTTCATGCCGACACGGCAGTGCTGCATGGAGTGTGCATGGGCTAGGAAAGACTATTCCTGCAAAGATGTTTAACGTGAGGTTATTTGTGCTGTTTGAGCAGCTCTTTCCTGGTAAGCACGGAATCTCACAACCCAGCCTGCATGAGATGTGGTGTGAGATCCAGCATGAGATGCAGCACGCGGCCAGCATCACTCCAGCAATGCCAGTGCTGGCAGACACGCTGTGTAAAGCCAGCAGAAAAAACTCTGAGTCCTGTAGAAATGGTGGAACCAATCAATTTTTATCCTTTGCCTCTCAAAATGGAAATACATTGTCCAGACTGAAGCAGAAGGTGGGGAAATCTCCTGCAATAAAATCCTCCTTTCCTTCTCGGGGCTAACGCTGCCAGCCCTGGGCCTGGATGCGCCCCGGCGAGCTGCACCCACACCTTCATCCTGCTCACACCGGTGCTACTTTGCCCTTTAGCTGTAACTTTTCCCTCCGTTGGAAGGAGAAGCAGATGAGTCCTTTCCACGTTGGCTCAGTTTTCTTTCACCTTCTTGAACCTGCAACATCTGGGTTGCAAACACTTGGGGCGAGCGGTGTTTGCCTTCCAAGGTGCTGCAAACGTGCAGGAGAGTACAAAGGCATCAGAAAACTGGGTGGCAGCTGTTCTCAATGAAGCACAAAACGATGATGGAAACGTATCTGTCCATGTCCGGCTTTGGCACAACTTGTCTAGTCAGGAAACACGTTGTAAGTTTTCACGATCCCACCTAAATTCACCTGCTCCTATCCCTGTTCCTCAGATTTTCCCAATAGCCCAACACATGAATATCAGATACCCTTAGAAATAACCTGAGCCACCCCCAAAATAATGGGGTGGTTTGCAGGGCACACTTGCATCCCAGACCCCGTGCCCAGCTCTTACCAACGCAGAGGAGACTGGTGAAATTTGGGGTTTTAAGCTTTTCTTCCCCAATTATGTGGGGCAGCTGGGCAGCCCCTCATTCAGCTCCCATCCCAGCTGGACCACGGTGCTGGTCCCACCCCAAATCCATTTTTTTCCCTGGGGAGAGGCAAGATTCATCTGTTTTTAGCTGGCTCCCTCTTGGCTGAACTGGGGAGGACCCCGCTGTCCTCTGACACGTCTTGGCTCTCCTTTAGGCGGTCATGACTCACGGCTTGAGAAACCCTGCATGAAAGAGTCCTTCCTATCTCTTACTCCTCTGTCTCTGCTCTGTCTCCTACAATATCCATTTTCCCTTGCTCCTCCCTCCTCCTCTGGCCAAAACAAAATAAAAAATTAAGTGTGAATTTCAGAGCCAAAGATGCTTTTTTTTTTTTTTTTCTTTTTTTTAGGCGGACACCAAGAAGTGAAGAAAAAACCCTTCCTGTTGATTACAGTCCATGAAAATGGCTCCAGTTACACGGCAAGTTTGGCAAATTGCAGAAGATGCAAATGTCAATTGAAGAAACTCTGGCAGTAAATATTTTTCACAACTGCTTTGTTAGCAAAGGTTTTCATTGGAATGGCTCCGGCTCTCAAGAGCTGGGGAGGGATGACAGGTCTTTATTTTTTGGTAGGCTTCAAATGTTTTGCCTGTAAAACACAACTATGTCATTTATCCCTCTGTAATTAATTCATCATTAATATCTCAGTCCTCAAGACAAAAAAAAACTTATTTTGAAGTTGATTTCTGGAACAAGCCCTTGGAACAAAAGACGTTTTACTGTTCTCATCTCCCAGGCTCTCCTCAACACGTTATCTCCACCTGAACAACCACTGTATGAAGCCTGAAAGCTCCAAGTCACATTCTTTTTTCTCACTGTTTCCATCTTCTCTTCCCCATGATGGGAAACCAGGAGCATCACCTTGTGCCCACCTCGTGCCTGTCACCCTCAGGTTGTGCCTGTCACAGGAGATGATGGAGAGGTCTCACCACAGTGAAAGGCAGGAACAGGTCTCTTGCCCCTAATTCACCACCGGTTTCTCATCACTCTCCCGGCATCTAATAGCCTCCTTTAACTCCCAGTTTGCTGTGGTCTCTGACCAGCAATTAGGGAATATAAAGTAGCTCTCCACCAAGGGAACTGCGAAGAAAAACTGGGTTTTCTGTAGCCTCCAAACACAGAAGGTGAATAAAAGGACTCGGCTAAATGAGCGCCGTGCTTACACATACAAATTGCTAAGCTGGTGCTAGCAACATTATGTTTTCCTTCTAGGGCCAAAATCGCTGGAAATGTAAGATTTGCCCTAGGGCCCCATCGCTAATCTGCCGGGCTGTGTGATGTAACCCTTGAAAAGTTGTGTGTGTGGTTGTGCAATGGCTGGGGCTGCACGAAGCGGTGATTTACGTCCCTTCCTCACACGCACCTCGTGTGGTTGCAGGGACCTCCGTGAATTTTTGCTCTCTAAGTGTAAAAGCTCCTTTTGGGAATGCGCTGTACTTGGGCCAATGTCTCTGCTGACCTGCGCCAAGGGTTGGGCCAAAACCCTGACTTTGCAGCCCTGGGTTTGCAGGCTCCATCTCTAGCCCCGTGAGCCTCCTTCACAAGCGTGTGCCCCTGTTGCTGTCAGAAGATGCCAAGCACGTGTCCTTGTCCCATGAGGATGCCCAGGGATGGCTCCCGTCTCCTCCACCTCCCCCAGATCTCCCTCCCCTGCCCCAATAAGCTACAAAACCACTGCATGCCCACACTCCTGCATCCTGGCTCCCGTGCAGGGGGATCCTTTCTCCTCCCACTCATTTTGGGGAGTCCTTTAGCAATTCCCCAATGTGGCCTGATGGAAGACGTGCCCACTCCGTGATCCCTGCAGGAATGAGCATGCAAATAAAGCCCGAAGGTGCAGGGCTTCACCGCCCGCCTCCCTGCCTGGCCCTGCTGCTCGCAGGGCTGTGATTTATGCTTTGATTTGCGAATGTCTCTTCCTGCCAGGTGATCGCATGGGCCCTCGCCTGCACATTATTTTCGCATTTGCTTTTCCTTCCCTTCCCACCCCCATCCCCATCCCTCACAAAATGGTTTTCATTTTTATTAAAGCAATTTATTCTTGAGGCTGCCAAAGGCTTATCAGGTTCGGCATACGTTCAGACAAGTTGTGCCTGGTGATTCGGGGGGAAGAAAATGAATGAAAGCAACAACACAGGGGCGGCCGAGCGGGGCTGGGGCGAGCGTGGCCAGGCTCCAGCGCGGAGATTTTGGCTCCAGGCGAGGGTGGAGGTCAGGAGCAGACAGCCTGAGCCGAGCGAGGGAGGGACAGAAAAGGGGCAAAGGGGATGGGGGGAGACATTTAGACTCCCTCCAGCTATGTGCAATAGCATCGCTGCCAATCCAGAGCTGCTGGTATTCCAAATGGCACTCGGAGAGGCACCTCTCCCCGCGTGGAGGCATGTTCCTCAACGCTCCTTTAAGAAACTCCTTGGAAACATCAAGAGAAGACGAAATCTTCCTGACGAATTAATTTTCTCCCTCGGCCTGACCCGTCAGCCTACGCTGCCAGCAAAGCTCCCATTAGCTTCGGTGGAGTTTGCCAACATTTGCTCAGCTCCAAGACCCGTAGAAATCCACTGGAGCCTTTCCATTGATTTCGAGGAGCTCCGGGTCAGCTCTTCTGACTGCGGGATGAGGCGCGGGGTCTGGGCGCTGGCGCACAGCTCGGAGCCTGCTGCTGAGTGATGAGCTGTTGGACGACGTCTTCATCTCTGGGCAGGGCCAGGAGGAGGGACGGCGATGCTAAGTGGAACCATCCTGGAGTGAAGTCATTTGTTTCGCCGCGCTCTTTCCCTTCTCCCGAAGGTTCCCGGGGAGGGGGATTGCAGCTTGAACGCGGCGATGTGTGCCGAGACCAAGGCTTTGTTCCCTTGTGTTCACGTTCCCATCCATCCTCAGCTCTGGAAAAGCTGCTCTGTCCCTGAGGTTGTCACCCGTGGTGCTGCCACCGCCACAGCACTCCTGCCGCTGCCATCCTCAGCCCCGTGGCCCTGCCCGAAGGGAGCAAAGCCCCTCTGCACCGGCAGTCTTCAAGCGCTCCTCGAGAGGCAGCTAAACACGGCTTTTATCAGCGTATGAGAGCTTGCAAAGATAACGCTTCAAAGAAAACACGTTCTAAATACACCTTTAAAAGCCTTAAAATGTAATTCCATAAATGTTTGTGTTACTTGGGCGAGAGATAAAGCCGAGTGGTATTGCCGAATTGCAGCGGGGCCGAATACCTGCAAACTTCCCCCGTGTCGCTATCAGATGAATGGCTCACTTATTAACCCCGATCTGCGTGCGGCGGGGCCCTTCCCTTTCACACTGATCCTTTCCCCCTCTGCTCCGTGCTGCTGGCTCTGTTCGCTCCTGGCATTGCTGCTCCGCTAGGACACGGGCACTGGTGCAAATCAGAGCAAGATCCCGAATTTAAATCCTTGGACCGACGTGGCACATCATAACAAAGCGTGGCACATCCTAACAAAGCATCACACTGACACCTTCAGGGATATTAAAACTCAGGAGCATCAACCCCAAAAAGCTATTTCAGGAGGTGAGGCTGCCCGTCCTGGCACACGTACGACCCTCCAGCCACAGGGGCTGGATTTGGCCATTAGTGCAGGATTTGGGGATTTTGTGCTTCTCCACCAAACCCTCCCTCGACCCCAGCAGCCAGGCAGGGAAAGGTTTGTCTCTGAGGGACTGCGAGCTGTGGGGTTTTGGCCTGGGTGATGTGTGTAGGAGTTTCCAGCAGAACCCACAGCCCCAACCCTGTGGCAGGTCTCATTGGCAGGACTAATGGACGGGGACTGGGAATCGATGGCGGTGCAGAGGCAGCACAAATCAATCTGAGCTTGTCTGATGCAAAAAAACTCCTGGTGTATCCTTCAGTGCTCTTAGTCTTAAATAATTAACATTATTCTTAAGGCGCTCTTTCCTTTAAGACCCCGAATGCACCTTTCTCTGTATTTAACCTCTGCAGATCACTTTTCAGCACTTACTTCCTTGCAAAACAAACCCTCTGGATTCCTTTGGATGCCAGAAAGCAAGAGTTTGAATATCTGGGTTAGATCCAGAAACATTTCCCTCTCCCTCTAAGCCAGAGAAAAAGGCATTTGCAACCCCTTTGTACTGTGCAGCACAAAAAGCTGCTTGGAGAAAGAGGCAAAGGGTGGGCTGGGCTTACCTTGTTTGCTGCCACCAGCACCCAACAACGCCAGCAAGGACAGTGAGGAAACAGATTTTCTTCCCCCAAGCCCACACCATCCACAGGGAACCCTGATAACCAGACACTATGCAGGGAAGGGGCTCAGCATCCCCAAAGCAGCGGGGAGGCAGCTGTGAGCATCCTGCCCAGGGGGCTGGGAGATTGAAATACGGAGTCAACAGAGATGAAGCATCACAGAGGGGGAAATCCTGTGTTTTCTCTCAAGGAGACGTTTTCTCTCCTTTATCTAGCAGGCAAGCTATCTAGGCTGTGTATATGTTAGCTGTCAGTGCCCGGGACGATTAACATATTCCTTTCTGCTCAGCGTCTGAGCACAGACTCAGCCAAGGCAGTGCAATGGATGCGGTGGCTCCATGAGCAGCCCCAGTGGTGGAGGAGCCCTTGTGCTTCTCCAAAAATCCTCTTTGAAGCCCAATTCTACGCTTGCCCAAGGGTCCTGGTGCTCAGCAGGAGCCCCTGGTGTGCAGGGCTGATGGGTCAGTGCTCCAGCATGGCAAACTGGTAAATACACGGCTTAATTATTTCTGTAATCTCTCCTAATGATGAAGGGGAAACAACCACTCCGAGCCCACCCAGAGGCTCTGGTGTCGAGCACTTCTCCCTGTGCTGATTGATAGCAGGTGCCCAAAATTCAAGCTGATAGGAGGGTGTCGAATGGTGACGGGCAGGAGGAGGTGCCTGGGGGGGGCAGATGTCAGCCCAGGGCTTTGTTGCCCGGAGCTCCTCAGCCCGTGGCTGTGTATGTCCTGCTCTGGTCTCTACCAAAGCAGCCAGCTCTACTTGCTGGGACTGCCAGCTTGTGAGAAGAAAACATGCCAAAATACCACCCCTGACATTTCTGTGTGCAAAGCAGGGCTCTGGGTGATGGGGCTCTGTGCACCCCTAGGGCCGTTTCCCTGGGGATGCTCTGCCCTGATGGAGATGTCCGCTGAGGAGTTACAGTGGGTACGCAGGGGCTGCCATGGGTTATACGGCTGCATCAGAGGCTGCTCTTACAACACAACATCAAGAATGCTGAGAGCCACAGAGGTTAAATAATTAGGAATTAATGACCCCTTTTGGCTGAATTATGGAGCAGGAAGATGCCTTCAAGGTGGGGTGGGCAGGAGCGGTTGAGAATAAGCATCATGAGGAGAGAGAAGCAGGTGAAGGCGCTGAAAGCATCTCCCCCTCCTGCCTGGGAAGGCTGGATATGGCTCCACAGGTGGAAACTGCTCTGAATGCCCCACAGCTGGGCACCAAAATGCTGGGGCTGGGGTCTGCTGTGCTGCAGGGGGCAGGATCCCTGCAGGCAGACAGATTGCAGCATCCTTGCTGCCCTCCTGACAAAGAAATGCTCTGGTTTGCTCCAAGCTACCAAGCAAAGGTAGCTGGTAGGATGCCTCATTTAATGATAAAGAAATTGTTTTTTCTTCCATTTTACCTGGCTCTTACGCTTTTACTTCTCCAGGAGCCAAGTGGTGCTGAGGCTCCCAGGTCACCACGTCCATTCAGTCCTCGGTGGAAACGAGGGAGATATTTCTTTCGCCGTGTGACATCTTTGTGGCATCAATTGCCTCATGTTTTACAACGCTCACTTGCAGTGTGCTCTGTGTGCATGCAAGCACCGATAATTTTTTTGGCTAGCAGTGGCATTAAATCTTCAGATAAAAACTAATGAAGGAGAGAGCCAGAAGATGTGATGATGATGAGGGGGAGGAATCCAGAGCAGCGGCGGGGGGGGGGAAGCCATCACCCAGGCAGGGCTGCTGAATTTATGTGTGTGTTAATTAACATTTGGACTCATTAAGCATGGCTCATTGTACGGCTTCATTGATGGGAAGGCAATTTCGGAGCTGGTGCTGAGCAAAAGGAAGTTTCCCCAGGTCTCATCCTGCCCTGGTGTAAGACAGCAGCGGCACTTAACGTTAAATGCAAAGGAAAAGGGAGCTTTTCTGTCTGAGGGGGCAAGCAAGAGAATTTGCTTGAGCAAATGCATGAACACAGCTCCCCCAAAACCCCACACACTGGCAGAGAAACCACGAGGTCCCCAGAAATACCCCGTGGGATGCTGCCCTGTCCGGAGGAGCCAAACAGGCCAGTGCTCAAACATTTCCCCAGTTCCCAGTATTTACTCAGCAGCCCCCCTGTACCCAGTAACAGCCCAGTAATTGGGCAATAATTTTTGGGGCTCCCATGGAGCTCAGAACCCCCAGCCGCAGTCTCCCCCACTCAGATTTTTTGGGGCATGGCAATGGTTAACACGGCTGACTGAAATCTGGCACCCGGCTCCTCCAGCCTTCATTTTTGCTCGCAGAAAGCGCTGCACAGCTCCTGGATGGCATTACCTGGAGTAAAGAGGTTACTGCTGGAGAGCTGGGGATGGCCACATCACTCATATGCAGCCAAGTGCTGAATCATCTGGGTCACCTTATGAGATGTCATCTATACCTGTCACAGAGATTTTACGGAAGGAATATTTCCAGGATGTTTTAGAGAGCATTAATATCATTTATATGTATTGCTTCTTTTATCCCTTTGCATAAAAAGCCAGGTGGATTTTCTTGCTGTGAATCTGGCCACCCAGGGCTTGTAAGGAGAGAAGAGTTATGGCTCAGACATTTCGGAAATCTCTAAAATGCACCTGCAGTGGTCTCCTCATCCATCACCGTGTTGTTATTTTAAGATTCAGCATCCTGGGACTTCCCAACCCTGCAGGCAAGCATCTCACACCAGCAGAAGATCTGGCCCTGTGCAGCCCTGGACTAGAAATGCTGCTCCAAGAACCAAAGGCACGCAATTTGTTCTTCCTGAGACACCTCAATTTCTTTTCCTCTGTACCTTTGAGCAAGTTACAGGAACATATAAACACATCAAAAAAACAGATTAATTCTAGCCGAACATCAAGAAAAGAGGTGGTCAAGATCAGAGTTTGGTAGTTATTATGTTCAGCCTGTTTTGCCTGGTTTTCCTGATAGTACTTGTTTTTCTTCAGGAAAAAATTAAAAAAGCAGCCAAGTTGCTCTGCTGGCTGTACTGTACTTTTAAGAAGTGCATTTGGTCTCATGAGAATGCATCAAATTTTTGATGCTTAGCAGAAAATAAAAATATTTGCACTCAGTTCATTTCTAGAGCTGCACATAAAATGCTCCCCCTCAGGGCATATCCAGGGAAAGACTAGAAATAAAATATAAATTCTAAATAGCAGTAAAATGTTTATCGCTTTGGGTGTTATGAGTGTTCAGCTTTTATTACTACAAAAATCAATTTACTGAACTTAGGTTTACTGCAAAATCAAAAAAGTTAAAACCTGAATTCATTCTGCTTCCACAGCTTTGCTGCTTATGCCTTTTGGCAGGGGACGGGGCAGGGATGGGGACAGGGATGGAGGTGGTCACTGCCTCCCAGGGGTGTCAAGAGTCACATCTTCACCTGAATTCCATGCCTTGCAAAATTCACTGCAGTGAAGCCTCGTTATTTGCTGGAAAGTGTCAATCGGTATGCTCAAAACACTGTTGGATGTCATAGTAGTGATTCAAATGGCCAAAATAATAAAACACGGAAAAGGAGGTGCAGAGATGTCACTTCGGTGTGGCTGAGCATCGTTCAGCACAACCCAGCCCACCAACAGATCCCAATATCCTCTCGTCTGTTCTCATTCCTGAAGTTTTTAAGGTTAAAGCCGATGACAGTTTTGGCAGAGCCAGGGGAATGTGGCACAGTTTGGCTAAAGCGTAGCGGGGAAAAAAAAAAGAAAAAAAAAAAGGAAGAATATATTGAAAGAAGGCTTGGTCAGCTCTACAAATAGCCAAAGCAAACGTTTTGGGAGTGACGGGAGGATAAAAGCCACCGAGCTGAGCGAGTCAGCAAATAGCTGGGGATAACAGCAAATTCCAGGAAGGCGAGGCGCAGCTCGGGAGAGCTCGCTTGGTGCGGGCGGGTGAAACTCCCACCCGCTATCAACAGGTTTGGCACTCTCATGGTGCTGAAACACGTGAAACCCATGAGAACAAGGTATGTAGGCAGGGGTCTGGCACCACCCTAGGGTTTGCACAGAGGAGTTTCTCCTTGGGCACTCCTGGGATCCTCCTGCCGCCCTCCCCAGAATAGCGAGGTGCCCAGATTTTGGGGAACGCCCATCCGATGGCGTCCCTGGCTCTGCATCCAGGAGGGCTCCAGACGAATGAGGTGCTTCTGGAGTGATGCTCGACATCTCCCTGTGGAGAGCCAGCAGCTCTTGCCAGCCCTACATATTTATAGGGGAGCAGCCACAAATATGATGCAAACAGCGGGGTCTTGGTGCGGGGCACCCAGCCCAGCCGCCTGGCTGCCCACATAGTGCGTTCCCGCTGCCTTCTCCAGCTGGTGCACCAGAGGAGCCCCTCAAACTTTAGCTGTCCACCTCGCCAAGGATGGAAAGTGCTTTGCAATTTTTCAGAAGGTCATCTGATAACTCTGTCAGCCTTAATTGTGCCATGATCAAATCTCTCTCCCCGCCCCGCTGGGGTGGGATGCATCAATCGCGAGCAAACACCAGCGGCAGACTGTGCCGACATGAAAGGCGCGAGCTCGCGAATAATTTATTAAAAATGTGCACAACAGAGAGGATTCCTCTAAATTTCCTACCAAAAATAATAGGTTTTCTTGGCTTGCAAGTGAGAAAACAAGCGTGAGGCCTGATGAATCACGGTGGGAGTGTGGGCAGGCATGCAGCATGAGAAGCGGTGCCGTCTCCGCTGCCCCAGGCACCAGGGTGGGATTGGGACACAGGGGGGCCTTCACTCCTGCAGAGCTGCTGGGGGAAACCCCCTGGTGTGGGCTCTGGGTCAGAGCATCCTCACTGAGATATGATTATGAGGGAAATGTTTTTTTTCAGCTGCCCCCAGGTAATGGTTACTGATCTGGGGCCTGCCCTGCCCATATGTCCAAGGATGTCATTGTCTGTCCCTGGTACACGAAGCAGTTGCTCCACTGCAGGGAGCTCTGAGCACCACCAGGTCCCTTGCCAGGGGCTGCATCCTGCTCATTTGCTCCAAAAGCTTTGCTGTGATGCCGTTTGCTTGAGCAAGATCAAAAAACTAACATTCAAAGTTAGTTGTTAGAGCATTATTGTTCCTTCTTGCCAGTAAAACAGACTCCTCACCCTCAAAATCCTGGTGAAAAAACACAAGTGAGCAGGTTTTAAGTCACAAACTTTTTGAGTTTTACATCCATTGAAGAACATTTGGTCAGCATCATGGGATAGAGAAAGAGCACATGTGCAAAATACCCTGACTTTTCCCCCAAACTCAGGCTGTTTTTCTGGAGAGGTTCAGCATCCCAGCTGGTGAGCATTTCCCTTGCTGTGAACCCGAACTGTGGCTCTCCGGTGTGAGAAGTCCCCACCTGTCTGCAAACAGCCTGCACAGGCGATGCTGACCCCGCTGCAGCACCATGGGGCTGCTTCTCCCTCCATGTGGCCTCTCTTGGGATGAGCTGCAAGCAGCTGTGCCCCTGCTGGCTCTGCCGGGCTAGCAGCAGGCATCTCCCAGGCCCTACAAAAATCACCCCTGCCATGGGCTTGGGGAAAAAGAGGACCGGCTTTCTTTGCTGCTACCAGCATGCCAATCACCCACAGTGTGAGCATTGTCCCGAATTCCTTCTGCCATTAAGCTGGGTGGTTATTTATCAGCAAAGATTTCACAGTGAATAACCCTATTAGCCAAGCTTTCTAAGCCAAGGAGGATTTCACAGTAAATATCCCTATTAATCAAGCTTTCAAGCTACCAACTCCAAGCCCTGAAACTACAGATTAATACAGGTGCTTTAAGAGACCGATGCAACCCTTTGCAGCAGGAACCAAAGCCACCTTAAGCTGTTATGATGGCACCAATGACACCAAGCTGCCCAATTTTTCCCCGTGCAACCCATGCAGGAGGGCGGCCGGACTGACCTCCTACAGGAGCGGAGGAGCCCTGCAGAAGCGGCGAGCATCAACTCTAGGAAATGACTGCCACCTCCAGCCCTCCGCCTGCTATTGGAGCCGGCAGCTCCTTGGGTGACTCTGGGGAACGTGGAAACTTGTTTCACCGCTCGCTTGTCCCGCAGATATAAACAGTCGGGCCCGGAGTGCAGGAACACGAGATGGCAATTATCCCAGAGCTATTAGCTGCGTCTGAATATCATAGACTCGAAGCTCCCTTGATCCACTGGAATTTATATGACCGTTAATGGGGACTGTAAATTGCTGTCAGTGGGGATAACTCGCTCCATGGGGTTTTGGAGAGGCGGAGGGAGGGGGGAAGTGGGGAGGAAGAGGGGAAGGTGCCCTGAGATGGACACGAGGAGCTGTACAACAGCTTTAAGGCGCTGCTGTCTGCTGGCATATAACAGATAATAAAAATATGTTTTAATTTAACATATAAGGATATGGTGTCAAAATAAAATGTCTCAAGGACAAGTAGGGAACATAAAAAAGTCATAGCCCATGCTGTGAGCATCAGCTGCACATCATAAAGATACATTAATGGTGTATTTCTTTAAAAGAAATTTTCATACTTGGGGGTTTTATGAGAAATAAGTTTAAAATATTAAAAGTGGAAATTTTATGATTGGAGGGGAAAAAGCATTCAGCTGAAGGTGATGGGAACAGAAGGAGTGCAGAAGTGCAGCTCTCGGTGCTTTGTGGTGCCTGCCCTGTGGAGCTGGGGCCCCAAGCTCTCCGTGTGCCAACCCAGTGCGCACCCACGGACACCAGTGGGAAATTGTTTGTTAAATGGGAACAGAATCATCAAATGGGAACACAGTCAGGCCCCAGAGGTCAGAGCTCCAGGCACACAACGATGTCTTCTTGTAAAAGCACAGGAAAACAAAGCTGCTTAAAACAGATCCTCTTATGTGCCAGCAGACAAATATAAAATCAATGGCAGAAGCAATGCTTTGCTCTCAGACAAGGGTTAGGGACAAAAGCAATTAATCTGGGGGCCGAGCCGGGGTGTGGATTGGTCTTCTCTCACCCTGGGCGAGGAGCGAGGGTGCTTTGCAGATGACTGCCATAACACCCAACCTGGGAAGCTGCCTCCAGAAATACCACTCCGGGCTGCTGGTGGGATCCTTATGAGGAGAGGGTTTGCTGTAGCTTTGCTTTTGTCAGCTGTGTCGTGTTACCTCTGTGGTGAAGTCTGCAGGAGTTGGTTCGTGTCTGGAAGGAAGATGCTGGTCGTACAAGAGCTGTCCTGGAAGGGCTTGCAGTATCAGCACATCTTTGCAGAGCTTGTGGCTGTAAGGCACAGAATAAAGATCTCAAAACCTGGGGCTGGTCTTGCTGGGTTCATCTGGGCACAGACTTAAGAACGAGACCCATGAGGTCATTTTTTTTTATCAGTGAGGGGAAAAAAACATTTTAACCCAATGACTAAAATATCCTTTCCTATTGTTCCACTTCTCTGTCACTTGCTGGGAAGAATAACCTGATATTTCCTTCCCCTGTCCTGCCGCTAAAGCTGCGGGTTTCAAGGGAAAGCTCCCCAAAACGGGGGCTGTTGATGCTGAATTTCCAAAATCTGATTTTCCATGTGCAACCATAGATGGCAAGCAGCTGTTGGTGGAGCCCACTCATAGGGACTGTTTTACCATAGATTTCACTGGCATTAACTTCCAAGGGTCCTGAATGGAGACAAGGTGCTGTGATGCTCCTGAGCCAGCTTCTCCTGCTTGCAGTAATTTGGTGATTTAATACTTCTAGATATTTACCTGGACCTCTTCTGGTTCTTACAGGTGAATAGACTTTGCTGCAGAACAGTGTGATCCTAAAATGATAGGAACCGCTTGCTCAGGTTGTATTTTGTGTCTCATATTTGCAGGCAGAGTGCAAAGGGTTTATCCAAATAATCAGTTGCCAGCATACCCCTGGGTTGGAAATTACAGCTCTGGAGAAAGAAGAGCTAAAACTTCCAAACCTGTTGCCATCACAAAAACATTTTTTTTTTTTCTTTTCTTCTTTTTTCCTTTTTTTTTTTTTTTTTTCCCCAAGCTATAAAGACAAACTTGCAGTGTCTCGGACACCATAAATATTAATGCAGAGTACATTATGTCTGTGTAGTGTAACTATTCATGATGCATGAATATTAATGCCCTACATCTGAAACCTGTCTCAGGGTGCTCACAGTGAACATCAGGCAAGCTTTTGTGGCTCAAAGGAAGCGAACTTTCCCTCCTTCCCTTAAAAACCTGTGCTCAAGCCAGTCATGCAGAAGCAGCAATTGCAAGCATTGCTCTAGTAAACTTTTTGGAAGGAATGTCCTTAAGACAAAACTAAATAAACCCAAATCCTGGTCACTTGGTCTCATGAGCCTGTAACTCTCTACCTGGGGAACATTTTAGGCTGCCAGAGCCTGCCTGAGGCTGAAGGTGTTGCTCTTCCCCGTGGCCCATGAAGTGAGCCTACCATCCTGAGGCTGCTCAGAGCCTTGTGTGGTCCATTATATTTTATGCCGGTTTCCTAAACATTCACAGTTAAATAAACTATGATAACACTTCATAAACATTTTTCTAACATGCGGAATGTTTGACATGAATTTCAGCTATTTTAAAACTAATAAACAATTGTCAATCGGATGTCGGAGACTAAGCAGAAGCCACAACTGTTCTTATGGAACATCAAAGGCATAATAAATATCTTATTTTTTTTTAAGCAAGGCTTTGGTACTTTTGCATATGAGCCTCTGTTTGAGAGCAGAGGAATGGGCGCTGGGGCTGTGTGTTATTGTCTGCCATGCTCAGGGTTGTGACTGAGAAATACGAGGCATCACGTTTTATGTGATCAGACTGCACCTAAGAAATCTTGTGGTACTTGGGAAAAAAAAAAAAAAAAAAAAAAAAAAAGAGAAAAAAAAAGGAAAAGAAGGAAAAAAAAAAAAAAGATGAGCGGACATCAGGTTCCCTCTCTGCTAGCTGCAAAAGCACTTTCCCCTCCCAGGTGCATGGCACCTTGTGAAACTGTTTGCTGTTTGCTCCAACATCCCTCCAGCACCATCCAGCATTGCTCCTGGGGAGTGCAGAGGGAGGAGGAGGATTTTACACCACCGCAGGGCCCTGCTGCAATAGCTGAGCAGACGTGGGGTCCATCAGCCAGGACCAGCCCTTTGATCGTGCCCTGCTGGGCGGGGAGAGGAGCCAGCACGCAACCACAGCTGTCAGCAGAAATACAATGTCAGGGGAAAATATTTTTTTTTTTCTGGGGAGTGCCCCCACTTGGAAAAAAAATAAAAAGGAGCTAATTTAGAATAACAGCTCATTTAGCAAGAGATAGTCCGTCTCCTTTAATCTACTGCTCGTGACGTCCCGGCTGGTTAAAGGTTTCCCGTCCCGATAGCAAGAGCTGCTGAGCTTCGGGGAGGAAACTGTGGCTGCTCGATACGTATCTGTGTGAGGGTCAGGAGGGAGCCCCCACGGGAGCAGAGCTCTCAGGGTCTGGCTCGTCTCTGCCATGCCATGGAGGACGTGTGCTCCGTGATGAGATGAAAGCAGCCCCTGTGGTCGGGAAGGCGAGGGGTGGCCGGGATCACTTCATGGAACTGGGAAATTTTGGGACTGAGGCTAAGGGAGAGTCTTGGGGCCGGATGCTCTGAAAGCTCCGCAAGATGTCGTGGCACAAGACAGAAGTGCTGGAGGAGCACTTTAAAGCCACCCATGAGGCTCTGGCCAGCTCTGCTTACCTGGGGCCCTGTGCCCAAGCAAACTCCACCAAGAAAACCCCAAACATCCATCGGGTGAGAAACCAGGAGGGCAAGGATCTGCCCAGCAGATTTCCCACCCTTCCTTAATGCTCCCGGCTGCAATGCCCGGGGAAAACCAAGCTGGCCAGAAGCTGCTCTGCTCCACTCCACAAAACCCTCTGTAAACTCACGCCCTTCCCAGTGCCACCTATGCAGATGCCATTTGCTCTTGGGGTTTGCTTGGGGTCGTGGTGCTGCGGGATGCCAGCTCTGCCCCTGGCGTTAGCGCCGTGCTCCTTCCCTCTGTGCCAGGGCTGCAGGAGCGTTTTCATCTGCTGCACTCGCTGGGTTTTTCCCAGCAGCAGGAAAAGGCTGGTGAGCCCCCTCGGAGCCAGTCTGGCTGCTGCGGGCCCAGGCGGGCGCTCGGGCAGATAAGTAAACACTCGCGGCTCTGACATAAATTACTTCAGTCCTTGACAGCAGGACACTGACCAGGGTCGCCTGATAAGGGAGGGAAAGCCTTGCATGTCTCTCAGTCCCACTCAGATATTTCACAATAAATGTCACTGGGAAAGAATAGACACTTCTGTACCCATTAGGCAGCTGCATGTTCCTGTCACCTTGAGAAGGAGGGACGCATTGTCAGAGCTGTCGGAGCAGGCAGGAACCAGCTGTTAATCTGCTCCGACATCCTTTTTCACAGAGCAAGTGTGAACGGGGCGTTGCAAAAAAGCCGGTGGGAAGGTGATTAAAAATAGTCCCTCCATGAACACCTATGGGGGTGTCACCAGGCCACCGGTGGGGAACACCGGCCGGGGGACGAGGCTGAGAGCTGGATGGAGGCACAGCCTCCTGGTGGTTTTGTGTCTGCCACTCTCTGTGGTCACCTCCTGCCTGTGCCATGGTTTTCTCTCAGCAGGGATCACAGGACATCTGCCCTTGCTTTTCCTGGTGGTGCCTTGCTTTGGAAAGACAAGAGGTGACCCAGAGCCTCCCTCAGGTCTGCTTGCTCGAGCCCAGGTGGCACGGTCACAGAGTTGGGCTTCAAACCTGTAAGGGGATGGGACGGACTCGCTCCTTCCTGGCTCCTTCCACACCCCTGGCCAGGTGCTGCTGCTCCTTAGGGACTATCTTCCTCTTAGCAACATTACCGACCAGCGTGCCAATTTCTGTAGTGGAAAGTGGTCAGATTTTTGTCCCAGTGGGTACGATCACTGCAGACCCACTCCTGTTTTTGTAGCTTTATTTACAGTGAGCTGCTGCTGCTCCCACTTTTCCCCTGTGTAAATCACCTGCACATCCTCTCTGCCAGATCTTTTGGCTATTCTTGGATTCCCCTGACCATCTGCAGGTCAGGGGAATCCTGGAGATCTGCACTCCAGGGCTTTAGTCTTCGAGCTACAGCTCCCTTTTATTACTTCAGAAATTAGGAAGACGCCTTCTTTGGTGGAAGGCATCTGCTTAGTGTCTGATGTGTTTAGGATCCTCATTAAAGGGATATTTCCCTGGCGTTATCTCACGCCCGATCTCTGGAGGAGGACGCTGGTTGCTGAGGCTTCATGCTGCTGCTCCTTTTTGGTGTCCCGTGGTGGTGTGGGCAGTGTCCCCATGTCCCCGGGCACCCCTCGGGGCCAGCCTTCACTCCTGGCAGGCTGGAACAGAGCCGGCTAATGCTGCGGCTGAAAGCTGCCTCACAACTTGATGTTCAATATTTGATTTTGCTCCACTGTTTAGCCTTTTAATGTGGTTCTGCTTATTTTTACAGGTTTCCCAATCTGCCCCCTCCCCAGATTGTTTATATTTTTGGAAAGCCTTCTGTTTAGTGCCTGTAATACCCCTGACGTCCTCTCACTGCAGTGGTCTTCCGCTACCCGCTGCTCCGCCGGGACTTAACTGGGATTTGTTTCAATACTAATCTCTCAAACTGTTTATTAAACCCCCTCCTGATTTATCTGCAAAAGATTTTCCTTAAGTTATAAAATCTCAATCAAAATTCCTTTGGGCATTTCTCATTCCCCTCTTACGACCACTAAATCCTGGTTGTTCTCGCCGTGACCCCCTTGGCTCGTGGTCGGAGGCGGCGGAGGGTGGGGATGTGCACAGGGGCAGCTTTGCAGCCTTCCTGCGATGGGGGCTGATTCATCACAAGCCTTTCCCTAGACTCACTCCTCTGAAACCATTTCTTTGCTGTTGAGCTTCAGACCTAGCTGCCAGCAAGGCTTCTCCCTTAGCAAGGGTGAGTTTTCCTTGTTGATTCATCCCCTCGCACCTAGTGCCAAGCCCGTAACTTGTTAAATAATTCCTCTTCCACCTTGGTGTTTACATTCTTCAGATATTTTCGCTGCTTTTCATGTCCCGACTCATTTGTCCCTCCGCTGGGTTACACCCGGACCCTTTCATCTTTGCCCATCGGAGCAGCTCCCTCCAGCTCGGCGGCAGCAGCACCAGGCAGGCTGCTTTCTCCAAAACCAGATTTGTCCATCTGTCCATCCATCCATCCATCCATCCGTCCATCCCAGTCCTTCTGGGACAATCATGGCCCCAAGCAGGGGCTCATTCCCTGGGCCTGGATCTCCCTCAGCCAGCAGCTTTCCCACCCAACTTGTGGTGTCCATCAGACCAGGCAGTGTTTTACGCCTGGTCCTTACTCAGCAGAGCTCAGGGGACACTCAGCCCTCTGAAATCTGTATTTGAGATGTAGTTCACGAGCACATGCAGCAAAGCTCTATTCTCCCACCCCAAAATACCTTGCCAGTTTCCCAGCACAGCTCTTACCTAGTGCCCAGGGCAGTTTTTTGCTGGAAAAATTTATTTGTTGGGGTTCAGCCCAATGAACAGCTTTTGGGATCTATTTAAAGGAGATGAAAACTCTTTTCTGGCCTCCTGCATATACATTAATGTCACACCAGGGGTTCAAATCCTTCCCTTGGTGTCATTCGATTATATATTTACTATAGCAAAGGCATAGCACTGGAATAACACAGCTATGCAGAAAAAAAAACCTTATGAGCTTAGTACACACTATTTCCCCCCAAACACAGCTCCTGACTAAAGTTGTCCAAAGAAAACAATCCACCTAATATAAGCAGAACACTTCAAAGAGAAAATTACAAGGGACAAAACCGATGTGAGAGGATGAAGAATCCCAGAGGGGCTTTATCAGGATCCCTTTCAGTGGACGTTCCCATGTTTTAGTGGAAAAAAAAGAAAAACAACAACAGAAAAGACCCGGGAGTGTGAGCCTCTGCGACTGATAGAGGATTTTCCCCTGGCTAGACACAGAGCCTCTAAAAAAGCTGCGGCAGAGTGTGGGATCATTAAACACCTTCAGATTCCTTCCTTGCTGCCAATCACGGCATCAGCAACCGCCCTCTCCGTGGCGTCTGCTGATTCCACTTTGAAAACCTCCCCATTTATCACCGCCGCGAGAGATCCTGCTGAGACCGCTGGAGCCTGCTGCTTGTCAACAGGGCACCTTATCTTCTCCAAACATTTACTTAACCCTTTGTCTCACAGCCAGGGAACAATGGGAGCCCGGCCGCGGCCCCGCCAGCCTCCTGCACGGGGCTCCTGCTGCCACCCCGGTCCCGCGTGGCCATGGGTGTCCGCAGAGGTGCTGCAGGCTGCGGTGGTGCCAGCCAGGGAAAAGGTCACTGGGAACAAGGCAGAGAGGAGAAATTACTGCTAAGTGTTTTCTAGCAGGCGCAGAAGGCACGAGGAGCTTCTCTAGCTCTAGACAGGCAATAAAATGCACCACTGGTAACCCAAATCAGGCCAGGATTGGTGCAGCTCCACTTTAGGGCACGTCACCACCTTCAGAGGGGTAGTTCAAGCTGTGTACAGCCCTAACCATTGTTTTGTATTGTCCTACACTCACTGCCTTGGTAAGTGGAAGACTGGATGTGTCTTCACTGAACAACTTATGTCAGAACAATTTTTTATTTTTTAATAAAAACAGGGCTTTTTTTTTTTTTTGGTGAATCTTGTTTTGATGAAGCAAGTGAACCAGTGTTACAGGTTTTTTTTTCTGGTGAGAGATGGATCAAACGTCTATGACAAGAAAATGAGGTCTCAACTCTTGACCTTTGGTGCAGCAGGGGAGAAACCTACGGCTGGTTTCAGGACCTGCAGCTCAGCACCAACGCCGTGCATCAATTCTGCTGTGCCGGCGCTGACAGTCACACACCGCCGTGAGGTCATGGCAGAGACCCACACAGCCCGGCTGAGAGCCAGGTGCTCTTGGCATTTATGAAACACACAAAGAACCTCGAGGCTCACCTCGTACCAAAAACCTGAACCAAAAAGCCCTGTGACCTTTCCACCACTTCCAATGGGCTTTGGAGCAGGATATTCCTCCACCGAGCCGACAACAACCCCCTAGCAGCCCTGCAGTGGGTGATGGCTGGCAGAGGCACTTGTCCAGCAATGAAGGGGGACACAAATCCACAAAAAAAAAAAAACAACAGGGAACACAGAAATGGGCCTTTGCAGCTCCGCTTCCCCGGTTATGAACAAGCACAGCAACCCAGTGGTTGCACTGAGGACAGTAACAAACGGCCGCACATCTGAAGCTGAGCTCCAAGCCTTCACATTGTCATTGCGAGCTTTGTGCTGTTATCTATGACAAGAGCTGGGAGTTCACATCTTTATCTACGAACAAAGACTCGCAGATCCCGGCAGCGTTTGGCGGTATGACAGCCTCAGGAAATGTGGAATACAGCTAGCAACAAACAGCTCCTCTGTCACAGCTCTGGTGGCAGACTGAGGCTCCTTTCTTGGTCCCAGCCCGGACTGGTGGATTCTCCAAAGTGTTTTAATTAACTGCCCTTCACGGGCTTACTCAGCAGAGCTGGGAATGAGCTTGATGCATGCTTGTGTGCTTCCAAGTACTCCTGCAAGTCGTGCTACCCAGGTGGTCTCCCTGAGCCATTTGGAGGGAATATAGGAAGGGCTAAGAATGAACTTTGTGCTTTCTAGCCATATACACGTTACATCCTGACTGTCACTTCGTTACGTACTTAATTAAGCACATATTCACAGCCTTGAGGTCACCTTGGGGACAGATCCTTCTGTTCTTAACTCTTGTGCCATCTAACAGAGCTTAGGACCCTTTCTAATGAGAGAGTTTTTTCATTCTCCAGCAGCGAGTGTTGCACAACACCAAGTGTGACTGCTGGCAAGTGACTCATGCCAAATTTGTGCGATGTTCGGCAGGCCAGCGTGGCCCTGTGGACACCACACTGTGGTTACTGAGATGCAGGTAAAGGAAAGGACTCCCTCGAATACAGCTCAGGATGCATACTTGGAAGCTGTGCTCTCCCTGCCCATGGGAACACAAGAGGAACAAGAATGATGTTGCCAGCCACTCTGGAGCAGATTTGAGGCCATCCCTGTTGGACAGGGGACCACAAGGCAGCAAGAAACCCATAGCACATGCACAGCATGGGGAGACCTTTAGGACTTGAGAGGGCAGAAGCAGAGAGCCCTGGTGACCTTCTCAAGGGCACCATTGTTTACTCTTCAAACATTGATTAAAGCATAACAGAGCCCTGGATGGAGCTGGTCTGTGTCCTGAATTTGAGTAAGTGCTCAAATAGTGCTTTGACCACTCTGATTTTCTCTGTACTCAAAGAAATGCCTGTGGCAGGAGTCAGACCGGGCATCATTCCCTGAACTTTTTCTAGTGACATCCATGTTTCTCTATGTAAGGAGAAGCTCTATTCAGAGCTATGCAACTTCTCAGACAGAAAATGTGTTAGTTTAAGGCCTATAGGGAAGTTTAGTGATGCTCTCATGCTGCTTTCCACCTTTTTGGGGGCCAGTGGGAAGTGCCAACTTGCTCCAACTGTTAATTTATTCTTCTAAAGACCTGTGATTAAGACACAGTGATTTCTCACTGCCCCCCCCCCCCCCCCATTTTTTTTCCCCTGCCTTTTTGGACAAGGAATGCACAAGCTTCCTAATGATAAAATGGAGATGAAATTACCTTCTGTCATGGCTTAAAGGATACTGAGATAGGGAAAGAAGGATATATGAGTAGGTCAAAGGAACGGTGTCATATTTTAAGTGACATCTGAAAAAAAATCCATCTTTATTCATTTGCTAAAGAAATGAACAAAAAAATGGGGTGCAGGCAACTCAGATAACTTCAGATTTCAAAGGAACTTTTTTATGAGGAAGGAAACCAGACTTTTGATATAGTTCATACAACATTTATCCTAAGAGGTGCTATAGGAATGTGACATACGTTTAGTCAGTGTGCCTTGGACTGCAGAGGACACTGCTCTGTAACACATGACTCCCATTTCCTCGTGTTCTTTCTGAGAACAGCTCCTGAAATGGCCAGACATCTGACGTGTTCCACTGTCAGTGAAGACAGTCCTTCTGGCACGGGGCACGTAACCTTTTGTTTTCACAGAGCGTTACTGGACTGACTGGTGAAGTGGCTGTCATACAGCGATGGCAAGCTTTCCCCAGGCTAAGTGACATTCCCAGACCCTTGGCAGCAGAAGACACGTTTCTCCTGCGGTGGAAGCATTTGGAGGAAAGCCCCGCGCGCTTTGGCAGCGCCAGCTGGGTACCTGGCAAGGATCACTCAGCACTGCCTGCCCTCGCTCCGTCCCGCGTTACCTCCACTGCGATAACGGGAGCCTGCGAGCATGCTTGTCCTAATCCCAACAAGGAAAAGCGGAATTACATCAATCTGCAGGGGAGAAAAAGACACCACTTTGGGGATGGATGAGATCCAGAGTCTTGTGTCTGTTTTAGGGCACGGTTCTAGGTCAACAGTGGAAACAGGGTGGCAAAACCACAATACACAGGGTTCTTAATGAGCATGGGGGTTAAACACACTGAAGACAACAAAGCTGTTGTGGTACATTGAGTTACTGTTCCCATCAGTGCAATCAAGAATTTAACAGCAGCTCTTAAATATATATATATATATATATATTTTTTTTTTCTCCAGTCCACCAGTGATAGGCAGATGTATGACAGCAACATCCTAAAGCACCAGGCACCTGAATGCAGCTTTGCCATCTCTGCTGCTGGCTGACAGACCATGTACATTTCCTTAAATGCACCTGCTTACTGATGTGCTTTACACCACTTTCATGGAAATCAGCCATTTAGCATTGGCACTGGGCTGACAGCACACCCAGATCATTGTGCTGTTCAGCAGATGTTGCAGTGGCTTGGCCAGGTGAAGTGATACAGCCTGAGCTCCAAGTAATAGCGTTAGAGATAATGAAACCCTTTTGGGATCGTCAGAAGTACTCACAGGATTCTGGAGGCTGCATGCTGAAGCTGTAGGTCTGTACTGAGCTCTCCTGTCTCTCCTTGGAGCTGGTTCTGCAGGAGCAGGAACATGCCTGCAGGGAGACCAAAACGTTATGATTATGTGAAGGCTGACAGGTCCCCGACACTATCTGCTATAGCAGAGGGTGCCCGTGCAGATACGCACTGACTCCTTCAGGAGGAATATTCTTTGTGAAGAGCTGACTAATCTGAAAATGCCTCCTGTGTTCCTACTCCAGGCACTAAACTGAATAAGATTTTTCCCCTGAGCCATTTTTAACTTAACAGTGATAGGTGAGTATCAAGAGAGAAAAAGCCATACTATTGCGTACTTCTTCTGCTAGCATAAATTAAATCTTTTCCTAAATCCTTCATTCCAATACAGGTGTATCTGTACCAAGCCCATCTCATCAAGAACTGATTTTCAAGTCACCCTTTTCAGACTCCTTTTGCCCCATCCTTGTCCGTGCGAGGAGGTTGCTCCTGTGGCAGCAGGCTGGCTGCTGGGTGAGCATCACACTGCTGCCTCCAGCTCATTGAGCCCAAGACGTGAATGGAGCTGAAAGTCATTAAGCCCATGAAACATCAGTTAAGCTACCATGGGATTTTGCCAGCCTGTAATTAACTGGCTGTTAGAAACCAGAAGACCAGACACAGTAGGTTAATACCCCTGAGTGCCAGCTTCTTCGCTGCCTGAGAGTTTGCTGTTAGCTTGGATGAGAGAGGAGAGCAGAGGAGAGCCCTACAATTATGTTTTATCCACCAGAACTGGCTTCTGGCTGGGTTCATGCACTCATGTTGTAAGGGGTAAGAGCATCTTGTGCTCCTACTGGATAAAGCAGACCTCCAGGGAAACACAAAATGAATATTTTATTCATTAGTCATTTTTCATTCATCTTCACTTCTATGAAGAGGCTCCAAGCTGCAGAGAATTTAGTTGGAAAGGTATAAAAATATTTCAAGTTCCCACACCTTCATTCATCGCACATTTTTCCAGATACTCTTCCCAGTTCTCACTCATGTTATACCTCTAACCCGTCACAGTCTTCTTTTAGGCATAATGTCGTTATCTATTACTTTAATCCCAAAATGGTGAGGGAGTGCTACATGGAAAAAAAGTAATGGGAAATAGGCCCAGCAAATGGAGTTAAGGAGAGATAGGAAGGAGCCAGGGTCTGTCAGCTCCCCGGGGCCCCGCAGGATGCCTGCAAATGACAGACAGCATTTCCCTAGTATCAGACGAGGCCAAACACATTTCTTGATAAACTAATTAGGTAAATGTGTTGAAACAATGCAGTGTGACTGGGTGCTTGCTGGCTGTGGCTGTGCCTGGGGCCGAGCTGCTGTTTGGTGCCATGCGGAGCATACGGCCTTCTTCAGCTTCCATGTAGGCACTGGGCCTAACCTCAACCACCAGGCAAGGGGCCTTTAGACCTCCTCCTGGTTCTTCTCCTACACAGGAGACACCACTGAGTTCAGCACCGTGCCCAATATTTTTTCCCTCTGTATTATAGCCAGCAGTAAGGAGCAGATTCACAGGAGGGCCAAGGCAGGGCCATGGAGACCTTGGCCACTCTTTCCGCATGCTGAGGACTCCCTATTCTCCAGCCACCCCAAGCCAGACCACTGGCAGCAGCATTTGTTTCGAAACCCAGGCAAAAAGAAACATTCCCAGTCCACATGCTTGCTCGCAGGATGAAAAATTACATCCTATCCTTCCTCCTCCTCCCTCTCGGTCCTTCACTGCCTTCCAAACATGATGTCGGGCCGCGTATATCCTGAGCAGCCTTTGCTCAGACACGACAACCTGGACTTGACCCCTGAGGTTCTGGCTCCACCGAGTCTTCCTGGCCATTTCGGGCAGCAGGAACCTCTGTCAGCACCAGTGATGGATGGCTTCAGTGGGAGAGAGGCCTACAGACTAAAAGTCTCACAAACACGGTGACAGGCAAAAATAAAATAGATCCCGAGCACCAGCAGCTTGCTGTGAGCAGAACCAGGGAAGGGCCTGGTCGTGGTTTGTAGTCACAAAGTCGTTCCTCTTCCTGCTTGTCACCATCCTTCCTGCAGCCAATGCGGTACTTAGGGTGTCTTTCTCTTGCCCATGCAGTACTTGGGGTGTTTTTCTCTTGCCCAGGCATTTTCTGGCTTTCAGGCTTTCCCATACCTTGCCTTAACCACCAATAGCTGGAAATGAAGGAAATAACAGCTCGTTTCTCTAGCAAGTTACAAAGGCCACTGCAGGTGCCTTCGCAGGCCCCATACATGCCTGAGGCCATATCTCTGCTTTGTCAAGACTGAGCCCCCAGCAAGCAGACAATCCACGGTGGTATCTCCAACCAGACATCATGATCTGCCTGAGGGACAGCTTGACTGACAGATGGCTTTGTTATATTGTACAGAGTCAGGAGAACTTCAGGACAAGATCCATCTCCTCAGGATTGTGTTACTTGCAAGATGTTCCTGAGAGGTTCCCTGGTGTCCTTGCCTGGTGCCCACCCTCAGCCGCCATCTGTACCCTGGGGTGGGCTTGGCACCACAGGATTTCCCAGTGAGAGACACCCCAGAGATTGGCCTCAGGGACATCAACTTCTTGACTCCTTGGCAGATTCTGGGCAGCCAATGCAGCCCGAAGAGGAAATGAGGGTTGAGAAGCAAGGATCTGACCTTGTGCTTCTGCCTCCTTTTCCAGATTAAGCTATTTCCTTATGAGACACACACCCTGCAGTCCAAATATTAGCTGAGTTTCCATTTCAGGCAGTGCCATTATTAGCCAACTCAATCCCAGCATGCATTTGTACCCACTCTATTTCATGACATTTTAACATTGAAACTCCATTCATTTGCTAGGAATGGCCTTTCATTTGCATATCCAGTGCAGAAGGCAAGCCCTCGAGGTCATCTGAAGCACTCCTCTGGATCACCAGTGACCTGCAAGCACTGGACTGGGGAAGCATCAGTCAAACTGGAGGGACAAGTCACAGCAATGCTTTGCCACCGCTGGACTCCACAAACCAGGACACAAGCAGGACATCTGTCATTGCTTCTGGGGACAACCAGATTTACATTCCTCCTCTCCAAGGAGCCTCCAGACTTATTCCACCACCAAAGCAGCAATATGGGCTACACCATGCAAAACGTTTCCTTCAGCCAGGGTGATCAAGGTTGAAGATTAATGGAAACCTCTGGAAACCCAGACTCTGGCCAAGGAATTGGGGTTACTGCATGACAGTGACTGCGTGCTCCGAACCCTGCCCTTCTGCCTGTGCCCCTTACTTCACCTGGTGCTTTATGATGGGTTATGCTAACATACATGAAATTTAATTTCCGGTTATTAACCCACAAGGAGGGTATTACTGTTTTCAAAGACTTTACATTGCTTCCAATTAGCGCTGCCCTTTGGTTTATGGTATGTTGTTTTTCTTGAAAACCTTTGAACCAGGTTGTACATGAGCTGAAGGGCATTCTGGGGTTGTTAATAAAGATTAACTCTTTTAAACAAATACCTGCTCCCATTCATTTGTAAGGATTACACTGTTGCAAAGGAAGGGGATCTGAGGAAATGTTAGCTCCTTGCTTTGCCTTCAAATTTCTCAAATATTTTTTATGCTTTCCTGTATCTGGGATCCCATTTTCCAGCCTTGCCAAAGATGTCCCTCTTTCCATTTCCATAGCAGGATGGTCACAACCAAGTAAGAGCTGCCTCCAGAAGCTGGACACACAGCAGCTATCCTGCTTCTGCCAGAGAACGGCTTTGGGATGGTTTTGTTCAACCACTCCATAAAATGCGTAGAGAAAAGAGGAAGCTTGAGACATTAAGAGGAGAGAAAGGGGGGTTACTGTAACTTTGAAGCAATTACTATTTGACTGCCTTGTTCAATCTCAACTTCCACTGCTCATCTTTCTCCATGCCACCATGAAATTTTATGGCTCCAAGTTAGCTTTAGTCTTTCTGCTTGTCTGGTATCATTTATCTCTTTACCTTCAGATTACTGATGTACATTACAAACACAGAGGCAAATATGTCCTCAGTGTATGTATTCTCACTCTGACTGGCTTTCAGCTTGCTTTTGTTATTACCCTATGATTCTGCCAAAGGATGTATTCACCTATGTTCTTTTATTATTATACCTTCCCTAGCCAGAATATTTAAAACAAGGAAAACAAGAGATTTACCCTGGGAAATTTAGCTTCATTTCTCACCTTTCAGTCAAACCTTTCTCTAGATTTCTGCACATCCAGCTTCCACAGGAGAATTGTTCTTTGAAGTGTGGGTATTTGTACTACACCTTTGCAAGGCACGGTTAGATGTCTTTGTCTAAGAATGACAATTCAAAACATTTCCATTTTCCTTCATTAAATCTGGCTGCATGACCAACCCCTGACCTTTATACTCTTATTTAAATGAGAGCAGCTAGCTCTGTCCCAGTGTTTTGCACATAAAAACAACACATAGCTCTTATTTTCCAGAAAGATCACTTGAGGAGGGGATTGCTGGTGTTCCTGATGAGCTGATGGCAACTTCTCCACGAGGGCACTGTGCCAGTCAAAGAGGCTGTCAAAGGTGATCCAACAGCTAACAACTGCCACTGCTGCAGCCTCTCAAAATGATGCCTTCTGTTTATTAACACCTCACCACCCACACGAGGACTTGGTGCTAAACAATAAACAACAGCTGGTGGAGCTGAGCCACCCATGAGCATATCTTTCAGCTAAACTCTTAGGTTTCTTCTAACATGTCCTTTTTCCCCCGTCCTGTTGTGTCTGGATGGCACAAGGCATAATCATGCCCTTATTGGGTGCTTCCTGAGTTGGTTCTGAGCTTTTGGTGCCCATGCAACCCCCTAGAGGCACGTGATTCTCCTACCTGAGTTGCAGGACCCTCATTCCTGTGCTCCAGGGGGACACAGATCTCACTCCCACCTCTAAAAAAAATACTGGTGAGCTCTCAGGGTGCCAACCCAGTATCTTTAATTCTAAAAAAAATAATTTAAAAATCAAATGAAACAGAACTTTTTTGTGAAGAGCTCTGGAGGTTAGGGAGGCAAGATCTACACAGATTTCATTACAATTCAGGAGCATCTCACCCTTTGCAGACTCAAACCGAAGGTAAGATCTATGTGCCAGGCAGCCACGGGTCAATACATTCTTTGGCCATGCTCGTTCCCTAAAGAAATAGATGCTTGGTTGGGGAACGGGCTCATTTAATCTATCCTCTGCTTGCACTTCTAGCACTTCTCCCAAAAGCTCATCTATAAAGCAATGAGCCTACAATCCTGTGTGGAAAACACATTGCACTTCTGTTTTCAGTATGGCCATATATCTGCAAGGACATGCAGCCAGCAAAATGGCTGAAGCCTCAGTGGGTCTGCGGACATTTATTGTGAAAAGCAGCAGAGGAGCAATCAAAGTAATTGCTTGGGGCCGAGGTACGTATTTCTAATGAGTCTCGTTGCAGAGGGACTTATTCAGTGTCTTCATTATTTACACAGGACACCACTATCAGTAAAAGGCCTTATTATCTACTCTGTATTTGTTTCTATATCTTTTAGTTTAGCAACTCTCAAATTCAGTGTTGGTTTTTTTATTTTTATAGCTTGTTTCCTCTTTAGTGATATTATCATGGAGCCAATAAAAGTGTTTTCCTTCTACATCTGGTCAAGGAAAGATTTTGCTGGGTACAAGAGTCATATTTCTGCAAATGCCTCCAAGTGAATATAAAAAGCTGTTGGAAGCAATTGAGTTTACTGTTGCCTTATGTACTATCATTAATTAGGAAATAAAGCAAACGGCATTTTATATCACTTGTAATCAAAATGTTACAGTCTTAAAGCGAAGTCTTCCAAGTGCTGAGCTTGAGAAGAGGCAGTCATATAGAGAAGCAGAGGAAAAAAGGATGCAGGGCTTCTATTCTAAAATTTATGGCCCATGTTTTCAGACCAACAATGTAAGAATGGCTTCTGTGCTGAGAGGCAGGATGAGGGCAGCTGCCCTGGCAGAGCAGGCAGGATTATTGCACATAGGGGCTGCCTGGATAACTGGGCAGCTGCCCTGATTTATTCCACCACTGCAGCATCACTGTGACTGTCTGAGCAGCAGCTCACTGTCTGGCTCCCATTCTTGGGTATCACAAGACACTGATATTTAGTTATCAATCCTTCCCTCTGCTTTAGTTTAAATTAGCATTTTTTTAACCCCAAAATATATTTTAATAGAACCCAGTTTTCCTGACTTCCTTTCTAGTCACCTCCTTCAAAATGTTGAGCAGGATAAAAAATCAATAATAAAATCCAAACAAAATACTTAAAAAGAAAAAGAGCATTTCGTCAGCAAGCCTTTTTTTCCACAACCTCTAACATTAGGTGCCTTTGTCAACTCCATTAGGACCATATCTGCACTTTCCGGAGCTTGAATGCTTTCATATATTTGGCTCCATATGAACAAACTGATGGAGCAAACATATTAGTAGATCATTTGCCATGTACATGATTCAGATACCCAGACATGTACAAAACCCAGGCAGGGATTAACCAAGTCTGACAGCACTGATGTGACTCCAGTTCTGTGTATGTATAAGCGATAATGAACCAAAGGCCCTGTTTGTCTTCAAATAACACACAAAATGATTAATTATTCGGAGGGGCATGAGTAATAATCACAATATTATATGCTTGACCATAATGGAACACTGCTCTCTTCTTGCTTTGTTCCTCTAATCTTGGAGAAGCAAATATCCACAGGGTGTTACCAGTAGGCTTGGAAGGAGATTGCAGTTGCTCACAGCTTATGAGGAGTACTTCTTTCCCATTGTGATTTTATGCCCCTGGGACACGCAGAAAACCTCTTTGGAAAATACACATAATTGCTAAAGGATTAAAGAGATGTACAGGAAGAAAAAAGGCAAAGAACTCCAGTTGCAGATTGCAGACTGTAACATGTTCCCATTAAATTCAACAGCAAAGCTTTCTTCCATTCAAGAACAGGTCCTAACTGAACTTTTTAAATCATTGAGATATTCCTTGATAAAAATCACACACTTTAACACAGAGATGCATAAAAGAAAAAACAGATACTCAACCTCCCTATATTTAATGTTTATTCATTTGCTTCTGATGCAATGCAAAACTGCTCCTTTGGACATTCACCAAAGCAGCAATTCCAGCACTGGGATTTCTGCCCCTGGGGAGAAGCACACAGCAAGGTCAGGTGCAGGAGGAAAGTAGGAGGTGTGCACAGCTTTGCTCGCCACCCGAGGTGCAGACACACCGGTGTCTGAAGGCACAGGTACCTGCTGGGGACCAGGTCCTGCCTGGGCTCCAGGCCTGGGGCTTTGCTCTGGGCTGAGCGTTTCGCTCTCAGCCAGAGTCAGCAGAGGGAGCAGCAGCCTCAAGTCTCCTTTCTCCTCCAAGGAGCAGCCTAGTGAGAAGGTTTCCAGCCGAGCCCAGCACAAACCGGGGAGCAAAAGGTGAAGCAGGAGCTGCCAGTGCCTTGCTCCAAGGAGCAGAAAGCAGCAGCTGATGCACATGCTGCTTCCACCCTGCCTCTGTGATCAGAGCCCTGCCCTCCAAAGCATCCCCTACTCAGTTAAATAAATTGGAGAAGGGGCTAAAATCATAGCACAGTCAGTATTTGCCTCCCCTGGGATGCCCACACACTGCACAATAACCCCAAGATCACAGAGCCCCAGGAGAAGTGCAGCAAGAGGCAGTGACCAAAAAGAGTTACTGGCTTTGAAGTTATACCTGCATCAAACCCACATACAGCTAACAACAATACTTTGTCTTCCTTGCTGAAACAACTAGACCCATTTTTTCTGTATTCACTATATATAACTCCGCCATCCTCCTAGTTTAAAAATATTATAGTCAAATCCTGTCTTTGCCTATTTTTAGTTGCTATTGTCCACTCTGACATTTTGGTGTACAATATTGACGTGGATGCATATGGATTCAGCAGAGGTTTCGAGATTTTTTTTTTCATTGGAAAGTGACCAGGCAACACAAGTTGTGTTGTATTTGTGCAATTTAATTCTCAGGTTAATTAGAGCTCAGCCCAAGGGAGGTTGCTGCACTTCCTCAGGCACCACTGTGTCTTCTCCTACAGGGACCCCCCTTGAAGGGCAAAGCAGCAATTGTATTGCCTCCATGGGAACTGACCCTGGACAATAGAGTTCCCAAGAAAAAGCTGTTTTGTCACAATTTTTTCCCTTTCAGATGACTCCCACCTCTCCGTCCTCAAAGGTGACTTGGTTTAGGGGTGCACTTTGCATGCAGGTCACACTCAAGTGGAAGCAGCATTTTATATTTTAGTCCCCAGGGTATTTTGTCAAAGCACCATCAGTTTCTGGTAGAAGTTCATATACAGAATTATAAGGGAGCCTTGTCATTCTCCCAGCTAAATAAGCTGCTTCCACCACCACCTCTTGGTCCAGCTCTGCCTTCAAAGCACCTCATTTTGGTCATTGACAGACAGGGTAAATGGACACGTGTATGCTCCCATGCCAAGCTCTTCCTGATGTCAGAAGGACCTGAGCAAGCGAGGGATGTTGCTCTTACAGTCTACCCTACAAGCAAGGCCTGGCTAAGCTAGGGGAAACTATTATGAGTTAACTGTTCTTGCAGTAACATCTGAAATGCAGAACCAGGCAGCACATCTCTGCCAGCACATCTCAATGTCAGCCTTTCCCTCTCTTTCTGACCCACAGCATCCCATTCAGGACTGCCCATGGGGCACCTTCTTGTCCCCACAGCCCCCAAAGGGCCCCCTGCCCCCAGCCGCACTCCTTGCCAGCCCTGACATTTGCGCACACGTTCCTGTGACCGACCTCGGCGAAGTTGGAGTCTGATGCAGAAGGGAAAATATTCCCTTCACTTGACATACCTACGTGTTAAAATGAAACAGGCTCATACAGGGGAAAAATCGCGCTGTTATCAGCGTGACATTGTGGAGTCTCACGATCATAATCCAATATTAGCGTGCGATAGGGATCCTGCCGGCGGTGCAGCCTGTGCTGGGGGACAGATTGGACCTTGTGGGTGACCTCTGCATGCCTCACAGGGCTGCTTTCACCTGCCACACAGCCCTGAGCACATCCCCGCTCCAACACAGTATTTGTGACTTTGGGAAGGGAGGGGGGGGTTCTGGGACCCTTACTGCTTGACACCCTAAAATCTTTCTGGGCTTCTGGTGGAAAGGTCCATGGAAAACAGGGACATGATGGGGAAATGCAGTGGCACCAATGGGAGGTTGGATGCAAATCCAGACCTCTTCCCATCTATCTGCCTTCCAGACCCCTCTCCTCTGCCCCTGAGGTCCCAGGCTTACCTGGGTTCCTGTTTATTTTACATTTGCTCAACTGCCTGAGTTTACAGGGACCTCGCCTTTTAATGCAGTAATCACAGGAGGTGTGGAAGTGCTATCACCCACACTTTATTCTGCCAATATCAGCTTCCCTGCAGCACAGGGCAGCGGCTCTAGGGGGACAGATCAGCCTCATTGCTCCCCTTTCTGGGTGCACAACAAGGCACAAGAAGCCAGGTACTTTCCTTGTCCCCAGCAGGCACATCCCTGAGTTCACCCTGCTCCAGGACAGCTCAGAGCCATGGCTGGATTCATCCCTCCAAATCCACAGCATTTATCCAAGGCATGCTCAGCCAGCATCCAAGGCTCCATCTCAAGCTGCTGGACCTGCAGCACCCAAGCCCCTCAGTCACAGAGACGACCAACTCCTTTTTGGAGCAGACTGAGATGCGGTAGCATGAAACCACAAGCTGAATCCTCAATGAAAAAAAAAAAAAGTCAAATATTCCAAAGCTAATAAGTAATCATAAGAACCCTTTGAACTGGAACAAACTAGATTGGATTTGCACTGGCAGCAGCTCCCCCCCATAGCCCAGGTAATACCACCAGCCCCTGCCCAGGCTCCAGGATGGAGGTGACCACCACAGTCCCTGGCTCAAAGGCTGGTGCCTAAAACAGGGTCTGGCCTGATGCCCCGCTCCTGTACGCAGATGCCACACAGGAGCAACAGGCTCTTCAGTCAGTCTCCTCCAAGGAGGAGCCAGATCTGGTATCCGAGCCGAGGAGGAGCACAGAGCCAAAGGCCAGCAAGCTTTCACATCCGACAGGACCCACGAGAGCAAGCAAACCCTGTGGCCTCATCCTGCAATCAAACCTCAGCCAACAGGACCCGGAGGGCCTCAGACCTTTCCTCTTTCCATAAATAAAGCCATGCATGTCCAAGTGTTGTACTTGGACGTGGACCTGAGGAGCCCCGTGCCAAAGGATGAGCCGAGGAGCCCAGCCACGTGCTGCGCAGGGTGGCCACGGCCAAGCCCTTCTGGCACCCTGGCACATGCCCAGCCTGCAGCAGCCAAACCAGGCACATGTGCCTTCCCTGGTGTTCATCCCATAATCTCTCTGGCTCAAATAAGGAGAGTTAACATGTCAATTATATCCCCATTACTGTAGCATTCATTAGCATGGCACAGTGAGATCCTGGGAGATGCCCTCTTGATGGAAAGTAGAGGAGGGGGGAGAAGGCTGGGGGAGCCTGCAGGGTGAATTCATTGGGGAATGGATTTATTTATTCTACTTCAGAACAGATTTAACAATACTTATCAACTATTTTAAGGAAAAATCAATTACCTCAGTTGCTAAAATGGTGGAGAGGCAAGCCTAGATAGGGGCTGACCTGAGGTATACCCCTAAACCCAAACCCAGCATGTTTTTCCAAACCAGAGGCAGGAGAAGCAGGACAGCAAACAACACTGCTCACACAGGCAGCCACACGCCACTTCCCCCAGTTGTAAAATCTGAACCTAATGTTAAGTTCAGTACAGCAGTGGTTATACCCTGCTAGAAACCATTTTATTTTCTATCTACTCATAGCTTTGCCTGTGTTCCTAACTACAAGACAGGCAGCAGCTTGTTTATTCGCATCCCACAGCAGATGAATGGGATACACACAAGCTCCGGGAGGCACAGCATTTGTTCCTGCCCTGTGAGCATCCCCGGCTGGGAGATCCCCACTGAGAGCATCCATTTATAACCAAAGACAGAGGAGATTCGCCTCGGCTCTGCGGAAAGGCTCTTTACGTCATAAATTGTATTTAAAGGCTCTTTCAAGAAGACAAGCAAATTTAAGAGGGCAGTTAGCTTCTGGCACTCACATGCATAACTTTATTTGAGTATTCAATTTCCTCCTTCATTCATAAAGTAAACATCGGAGTTATCTGAAAGTGACTGTATACTTATGCAGTGTTTTCTTAAAAGAGTCAATAGGAGCAAGGCGACATAAAATGCTTCAGAGAGCATGACACAGGAAAACACAAGCCTTTAAATTATACACATTCAGGAAACGGTTGAATTCAGCATTTTAGATGGAGAGGTTAAAATGTTTGTGCTGAATTGTATTAAATCTTTCACCAGTAAATCCTGTAGGAAGCAGAACATTTGAGGGAGCCCACTTATTCCCAGTGTCTAGGAAAGACTCCCAGAGTTTCAAAGGAAAACGGCCATTAATCTCGCTGGACAAGTGCAATCTAATAAAAGCTGTTGTTAAATTAAGGCAACTTTGTTATTAAGTGTTTTCCAAATTTAGTTTATTTCCCCCCCCTCTCCAAAAAAATCTATTCTGAAATGGAGGCCCTTTGTTGCCTGAAATTATTTTTTATTTAGGGAGCAGGACAGGATCGGAAGCCCATGCAGTAGTTAATAGTTTAATGTACTACACATTTACCTTTACAGAATTTTTACATGCATCGGTGAGGTCTTGGTTTGGGCATATATATGTAACTGTTTTATGGGTCTTTACAAAGCAAGTGAGCTTTGGGAGTGCAGAAGGGGCCAGGACAGGTTTGCAGACTTGCTTCTACCACCAGGGCGGCCTCATGCCCACTGGCTGACCCCACCAGTGGCCACATTTCTCAGACACAAGCCAAGCTTAACTTTATTTTTTTAAAAAAACTTCAATTCCAAGACAAAGTCCAGAGACCAGAAACCGTGGCCATTCCTGCCACCAACCTCCCAATGGACCTTTGTCAAGTCACTTTGCCTCACTGCAGCTCAGCTCCATCACCAACAGAACAGCATGACAAATGACCACTTACACAAGGATGATGCCAAGAACTGTTCCCATCACCACAGGGTACAGATGCAAGGAACCAAGCCCAGAAGTTGGAAATTAAACATTTTACCAGAGTTTCATAGCAAAGACTTGTCAAACACCTTTGGTTTCTTTGGATTTTTTTTTCCTGCATTTATTCTCAGCAGCACTCTGCATGTGACGATGTAACCAAGTATTAAATCAGGAGAAACTTTAAACTGCAATGCTGATATTTATCTTCATCAGCAAATGTTTATCATTTGGGGGATTTCTTGCAGATTTTGTTTAAAACAAATTAAATTGGACTGTTGAACCTGATTCTAGGTATAGCAAATGCCCAAGCTGTCTGTGCAATGAAACCACCCAACTGCCAAATCCAGATGTTTGATTTGTAATTCTGTGCTTGTACCTCACTTTGGCACAAAAATCTCTGGGAGAGGGAAGGAAATCAACTGGTAGGACTGCACATTTACAGCCTCTTCCCAAATTATATCTAAATTAAAATTCAATTTCAGTGGAAGATGTAGAATGGATAGTTGGATTTTTACTTGTATTTATTTTTAACGTATTCAGGAGTATAGAGGGCCTGAGGATCTGAAGCACTGAAGCATGTGAGCTTCGCAGCGGTCACTCAGACCTGGCTGGGAAGGGAAACTCTCAGCTTTCTTACAAAACAAACTAAAAGCAAAACAAACCACTTTTCCTGGTGAGACTTTCATTCAATTCTGCAGACTCAGGAAGCTCCCGAGATAAGCCTCTGCTCTGAGGATACACTCGGAGCTGGCTGAAGCCTAGACCCAAGCTGGCAATTCGCAGGAACACAGCATGCTTTATGAATTAACACATTTGTCCAGCCTGTCCCAGGGTGGAAAAATAACCTGCCTGCGGTGTTTTCTGCAGCCCAATTGTACCTCTTCAAAAAGGCATTAGTGGTTAAAATGTGTGCCAGTCTTCCAAGAAACCTCCCAAGGAAGTCCTCAAGTTTCCTGGTTGAGCAGGACTAAGCAACCAATGACATTAAAAAAAACACAAATTCTACTTCTGGATCCAGTGGGAAATTTGGAGGCATCGAAATACTCAGTTAAAAAGCTTATAAACCTTGAATCAGATTCTGCTTTTGTTTAGATTTGGTTTCTGATGAGGAGATAAGTAGATTCCTATTCTACCCAAACCAATTTCCTACTAATTATGGACTGATCCCCAGCCTGTTTTTCTTTAAAAAAAACATAAAACTGAATTTCATTACAAGAGCAGATGACAGCTGTTTTAACTGAAAAACACGGATACTATTGTGGTTTTGTTTTTGGCTTTCGCCTCCCGCAAATGCAAGAGGGCTTGGTTGCCATTTATTCAGACTGCCTTTAGAAAACAAAAGGAACTCCATCCCCAGTGACCTTGCTCAACGCACTCCAGATGTAACTGATTTTGTGGTTATGTTACAAGCCCCATTGACACCACTGTAGCTAAAATGATTGGTGATGCACAAACCCAGCCAGAAAGGAAAACCAAGCCAGAAAGAAAAAAGCCAAGAGGTATCTTCATTTCAGAGCAACCACAGACATAAAAAAAAAAAAAAAAAAAAAAAAAAAAAAAAAGACAAAACTCTGCAAGCACAGAGACCTTGTGCAGCCTGGTGCTCCTGAGGACAACCTCTCAAACCCATGTCTGCAACCCGTGCAGGGTGCCAGCACCACAACCATGTGAGGTAATGCTTTTCTCCTCCACAGCTTTATCTGCAAGATGTAGGTACAGGATCCCATGGTAGGGGCAAGGGCAGGCCAAGTGCTCCCTACCTCGAACACCCAGGGACCTCAGTGTGGTGGGACAGGTGGAGCTCCTCTCTTCTGGGTTTACAGCCATTCACTCTTCAAAGGTAAAGGCAGCTCTGAAACGAGGGTGCCCAGGGCAGTCCCGTGCAGCAGGGAAAAGATACAGCCTGGGGACAAACCCTGCTTCTTTATCCAAACATAAGGGCAAGCAGCAATGTCAAAGTCAATAACCTCTGAGCAGAGCCCATCCAAAAAGGCACACTTATTAAAACTCACTGCTTGGAAATGAGTTATCCATTATTAATATTTTAAATTGCTAAATCCTTTCTAATCATGTTTTAATATGAAGCAAAGCTGTGTGATTTAAAAGCAAACCTCAAGCCACTGCCAATCACTCCTGGGCATGGAGCAAAACCTGCCCAGGGAATACTGATGAGACCAAGTTTCCTGCAGGGATGGAGACTCTGGGAGCAGTTTACTGGGACCCCAGCCTCCTCTAGGAGAGGGCACAGGACATTTTGGGATGTCCTGAGCATCACAGACACCACATTTCCCTGAGCACAGAGCAAAGCTGGCACACAAGGCTTGTGCTCATAGACCCTTTTATATGGATGTTAGACTGGATTTTGGAACAAGCTCTGGAATGGAGAAATGGGTCCAGGAACAGTGTCCTCTTACCCTTTGTTTTTGTCCTGGGCTTTCTACAGACTCTTGTGGGACAGCACATCTCAATGCAGGAAGGATTTGCTCCTGGAGAAGGCCCATTTTGGGCCATGTGTTGGGGTACCACTGCACCCAGCTGAAGGCGGTGAGGTTTGAGTTGCAGTTGGCTGGGATGAACAGGGTTATGGAGGAATGACAGCCTGGGCTTATCACATGTGACAGTGGAATGAAAACAACGGTGACATGTTCAGTTACATTCAAGTACCTAGTGAATCTCAAGTGGAACTGAAACTCCAGCCATTTTGTAGCTGTATTATTAAACACAGAAAACATATCCATGATATAGCAAGGTTTAAGCACCATAGGATGACAGAAAAGCAAGCTTACACTCCTCCTGCTGAATTTCCTTGGAGAGACACTCAGAAACACCATGGTTATGCCCGAATGCTCAGCAGTAACCATCGCCCTCTGGAAGCTCTCCACTCCCATTTGGCATGGAGCATTATTAATCAGGGAGTAGAGCTGTCAAGGCCAGGCCCAGGAGTGGCAGCTGTCCCGTGGTCCCCATCCACACTGTCCCACGGTGACAGCCCTGCTGGTGACAGAGCACCGTGGCACAGGGCCATGCTCCCGCAAAGCAAACAAAGGTGGATCTGAGCAAACTGCCTCCCCAAAAGGCCGCTTTGCAGCGCCCTTTGAGCAGCGGCTTCCCCATCGAACATTTATGCTTGCAGATCCCTATATACACAGAGCACCTGTTACAGCCTCCATTGGCCTCAAGGTAAATGATTAACATGGCCAATTCCACCTCACCTTAGTCCTGCTCGCACAGCAGGGTGAGTTCTCCAGTACTATTTTCCTACCTTGCTAAGGCCAGAGCAGGAAGAAGAAGGAGCATCAGCACTGCTCCACTGCCAGGTGTTAATAACAGGCTCCTACAGCTAAATGCGCATCATTTCCATTCATTCCACAAGCCAGAGCTATTCTGTTTTTATTACGAGCAAAGAGTGAACAGATGGGAAGGATGCTGCCAACACCTGAAGTGACAGCAACATTGGAGCCCTGCACTGCATGCATCTGTGCCCACCTCTCCTCCTATCCAGCCTCTGGGGTAGTCCCAATCCCACACCTTGCCCTGGAGCAGGGCAGATGCAAACAGGTGAAACAAGGGACCACAACTGGAAGTTCCCATCACTGTTTGCTTTAAACCACTTGCTTCATTGGAAGGAGTAAATAAGAAGCAATCTTTTTTCTATCCACCCTTTTCCCCAGGTGTGCATCCCTATCTGAGCGCTCCTTTCACACCACGAAGCAGCTAGCTGTGCACCAGAGGCAAGACCTGAATTATAACAATTCCCCACTTTCCTCCTCTTTTATCCTGCCACCAGTATAACAGCACCTGGTAACAAGGTTAGAGGTGTATAAGGGAGAAGATTCAGCACTGCTGCCCCGTGCCAGAGGGGTTGGCCCTGGAGGCAGCTCAGACCCTGACGTTATCAAACACCACAGCAGTCAAGGTCTGCTCTTGGCCATGTTTAATGCTGCCGTGGAAGCACTGGTTGTAAAACTCTTTCTTTAAATTCCAATACTAACGTATCTCTCAATGACGCTAAAGAAAGCTTGCAAGAACAGGAAAAAAGGCCAATAAATGCTTACAGCCCCGGCAGCCTTAGAGCACTGTGGATAAAGCTTTTTTTTTTTTTTTTTTTTTTTTTTTTTTTGCCAATTTTGACCATAAAGGCAGTTCACCACCACTACTATCCTTTCCACCCAACACATACCATACCCACAGCATGTTATCCTTGGTCATAGTGCTGGGCAGAAGTTTTACTGACATTTAGAAGATCAAGCCTGTGGAGAAAACAGCAGGCTATGGGGAGGTGCTGTCTTCAACAAGGGCCTTTCTGGTATGTGCTTCTTCTCACCAAGCCTCTCCTTGAGGAGGAGCTCCTTTGGAAGCCCTTTGAAAAAGGTGTTACTACTCCACATTAAGTGGTTTGGGGCTATTCAATGTAAATTCATGCTGAACAGGAGAGGTTCTTGGGGACAGCACCTCCTGGCCATGAAGCCTTCTCCACAAAGGACCACCTGAGGTGATAAAAGGAGCGGTGCTGTTTGTCTTCTGCTCCTACGCATACAATGGTGAGATTGAATATTCAGCTCAGGTTTAACTGCTGCAGAGGTAAGGGGCTTGGACACTTAATTACTGAGACACAGGCTGTTTTCCTGCCTGGTACACAACCAACTTAGCCATAAAAGCACAGGAGAGGAGCAAGAAACAAGGCCTGGGAAGTACTAGTGAATTCACCCCTACTTCCCAATGCACTCCCAGAGTACTCCAAAACCACCAAGAAGACACCTAAACCCCCCTCAGCCCCATAGCAGTACCATACCTGGCTCACAGTCTTGTTTTCATTTTATTTTTGGAAAAAAAATGCAGATCCACACCATTACCCCCAGGCAGGCTCCATATTAACACCAAGAAGAGGAAGGTTGTGCTCCCATCCTCTTACAACCACGATGGGCTCAGGCCTCAGCTGGTATCATTCAGCCTAACCACTGATTTGGGAGCACACCTGGGGACACGTGTGTCCCCAAACCATGCGAAGGAGCAGCCAGGAGAGTTAAAGTGCCTGCAGCTGAGCTGCATTTACCATTCAGGCAGAGCTGCTGAGCTGCCACACAAGTCGTGCTGAAGATTTCTGTGCACAATGCAGAAAAAAAAACAGTTTTTGGTGCTCCCACGCAGAAGTGACACCCCATTAGAGAGTCTGCGGCTGCTGGGCTCCCAGCAGAAATTAAGCCTCAGCTTTCCATTTTCCATGCGGAAATAAAAAAGAAACAAACTTTTTTTTTTTTTTTTTTTTCTCTTGAAAGCAACTGCTTGAGTGAGCAGTGATTTTATTGTGCTATTAATATGATCATAAACAAGAATAACATGTGTTTATAGGCTCAAGTGCTTCATTACTCACTCGCTGACTTGGTAAAAATCACTGTGGCATCAGTATAAAGTGCAAAATGGAACAGATCATTGTAGTCGTGTTGTAAAATCATCTGGGCAGGTAACCTTTGAACAAAGGCAATTGATAGCTCGGAGGCAGCTGTACAACAACAGTAAAGATAATAATTGTCCACAAGCCGCTAGACCTGCAGGAGAGCAAACACGGTCATGCCTGGGAAGGGGAGAGCAACGAGGGGAGTGAGAAAGGTTTGGGAAGGAGAAATAAAAGTCAATATATGAAGCACATCTGCAAATCTGCCTCATGTGGAGCTGTGCAGGCAGGGACAAGCAGGCTCTGATCTCCTCCATCGCTGCCATCCCAACCACTCAAACTCCTACAAACAAATATACGGGCTGAGCAGGGCTGTGGAGAGGGACTGAGGACACAGCAGGAGCTGGGGAAACCCAAAATTTCCTTTTTTTTTTTTTTTTTTTTTCAGACCTATTGGGTCAAATGCTCCTTTTTAGTGCTTAATAGGGGGGTGCAGAGGTATGTGGGCCCCCTAGGAAAGTCTTCAAAATGGCAGGTGGGGAAGGTGGTGGGTAGAGGGTGCAGGAGTGCTCCTGGACGTGGCTGCTGGGACCTGCACAGGGTGAGCTTCTTGGGGTGCAGAGCTGGAAAAGAAAAGGTGCTCCCTTGTCCTGCAGGGCTGCACAGGCAGTGCTAGGTTTCTGATAGGGAAGACCAGGAGGCAGGGTCTGCAGGGACGGCTCCTGGCTCGGGGATGGGAGCAAAAGGTTGGAAGACACCCCAGAGAAATACAAAGCCAGCCTCGTGGACGATGCCGTCCAGTGAGTGCAGGGAGCGAGCAGGAAGGAAAAATTACACACATCCCGATTGTTTCACTTCTTGTCGCTCTGCCTCGTTTTGTCAGCCACCAGGCCCCGGCGTATCCCGACGGCCAGCCAACAGTTACCAACAGGCAATAAATAAAACTGCTGGAGCCACTGGTGTCAACATCTTGGCATTGTTTGGGTCTTCTTGTTTGCCTTTAAAATAACTCTCCCCTTCGGGGTCATGCAGACGAGAAAGCGAGGACCCCTTGCCATCGTCCGCAGAAATCATCTCGTCATGGCTTTGTGCTGCCTTTTTGTGACGGCAAATATGGGATTTGGGAAGGTGCCCGGGAATGCTGATCACGATGCACTGTGGGCTCTCGCTCCCTCCATCCCATGCCCTGACACATCAAGCTGGACACCCACTGTTCCCTGATGCTCGGGGCACAGCACCCATTTCCCTGACTCCCAGGGGCACTCTTAGGGTCAGATTTGGGGTGAGTGTCACCCTGCTCACCCTGCAGAGACTCAGCTCTGCAGTGCAAAGCCCAAGGGCTGTGTTTGGGATGAACAAAGCAAGTTCCTGCCACAGAAGTGGGGAGGTGATGGTGAGCCCCTGTCCTTGGTGAGAGCAAAACGCTGCCGGGAGCTGGGGGAAGCTGGGGAGCTGGGAGAAAGCTGCTGGCTTGCTCACTGCAGGGCTACACGTGGCTGTGCTGTGGGTATTGGCAGCTCAAGGAGTGGAAAAACAAACGGTGGAGATGCAGAGCAGCACCGAGAACCCACTGTGCAAACACAGAGTGCCACTGCCAAGCCTGCCACTGCAGGCAGTGGGTCTGGGTGCTCCTCCATGACATTTCCAGGCTTGGTGTGATGTAAGCCACTAATGAGGCTCTGGAAACACAAGAAAACCCCTCGAAGGTAGCTTTCATCCATGGGCTTTGCTGAAAGGATGGGTTGAACCCCTTGTGCCCACTAAGAGTCACAGCGTGGCTGCAGAGGTCACACCAAGCTCCAGCAGTTTCAGAGGGGACCGATCCTGCCCGGTGCCTGGAGCATCTGCTCTCCCCCAGAGAGGGCTGTGTGGTGGCAAGCACCATCCTCCATCTCGGATGAGTTGTGACCTGATGCCAGATTTCACTCTCCCCGATCGTCTTTAGCTGTTTATAATAAAAATCAAGCGATCCATCTCTTCTGACAAGAGGAAGAGTTGCTCCAGGAAGCCCTGGACAGGTCAACTTCTATATTAAGGAACTATTACTTGACGGCTTCCTGGCCATAAATAGCTGTCCAGCCAGGCTGGGGTTTTTATTTAGAAATAACAAATAAAGCAGGCCTCAGACGTAACTCCATGACCTCACTCCCCCTTCATTTCCCACCCATCTCCCCTGCTTGCTGCCGTCCTCTCCTCACCCCGGGCTGCTCAGGGCCCCCAGCAGAGCGTTTCTCCCATCGCCAACCTCCCCGGGGCAGCTGCGAGCCCCCTGTCCTCCCACCACCCCACGTAAAGCCAACCCCAAAACCCTCACTGAGCCCTCGGCAGCACTGATGTGATCCCAGCAATAAATGCTCAGAAAGAGGGGGTTTGGGGAAGGTGAGAAGACCCCCGTGTGCACAGCACCGCTGCAGGCACAAACTGGTGCCAGCCTTTGGAAGCATGGACGTGGGTTGTCATCTGCTGCAGCTCAGCTCCAAGAAATTAATTCCTGCTAGGCTTTCCTTAAAAAAGTGGAAAAAGAATCTCTGACCTGCACAGATGAAATGGAAATCTTTCATTTAAAACATGCCCGAAACCATTTGCAAACAGAAAGTACATCCAACACAGCGTTTATTTTTCAGTTCCTCGAGCCTTTCTCGTAACTTTTGGAAGGCCGATTCCTATTTTGTAATGTTTGGAGTTGGCAATATTGAAACCAATCAGGAAATACAAAAGAAAAACAACATTTCAGCATTCTTTTATTACTGGGAGGTTTTGACCATTTTTGTCATGTGGTTTGCCTAAAATAATAATAAAAAAAATCCTTCTTTGGAACCGGGACGGGAAGAGCGGCATGTTTATTTCATGTATGACTCATCAGCTCGGTGTTGATACACTAAATGCTTCAGAAGCTAACACTCTATAGAGATGATCATTTTTAATATAAAACAGTAAATGTTCAAAACAACCATTGCTTTTTTTTTCTTTTTTTTTTTTTTTTTTTTTTCTTCTCCCCATTGTGGCCAATAAAACAGAAGGGAGGCCACGCAGTTTACATTTTAATAAAATTAAGTTATTTGGTGCCACGTTATTACAGTCTTTATTGGAAAGTGGAATAAATTGCACACAGAGGAGTCATAGGAGGGAGAAATCACTGCGAATAAACATAGATTCTGGGATGCATTTATTTGCTGGTTGCATCTCAAAGGAGGAAGGCTTTCCTGGGGAACACGGAGGCGGCCTCGAGGAGGCTGCTCAGGGTCACTTCGGCCAAGGAAGAGCTCTCTGGGTGCCTCATCCAGCTGTCCTTTTCCACCCATGTCCTCTGAGAGAAGCCTGTCCTGTGGCGGCTGGGGCAGCCGGTGTCCTCCCAGTGGGGCGAGCCACACGCACGGTGCCCAGGCTGGTGGCCCCAAGGGGGTTTAGGCGAGCGCCAGGGCACACCAGGAGTCCTGCCGCAGCGGCACGCTCAGCCCCGGCTGCGGGGCCATGCTGCTGGGGGAGAAGGGGTAGTCCTCGGGCTCGAATTTGAACTCGCTGTGGCCGCCGGCCAAAGCTTCGTCCGACTGGCTCTGCGCCTGCCCCGGGAGGGAAGGAAGAAGCCATTAGAAAGCCTGTTATGAGCTAAGGGTAGTTCTCCTGCTTATCCTAACACAGTGGTAGGATGGTGACAGGTCATGGACACAGTGCATTATCCCTGAGGCTCATCCCGTGTGTCGGAGGCTGGCCAGGAGCAGTGCTCTGTCCCCAGCCCAGTGAGCAGCAGGCCAAGAGAAGGCATCCCAGGGCCAGCCCGTTATTTATTGACTGAAAACGTCCAGCTCAGACATCTCTAAGTGCATGTCTATTTTTTAAGAGCGCAGCACAAATCAGATTTACCCGTTTCAGCCAAAAAATCTCTCCTGTGGCACAGTGCCTGGTGCTCAGGCTCTGGGGCTGAGCTCCCCCTGCACACATGTCCAGCTTGAGGGGGCTTAAACCCCGCACGGGGATAACACGGGGGGAAAAATGTCCACCTGCGGGATGACTTAGAGCCATTTTTTCCCGAACAAAGTTGAAATACCACCCTGCACAGCAAATCTTCATGGCAGAAGTGTGAGCTTGCCCTCAGCCTCTAAGCAATCAGGGCTATAAAGCACAGATAATATATGGCCAGGCAGTCTTTTTTTTAGGAACTACAGAGGTTTCCACCCAGGGCTGATCCCACTGACTCCATAGGGTTGCAGATCACTGGGCAGCCCCTCAGTGCAACTAGGAAGCCACTCAGCCTCGTCAAGGTCCTCAGCAATTACGGAGGCAGGTGGAGCACCCACTCCAGCAGGTGACAGCCCTAGTGACTTACCTGGGACACTGCCACGATGGCTTGTCCGGGATACTGCGAGGTCGTGCTGGGCTCGGACTTTAAAGTGACCGTGCTGTCTGAGTTCGTAATGGAAGAAGGGGAGTTCGTGGCCGAGGTTGTAGATCCTGCAGGACAACGAGCACAGGGCAATGAAGAAAATACAAGAGGCACAAATCTGCCCCTAAGGGGATCTATTTTGTAATGTCTAGCACCATATCACATGGCACAGCTCTGCTACTCTCCTTCTCCACCTTGTCTCCACCAGGGTAAGGCTTCTTTTGGCTGCCACGATGCTGATGGAGGAGGAGATCCCATTCCCATCCTGGCCGTGCGGGTCCTTGCACAGGCCAGAGGGGCAGATGCTGAACGTGTCATGAGCCCTCCCCCTAACTCTTAACCACACCACTCCCAGCCCCTATTTTTTCTCATTGCCCACTGTAGCTCAGACCTGCTGGAACCCAGGTGATGCAGGGCTGGAACCGGGTGCCCACAGCACATGGGATCCCTATGGGGATGTGACACCAATGAGGTTTCTCACCCCACATCCTTCTCTCACTTGAGGGCTGTGCTTAAACAAAGGCCCTATAGCTACAGCAGTCATCAGGGAAAAAAAATCCCAATATGATTTTATCCTAATCACAGTTTCTTGCAGAATGAACACTGGTGAGATGAACTGTGCCCCAAGCCCCCGGGACAGATGGTCGCAGCACTATACCTGTCGAGGTTTTGCCTTTGGTAATGTTTTTAGGCTTCCTTTTCCTTGTCTGGATGCTTTCCTTTTTCATGGCCAGAGGTCGTGGTACCTTGACATTCATAAGGTTTGGAATCATTAATATTGTATTTTACTCATCTCCTTCCCACACACGTGTTGCCTTCCTATTTCCATGCTATACTTCATGCAGAGCACCTAAAGTCCTTGTCCTTCACTGAATGCTATTTTTCTCTGCGACAGGCCTTGGCTGGAAGATGTATAAGGCTAACAGCTAAGGCTTTCCCACAAATTTTGTTTTTTCCTTTATTTCCTATTTTCCTTTTCCTGATTTATTGGTGACCTTTATGACAGGGCCCTACTAAATTGCTCCGACAGCTGGGGCCTACGGGACTCGGGGGGAGCAGTCATGGGACAGAGAGACTCAAACCCTTATGGCAGAAGCTTGAAGAGGCCTGCATGGAGGGGTGAAGCCTCCTCTTGGATCATGGGCATGTTACCAACATTTCCCATCCATCATGGCTGAATGTTATCAGCCAACCTCCTGGCAGACTCTTTAGCATCTTCCACACATCACTTAAGTACCCAACCTAGCAGAGAAACGCCCCTTGTCTCCTGTCTGCTTTTGGGGAGCTTCAGTCCCCAGCTACTGGAGTCTGGCATGGTTTCTTTTTTCTTTCTTTCTTTACTCTTTTTTTTTTTTTTTTTTTTTTTTTTTCTGGTAACTCTTGGCAAACGAGCTGATTAAGAGCCACACAATGCCAGAAGTCTCTTCTACAGGTACCTCCCAAAAGTGTTCCACTTCCCCCTTAACCTTATTTTGGGTAACTGCAGTAGAATGAGCTTGTCCAAGGGAACAGCACTGGTTTTTGGCTCTTCTGGGTCTGCTCTAGAGGCTGTCCCCTCCAACCCCAGTGTCCCAGCCCTGCCAGGGGGATCCCAGCACCCGATGTGTCCCTCATGCCATGCACGTGCTCCTCACCCCGTGAAGCTTCATGTACAACCCGCAGGCGTTGCAGACGGGCTCCCCTTCGGCGTTCCTTCTCCAGAGGGTGGTGTTGGTTGTGTGGCAGTTAGTGCAACATAGCCCAGCACGTCTGGATGAAGACTTAAAGGCAAGCAAACAGACATGTGAGTGCACACATGGAAATGTCAAACTGGGAAGTTTCCTTTCCTACAAAAATAAAATCCCCATTTACAATGCTTTCCTGGAAAACGTGAAGCGTGAAAGATAGCCAAATTCAGAAAGAAATTACATTCAAATGTGAACACTCTAATTTGCAAGAGCTTTATTTATTGAGCTCGATAAACCTGGCAAATGTCCTCCCGATCCTTTTCACAAACTCCCAGTAAGTGTGCTGGAACTGATCAAAACTGGGAGCACAGAGCACTTCTGTCCAGGAGACCCGCTCAGGGAAAAAGAAAATACCTGCCAGGCCTTCAGCACTCCAATGGCTGCTGCAGAAAGCTGCTGTTGCTTTAACTGAACTTTATTTCTGTTCTTCTGCACTCAAAGCTACCACTAAAGTTAGCAATGTCCCGATTAATCTCTGCTTTAAGACACTGGAATTAATTGGCTGAGCTGAGCAGAACCAAGCTGAACTGGCCCGTGATGGGATGAGGAGGGTTTTTCCCTGCACGTCTCCCAGATAATCTGATCCCTTACTGGCTGCAGGAACACTGTGCAAACATTAACTAATGACATACTTTGTGAGTGCAGTGATTGCTGGCTCCGAAACGTTCGCATTTCCAAAGGAAGAAGGGAAATATTCTGGCAGAAGCTGCAAGCTAATTTCTGACAACTGTACTCTAAGCCACTGGAAAATTCACAAGTCTCCTTGTCAGCTTAATAGCATTTCATTTCAATGTCTCTAAACTCTTCACATTTGAACTATTTTAATAAGAGGCTTCAAGACGCACAAAGATACCAGCGACGTAAGTAATATCGCAGACCCTGCACATTCAGGTATTTGAATACATTCTTCAGCACTGAGAAAAATCACGTTGGTTCTTCTCAAAGACAGATGATAGGTGATGCAGGCAATAACGAACTCCCTGTTTGTTTATTTTTCCATTACCGCTTGATATCATAACTAATCAATATGATGAATGAAGTGGGGTGCGTCGGGATAAAAATGAAATGTTTTTACAAGGTTAGCAGTCAGAGATCAGCTTTGAGTTTCAAGAGACACGAGTGACGTGCCCAAGCTTTGATTCACTGATTGCAAAGAGGTCTCAGCAACTATTCACAAATAATGATACTGCTTGGAAAATGATTTGCTTTTCAAGAAATAACCAAAAATAATAATATGCTGAGCTGTGAGTGGACAAGCTTGGCACAGAGGAGGTTTTTACAGCAATTCTTGTCCGTAACATGGGACACGGTGTCACAGCAAGATCCTGGACCAATTACAGAGCTTTCTCAAAACCTTTCAGCTACCATGGCTGGGTCATTCATCCCTGCAACCAGGAGGGACCTCAGCCCCAGGGGTGCCACAGGTGTGAGGGGGAATTTGGAGGCACTCAGCCCTGCGGTATCAGAGCCCGGCAGGGGCTGGTGAGATCTGTCAGCACCTGCGGATGGAGGAAGGCCAATGCAAAGCGCTTTGGAAAGCCCCAAAATTTCTGGGCAGCCCCGGGGAGGAAGGGACGTGCTGTCCTGATGTCACACAACGTTGTGCTGTCCACTGGGGCATCAGTGCCTACATCCATCTGCATCTTCTGTACAGTGCTTTGTGGGCTGCCTCCTCCCTGCAGAGCCCGGCACGGCAGAGGCCATCCTCCTTGGGCAGACATCACAATTTAAAACCCAGAAACCCAGTGAGAACCTGGCCCTACACCACAACTTGCCAGTCTGGCAAGAAAGAGACAGTCAAGGCTACTTTTGCTCACTGAAGGACGAAGGTACAATATGTTATTGCTGGTTTCCCAGCAGTTCCCTTAAAAGAAAGCGCATTGCTGTCTGCCTCCACCCCTCTGCCTTTGTACCACTCTGACCTTGTCTAGGAAGTTGTTGACTTCAACATTGTGCTCCAGTGTTTATTTATACAAATGCACCGTACACTCAAACAAAAACTCCTCACGGACCGGGCTTGACAGCCAAGTGCTGCCGATAAGCTCGAGGAATCAGGAGCCGGTGCCTATCGCATCAACCCCGTGTGGGTGCTGCTTGGGCAGCCTGAAAACTTTGGGGCCAGCAGGGCAGGTCCCTCCAAGGGGGAGGCCCAAAGCCATAATGGATTTTTCTTTGTCTGCTCTTCAGGAGTAGAGGACAAACCACGGGGTTTCACAGGGGAAAAGAAGCCCCTGAACCTCCAGAGGGTTTAATTGAAGATTGTCTGTCCCCCTTGCCAGTAGGACAGAGGGGAGCTGATGTCGGTAGGAAAGAGGCTGCAGCAAAATGTGCTGAGATTCCCCTGCTCAGCTCCTGGAAGCAGGCAGCTCCGAGGCTCAGAGCCACAAGCAGCAGCAGTGTCTGAGATATGGCCTTGCTGTTGTGGCTCTGGGCACCTCGGAGGAGAAGTGAACCACAGGAAATGATGGCCAGGAGAAAGCCAAAGCACAAACCATGAACACTGCACGGCTCTGGGATCCCAGCAGATTGCACCAGGGCTGTGATCAGTCCCATGTCCACCTTCCCCAAAAGCATCACCAAATCCATGTATTGCAAACTATAAAAAAGGACAGCCTGGAAAAACAAACAAACAAACAAAACCAAATACCACAAAACAAAACAAAGACACAAAAACTGAAAATTTAACTTCCAGAATAATTCTCCACCTCAGGATGATGGGAGCTGCTGAGCACAGGACGGCTGCTGCATCTGCCCCCCCTGCTGCACCACGAGCTGCAGCTCTGCTCCTAACATTGGGGGAATTTCATGCACAAGAGTGGAGCCATCCAGCCCCAGGGGCTGCTCTGGGATGGTAAAAGTGATCCAGCTTTTAGGACTGGATTTAAGGTATCTTGTGAAACGTGCTGAGGAACTTTAGCTAGAAAAGAAGCTAAAATAAAGCGCTGCTCTTATCCTCCTCTAAGGGAAATCCTTTCTGCTGAAAGCCACAGTGCTTTGCGTCCAGCGGCAGGCTGTAGCAAAACAGCTGTCCCTGCTGCCTAGAGGATGCTGCCCTTATCACAAACAAACAAAAAAAAAAGAAAAAATGAACTGGAAACAGCACTGCTGCTGCTGGCCCTCTCCCATGCACAAGCAGGCTGAGTGCTACCAAGCCACAGGACGTCATCCCCGCGGGGTCGCGTGTGCCACGTTGCATTTGCCAGGGCTTTCAGCGGGACTTGCTTTGTGAACACAGAAGTCAGAACAGCCGCGGCGCAGCGCCTGCCTACAGAACAAAGGTCATAACGTAAAGGCCGAAAGGCACCATTTTTCCTCTCTGTGCCTCTATTTCATGGCGTTGTGAAACAGCCTGGCTCATTGTTCCTGCACCGTGAGCTCCCGCCCTGCCCACGCGGGTGGGGTTACGCGGGGATGGTGCTCCAAACCATTCCCGGCAGTGGAAATGATTTGGGGTTGGGGAAACATCCCAAGGACAGGTAGATCTCCGGGTGGTGGGTTTGTAGAAAATGCCTGGCACCCTCTTATCCATCAGCAGTGGGCCCTCCTTCCTCTGATGGAGCACAACTTGTTGCAAAACGGCATTTCAAAACCTTGGAAAAATCCGAGATTTTGAAATGTTTCATTTCAAAGTCAGGGCGGAAAGTCAAAAATGCAGCCCCTTCTCTTTTCTATAAAACAAAATCCCATCAGGTATTTCACTGAAACACTGAAATGTTTCCCCTGGATAAGGATATCAGCCATTTCACGTGGGCCTTATCATTGTATTGATAGCCAAAATAATAACACAGTTGGAAATGCTTTGATATTTGTTTCACGGGGACAAGCCAGCAGTCCTAATTCAGTGAACCAGCATTCTCCACCAAAAAAACACAGCTGAAATGTTTACTAAAAAAATGCCTCATGGCTGCTACATATGGGGCTGTGCCAGCAGTGACAGAGGAGCAGGCAGGGGGCTCAGGGACCCCAAATACTGCCGTGTGCTGTGGGGCAGGTACCCAGCCCTGTGGGGAGGTGCCGGCACCGCTCCAGCCGCAGCCTCGCCACCGTCGCAGCAGGCATGCAAAGGGGCCGGCTCTCTTCCCATGCACTGAAATAAAATACCAGGTAACAGCAAGCCCTGTCCCAGAGCCTTGGGGAAAAGCTGCTCTAAAGAGTCCAGGAAATTCAGGCAGAGCCGCATTTTGATGCCAGTCTCCGAAATGCAGAGTTTGATTTAAGCTTTTGCACCAGTTTTTCAATACACAGCTCATATTTGCGTCAACAAAATCAGCAGCATAACTCTGAGATCTGCAGCTCAGGAGAGATTTGGGGGTGCAGATTTAATATAATTACATTAAAAGAGACCAGGAATGTTTTGGTGAGACGCACAAATCCTGTAAGATAATGCAAAATATTTCTCAGAAACACATCGGTTTTGGTGACATTGCTACAGCATGGAACAAAACAGTGTGATTTTCTGTGGAGCTACTGCTCATTTCATTTTGCAAATAGAGCCAAATTTCCAGGATCACAATCAGAACAAATCGTTTATTCAATCCCAAATTTGTTTCTTATGATTTTTTTTAACACTGAAACTTGCCACTGTTGGGTTACTGCTAACAATTTGTTTTGCGACACACGAAATAACTGCAGGAATACACCCAGAGTGAAAGCAAAAGGAACTCCCAGCTGTTCCCCAGCACGGCTCAGACAAACATCCTGTTTGTAATGACTGCTTCTGATGACAGACTCGGAAACCAAAACTGTTACCACCAAATTTAAACATCCCAAAGCGATCATACAAAAAAAGGAGGCGCCTGTCCTCTCTCACGATGGGATCCCAATTAGAGGAAGCCCAATACCACGATGTGGGGGGAATTACTGCTTTAACCTGCAGAGAAACTGGGAACTACCAAACCCCAAATCCTCCCTTAGGAGCGCAGGGCTCCAGGCATCTGTGCCCCATCCTGCTCCCCTCGCAGACCTGCCTCCTCCTCAGCTACCCTGCCTAGATCCTGCGTGGCTGCATGGACATAACAATTATTGTCATAGAAAGAAAGCAAAGTGCCCATGGTAGGAACAGGGCTGGGAGAAGCTCGCAGAGCACCCCACATCCCCAAATAGCAGGCAGGGATGTCTGGCCCTGCTTGGATACAGCACAGCCTGGGACCCCTCCAGTCCCTGCTCCCCATCTCCGTGCTGGCCACCGGCTGTGCCAGAGCAGCATTTCCCGCAGCTTCACTCATCTCCACGCTCTGACCCGTAACAAAGGCCTCTGGCTGGCACTGACAGCATTTAACCCAGGGGAGGACTGAGGCTCAAACAGGCCCTGACACAGAGATCCCGACAGCGTGGGCATCAGCCCCCCGGATCCTGCCCTCCATCCACCCCCGGGTACAGCAGGGGATGTGTCCCTCTTACCAGCCTCTTCTGCGGCTTGAGCGGCCGGTTGATGCCGTTCATTTTGTGGTAGAGCCCGCAGGCGTTGCACAGGTAGTGCCCGGTGCCATCCTTCCTCCAGAGCGGCGTGGACATGGCCCCGCAGTTCACGCACTCCCGGCCGTCCCCGGGGAACTCCTCCAGATACTCTGGAAGAGAGACCCAAGGCACACGGGTCAGGAGCTGTGCCCACCACACCGTGCCACCCGCAGCGTGGAGAGCTTGCAGGAAGGTGTCCCCGATCCTCTGTGCCCCACTGCTCCTCTGCAAGGGACAATCCCTGCCTGCCGGGAGCTTGCCTTCACCTTGCAGAACATGGAAGAAATCCTTTATTCCCCCACACACCCTCAGCTCTCAATATTTGCTCAAAGGCAGCACATTCCCCCATCCCCACCCCAAAACCCCTGAGCAGAACTGAGCTGTCCGGGGGATGGAAAGGGGCAGGGAGCCCATCCGCGGCATTATCCCCGCGCAGGGCACAGCCTGGGAGGTAAAACTATTTTTAATGAACACTACAGGGATGATAAAGCGGGGAGGGAGGACAAAAAGGGGGGCTTTTTCCTATCTCTAACGAGGCGCGGTGGTCCCCGGCCGGTGGCGGGGCGCCCAGGGCTCCATCCGCGCTGCAACCCCGGCTCGTACCAGGCTCCGCGCAGCGCGCAGGAGCACCGGGCAGCCTCCCCCGACCCCAAACCCGCTGTAGCCAGGCTCCTCCGGACTTTTCTTCCCCTCTCCGAGGAAATCTCGGAGCCGCCCGGCCCCAGCACGCTGCCCGGGGGCCCCCGGCCCGAGCGCCGCTGCGCTGCGAACGGGCAGCCCGGGGCGCAACCGAAAGCCTCAGGTCGGGCTCTTTCCTCCTGCCGCTTTTCTTTCTGTCTTTGAAATAACTTCCTTCGTCCCGAAAGTTATTTTCTTTCTAAAAAAAAAAAAACCGCAAATACGCTCTTTTTTTTTTTTTTTTTTTTTTTTCTTTTTCATCTGCGATCGTATTAAAAATGATCCACCGGGAGAAGAAAAAAAAAAAAAGGCAAAACAAAAACATGAAAAATAAATTGAAAAAATATATATGTGTAAGAAGTAAAAAAGAAAAAGGTCGCAATAATTCATTAAATGAAAAAGAAAATAGTTTACGCCACTTAAGAGCGGTTTACACTATTCAAGAGCAAAAATAAACGGCAGAGAGGACGGCGGTCTCTATTCCAGGTCCCAAACTAGTAAATTCAAAGCGTAGAAGATTTTTCCGCGCCACCACCTTCCTCGGCAGGACCGAGGCGATCCGTCCCGGCACAACACAACGGATTTTCCGAGACAAAGAGAAAATCTGGGAAACCAACCGCTCCCGAGCATCCCCGGCGTGGGAGGAAAAGCCGAGCCGGGGAGGCAGCCCGGCGGGGAGGGGGCTGTCTCCCCGCTTTACTTTGTTCTTGGGGTAAAGATAAGATAATTCGGTTCACCGCAGTAAAGATGATAACGCGGCTGAGATCTTGAAGTGGCTTTTAAAGGGCTTTGCGAAGCACCGCCGGAGGAGGCTGGGGAAATATCCCCGGGGCTGTAAACCGCGCACACGGAGGGTCCTTTTACATCAAGACCCGAAAACTTTGTTTGCTCGGCTCTGGGTTTAAAAGAGCTCTCCGGTATGGGCGCAAACGAATTGTGGTGGGGTTTATTGTTCAACGCCTGGCTGCCTTTCCCTGCCTCCCCAAAGGCCGCGGAGCGGTGCAGCTGCGGACCTGTTTGGGCGAAGGCGAATTAGGAGACCGAGAGTCTGTTCGAGTATAAACTCATTTACCACAATAAATTACTTAAAAGGGAGGGAGCTATAAATCTGCCCCGCTAATTTAAACACAAGGGTAAGTATTGAAGCCCAGGCACAAAGTCGATATTGTGGGAAGGAGATATCGCGGGGGGGGGGGGATGGGGGGGTGGTAAGGGGGTGTCGAGCGGCCTCTGCTCCTCCGTCCTCGGGGGGAATTGCTCTCCTTTGAAACGTGCTCTTTGCCCTCCTTGTAACACAAGCACACACACACACAAACAAAACACCTCCGTCTGGGGGCAACCAGCCGCGCACCCCATGCCCGGACCAGCTTTCCATCCAGCTAAAACCTCTCCTTCTTTTTCCCGTCGGGGCAGCTCACCCCGGAACTGGGGGATGCTCCAAGGACCGGGGTGGGGGCGCACGGAGCCCTTCCTCACCGGGAAGGGGACGCCCGGAGGCGACGGTGAAGGGCGACGGCGACCTACCGAAGGTGGACCTGCGGCCGGGCAAAGCCGCCTGCCTCGTCTGCAGGCTGTGCAGCACGCTGCTCTCAAAGTGTCCGGCCGTCCAGGAAGGAGGAATGTCGGGGGTCACGTAGGCGGGGTAGGGGCTGGAGTAGGACCCGTTGACGGAGCGCACCAAGGCGTTGCCGTACTGCTCCCGGCCCCCGCCGGCCAGCAGCAGGGGCCCCTGGTAGGCGCCGTCGCGGCCCGGGGGGCTGCTGCCCGGGGGGCTGTGGGGGTAGGAAAAACCCGACGGCGGGTGGGGGCTGCCGGCGTTGAAGGAAGGGGCTTCGCCGCTGCTCTGCGCCCAGCCCGGGGGGTTGCCGAGGTGGCTCTGGTGCGGCTCGCAGCCTTGCAGGTAGGGCAGCGTCTGCAGCACGGAGGGCACCCGGGTGGTGGGCACGTAGACGGGCGAGCCGGCCGACGAGTGCAGGAAATTGCTGGAGTCGTGGGAATAAGCCGGCTGGCCATGGCTGGGGGCGAGGGCCAGCCCCTGATACATGGTCCGTCCTCGGCGGCGGCGGCGGCTGCTGCTCAGGGCCCGGCCGGCTGCGCCCCGACGGTGCCGAGGGGCTCACTCACAAGCACCTGGAGGGAGAGCCCAGAGCCGCGGCTCAGCGAGGCCAGAGCCCCGGTCCCATACCCATCCACATCCCCGACCCCATCCCCGACCCTATCCCTTCCCCTGACCCCATTCCCGGCCTGGCGGCCGTGGGGCTGGGACTCCTGGAGCCTCCAGCCCAGCAGTGAAAGCACCACTCTCCTGCCTCAAGCTGGGGAGAGGGAGATGTGTTTTTTTACTATTATTTATTTTATTTTATTTTTATTTTTCCCCCTTAAATTTCCCTCTGCTCCCCTCCATCACGCGGGGGAACCCGCGGCTCCAGGCTGAGAGCAGCGGCTGAGCCCCGGCATGAACCGGCCTCTGCTCCCCGGCCCACCCGGCCCCGGCATTTCCAAGGGTCCTTAAAAAAATAAAAAATAAAAACTTTTTTTTCCCTTTTTTTCTTTTCTTTTTTTTTTTTTTTAATCTTTTTTTTTCTTTTTTTTTTTTTTTCTCTTCCCGTCTTTTTCCGAGCTCCGGGCCTGGAGCGAGCCCCGGGCCCTGGCGGATGAGGAGCTGCGGGCCGTGTTGCAGCGCCGGTGTCCCGTCCCCCCCCCCCGCTGCTTTTTGGTTGAAAAGCGAAAGAAAGCGACCGAAACAAGTCCTCCGCGACGCACGGAGCCGGGAGACCTCGGGTCCCAAAAAGAGCATCCCACCCCCGTAACCCCCCCCCACTCCCCGGGCAGCTCCTCCGGAACAGGTACTCACATTGCAGCGGGCCGGGAGCGGAGCCGGGCATGGCCGGGTGGGCATGAAGCTGCGCTCAGACCATCCAGAGCAATCCCAGGAAAATAATAAAATAATAATAATAACAATAAAAAGAATAATAATAATAAAAAAAAAACTTTCCGGGGGTGGGGAGAAAAAACACAACCGCGGCCTCTCAGCAGAAAGGGGCCGGTGCTATCCCCCCCCCTACTCGGTCGGTCGGTCGGTCCGTCCCTCTCTGTCCGTCCGTCCGTCCCCCCGTGGGTGCGTCCCCGGCTGCGCCCGGCGGGGAAGTGGCGGCCGGGGGGCGGCGGTGGCGGCTCTTTACGGCGGGGCCCGGGCCCCACGTGACGGCCGGCGGGGTAACCCCGGTCCCGGCAGGGGTTGGGCTCCTCCCGCCGGGGGGGTGGGGGGGGGAAAGGGTAAAGCCCGGAGGCTCCGCTCCCGCTGGGGGGGGGACACACACGGGATGAGCAGCCCGGCAGCGCGACCCCCGCACGGTGCGTCCCGGGACCCCCCCCGGGTTGATCCCTCAGGAAGGATGGAGGGGACCGCCCGCTCCCCGCCCCCGGTGGGGGAGGCTCCCGGCTTTGCCCCCCCCCACTCTCCAGGTGTTTTTTGGGGGCTCTTCGAGGAGGGGGTGCAGTGTGTGTGTCCCCCCCGCCTCGTCCGACCCCGGTTTCCCGCAGGAACCGGCCGCCGGTGGAGGCTGGGGAGGGCTCGGCACGCTTTCCGATATGGGGTTTCGGGTAGCAGAGGACGTGGCGAGGGGGTTTTGTGCCCCCAGCGAGCTCTCCCTCTCTCCTTGGCACCAAAACCCCATAATACCGGAGAGGGGAGGGGGTCTCTCTCTTCCCCCCTCCGCTCCCGTGCCCTGCCGAGGCTGGGGCGATGCTCGCAGCCTCCCGGCGGTGCAGAGCCGCCCTGAGCCCTATGAGCAGCTATCCGGTCCCATGAGCGGTTACCCGGCCCCAGGACATTTATCCGGCCCCACACCGTCCCGTTGGGGTCCTGTCAGCCCCGGGCTGCCCCCACGCAGCCGTGCCCCCGCCTGTCCCCGGGGGCTCGGGGCCTCCTCTTCGCTCCGGCCTTGCGACAGGGACCCGCAGAGGGCCGGGAAACGACAAAAAAAAAAAAAAAAAAAGAAAGAAAAAAAAAAGAAAGAAAAAAAAAAAAAAGAAAGAAAGAAAAAAAGAAAGAAAAGAAGAAGAAGAAGAAAAAAAAAAAAAAAACAGCAAAAAAAACACTTTTCCCTAATTTTCCCCGTCGGCGCGACCAGAGGAAGGGGAGGCAGGAGGGGAAAAAAAACACTTACACCCCCGCTGTCCGCATGGCCCGGCAAATTTGGCCGATTTAATTCTGCTCCGGTGCGGTGCCGGTCACCTCCCCCAGAGCAAGGAAACCACTTCAGCCTTATCTGCTCGCCGGCTCTTTGCTCCTCGGAGAAACGGGGAGAAGCCGCGCTCGGTCTCCCCCGGGCTCTCGCTCTGCTCTCGGGCCTCTGCCGCCAGGATCGGGCCCTGCTCGGCCCCGGGAGCGCTCCCGACGCCCGCTTCCAGCCCCGCACCGGCGGCGGGGTCCCGGCGCCCAGCCCCGGCCCCGCTAGGGACCGGCGCTGCGGGAAGGGTGGGAAATTTCGGCTCCAAAATAAACCGGGGCAGGAATGCCAGCTATTTCCCTCGGAATAATGCAGCGCAACTGGCTGGGGATCTGTATTTATTTGCTCGCTGCGTTCAGGAGAAAGCGGCCGTTTGCAGCTCGCGGGGAGTCCCTGCGTCCGCAAACCGAAAAGAGAAGAATTAAAAAAAAATGCACTTGAGAAAAAAAAAAAAATAATAACAGCTCGGGGATGCTGCTGGTCAGCGGCAAGGGCAGAAATGTCTCTGCGGGAATCCAGCCCCAAAGCCGCGGGGGCCGTGGCTGAGCCCCCGCCGGAGTTTCCTTCGTTTCGTTTCGGTTGGGAAAAGCGGGGCGAAGCCGTCGGGCTCGCCCGTGCCGCAGCCGCGCGCCTTGCCGTTTCCAGGCGCTATTTAATTGGAATTTATTCTTAAAAAATAATGAGCATTGAAATAAACGCTCGCCGACCGCCCGTTCCGGTCGCTTGTGGCATTCGAATAAAAGTGGAAACGGTGAAAGACCCGAGGATTTGCCCCGGGAGCGCATTGACGCCGGAGGAGCTTCGCCAAAACCTGCCCGTAGTCGTGTTGCGCGTGCGAGTGCGTTCAGACACAACCGATTTACCCGTTTTTCGACCCAATTTCTCCCCGCAGCGGCGTTAGGTCAGCTCCCGGCGGTGCCGGGCTCTCGCCCCCCGGGCTGCGGCTGCCCGAGGCCGCGATGAGGGGCGCTGGGTTCCTTCGGAGCCCCACCGGCAGCAGGGCTGCGGGCAGGTGCTCCCACCACGGGGCTTTCCAGCACAACCGGAGGCAGCTTTCCGCAGCCTCCCCGCGGAGGCTGTGGCGTTTATAGACCCTGTGTGCGTGTTGCGGGACGAGCAAGGCACCGGGCCGGGCTGCTGCCACCCGTGGGGACACGTTCACGCGTGGGTGCAGCTTGGTACGGGTTTGGGGGTGAACCCGCAGCTGGACACAGAGCCGCTGGGTGCGGGGGTGACACCATGGGGTGAGACTCCCGGCGTGGGGGTCCGCCAGCCGGCTCCTTAAATACATTTCCTTGTGTTTGCGCCTTGGGTGTTTGTAGAAATTTGGGCTGTTCTCGGTGCCCGGGTCCTGCTTTAGGGGGGAGCCTGGGGGTGCTTTAGGTGAACCGCAGCCCTCGCCCGGCCGCCAAGGAGTCACGTCGGGGTGTGGGACGCGGGGAGCCCGGTCTGTGCGGGCACCCCCCGCGGGATGGGGCAGGGTCTCCCTGACTCTCCGTGCTCACTGAGGGTCCCCCCGACGTGCCCAGACCGAGATGAGACCCGGGGTGGGGGGGACTCGACGTGGCCGCGGAGCCGGGTTCACGGCGAGGCTTAGGCGGAGGCAAGAAACCCAAAGAGAAGCACCGGGGCAGGTGCTTCCCGGACTCCTCGGAGAGACCAAACTTCCATCCTCACCTGGAGCAGGGACGAGACGAAAGGCTCCCAGGGGAGCCCGTGGCCACCCGAAGGCACCCGCCGGGAGTTTGCCCCCCGAGCCCCATCCTTTGCCGTTGGGCAGGCTGGCTGGGACCTTGTCCTGCTCTTCCAGACCAATTTTATGCAAGGATGAGAGGCAGGACCTGGGGTAAGGAAGGGATCCGCGGCCCCCGTGCCCGGCGTCCAGGCAGAGCTTTCTGCCGGCTGGCTCCGAGCGGTGCCGGGCGCTGCGCAGCGGGGTCGGTGCGGCTCGGCACGGCACGGCACGGCTCCCGGGGGAGGCCTGACCCCTCCAGGTGAGGCTCCCCCGCCCCGGGACAGACTGCCCGGCGCCCCGGCCCCTCGGCCCTAATCCCGCTCCGGCTGATTTGTGAGCCCTGCGCAGGGGCGGACGCGTGGGAGCGCGCTGCGCGGTCCCGAGGGGGGCCAGGAGCCCCCTCCAGCAACAACAAAACCACGAGACAAAAAGCAAAACCACAAAACAAACAAAGAAACAAACAAACTAAAAAAAAAAACACACACCAAAAAAAAAAAAAAAAAAGAAAAAAAAAAAAAAGAAAGTGCAGAGGGAAGGGCAGAAACGTACCCGGTCCTGCTCACCAGAGGCGAGGCGCACCCTCCTGAGAGGGGAATCCTGGCTTCACGTCCCTCTCTGTCCATCGGGAGGGTGGCAATTAATGAAATTAGCCCCCTCCCCTCTCCCCCCACCTCTCACGGGCCGCAGCATCCTCCCCCGGGGCTCGGAGGCGGCTCACAGCCCTCTGCCCTCGGGCACCTCGCTGCAAAGGGAAACCCATCGAGTATTTGGCTCCTGCGGCCCCGGCGGGAGGCTCCGGGCCGCCTTTTGATTCTGCCCCCGGTTACCAAACGAACAGCCCGGGGGGGGAAGACGAGCTCCCCGGGGGCTGCTTCCCCCGGCCCGGGTGGGCTATGAAAGGGGGGGACGGACGGGAGGGGACCGTCGGGGTTTGGGTCCCTTACTCTGCATCCCCTGGTCCCCATCCGTTGTCCCGATCCCCTACTCCACATCCCAGCCGCCCTCTGTGTCCTCCTCCTGGCCCCTTCCTACCCAGTCTCCAAGGGGCCGGTTGTCCCCTTCTCAGACGGTTTTGGGGACCTTTTGGGGCTGGGTGGATTCATAGGGCAGCACTGCGGAGAGAGGGGCTGAAGGCAGCCAGGGCTGGGGGAGGCCAGCAAGGGGCTGCGGGCAAGGACTGGGCTGCCCCAAGCCCAAGCAGGCAGGGACAGCAGGGTTTTGTGCCTGGAGGAGTGAGGGGATGCCAGAGGGCTCGGGCTCAAAAGGGTTAAACAAACAGCGGGCTCCACCAAAAAATATTTATCTCCTGCTATATGCATGTGGCAGTGGCTCTCAGGAAGGGGGGCTGTGAGGGGGGGGGAAGTATTGCAAATCTTTCGCCTTCTTACTCTGAGATCCTGTTTTGTTCCTTAGCCTGTAAGAATTTCACTGGCACGGAAAATCGGAGGTTCCACAGAGCTGACGTTGCCTGCTGTCCTCTCACAGAGCCATTGTACAGGGATGCTGCAGCCTCAGCCGTTCCTCCAGCTGCTGACAAGTCCACAACAGCTACAAAAATCACCCCGCTTCCTTCAGTATCTACAGGGAACTATATACAGACAATTTGTGCCCCACAAATACGGGTAACTCGGCACAGGCTTTCTAAAAGTGACCTTCCTTTGCATCATTTTTTACCATGAATTGTTAAAAAATCCTTATTTTTTAAAATTCCTTTTTCCTTCCAGGCTGATTTAACAGCAAGTTTTGGAGCAGGCAGGGAGTCCTTTGGCAGATGAGGGCAGGGGCACCGGGCATGGGCTGCACCCGCTGCTGGGAGTGCACCAGGAGAGCCAAAACCACCCCTGCAGATGGGCAGACAGAGCTCTGCAGGTTTATTTGATGCAAGGCACGCCGAGGGCTCCAGCTTTGCCCTGGTCCTGTGGGACAAGGACACCCAGCCCAGGGGCTCAAAACTTTTTTTTTTGGGGGGTGAGGATCCTGAGAAGTCTCCAGGAGTTTTGCTGCGAGCAGGCAGGAGCTGGGAGTGACTCAGGATCCGGCCATGTGCACGGGCTGGGGGACGCCTCTTGTGTCTACAAGTTCCTGTGCGTGTAGGTGCTGGTGGGGCTGAGGCTGGAGGGCACGGCGCGCCACCAGCCACGCTGGCGATCCCAAACCAGATATCATTCAATACATCTGAGAGTGGAAACCTTCTGTACACTGAAAATGGGAACTATTGCTTTGAATAAACCACGGCTCGTGTGTTCTGGGCTGGTGTTGGCAATGCCAGCCTCATGTTGGAGGAGACAACGAGCAAAGCCTCCAGCCCTACACCACCTTCAGAGCCTTGCCAGCCACGCAGGGTTTGCTCCACGCTCCCCACTTCACAGGCAATAAATGGGGAAAGAAAAAAAAAAAAGGGCTATTTTGGTATATTAACCTCCTTGTGGCCAGGTGAAAGGTTAAATTCACATGATTCATTGGCGGCTGAGAGACAGCACTTTGTTGCTAGGATTTTGGGGAATGCGGAGGGCTCCAGCGAAGGAGTCTCGCTAATCTTTAAGGGAGGGAGCCAGGCTCCTGTCTGACGGCTGCAGGCCCAGCAGCTCTGTGTTTCATTTCAGACTGTCACTCTCCTATCTCTCAGCTCACTCCCAGCTCCAGCTTGCTGCCAGATCTTGGGAACTGTTAACTCAGACAAATTTATAGATGGAAAAAGAACAGTTAGCCATTGTTCCTGGCGTGGGGGAGGGAGGAAAGCGAGGAGCTTCAGCGACCAAAGTCATGATGTAACCTGTTTGTTACATGGTTGGGAGAAACATGCAAAGGGGCTTGCTCTTCCTGTGCCATGCAGGGAAAGTGGGACTGTTATGTTACTGGGAAATGTTGGGAAATGGGACGCTGGTGCCCAAATCCCTTGGAGACCTTTTTAGGGAGTTCCCATAAATAAGTGGAATCTCCCAGCTGGACACCTTTGGGATATGAGCTCATTTTTTAAATTCAAGTCCCATGACACTGGGTGGTTTTTCCAAAAGCTTCAGACTCTGGAGCTGTGAGATCTAACATTAATAGCAGCGTTCTCGTAAACAAAGCACCTGGTACGTGGACTGCAGAGAAGAAACGAAAATGGGGAGATCTTAAGGATTAAAAATCAAAACCCCAGATAGCAAGGACAGATTGATTATTCTTTGGGAGTGCCTTGACTTTTAGGAAGCACTGCTGAATTTTGGGAACTTCAGTCTCTGTAGGAGTGGAATCTGTTTTTGTCTACCTGGGAGAAAAGAGGAGAGCAAGAAGTTGCTGTCTGCCTCCGTGCTCTGCCCTGCTTGCCAGCTAAGTACTGCTCCAACCCACCCTCCTGGGGGAAAGACTTTTGTTTTCACCATGAAATTAAAGGTCTGGAAAATAAGAGAGTGTCCACTCACCCTAATATTTGGTTTACAGCTTTTAGACAGTCTCAGGCTCCTGAATATAGGTTTCTTTTAGAGACATCGCTTCCAAAATTGCCCAGAGAACAGAGACGCATCTTCAGGGCCAGTTGCAGAAGCCTCCCTGCTGCAAAGCTGTTCCTGCCTTACTGTCCTCATGGTTTCTGCAGTCCCCTTCTATATCTGGAGATGTTTCTGGTTCTTTGTGCTTGCTTGCTCACAGGGACATGTGGGAAGGGCTTGGAGGACTGTTAGCAGCTCTGTCTGCCTCTTCTACAGACAGCTTCAGGCCAGGAGGAGCCTATGTCTCCGTAGGGTAAGCCACTTGGGCTTTTTATATCCACTCTGACTCCAGGTCCCCAATTTTTAAACCTTTTATATGTGTACAGAGTGGATAGAGGTGAGGAATATTGGATTTTAAAATAAACAATAGCACATTAAGTGCTTAGCAAATCCAGCCACTTGAGAATCTGGCCTCATGGAAGATGGTTTCTTCTTCCAAAGTCTGAGTGGCTGCAGAAGTCTGGTTTTTAATCAGGAGACTGGGCAGATTTTATTCTCAAGGACCAGAAGGCATCATGTTCCCAACATGTGACTCCCCCTCATTTTGCTTATTGGCGTTTTATTTGGCTCTGCAATAACAGGGACAGACTTTCACATTTTCTAAAGTCTCAGCCCAAAGTCAGCTGCAATATTAACATTTATTTTCTACTTAATTGTGGTATCTGCAAGTAGAAGCACTTTTTTTTTTTTTTAATTCTTTTTTTTTTTCCCATTGCAGTTTTGGAATGAAATTATTGACTCAAAACACTGGCGTTGCACAGATGTGTACTTCTAAATACAGGTCAGAATTAATCTCTCGTGGAAGGCTTCCACTGAAGTTAACAAAGGTGCCCTAGGGATGAATTTGGGATGCTATCTGCACTGTAGGCTAATTTTCATTTTGCACCTCTCTCCTCATATATTTTATATGTCTAAAAATAATCTTCCAAGAGGGAGAAATGGCACTGTGACTTCTCGTAAGCAAGGTACTGAAGGGATGTGACAAATGAATTGTGCAGCCTTTCCTATCTAGTAGAACTAAATTTAATGTTCCCTGCACTGCTTTGCTACACTTCATTTTAATACCCCTATGTCCAATAATCTTCCTACCTTTGCTCACTGTGTTCACAGGCTGTGCTCACTGTATTCACAGCTCCTCTGCCACACCTGAACTGCCTTGGCTATGGCCAGCAAACCTTCTTCTCCACTTCACCAAACGCCCCTTGCCATTTCTCTCTGTCTCTTTGGCTGCGTCTCTGACCTCGCCTAGCCTCATTTTTCACCCTCTCAGCAACCTCTCAGCCCTCACTGGGTGCATTTTTCATCTGCTTTGGCATGAAAACATGGCTCCAATTAGTTGGGAAGGTGGTATGGAGAGGGAGAGGTGGCCGTTTCAGCCAGAGCAGGGAGCAAAGCACCTCTTGCTCTCTTTGGGCAGCCCACCTGCCCCAGAGATGGGGTGGCTTTCATCTTTGACTGCTCTGGAGTCAGGGAGAAGGAGGAAAGAAAGTTTTTTTCTACTTTTCTGGACTCATAAATACAAAACCAGGGCACAACCTATGCTTTGCACCGCATGAATTTTAGGCATAGCCGTAGCTGGTCTGACCCAGCTGTTTTCTCCTTGCTTGGTGGAAGCCCCCTGGTCCCATGGTACAAGGGGTGCACGGGGGAGTACGTGGCCAGGGGCCACTTGCAATCTCCTGCTTGCTCCTGAGATTTCACAGGAACGAGCTGAGCAAAGCCATGTGTTACGAGGAGCCACTGGAACGATTTTAAGCAAGCAAAGATATGCAGAAGCAGAAGTCCTGGCAAGACTTTATTCAGTTCCCTATGGATAGGAAGAAAATTATGAGCGCGTACATCCCATCTGACTGTACCCGGGCCAATCTCTAGAGTTTAGCCATTGTCCAGTGTTTCCAAACCTTCAGCCCCACATCTGGTCAGCTGGGAACTTCCCACAGCCAAACTCGGGGTCCTCCTTTCAGGGGGCGTAGGGCAATCTGCATACAATTGGCTCTGCGGGTTGAAGCCGAGGTCACCATTGAAAGCATTTTTTTTTTTTTTCCAAGAGCTGTTTGATCAAACACAATTTACTGACCGGGACAGTTATTGACAGGGCTGACAAAAGTGATGCTACAATGATTTACAGTCCAGGTGTGTTGTCAGAGCAAGATATTTACCTGAGATCCCAACAACTGTTAAAATTTAATCCCAAGAGACCTTCTCTGGCTTTAATGCAATGTCTTGAGGGGTCACAGCTCCTGGACCATTTGGAGTCTCCATGCAAATAACCCATAGTTTAGGAACATTCAGGAGAAATAATAGCAGATACAGCATTTTAAAATGTTTTTTAATGGATATAAAATCAGAGAGGTGAACAGATATAGGATGCCCTTTCCCTTATCCCAAACGAAAATTCTCCACAATAAACCTCTTTGAATATATACACATTAGTCAGGATTATCTCTGAACGTCTAGCAGGCTAAGAATATGGATCCTGGAGACGTCAGCAGGAGGATTCATTAGAGAAGATGGCAAGTGCTTGGAAATGGGAAATGTATTCTCTTATAAACACAGCCTGCACTGGGGCTGACCTTAGGACTGAGCAGAATTGGCTGGAGGGAGAGGGAAAGCAGAGAAGGAAAACAATGTTCATACGCGACCGTCTCCGCTTCTTGTAACAAAACCCGCTATCGAGGTTTCTGTAACTTCTCTTCACTCTCAGATAGAGACAACTCTCACCCTGAAAACTGAGACCACTGAAAAGGCAACGACAAATCATCCCAAACATCCCCTTTTCCAGTGAGTCAGAATTCACAGTTTTGGGGTACACAATGTGACTCCAGGAGGATTTTCCTCTCTGCTCATGTGCCGAAGCCTCCAGGTGACCAAAGCATTATTCATTTCTTCTCCCATAAAACCAAATATTCATTACTGAGCCTTAAATCTTACCAGCTACTTAAACTTTGCATTATCAGAGTTCATGTATATGGATGATTTCTTGTATGTGAAGGGAAAAGATGCTGGGAAACTTTAAAGATCCTCCGGGTGTGTATGGGCACACAGGCATGTGGATGTTTCCCCTTTATTATCACCTCTCTCCGCTCTCTCATTTGCTTACTGGGCAAAATGAAAGTAGCAAGCTCCGGGTATGAAAGGAACTCAGCAAGCCAGCATTGACTCCTACCTCATATCTATTAGCTGTAAATTACTTTAACATGAGTGACATCACACTTGACTCTTGGTAAAACAGTGTTAAGTTAGTGGGTAATAAAACAGCTTGACACTAATGATGGGTTCTGCGTGATAAATTACTGTCAGTGATCAGATAAGGGTTCTTGAGACTAACCTTGAACTAAATCTGTTTTGTTGCTACATCTTGTGTGCAGTGTTCCACTTCTTACCGCGGGGATTAAGGGCTCACAGCCCAATCCTGCTCCGTGCTCGGAGGCAAAAGGGCTGCTCGTGGGCAGGGGCACTTCCAGGAGCAGCTCCCAGGCAGGAGCTGCTCCCACGAGCGCAGCACACAGGGCTTGGCCCCAGCCTCGAGCACGGCTGGATGTTTGGGCAGGCTCAGGGCGAGCAATTACACTGCAGGAAGAGTTTCCAGCAGGGCCTGAAGTGTCTGAGCCTCTGCTATTTTTCATTTAGAAAACCAACAACAACAAAACCCACAAAGGCATTGCACAACTGAGGGGTGGATCCTGAAAGCTTCATTTCTCTGTGAGTTTGGTATGATGGATTTCATTACTGGATAAATATTTTTTGGCCTGTGCTAGACCTGTGCATTAGTCTGTCCTACAAACCATGGACATCTTTGGCACTGGTAAGAAGAGAAGATGCTCAGCAGCCTGCATCAGGCCCTCATTCAAAGAACTTGTTTTACTTGCAAAACACTGAGAGAAAGCTTTATACCCAAGAGCTGGGAGCTGGCCAAAGTCAATGTACTGCATGGGTTTTTGAATATTTTTTGCATGTATTTTCTTTGGAATCTAACCAGGGTGCTGCTTAGAAAAGGCTTCACAAATTGTTTTACATTGTTATTATTATTTGAGGCTCCATTTTCATTTATCATTCAGGTAACATTCTTGGGAGATATTGTTTCCACTACTTCTTGTATAAACCATTGTCTTAAAACATTTACCTTAGTTCAGTTTTGTGCCCAATCACTATTGTCCTGGACTGTTTGTCATGGCTGACCTAATCCTGGTTACTTGTGCATTATAATGGCTTCAACGAAGAGGGGTTTTCACTGGGTTGGTCCGGGTACCTCATTTGTATGTGATTATGGCAGACCTTGTATTAAGATGCAATGATTTTAATGAAAACTGTAATGAATTAGTCTGGAAAGGGCCCTTGGGTGGATGGTTTCAGTGCAATAGAAAGAGGGAAATGCAGGGGTAGGAGCTGGGTGTGCCTGGGATGTGCCCAAGGAGTAGGGATTGCTGACCCATAGGCATGGTGTTGGACACGGGGTTAGCATACTCCCACTCTGTTCTTTGCTGAATACCCCATTTACACTGAAATATTTATCCGAGCCCAAGCCTGGTGGAAGGTTAAGGTGCTGCTTACAGTGTGTAGCTCTCTGCACGGAGCAATCTTGAGGCTGGAGATGAGGGCTGAGCCCCAGCTGTGCCCGCGCACCCACACTCGGGGCAGGCAGCACAGGAGCCAGGCTGCTGGAAAAGCCACAGGCGTTTCTGCAAAATGTCTCTGATGAAATTAAATGCCTTTTTTTTTTTTTTTTTTTTTTTAATGCAGTTTTCCCATTAAATCCCATTTTATCAGGTCTTTCTCATCTGTTCAATTCCATTTTGAAAGGAGAGGGTTTATTCCTACTCAATTCAAGGCAAAAATAATTTTTCTTGGCTTTTTTGTTTGTTTATTTGTTTTCTTTCCTATTCCATCTTTTGATTCCTCCTGGGAAGAAAAAAAATAAAAAAGTAAGGGAAGAGAAGCAGGAAAACACTTCTGTTTGGAAAGAAAGGGAGTAGTCTGTGTGGGAGATGTCAAATGGAGCTGAAAGTCACTGGACTTTCTCCAGAAACCCGTATCCACTTGAGCTGTGGATACGATCAGTTTATCAAAACACCTCTGATGCATGGCTGGGAGACAGAGCAGCGTTGTGCCTCCATCAGAAGGAGTGCCCCTTCGCATCCCTGCTTACTCCTCGCCCCAAAACTCACCCGTGCCCAAATCCTGTTGTCCCTTCCTCTCCTCTCCACTGCCATCTGCATGCTGGCCACATCCTATACCGGGGCGAGAAGCCTGGAGCTCTCCCAGCCTGGGATGAATTTGCTCCCATTGGCATCAAGGATTCACATGCAGCCCTTCCAGTACCATCACCGGTCCCAGTGCACAGCTCTCACTGGGAGGCTGGGGGCTCACCAGAGACGTGGAGACCACAGGGAGCTGGTCTGTAAGGCAGATTTCCCTGCTGCTGGGAGGGGAAGCGGCACGACGGCAACATTTGGGCAAGATCTGCATGCAGAGCCGGAGCTGAGGAATTTCTTCTCTCTTCCACCCTTTGATTTGCTCGGTGTGACTGGGGGCACGGGTTTTACATCCCTGCCTCTGACAAACCAGCCCGTGAATGTGTCACACATGTGCTCACAGACATGTCTAGGCTTAAATGCTTTTGTCTTCATGTGTCCCTTTTTTCTTTTCTTTCTCTCATTCCATCACCAGACGTAACAGAGCCCAACCGAGCAGAGACACCGGGACTGCCATGATGTAGGAAAGAAACAATCCCTGGCTGACGCGGCGGGCTCCAAACAGCTTATCCAACAGATGCATGAACAGGAAATGCAATATCATGTCCAATTTCTCATACCTTATTCATGACTGTTGCAATCACCGAACACATGTAGCCCAGCGATACGCATTGCATAACCCTTTTGTGAGAGCCTGCTCTCCCCTCTTGCTCCAAAACTGTCCCTTTTGCTAGGGGGAGAAGAGGTGCAGATCTGGCAGAGCTGAAAAGTACCCGTGGACTTATGTAAAACAGCCCAGGCACCAAGAATGGAAATGTGCCCACATTTGCTTTGCTAATTAACCTTAGCTTTGGCTCAGAGGGACTCGTTTAGGAGGGGTGAATGAGAGGAGATGGACTGGAGCCCAAACCCCGCTCGCTTGCTCTGCAGAGCTGCCTCTGGGGCCCATTGGGATTTTTCTCTTATCCTTTCCGAGCCGGATCTCATCACTCCTTTCACCAGCAGCACCCTGAGTCCATCAAGCAGTAGAAACGCTCTGCGTCACCACTTCCCGAGGCACCAGTGGGACATCCTGGCCCCATCCATCCCATCTCCCCACTGCTGGGATCTGCAACTAAGGTACCTGGACCCTACACGAGGCTCTCCTCTGCTCCCCAGCAGGAGCACTTCAAAGAGCAATGAAAAAAAAAAAAAAAGTTTTATTTCTTTAGGGACGATAACACGGTCTGGGCGCTGGTGGGGTGGAGCAGGATGAGGCGGCTCCATAAGGAAGGAGCTGGGGCCAGTTTCCACATTGGGATCACGGGGTCAAGCTCCCTTTGGGCTTGGCCCTATGTCCCACTGACCTCTCTAACACCCAGTTTCAATGAAAGCCTTTTTATGAATCTAATCTCTCTCTCTCTCTTTTTTTTTTTTTTTTTTTTTTTTTTTCCCCTTGTATTATAATGTGCCACAGAAAAAGGCAATGAGTGTCAGAGTGAATGAAGCTCCTCTGGCAGGGAGGGCAGCAGAGCGAGTATTGCACCCCTAATCCCAGCCCTGTGCGAGGTTAAAATAATATTTCTATTGAGAGCTGCAGGAAAGGTGAGTTCAAAGTTTTAGAAAAAAACCTACATGGGTGTGTTTGTGTGGAAACACCTAGTTCTGCACGGCAGCACCGCAAGGAAAACTCAGCCAGGCTCAGCCCTGTCCTCCACTTTCAGAAACTGCTTCGTGCAGTCAAACCCAAGTGGTGAGGTTTCCAAATAGCATTCATCGCACTTAAAAAGGTGCCCACGGATTTAATAATAATCATCACAAAGTTTCTACATTCTTGCCCAAATTCCAGGGCTTTCCTCTAAGCTAGCTGGCCATACTGTAAAAGTTCATAATAAATATCTGTCTTTGGTATAATAAAAGCAATGTTTATATTCTTGACAGAATGCATTTGTGAACTTACAGTCATTAGAGATGTAAACTGAAGGCAAGAAGATAACCTCTCTCCCAAATGTTCTATTTATTTCTGTAAAGTAATTTGTATGATTTATCTTATAGACTAAGGTTTATGGTTCACTTTGAACTCCAGGTTCTTAACTCAGCAATTGCCTGTTTGGGCTGAAGCATATAAGTGATGGCATGACCCAAAGTGCTAGATGAAAGGAAAAAGACAAAAACAAGGCAGGCTTCTGGGATTTTAACCATCATTTCTATATTCCATTGACATCTCTGGGTTAAATATTTTCCTTTAGAGGCCAATATGATCATTCCATCTGTATGCCATATCTCTCAGTGACAAGGAAAAGCGCAGAACACGGGCATCTTCAATGAGGCATGCCAGCGTGCATCCAGTGGGGAATTCGAGGAGGTCAAACGCTGGTTTTAGTCATAACTCCCAGTTTACACATTCTCATAAGCAAGACAGCATCTATTGCGTGATTCATAAAAGAAGCATTTGATGTGAATCCACGTATCCTTGCTGTGCTGTGCTGGAAAGCCTCTGCATTTTTTAAACAGGCTTGTAAGCCCCGTTTGCAGAAGATAATATTTAATACTAAATAGACCCAGCCTTCCTGACTTTGCAAAAAAGAAAACCAAAAAAAAAAAAAAAAAAAAAAAAAGGAGAGATGTGACCTGCCCCATTCATCCAACACCAAACAGCAAAAGCTGTTAATGTAGTGGGGAAGCTCCTGTAACACTCTGATTTCGGGCAGATGGACTTGGGATGGATGGGGATCGAAAGCGCCAGCGGCACTGCGGCATCTGCAGAGCTCGTCTCAGGGCGCTGCCTCCATTTGCTGCCAGATATTTCGGTTCGGTTTTATATTTTTGTCACCTTTTCATAAGAAATGTCCCATCGTGGACATTTCTCCCTTGTGGGAGGGGGAGTGAATGTGATTTGCTGGGATATTTAAAGTTGGTATAACTCTGCTCTTCTGGAGGGACCTTTAACACTGATCTGCTTTTTTTATTTTTTATTTTTTATTTTGGGCCACTTTGAAAAATTCAACTCAACTTCTGAGAAGCCAGAGGCAATCTGCTCTGGTAACTTCTGTGAGAGGAGAAAAGGGGGAAAAACAGCTTCCTTAGGACGAATTTCTACCTTTTCTAAAACCAGACTGAATAAGAATATGAGAACAGAGTAGGAGCCACTTGGTTGTATTTTCCTCAGTTTTAGCAGATTCCTAATGCAAGGGGTGGTTAAACAGGACTCGATTTTCTGCTGGTGCCATCAGAAGGCACGAACCAATTCCTCCGACTTTTACTCTTGCAGAAAATGCAAGAGATTCAAGAGTGTGCCATGACAATTTTCTTTAAATAAGTGAGAGAAACTGAGGTAGGAACAAAACTACCCCTCAGTTTCTCTCACCTATTTAAAGAATATTTTTAACATTTTCCATTGAGAAACTGCTGAGCAGCTCAATAATAGAAAATACATTAAATCAAAAATAAAATTAAATGCTCTGAATGCACCAGGATAAAACTAGGAAGGGCAAATTATTTATTTTCTTGCATCCCTACTGAATAGCTTTAGAACAGGAAAGTATCTCTGTTTTCAAGGTGCCAAAGAACAAGCACAGATGACTTTAGGAAGATTATTTTCCTTCGGGGAAAAAAATAAAACTTGAATTTTCAGTAGTTGAGGGCAGCTACAACAAGGGGCACAGAGAGGACTTTGGGAGATATCAGTAAATTTAGGAGCTATTGATGCAACGTACATATAGCCACCAAAGGCCCCATGGCAGTGGCACCCTCATGATTTCTCCCCATTTCTCCCTTTCTCCCAATTTCTCCCCATCTCTTGTGCTGCTCGTTCAGCACCAGTCGCTGGTTTAGCTGGTGGCACCTCTCTGCTCCCTACCTGGAGCCTAAAACGAGCACCTCTGCTGCCTGGCACGGCTGAATGCTATTTCAGAGGGTGAGGAAGAGTTTTGTGCTAAGTGCTAGCTATATTTTGGTGCATTTAGTTATCAATATGTGGAATTCTGTCCAGTCCTGGACGTGAAAAATCCGTATCTTATCTGGCCTCTGCCAGGTCAACATTACTCACAATTCAGACACCATTTACCCTGCAGGGCTGAGACCCATGTGATGCCTGGCTCTGACCAGTACTATTATTCACTTACTCTTGAGAACACTATAATTAATCAGAAAAACATGTTAACACCCTGTCTTCTCTCCCCTGCCTCCATCAAAAATCCCCACCAGCCACCCAGCTTCTGAAAACCACCGGATTAAGCCCTTACTGAAGTTAATGGGAAAAAGCTCAGCAGGAATTCATCATGCTTGGGGTCAGCCTTCTGCTTTCACTTCTCTCCTAAGGTAGGTGGAAAAGCCTGGAAAATGGGAGCAGGGCAAAGACCTTCCAGGTGACTGGTGCTTGCGGTGCTGGATCCAGCCACCCCTCTCCACGTGGAGGTGAAAGAGAAACTTCCTTGAGTTGGTTTCAGTGGAGATGGAATTTGATACCGAAGCTGCTGTCATGTCAATAAATTATTACACAGTATTATAGAAATTAAGGAAGGAGGATGGAAATATTTTCATGAAGTCCCTTTCTTCGTAAGAGTAAAAATTCCCTTTTTTATTGCTGCACATAACCCACAGATGCCAAGTAATATACCATGCCAAACCGTACAGCACACTCAAGGCTTTTCAGGCTATCCTAGCATCCGAGATGCCACCCAGCAATTAACACAGATCACAAAAAAAAAGCCACCTGGCTCCAGAAAACCCATTCTTCCTCCAGGGATCAGTTCCCCCCCCAAGTTTCTCCAGGACTAGAGGAAAGCCACCCCGATGAGGTGGCGGAGGTGCCCCCTCCCAAGGGACGCAAGCTCCTGCCCCAACTTCCCCTTGCTGCCTGCATTTAAAACATGGAAAATCAGAGGCAATAGCTGGCTCCTCCGGAGCCTGTGCCGGAGCGGGCAGGAGCAGCGCTCACAATGGGCCATCTGTTTCCCTCTGTTTTTATTCCCAGATTGGATCAGTCGGGGCAAAGCCAAACGCAGACAGGGGGAGCGGCGGCACTTGGGGCCGGCTCCCCGGGGCACGGTGCTGCAGGGCTGGGGAGTGTGTGTCCATCCTGCTAGACAGGGGCATGAAGCTCCCTGTTCTGCTCCAAAGATTACTTGGAGCTTGTCTCCAACATATTTTTTACACCAGAAAGCCAGATGAGTGAGAAATCCCCCCAAAGCTGAGCGCTGGCTGTTGTTTTGAGGCAGCTCTTTCATGCTGCTGCTGAGTTGTCTGTATTTCCCCACTTGTGGTGGAGTTTGCAGCTCAGGTGGCACTATGTGATGGGTTTTTTTCTCCTGAAGTTGGGCCCATTTCCCCGAAATATCTTGGAGCTGTGCTTGGGCAGGGCAATGTGGGGTTGTGGTGTGCGTAGTGCCCAGCATGGGAGGATTTGTATTGGTGTCAGGGAGACTACCGGGGGCCTCACTGTTAGGCACAGAAATAAACACTTTGTTATTTTTAAGCCTTAAAAATATAAAGAGGACTGCAAAGTGCATGAGAATAAGCGCCTGCAGGATCCAGAGCCTTATTTGCAACCAGGGAGCAGAAGCACCCTGGGCATTAGCAAAATTTCACCCTGCCCTTGGTGAGGCATGGAAATGTGCCTGATTCGGGCAGGACAAGCACCATTTCTGACCGGGGCAGGCACTTGCCATTGCACATCACGCGTTGGCTTTATATTAAAGCTGTAACAGCACCAGAGGCGGGCACCGAGGGGGATGAATCTGCCTTGAACTCCTGCTCTCCCACCCGTGCAGCTGGAGCCGCCGATAAGCAGGGAGCCGATGGCTGCGGGGAGGCGACGAAGGCTGTTTTCTCTCTTTGGGGCTGACCCGTCGCTGACCCAGCTTTTGACAGGTGATGGTGCCACCACACGCCGCTGGCACCAGGGGACGGCAGCCCCCAAGCACACCGGGACCGACCCTGCCCCTGCCCTGGCCGCTGGTTGTCACCACCATGCTCGGCCCAGCTCTGTCTGGGTAGAAATCTGGCTGCAAAAAGTGAAGAAAATAGTGTGGTTTCTGAAAAAAATCCATTTCACCAAGTCCTGTGAGGCAATTGCACAATAACTACTCCAGGAGTAGTGGAAAGGAAAAAAAATTTTAAAAAAGAAAAAAAAAAGAAAAGAAAAAGAAAACCAACACTTGTTGCACGACGTGGGCTAATACCATGAGAATTGGCATCGCTATCATTAAAAGCAAAGATTGCACATGAGAAATGTTTCTTTTTATAAGGCCATACAGGGATTTTGCACTAAAAATAACCCGTGCTCCTCTGAGCTGCTCTGTGGGAGAACCTCGGGTCCCTAGCTGTAAATGTGTTAGGCACCCTCTAAGCAAATAACATCAATATCTCCTTTGTGCTATTTTTCTGCTACATAAATACAACAGGGAAAAGAAGCCTCTGCAGAAGAGGGTAAAGAAGCATGAAGAGATTATAAAGCTGGCAGAAGCTGGTAGGAGAGACGCATGAATACAGAACGCTTTCTCATTAAGATCATTTCTCTGACAGACAGAGACTATTCAAATATGTATTTTTAATGTGAACATATTAAATATTTCAATTTTTAATTGAAAATATATAAAAAGTGACAGTGCAATGAAAAGGTCCATATAAATGAAGGTGCTGCTGGCAGAAACACATTTTGCACAACTTAATGTATATAATAGAAATGCTAACGCTTGTTAATAGCACAGCAAGATTTGCAGGAATACTGTTTTGGGGCCATGAGGTTATTCATTTTGGAGCTTTTTAATGTCAAACTCCTTCAGAAAAATGACACTCTTTTGCTCCAGCTCCTTTACCATACAGGTATTTTTTCAAAAACTAATCTCATTGATATTTTCAGAAATGTTTTTTTTTTTTTCCTTTAAGTGCTTCAAACAAACTTTTACAAATAACACCTCATTGCAGCTTTTATTGCTCTGATAAATCACTGAAACAACACTTGAAAATATTAGAATCGGTTGACTCAAGGAGTTTAACATTTGGAATTGAGATAAGAACTGAAAAGTCTCTGAAGGCAGCAACGATTCTGAATACAAGAGAAGAAAAAAAAATAAAATAAAGGAAATCTGAAAAGGGAATTTACTGCTAATGGAAACACCACTTGAAATATTTACCTTGTCGCTCTACTGTATTTTCACTACTCGATTAGTTCTGTGCCCATACACATAGCAGCCTCACTTAACTCATGAACTTTTCCAGTGCTTATCTCCTTCAGCGACCCCATGTCCTTGGAGTAGATGGCCAAGGACTTGTTGTGGGGCATGTGGGATGGTTCTGTGGGTCCAGGACTTGCTGCCACCCTACTGGGGACCCTCGGTGGTGGCATTGGGGTGTAGTGGCCCCAGGAGAAGCCTGTATAGAGGCCGTTTCTGCCAAGCACTGGGCAGATGGAGGCTGTCCCCCATATGGGACTCTATAAGAAATGCATCTCCTGCCTTGGACCACTCCCTAAAACAAATCACTGGAGGCACCCATTGATATCTTACAGCCCAAGGGTGGTGGGCACCCATCAGACCTTCTACCCAGCTATGGCCCCAGGGAAACCCAGCTTGACACCATTTCCTTGCAGCTGGGAAGCCTGAACCCATCCTTTCCTCCTCTCTGCTTTTTATAAATTAGATCCCAACATGTCAGTGTGTTTTAAAAACTTTCCAAACACTTTATTTATCCTTAGGATCATGCAGGAATAATCAATCCCCCGAGCATCTGGTTCCGTTTGATTTCTTTTCTTTCCTCCTCCCCTAGTCTGGAAACCTGCTGGGGAGCCAGCGGGAGACACGTACGATACCGAGCTTCATTTGTACGGCTTATTTGGTAAAAAACATCTTCCAAATGCATCCTGCTGTGAGAGGCAACCGCCGAGGAGAGAGAGAAAAGGGGGGAGGCGGGATGAGGAGGAGATGGTGGGCTGGGAGAAGGGCGAGAGGTGGAGGAGAAGCTCAGGACAGTGAAGGTACCTGCCCCGAGGGTCCGTCGGGGTGTTTGTGTGTGGGCAGGGGAGCAGAGGAAAGGTAAGCATGGAGGGCAAGGCAGGGACATGCAGGGAGAGGGGGAAGAGGAAGTCTCTGGGTGGTAAGGGGTTTTCCATTGCAGCCCTGGTGCACAAGCTGGGGGTGAAACCTTAATTATAGCACTGGAGTTTCACTGAAAGGTGCTAGGTTTGCTTCTGCCCACAGCACATGTGACTGCTGTTGCTGGGTGAACCCATTCAACTTTTCTGCAAATGTTGTAAAGACACACTTGTACTGAAATTAGAGTATTTGTTAAAATTTAGCTGCTTTTGCCTCAAAAGTGGACTGGGATAAATGAGAAAAAGGTGATCATGAGCATGAAAGAAGCATTCATACCATGGGTTATTCCAAAGGACGAATTCTTCTTTAAATTCACCCCAGAGTTTATGCTGGAAGGACGTTAGAGAAATAATCCTTGTTGGGACTGCTGGCTGTGGACTTTCCATCTTGGGGAGATGGAAATAGCTTTGAAAATCTGGGTTTAGGTGAGCCCTTGGGTGTCTGGCCCGAGGCAGGTCGGGCTGTGCCTGTCCTGGGACGGTCCCTGTTGGGCAGGCTGCATGCACCCAACGCTTCTGAAGGTTAAAAAGCAAAAGTCCCCATCCACGCCCGCTGGCTTAGGGGCTTTCACCTCGTTTTCTTGGAACGATGACCTCTGCGGAATGGCTCCCATCCACGGCGCAGCAGTAAAATAAATAAATGTGTAAATCGGCAGGGCACGCTTCAGACTTTGGAACCACGGAGCTGGGGAGCCCGGGCTGGTGTTTTCACAAGCTCACAATTAAGCTCTAGCCCTTTGTCAACTTTTCCTGTATTGCCAGGGACGTGGCAGAAGCAAACAGTCAGCAATTACAGGCACCCCGGAGGCTGCGGCCGCCCGGGGCCGTGCATGGCACCGCCAGTTACGGGGCCGGTGACTCACGGCCCCGCCGCCCATAAACCCGGGCACTCGCTCGCACGAACGATGAACGGCGGCCGGGGCCACCGCCAAGGCTCCTCCAAGGGGACGTGGGGGCGATGCCGTGCTCCGGGGCCGCCTTATTGACCGCTGAAATCCCCCACAGATCAAAGCGGGTCTGCGAGCGTCTTCCTAATGCCGCGTGAACTGCGCTGACCTTTCCCTCTGGAACCTCTGTTAACTCCTGCCCATTACTCATTGTAAACAAAAGGGAGATCCAAAGGGTTCCCAATGGCCAAGACGGATGGGAAATGTTAGGAAGCTGGTGAAGGATGCTCGGGCAGATGACATGATTTAGGGAAAGGCTGGAATTCAGACCCTTGCAGGCTGGCAGCCCCAGTCTGCACCGCAACGCCTTTAACTTCGGCCACGTCTCTCATAGGGACGGTTCAGAAAAAAAATAGTGACCCAAAATTCTGCAGTGGCTCGGATACAAACTTTATAACTTGGTCGTGGGTCAGATTGGGAAGCTAAGGCACCCTGGTGAGCACACACCAGTGCTGTGTGTGGTTTGAGGCCGTGTTAGACAACATCATCTGATCAAGCCAGAGGGACCTTGAACTCCAGTGCAGCTCTGCTTGGGGCTCTGAACTCTGCAGCTTAGCTCAGCTCCCAGCACAAGCACTGTGCTGCCATATGGATCATAGGCATCATGGTTTATCCTCTCTTTTCATACCTTATCCCCTGTGGGAAGCCCTCTGGTACACCTCACATTCTCTCTCCATGGACAGACCATGTACACAGGCCTGAAACTATGCTAAACTCCAACATTTTGGTTGTAAAAATGCTTTTTCTTATAATGTATCAGAAATGCCTGGTTCCCAGAGAAGGCCCTTCAAATGAGAGTGGGGGTCTATAAAGCTACAGCCTGAGAGGACAAGGCCCTTCCCCATCAGTTCAGGGTTGTTGTCGCTAACACCATGTTGCATACACAGTTTCCAGCTCTATTTTCTCTAAATGGCCCTGGAGTAATTTCACACTCTTGTCTGGGGAACGTGCCAGCATAGGAAGAAGCCTGGGGTGGTTTGGATGGCATGACACGGTGTGCTGTGCAGTGATGAGAGGAAAGGGAAAGGCTTCTTGAGTGTCTGGGGGTGGATTTTGTCCCTTCTTGTGCCTCTCAACCCCTTCACTTCAAAGCAGGCACACTGGGGCTCAGGGTATCTCCTCCCAGTGCTGATTCAAGCCGGGCTCCTCTTCCCACAGCTTGAAACCCCCACCCAGCCTTTATCTCTCCGAGGCTGGAGACAAAGGCACGGGCTGTGGTGTGGCACCACGGCACAGATTCCTCGCCCGATGGCGCGCGATAATGCGGAGCTGCTCACACCCGCTGCAGGCGATGCTGCCCCATGCCCAGGCACGCTGCCTCCTGCCTGGGCAGGCAAGGATCAGGAATCCTCCCTGCACTGCCCATGGAGCCCAATGCAAATCCACGGCCTTCTGTTTTGCCTTGTTATTTATTTTCTTGGAACGGCAAGAATGGGATGGGGAAGGAGAAGAGAGGAGGAATAACCATCCCACCAGGGTGTATGGTCAGTTCAGTGCTTTAACCAGGTCCTGCAAGCCTGTTCAGTGACATTTAAATGGACAGAATAAAATTGCTGCTACAGTTTCACCCAGTCTGGACTGCTATGGATGAAACACATAGGCACGGAAAGCACGAGGCCAATTTTGCCCTGGGAATCTCGAGTTTTGCAGGGGGCAGGAAAGCCCAGCTCTGCCCAGGAGCAGACGTGTGCCGGGCACGCAGTGACCTCTGCTGTCTCCTCCCCAGCAAACCCCAGCTCTGCGAGCAGCCACCCGCTTTTCTGGGCAATGTGATCCAGGATTACTGCCCAGGAGATGCCGTATTAATCGCGCTGCAAGTGCAGCCGTGCCGGCACTCGCCGCCCACTCGTCCCAGCCATTCTTTAGTGCCATCTTCAGGCAAAGCTTCAATATTGCTGAGATCAAAGCGGCCAGGCCTGCCGATGGCTTGTTGGAGCCCTTACGGGTGGCTGCTTTGGCCAAAGTCTACGAGGACCAAGGTCTACAAGTGCTGCTGTGATGGGAGCAGCCTCTCCTGCTCCAGATTAGCAGGTGCTGGAAGATTTTCTGGGGTTTGGTAGCGCATCATGAGCTGGGAGGTAGGGAAATGTGAGTATTCTGAATAAGGTATTAGCCTGGAAAAGGGTCTTTTTGGGTGCTGTTTAGGCAGAGGGCAGCAGAAAGGGCTTTGTGCTGCCTGCCTCATTCTGCTGGAAGGGATGGAGGATGGGGGGGGTGAGCAGGGCACAGCTCTGCATGGGGCTGACACTTCAAGCCCTGGCACCCTGCACTTTGCTTTGCTTGGGCTGCTCCCAGCACTTTGAAACAGAGGGCATCTGGGGAGAACTCCGCTCTCTCGGGTATCGCCAAGGCTCTGGAGCAGCCACGGGTTATCTGGTTATCTGGAGGCAGCCGTGTGTGCAACCTGGCACGCAGATGCTGGGAGCAGCTCCTCTACTAGGGATGGAAGCAGCAGATGGAGCCCCAGGTCCCGCCTGGACCCGGACCCCCAGCATCTTCCAGGGGGCTCCCCTGGGAAGTCGAGGCTCTGGCATGCTCGTGCCCAAAGCTGCTGCTCCCATGGCCTCCAGCTTTGCCAGCACGGGGATTCGGGATGAGAAAAGCTTCAGCCCTGCCTGCCTCCAGCCCACATCTGGCACAGACATGGATCCGATCCTGCAGACTGTGGCTCATGTTCCTCTTCCGCTCGAGGATTTTTCAAAGACCAGGCTTTCTACAGCTGATTTACAGCGCTTTTTAAAGCAAAGGGGTGATTCCAGAGGAGCCACCAATTATGTTGATGAAGAGCCTGACAGTAAATAGTGTCTTTTCTCCCTCTAAAATAAAAAGACACAGAGAGAATTCAGCATCTTCCCAACATCAAAGCTAATAGCAGAAGTGAAGTGAGACTCTGACCTTTAACAGCCTGCCTGTTAGCGTGGATTATATCATGTCAGCAGCCATCTGCAATATAAACTATACCTGGCTTTGATGAGACCTCTTATAGACCTTTAAATGGGTGGAAATACTGCAAGGCTTTCTGCGGAGAGGAAACCACACAAATACCAAGGCATTAGCCAGGCAGCCATGGGCTGGAGGCGCTTGCCAGAGCCTGCTGGGTCACAGGCACTGCTGGGACACTCGTTGGGGATGCTCAGGGAAATGTGGCCCTATAAAAGCACTGTTTGGCTGTGCTGCATTCGAAGTCAGGGATTTTGGGGATGTGAAGAGGCTTTCCCCAGTGCAGCAACACCTGGGAAGCTGAAGCAAGGTTGGGGCTGTCCCTGCCAGCCCCCAGGCTTCAGACACGTGGGGAGATGTGTGTCAGTGTCACCTACTGGGCCTTTCCCAAAACCAAAATGGTTCGCAGTGGTTCACATCCCTGCTCTTGTTTTGATGTCTTTCTGTGGGAACATTAGTAGCTTTGGTTTGTCAACATGATTGACAAATATATCCATCAGGCAGCCTCCATCCCTACTTTTGCTGGTCTTTCTTTTCTTTTCACCCCAAATTCAGCCCCTCTGGGGGTGGGCAGCCCCCTGCCAGGCAGCACCCACCTTTCTGCACAGCCCTGTCTGGTTTCAGTGGGCACTGGCGCAAGCCTCAGGTTCCTGTGGTGGTTAGCCAAGCGAGCAGCCTTAAAGATTTCCAATTTCCCTGGGTATTGCCTTCATCTGGAGGCCAGGGAACGGCAAAATATAACACTGCCATGCTAAATATAGCAGGAGCTACTTCCAGTAACATATTAGTCTAAGTGTCCAATAATTAAAGCTAAACGCCAGCAGAAAGCCAGTGGGAAGCACATGCAATGCTCCTGGGAATACTGAGTGCCGTCATTAGGATCAGGGCACCACGCACATGCTGGTGGCCCCGAGTGACAATAACCTGGTCCCCTGAGCTGGAGCACAACAGGAGCTGGTCCCACGCAAATGTATATGGGAAGTGTCACGGGCATAGGAAAATGCAAGTGAGATTTAGTTGTTTAAATATTTAGGGGCTCCAGAGAGACCATATGTGGCCAACAGCCAAGCAGCTGGCTGGTGCCAGAAGCAATTTAGGGACCTTTTTGTGCCCTCTCAGCTGTGCTGGCCGTAGCACTGAGGGCTCCATACCCAGCCTTTCCCCCACCCTGGGACTTGTCCACAATCTGGAGACTGATTTGTGACCCTGACAGCACGGGGCTTGGTGCTGGGGCATCCCAGCACTGTTATAGCATGGTGAGAAGTGTGGAAAAGTTCTTCTGCATCAAAGCATCGGGGGAGATAAATGCAGAGCAGGATTAGGGACCACTGACACTGGCAGCAGGAGGTTCCTTTCTACATGTAAGCAGCTCAGTGTGTTGTTGGGCAATGGCCACAGCTCCCCAGAGAGCACCCAGAAATAATAGGACTGGTGGAACCACGGAGCATCGCCGGGATGCTGGTCTAACCTCTTAATACATCAAAACATCTTGCCAATTTCCCAGGAGAGTTATCCCTAGGAAAAGGAAGTTTTCTGAACCACATCAGGGAAAAAGAAAAACAGAGGAGGGAAAGAAGTCATCATTACACTGACACCTGGAGATAACTTTTACAGCTCAGCATTGGGTAGGGTAACTCTGCTCCTAAACAACGCTGATTTATTAGGAAAACTCATCTGTTTACAGTCTGTAAGTTAAGGGTTCAGGGCTCTGTGCACAGCGATGCTTCAGCCATCAAGGAGTATGGTAATCATGCTTTATGGAAATGTCTGAGGCTTCCTCCCCGCAGGGCCCTGGCCATTTCTGTTATGAAATACACAATGCTTTTGCTTCTCGAAGTCCTACACATTGAGCCATAAAGACAAACATGAGTGATCTTGTATCTTCTGGGGCTTTATGGTGTTATAAAATATGTTTTATGTTCCAATCAGCAGTGACAATTTATGAACAGAGAGGCTCGAAAAGATATAACATCAGACTATGTATTTTAATATAGTTTGAGAGAACTGTAATGCCTTGAATGACATTTGCTCTCAGCGCACATGGAAAATGAATAGTAATGCAGTGGAGATTGATGGTTTATTTCATCAGCAAGGGTCTTCTGTGAGAAGTGTTTTATGAGTGTTATAGACAATAACTAGTTGGCTCAAGGAAGACGATTTATTGGCCATGTGGCTACCTTCTCCTAGAGTGCTAACATTTTCTCAGAGCCTTGTTTGTGAAATTTGTTAGCATCAATTCCAAGAGGTTGTGTTTTTTTTTTTTCCTCCCTGTAAATATTAAAATTAGAGCCAGAGGTAGACACCAGCCATTTTTATTAATGTCTCATTTTATTTACACAATGCATCAGTTATAAGAATGTATTATGAAGTAACGCTGAAATGATCTATTTTATATGCAACTCCTCTGGGGAAGGAGAACAAACCTGCTCACAAGTGGAGCAACACTGGTGTCAGACAAGAGTTAGAGCATGCTCTTTGTTGAGTATTGGTCACGTTTAAGCACCCTGTTTTTAAGATTACACAGTATTTATCACCGCTGCCGGATTTCTGTGAGTTCAGCATGTTTTGGTAAATCATCCTCAAAGCTTCTGTTGTAATTCAGCTTTGGTTAAGCATCACTGCCAAGTGCGAGATGCAAAAGGACGCTTGGGCTGGCAGGAGCACAGGGACTCAGCTCTGCTGACCAGAAGCAGCTGCTGAGCCCCAGACCAGGCTGTGATCCCGCTCCCATCCCCGGGTCCTGGGGTGCATCCAGGTGCTCACAACATGGGCACCTGAAACCTCACAGGGAGCTCCTCGCCCCCCTCAGAACAATGCCATGGGTGAATGGCTCATTCCCTCCCACCCACCTTCCCCTACCTCCTGATTTATTTTTGCCCCAAGAGTTTTATTAATGCTGTTGACTTTCCTGTGCTTAGTCCATGCCCCTCCACAGTAATTAAGCATTAACTAATATCTGCTCGTTGCAAAGCATAAGAGAGCTTTATTAGCAGGCAGGAAAAGGCTGCATTGATTTAGAAGATGCAGTGCACATGGTAATTTCTGTGCCACCTTAAAAATCACAGCAAAGTGATCTCTGGAAGGTAATAAACAAGATGCAAAATCACCATGATAACATAAATCACTGTGAACTCACTTGATATTAATAACGACTGTGCCATGGATCCATCCAAGGGAATTGCTTCGTAATGCAGTATCAATGTACCATTATTTTAAAGTGTTACTCAAGTAAAGGGGAAAATGGGATTCTTTATAGCGTGTGTGGGATTTTATTAAGCTCTCCTCTGTGGAGAGGAATGGGACTGCCTGGGTGTACCTAGCAGTGATGACATCTGCTAGGGATGAGCAGTTTGTCCTTTCACCTGAGTCCCCCCACGGAACAGCCTGTCCTGAAGGCCAGGGCAGGAGAAACCAAACCTCAGAAAATGATGACCAGCGTCACCCTTCTTGTTCCAGAGTCTGGGATGGGCAGGGAAATATCGAGGGATGCCTCGGGGCTTGGATGCATCCTCTCTGTTGTCATCTGCCTCAGATGCACATCCCTGGGTGTTGCGAGGAGTTAGGAGCAGAGGAGGTGGACGAGACCCTTCTGGCTGGTGTGCAGCGAGTTATGTGCTAGCTTTACATACAGCCGTTCATTAGAGATTTACCAGCTGGTTTTTGCCTAAATATTTGCTTAAGACTCTCAGCATATTTCATTCCATAGATTATTTTTTTCCTACCAGTTATGAATCAGGGCTAAAAGCGTTTCAGAAAGAAAACACGCTTTGCTGGAGTTGGATGTGGCATTCAATCAAAATCCCCAAGAAACCTAAGCCTGGTTGGAAATATGAAGGGCGTTAGTGTTCAGAGAAGGGCTTCCAGCCCATTGGCAAACCTGTTCTTCCAAATTTTGGCTGGGACCAGCGGCTGGGACAAAGTCACTCGGGACAGATGCTGACAGAGCAGAGATGAGCTCATTTCTGCAATTTTCTGATTCTGCAAGAATCAGTAAGAAAAATGGTTCTTTTTATTTTCACTGTTTAAGTTTTCCTTTTCAGTGGTGCAAGCCAACTGTTCCACCATTCTTCTAATACACAAGGGTGCAATAAATTCTGCTGTCAGCCCAGGAACGCTTCCCGAGCAGGCACTGTGGCTCTCACAACTAATGCCCCAGGCAGGGTCTGCTTGGGTAGCTGTCTGCCCGAATGGTGGTGGGAACCATGGCCAGGAGTATGGGAAGACTGCTCCATTTCATTGAAATGTTGCTTCTATTTTAAAGTCAACATTTCAAACTTGCATTGGAGCTCTGAAATTCTGCCCAGTAGTGAAAAAACAAATTCATAAATGGTCGAAAAGTCTGAGCATCTCTCTCAGCTACCCCCAGAGTCTTCTCTGGAGATTCCTGAACACAGGAATTTTGAGGTGACACCTAACTGAATCCAATTTTAAGGTGTTCCAGGAGAATTACAAGTCAGAAATCTTCCTTTTTAGCACAGAATGAATACTGATGCCATCCCAGGGCTGCAGGATGGAACAGACTCTGAGAGAATTTGGATTTATTTTATTCCAAACTCTCACCACAACCTTCCAGAATTTTATGGAATTTGGGACCTGTCCCTAGTCTCAGCGAGGAGCCTCCTCTCATCCAATCAATGGGACCATCAGCCAGCAGATCTGGCTGAATTAGTGCTCACCAAGCTTCCCTACCTCCTTGCAGTGATGCCAATCCCTCACGGTAAGGGCTCTGGTACCAGTGGGCACCAGTGGGCACTGAAGGAGCTTTGGCAGTTCAAACCAGCTGCAAATCTGCTCTAAGTGATTTTTGTTTTTACAGGTTTTTAACCCACTGGGTTCAAGCTATGCAGAGAACAGACTGCAGTCCTGCTCCTCAGACTGCAGCTGCTGAAGCCAGTCATCCCCCTCATCTCAGTGCTTTAAATAAATCCTAACGTGGGTATCTTAAAGAGCTGGGCTAACTCCCCAAAGCATTAATGGGTGTTAAGTGGTGTGCCGAGATAAGAATACATCCCATTGTTAAGAATGACTGATAGAGCCCAGGGGTCAAGTGAAATTGTACTTATCTGCTCGCAATTCAACCTTTTTTTTTTCTTCCTGTGCTTGCTGTCTAGAATTTTCTTCTGAAAAAAAAAAAAAAAAAAAAAAAAAAGGAAAGTGTAAACCAGCCCCTATTTTAATCAGGAGTCAAGCAAAAGATTCTCCGGGGGCTATCGGCAGATAAAAGACAGACACAGCACTTCTGGTGGAAAAGCCAGGGGATACCTTCCCCACATGACGAGACACAAGGGACCACCAAATTATTACAACTTACAGGGAAGCCAGAACTCCCTTCATGAAGGCAGTGGTGCAGGGAAATTCCCTTTCCACTAAATTACAAGCAAGCTGCTGTCTCTTCACTACTTTTGTAATGCACAGAAGCTTGTACCTGAATGCGAAAACTTTTGCCTGGTGGCTAAAACTTTTGCCTTGGGAAAGAATACGCTTTGTTGGGCTCAGAGTTTGTGTGCAGCTGTAGCAGACCATTTTGTTTCAGAGTTAACTGGTTGGGGAAGGTCCCCAGCTCTGGAACGGACTCTCTGTTCTTGGCAGGGCACAGTCCACTCTTGCTACCTGGGACGTTCGCCCAGGATTTGATTAAAAGGTTGTCATAACCAGGAGAAATGAGCTTCTTATGTACTGGGATAGGTCCCAGCATGTCCATTTCACGGGGACAGCTTGCAGGGCAAGAAATACTCTCCCTGGCCCCAAAGTGGTGACCAGCACCAGCTGTCCACGGCCGCCCAGCCCAGATGCCCTTGGGGAGCTGGTGCCACCACGACCCTGCACAGGGCAGCAGGACACACAAAGTGTTCCTAACTTCAGCCAAAACACTTTTCCCCAGGTACCTAGGGGCCGAGTTGTGTGCCGGCCTGCAATATCACCGAGGTGTGTTTTCACAGCATAAATATCAGTGCAGGGTTTGGTCTTTCTCCCAGCTGGAGAAGCCAGGAGGCAGCAGTGGCAGGGGGTCCGTTCGGTGTTAGGGGAACGCCTTAATGGTAAGGTGCTAGCAGAAGAAAGGGTGGGATGGGAGAAAGGGGATGGAAGGGGATGGACTTCTGCTTTTGTGGAAAAGGAACAACTTTTTTAAAACTAGAACTTGCAAGTGAAAGAAGCAGATGCAGACACGTACGTTTTTTATTGCCATTCTCATGACAAATCCTAAGGGTTTTGATCTCTTTGTGAAATGCTCAGACTGCTGGGCTGCACGCAGACTCTCCTAGGCAGCCCTGCCTGGGTGGGCAGGGAGGCTTCTGCTGCTCCGTCAGGTCTGAGCACAGAAGTAGGAGCATGTACCTCCTTCCTGCTGATTAATAGTTCCAGTCAACATCGGCTAACTTATTCCTATTGACAGATCTATGAAATACTTGCAGAATCAACAGCTATAAAATGTATGGCACTGCACTGGCACCATAAAGCCGTAACGTTCGTGTCTATTGCAATCAAGGCTTTTAAAACCTAATTACTTCTGGGTGACATCAGTCATATATTTTCATGTGAAATTACAGTGGCATGCAAGTGCCCAGCAAAATAAAAGAAAACAAATGATGTCCTATAATAACGGAGAAGTGAACTATCATTTTTAATCTGGCATGAAAGCTCCAACTGATGAAGCTTAATACAACTTGTTAAAACACCTAACAAGCGAGGAAGTGATTAAGTATTGTCCTTTTGCCTCTGGGAAATGGGATCTGCTCTCAGCAAGCACGGAGTGACTGAGATAGCCCTTTGGAGCTGATTGAGCTGCACATAAAGTAACTTCTAATGATCTCAGTCCACTTTGAGCCATAAAGATTTAGAAGGGACAATATTTTAGAAATGATCAAGTTCCACTCTTTTTATTAGTGAGGATAAAACACCTTTGTGGAGGAAATTAAACAGAATAAATTGCTGAAGCTGTCTGCAGCTTCCATCATTTAGTGGTGTCGGAAGAGCGTGGCAGGCGCTAAGTGGGAGCAGGAGCTCGCCCACAGCAGAGGGAAGTGAGGAGACAAAAAGCCTTTTGCTTCCAAACTGAAACAGGAGGATTTCCCAGTCTGAGCACAATCCCGTGCACAGTCATAGCCTCCAGCTCTATTACCTTTTTGGCATGTCTTGGGTATCTCCCTGCTGCCCTGGAGGGGAAAGTGAGGCACCCAGACACCACAGCAGGTTTGGGGCTGCTCAGGGCAGACCATGCCTGAGGCACCAGCCTGCCCAGCTTCCTCTGAAGCCAGGGAGAAGGTGCAAAGTCCTTCAAAGAGCAAGCAGAGGGCTCTGGGGATGCTCCTGCCTTGCCCTCCCGACTGCTGCAGGACTGCCAAATTGCCTCCAGGGCTAATCCCTCTGCAGGGACGGGCACGCACAAGTTCCCAGTTCCTGCAATGGACCATGGCAGAACTTGCTACGGTTTGCTCTTCTGACTTTTATTAAGGACACATTTTTCAGGAGATGTTTCTTTTATGGTGCTTAAATTAAGTTTTCAAGGTTAATTGTCCAATCTGATGTCTTTGGCTCAATAAATAATTCAGAGACAGTTTACGTCCTCCCATGTAAAGATGCCTACTGAGGTTACGGTCGCAGCCAGGCACTTCCTCTGATGTGCTATTAGCTAATGTGCTGAAGATTTTTCCACCTCCTTTTGGAAGCCTTTCTGCTCTTCAAGAGGACGTTTGAATGGAGCTGGAGCTCACTGGAAGGGACCGTAGTGAAGACAGCCAAAGCCACCAAGCCATCGATGAAGTCAGTGCCAAGTCGCCCAGCGCTTTTCCTGCTCTCCGCCACCAAGCAAAGGCAGCACAGCAATAACTTCAGCTCTTAATAACAAGCCACCAGCCTTCAGTTCAGCAGGTCAAGCCGAGGAGCCTTTTACATGCTCTTTGGGGACTCTTTTGAAGAGCAGCTAACTCAGACAGGCCTTTTCTGAATGCATCTGAATTGTTAGCAGAGCCAACAGAGATGCCATCAGAAATTTCACGTCGCTAAACTGCTGAGTGGGATACGTGAAGTTGCTTCGCTTAGTCACATTTTTATAGCTCTCTCACAAACAATCTGCGAGACTGGTTTTCCTATAGGCTTGCTATAATGGGATCATAACCCTGCTGGGACTTGCAGGTAACAATGCAGAAAAAAAAAAAAAGAAAAAAAAAAAAAAGCCCTGTAAGTGATAGATATTCCTGTGGCGCCTTCGTGTGAGTTCCAGCCCTGCCGTGAAGGCTGGGGGGTCCTGGGAGCTCTGCTGGGGATGGGGCTTGCTGCCACCCCCAGGGACCAGGAGCTGGCAGGAGAGGGATGCTGCTTCGCTTGTCATTGCTGGAGGAGTCTTGGGGGACCAATTAGTTAATGTCTGCACTGTGCTACCGATACACGAAGAAAAAAAAATATAAAAAAATATTGGCAGTGCTTACTAAATCCTGGTCTTTCCCCTGTTTTAAACTCCAGCATTAGTATTTGCAGTAAATTCACCAGCCCTGCTATCTATGGATGCTTTATAGTGTTAAACCTGCCCTCCCAAGCAGTGGTGCAGGTCTGCTGGCAGCCTGCGGTCAGTAGGTCGTGGAGGATGCAGGTGAGAGCTGCAGCTGGATCCGGCCCCGTGCTGACACTGCAATGCAGCTCCGATGCAGAGCTGCCGGCACAGGGACATCGATTCAGCGGCGTGGTGCTGTCCTTTAATTAAAGGTCACGTTGCAAGGCTGGCTCTGCTCCTGTCTGTGTGTGCACCTGGAGGGTCCGGAGCAGAAATATAGGTACGTGGGAGTTGCTGTGCCCTGTGCTAGTGCCAGAGGTGGGGACGTGGTGGGACGAGAGCCCTTGGTCCATCCAGCCTGTGCTGAGGCTGCACAGCCATGCCGTGCTCACTTTGTAAGCACCTGGGGGCTCAGCAGAGCAAAAATGTTTACTAAGGGGATCCCATTTCCATCGCTGCCTGGTCTGCACAGTGCCCCGATGCCAACCTGGAGTCACCACCCCAACTTTTGGCTCCTCCACGGACCCCTCATGTGTGACACAGAAGCACCAGCTGACCCTCTCACGCCTCACTTTCCAGCCATCCCCATCCCCTTGTCGCAGCTAGTGCTCCTTGAAACCACGCGGAGAGTCACACCACGCAGAGGATAAAGCAGATTTTACTCCTGCGGTTCACAAATCAAAATATCTGAATTTTGCCTGCTAGAGCAAATTGTGGCTACAAATATTCCCACTTAAAATGCAGCTATTGGCAACCTGGCGTTTGGCTGAGCAGGGCTTGCAGAGCAGCGGATTCTGAGGTTTGCAACCAACAATGTATTCAGGAGGCATCTGATCAAAGCTGTAAAAGGAGAAAAAAAAATCATCAAGGCAACATAGTAAAAGATGATAGTTGTTAAATCTAATTTCAATACTGTGTGTGCATAACCTCTAACTCGGAGGCATCTAAGCATTCCAGACATGGCCGGTACATTGTAATTTTTGCATCGTTTCACATTACTCACAAGGTACATTAGATGGACACTGAAGGATGAATTATTCTTTTCAGCAAAACATTTTTGTGGAGTAAGTAAATTTATCTTGCGGGGAGAGTAAAAGGAAGAAATATGGCATTAAAATGTGCAGATCTGAGTTGAACACATCTCTCTTTTACAGGGAAACCATGATTTAAGTGCACTCTATTACTAATGTTTAATAAAAGCCATAATTCAGAATGTCAGGCTGAGGCTGTGTGCATTGAAACTATGATTTGGGGAAAAAATGACACGGACATTTTTCAGTACAGTAGCTCTTCTTTAAGCCATTTGTCTGCAGGCCTAAATTAGCTTTGAAATGTACTTTATCTTTGCTAAAAAGGCATTGATACAGAGATTATGCTTTATCAATTAATCTCACAAAGAGTACCTGGGAGGACAGAGGCTCGCGAGGACCAGCCCCTGCTGACCGTCCCCTCCCTGCGGGATGTTGGGTGCCCAGAACCAGGCAGGTGACCAAAATCCCCGGCTTCTGCATCGCATAAAGCTTTGAATGATCCTGGGGAAGTCCGTGTGCATGTGGAGGCTGAACCTCAGCCCTCCTGCGAGCGATGCTCCCCAAATAGCCGCAGTTCAGGCGCTGCCTCGCCGGCCACGATCCTGACCTCTTGCAGGGCAGACGGAGGAGCCCTGCACTACCCGTGCTGCCAGCGGGTTATTTATTGCCCTGTCAATGTCGGCTCCGAGGGGAATGCGGGATTGACTGATTGATTGGGAAGCAAAGAAGCTATCTCACGTCGTGTCCCTTGATGCTTCGCAGACCCAAACTGGCAGACGGCCCCAAGCAGAGTTGGCTGCGGGTTGGCCTCTGCTTGCTGCGTTTGACACCAATTCTTCAGAAAACTGCAAATATCCAAGACTTCGGTGCTTTCTGCTCCAGAGCAAGCACCAGGCAGTGCTTGTGATGTAGCAGAACAGCGGTGCCAGGTTTGGAACAACCCAGATTGGGATCAAAACCAAAACACTGCCCTTCTACCACATCACTGCTTCTGGCAGGGTGATTCCTCCCGTGGTGTCCCTCCTGCAGCTCCGTAGGTCTGTCATTAAGGTCACATTTAGATGTCATATAGAGTTATCAGTCCTCAGCCAGCTGTCATGGGGGAGGTTCTTCAGCCCGAGCCTGCAAACACAGGCAGCTAAGGTCCTGAAGTGCTCATGGACATAGAGTTGTTGGAAGTGCTCCTGACTTGGTTTTGCTTTCATTTCCTGTACTTGCTCTCAATAAAAGCTAAGTTTCTAGATAAAAGGCAATATAAAATGAGCAGCTTGGCTGATCTCTGCTTTGCACCTTCCCACATGTGCAGTGAGAATTGATGCTGCTCAGCTCCAGCCTCCGGGTGCTTTACGAATCTCCCCATGGACCCCGTGGTGACTGAGGTGTATCCCTGCACAGGCACGGGATGCCATCCACAGGTGGATCTGCATCTTGAGCTATGGGGAAAGAATTTGTAGTGCAATAAAAACCCTTTTCCCCTTCCTCTTTCCTTTCCTGGGCACTGTGAAATGTGCTGGAGCTGCGGGGGAGCCTGGCAGGGCTGCAGCTCCCTCCCTGCTGGCTGCAGGTCACCCACAGCTCCCTGCAGGTCACCCAGGCCAGGCTTCAAACCCAGCCCTGGAGGATGCTGCTTTACACCAGGTGAGGATCTGGGCTGTTAAATATCACTTTCATTTACCATCTGACCTGCAGCCGGCACGTTTATTAGCACAACCCAAACCTCCTGGGGCAAGCAAAGCCCAGCCTGGCCCTCGCTGATCCTCTCCCAGGGAAAAGCTACCTGGGAGAGGCTCTGCTCCCAGGCACTGCAGCGCCCGCAATTAAACTCCCCTTAAACTTTAAAGGCATACTTAAATGTGTTTTTATGGCCCCATTACTTTCTCTTTATAACCTGAGGTGAAGACTGGAATCCTGTCCGAGACATCTTAAAGGTTATATGTACAATTAGCTGGTTCTCATCACGTTCTTTAATATTTCACTGCATAAGCCAAAACAAACCCCTATAAATCACAGAGCGTGGGGGCACTGTCAGGGCAGGGGACATCCATCCCTCCCTGGTATTAACGGGGGGCTCGGCTGCCAAGAAAATGGTGCTGGACGAGGTACGGGGCTGTCACATCGCTCTACCCTCCATGATCTCAGCTGGGACACGGGCTCCCCTCTCCCAGTCCCTAAACCTGCATGTGATGCCGAGTCATTAGTGACAGATGTGTAAACTTTTGCGTGGAGGGTTGCCAATATTTTGCATACTTCCACAGCGCTGCCATAAATATTAATGCGGTGCTAATATGGGAAGTTCCACCAGCTGTGTCCATTCTCGAGGGATACTTCAACTATTTATATTCGGGGTAATGAGCAAGCTGTTATTATATAATCAGGCTGTTGGAGAAGCCTTTGGAATAAAAGTCTCGCTGAGAATTAGCCAACAGCCGAAGCGTGTTTGCAGCCACGGGACATTACAGGTTTAATGATGGAGGCTTTGACAGAGCAGAGGCAGGGGACAGGGGCAAAGCAGGAGAGAAGGAGAAAGGTGCTGTGAGTTAAGCTCCCGAGTAATTAATGCTGATTGGGACTCTGAGTTTTTTTTTTTCACAGCTGGAAATTTGGTTTCTTCCATAGAGTCCAGCTGCAGTGCTGGGCAAGTGTCTGATATTTATCTTTAGCCTTGGAAATGAGCTGTCTGCCAATGTGGGGTGGAGGTGAGGTGCCACGGACAGAGCCAGCTCCCGCTGGAAGGAGGCAGCAGCTCACCTGCACCCAGCACCAGCAGGACTGGGCTCACATTAAGAAATTTCATCAAAACCTTCCCATGCACACACAAAACAAACATGCACCAACATTCCCTGCTTGCAACTGAGCAGAGAACTCCAAGATTTCTTGCACAAAATAATAAAAATCACAAAGGAGGCGAAAATGAGGACACGGTGGTGTTTGCATAGTGGAATTGCTGCAAAACCGCAAGCCAGAGCGAACTTTGTTACGCTCCACTCTCTCCAAGCACAACCTACTTGTTCTGATCAGAGCTGGAATGATGCTGCTTTCATCTGACTTGAGAATCAGCCCTCTCTTCTAGTGCTAATGCTGGATTTTTGTTGATTTTATTACTGTTTTGGACTCCCACAACACAAATGACTGATGAGCCAAATCTGTGCCGCATCCCCGAGTGTATTACATTCCCATTGTCTCTTTTTGCATCAAATTTGTGCTTTTTACAAGGCAGACTTCTTCCTCTTAAAGAAAAAAAAAATCTGGAGAACAGTTTGGAAGTGATTTAAATCCTCTCTCCCCCTTTTTTGGGGATGATGAATATTTAATTGAGTTGCAGGTGGATAAATGATCATTTTCTTCATCCCATATAGTAGTGAATAGTAAATTACTTTACCGGGAAACCCGTTTATAATTGCAAAATTGATAAAAGAGGTGTGAAAATTTACACCTGTGATAATAAAGACTAGCTTCCCATCGTACATTGACATTATATCTTATGAGTTATCTCTTGTGCATGATCTAAATATTTCATATGAGCCAGCAATCAGAGCCTTCAGCTCGCCAGGTAAGAAATAACCTACTTTTCTATTTCATATGCATATATATATCACAAATAGCAGCGTGTTCGGCATGCACCCACACACCTGCACAGCAGTGCTCCACGGGTGGGTGTTCGTGTGCCTGCAAACTGCGAGTGAGACCCAACGTTGTGCTGCAATGCAGAGTTTAGCAGCAGCACAGGACAAAGGGGAGGACAGAGAGCAATAACCTTGGGCAGACCCAGGTTAAAAACCGTGATTTGGTTAAAAACCGTGATTTGGTTAAAAGCTGTGATTTGGCACCCCTGATTCCAAGCTGGGCCCCGCTGAGCTGCTGAACGAGAAGGACTTGCCTTGTCTTTCCCTCTCCTTCTCTGGCTTTCCCTCTGGAAACTGCTGAGTAAAGGGAAGCACGAAACTTTGGCAGGAATTTGGCAGCGGCTGCAGCATGGGGGCAGAGGGGAGGCAGGAGCCCTGCCAGGGGCACAGAGACCTGCTCGTGGGTCAGCACCCCTGGGAGGCTGGCACCGTGCTTGCACGTGCTAACGAGGCAGTGCCGGGCTGGTAATTAAGCACCGCAATCAGCAAAGCTCTCAGCAGAGAACCCTGAAATGAGCCCTGTACAGATCGAAATTAATACCGAGCAGCCTAATGGGCAGAAGTGCACTCGCCCGTGTTAACCTGAGAGGAAATCAGACCCTTTGCATGAAGCATTTGGCAACAGGAATCACCCCGTCCATATCCAGCGAGGGGCTCGGTGTTAATTTGAAATTAATCTGTATTTTGGGGAGATTTTGTCAAGGTCAAAGCTTTTTGCTAAATCTGACTGGTTGCATTGGATGCAGAAAAGGCTGGAGCTTGCAGGGGCTCCCCTTGGCACCTGGGGTTGGATCAGGCCCTCGTGGAGCAGCACTGAGGCTGGGGCTGCTGCTACATAGAGTCATTAAGACACATGGATTAAAGCCTTCAGCCTGAATCTGGGTCTAATCCATTACCCCCTTCACACTGTGTCGCTGGAAATTGGAGCTAATGCCATCAATTTAGCCTAACGGAGACGGGCTGTTTTAAAGTGTTTGGTCTGGTTAACAGCAGTGTATTCAAGATTTCTATTACAGAGGTGCCAAAGTCATAAAATATGTAAATTGCCTCTTTCTCTTCATTTTAGCATGTCATTTCATGCTCTTATATAGAGATATATATTGCTATGCACTCTGTTTCTTAAGATATCATTACTTTTATCTTGGCCAGTTTATTAAAAACAATTACATGGAAGTTCCTGTGCTTTCTCCAAGACTGCAATTGGCTGAGCTGGATGAGAGCATTGTGTTAACAAGAACATATTTTGCTGTTCATGAGATATTTTTTTTTTTTTTTTTTTTGGGGGGGGGGGTGAGAAGAAGTGAATCTTTTCCCTTCTCTTTTTCTCCCCTCAGATATTTTTCTTCAAGCTCATTTCAGTAGCAAGACATCCTCAGCTTCCCCTTATACTAAAGCAAGAGACAAGATGCAAGAGCCATTGATTCACCTCAGGGAATACTTTGGAGAGATCAAAAAGTGCTCGTGTGCAAGCTGTTTCCTGTGGGAGGAGCGTGGCAGTACAATCAATCCATGAATGCATTGTAAAATCAATGCTCTGTATAATTAGGGCACTCCAAGGGTAAAAAAAAAAAAAAAAAAAAAAAAGAGAGAGAAACAAAAAAAAAAAGAGAAGCTCTTCCATGCATAACAGGACTCTTGAAGGCTGGAGGACTCGCAAGCCCCTGAACAAACAGATTTTAAATATGTTTCAGAGGCAGCAGGGGAAGATCTTGGGGGATTGATGGAGCAGCCTTTTATCTTGGTGCTGGCTGCAGCATGCCAAGGGCTCGGAGATGCTGCTCACACGTGAGACGACCTCCGCGGTTCTCGGCTGGGATCCCAGCCCTTCCAGACACTGACTGCCACCGGCTTGTTTGCTTTTGGCTGCTGGTGGAAGCTCATTTTGACGGCAAAGCCCTGTGGTGGGCTGGGAGCGATAGGGAGAGGCAAGTGGATGCAAGACGGAGATGAGCTGGGAGAAATGAATCCCCCTTGGCTGTTTGGGGGTGGCCAGGATCAGACCTGCCCATGAAAATTCACTTCTCCCCATAAAACTGCGCAGGCTGGAGGTGCAGAGCATCCCCGTCCTGCCTGCAGAAAGGTTTTAACCTTGGCACACCACCCCAAAAGGTCGTCTTTGTGCTCCGGTGTTCCCAGCATTTCTCAGGGATTGAACAGAGCCGGATCATAATTCCTATCTAAACACAAATGTTAACTATAGATCATGAAAATACGGCGGGGCATAAATAGTTTGCTTTTATATGGCACTAAATTATAAGTGGAGCCAATTAAGTTGGAAAACAAAAATTCCTTCGAATTAGCAGTCACTTCTGCAGGCTCTCAGTGAAAGCAGCAATCGGGTTTTGTCTGCAAAGGCCACTTTGCAGAACATGTTGCTCTGGAGAGGCCTTGCAAAGGTGTTTATTTATTCACAGGCATGTGGGCTCCCAACAAACCCTGCTCTCAAGAACGGCCGCGGGGTGGTGGGGCTGAGATGCTGGAATTAACTCACGGGCAGAAGCATGAGATTTGGGCAGAGGGCTAGGGGGGGCAAAGCCAGAGGCCACCCCTGGCTGTTTAACAAGCCTTGGCTGCCCAGGACTTGACACCTCAGGCTTTAAAAATTAAAGGCTAAGCCAGCTTTCAGTGTGGTTTTTAATTACGCAACACTAAAAGGCTCTGAAGATCCAGCCCGACCCCAAAGATCCTCTCCAGAAATTAGACTTCCGAGCAGGGGGCTAAAAAACAAACAAATGCACTGTCTCAAATGGCCAACGGGCTGGTTAACGTCCCTCAGATGGGTCATTAGGTCTTTTATGGGTTGTCAGCATGGAGAACTGCTCCTGGATCCAGGGCACAGAAAACTACTTCATATTAAAATACATGGCTCTTGTGGGACGAGGCACTTCCACAGGGCTGCCTGCGAATTTGGCAAGAGCCCTGAAGTTTAGAAAGACAGATAACTCTGCAAATCAGGAAAGGCAGATTTTCATCAATAGAAAATTACAGATCCCCGGTGAAAACTCCCATCATTATCTATCAGGAAATAAATTGGCCTGAGTTCCTCTTAACTGGTTCATCACGCCGGGATCTCGTGGGGGGAACGACCTTTGCCTTCCAACCAGCCGCCGGCTCGCTGGGTGTTTTAATTGGTTGTAAGAAAAACTCTTGCTTCTGGGTAATGCTCCTTGTGCCCCAGTTTCAGATAAAAGGGATTTTTAAGAGGATTCATCGGCCTGGAGTGGTGTGATGGTGGCATGGGAGGGAAAGGGAAGATGCACAGAGCTTTGTCCCAGTCTGCCCAGAGAAAATCTGCCCCGTGGTTAGGGCGATGTCCATCCACGTGCAACCAGCAGCAGGAGCAGCTCTCTGCCTCCGAGCTTGCTTTTCAGACTGGGCTGGGAAGTGCTGCAGGACAGGGCTGCAGGCCAGCCTCGCTGTGACACCTTCAGGTCTTTAAATCCAAACTCTGAAAAATGCAAGGATCTGCCCCAAACAAAACACCTTGGGAATACGGAAGGTAAAATCCCTTTTTCCTTTAGGACACACTCAGCATGCTAACACAGGCTGTGTGCTGACAGGACAAGTGCCAGCACGGCGCTGGCTGTGCAGGGGACGAAGGCAGGACGCCACGGGGATGGCCGCTGCCCCGTGGCTACCTCGGGGGGCGCAGGGAGCCTCCGGCAGGATTTGGGGCTCTGAAACTTCACGGTTGTTCCAGGCAGGTGCTCGGCACCCAGGAGGAGCCCGGGGAGGAGCCCCGAGCCGCTTCCAGGAGAGGGCACTCGAGGGAAGCAGCAGCTCCGGCCGCGCCGGGCCCCGCAGCCCCGAAGTCCCCGCACGGGGCCGGGGGCGCACCGGGACCCCCCCGAGGCCATGGGAAGGGGGGGGGAGTCCGGCTGCTCCTCCTGGGTCCCTCCTGCACCACCACACCGCTTGTATGCTTTGCTGACGGTCCTACAATAATAATAATAATAATAATAAATTGCAATAACAATAATAATAATAGCAATAAGAATAATAATAATAGCAATAGCAGTGATAATGGTGATAATGATGATGATGATGATGATAACAATAATAATGATAATAATCGAAAGGCTTTGTCCAGCAAAACAACCCTCAGGCCACCGGTGCACGACGTGAGAGGGGAACATCTTGTGTGCTAATTGCCTTTAGGTACTTACAGCAAGATCGAGACTTGTAGCGCTGCCACGGATTGCTGGAAATTCCTCCGATAAGCTGACAGATGAATGTGTCTCTCTCATGGAGAGGTGAGAGAGCAGCAAAATACTTCCAAGAGCACAGGCAGCGAAGCAGAGATATTTCAGGCATGTCAACACGCCGGGGCGGTGAGAATGCTGACCACTCGCTGCGGGGAGAGAGGGAAGAGAAGAGGGGAAAAGCAGCAGGCAGGCACGAAATGCTGATCTGCTGGCCACGTCCTGCCACCCTCACACCGAGAAGCAGCTTTTTGTGTGAAGAGCTCCATCAATTTGAATTAGGGCTTGTAAAGCAAGGTGAGAGCGAGCAGGAATAACTCTGCCGGAATCTGGCCCGTGGTGCTTCGTCCGCAGGAGCACAGCCAGGAAAGACACAAGCTGAGATTAATGTCCCGGCAAAGCTTATTGCTGGGGCCTTCTTAAGCCATAAACCATGTTTGCTTATTTGGCTGTTTTGCTTTTCTTTTCGTTTCACAAGTTTGAAAGTGAATTGTGCCCGTTAGCATCAGCAGGCTCGCCTCTGCTGGGCTCTGGGTGCCGCAGTCTGGGATTCTGAGCCCTGCAGGACCAGGCAGCCACTTCCCCATTTCATAAGTCCTGGTATGGAGACCCTTTGACATAAAGCTTCGCCTTCCCTCTGCACTGTAGAAAATGAGAAGAAAAGCCCTGAGATACAGGGGTGTCTTGTGCAGTGCACCCAGAGCCTTACAGCATGCACAAACTCCACCGCTCTGCCACAGCAATGCCCTGTCCCCTGAAAATGCCAGACCCCAAGGGTCGCTGGGCCTATTCCAAATGTTGGGAACAAACCTGGTGCCCCTTGTGCTCCAGTTGCACCAGTTTTGGAGGTGAGCTGAGCTCTGTGTTGCTGCAGTGGCTCCATGGGGACAAGGACCTGGCTGGGTGCCTGTGTTCCCCTGTCTCCAGCTGCCCTGTAACCCTACATCTTTTGGGCCTCATCTGCCTGTGAAGCATCCATAAGCCATTTCTGGTGGTCAAAATGGTGGGTGCTGTTCAAGGCTCTTTGCATGATGTTTTGGGTCATTCTGAAGCTTTTAGCTTGGTGTCTTCCAGCAGTGACACATGACAGCAGCAGCGTCCCCTCCCACCCATCCCCAATGCTGGTCTCCCTCCTCCCCAGCCATACCAGGGCTTCATCAAGCCCCAGACATTGACCAGGTCAAACAATGCTGTTTCTTCTCTCCATCTCCATGAACACCTTTGCACCAGTGATTTCCTGCCTGTTTTAAGAATGCAAAGAGCAGAAATGGTCCCGAGGCATTTTCCTGAGCCTGCGGGTTCCAGATCTGGGTTCAGCTCCCCACCCTCTGGGAATATTTTGCATTTGACCTTGAGCAAGGTCATGTTCTCCATTCATGCCTCAGTTCCCCATTGATTAAAAAGGGCTTAGCAACATCCCTATTCTCCAAATTTTACCTTTTCCTTGCTATATCTGGCTTTCTGCCTCTTGCCCACATCTGCAGACTGTAGGTTCGATGGGACTCTTAATTTAATGAGCACAAGAGAGCCTATTATTATAACCTTCATGCCACAGCTCTGTCCTTATCTCTGTCTGCTATTTGCTGTGGGAAATATCTCAGCTTTCCCTTTTCAATTTTCATGAGCAATTGCAGCAGCTGTGGCACAGGACCCTGGGAGTTTTGGCTGAGTGCAGTTGACAACTGTATGAATCTTATAGCCAAGGCAAGTAGCTAACACAAATATCAACACTGGAGTAAGAAACACTCAGAAGCACTAAGTGACTGATAGAAAAGTGATTATATGGACTTTATGCTGGAAAGTAAATATTTACTCTCCAGCATTGACAGATGCCTCAAGTATCATAGATCTAAAAAAAGGCATTGATTCACTGTCCTCCAGCCTCTCTTATCTCTTACTTAAGAAAATATCTGGCAAATAGTACATCATCTGCTTCCTCCGCGGCTTGAGTGGCTCTGAGCGGCCGTTCAGGTGGCGTGCTTGGTAGCCGACAGCACAATAGTTAACAGCAGTTGGTGGCGGTGGTGTCGCTTCTGAGGCTCTGCTGGAGCCTCCGGGGATTCAGCGCCCCAGAGACTCCTGCTCTGCCAAGGCAGGGCTCAGGCTGTGGGCCAGCCACTGCCCTGCTCCGTGCATGCATTAAATAGGAAAAAAATAAACAGAAAAAAAATAAATAAGGAAGAACTCAAAGCGAATTGCCGTGCCTTTCATCTGCAAGGAATTTTATCCCGTGAAAAAGGAGCAGAAAAGAAAGGGATGTGGGAAAACGCGGCTGTGCTCTTTAAGAGCTGGCTGCGAGCCTTGCTCCCTGCACCGCCCTCCTCTCTGCCCTCCTGGAATTGCCTCGAAATAACTGAAATGAAGTTGAGCGGCTCGCAGGCTGTCAGGTTTGCAGGACCTCCTTGGCAGTCAATTTAACCTCTGGGAACCGTTCGTTCTGCTGCCCGGAGCTGCTGAGTCAGCGCGGGCTGTGGGGGGCTGCCAGGGCCACCACCCCATCCCACTGAGGAGCACCCCACGACCTGGCTCCTGTGGGTGCCCGTGGGTGAACGAGGCACACTCTGCCTCCTCCTCACTGGTTTTGGAAGGGACGTTCACAGTGCTTTGACCCACGTGTGACCACGCTGTCACCGGGTGGAGAGGGGGGACACCCCGGGTGGCCACGTACGTGGCACGTCAAGCAGCTCCAGCTGTCCTCCGCTCCCTTTGGCATCCCGAGGGACCTTCCTGGAAATTGGAGCAGCCATTTCAGCCTCCCCTGGACTCCAAAAGAGTGAAACACCCCGGGCTGGCATGCTGCCTCCCTTTGGGACCCTCCTGTCTTTAGAAGAGCGGCTCCGGCTGCGGGTGGCATTGGATGACATTGGCAGGGCACGTGCGCGCAGGCAGCCGTGGCAGAGCGTCCCTCCTGCCCGGCTGGAGGCTCGCCACGCTTCGCACTGCAGAAGCTTTCTCTACAGTTGATAATTACTCGCCTCAGGAATAAATAATCAGGAGGTGGAGGCTACGGAGAAGCCGTTCGCAGAGAACGAGAGCGAAGAGCGCTTTGTCAGTGTCTCCTGCAGAGCCTCCACGTCGGGCTGGTGGGAGCCGAACAGCTCGGGAATGCTGTGCTCAGTAATTACCAACCACACCAGCATTGCTCTTTGGTTTTATTCTGCTTGATGGCAGTCATCTGCGAGAGCCTTGCTCAGCAGCCTCTCGCTCCGTGCTGCTCCTGGTTGCTTTCACACCTGGGACAGGGGATGGGAGCTGCCACAAAGCAGTGCGACCCGGAGAGATGCCATCCAGCATGAACACTGCGCCCTGAGAAATGCTACCCAGGCCTATAAATCCTCCAGACGAAGCCCAAAAGCCAGCTGCAGTGTAAGGCTGTCATCCAGAGGCTTCCCCTAGAAGTGTGTTTAAAGGAAGAGGAGTAAGAAACGTGTTTGCCACGGTTATGGCAGTGACCTTGAGGTGGAGGTCACCAAGACCTGGCTGCATTTCATGGTAGAGCCCTGTGTGAGGGGTGTGGAAATGAACCCAGGGTGGAAAAGTGAAGTGAACCCAGGATGGGAAAAGTCATTTCAAGGAGAGGCTTGCTGGTAGTGGGGGTTTAGGTGTTTGCAGGTATAGTTAGTTTCTGCTTCTGCTTTCACCAGATCATCTAAAGCCAAAGAAGTAAATGAAGCTACAGGAGTTCTGCATCTGTGCCGGTGGCTCTTTGCATCCAAATTTTGCAGCGAGTCAGGGCTGGGTCTCAATACGTCCTGCACCCGTGTTATCTGCAGGCTGCCTGTCCCTATTGCTCTCCTCCTCCATCAAGTCCTGCTGCCTGCATGCAGGCAAATAGCTCCGGGGACTGGGATAAGATTATTCCCAGGAAGGAGGCACGCAGACAGGACTCCTTTCTTGCAAAGCCAGCACTTTTTTTTCCTCTTTCTTTCATAGCTCCTTCGGTGCCTGCAATCAGGCTGGAAAAGTATGGGCCAGCACAGGCATGTGTGCAAAGTTTTAGTGCCACCGGAGCAGAGAGGTGTGTGGATGGAGAGCATTTTCTTTGTGTGCCTAAAATTCACATTTCTTTTATTTCTTTTTTTCATTCTTCATCTGACGGCAGCGGAGCTGCTGCCTGCAGACTGAGGTGTGCATTAACCTCCATTTGATTGCTGTACAGCAACTCTTCTTATCTTTGAAAATTAACCATTTCATAAGCAGCAAGGAGGTGTCTCGCAACGTGAGCGTAATGCACCAGGCATTGCACCAAAGACTGCAGAGTGCACCACTCTTTCAGTCAATGCTGAATCTTTGACACCTACAAGAAAAAGTATATTCCAGCCCTGTCAGATGTACCGAGCAATTATAAAAAATCATCTTTAAGAAGACATTATTTTCAGGATTTTTTTTTCCTTGTGAGAGGCAATATTTCAGAAAAATCCTCACCTTTTGTTATTCAGTGCCAGCTACAGTAAATTATATTTGTGCAGGTTCATTAGCACATCTATGTAAATGCTGCTGCCCTCCAGTAAAGTATCCTCAGACTTTAAGATGCAAAATGTTGTTAAGATACAGGATGAGGTAAAACAAAGGGAAGGCAGGCAAGGTGGTTTCTTTCCCTGCATTGACTGCGTGGATGTTAATGAGAGTCATCTCCATGTATAGGTCTAGCAGCTGGGTGCTGTATTTATTTTAATTGTAGATTTTTATTTTTATTTTTTTTCAAGGAGAAATCCAAATCCCATTTGTGCCCTCTTATGACACAACCCCTGCAAATTTGGTAAAAATCTATAGACAAAACATCTATACGCTTTCTAATTGCTCCCTTTCTAACACCAAATTAATGTGGGATGTTTTAGGGTGAGATACGAACTTTCCAGCTTCATCTCTTTTCCACTCCCATATTCTCCTCGCTGCCTGCTGTCGACTCCTTGTAGGTCATTTCAAGCAACATAAGCAAGACAAGCAAACAGCAAAATTGCAAGATGCAAATGCCCTTCATTTTTGGCTTTGAGTCAAAAAATAATAAGTTGACAATAACCCTGCCAGAATATGCAGCAAAGGTGACTGCATATTTCTTCCTGCTAGCGTGACAGTACAGGGGAGTTGGGCACCGGGAAGAGACAAGCCTGTGTTTCCCTGGACGCTGCAGCATGTGCCTCGTCTCAAGTTTTAAAGGTTTTTTCTGAATATAGCAGAAATGATTCCCTTCGGCCAGCAGCTCATTTCCCCCCATTCAGCAGAAAAAAAAAAAAAAAAAAAAAAAAAAAAAAAAAAAGAGGAAGGAAAAAAGCAGGTGATACACAGCTATGTTAAAATAACAGTATATGAAGCATAACATGTGTTGGTTTTTTTTGAAAAAGATGATGTGGATGTAGAGAAGAAATGTATTTTTGGGTGATTCCTCCAGTGAGGGAGGGAGGGCAACTGGGGCCCCTGAGCCTGCTCTGCCTCTGTCTCCCCACTGCACCCCAAAACACCACCCAGATGCCTGGCAGGTCCCCAGATACAGCAAAACAGGCTCCTCTATGCCAGCACCTGGCGTTTTGTACCCCAGATATCACCTTTTTCCCCATATCTTGTTTCTCAAAACTTTTTTTAGAAATTCAGTGGCTTTCATTAGCATCCTTGGAGCCTTGGAGCTCTGCGGGGAGCCACCTCCTCCCACCACTACCAGTCACTGCACCAAGGCTGATGGCTGGGCTGTCCCCTGGAACACCAACGGGGACGTCCCCATCCCATGTTGGGGACAGGCTAAAAGGCTGCATGAAACTCCTGGGCTCTTCGGAGGTCAAGATTTGGGACTCAGCAAACATCTCAAGACCTTGAGTTGAAAGCCTTGGGATGCTACTGTGTGCAAGAGGAATAAATGATGATGTCTGGGCATGGGGGGAGCTTCGTTTTCCAGAATCCCAGCTCTCATTTAGCTTAGGACCAACTCCAGAGCTGGAGGCTCTTCAATTCCAGCCAGGACGAGAGAGAGGAGAAGAATCCTGCAGTGAGCAGCACTTTGGGAGTTTGTGATAGATGCTGTCTACCTCATTACCGAGCAATGAAACTTTACTGTTCCCTCCGTTCTATTGATTTTTATGTCTCCAAAGCACGCTGGCGAATTCTGAAATGAATATCTGTCAGAGGGGGAGGACCGCTGCTGCTGATCTGCATCTCTGGAGAGAATGTCCATGCTCTAAGCCTGGGGCTGCCGTGTCTCTGCCAGGGCAGGACTTCCCCCGTGCCTCCCGGGGGGGCTGCAGGGGCCGTGCTGTGGGGTCAAGGTGGAGATTTGTCCTTTGAGCCCCGCTGCTTGCAGGCAGAGGGAAGGATGCACCCACGGAGCCATCAGTGAAGGTGGGGAGAGCTTCACCTCCACCTCGGGGCTGCAAATAGGCAGCGTTTTGGCCACGAGCCACACAATTCAGCGTGGTACTTCTGGAAGTAGCTTGCCTTGCAGGTCCGGGCTGCCTGCATGGGGCTGCAAGCTGTGCCTGGTGCGGTGCAGTGCCTGGCAGCTGCCCTCCGAGGACACCGGGGACCTTGCATCCCCTGGATGTGCTCCCTCGGTGCTCGTGTCCTCGGTGTGTGGCAGCCCTGCCCGCCGGGCTGGGTGACATGTGTTATTTGTTTTGGGCTTCTATACAGCCCCCGAGCGGGGGAGCATTTGCCCTGCAATCTATGTATGTATCTGGGAACTTCGCAATTAGTTAATATTTTATGCATAATTCATAAAATTATACCACACCACATTTTCTGGTAATAATTAGCTGACTCTGTACCTCTAATGAACTGCAGGTTCAGCTATGACAAATACAGAGGGGGACTCCAAGGGGTAGCAACACGCAGGCGCCTTTAAGCAAAGTTCAAGCAGCTCCTAAATTAACCAAAGCGAATCCCTGAAGATGCACTATTTATGCACTGAAGGAAGAAGGGAGGGCTCTTGTCTCACAAGCCTCATCAGCCATCGCAGCCCAGGAAGCAAGAGGGAGAAAAGAAGAGTTCGTCACCTTCTGCTGATTGCACTGCCCTGGGTAGGAACTAGCTCCCCGGGGTGGTGTGTGTGCAAACGTGGCCGTGGGGCTGCGAATGGCTTTGGAAGCAGGGTGGGCTTTTGCAGCTCAGGGAGATTTCTCCACTTTTCCTGCATTAGGATTATTGCATGGAGCTGTCACGGAAGCGATCCCTGCTGTGGCTGAAAATGGATGTGATTTGCACTGGGGTTCAAGCTTCAGTTGCAAACTCTCCTTATAATTCAGGTCCGAATCACAGGAAAACCAAACCCATTTGGGCTGCTTTGCTTTTTGTTGTTGTCGTTTTGAACAGAAGTGAACAGTTTTGTCAAAACACTTGTTTCCACAGCAATTCTCCTGCAGGTGGGTGCTCTTCAGCACAAAATCCCTTTGGGGCAAAACTGCCAATGGGGCAAAACTGCCAATAGGGCAAAACCAGCTCTGCTTTAGTAGTAGCTACACATCCAAAAGGTGAAAATCTGGCTGGTGGGTGGGCAGTGCCTGCACACAAGCTTTTTCCTTTACCCTCTGTCATCCAGGCTGTATAACTGGTGCAAACCCAGGAGTGAAGGCAGCACCCGCAGGCACTCACAGAACCCAGCCGCTGCCAGCTGCCAGGTGGGGACCTGTGCGTTGTGTGCACTCCTGGATGTCAATAAACGCAGAGCAGCGATCACAGGACAGGAGATCTCTTCTTTCCCTGCTCACCTGGCCATCCCAGCCACCCCAACACCATCCCACTGGCAGCCAGGCAGCATGATGCCGGGTGCTGCAGCATCTCCTGGGCACACACATCTCCTCCCAGCCCCTCACGGAGGTGGGCAGAAATGAGCTGCTCCCTGCAGTTGACCCCAGAAACAGGGAGATCTAATACACCGCTACCGGGAGTCTAAAATATTAAATTTTCCCTAGACAGCATGCTCCCGAAACGAGGAGGCAAGGCGAGCCCGTCCCACAGCAGGCAGGGCACACGGAGCCGCCGCTGGTAATTGACTTTAAGTGGAGGGTTGCAAACTGGTAAGTCTATTAACTTTATGTTCCTCCCTGACATTCTTAAAAAAATTAGATTTTCGACTCTGTCACAGGTACAAAAGGAGACACAGAGGAAAGCTCGGCATGTCAGGGGGTGAGCACATTAAGGCAGACGATGATGACACCTGTCTGGTTGAGTTTAGGCTGACAAAATTCAGCAGCGAGACCCGGGTGGAGGAAAGGGAATGGTTGGGAGAGGTGATGCTCGTGGGGCCCTCCTCACAAGCATACCTCATTTTTTTTAATTAGGTTATCGCTCAATTACGAATGCAGGGCTCTTTATTCCTGACAAGTTTTCCACAATCTTAATTTGATCTCATGTCAGAAGGGTACCTTCCTATGGTACCCGCGCCCAGCTAAGAGTTTAACTGGAGTAATAGCTGATTAAAAGGGGTTAATAGATACACCTCAAACAGAAGTAAATTAACAGGAGACGCTGTCTGTTGGCTAATGGGATCAGAACAGTATTTGTTTAGTTTATGAATGATTAATCTCCCTCTCTCGGCATTCCTCAGATGCTAATTGCACTTAGGGAGCCAGTGTTTGTTTTTGCAAGTGCTGGAGGTGGCAGAAGGAAGGCGATGCTTGGCCCAGGAGGACCCCGCTCCCCTCGTGTAATGGGCTTTTGGCAGTGCCGGGCTGCTGCTCCGGCCAAGGGCAGTGCCGGTAACACCATGGTAAACCAGACCTGACCCCAAATGTGTGAAGCTCTTGAATTAAATGTATTATTAAAGTCATTCAGAACATTTAATGAGGAAAAGATTAAAGCATTGAATGCGCTGAGTGCTGACACACCTTGTGCTCCCTAGCCTTGGGCACCACAGACCATGGGGGAGTTTCACATCACAAAAATATTTGGATTTTTCCCTGCAAAAGTACTCCAGACTGATCAGAGAAGAGCTGAAAGGAAGGCCAGAGGAAGGAAAGCGCTTTCTCAAGGCACTTTTGCACCTAAAAATTCAAAGTAGGAGCCCCGAAGTATTTGTCAGAGGCGCTGGGAGGAGGCGGTAGTTGCCTGGAAGCAGCTACAGATGCAGGGCTCACTCCAGCTGCTGCTACATTGCTGAGAGGTGACCAAATCATTTTTCTCTCTGCAATCTTGTCAGCATTTTAATAGTCCATTATCTTTGTACCTAACAACACAAATGTTCTACCTGAGCCGTACTGTGAATTTACTAGCTAACAAACCATCTTAAGCACCCCCCTCAAAAAAAAAAACACATCAACAACAACAAAAAACAACCAATCAAAAAAAAAAAAAAAAGATTCAGGCACGTATCAATGCACATGTTTAGCAGTTTGCAAGAGGCTCATTGAGATTGAAGCCAAGAGCAGCAGCTTTTGAAGGCAGGTCCTGTCCTGAATACAGCATCCTTGCAACGATGGGTCAAGCTGTCTTTGAAGCTATGGCAGTTGCTTGCAGAGATCAAGGTACTGTTATCTCCAAATTAAAGCTGTGATAAAGGCCAGTCCTTTGTTCAGTTTATTTTTAAAGGTCCCAGCTGATGGGGGGTATTTCTTTTTGAATGAATAGGGCTCATGAGAAAAGTTCAGTGAATGAAGGTTGGGGTACCCAATCTGTCCATCGTTTTCAGCAACTTGACTTTGCCATGGGATGGGTATTTGAAAGACACAAGAAACATTGGGAAGACCAAGCCAATACCACTTCTGCCCTAGATCTTTTTTTTTTTTTTTTTTTTTTTTTTTTTTAAAATGTTTGGGATGAATGGGAGTGATCTGAGGAGAATCTTGTTTTAATCTCAAAATTCTGCTGCTACTGAAATTGCACACTAAGAGACAGGATGCTCATTTACTATTCTCCATAAATAAAGCCATTTTGTGCTGTTCAGGTATTTCATTCATCACTGCATCATATATAGAAAGCCTGAGATGAATAAAATCTTGTGAGAGAAGAGGAGGAGATGCAGTCTTCCTTATGGATTATTCTTCAGTCACTGAAGTCATTCGTTTTCTCTGCTGGCTTTCCACAAATGTGGAAAACAAACCGTATAGCAGGGGGCGTGAATTCTGCTTTTTGCCAAACAGCATTGGAATAAATTCCCTATTAGGGGAGTCACCTAAAAACATTGCTTTAGATAATAAATTATTGAATTATTGACAGCTTGGGCGAGAGTTTAAGCATTGCTCAGAGCTGGAATACAGGAGCAGAAAGGAAGTGGGAAGCACCTGAGCATGTATTAAACGTCCCCATGTGCCACCTTCCTGAGCCATTTGGTCCCCAAAGCTATGAGCGTTTGTTATGCAAACCAATCTCCAGCTGCGATTTCTTGAGAGCTTGTGGCAAAATTGCTGGCCACGGGGTTAATAAACTCGACGAGCTGCTTAGGAGCATGGGGAGGATGCACAGACAAGCTGCCCAGCCTGCTCTGCCTGCCCCTCCAGCCACAGGGACACATGGAGGAGGCTTTGTGCCCAGAGGGACGTGGGTTATTAGAGGTATAAGCACACGTGGATACACGTATGTGCTGAACCCATCTTCAGAAACTATCTGCAACACTTCAGAAACACTGAAGGCCTTGCCTGCAACCAAATCAGCCTTTTGTACAGCCCCGAACAACTCCCCCAGCAGCAATATGAAAATATTCTGGCTTTTGCTGGCTCTTACAGCTGCAGGTAGCTGCCTGCTGTGATTTCCAGAAGTGTTTAGGCCTGTAAGCGCCTCGTTCCCAGCCCCAATGCCACCAGGTGTCTGCTAGCATCATTAGGCACCTAATTGCCTCTGACACCCGGCTCTGCAGAGCATCGCTCCCAGCCAGCCACGATGCAGCTCCGGGTACTCAGCAGGCTTCTCCTTGCCTCAGTTTCCCCTTGTGGCAATTAAATTATTTGCATGCCTTTGGGAAGACCTTTGAGATCTCTTTCTGTCAGAGAAAGGTGGGACTGAAGGGCCGATGGTTGCAGTTATTGCTAAAATATCCCTCTACCTGCTAACCCAGACTGCAGGGTGGCACCGACTCTAAAGAACTGGGAGAAGGGTTAAAAACACATCCTGGCAGAGGATGGCAGGAGCTGCTCTTTGGCTGTCGGAGTTCCTGATGTGTCCTTGCACAGATGGGCAAGAAGCAGAGGAAGGTTTTGCTCCTTGTGCAGTGACAAACAGCCTGGCCAGGTAACAAATTCCAGGCTGGAACATGCCTCCTCAGCAGCCCGGTGTGTGATTGCAGTGGGCATTGCGTTAATTCAGGAAATGTCATTTTAAAATTGCTTTAACACTTCACTGGGAGCGCGAGGCTGCAGCCTCAACAGCAAGCACTGCTGGCAGGCAGCTGAAGGGACTCACGGCAGGGATGCTCCGGGGCTCTGCTGCTCAGCCCTCCGGTGACGTGTGCGGGGACGGACCCAGCAGCAGGGAGAAGGGACTGAGTCAGGTGTGATTTAAACACATTCACACTCTGAGCACAGAGCACGCTGCGTGCAGTCATGGAAAAACCACACAGGCGTGCAGCTTTGCCACGGGAAGGTCCTCCTGCTGGACTCTTTGCTGCGGAGTCCCGAATTGCACCTGTGTGCGTGCTGCAGGGCAGTGCATCCAGAAGTGCCAGGTGGAAGCCGTGCCCAGGGCAGCAGCAGTATTTAGGGGGCAGCACAAGCTCTGTGACACTCTTAATCTTGTTCATCTGCCACCACAGACCCCTGGACATGGGGTGAGCTGTCCCTGCTGTCCCCAGCTGCTGAATGCCACCAGGCTGCAGCGTGTTCACACGTCGGATGTGCCTGCAACGAGCACCCGCTTCTCACCCTCCAGGCCTGCGTGCTCCTGCTCAGATCTGCTGACTTCAGCAATAAAATACGTATATTACTTCAGTTTGTTCCTGGGAGCGCAGCACAGCCAGCACAGCAGCGGGCTGGGGGCAGATTTTGGGCTGCCTCCTCTCCCATCACCATGTCCCTCAGATGGGACGAGCTGCGGCCCCTCTGCAGGTGAGCTGCTGGTCAGGAAAAAAGCAAGCAGAGAAAAGCACAAACAGAAAGAAACAGAACCTTTTTTTCCTGATTTTTTATTTTATTTATTTATTTTTTATTATTATTTTTTTATTTTTAACCTGGAAAATGAACTAGAGGCTACGAGCCCAGAGTCCCACAAGGGCAGTAATGGCAAGTCACTTTTCGGAGTGCAATCGCTCTCGGAGAGACAAATATCTGCAGCACGTCTGCATGGGCAGGATTCGTGCCCATGAGCTGCCAGCTTCCTCCAGCCCCTCTGAGCCATCCAAAGGATTTGAGAGACCTTGGCACAAGCTGCTGATTGCCCCTCATTGTATTGCGTTTTATTTTTATTTTTTTATCTTGAGCAGACCCTGCTCTTGGCAATCATCTGCTCTTTATTCTAATATGTCTCTTAACAGGCAGGAGACTGTGTCGATCTCCACACGACGTGTCTATCATCTTAGTCCAGGCATTTTAATTTACACTGCAGTAAAAAATTTGGCACCCAACGTTTTCTACTTTTCCCACAACAGGGGGCTGAGCCAAAGGCTCGACTCATGTCCCTCTTCCATTTGGGGGGGTGCGCCTGGAAGAAGGACATTAGAGAGAAAAAGCCCCGAACAGGGATGTCAGTTTTTAATCAAGTTTTTAATCCCATGCCTGAGATTGTGTTGCTGGTATGACTCTGCTAAGTGGATGTCTGTCTGTCTGTCCAGCTTCACAGCACGGAGTATAGACGATCTGTCCTGAAGCATTGACTATTTCATTCCATCAGTTGAAAACACGGGATGCTTTGCCTGAGGAGGTTGCAGGGGTGTGGAGAAGTTTCCCAGCCCCTTTGGTAGCCTCAGAGCTGGACTGGGATGAGGAGAGGGGTGGGATGTGGAGCTCTACGAGGTCCCAGCCCCCTGCCCTTCTCCCCTGGGCTTGGGAGCGAGGCGCAGCCCCACGCCGAGCTCGGGAACGAGCCAACGAGGGGACTCCTCTGTGCTGCAATGCAGGGCTGAGTGCAGGTTGCAGAGAGCGAAGGACGTACAGACACTGCAGAAACAGGTCCAAAGGCTGGAGGCAAGCAGCAAATCCGGCCCCGGCGCCGCTCTCCCTTCTGTCTCCCTTGGGCTGCTTCCATTTGAAGCCATCCGTAAAGGAGCAACCGGCAAAGGGTACCTCGGGCACCAGCACATTTAGGATGTGGAGGGGCACGAGTGCAACTGAAATAGGGCAGGAGCACCTCGCTCGGGTGCCAGGACTGATCTGCACAGTGCCGTGTTGCTGAGCTAATGCTTTGGCAAAAGGCTGGAGCCAATTCATCACTGTTTGTCCCCAAAACAGCTGCTGCCTTTGCCAGATTATGTCCGGAGGGCATCACCTCTTCTTTCCTCCAGGTCCTTCCTGCGCTGCCTTCTGGGGAGGTGGCACTGATACAGCTGGGCACGGGGAAAGTACACCAGCAGGAGTACATCGACACAAAACTCTGAAAAAACTTTGGAAAAGAGAAAAAGAAAAGAAAGAGTAAGGCAGTTTTCTTTCTCTCTCCTCTTGTATATTTATAACCCACATTTTTTCCAATATAAAAGAAGGAAAGGACAAAAAAAAAAGAAACAAAAATCCATTGCAAGTGGAGCTACAACAGCCTTTCCTTGTCCTTTATGGGTGAGCATTGTCCCCATGAATCACAAAGGATATTTTTGTTTTGTTATGGACACAAAGTCCTCCAAATTAGAAGAGGCAAAAGGCCAAAAAGAACTGATATCAAAATTTCCAGGCAGGAGGCTGTGCTTCCAGCCCCTCTTTCCTGATCTCACTCTTGATCCTTGCTGGTGGCTCCATTCACTCCTGTACCGCACAGGCTCACGATGCAAAGACTTCTTCCTGCTTTAACTGAGCAAACACCTTGACCATAAACCAGCCTGGTGTTGTTCTGCAGACCGTCTCCAGCACCTGCATGCCACCAGCCTTGGAAATTTAAAAGATGAGCACACCTTCAGGAGATGGTGTGTGAAAAGACAGGCAGTGAAGTCACGGAGGATGTATGTTTGTAGTCGTATGGAGAGATGGGGAAACAACCAGCCTCGAGCTGGGAGTAGGGGGAATAACGTGAAGAATTGCAGACAGTTCGGCAGGTTGCACGCTGGCAGTTCCTCAAGGACATGAAACAAAGGATCTGTGGCTGTGTTGGTACTAGGATGGAGGGTAATGGATAGTGGGCAGGGAGGCACGGCACTGCAGCTGGAAGGAGATGCCAAAATCCACCCCATCAGGCTGCCCTTTGGGAAACGTCATCCCTTCATTATTCACTTCTTGTTTGCTGTCCTGATGAGGCATGGGGCATCCGTGGGAGCGGTGGGGGAAGCAGGTGAGAAGTTTGGAGCAAAAGTCCGAGGAACACGGAGAGGATGCTTCTGCTCACTGGGAACTGGGCTTCCTCCAGCCATGCTCCCTGGGGAGACAGAAGCTGGGACCAGCATCGAGGAACCTCAGTGCTATGAGCACAAGGGAGGCAGCAAGGCGATGGGCAAAAAATAAGCCACGATAAATATTTCAAGGCCCGCACAACTCATGACAGCTGTAACAAGCGTATATCAAAAGCTCCCACAAACCCAGGAAATTTCATTAAGAAGCCCACACTGCCTGGACACATATGGAATTATGATGCTCCTCATCCTTTCCCGTGTCAAAATCCCCCAAGCCTCAGCTACCTTAAAAAGCTGTTTGTAACAGATCTGAGAGTTTACATCTTCTTAATGCTACCATATAGGGCACGTTCAGCTGGCTATATTTGACTGATATAGTGCATTCTTTATGGTGATCATTCCTTGATTAAAAAAAATATTTTTTATGTGTCAGGCGCTTTCTGTCACTATCTGCCGTAAATCAAATTGTCACAGGGATGGTAATAGCACATGAGGTGTTTGTGCTCCTAAGCACCACATGCAAACGGGTTTGCAGCATCATTGCAGCCATGCTCGGACACAGATGTCCCTGGAGTGCAGCAGGGCTCGGGCACACCGTGGGGTACAGGGACACTCCAACCATCCCTTGTGCCACCAGGGTCACAATCACGTCCTGGCACTGGGGGTGAGGGCTGAGCCCTGTGCCAGCTGCTCAGGGCAGATGTCCCAAAACCACAGATAGAAACCACAGAGAAATATCTAAAATACCCAGGCATTGCAAGGGTGCTGCAGGACACGGCTGGAGATGAATTAACCCGTGAATATCTCGGTGTATTTTAATATGAAAAAACCTTTTCTCCTCTTGCAGTGATAGGCAGAGTCCCACAAAGTGCTGCTGAAGTTGCTTCTCTCCCTTCTATTTCGTGCTCCCAGAACCGCTGCTTTGCAACCACCCCGTGTTTCTCGCACCGTGGAATATTCTGCACAGAAGTAAAATTTCCTGGCTGGGGATGCCGGGACAAGCTGTCTGTGCTGCGGGAACCCGAGCTGCAGCCGGCCTCGCAGGCCATCAATCTCCCACTCCTCACTTTCAGAGCTTCTCAAATTTCAGCCTGGCATCTCCGATCGTAAGTCTACTTCACCATTTTAATAGCACTAAATGGAATCTGTGTTACTGCCCTTATCTGCTCTCTATGTCTTCCGGGTCATACATGCTTAGTTTACTGTCAGAGACAAGTTTTTACTGCTGTCAGCACTGCGGAGCCGCGGTACCTGCAGAGCAGCAGGCTGCGTGCTCGGCTCTGCCTTGCTCATTGTCAAGAAAATTACCACCCGCAATCTGATTCCCGAATATTTGTCTTGCGGTGGCTTAATTGGTGCCATCAATGTAATACTGGAGAAAAAACACTACGCAGTGCAAAAGGAAAAGCGATGTTATCTATTTACAATCCTTTTGTGCAGCGGTAATAATAATTAACATAACAACAATGACTAATAATTAGAATTGCCTGCATTAAGTTAAGGAGATGATTTTGTTTTCCTTCATGCGCAGGCATATCTGGGCTCATTTTCCTCCTGTCTGTGGGGAAAAGAAGTGTGAGAAGTCCACAAGCAGGCCAAAAGTGTCTGAACAGGGGGATGCAGGGGCTGCAGCTGCACCCCCAGCCCCTTGTGCACTGCTGGCAGAGGTGGCCCGGGGCACACACATGGTTTTTGGCGCTCCTGTGCAGGATGCCAGGGCTGGGTGTGCTTACTCACCTCTGTATGGCCCCTGAGAGCCCTGGTCAGCTGTCTTTAAAATCATCCAAGGCAGAACAATGCAGGTGGAGATGCTAAAAGACACAGAAAAGATGCACACGTGGCTTCGTTTTCACACCCCTTCACTCTGAGCCCTGCAGGCTGGATCTGCAGTTCCAGCAGCAAAGAAAAACCTTTGTCAAATTAATAGATTTAGAAGTAGAAAACACCCGCTGAGGGTCTGGGCACACTCTGGGGATCACCCACTCGGGTTTTGCACCAGCAGCAGTGACGGCGTTATTTTTGCTTTACGCCAGCACGAATAAGGGCAAGATCTGGAAGATAAGGACAAAGTTTTACTGCCTCTCTTCCCTTATTGTACCCTCACTGATGCTCTGGAGGCACCGTGGGGGCACCCAGCACCCCGGGCAGCCCGTGCCGGTGGGCAGGCAGCGCCCGCAGCCCGCTGCCGGGGCTCCCTCTGGCACGCCGGCAGCCGCGGGGCCGGAGAAGTGATCAGCTGTTTATGAAAGGATCGTTTATTAAATCCCGTTTGGCTAAAGTAATTCCTGCCAGCGTGAAGGTACAACAAATTACAAATGAATAATCCCTCCTGCCATTGGCAGGGGAGAGAGACCGCGCTCCCCGCCTGCACCGTGGCTATATTTAGCCCAGATACAGTAAATGTATTCCTATATGGAAACCGCTCTCCCCGAAGATCTCTTTTTGTGACTGCTGGGAGGGACTGCAGAGCAGTTGGATGCATTATTGGGGCGGCTGCTGCTCCAGGACACACGTAGTGGGCACGGAGTTGCTGTAAACTGAAAAGCAGGGGGCAGATTTCAAGCCCGGCTGCCCCTGAGCAGGGATAAATCCGGCTGCTGGAACAGCTGTGCCTCACCGAGGGTCAACCCTGCTTTGCAGTGGTCTAGTTACAAGCACGTCAATCCCGCTACACCCAGCACAGGACCTTAATATAACTTTTAAATCACTGCAGAATGAACTTTGCATTTTATTTCCTCGGACTGTGAAAAAATACATCGCTCTCTCGTGCCCTGGGATAGGGCACAGAGACAGCTATTTATATCATTTCCAGCAAAACACCCTGTGAAACATAAAGTAAACTGGAAAATCAATAATTATTATTATTACAGTGACTGCAGGCCTCCGGTGTGGGGGGCACTGCACATCCCCACCACGGGAACCAGCCCCTCGCAGAGCACTTACAGCTCTTCTGCATGGAAAGCAAAGAAAGCAACAGGGAAACTGAGGCCAGAACCTACTCCTAAAGAGATTTATGGTATGGCAAAAATGTTCATCCTCACTGATTGAGTGTCCCAACAGGGAAGGAGGGCACCCGAGCCAAGGGGAACATCTCCACAGTCCTCAAAGGGGCACCAGGGCTCTGCAAAGCACTGCAGGGCTGACGTCTTTTTGGGGCTGAGTGGTTTAGGCAGGGATATAAAGCTGCACAGCTAATGCAGTGCTCTGGCCTGTTTTTGGGGCAGGATTTTCTGCCATGCCTCCAGGTTTGCCCTCCCCAGCCCTTCCCTGTCTGATGGAGGAGACAAATGTCATGGTTGCTGCTTGGGCTGGTTTCATCCAGGTGGGCTTGCTGTGCTGCACCGGTGCAAAACCTCCTGACAGACGGACAAGACAGCTCCTTGACGGACAGGGAAGAAAGAGGACATGGGCTGGGATGTGCCTAGGACAGCAGTCAGCGTGGCTCTGAGCACACTAATGCTTACCGTGCTCTGAAAGCACCTATCTATGCATCTCACCCCACCTCCCGAGCAGCTTTTGGGTAAAAGGAACCACTGGCGTGAAAACCCAAGGGAATTTCAAGGCTCATGGCACTCGCATGTTGCTTTTAGATCAATCTCTATTTTGGCAGCAGCACTGCAGGAAAAACACATTGCCCTGCTTCTTGTACAACCAGCATCCGTCCTCACTGCAGCAGTGGGCTCAGGAGGAAGATGAGCTTGGTGAGGATGAGTTCATTTTCTTCCCTCCCTCCTTTCCCCGGAGCTCTGGCTGGCATTGCGATGGGCTGGGTGCGCGAGCCACCCCTCGCCCAGCTTTATTTTTAGTTTGTGCCCAGAAGGCAGATAATGGCGATTGATGTGCTTTTTCCTCCAGGTTTAGGTTTCCTGTCAGCTGAGCCGCAGATAAACCATAAACACGAAGAACAAACAAACAATTAGCCTCCCTCGGACCCAGGCGCAGAGGCACTCCGCTCAGGTTTATAGCCCTTTTCCAGCTTTACTGCCAAGATAAATCTTTCACCACCCGCTGCCCAATCAACCCCAATACAGGAAAAAAAAAAAAAAGGTGCTTATTTATTTATTTATTTATTTATTTATTTTACAGTAGATGTTTGATTTGTTATCGTTAGGAAACATTAAAACAAGGGTGCAAACAGATACATGGGCACTGACATGTAAATTATATATCGATCCGGAGGATGCGACGGATTAATTCTTCCTGGTGTGGGACCAGACAAGAGGCAGAGCAGCCTCTGCTTCCTCTGAGATGTGGTTTCAGCTGCTCTTGGACCAATATCTGCAGCATCCTTTGGCTTCATGTACACGTTAGAGTGCTATTTTACATGCTGAAGGGTGCACGAAGCCAAAGGATGCTGTGAAGCCAAAGGATGATGCCTTGCACTAGCTCTGATGCCTGGCTGCCATTAATTTTTGCAAAGAAAGTCTTTCTTTCTTTCTTTCTTTCTTTCTTTCTTTCTTTCTTTCTTTCTTTCTTTCTTTCTTTCTTTCTTTCTTTCTTTCTTTCTTTCTTTCTTTCTTTCTTTCTTTCTTTCTTTCTCTCTCTCTCTCTCTCTCTCTCTCTCTTTCTCTCTCTCTCTTTCTCTCTCTCTCTCTTCTCTTTTCTTTTTTTTTTTTTTTTTTTTTTTTTTTCAAGCAAAGAAGGAAAATAATCACAAATTGCATCACCAGCACTGTTTGCTCAGGCAGCTTTGAGTGCCAGCACTCTCATGGGGTCTGCTTGTATGGGATTACTGGGCTGCTCGGAGGAGCCCCGTCCAATGCCTAGCTCAGGATAAAAAGGATCCAAGAACAGGGAAGAGGCATCCATCTCTGGCTGCCTCTTCATTACCCACATTTATTTTCTAAGCAGAAGAAAATTAAGATAAATCTGTTTGGGAGCGTGTTTGTTTGTTTGTTTGCCTTCCTGTCATTTCCATTTATTTGCTCTGGTAGGTTTGTTGGTCTCTGGTGGTATTTTTGAGCAGTCCGTCATGCTCAAGGGAGAAGGTTAGCTTGGCCTTTTTCAGTTAGAGGAGCAGGAGGGATTATTCCAAATCAGCCAGGGGTTGGGAGAGATTTAATCCAAGTTATGGGTGGACGGGTGCCATCCATGGATGGCCCTAGGAGCCTGCCTTGCTGCTTGTGCTTGCTGTGCAAAAAACAGGCAGAGAAAATGCAGAGGAATAATAAAAGCAAGAGGTTGTGTTCATACAGAGACTGGTGAGATGGTGAAGGGGGTGTGCTCCATCCCACTCCAAGGGAGCCCAGCACAGCAGCTCCAGTCCCTCGTCCCATCACACAGAGGGCATGAAACACTCCCAGCCCCAGAGGAGATATTTCTGCCTTCCCCTCATGGCATTGCTGGTGCATCAGTGCCATAAATGGCTGATTCAGTTTTGGTGGTAAATTACCCACGGATTTTTGTTTTAAACATATGACCGTGAATTTTGTCAAAACTCTGTGTGGCAGCTTCATTTTGTGTCTTTATTGTCCAGCGAGGGAGAGCTGGGAGTGCTAAATTAATTTCCGTGCTGAGACCAATAAATTCAGTTCTCCTGCTGTAAAAGATACATTAATTTTGCTACATTCCCTTTTTTTAATAGGCACAAAGCCACCTGGATAAATACAGGATGCACACAGAGAGCAGCCATGGACCTGGGCACAGGCCGTCATCTAAAATTAAGAAGTTGGATGCCAACAGCATGGTTTCTGACAGGGGATTTCACTTTCTTTTGACTTTGTTTTTCAGCATTTTTTATGTGAGGTGAGGGAAAATGATAGGCTGTAATAATCTCCTCAGCCTTAAAGGCATGAAAAGGAGGTGAAGGATATTCTCTGGGTTTAAAGTACACAGGGATTTTATGCTTAATGCCAAATATTTTGGTTTTGATAAATAAAGGAAGTGTTATCCTTGTGTGCCATGTACCATGGGGCTGTTCACTGGCAGTGGACAAACCTGTGCTCTGAGCTATTTTTAACAAGTTTCACCCAGGCAAATGGGATGTGAGCCCTGTTTCCTGCAGGGAGCCTGGGTCTGGGGCACAGCTCATTGTTCCCACAACGTCTCCTCATACTGCAGGCAGTAGGCAGGCAGCTCTGGCCCCAGCTTAGCTGTGGTTCTGTACACGAAGATCTGTTTTTAGTGGGCTCATCGCAAAATCTTGCTTCTGCTGAAAGTGGAAAGTAGGAAATCCCAGGCTAGTGGCTGCCCAAGGGACGAGTCCCTTCAAGGTCACCAAGGGAAGAGCTCTGTGTTTGGAGGAGGCTCCCAGTGCTGGTTTTCCAGTTGTTTCTCCAGCCTGGTTCTGATCTGGAGGGGGTCTTGGTGTCACCTGTCCAGAAGAAGTCAGGAGCTGGCATAATGAAGATATATTGGACAAGTTTCTGGATGAAGAGCTGTGTTGTTCGTTAGTTCCTGAGTCTGAAATCAAACCCAGAGGCCTCTGGAGGCTTGCAGAAGCGAGGATGGGCACTGATGCCAAATGAAGGCTGAAAGAGCTCCGTGTCCACAAGAATCCTGCTCACGGCAGCACGTCCCCATTTCTTAGATGGATCTCTGTCCTGTGCTGTCTAGCCAGCTCATAGATTTCCTGCCAAATTCTCCTTGCTGTGCTATTACCTCATCCCTCCGACACTCTGCTTGTCCAATTTGACCATTTTTCTGGCATGTGGAGGGTGAAGTCTCCGAGACAAGGACTTCATGTCCACTGCAGCTCCGTGTCGTCTCCTTGCCCAACCAAAGCACGGCGTGGATGGGTGAACCTGTGCTCCTGCAGAGATTTCCCTGCAGAGACCCCAGAGAATACATTTCTGTATCAGCCCCAGCTGGTTTGGGGCAGGCAGAGTGAACAGGGGGCAGTGCTGGAGTTTGTCGAACGCAATTGGAGAAAATCAATAGGAGAAAAGATACAGCCATATTTCCTTAAAGCTAATAAAGCGGCCTCATCAGCGGCCAGAAGGAGCAAAGCAAAGCAAGGAAGTCAGGAAAAACCCTCCAGACCCACTAGCCTTTGTGCAGCAGAGAGCAGACGTCGGAGGCAGTGCATGTAAATCGCCATGCAAATGAGGCTGGGGAAGCTATAACGAATTAAAGTCACCACCGAGCCTTCTGATGCAGCCCCAGGGCTAGAGAGGAGTATTTCACTCTACGTGAGCATCCGGAGCTCAGGCACAAACTGTGCTTGCAAGAAACAGAATAAAAGGGGCAATTTAAGACAAGGGTGGCCATAAGTAGCAGATGAGAAAACACAATAAAAAGGAAGATTTCTTGCCCTGCAAGTGAATCCATTTACTTCAAAGGTACTACATTTCTGTGATACAATGGTGTAACATTTTTATTGGGGACTAATTGAGCCAGTGATATAATTACGACAGTAAATTAAGGACTGAAGTATACTTTGAATTTAGGAATAAATTCGTAAATACTTCCTTATCAGTGGCATGTAGGAAAATGGCCAGACTGATTTAGCAAGGAGGAATACTTACATATTGGCCATCTCAAGAAAATGATGAGCCTTCTTTCCATATAAAAATGAGTGATACACTAACTGCTTTGACTGCAGCCCTTTTATTCACTGCTCATTACAGTCAGTTTTACTAGTGGGTTAATAAAATTTAATTAATACTTAATTAAGGCTTACAACCAAGTATATCCGTTTTGATTACTTTGTCATCGCAGTGTTTACATAAATGCGCAAACCACAGGCCAAAACCAATCTGTCTTCGTGGGTGCTGATGCCTGCTGTTTGCCCAGAAATGGTTTGTAGATCCAGGTTCCTCCCTGGCAGCAACGGGATGACCTTGGCAAAGGCACACGTAGCCGCAGCCACCAGCACTCAGGGCACCCTCACGACTGGTCTGTGCACCCAAAACAGCTCTCAGCTCAAAGCTGCCTCCTCTCCCAGCTCATCCACCTTCAAACCACCAGTGTGGGTACAGGCTGAAAGTGTGGGTACAGGAAGAAAAACTGCCTGGGGAAGGAGTGTAGGATGGTCAGAAAAGTCCTCCTTGGAAGGGCAGGCTATGCATGGGTCTTTTTGCCTGCCAGGCTGAAGCAGAGCTCCTCAAAACCCTGCTTCTCTCCCATGTGGCTTTCCTTGCTGGTTCCAGCCATGCCCACTCAAACCATCACGTCGCCATCAGGCAATCTACTGGTCAGGAAAATAAAAAGACAATCAACCATGTAGCCAGAAATGCTTTCAGTCAGTTCTTCCTCTCCAAGTTGCTATGCAGATAATTACCTTCCAGGTGATCCTCAAATCATCCTAAATCCAATTCCAGCTCTTCCACTGGGGTAAGTTTTTTTACAGTTCAGTGACAGTCTGAGTGTCTTCTATGTTGAAGGAAGTCTCATCCACATGTATACCCAGCAGAAACTGGATATTAGAGAGGAGAAAAGCCCTTGAATAATGTGTTTAATGCAGAAAATGCCATCGAACTGTTTTTTACGGAAGTCTATCCCTCAGAAACTGCTGACTTCTCTTTTATTATATTTAGCAATACAAATAGCTGAGGACTGTGTTTGGGCCCATTGCAGATAAAGTGCTGGAAAGACAGTCGTGGAGTGAAGGGACATTTATTTCCCTTACTGAGATCTGCGCTGTGCTGCCACAGCTGGTGAATCTTATCTCTCCGGCTTTTCTCGGGAATAAAGCATTTAGCCTTTGTAGCTGGCTCTTGTTACAAGGAGGCTAAGAGAAGATTCAATTATGTGCCACAGCACGGGGAGAGGGAGTGAGTAACAACTGAGTCCTGATGCACAGGGAAGAAAGTCAGGCAGTAATCACAGATTCTCTGAACTGCACACTGGAGACCTGGCTGACCACAAAAATGTCAATCTAGAGAGAAAAAGAAAGACGAGAGCCTAGAATACCCTCCAAGACAGACGTGAGCCTGGACTGGCTTGCCTGCAGATGTACCATTGCGTGCTATCAAGATCTCTCTAGTGTTTCTCCTTGGAAGAGTTTCCAGATGGAGAAATATTGCCCTCCCCAGAGACTCCCCCAGGAAACCAAAGCAAGAGAGCAATGAACTGCTTTTCCTCAAGGAAGACAATGTAGAGCACTACTAGCAGAGCCTTGGAGTTTACTATTATACCTGCAACAATTATTAATCTCCTTCTTATATCCTTGCAAACCTTGGTCGAGACGAGGGGACCATATTGCAGGCACACGGCCCATTAGGCACTTTTACACCCTTCTGCCTGGACCTGGCAGTGTTATATTCTGGCCAAATTTGGCCAAATATGGTGCCAGTCTCTCAATACCTGCTTGCTGCCAGCACCCTGTGCCCACTCGGCCTCACCTCCGCCTCCAGTTAGCTGCTGGCAGACCCAAATGCAGGGCAGCCTGCCGGGTGTTCATCCAAGGCTCATTTATCTCTCATGAAAGTACATGACGTATCAAGCGTTTTGTCTTGATTAACGATGCTAATTAAGCTAATGGATTTGAGTAATTTTACAATTGATATTTTTATGTAATTTTGTTTTTGCTCTGCAGTAGCCAGAACTTGCTGCCCTGTCAGCTTCTCTCCATCATTATGTGCAGGCATCGTCTTTAAGGTCATACAAATAAACAAAGCGAGAAAGCTCTTCGCTCCCATCCCGGCGCTCCCCCTGCCACCCATGGCATGTTCACAGGCCATGCTACAAAGCATATTTCAAAAGCAGGGAGTGGAGATGCTGAAAACAATATTCCAGTTGAGAAAAAAAAATGGATTTGGAGTCAGGATGTTAGGCTGGGCTCTTAGTAACCCGGCTCCTCATCCCAACTTACAAGTTTCTTGGGGTCCCAAGAAGAAGCCACTCTGTTCTCCATCTGTGAATTGGACAAACTAGGTAGACCATGAGCTTTCTGTGGATGACTTTTATGCCCTGTAGGCACAGATGTGTAACACAGAGGGATGCTGAGCTACATGTAAGCCTTAGGGTTAAATACCTGAGGTATAGGCCAAGTAGATCAAATGGTGTTGGAGAAGCTCTTTGGGTGGCACCAGTGCTCCTTGCACATCTAGGAGCAAAGGGCAGGAATTAGGCTGGCAGTTTTGTAGTTGCATACACTGAGGAAGCTTTAAAAATCTTTTCATTCAAAGCCTGGATCCCCAGCGGGGGAATTTGTGTGCCTATATTTGTTTGCAGGACACCATCAGCCAGAGAGCCATGTAACTACTGACCATGTAATTACACTGTAAGGAGAGGTCCAGGTGTTGACAGGGCAAATAAAATACCAGGTTATTTTTTCCCCTCTGCAAGGGAGAGGGCTATCATGAGATCTTATGGCTGCAAATTATGTAGTAATTATGGCTTCAATAAGCAGGCAACTTCCAATATTGTTACCGAGTGATTGTCAGGGACTGCTACGTGCTGTGTCTGCACGAGTCACGGTTCTGCCCCTCAGGAGGAGAAATGCTGAACTTATTCCTGTAGTCCTGGGGATATTAGTGCCTCATACTTCTCAACAGCATGGATCTTTGACAACCATCCTGGTCTCTGGCTTCAAACTCCTGGGAGTGCCTTGGTATGATGGTCTTGAAGGAACCAAGCAAGGAGCCAAGAGCAAGAAAATCCCTGCCCAGCCTTACTCAGCACCCTGTGAAAACAGTAATGCATATGCACAGCTCAGCTGGTTGCACTGGGTATTACCTGTAAGCCTAGGCCAAATTTGTATAAATTTCTTCTCTGTCATAGTGAGCATGCTTGCAAGACATGGCACACCTGAAAATGAGAAGACTGTGTGTGGGTGAGGAAAAGAAATGAGTGATGATTTGGGGGGTTCACATACTTCAGGTCTGGTGCTTAGACTGAAACTGCATTTGCTTACTCACAAGTTTAGTAAAGCTAAAAACCAGGTCAATAGGTAAACAAGTAAGGAGCTAAGAGGCATCAGCAAGTATGCCCTGCTCTGCTTGAGGACCCTGAGAAGGAAATTAAAGGAAGGAAGTGAAAGCATTGCATTTGCCTGAACTGCAGCAAATTGTGCTGTGGAAAGGCAATGATATCACTTGAAGAGCTACAAGGAGCCCAGCTCTCTCTCCAAGCAGAGCCACATACTTTCCTTAAACTCTACAGCTTTTAATTCAAATTTTAATTATTATTCCTTATCATGCTCAGTGTGTTTCTGCTGCACTTATGAAACTGTCTCTCGTGGTTAATTTAACACCTGCAAATTCCCAAAGCTGTTAACCTAAATCTAGAGGATAAAGTCTTTGCCATATGTTTAAAAGATCATGAGGTCAAGTCTACTTGAGGCTGAGCTTTTGCTACAGAGCATATAGGGTATGTATTTTACTTCTTCAGTAGGATAGACCACTGTAGGCTTTGGGCTTATTTATCACCATTATTGGAGACATGCTGCAGTTGACTGAAATGTTATGCAACAAAACAAAATCTCAGAAGCGAGTGCTTTCAGGAATATTTCTTTACCATACCCTCTTTGAGAAGGATAAATATTGATTCAGAGGCTTTGGGTACATTGATTATCCTTTTAGGGAAAGCATGATAGCATTAATAAATCTTGGAATTTTGCTTCCTGTGTTTCCAAGAGACTGTCTTCTCAGCACAGCCTCATACTGAATAACTGATCAGGGTCTCTTTTATTTAGTTTGGGTTTTTCCTTCTACCAGCAGAGTGCCAGCTCCACTGAAATGAATATGAGTCTTTTCACTGCCATCACATGAAGTCCTGACTTTCCCCCTAAGCACATGTACAATATAGAGAGGGTCACTAATCTCAGCTCATAAACCTCTGTCAAATGACAAGCTATTATTTCCCCAGCCTGCGAGAACTAAGGCTTGACTGCCTTTTTTCTTAAAATTGGAGGGAAAAAGAAAAACCCTGAGGGATTACCCAAGGCCAAGCATTTCAGGTGCATCTGCATGTAAAGAGAAGAAAGCTTCAGTGTCCAAGGTCATCTTTCATTACAAAAGTCTTGCCACCCTCCCCCTCATTTAAAGCAGAGAACTGTTAATTTGATTGTCCCAGAAGGTCTCTTCTGCCCCTATAATTGACGGAGAATGTTCAGCATTACCAGAAACCTGAGAGGAGGAACTGTGAGCTCCCATCGTTGATCAGAGGGGTGACGTCCAACAGAACTCAACACACGACTGCTTCCCACCTTCCCTGAGGGCATGGAAAGCAGAGCATGGGTCAAAAGGGTCAGGGGGAGGCTTTTACATCCCCTGGCAATGGCCCTGGCTGTTTTTTCTCAATGAGCAGCAGGCAGGACAGCCGTCACAACAGCAAAATATGTCGCTCTCCTTGAGCCAAAAGGAAATCTTTCAGAGCACATCTGTGATCCCAAAAGATCAATGGCAGGTCAGATACCACTTAGAGTGCTATTGGCACCCTCCTGGTGCTGCGCTCCAAGGAAGGCCACCCTTGGCCGATGCCTGCTGGGGATGAGGCAGCTAATTTGGGCTTATAAATCGTGGGGAATCGCATCAGAGAACTGGCCTTGCAGTTCATTCTTATCAGGGTTTCTCAGGTCCTTGCTTTCCATTTGACATGGCAAGGGGCACCATAATATGGCTGTAATTACAGCAACAGTCTTGGAGGCTCCTCGGCAGTTGTGGATGCGCATTTAAGTCAAAGGACTCGTGCTGATGTGCAGCTGGGGAGGACCTGGCCTACGGTTTTAAAGGCACCACTTCCAATTTGTTTCAATCATTTTCCTGCAGAGGAGCAACATGTTAAATTATGATTATACAGATGAGAAGCAGCAAACAGCATTTTTCCCCACTTCTGAGCTGATTTAACGGTGTTGACTTACACTGAGGGCACGTACACACGGTGAGTTAGGACACCAGGTGCAGCACAAGCTGGGCTCCCTTCCCACCAGAGCATGAAGCACTCTGCCCATGATTTCTCAAGTGCCCGTGGCATGTTACACTCCAAAAGAAAGCAAACAGAAGTTTCATGGTGCCCTCGTCCTCCAGGGAAGTGGGAAAGAGAAGCCACGGGGTTCAACCACAGACCCACCTCCTAAAGGTGGGACCCCTGCTGAGAGATGCCTGGGTGCCACGGCTGGGTGCAGGGTGGTGGACAGACAGACAGACAGATGGACAGATGTGCATCCATCTGTCTCCATGCAGCTCCCTGGGGATCCAGTTTCCGTAAGAGAAGACCGTGTGTCTGCAGGATCTGGGTGATTCCCTGGCATGAAATGAGCCATTTTGGGGAACAGATGTATTTTGTGGTGCCCAGGGATGGAGCAGGGCACCTCTTGGGAACAGCTCCAAGCTCCTTTTCACTGGCATCCCCCATCCCCCAAAACCTCAGCCGATGCTGGGGCCAGTCCAGCAGCTCGGGGTGACTCTTCATGATGCCACCATGCCCGTTATGAAGCAATGACACCTCAGAAGCAAAGGCTGGGATGCCACAAATGTCGCTGCCCTTCCCAGGCACTTGCTGTGTCCCTCCCCAGCAAGGAAGGAAACCCGAGAGCCCACGCTGGTGAAAGCAGCGAGCTTGACAGGCTCATAAATACCGCACCGCGTACCCTTTCCACTCTGTCCTTTGAAAGAAAAGACCGATGCTCAGAAAGCATTTGATCGCGTTGGATTTGTGCCATTTTGCGGCTTACTTGAATGAGCTCAAGGGGTGAGCCGGGAGCGCGGACGCAGAGGGGATCTCACGGAGCCAGGGGAGCTGTCAGTGCAGAGGGAGGGCAGCCAGGCCCCGAGTGGTGTTTCCATCTGTCAGGTCAGCCAAAACCTGCCCTGTTATGGACCCAAAATAGGAAGAAGAGAAGCCGGGCGGGTGGCTGAAGGTGTAGAGCCCAGCAAGTGCCCGTGGCTCCCAGCATGTGCCTTTTGGTGACTTCAGTTGAGGGGAGATGAGAAAGAAGGGTGGGTAGTGTTTAATCCACCCCAGAGTATTTACAGCGTGGCTTCTCCAGCTACACCTGCATACTACCACTATGCACGGGATGCAAAGCAGTGTGTGAGGAGTTTCACCCTGACAGTGAAGCCACCTGCCCTATATACTGCATTTCTAGCCCCATTTCCCTTCACCACATACGTATGCGTGAGATGAATGAGTACAGAAACAGCTCTGCATGTGCAAACTAATAAAAGGTGTTAAAAAAAAAAAAAAGACAGACCAGCTCTAACAATGAACCTAAACCTTCTATCTAATTTCTCCTGATTTTCAGGGCTTGTGGCAGTAAATTTTAGCTCTTGACACAGACTCTGGTTGGGACAGATGGCCTTTTGAAAGCCGTTCTTGCTCCCACTTTGGAGCTCTGGTTTGCCTGAAGATATGGGCTCTTCGTTTGCAAATGCAGTGTAAATTTATAGTGCTATGTAGAAGAGGAGAAATGATTCTTTATACCGAGTCCTTGGATTTTTTACAGCTCCTATGAATAAAATACAAAGAGACTTGAAAGGCTTTATTAAATAAGAAGGTGGGTGTCTTGAGGATGATCAGTTACAGGCATTGTGCTGGTGTTGCGAATTGTTGGTTTTAAAGCCTTTGGGGTACTCTGTCGTTGATCCAATGATAAGACCTTTGTCGGCTTCAGGGAGCTCTGGCAGCTTACTCCAGTTGGGGACCAGTCCTGCATTTCCAAGGAGTATTAATATGGTGCTGTGGTTTTGGCTGTACTTTGGTAAGAGGATGTCCCCTGAAAATGCAAGGAATAGGGAAAACCGACTGATGTGGGACAAAGTGCTTGGTGCATGATTTCAGTGTCATGTCCCCTGGGGCTGCTGTGGGGCTGGGGTAGGGTCTGGGGGCGATTCCCCAGCAGCGAGCTGGGGCTGGGGCCGGGCTGTGCAATTCTTCCTCCCTTCAAAGCAGCCCACAGTGGGGCTGAGCATCCTTCCTGACCCCGGTGCATCCCGGGAGCCCTGTGCACGGCTGGACATGGCCAGGCTCCCCGCTGCCCTCCGGCTCACCAGGTGCATGCAAATGAGCACTCGGAGCGCAGAGCAGCTTTTAATTACCTACCAAAGGAGAGAGCTCCACGGCCATCCCATACTAATGCACATCTGAATGTCATTTCTCCACACCTCTGTCCTCTCTGCGTGTATATATGGGTATAGAGAGAGACACGGCAACAAAGAGAGAGAGGAGCACATATACAAAGTAGATTACATAGGTGTACAAAGGTGCATATACACACAATGTATACATACATTTATCTGTACATGCACACACGTGTGTAAGAACTCTGTTGTCTACTTTGCCTGACGGAGCAATGATCCACTCACATGGCACAAAAGGGCTCTTCCAAGCAGGAGCAACAGTAAATAGTTATGTCATTATTGCCACCAACAAATGCTTTTTGCTGCTAGGTGAAGAAATACAGTCCAAAGATTTCACTGACTACCCCTTTCTACTTTTCCCACTTTCCCACTTTCCATTTTATATATATATATTTTTTTTTATATATAAGGAAACTGGAGAATTGAAGGATAAAATAACTTTTCTAACATGGCACAATGAGTGACAGATTCACAGAAACATGTTGGAAGAGCCGAGGAATCTTTGAGCAGACAGAGCTGACCGTGCCCTGTGTCCTACACACTGGAGAACTTCTTTCCTGCTAGGGAAATCCCAAACTAAGCTCTTCTTCGCTGTATTTACCTTTCTGTCCACACACACTTGATTTTTTTTCACATTACCACTTACTAAATATATCACAACATATCATTTACTTTCCTCTGTAGCTCCAAGACCTCTGAATGCCTTTCTTTCTCCACACAATGAATCGCTGGCTCAAATATTTAGATTTTCAAAAGAATACCATCATACAGTATACAAGCAATTTGTTATCACAGTGTGCAAACAAGGTAGAGAGGAGAGTACGCTAAAGTAAATTTTATGTATAGCTACTGTGTAAATTTGCCTATTTCCCAAGAGCGGTATTGTCACTATTAATCGTAATAGCGCTTCTAATATGGCATATTTCCAATATTTTGCCCTTAATTAGGATGCTGATCATACAGCCCTATTTAGTTCCTGTTGTGCCCTCTGAAACCTGCCCGGATCCTGTGCAGGGGGTGCAGGTGGGGGGGTCTCAGCAAACCTGGCCCCCCCAAAATGCCCAAGGGCAGCCGCTGTGCCCTCTCCTGCCTTCTCTGGATGCGAAGCCCCCACACAGCTCCCTGTTTGCAGGAGCTGCCCTCAGCCTTTTTTTTTTCCAACAGCAGGAGGTTTCTGCCAGTGAAGGGTGTGTTGCTCCCCGCTGCTAGCTAGCACGGACGTGTGTGCACAGGTTCAGGGGAAAACCAGCCCGTCTGGATGCCAAACCCCCCAGTTCTGCAGGAAGGGGAAGGGAAGGAGATGGTTTTCAAGTCAAGATCATTTTCGGCTCTGCAAGTTGTCCTTGAGCGTGACTGCAAAGGGTTTATGACAGCGTGAGGCTGTGCTGGCCCTTCCACCCTAATGAGGAGCAAACCATTGCCTTTAACTCTTTTAAAGTGCAATTTTCCCCTTTATACATACATGGTTTAACGAGGGCTGGCCTTGCTCCCTGCTGCTGTGCCTTCTGCAAGCCCCGATGCACTCCCTTCAGCCTTTGCCATTTAAAACACTCATCCCCCTACATTTGAAAGGAAGGCAGAATAAAACACCCTCGTCCTGCAAAGCACACACGTGAGTTCCTGCTGCAGGACCAGGTACAGGATGCTGACACAGTGCCTGCAGAGGACTCGTCGTGGGAAATGCAAGCAGATCAATAAGCCCCAGATGAAAAGGGAGGCAAGGGCAGACAGCAGGTAGCTACGATAGCATTGAAACAGTTAAAAAAATAATAACTCTGGGTTTGTTTGAAGCTGAAGGAAATGCTGTAGGGATCCTTCCCGTATTCTCTTGGTGGGAGGGTGAGTTTTTTGCAATAAGCTTAGTGAGTTCCTCCTCTGTGGCCTGGAATGAGACCTTTAACCTCTTCTACCTCTGCTTCCTCAAGCATCAAGGGAGAGCACTGGTCTGATCCTGCCTCGGTACCACATTCCCAGCGCCATGGATGAGGCATATTAAACAATGTCTCGCAGCCCCATGAGATAAGCAGGGCAGGACAGAAGGTCTCCGCACACCATGGGGAGCTCCTCTGACTTCGTGGAGCGTCAGCAGTTTGTGACTTCTCCGATTTCATCCCCCTTGGGAAGGACAGAAAGTGGGTCGCTCTCAGCTGGGCTTGGACCAGCTCGGCCAGGGCTGGGAATACTCCAACGGTTCCAGCATTAACCCCCCTGCATTATCATCAGTCCTTAGAAAAGAGACAGAGAGGATTACCCTCTTATTTTTCACTCCTGAAATGTCTTTTTATTTATAAGGCACCAAAACACCCTGCAGTCCTTTCAAATACCAAAAAAGACAGATAGAATATTGAAAGTCTAGTAAATAAAGAGGGCAGGGTTACCATGACCCTTCCCAGCCTCTCTTGGTCTGAGTTCCCCATTACGCAGTAAATAAATAGCTATCTGTTATATGGCTTTTTTTTTTTTAATAATAAAAACACTTTGAAGTGTTTTGCTTTTCCTTAATTAAAAACACATCAAGCCATGGATAAAGCATTGTGGAAGGGCTTGTTGTGGCATTGCATTTTACAGCTGGCAAGCAAATTTCTAATAAAATGTTTTTTGAAAGGAATATTGCCTTCATTCAAATCTCCTATAAAAACTACCCATCCATTAATTCCAATTAATGACACTACAGCATTTCCACTAACACTGGTAGTAATTCTTGGCTAATGGATGATTTTCAACAAAATCAGAATCAATGTAAGTTTGGACAGGACCCTTGCAGAATTAATTTACTGCCCCGATGCTAGCTGAACCAGGGCACAGCAGTCTTCTCATGCGTATAAATCACGGCAGTTTGAAATGGTTTCTCTGCGCCATTGTACGCAGCCTCTGCGGAGTTTTCTGTGGGCTTTACGGGGAGAATAAAACTCATCCTGCTCGGCAGCTCGATCTTGTGGACCTGTCAGTGGAAGTTGTCCTTACGCAAAGGAATAGGTGCTGCTAGTGGAAGGACTCTGGTTGTAGGGGATAAAATGCAGAACAAAACCACGTGCCCCCAAACAGCTGCAGCATCTTAAAAAGTAAAAAGAAAGAAAGAAAGAAAGAAAGAAAGAAAGAAAGAAAGAAAGAAAGAAAGAAAGAAAGAAAGAAAGAAAGAAAGAAAGAAAGAAAGAAAGAAAGAAAGAAAGAAAGAAAGAAAGAAAGAAAGAAAGAAAGAAAGAAAGAAAGAAAGAAAGAAAGAAAGAAAGAAAGAAAGAAAGAAAGAAAGAAAGAAAGAAAGAAAGAAAGTAAAAGAAAGAAAGAAAGAAAAAGAAAGAAAGAAAAAGAAAGAAAGAAAAAGAAACTAGAGCTTGGTCTCAGTTCAGTCTCTTGTACTCTGATATTTTCACATCAACCTTTAGGACACAGAAACCCAAATCATTGTGCCAGTGGTGAGAGCTCAGCTCCCAGGTGCCCTTCAACAGACACATTTTCTTTGCATTTTCACCCAGGTGAGTTACTCGGGGCTTTCACTTACATCAGCAGAAACTTTTCCAGCCCTTTCTGCTAGAACCAAAGGAAAAGCAAGGCAAAGAAAGCAGCAAGGAAAACAGAGACAGAGGCACCAAGAACCATGCTGACGGTCTGAGAAGCAGCCTCCAGTACCAGATTGGGAGTAATGGGGAGAAGGAAATAGGACAGAAGCTTTATATCTGGTTAAGGGAGCTGCTGGAAGGAACTCTGCGTCTGCAGCTTTTTGCTCCTCAAGCTTTGCAGGTTTTGGGGATGTAAAATTAGGATGGGCTTGGAAAAAAGGAGGAAAAGTAACTTATTTTCCACCTTTTATATGCCACCAGTTTTAGACTCTCACCAGCAAACCTACTGCAAAGTAGTACAAAAAACTATGTCAGTAAAAGTGAAGGCAAGTGCAATGAATTCAAAACCAGCTGTTTATGCAGACAGGTCTGGGTTACACTAATTTACATGTACATCCCTTTGCCAAAATGTGCCATCAGTAGAGCACACATAGCAATAACAGGGCAACTGACTCGCTGGCTAGCATGAATGGTCAATGCCTGATGGCAGCATGGGCTTGTGCCCATGAAACCCCCCAAAATGCTGCATGCATCCCATGAAGGCTCATCTCTGGATAAAAATATCCCCAGAGTCCATCTGGAAGAAGACCAGAGAAATGTCGGTGGGGATGGCAGAACATCCTGGATGGGGACAGGGCAAGTATCCAGACCTTCTCCTAAGCACACTGCCCATCGATGGCCAAGTGAAAGTGATTTCATCGGCAAGAGGCTCAGAGTGATTGGGGATTGAGGGCTTAGGAATAGAAAGGGAGGTTATTTATGTTGTATTTTGTGTATCAATACTGCCAGAAAAATGCAGAGAGCAGCAACATGAGATTTCTGACAAAGACTTCAAAACAATCTGGGGGATTGTGAATTTAATTCTCTCCTTCTTCTCCTTCTCCTTCTCCTTCTCCTTCTCCTTCTCCTTCTCCTTCTCCTTCTCCTTCTCCTTCTCCTTCTCCTTCTCCTTCTCCTTCTCCTTCTCCTTCTCCTTCTCCTTCTCCTTCTCCTTAATTTCCCTCAAACCATTCATTTTCTAATGTTTCATCTGCACAATTCAAGTCAACTCCCCTTTAGCACTGTGGATTTAGATGAAAACCCAGAGGGTGTTTATTATTTTATTACATTAAACAGCACAAGCAGCCAGGAGTCCTGGGATGGAGAGGACAGGGCATCACAAGTCCCACAGCAGCATGCTTGAGGATCAGCTGGGATCCTCATCAGCATCCCTCCCGCTGCCACTACACAAGAAGGCGTCTTAATAGAAACCCTTTCCAAATCACACAGCCCTGCACCCTGTCATTTGCTGGATGGCTTTATTATAGCTTTCCATTTGTCTGCGCCGCCTGAGAAAACACAGGTTCATCCTTCCTCGGGTTAGAGGGATTGCGGGGTTTCCCTGCTGACTGCAACACCGTGCTGAGCAAACGCTGGCAGGAGGGGGATACATTATTTCAGCTGATAATAAGGAGCACTTGGCAAAAGGATTCTCATCTGCTTGGTGGTGGCAGTGCTGCTGGTATCAGTAATGCTCTTGCAGGCACCGGGCAGGCTTGGGCACAGATTTTGGGGCCACAGAGCAGCATGCCCACTGTGGCTCTCCCCAAGACTAGAGCTAAGCAAGCTCTTACACATTCACCTGGTTAAGGATCCTTTCCTGAACAGGGCTGAGATGCAGTGTTTTTTAAACTGATTGATATATTTGGAGTAAGTCAGTATTAATGATCATGTAAATTAAAATCTGGAAGTCCTCCAACTTTTTAAAAGCTTCTTCTGACACTGCAGCTCCTTGCAAATTGACTTTGTGTTCCAAAGATACCTACATGGAAATATGCTTTCGCTCACAAATATTTTTGGGAACAGGCTGCCTTTTAAAGAAGCTCGAGTAATTACTGTGACGAGGTGGTCACACGGGTCATCTGGAGCTAAGACCGATTTGGAATGCATATTGTTCAAAATAACCCGAGCACGCCTGTCATTAATAAACTCTGTTAAAAATTGCAATAATAAGGTGCATGCATGTTTTTAGCCTTGTTTGCTTGCTCTTTCTCACCACAGGATGACCCAGGGTGCACAACTCTCAACAAGGGTGGATCTGCCATTGGTGTGCTGCAGGAAAACTGCTGTGGAAAACAAAGCTGATATAGAAGAAGACCTATAATTCTGTGCTGGGTGATAATTCACAGAGAAAAATAATGCTGCTCCCTGATTTCCATTTGTTACTCATCCAGGGAAGTTTGTCATGCCAAAAATGACTCTGTTGCTTTAGTCAGGGTTAGTTATCAGCACTGCCCTTATGTCTTACAGCATATGCAGATGATTTGACCTTAATAACACCCTGAGAGCAAAACAGGACTCTGTCTGAAATCCGCTCCTGGTGGGAGAAGCCTTCAGATGGGCTGGGATCCATGGTTGTGGTCCAACCCAGCCCCAGCATCCTGGTCCTGGCTTTGGGCATTGGCTACGGCCACGTTTGTTGGGTTGTTCCTGCTGATGCTGAGTGCATCCTTCATCCTGTGGTGTGCCAGGGCAGGAGATGCTGCCAGAGACTAACCAGCTCCAAAATCCTGCTTACTAGTGACTGAGAGCTTTTCAGGATTCACCCTTAGCACGGTGAGCTGTTTGCATGGCTGTAGCCAGTAATTAGCACAGTGCTTGCTCTGTGCTTTCTTTTGCTTAAAGGGAAAGAGAAGCAGGTAATGCAGGCAGAGTGGCTTGGACAGAAAGACAGACAGACAGACAGACAGACAGACAAGCAGCTGGAGTGGGCTGGCTGCCTCAGATGGGATGGTGGGACCTGCTCAGGCCAGGAGGATTCAGGGGATGTACCGGGGCTGGGAGGAGGGAGGTCAAGGTGCAAGAAAGCCACCATGGCACAGCCAACATCTCACACAGGGCATGACAACTGTCAGAAAGCAGAGTTTTCAGCATTTTGGAGCAATCCACTTTCCTGTATCACTTCCACCAACTCCCCCAAGGAGCCCTGGGTTCTCCATATGTGCAAGAGCCCCCAGATGTCTTCCCATCCCTAGGCAGCACCAGACTCACATGCCAGGGAGTCACACAGAGAGGCAAGTGCAAGCCCCGAATGCATTCCCCATGCTGTCACCTCCTGCATCACCTCTGTCACCTCCTGCATCATCTCTGTCCTTCAGTGATGTCTCCTTCACTCCAGTCAGGGCTGCTCCAAGGGACAGATCCTGGGGCTGCCTATACTAATCTTGTAAACGCGACTCACTTTTGCCCAGGCTATCAAAGTAAAATGCCTCTACAGTGCAGTACATTTATTAAAGTCCTAATGGAATTACAGTCCTCCCACCAAAAAGCCAGATGGTTGGTGTTTTTATGTTATTAGTTAATGTAATTTAGTATTAAAGTTTTGAGTTAAAAACAGTACGCGTTGTTTTCCTTATGACATCTGCTTATATTCTGCCAGGAGGATGAATTTATGTTTAAATAGGGCTTTTCCTTTATTAATGAAGTCAATTAAAAGAATGACCCAAACAAAGGAGATGTTGGGTTTAGGGAACAATCACCTTTTATTACTGAAGGCAGGTCTGGCTCTGGGAGCTGCAATGCTGAGCATGTGGTGGAAAAATGCTTTTCTTGTCCAGGATGTTTAACATCCACCGAGAAGCAGGGTAGGGATAAAAACAGAATATCACGAGAGACTTCATATTTTTGTCACTGCAAAATGCTTTCTTTGCTGTGACTGGCAGCTGCCAGCGGCATGCGTGGGAAGTGACAGGGCCGTGAGGAGGGATGTCCTTGGGCGAAGAGCACTGCCATGGCCTCATGGCTTGCTCGGTCCTCATCTTTCAATTCAAAATCCATCACATGAGGTGCAAAAGCAGCTCTGAGGACTATTTCTCAGGCATGTGAAAAGCTTGAATTTCACACAATGCCGCTTTCCTCATTTTATTCCATCCTCTTTCTTCCTTCCTCATTTTATAGATGTGTTTTATGATACGACAGCAAGGAGAGGCTCCCTCACCAATTTTAGCACAGTGTTGGGTTTCTGAGCATCCTGGGCATCCCCGATCCCAGCAGGGAGCTGCTGCGGGGGAAGCAGGAGATTTCAGCCCCAGCTGCAGCCTGCACCGGGGCTGCTCAGGCACCGGAGCTGAGGATTCCCTGGGTGCTAGCACTGGCCTTCAGGTCGGTGTCCTCTAATTCCCCATGCTGGAGTCACATTCTGATGTAAAACTGCTGAAATTTGCTGGTGGTTTCCTTTATATTATCTCCAATGTCTTCTCCTTTCCATAGCACACTATCATTAGTGACCTTTCACATTTAGTATTAGGCAGGATGGAAGATAAAATCTCCCTTCAACTCAGATAAGTTTATTTTTATGTTTAATTCAACATTCTCTCTCTTTTCCTTGCTTTGCTTTTTCTTTTTGTCTGTTTTCTTCTTCATTTTTTTTTTTTTTGGACATGCACACATCTCCAAGAGCCATCCAAGCAGCAGCAATGCTGTCAAGCTTTTGTGTCTGCAAATGCTCTCAGTAGTCATCACAGTTGTCCTGCAATGTGAAATTGTGAAATACCCACAGCTTCACACTGAAAATATTATCATAACATTTACAGAAAGACACTTCCAAGAGAGCCAGGCCAGCTTATGGTTAGGTTAACTTCTAACCTGATGGAAGCCAGTGTAGGAAAGACAAACTATGACAGTGAAGATCTGAGCTGTAATTCTATTCTATTCTATTCTATTCTATTCTATTCTATTCTATTCTATTCTATTCTATTCTATTCTATTCTATTCTATTCTATTCTATTCTATTCTATTCTATTCTATTCTATTCTATTCTTTCCATCCTCTTGTAGCTTGTCAGCCATCAGCTCACCCCCATGTCCCATCTGCTGCCCATGACCAGGGGCTGGGTTCAGCCTGGGGGGCTCAGCTGTCCTGGGCTCCTGCATCCTGGCAAGAGAGAGAGAAAGAGAAAGCTCCTTGAGCTCCCCCAGACCTCCAGACCAAGGCACAGGCACCAGGGTTTGCTTCTGTTTGCTGTTCTGGTGAGAGACATCACCTTCCCCCGAAAGGAGGTGAGGTTTCCTTGCAGCAGTGCTTGGGGAGCTGCTGGAGAACGTGGAGCCTGGCCAGGCGGGCGGCTGCAGATGAAGCTGCCTTCCCCACTCTGCTCTGCTGCAAGAGAGAAGTGCTCCTCGGAAATTATCCCTTTTTTTTCTCTTCGCTTGAAGCACTTCCTGTAAACCAGAAGATATATGACTGTTTCAAAGAGTTTTAATACTTTTACCAGTAACTCCGCGGCGCAGTTATGAAGAAGTGAGGCATTGCGGGTGAAGAAGTGCACGGCAATTTAGAAGATTTAATAGAAGTCGATTTTACACTTACACACATTAACATTCACATGGACTTGATAAGAAAAAAAAAAAAAAAGCACCATCCAGTATTCTCACTGCTACATGATGCTGTTTGCCAAAGCCTTTAGTTATAATTAGTCAGATTAAACTCTATCCATAGATAGCTTCAACTCCATCCAGAAAAGCTACCTCACTTTCTATTTTTACAAACCATGCTGACAATAAGTACTCTCACATCTGACAGGATATATTGTCTTTGCCCATTGCCTCTTATAACCTGACAGTGAAAAATGTACACTTCAGCATCCAGGGAGTCGTTTGTTACCTCTCCACTTCCTTCTAATTAATGAAAACATAAGGGAAGAAACAATAACTGGGTCTACTGTTCAGGCAGAAAATGATTATTGCTCAGATGAAATAAAAAAAAATATTTTTGGCACCTGATTGCCTCAGCAATGACATAATCAGCAGGGATTTTTACTGACTCTGCAATAAAACTACATATAACTATAAATGCAAAATACTTAAAGGTTTCCCCCCGCTCCTTCCTTTGCATGTAGTTACACCTACCATAAAAGCTATCTTAAAGATCATAAAGAAGAGGTGCGCTTTATGGACAAATGGTCTTTTTTGCAGAAAAGTGGGAGGTTGTACCCAAAAAGCATTCCAAGCTGGCTTCACTCACAGAGATGCACTGCTTGGCATAGAGCACTTTGATTGCTGTATTTGGGCCAGGTAGCATATTTTTGTGCTAGTACATGGGGAAATGATTGATACAGATGAAATCTGGAATTCAGCAGAGCACATCGCAGGCTTTTTTTTTTTTTTTTCCAGCGAGAATAAAAGGGGCCGCAGAGGCTGGCAAAGCCACACTAACTGACATAAACTGGGTTTCTGCTTTGGGGTTTCTGTTGCAAAAAGTTGCGGGATCCCCCAGCCCTTTTTGAAAATTTCTGCTTCTCACGAGCACCACACCTGGCCAGGGCATTTCTGCTTGAGATTTTCCTACCAGCGTGTAACACATCTCCAGGGTATCCAAACTCATTTCAGAGATCTGATTTTCCCATTTATTGTCCATTCCTTGTGTCTTTCTATAGAAATGTCCTGAATATAATGACTATCCTGACCTCCATAAAAACAGGGCAGTATTTTCTCAGTTGATCAAAATTGCTGAAATAGTGCTGTTCCATTTCTCAGAAAGCCAGTAGCAGAGAGCTGTTGGGATGAGAACAGATGTCTTCATTAGCTTGCAGAGGTAAATGGAAAACCAGTGCAAACCAGGGGGGAAAAAGAAAAAAAAAAAAAAAAAAAAAAGAAAGAAAAAAAAAAGAGAGAGAGAACAGCAGTGATATATTGATATTCTAGTTCATGCTGAGCTCATGCTTTATTGCATGGTCTTGAATAAGATTATGCCCAGAGCAAGGTGCTTTAGTACACCCAGGTGCTAAAACCAAGCCTCACATAACCTGTGACTGGGGCTCGTCTTCGATGTAAATCCAACAGCTTGTCTTGCACCAGGAATAAACGACGTATCAAAAGGGGAAAGCGTCATTATTGACCAGACACCGTGGCTTTCAAGGGTGGGTGCATGGGTACCTACAAGTAACTCATTCAAAAGCGGTTGAATGTCTTTCATCCTGTTAAAAAAAGGGTGAATACTCAAGTTAATAATTGTGATGCACAGCCAGAAATAATTAGAGACTGCAAGACTGGCAATCATAAATTACTTTGCTTTTAATAACATAACGAAGGCAGAGTCACAGAAGCAATAGAAAAATGCAGCTCAAGCAGAGAAGTTCAAATGAAAAAATAAAGGCCAAATCCATTTCTTTAATTTCTTTCTTGAACAAAGAACAATATAATATTCACGGTTTCCAATGGACTAACTTTAACTGTAGGTGATTTTGTCCACAGCTAACTTGTCTAAGGGAGAGAAAGAAATCAAATCTTAAAGGAGAGCTCCCTAGGTTATGTGAAGTTATGAAATATAGCACTGGAAAGGTTTCTTCCCCATCTGCAGGGGATGTTCTGACCAGGTAATGCTGGCCGTCGATTGGGTCCACTCTAACATGTTGATTGCAGTTGAAATTCCAGGAGAAATTCTGGGTATCAGCCATGGATGCTAGTGGGAGCTTCAAAAGCATTATGCTCCCTTGGGAATTTCTTGGGATACATCAAAGTGATAGCTCTTCCACTGCTGGAGGCATGTTGCCAGCCTCCTGCCCAGTTTGCTTCCAGGGCTGGTGTAGAGGAAATTAATGGGCTTAACACATATGGCTAAGTTGCATGGGACGAATTATCCTAGAGTGAGACTCTGACTGATTGACTTAGTGTCCATCTCCAGAAGCTAAATTTGGGGGAGATGGATCCTCCTGAGAGCAGCAGCCTGGAGCCTGACTTTGTTTTAGTGCAGTATGGAAGGAGCAGGGGAGTTTGGAGCAGTGGAAGCAAGATCATTGAATGCTGCTGAGTCGATGTTATCTGTTACAGTGATTTTCTTTAATTACAGGAGAAGCTGAACATCCTTTTGTCCGTACACTATGACAGACTTATTAAAATACAACGTAAAACTTGAAATGTAACAAAAAGAAGTGAAATGATTCCTTAGTCGCTGTGATTCTTTTGGAATAGAAGAAAGTCTTTGCTTCCATTCCCAGACCTATCTTGCCCAGATGATATCAGCATTCATGTTACTGCAGCATCCTAAAGCTCTGAGCTCAAGGCTCAGTTGTCTTGGGTTGGAATCAGGCAAAATAAAAATAATAATAAAAAATAAATAATACAACCTTTTAGATAAATATCATTACATGCTGTTTAATATATTTTCCAATAAGAATGTAAACATGTCTGAGCCAAAAATGGGCTCAGTTTGAATTGTGTAAGCAGATAATGTAGGCTGGAGGTTCCAGTGCGACTTTTAAGTAGTAGTCTTCAATTTGTTCTATTTTAATTTGGCCCATCCATTTTGATGGGTAGTCTCATTAATACAGCACGGTTTCACATCAGAATATCCCCTTTGAATGATATGAAGCCTAATGCATTCCTCCCACGCTGGAATAAATATAATATGTGGGAAGCGTATTACACCTGGTGATCCTTAATGTAACTGATCGATCATCAGTTTTCAAAAAGGGAAACCATCGTTGGGTAGAAAATAGATCAGCAATTGAGCCAGACAATTATCTTCTGTTCTGAATGAGACGCTGTGTGCCAAACCAGGAAGAAACGTCTATTTGGCAGAACAGTAGATGTAACTAATACCTTTAGGACATGTTGGACAAAATTATTTACTAATAGTGCTACAAGGTACTGGAAGAAGGCTCCAGGATGAAAGCCCTAGTCCCATTAGTGGCAGAAAAAAACACCTCATGGTGGTACAAGGCCCAGCAGGGAGCAGCTGCTGCTAGTGGCACCTTCAGGCCTGCGGTGAGGCCCAGCAATGTCCTCCAGCCCTCCTGGCCTCCACCAGGGCATTACCCTGCATGGGGACAGTGGCACCAGGACACATTGCTAATAGTGGCACCAGGACAATGGCACGGGGAGGACAGGCACAAGCTGAGCCTTCCAGGAGGAGCTCAGCACCATCTGGGTACCTACAGTGTCCTCAGCAGCCATCTAGCCCAGCCACCTCGCATGCTGCCCAGATGGAGGAGGTGCAGGGAGCACATCCCACCTCCCTGGTTCTCTTTGACCTTACAGTGAAAGGCAAGGTCAAAGAGAGCCTCCCTGGCACAAGCTGGCTGTGGAACCTGGGGACATCCCCGTGCTCAAACCCTGCCCAGAGCAGGGCTCCTCACCAGCCTCTGCTGGCTCCAGCTCCTGCTGGAGGCCTCAGCCTAGACCTAAGGGTAAAGTGATGGAAGTCCTGGCTTAGAGCTAAAGGTAAAGTGATGAAAGTCCTTCAATGAACCAGGATTACCAGCCGTCACAATCCAGTTTGCTCTTTTAAACGATGTATGTTGGTTTACATCAAACCCTTGCTTGGCTAATAGAATATATCAACGGCACACTGTCAAGGGTTTTTGGGCCACAGGTTTGACCTACCTTAAAGTGGTTGTTATTTAACAAGATGGTTATTTGAAATCCAGATGTCTATTTTAATTTTATTTTTATTTTTTAAAGAGGAAAATGACACTCTGCCCTTGCAAGTTTGATGCACACAATTAAATACAATTGAAAACAAAAGATCCAGATCAGAAGCCAAAGAAGAGTGTTCTTTATTTAGTTAGGGCAAAACACAGAGAAACACAAAGGTTTCCCTCTTTGCCACTCCCAAGCTGGCTAGCTGAGCAGCCTGTTGCTCGAGCTGTGCTGTCATTGCCACTGAGGCTGACACACTCGCAGAGATATTCTGGCATGAAGCTCCCCTGCATTAACATATTTTTTCTCTGAGTGACACTGTTTGTCCTGCAGAGTGGAAATTCCCTCTGCTTGAAAAAACGGTCTCAGGGGACCACTTGTAAAGGGAAGAGAGAAATTTATTCTCCAAGGCTCACACGGTCCTGGTCCCTCTGCCGAGAATGACAACCAGTGTGACTCCATGTGTCAGCAGAGGTCCTGGCTCGAGAACAGGGCTGAGAAATACAGGGTAATTTGATGTTGACATTAAAACCTGTCACCATCTGAAACAGCAGGGGAAAAATAACAATATTTGCTAAAAGGCAGAAGATAAAATCACTAGATGAAATTACTGCTTCAGAACGACCTTCTAAAAATACCTGCAGTGATCAGTCTGGGTGGCTGGAGAGCTACAAACGGAGAATGGCACAGCCTCTGCTCCGAAGCCACGTCCTCCCTGGAGGGAGGTAATTTGCACCTTGCAAAACACTGTCCCCAAATATATTACGGTCATAATGAGCCACAAAGACAGCATACAAAAAGAGCCCTTTGCTTGTAAACAAAGGAGCAGGAGGGAAGGCTCCAGCTCCAGCCAGATCCTGGTCGTCTATCTCTCACTGAGGCAAAGGCTGACCCAGGAGGTCCTAGAGGGTACAGGGAGGCTGTGGCTTGGGCAGACCAAGTCACCATCCTCTAAAAAACAGGCAATGATGCTCTAATTTTCCTCTGTCTGAGGACACTTGACTTTTCCAAGGAGCTTCTTGCAGTGGGAACATTCCTCCATGGGCCCATGGTAGGGCTGCATTTCCCTTTCCTTCCATGAAGTCCCTTTAAAGAAAAAACTAAGACCCTTTAGATTTCACAATCTCTTTAGTATAGGCAGGAGCACCAACGCACAGCTGGATACAAACACCCCATGGGCGGGTGTGCACTCTTAATTTCCAACACATTAACAGCACACTCCAAATCTCCATTCCAAGACACAGCCAATAAAAATGAATTAACTGAACAGTCATTAGGATATAATGTGGTAGCGTTAAGGTGAGTCACAATATAATTACCATTATTTCTAATGGAGTTACTGTGCCGTTACATCAGCACAACACACCTCACCTCTGCCTTTGAATGGGCACACACCTCATTGCACACCCACTTTAGTGTACACTCGCTTCAAGCACAAAAATCAAGGCATGATTCTGAGCAGGCTTGGGATAATGCAGCCCCAAATCAGATGTGTGTAAAAAAAAAAACAGCTAAACCAAAGCAAAACGAAACAGGTGTTATTAGTGGCTGGACTTAGAAAATCTGTCTCTGTGTTACTGGCATCAAAAGGACTTTTTTTATTGAGTATGGTGGGTTTGGGATCAGGACCCTCTGACTTCTTAAATTGATTACTAAAGAAAAGAAGATTAGGAATTCATGATCTGTTGACTTTTGAGTAATTTTGAACCTGAAGGCCAAATTCAGCTATGTTCATGGGAGGAGTATACCAGACAACAGACTGGTGACATTTAGCAGGCTGCAGCAAAACGTATGGCCAAGGCAAAGACACAGACTTCCACTGACCCCAGGGAGGGGAGGGCTGCAGTGTCTATTCTCCACTTTGTTTTGGGTTCACTGCTGTCCTGGTTTACAAGGTGGTCGACAGACTTTACACAAGGTTCATCGCACTGCCAGGTTTGGGGTATGTTGGCTGGTTTCTGAGAGATTCTCCATAAGGAGCCTGAAAAGGCAGGGAATATGGGATGTGACATAAATGTATTCTGCTAATGCTGTAAATTAGTCATATCAAATATGTATTTAATATAATAAATTTGGAAGACAGCTACTGTAGGTTAAGTGGTAACTGACAGCACTTATAATGAGGATTAATATACATACAGGTCCTACAGATTTGTTAAACTTCAATAAATATTTATTATAATCCACTGGTTCTTAACTTACACTTGAATAAATTGGCTAATGTTAAATAGAGAAGCATGACCGAAAGGAATGGGTGAGTCTGGCAGTACCACCACAAGCTCATAGCTCACGAGGGGTTTGCTCTGACAAAGAGCAGCCTGATGATGCTTGGCTCTGGTGCCTGTTGGCTTAACAAGCTTTGCATTAGAGCAAAGCCTTTCCTGAAGAGCCCAACCAACTTGTGTCCTTCCCAAAGAGCTGCCCTTGCTGCAGCATCTCTGAGACAGCTCTTCAGGCACAGTGGTGTGCCTGGGAGCTGCAAAGGCACTCGGGTCCCTTCAGATGTGGAAGGAAGTTTGGTGGAATTTCAGAAGTACTTTGCTGTAAGTAAGAGGCTAATTCACTGCTTATGCTCCTGGAAATGCTGCCAAGCATCTCTCTGTCTGCATGGGTTGGTGCCTAATTGCCATTGAAGGGCTGGCAGGGGCAGCCCAGAGGGGTGCTGCAGCAGCAGCAGACATGTGGCTACAGACACCAAGACTTGCCCTGGGCCCCTTTTTGGGGTAAGAAATCAGGGAGCTCCTGTGTGCAGCATGCTGTGAGAACAGCCCGCCAGGGATTTCCATGCACGTAGCATCTTCTGCTTGAAACACAGCTCTCTCGTTGCATGAGAATAGCAACAGCGCAATGAGAATCTCACTGCAGGAAACCCCCTCAGCGTCTGCAGAAATAAAAGTCCTCATTGCCTGGAGACAGGAGCTGCATTAAAGGATCTCAGATATTTTAACCAGTGTGGAAGGCTTTGCACAAGGTGAAGATGAAGAGGAACAGCAGTTTTTTGAACTGACCATCAGGATGAGTATGGAGAGTGTTGTTTTGCTAAATTATTGCTCACTGCTCTTTTTTCTTTTTCTTTTTCTTTTTTTTTTTTTTTTTTTTTTCCCCCTGACTTAGCAAATGATTCCTGGATCTTTTGGAAGAACTTTTACCCATATCTGATGATAAATTACCTTCTCCTGCAAGTGCAACATGATGCATACTCTGCTGGCTGTTCATTATCATTTTTCATGGATCATCTTCTTGGCTTCCTCTCCCATCATTATGTCTCTGCCCATGACAACCTCCTTGACATTGTTGTACTGATTTCTTTGTAGCTGTCCTGGACCCTTTCCTACTACTGTCACGCACAGACTCGCCACGAATAGTTCCTCAGTCCCATGTGACAGATAATAACATTTTTCTTAATTGCTAATCATGTCTATTAGTGAGTTACTTGCAGGAGAACAGTTAATTCCAGACTGCTCAGAAATTCTGCAGAAGGGCTGAGGGGACGTGCACGGCCGAGCCGGCGATCTCTGCACCGCTGACACCAAAACCAGAAGCGATGCTGTTCTGTTCCCATCCTGGGCAATAGAGGATGAGAGCTCTGGTATGAATGTCTGGCTGAGGCTAGACCTCTTCCAGCAGCACAAACCCTGTGCAGTGCATTTTGAGGGAGGGAAACAGCCCCCAAGGGAAAGGTGTGCTTGTGTAGGGTGGCTGGTCTGAGCACTGGCTTGACTCAGCAGGGCTTCGAGCTTGTGGGTGCAGGTACAGCTCACTCAAAGGTCACTGGCTGCAGTGGGTTGCTGGTTTTTAATACCCTTGACACAACGCTGCAGGATTTCCTTGGCTCCAACACTGTCAGAAACTCAGAAACAGTCTCACGGATTAGATAAAGGCGGAGGCGACCCTCGAGTCCAGACAGTCCTGACGGCTTCAGGCAACTGAAGTAAAGACTTAGAAGCTAAAGCATCCACCCAGCATGGCCCGATGGGGAGATAACCACAGGGGAGGGAGGGAAAGGGAGGGGTAAAATGAAGCGGTGAGTGTTGGTAAATGAGAGTCCTGAGGAATTAAACGTGATTGCCCAAAGCCTCCCACACTTCCTCCAAACAGCTGCTCTCTGTGCTAAATAAATCACATTTCTCGTTGCCTTACCCCGGACTCACACAAGTGTTCAAAGCAGCACGGGGCCTTCCTGCCCTTGCTTTTCCCTCCAGCCTGCACCTCCCCGGTGTCAGCTCCTCATCTGATTTCTCCCCCACTCCACCCCATTTCCTCTGCTCGGGTCAGGAGCAGCTCTTGCTCTGGCCAGACATCAGCAGTCACCCAGGCACTCCTCGAAGAGCCTCACAAGAACCCTGAGGGCAAGTCAGTGCTCCATGGGGAGCGTGGAGGGGCTCAAGGGGACTCAAATCATCCCCGCTGGTGTCCCTGCTGCAGCCCTGACCCCCCAGAGATGCTCTTCTTGCTCCTTGCAGTGCCGGTGGTGGTGGCACCCTGCAGCAGGCTGCCTTCGGGGGTGCAAAGGGCACCGCTGCACTTCAGGGATGAATTTATTGGAGGCAGCGGGTCTTTGCAGAGGAATGCTGCAGTGCTCCATTAACTCCGGGAGATATTTCTGCAGCATGCACCAAGCCACGAGCGTCCTTTTTGCTGTTAAGCACCAGCAGTGTTAAGCTGGGAGGGAGCGGGAGGCGTGCTTGCTCAAGGAAGATGTGGGAAACCAATTACAAGTTCTTATACAAATCCAAATGTGTCTTCCTAAACACACCGCCTCGCCAAATGAGCCTGAGATTTAGTTTTCACAATAAGTCTGAACTGTGAACTTTTTAATTTGCACATGGTCTCAGGAAATCTAACTCATCCTATCAGAAAAAAAAAAAAAAAGCTACTTTAAAAAACATTCTTTTGCTCGTTTCTTTATTCCAGGAGCAGAGTAATTTATGTACTCATTTAATTTTGTTCTGCCACAAACAAAACCACAGTATATAATGTGATCTCTATTGCTGGAACGCTTATTGTTGGAAGGACATCGGAGAAGACATAAATGTCCCTGACACAAAAGAAGATCCCAGGTTTCAGAAAGATCACACAGATTGGAAAATACATTTTTCACTTAAATTTATGAGTGGCCCTTTGTTCTTTCCTTTATAGTATGATAGCATAATAATCTTTTAAAACCACAGTAAGAGCTAGGCACCTGAGAGATTGGTGCTTTATAAATACTTAAACAGATAGACCGCTATGAAAATCTTTTGTTCTGCTGCATTTTGGTCCATTGTTAATACTGCTCCAACAATGCAGGGAAAAACCTCTAATAATTGGAAAACATTTGTGTTGGGAGGTGAGGCGGTTAGTGTCTTCAGAGAAATATCTTCCAAGGCAAAGAGCATTCTATTATGCACGCAAACTGCAGAAACAACATGCTGGTTTTGCATATGTGTGCATACAGAGGTAGGAAAAACCTGCCAGCCAGCCAGCAAAACACCCGTATTTCATCGCTAATGATAGCGCCGGACAGCTGTAATTCACAACTTTGGAAAAGTAGAGGAAAAACCCAAAGCAGCCCTTACATCTTGCTGAACAAAAAGCCTGCACCATGTGAATGAACCCAAGGTAGTGGGTCGGTAATTGGCTAAGTTATCTCTGCTGTCACTGTTTTGTCCGCCGACAGCGAGGTGCTGATAAGCCCTGGAGGTTTCTGAGCTCCCCAGGAGGATGCATTGGAGCAGCCCCTTCTCCTGCCTCAGTTTCCCAGTGGAAAATGAGGACAGCAACAACCTCCTGTCTCCCACATCAGGATGTTGAGAGGAAAGGGTGTTACTGTCAATGGACACTGCTTCTGTTTGTCATTAGTTTTGAAAATAATTTTATTTTCTTTCCCTCACCAGAAACATGAAATGAAAGAAAAAGGTTGGGAGAAAACCACGCTTGCACCATATTTATAAAAATTGCATGTCACACAGCCATGCTGTATCCATGTACTGGAAAAGACTGGAGAAGTTGGGAGAAATGTGGTTTTTAAGCAGCATTATGTTGCAAAATGGTGATGGCATTGCTGCTTTCATCTGGTGGCAGCAGGGCAGGGAGCTGCTCTGCTCTGTCAGTCCTCACTGGTAACTCAGTGGGGCTGGAATTTTCTAAGGTGATATGAAACAGGGCTTAATAAATGGATAGATAGGATCCTGAATAAATAAATAAATAAAATTATATTAAAAAAAAAAAAAAAAAAGAAGAAAAGTGTTTTTTATTAAAAAGAAAAAGGGCTTAACTAACCAAAAGGTACAAAATTAGCTCTTAAGGAAGCCAAAACTGAAATAAACACTCTTCCTTTGTGTCAACCTATAGAGCAGGTGTTGCAGCCGTGTGATTTAGGAGCTGGAGCACACGCTGACATGGCAGTCCTGGCAAAGCCTGGCCAGGCTCGGTGTCTGGGAGGAGCGGCACGAAGCGGGTGGAGTGCTGCACATCCCATGCTCACTGCTCCAGCAGGGACGAGCCACACGTGCAGACCACCGGCACACGGCGTGCTCTGATGGGGACATGCATGCAGAGCGTGCAGGGGTTTGCTTTGCACACTGAGCTGGACACAGTTTGGGGAGACTTTGCAGACAGCCCAAATGACCCACTTAGGTCTCTCCCAGTCATTAACAAAGGACAAAGCCAAGAAAAGATTTGCTTTTATTAAAAAAAAAAAAAAAAAAGGATAACTCATCCCTTCACTGTCATTTGAAAGTATGCAAACATCAATTTGTGGCATTGTTATGTGACCCACCATCCCAGTGTTTGTACAAATACCATTGGGTTTTTTGTTCTCTGATAGGGATGTGTCAGTTTGTCAAAATCTTAATATTTAGTACAAATTTAACTGTGCTGAGACAACTTCCATTGGCAAAGGCTAATGGAATTGCACATCAGGCTGCACATTGCATCCGCTGATGGAATTTTGGGTCAAAATAAGAAAAAGAGACAAAGAGAGAAGGCACATCCCCAGCAGCCTCACCAGCTGGGAACAGGACAGAGCCACATTCAAGCTTTTGTGCCAATAAAATTTAATTTTTCATGGTGACCTGAAGAAGACCAGCCCCTGGTCTTTTCCTGCAGCCCCTTCCCGAGCTGTGTGTGCTGGGTGCTGGGGATGCAGACATGGCTCGGACAGCAGGGCTTTGTCCCTGCAAAATTCAGGTTGTGGACACCTCAGTAACCCGACTTTTATCACAGTGCTCTGCCCAGTCCTTTGGGTCGAGATAAAATTTTGTCCCACAGAAAAACAGAAATCAATACCAAAAAAATGACCCAATTGGGTCAATAATCTGCATTTTTACTTTTTTATTATTAGAAATATTTATATTACAGTAGCTTGGTATTTTAGAAGGCTATAAATGCATTTTTATATAATCAGCATTTTAAAAAGTCTATAAACATTCACTATGTTTGCCTAATGTACTATAAAAGCTTCCAAAGGAGCTGTTATTATCCAACTTGTCACCTCACACATGCTCCGAGGAGGATTTTTTTTTTTCTTGTCTGCTGTTAATAAAATGAAGCAAACCATTAACAGCTTTGGAGCTGCAAGGAGAAGTAAAGGGGCTTGTAATCTTGGACTCCAAAGGAAACGTCTGCAGCTTTGCTCCTTGCCTCTTTGAGATTCCCCACACGCAACAACAATTTCAAAGAGACAAAATCAGTTTAGGTTACATAAATTCAAAAGCCCAAGCCTGCTTCTTTTAAAGTAACATCTTGCATTTTGTTTGGAGTGTTGCAATCACATAACATTTTGAAGTGCTTCAGTTTTACATTCCTCCATGCATCTTCCTCTGCTTTCCTTGGTTAAAGAAGCTTTAATGCAGAATTACTGCAAACATTCATGCATTCATTACTGCACACACACACATATGTGCATGTATGGATGTCTGCATGCAAATATATGTATACATTAAAAGTCCAGCATGGTGTGTTGTGGTGGTTGTGCACTCAGGACCCATCTCTCCTGGCACCCTCTGCATGCCAAACTCCCATCTGTACTGGTGCATGGAGCAATCCACAGCCCAAGTCCTAATAAAAAGATGCCATGCATTTTGGAGAGAAACACGGATATTTTTGTCTCTGCAAGCTTGGGGTGAGTGTGGTGTAAATCAATTAGTGCAGGGAAGAAATCTGTGTGCAAAAAGCAGAGTGGGCATGAGCTTGGGGTTTTCAACCATCCCTTAATTCACATCTAGGAGATGGGTTTTCGGTTCATCGCCATTTATAGTTTGCTCTCGTTCCCAACATATCTCGGTGTCGGGATAGATTCTCAACCCTGGGGAACCTGTCAGGGACGTGATAACAACTCACTCAACCCAAAGCAGGGCACGATTGTGCCTGCGATAGCGAGCGGTGCTTAACAGCTCCCCTGCTGCGGGCGCGGGGTCCCGGCCGGCACAGGAGGGCACCAGCAGCCCCCCTTGGGGATTTGCTGCTTCTGGATGGGGCTGAAAATAGCCTGAGAACCTCTCACTTTTGACACTCAAAAGCCCAGGATGCTCCAAAGGGAGCAGCAGGTGACGAGCATCCCCAGTTTCTTGGGTAAAGTTTTTTTCTGGATGAATTCAGGGTGGAGAAAGGCTTTCACGGCTTCAGTTTTTGGAGGGGCATGGGTTGGGAAAACACAGAAAGTCCTGGCTTTTTGGACATCCATGTGATGCCGGAAAAGAGGAGAAAAATGGAGGAAAAAACAATGGAGGCAGTTTGTGCTGCTGCAGGAAATTCCTGGCTGTTTTGCAGGGAAATGGGCCAAACATGCTGCATGGTGTGGCCATCGCAGAGGTGGCTCTGGCATCTCAGGGACACCAGAGTTCCTGTGATCTGTGGTTTTGCTGCCATACACCCATCCTGGGTGTCCATGTGATGATGGCATGGAGCTGCCTCTGCTCAGAACTGCTGGGGATGGGGGAAATCCTAGGCTCCTGGTTCAAAGTTTGGGTTCAGAAGAGCTGTCGGCTGAGACAAAGAGGCAAAACCACCCGGGATGGAGAGCAGGGGTATCAACCAGCTGGCATCATCCTCAGAGCTGGGGAGCTCTGACATAGCATCATGAAAAAGTGCCCCGCATAAGGGGCATGTCCTGGGATGTTAGGATGTCCTGGGACATCCTAAAAGCCTTTCACAGCTCTTGGCATTATGGGGTGGTTCCTGCTCTGGGGGGGACCCTGCTGCAAGCAAGCAGGACAGGTTGGCTGAGCGTGGCCACCACCACGTGTGTTAGCACTTATCTGTTCCCCAAGGTGACCTCCCCAGGGCACTGCTCTCCTGGACATCTGCATTTCCAAGCTTATCTAATACAAGTTCTTCACCTGTTTCTACGAGTGTGAGCCAGGGACAGCACCTAGATTGCCCGAATTGCCCCTTGTTGGGGCATCATTGGGGCAGCTTTGGAGGCTGGAAGGCTCCCGTGGCCTCAAAGCCCAGGAGACGTCTCCATGTCAGTGATTCCTATTAACCTGCTGTGGCAGGAGGGGTTTTCCTGACCTGTGGTGGGGCTCCCCAGTGCCTCCCATCGAGGGCAGGAGGTTGGCACCTCCCTGGACCTTTGGATACATTGGGAGATATGGCTGGGCAATAGGGTGAAGGACTCGGCCAAATCTGGGTGCTTCCCTCGTTCCACTGCAAATCAGGATCCCTTGACCTTCTTTCCCACCTTCTCTTCTGGCTACCTTTCCACCAAGGAAGAAAAAATACAAATGAAAGAAGCCAAAGGAGAAGCAAAGAGTAAATACGGGTGGGAGACAAAGGTCTTCCTGCACAGACAAGGTCTCTGCTCCGAGCCTCCCAGCGCCGCCACTTACCAAAAATAGCCAGGGCCCCGCGAAACCTCGGCCCGGCACGGAGCAGTAAGACGAGCTCCCTTCCCTCTTGATTTGGCCGGCCTAAAAATAGCAGAGGGTAAAAAAAGGCAGAGTCAGGACCCCGCAGGCCCAGTAGTCAATGGGCTGAGGGGCGCGCCTGAACTCCAAATCCCGCTCGGCGGCCTCCAGCTGGGAGGCTATTTTTTGCCGTGGGTGACTAAATATGGGCAGGGAGGGAAGAGCACGAGAAGGGGCCGCTCGCCCGGCCGTGCGTGTTTCGGATGCTTCGCTGGGTATATAAGCACTGCAAAGGTGGACTCGCTTCCTCACCAGCTCTGCCCCCCTCCACAGCCCCCCGGGTGCGTGTGTGCGCACCCCTCCCGACAGCCTGACCCCCGAGTCCGTGGCTGACCCCTTTGGGGGGGCCAGGAGGGGACATGGAGGGCAGGGAGAGACACACGACGACTTGTGCAGGCGCAGCCCCTTTTTCTTTCGCATCCAGGTGTGCTGCAATCCGGGCGGGCAAGGTGGCTTCTCCTTAACTCCCTCCTCGCCCGCCGCCGCTGCCGCCAGCACTCCCCGGAGCCTCGCTCCCCTCCCTTCGCTCAGCCTCCTCTGCTCAGCCTCCCCTGCTCAGCCTCCCCTGCTCAGCCTCCCCTGCTCAGCCTCCACCGCTCAGCCTCCGCCGCTCAGCCTCCGCTGCCTCCCGCCGTCCTCCCCCACCCGCCGAGCCGCGCTGCAGCAGCGGGGACGGAGTTGGTGTAGTGGTGCTGAGCGAAGGGGGTGAGGTAAGGGTGGATGTTGGGGGGGGGGGGGGAGGAGGGAAGGTTTTGCCTGGTGATTTTTTTTTTAAATTTCTTCTTTTTTTTTTTTTTTTTTTTTTTTTTTTTTTTGCCTCCAAGTGAGGACTAATACCATCACTGGGCCTGCTCTCTTTTTTCCCTTCCTGCATTAGAGATTGGCTATAAGGAGAAGGCTGACGGCTGCAGCATGAAGCGCATTATTACCTTGTGATTCCATGACCCTCCTCTATGCATCCCTAACTCTCAAAAGCTGATTCAGCTTTCAGCTAGTGCTCTGGTGAGTCCTCTGCTGCAACAGAAGCTCCTAACTGGTATGTCTTTTTTTTTTTTTTTTTTCCTTCCCCTCTTCTGCTCCCTGTCTTTCCCTTTAACCACACCAGCTCAGCTCTTTTTTAAACACTTTTCTGGCCGATGCAGGACCGAGTGCCCATCCAACTTACCCAGGGACTTAAATGTCTGCTTTTGCATCCGGCAGATGTGTGTGTGTGTGCCGCGTGTGTGTGTCTGTGCGGGGATGTGCCGGCTGTGTTTAATCGGTGGATGGGTTAGCAGACCTTCTCCCCCCCCTTCTTTTTTTTTCGTGTTGTTCTGCTGTGGCATACTCCGCATTTAAAAAAAAAAAAAAAAAAAAAAAGCAACAAACTGCAGAGCAAGCAGTGCACTAGAATAATCTGAACTGAAATGTTAGAACTTTGGCATGCAACCGTTCTGCAAGGTTAAACCGGCCTTTAAATGCCTAATTCAGATCCAGGCTGGCTAATGACACCTAGGGGGATTGGGGCTTTATTTATTTATTTGCACCAAACTAGCGGCTATGAGCTAATACCAGCCAGAGCAAAAGGGTGAAATGTGGTTAAACTTAGCCTAACTTGCGATGATCTCAATGCCGCGGTGATTAACTGTTCAAATGCCGAGGAAAGAGCATTAATTGCAGGCGCATGGCTTGGGGATGGTCGGAAAGGAAATGTAAGGAGAAGTTAGGTTTTCCTGCCAGGGGTTTGAAATTCAGGTTACACTTCATCCAGCAATCGGCTGTTATTGCTCCTGCAGCTAAGAGTTGGCTGTGGTCATTATATTTTATATGAGAGCGGTGATACCTAGTCGCATAAATATATGTGCATCAGTGTTGGGTGAGGGATGCTGTGCTCTATACCCGCGTGCACACAAATTCAGATATGCTTTAAAGCATGCGTATGTGTATTTTACAGAGCTTTATCCAGAGATACCTAAATGCTGTCTCTAAGCAGGTGTAGCATTCGATCCCAATGCAATGCACCTCCTGTCTGTGGTTAGAGTAGTGCTATGTGCATATGTCTGTGCCGGGGAGTGTACACTCAGCTGTCGTGTGCAATGGTGTAGGCAGAAACCTGCGAGCTGGGCTGGCTGTGGATTTAACTGCCCATTTCTCTGGAGCAGGAGGTTGTGCCTGCCTCCCCGAAGGGCTGAGGCCAGCCCAGCCCCTGCCCTGTGTCTCTGCCTTGGCCCCGCTGGCCTCTCCCTGCCCTGTGCCCAGCCCCAAATCCAGGCTGCCTTCAAGTCCTGAAGTTTTGTGCTGCACAGCCGCAGCCCGACTGTGCCACTGGGACCTGAGGGGCACCCCGAGGCTGGGGCAGAGGAAGGAGCTGGTGTGTGGCCCCTGCTTTCCATCCCTCCCACCACCCTGCTTCCCCTCCACCCAGCACCTCAGGCTCTTCCCTTCCCTTCACTTTTATTCACTCCTTGGCCTCTGCACTGTCCACATTTCCTTGCTTTTTTTTTTTTCTTTTTTTTTCTTTTTTTTTTTTTTTCCACCACAACCACAATTTCATTGTGCTTCTTTTTTTCTGCTCCGAGCAAGCACCAGAGCTCAGCACACCGAGGTGGGCTGAGGACGTTGGGTGCTGCTCGCCCACCACCGCTTCCTCCTGCTGTTAGTGCAGGACGTGGACCACAAAGTGCCCCCGGCCTCACTATTAAAAGCATCGTCACACTGCTTGTGTGCTCCTCCACCCAAAGGGACAACCCTTGGGCAAATCATGACCAAATTTAAACCCAAATCTGCTCCTGAGCAAGCAGGAAGATGAGCGTTGCAGTCGTGGTTGTGCCATGGCCTCCAGCCTTAGTGGGGATCCAACAGGCCACGACGCAGCTCTCACCCCAAGTGAGAAGGGAGCAGGGCAGCTGCTGTCCCACACATCTGTGGAAGTTTGGGGCTCCTCAGGACTGCGTGTGTTTGGGCGGATTTGAGGAAGGCAGATTGGGGATGAGTTGTAAATTTTTAATGGCCCAACGTGTCAAGCGGCTGCCCCACTCCATGCACCTGGCCTGCTCTTGTCTGTCTGAGGGCAACTCAACCCTCAGAGTGTCTTGGCCATGCAAAACCCACCTGCACTTGGGTTTTTGTGCTCTTTTTTTTTTTTTTCTTTTTTTCCTATTTTTTTTTTTTTTTGATTCTTAAGTGCCCAGAGTTTCCCTCACACTCCTCAGTTCTCCCTTCACTTTAATTTCTCTGCAGTCATGCATTACCATGGTGCCACAGCTCCATCTCTCTTTCCCTTGCTCCAAACTAAAGGTGGAAATTTGCCTCAGAATTAGACAAATACCGATGCTCCAAAGGGCCAGCAGCACTGGCAGGACTGAGAAAGGGCACTGCCCAGAGCCAGGATCAGGCACTTGCCCGAGCTGGTGCGTGGTGCACAGCACTGGGGGGCTCACACCCCAGCACTGCGGGGCCATGGAAGTGGATGGGAGCAGGGAAATATTTACTCCCCGTCTCACAGCGATATTTTACAGAGAAGTGGCACAGCATCGATGCAATTAGGTATTCCAAAGTGCTTACTTTGCCGCTCGCTAAGTTTACTTAAACCCTCTTTAAAGGCTTCATTAGGAGCCTGGGATGAACGGCCAAATTCATTAGCGCCGAGGCGGGCGTTGTGCATTTGCCTGCAAATTGCTATCGAGCGGCAGCGGCGGGGCGAGGGGCGCAGGTGAGCGCCCACCAACCGTGCCGTGCGGTGCCGTGCGGTGCTGAGCGAGCAGCCAGCGCCCGCCGTGACCTCCGCCGCCGAAATCCTGCCCGCAGCGGCCGCCTATTCAGCTCGGCCCACGGTCGCAGCCACATTGTTCGAGAGCTTTAAAGCTCAGCGTGGCGGCTGGCCGAGGGCAGAGCGAGCGGGAGCCTCAGCGGGGCCGCGCGCGGGGACGAGCCCCCCGAGGGACACGGGCACATGCGGACGTCCATCCCGCGGGGACAACTCGGAAAGTCCTCGGCCTAAACTGCCGGCACCTGGCTTCAGCTGCTTTTTAGTTTGCATCTCTGCAGGTGTCTTCCCACCCCCCCCCGAATCCTCAGCTGGCTGGATGACTTGTGAAAAGCGATTTTTTTTTTATTTTTTTTTTAATTTTTGCTTTTTAAATACCCTCAACTCTCCCAAAGGCATTTTGGGGGTGGCTTATCTGCAAGGTAGTGTCTCGCTCGTGGTGACCAGCAGAGGAAAAATCATTGGATTCACTAGGTAAGACGCTTTCTTCTTCCTATGCTTTAATCTCTACTTACTGATGGAAGCAATTGCTTGTCTGTAGCAGATGAGTTTTCTTGCTCTGGCAGATAGAGCAGGTCCTTCCTGGTGGTGCTTTGTACATCAGCAGCCAGACATTGGATTCGGGCTTTCTCAAAGCAAATTGGCTTTTTGTTTCTAAATTGCAGGGTGGAGGCAATGGGGAAATAATATTTATTTAACTTCCCCCAGCATGTCTTTGTCTAAAATGATACACATGTATACATATGTATACACACAAAGGAAATTCCTTCTGCTGAAGCACATTTTTGCTTTTTTTTAATTGCTGAAAGTTTGCGGTTCCAGCTGGAACACCCTCTCTGAAGGTGGGCTGGGAGCTGGGTCCCCCCTCTGTGCCATTTCCGTGACAAAGAGCCCCAAAGAGCAGGGCAGCTGGCCACGCTGCCAGCACTTTCTGCCCGGTGCACAGCCCCCAGCCCCAAAAACCAGAAACCTGCGAGGGCAAAGCTGAGATCACCAGCAAATAGCATGAGCAAGGGAGCAAGGGGGTGTGTGTGTGCATGTGTGTGTGTGTGTTCAAACTGTGCCATAACTCACTCCCGGGATGTAAATTGTCCATCAGCGCTATTTTCTCCCGTGAACATATAAATGCGCATATTGAAACTACCTGCTTGAGAGACATACTTCTTTATATGCCCATATGAACCTGGCAATCTATGGAATGTAAAGAAGTATGTATTTCAGGTGGGGACCCTTCTCGGAGGAGCGGTGTGTGACCCCGTGTGAAGGGGGGGGAGAAAGACAGACAGATTTTTTTTTAATTTATTTATTTTTTTAAATGCCTGACATGGCAGACTGGCTGGGGAGTCAATTGATGATCTTGTTCCAGTGCGTGTATTGTTCTGTCACTTTGCCTGTGTCAGCAGGTGGAAATGCTCATCAGGACATTAAATATTCAATATGCTGACTGCGGCATGGGCTTTGAAAGGCAATGCCAGAGGAAGGCTGGCCGTCCACTCCTGGTTTTCAACAGGGATGCAGGCAGGTCCCTCCTTTTTGCTGCTCCCCCCCAGCCCTTTTTCCCCCCCAGCTAAGGCTAGGTAACAACCCGAGCTGCCTGATCATTAAATCTAGGGAAAATAAAAGGAGGTGGAGAGGGGAAGAAGAAGAAAGAGAAAAAGGATACAAGAGTTGTGACTTAGATGTGCAGTATTTTGGCTTCACGTGTTTGAATCTTTCCTGTGTTAAAACTTTTTGTGCTTAAAACTGGAGAGAAGGAAATCTGTGTCTGTGTGCCAGCAACACACTGCTTGGAAACAGCCCTTGAGTGACTAGGTCACAACTAGAGGCACGGGAGCGCTTTGAACAGATGCCTGTTATTTTCCTAGAGGAAAATAATAAAATTAGCTCCTCGGATTTGGGAAGCTTTTACCGCATTTTGGTTTTGCTTTTTAACCTTTTGCACCATGAAATATCTGGTTACATTTCCAGGATCCCACAAGAATGAGGCAAGGTGGTAAAAACGGGTTTGATACTCTGGGTGAACAAGTTTAAATTTCTGTCTGGGTAAGAGGCAAGTAAAGCTTTGAGCCCCAATCTTCCCCTTTCAGACAAATTCTTGTCACTTTGGCACCAAACTTCCAAGTCCCACCTGCTCCTGAGCTACCCAAACTTATCTCCACAACCCCACTGTGCAGACAAGGGCACTGTAATGTTCTGCTTTTGAGTGAATTCCCTGCAGTTTCAGCACATCTCTCTTGGCAAAAGTGCTCCTCGGGCCCTTACCAAGCCTTGATCCGCCGCTATTCATGGCGAGCGCCGCTGTCACTTGTTACACGTGTGCCAAAGGGGATTTCACTGGAAGCAGGCGCTCATGAATAGCAGGTTAGAAAAGGCAGGCTGGGCTCTCATGGAGATTTCCTCTGTACATTATTCAGTGGGATTTAATAATAGTGGTTTTCTGTTGTTTTTTTGTTTTGTTTTGTTTTTTTTGTTTGTTTTTTCGTTTTTTTTTTTTTTTTTAATACAAATACCACAGTTGATGGATGCGTGCGGAGTGCTCAGCCCCTTCCCGGGAGCGGAGGAACCGTTCTTTGCTTTGCCAGTGGGCTTTGGGAAGGGACAGTTTGGACATCATCCTCTGGGCCCTGGGGACAGTCCCTTATGTCCCTGGGTCACCTGAGGATGGGTCCTGGCCACTGAGGGCATCCTGCCCTATTTTGAGGCCAGATTTCAGTAAGAAGGGTGTGGATGCTGGGAAATGAGCAGAGGCCGGGCACAGAGCGCTGATGCCCAAGCCTCGCTGCAGTTTCGCTCCCTTGTAAAACATCACTGGTAGCTTGAGTCACTGGGTGGGAAATTAGGATGGTCCTCACCAGTCTGGCCATGATACAAAATTCCCTCCTTTCTCTGATGACCCTCTACCCCACCTCTTCCCCCTTTCCTTTTTCTCCCTTCTTTCTTTTCCTTCCTTTTTTCATTTCCGTCCTTTTTTCCCTGTCTTTTGCTTACTTGTTTTCCATTTTCTCTGTATTGCTTTCTTGCTTGCTTTCTGCCTTGTTCTTTTTTCTTTTATTTCCTTCTTTCCTTGTTCTTTCTCCCATCCCCTTGTTCTCTATTCTTGCTTTTCTTCCCTTTCTCCCCCGGTGCAGGTGTCACTAAGCCTTCTCCACCACTGTGCATTTCTCTAGCGAAGGTGCTCACGGTCTGATTTACAGCAGATACCTGCATTCCTAATGCAATTTTTATCTCCTTCCCACCTCTGAATTAATATGCTTGTTAATCACACGGAATTGCTAACTTTAGGAAGTCGCTAAGTGCTCAGATTTATTTTTTATGTAAATATTTTCCAAGCCGTAATTCCGAGTGCTGTCTCACAGCGCGGGAGCACGTGATGGAGGTTTGGGGGTGCAGGGTGCATCCTGAGGCCTTGTCCTCTCCCGGGTGATGTCAAAAAGTAAATGGGAATGTAAAATTAAATGGGAATGCCACGGCAGCCCATTTGCCAATAGGATCGGTGGAAGAAAATGAGGGCTTTGGCCCTTCAGCAAACACTTTGCGCTGTTTCTGCGTTTAGTGGCAGCTCCTTCTCTCTTTTTTTCCCTCTTTGGATTAAAAATGGGACTGCTCCTCTGCACTAGGTTCTCTCTGTTTCTCAGCTATGATTAAGCCTCTTCTCCTCCGTGCTTCATACAAGGGGGCTGCGGTGGCGAGGTGAGGCGGGATGCTCAGCTGTGCCCAACCGCCCTGCACAGCGCGCGCTGAGCAGTGCCGCCCGTGGGAGCAGGAGCGCTGAGGATTGTAAAAGCCATAAATCCAGTGGACCAAATTAGTTAAATTTTTCTATTCTATGCCTCACAAAACCCAGCCGTTCCCGAGATGGATTTTCCTCATGTAAGCGGAACTAGCGGCAGGTAGAAAATGGGCATTTTGCACACGCACAAGGGAGTGCGGGGATGAATTCGCGCCGTGCGGTTTTCCCCAGCATTTTTTTTATTTTTTATTTTTTATTTTTTTGCGTTTCTTTATGTTGATGATCTATTATTACTCTTGTTACTATTACTTAGTATTGGAAGACAGGTGGTCCAATAAATTCCAGCACCCTCTTTTGAAATAAAAAAAAAGGGGGGGTATGTTTGCAATTCAAGTTTAATAGTGCATTCATCAAGAGCAATAAAGCATTTTATTGCACGAGTATTTCAAGGGATGTGCTGGCCCTGGTAAAAGCATTAGTAAAGGGGTGCATCAGCAATCTCATTTAAAACTGTCGACCCAACGTGAAAAATGTTGCGTTGAAGAATAAACTGCTATTAAGCATGATTAGATTGACCTGCAGGACAGATATTTTAGCTGCTGCAGCACAAGTCGATCAAAGTGAGCATCGCTTAGATTGCAAAAAAAAAAAAAAAATTTAATGCCCTAAATTAAAAATGAAAGAACCTCGGAATATTTAGGACCAGAGAGTGACTTTGGGGGTGAGATTTGTGTGTTTGATTCGAAGCGGTTCGGAAAGGTGGGGAAAGGGGAGAACCGTATTAATTGCTGCCCCTTTAGCATACATTGAAAGTATGTTACTCGGATCAACCAATCAAAAAAGAAATTGTGCTGACTCAGCACTCGGGCTAGTCTGCACGTCCGATTGCAGAAGAGATCAGCACTGCACTGCAGTATCTTTCCCTGCCTTTGACACCAGCCTAGCTGGGCAGGGCTTCCCTTGTGCTTCCCAGGACTGGGTTAGGCCAAGAAGAAGAGCGGGCCCTGAAGAGAGGAGGAGAGAGTCAAGGTTGCACGAGCCTTGAGCTGCTACGAGGCTTTTTAGTCAGTAAGCGAGATCTTCCATGCTGGGTTTGCCCTGCCAGATGCAAGCGGCATGCATTGCTTGGGAATATATCTATTTTTAAAGAGTTTCACCACATCTTGCACTTAGCAGTGGCTGTGGGCGAGGGGGTGGTGTGTTCCTCGCAGGAGAAATATCCTCGCTCCGGAGCTGGCATCCCTCCCCTGAAAGCCCGGGGCTGATTTCAGCACAGCACTCGCGATTCCCTCCCAGCGAAGACGCTGGGTTTAGTGCTTGCTGCTGAAGTTGCTCTTGACCTAAGGTGCCTGTGCAGCGCTGCCGCAAGGTGCTTCCCCGTCGGGATGCAGGGGTCACAGCAGGAGCAGCCTCATGCTCGTGGGGCTTGCCTGCAGCCCTGCAGCTCCCCTGCCTCCCTTTCCCCCAGGAGAAGCGTGGCTGCTCGCTGGAGAGGTGTTGAAGCCGTTGCTCGCACCACGGGGGTAAGGCTGGAGAAGGCCGAGGCAGGCTGATGCAGCTGCCCAAGGACGAGCTTATTCTGGGTGTGTAATGGCCAAAATGCAAAGTCCTGTCCAGCCTCCAAGTCACCCTCCTCTGCCTGCCGCCCTGTGATGCTCCCAAAGCATTTTTTTTCCCGTGCTGTTTAACCAGCGTCAGCATGCGTCCCTGCTCCTAGCTTGTATTTCTTGTACAAAGGTCCGTGCTGAGGAACAGAGGCCAAGTGCGGGTAGCTGTGCGCACAGGTGGAAGGCTGGCGGAGGGCAGACACATTCTGAACAAGGGGGAACTTAATAGCTGAAGGTTTAGCAGTTGGAGCAGTTGCTGGTGGTGCTCAGGAGGCCAGCTGGGTGCTGGGTTCGGGGGAAGCAGGGTGAGTGACAACTTGAACAGATGCAGGCTTTTTCCTCTTTTTTTTTTTTTCCTTTTTTTTTTTTTTCCCCTTTCTTCTTTTCATGAAGCACAGCGCCCTGCCTGTAAATGCCTCGCCATGCCCAGATATGGCCTGCTCGGGGACGGGCACCTCTAGCTAAAAAAGCCACGGGCAGAGCGACCAGCCCGGGGACGGGGAGCAGCTGGTATAAATAAATAGTGCTCATTCTCAGCTGCCCTCCTGCCGGCCGGATTAGGTGGCATCTGGGCAGCCAGGAGGCGCAGGGCTCGTGACCGCCGACCGCAGAAGTCCCCAAGCAGCTGTAAGGGCAGGAACCGCTCCTGCAAAGCCCTTACATAGGCACGTCGCCCCTGGCATTTGGGGAGTCGGATAAAGCTCCCGCAGCAGGAATCTGGTGACCTAAGAGCGGTCGAGAATAAAGTTCACCGCAGCAGCCGGGGCAGAGCTTCCAATCTGGGAAGCGACCCGAGGTTGGAGGCAGGATCTGGCCTTCTGCTTTTTAACCTGTTGCACGCACGCGAAGCCTGCGGGGACGGCGGAGCTGGAGGCGAGATGTTGAGCAGAGCTTCCAGTTCCTCTCTCGGACGCAGCGGGTTAATTTGCTGTCAGAGAGATTATTGGAATCTGATTTAATACTTGTGTTTACTTCGGGTCAACAAATTAAAAAAAAAAAAAAAAAAAAAAAGAAAAACAAGTCTTAATAATTTAAGGCACCGGCTTGATGGGAGCTAATAGGAAATAATGAATCTCCTGCAGTGGTTTCCCTCCCAGGCTTGCAGGGAGCATGCAGCTGGTGCACATCCTGCTCACCTGGCTGCAGCAGAGCCGTGCCTGGGTGCGAGGTCGGCCACACGTGTAGCCAGAGGCTGCAGGAGGCAGCCAGAAAGGATGGCCTTGTGCTCAAAGGAAGCTCATTGCCTGGCTTATTTGAAGTGAAAAGCTGAAGCAGGGAATGGGGATGGATTTGTAGTGGGGGATATTCCTGTGCAGGTGGCAGCCGGAGGGGATGTTGTGAAATATGTGTAGTGGGGGATTTGGGTTCTAAAGCTGGGGGTGACTCTGCAAAGTGGGGTCCCGGATGGGCAGGGGGATGGAGGCACGGGCAGCCCATGGAGCAGGCAGGGTGAGAGGGGGGAGCACGGTGCTGAGCATGGTGCTGTCTGCTTCCATCGCCGGCACTTGGCACATGAGCAAAGTCTGTGGCAGCGTACCTCAGGGTCTGTCCCAAAGTGACTGTGGTATGGGCAGGGGATGTCTCGAGCCTTTGGGAGAGGTCTGGCAGATGTGGATAAAGAAATGGCATTTCTTTATCGGTGAAAGGCTTCACCATTAATTTAATACAGGGGCTTTGTCCCCCCCTTCCTCGCTGTGTCAGGGCCGTGATGCACTGTGCGCTGCACCAGCTTGCGTTCTTTAAATTAAGCTAGCTTTGTCCTAAAGCCTTGTCTCAGAGATAATAAGGCATACACACATACGCACCCGCTAAAATCCATTGTGCCATTTTTGCAAGGAACAGCAAAAGTTGCCCGTGTGCCTTCCCCTCTCTGTCCTCCACACTCATTTGGCCTATTTGAAGCTGAATTTATTCCTGGGAAGGTCCCCATCAATTTGCTTTGCTCTTTTGTTGACAAGTTTATTAAAAACCCGGGCAACTACATATTAAACTTTTATCAGTGTCGAGGAAGAATATGTCCTTTGAGCGGCCACAAAAGTTATGGATTGGGTCTGAACATTTCTTGTTCCACCGGCCGGCTGAGTCAGCGTAACAAATAAAAGCTGCCACCTCTTTTTTTTTTTACTCTTTCTTGAGAGACGGTTCTCTTACCGGTGTAAGTAACGGTAGCAATAATGCAGGAAGGTTTCAGACCTGGGTAAACGAGCTTTTTTTTCTTTGCTCCCATCAGTCCTTGTTGCTGATCTGAATTATTAACCTAAAACCAGAATAAAATAAGAGCCCGGGGGATGGTTATTGCTTCTTAGCTCAGAGCCAACAGTTTGTGTAAAATAACTGATACTTTGCAGATGTTTATAGGAAAAAATAGCCCTGGAAATTAATAACATTTGTTGTACCAGGAGCGATGTGAGTGGCTTTACGCTTCCATACTCCACAAGGGCATGAGGGATTTGGAGCGCTGGCCCACGGCGATGCTCGGCTGGGGATGTGCCTTTGCATGGGGAGCGGGATTGTCGCTCTTTTTCTTTAGTCATAAGATTAAACCAGGAGAAGGCCACCGTGTTGCAGGAAAGATGTTAAAAATAAAGCATTAGCATCGCATAACCTAGTTCCTGTTTTGCCTCGCGACTGAGTTTTTACGAGTTGAAAGAAGCCTGCAAAATAATTGGTGAGAAGGGTTTTGAGCTGCCAGAGCAGCAGACAGGCAGGAGAAAAGTGAACTGAGCTACAGTTCTTAACCTCCGTCGGATAAATAAATAAATATCTGTCCCCAAACAACATATTTCTTGGCCTGTCACCGTGTCCAAGGATTTTTTAGTTCTTAAACAGGTTTGCTGGCATAATTTGTCAAGTACAACAGGGAGGTTTCTGTGTGACAGAGGATCATTTTTCACCACGCACGCTGGGGCACCGAAGCAGTCCTGCAGGCTCTGAGCAGCTCCATAATTAGATAACAGTTAACATACGTGTATTAGAGGGATCATCATTCATGCTATAGGATACAGCGGGGCCCGCCACTGCCGAGACCGCGCCGTGCCGTAAGCAAGCAGGGAGCGGTCTGGACAAATACATCTTACTCCAGGAGTTTATCTGCATCACCATTTGCTCCAATTATAACTAATTGGACACATATTGCATTTTCATAGCATCTAATTTTCTATTGATTTTAACGGGACTGCTGGTGTTTTGTACTATTAAGTGGTATCTCGTAGCCGTTGCTGTTTAAAAATGCTGAGTGCACTCCCCTGTATGGAATTATGCAGTCAGCAGATGTTTTAAAACCTATTTAATTGTTCGGTCCATAAAATGCACAAACTGTATTAGGGAACGGCTTTGTTCTCTTTGAGCGTGTGAGTTTGGAAATCCAAAGTGAAAACTATTTCTGGCCATGGTTTCAGGAGGGGCAGCTCCCAGCAGGATGCTCAGAGCCCTGCTCGGAGCCACGCAGCCTCCGAGGGCTCCTCAGCCCTGGCTTGGGCTTTGCAGCTCTCTCCAGGCATGGGTGCTCTGCATTTCTTGGTCTGTGTAAAAATAAGGACCTTTATCTACAAGGCCAAAAATCTGTATTAAGACAGAGTTGTTCGCATTGAGAGCCAAGGATTTGATAAGGTCACTTTTGGTCTCCTGTACGACTGAGGACTGAGCTGGTAATTGGTAGGGTTTGGGGCTTTATTCTCTGCCAGAGATATTGCTGTCTGCCTTGGCAATACATCCAAATAAAACCGGACTATCAAATTAGCCATTGCATTTCAGCAAATACTCAGTGAAGCAGGATGAAAGCAATAGTCCTCTGTTCAGCATCATTTAAAGAAGAAAAGATTTAAACGAGATATTCAGTGGAGGAATGGAGAGGCGGCCTGGAAAAAGCTTTTCCAGCAGTGCATATTTGATCGTTACAAGCACGGAGGAGACTTGAACACTTTGGATATTGGTATTAAAGGTAGATAGGGAAGGTAAAAGGTGATGGGATTTGTGTTTCGGGGCAGCTGATTTGCCCGGGGTGTCTGGGGGCTGCCGTCAGCCTGCTGCCTTCGCCAGCCATTAGCAGGAACCGCATCGTGTCTGTGGGAGACAGGTGAGTTCACAGAGGTGTATAAACTAAATAGACACTTTATTAAGTTCAGGTAATAGTTTTGAAAGACTGAGTGGCTACTGCACTGTCAGCAACTACTTTAGTGCCCAAAGGAACTGAGTGCTTTTTAATTAAGTCAAATAAAATCCAAGCGGAAGACTCCCCAGCCTTGTCTGGAGCATACTTTTTGGGTTGAATACCTATAATTTTAGAAATGTTAATAAAACACAGTCCACTTTTTCCCTGTAATAATATAAATTAAATTAATATTTGATGTCTGTAAGAAGAAGGATAAAAGCAATGAGGTTGTATTTTCTGGCTTACAAATGGCACAGTGTGCAGAATACAGCAACTATGGCATTGATTTAAACATCCTTGCAAAGACACCATGCAATAAAGTTGAATCATCTGCAGTACAGGTACGGCTGTTTGGGGGAAAAATAGCCAAATGAGAGAGTAGACATTTTCCTGTATTATCAAAAGCCACTTCATTTGGGGAAATTTCCTCAGATTTAGTAACATTTGGATGGAAATCAAATAACACATTAACTTCAGGAAAGGGGAAAAAAAAAACCTTCCAAAGCTAATTACAAAGGGAATGTGCACTTCATTAAGATAAAGCTGTAGGAAATCAATGTTCTGTATTGTTGTTTTTTCCTTTTGATTGGATTTTAGCATGATAAATTGTTAATGCATTTGATCTAAAAATGATTTGTTTATTCAGATGAAGAGCAACAGTACTTTGTCTCATTTGGCCTTTTAGCTTGTAATGATAATGGCTTCAAGAGATGTTCATTTCTCAAAAGGGTATCGGACTGGAATAGGCAGGAGATTTCTGGACTCAGAAGGATGGGCCCTATGCAAGGGTTCCTTGTAGGCTAATTCTATTGCATGTCGAATCTTCTGCTTCATTAAGAATATCGACAAATGCTGATAAATTCTTTGGCTTTTCTGTGCTGTCTATATAAAATGTCTTTATTAGAATATTGAGGCTAAAGTGGAAAGGTCTTCAATATATCAGGCCCTTTTATGTTGCCTACTCCTGATCCCACTTGCCGGGGCAGTGGTTTGCTAATGCAGGGGTTTTGTCCTTTCTCAGGACTGTAATCACTGTCAGCAAAGCTGGCACCTTGGCCAAAGCAAAACAGGGGCACTATGCAGGGGCTGACAGAGACAGAAGAGAGACAATCAGGTTCATTTTGTTATTTTGGCTTGGATTTGCCTCTGAGGCACGTTCCCATGTCTCCCCACTGCCGTCCTGCACTAAGTTGGGGATGTTCCCAGCTGGGGCTGTGCTGGTCCTGCAGGCAGGGCTCAGAGAAGGGTCCTGATGAGGGTGGCATCAGCATCTGGTCCTGGTCCTGGGGACAGAGCAGCCAGAAAAGACCTTTTCAGTGTGATACCTAAATCCAAGCATTGCCAGGCTGGATGCGGATGACCTTCAGACAGCAAACCTAAATTTGGCGGTGCTTGAACTTGGGACATGGCCTCAGTGGAAAGGGAGACTGACTCCAAAACCCTGCCTGGCTGTGTCAGGGGTGAACACAGCTTTGTGGGAGAGATGAGAAGCTTTAGCACAGCTCAGATCTTTGAACACGCCCAGCAAAGCCCCTGCAATTCATGCTGGCCATGCCCAGGCTGGTCCGCACGGAGGCTGCAGCCCTCAGCAGCTGATGGTGTAGGATGCTCTTCCTCAGTTGCTGGGAATGCCTCACCACCAGAGACATCATTAGTTGTGATTAATGGCGTACAGAAGAGAAAAACTAATTTTCTAAAAAGGAAAACCTCACCCATAACTCACTGCAGAGAATTCAAACAAAACATTACAGAATGCCCACGTGTGCTCACAGTGATTATAGATGTGTTATGGGGCACTCACTCCCTGAAGCAAAGCCAGGGGAGTGGGGCAGCACCCATCTCTGGCAGAAGATACTCACTCTAACCCCCTCACTGCCCAAAAAAAATGATGGGACAGGGACAAAGCAAGGACATTTGGAGAGCCGAGCATGCTTCAGGTGTGCAATGCTGATGCTTGGGCAGCCCACTAACCCAAAATCTATGTGCTGGTCAGGGTTTAGCTTGCAGGCTCAATGCAGCATTGGTTATCAATGGCACTTCCACCTTCCCCCAATCACCGGCAAATAATTACTTTCCTCTGCCTCCTATAACTCACCAAAGGACGAATTTAATACTTCCAGGTCTTCACTGTCTAAGTTTCCATTTAGTTCCTTGGCTTGATTGTCTCCTGAAAAGGTACCTAGAGATAACTCGACTAAATTAATTGTAGAGCTCTTTTAAAAAAGCTGTTCTCTCTCTCTTTCTCTCTGTCTCTCTCTCCATTTATTTATAGGCAGCTTAGAGTAACGGGGCTGGGCAGTTAAGTGATCCGCAGTACTTACTGCTACAATGCAAAGCCCACGTTTCTTGGGGAGTAATAATGCTGGCCCACTTGCAATATTTCTGCTTGCAGTGGTTTGCAGTGCAGGTGCCTTTTCCCAGTGTCATCTTGCAGTGTGGTGGGCTGTGAGAAAGAGGGGGGAAAAGTCACCTTTGCCTCGTGACGCATATAAATTCTTTAAATAGGTTATGCACATGGCAACATGCAATAGCTGTGCGTGGCGCTGGGTGAAGAAGGAAAGGCCTGAATTTATTGGCTCCTGCTGCAGAAACGATCAGAGCTGCTGCGATTTTAAAATGTGATTTCCCAAGTTGTTTGGAGCAGTGGGGTGCTCATGCGGCTGGGTTCACAACCAGAGCCATTGCTTGAGTACCGCAGGCTGAGATGCAGCAGGGTCACCCCATTTCCTCCTCCATCCCATCCCTTCCTGTTGGTTGCTGCTGGTGGCACAGCCTTTGCTTGTCTCAAGCAGATCTTAAAGCCACAGAAAACATTGATTTTTAAGGGCACATGAGAAAATACTAGGGGCTGCAGGGCAAGGAGACTAACCTGAGCCTCTCCGCTGCGGTGGCTCTGCCATAGCAGGGGATGCTCTGTGCTGGACCTGCTGCTGCTGGCATGTGCCTCTTGAGTCACTCAAACACAGGGCACAGAGGAGGACAGCAGATGCTAAAGCTCTGAAAGCAGAGAAACGGGAAGTGACAATTAAAGTACCTGGATTAAAACAGTAGACTTTACTTACATCGCGATGTGGTAGCAATGCGGCTTCAAAACAGAGCCAAATACTGGCGTTAAAAATGCTACAGGCTGGTGGTCACTGCTGCAGGCTATTCGAGCACTATTAAAACTGCCTCTTTAATTCAAACCGGCTCTTCATCCATAGCTGCTAAGAAGCTTACATAAATCCTGATTGCCTGAAAGTGAAGCCATTTGAACCAGTGCAGCATCAGGCAGCGAGTTCAGAAGAGGTCCCGGCGGCTGTGAAGGAAAAGACCCCAAGGAGTTCCCCTCTTTGCTTTGCAGACCGCGAGGCCAAATGCTTTGCTAAAGCTGGTAAAATGGAACCAAATCAACTGTTCAATGGATTTGGTCCCCTTCAACCAGCTGTAGCTGTGCATTGATCTCTCAGACTCACCTCGGAGGTTGGACCGGACCGAGACAACTCAGGTAGCAGAAGACAGATGGGCACACGAGTGCTGCCGATAAGGAGATGATGATGATGACTGGTATCTGCAGATCTATCACCCGGGCTCTAAACTGGTGGGATGAGCCTGAGTCATTATGTGGTTGCCAGTCAATCCTGCGTAACGGAGACCTCTCAAGATTGATAATCTCTATCGTCCTCCTCTATTGATCCCCGCTGTGATTCAGGTCTGTGTATTTCAACTGCAAACGCTGTGCGTTTTCACGTGTATTCGCTCACGCCCTCCTGGGAGCACCGTGCCTCGATGTTTCATCTACTGCAATGAAGAATAAACATTTTGGTCTGAAGTTCCCTCCTTGTGTTTTGTTCCATGCGCTGTCCTGCTCATTTCGTAGGCTCAAGAGAAGAAATGGGAGTAATGTGGCTGCCCCAGCAGGGGATGGGTTGGGAACACCAGCTGCTTCCCAGTTGCCCCAGACCACAACTATCCACAGCCTGTGCTCTGCTTAGAGGTTCAGGAGATAACCACTTTATTCCAGAAAGGGTCCCCAGTATGATTTTGTTGGCTTTATGCTCCTAAAGAACTCTGAGGGTCTGCGTTCTGCTCCTTATAAACACTAATGTCATGCTAATGGACTTAAAGAAAATCACTCGCTTTCCCGTGTAATAATGATTGGTGGGAAAGTAAGCTGGGCATCATCTTTTCCTAAGTATTGTAAATCTATAGGACTATCACGAGCTATGAATATTGCTGGTGTAATGAGCCATTTGGATGCAAAAGTCTGATGAGAGTTGGTTCATGTCTTTACACCTGGCCTAAGGTAACCCCGGGCGTTAAGGAAAGCAGAGATTTGTCTCCCTGCACACCTGGGAAATTTGGGTCACTTCACTCCAGGTCCCTGGTCCTTTAGGTACTGTTTATATGTTCTTATTAGGACCAAGAGTATTCAAGTGTTTTAAAATAAGGAGCTATTGGCTTAATGTACATCTAATATTTATGTCACTGGGTGTTAAAGGCAGAGACATCTCAGAAGCATCAAGTAAAAGCATCACGGGAAGCAGCAAGGAGCATGTGAGCAGCAGCAGCTGAGCAAATGTCACCCTAATGCTGTCAAACCCAAGATCCATACCCAAGAAAGGATGGGGATGAAAGCACGAGGGAAAAGGAACCCTCAGCACAAGTCCCTTGTTGCTGTCAGTCTGGGTTGTGAGTGATATCAGGACTCCAGAGGAAGAGGTTGGGTAGAAACAGATGCTTCCAGCAGGCTGGGGCCTGGGTTTCCACAATACCACGCTCCTCCCTCCTGCTCCTGCAGCCTGGGTTATTCTCCCTCGTTCCCCAGGGCTGCATCCATTGTAAACAACACTGTTATTAAAATTCCTCCTCGGTAATGATAATTAAGTTACTAAAAGTTGTCAAATGGGGAAGCTGGAGGCACTGCAATTGGAACAAAACCTCGGAATGTAAATGAAAATGTTTTCTCCTGCAAGAAGCGTGGGTGGATAAGGGCCCACCTGCTGCAGTGGCTCGGGGTGATTTGTCTTCCTAACGGGGCTGCCAGGCTCTGGCTGTCGGCACCTACACAGATCCCAGACACATGTGTTCCTCTACCGGCAACCCTGAAAGCATTTGTTGCCCCCCAAATCCGTTCCCACTGGAAGAGTTCTGGATATGTGTGGGCACAGCAGCTCTCACAGGGTCACTTTATACAGGACTACACAATATTTTATTATCCAGTGTGGTTTTCCTACAATGTTGTCACACTCCTGTGTCTAGACACACAGGCCACTCTACAAATCTGGGTGCCAAAACTTCACCTTGGGCCAGATTTAGGTATCCCCAGAGCCATCTGAGCCCTGAATAGTGGGAATCATCCAGCTCTCCTGAAGCCAGAGGAGAGATGACTATTGGGGGATTACAAAAGTCACGCCATGTATTCCAAGGCTTTAATGTGGGTCCCACCTTCAGGCACCCATGCTTGAAAATTTCCGCCAGTAATTTTATTGTTTAATTCTATCTTTATGGGACAGGGAATTCAATTCACTTAACAAGGAATTTCTATAACAATACAGACTATTATGGTCTAATCGAGGCAGTGCGAGGCCAAAGCAGAAGGCAGCTGGTAGGCTCTGGGGGAACTCTCCTGGGACTGCTAACATATAGGGACAAATCTAAGATCTGGGCCAAAAAAATTGCAGGTATCCCTCCCAACAGTCTGTCTTTCAGCTCAGCTCACTCCCCAATCCCTTCTCATGCTCTGTTTCAGAGCAAATGGAGCCAGCTCCCTTTCAGCCAGGAGCTGCCCAGGCCGTGGATCTGCCCACAGACTGAGAATTGGATCCTCTTCAAGTTGGTTTCCCATAAAGCACAGCTCTGAGCCAAAGTTTTACCACTGTCTTTGAAAAACCCCAGGATCAGGCCCTGGCTTAGTCACCATAAGCCATAGCCACTTAGAGGCTGCTCTGATGGCCCACCAGACCCTGCTGGTTTCCTGAAAAAAAAGAAACCCTATTAGCTCCTCAAACAAGGCAATGCTGAGGACTCTGTCCTTCAAACATTTTGTGCAAATATGAAATAGCAGTGAATAATTAGCAGGAATAATCCTTTCTTCTTGACCTCTCCCGTAATAAAGACCTTTGTCAGCAGATGCAAATGTTATTTTGAGCAGCAATTCATAATCCAGACCTGCTAAACACATCGGGCTAAATACACCTGTACTTTAATATCCGTAGTGTTTGTACAGGACTTTTAAGTGAGATAAAACCAGACACCTTATATATCCCACAGATCGGAGAGCATTCAACAGTCAAATGTAGGAAGAGAAGGTGGCAAAAGAGGCGGTAAAGAAGGGAAGGAGAAAACTAAGATAGTAAAAACCAAAGTATGTAACCAAATTTATCTACTAATTTGGATTACTCTCCCTAGGGCTCTACACATGCATTGTGTGTGTTCTCCAAAAAAACCGTATAGTCCAATTAACACCAAGATGGCTAACAAAAATCATATTTGCTCTTCCCTAAATCTGTCATCCCCATGTTTTTCATTCCAAGAGAAAAATGGAAAGGTCTCTTCAGTTTGCTGAGCAGCCATGAGCTTTGGACTCTTTCAGCAAGAGGTCCAACCCCTCCTACTCTTCCTCTCTGATATCCCATTTAGCGATGTCCTCTCTGGAAACTCCCTCAAAGAAGTTAGAGACTGTCCCTCTATTTTAGGCTTAGACCCACTTTTGCCCTTGATGATCTGCAAATGCATCTCTGGGTCCAGCAACCAGATTAGCTGGATTCTGTCCATGGAATTTTACTGTGCACTTCCTTTTCATTCCATTTTTTTTTCATTTTTTTCTTTTTTTCTTTTTTTTTTTTTTTTTCGGAGAAAAGGAAAAAGAAAGGACAAGCAAACCAACAGGTAGATAATTGTTCTGTGCTGACAGTTTGTCAAACGAAGGAAGCGCATTTTTAGTCGAGATCTATGTTACTGCAGCACTTGAGCAGAAGTCTCTTTCTTTACTCCCAGATGGCATTGACATATAGCCTGGAGGGGCTATCAGGATACAAAGCTAAAGATGGTTAAAGACATTAAAAACTGTACAATGTGAGCACCATCTACACCAGGACCATCATCCAGGAGGAAGATTCATCCTGACATATTGTGCAGAAAGCAAAGTGAGCTAAAGGTATTTTCAAGATGGACGAAATTTATATATATATATACATTCCTACTCCTAACCATGCCTTTTCTAGTGGGTCTTTATTGGCTCTTTAAAAACAATGGCCAATATATGTAATGATCTGCCTTCCTCTTTCTTTCCGGGTGAATCATAGCTCCTACAGAGTGTTTATCACCGAGCGTAATGGCTGGCTTGATCCATTCGTGTCTGACTCCACTTCCCAGCAAGCTATTGAACGGCTCCTCTTCGTCGCAGGGCCGCCAGCATTTCCCAGGTCCTGCCAGGGCTCCTGTTAAGCTGTATAATAAATATTGCACTGAGAACAAGACTGCAACTGTTGACACAGGATGGAGGGAATTTGCTTTTCTGCATTTCTTGAGTTTGGTGCTGCCTAAGTTTCTGTAATGCACTCGCACAGAGAATGGACTTAATATTCTTGCACTTTTTAAATAAGATTCACAGTTTATACAGTGGGTGCAGCTGGAGGGAAAAAGAACTGCAAAGAGGGGACTTCACCTGCTGGAAAATATTCTTTACTTCCCCCAGAAGTGATGAAAATGTCAATACTATTGACGCAATCACTAATTAAAACCGACTGCCATAATCATGCATATGATAGCCGTAGGACATCAGTTTGGATTAAATGTAAGCAGTGAGCTGTGCTGCTCATGGTTTTCAAAAGCGTAAGGGGCTGGGTGATGGCATCTTCTGTACAGTCCAGCAGGAGCAGCAGAAGGATGCTCTCACACATGAGCTGCTCCTCTGCTGCCCAGCCCCACTGAGCTGTACAACTGCTTGCGTGGTCTGAGCTCTGTGCAACCATCTTCCCATGGTGAGGAGCATGGCCCAGTGAGCCCCTAACCTGCAGGAAAGACAAAAACACGGACAGCCCTGGGGAGATCCGTCAGTTCCAAAAAAAAAAAAAAAAAGAAAAGGCAGGAAAATAATATACAAAACAAAACAAAATATAACCGTGTCATTTGTGGCATAGCCAGCACTTTCCAAGTCTAAGGATCCTGACCTCCAAACTATCATTGTAGAAGTCTATGATTTGTATCCATCTTCACTTTAAAGCATAGGATGAAGTGTAAAGCTGTCAATAGAAGAGAAAAAAAAATAATAAATAGATAAATAGATAAATAAATAAATAAATAAATAAATAAATAAAAGGGATTTTAAGAAAGCAAGGGATAGCCAGAAAATAGCTGTTAACTAACAGCCAGGCAGAGACTTAAACTTCCTAAACCTGGGAGAAAAAATTAAATCCGGATCCAGAGTTTCTGCATTGTGGCTCAGGTCCATGGCTGGCAATCATAGAGGATTTGTCTAGTAAATTCACTCAGCCTGACTTTGCAGATTCCCTGTGGGTAACTGCCCCCTTGATGCTGGCGGGAGCAGGGCTGCAGAAATGCCGGTGCTCACGGCTGAAGCCTCACCATCGATCTGCCAGCAGCATCACTGCAGCATTGCTCAAGGCTGCCCTGGGCTCGTCCAGGGCTCCAGCACCCTTAGGAGGGAGTTGGCAGGTGTCTGGCCCCTGGTTTAGGCAGAATTGGTCACCAGAGCTTTCCAGCTTGCAGCTGTGGTTGCTTTTTTTTGCTCTTCTGAATAGGCAGGGGGAGGCTGAAAATGCCCAAGGGGCTGCTGCTGGCATGGATGCTGATGGATGCGATCCCATCCTTTCCCTAGGACAACTTGGTCTCCTGGAGCTGAGCCTGCTGTGACGACCTGGCGTCATGCTGGGGATGTGCCTTTCCCTCTCACCTGATTTGGGAGTGCCGAAGGCTTCCCAGTAACACATTTTCTTCATTTTAAACCTTTGTTAAATCCAGCAAGCTCTTTGACATTGGAAACTTTTATGTGCTGTGTTAGTAGGTTTTCAAGCATGAACGAATTGATTCATGAGTGGATAAATCTGATGCATCTTTTAAATGGAAAACCGACGTAATTTTCCATCAGAGATCTGCTAATAAAGCACATTTACTTGGTTAATCCATTTTTTCCCCCTCTGTCCTAAGTGCACAACATAAGGTATAAAAATATCAAATCAATAGTCAAGGAGTATATACAAACGAGTGATCAGAAACCCTGCATGGGCCACCTTTTGGTTGGCTTCTTGTAGGACTCAGGTTTGTGTTCCTGCTGCCTGAAGCCTGCTCCCAAAATCGTCCTGAGGCTGCAGTGCTGCAGCTGTCCTTACAAGTCCCAGGGGACAGCGGGTGCAAAGCCACCTGCGCCTGGGTCCTCATGGCACCAGCACTCCTGCTTTTAGAAGTAACTATGGTAAAAGGTGTTGTTTTTTTTTCCCCTTTATTCATTTATTACAATGATTATATTTATTATCGCAGAAGGAGCTGGGTAGCGGGAATGTGCATAAAAGACAAAGGCACCTTCCCGTTCAGCCTGCCAGGCAATCTGCACAAACTCCCCTTCTTACTCTTCTCTTGGAGTACGGCCGTGTTATTTCAAAGGAAATGCCTGCACAGCCTTGTCTCTGCAAACACCGCAGCCGTCGTTCGATCGGCGCAACTCTCTGGTGTGAGCTCATTTACCACGCGGTTGCTTCGCAGGCTGTGGAGAATTGCCTCGTACCTAATAATTCTGCTAATTTGCTTAACTTGCCCAGATTGCAAACTGCCTGGCCCTGAACAAGCAGCTTTCTAAATGAACCCCTAGACGATTTCTTGACAAGAGGGGATAGGAAAGGTGGCTGGTTGGGGAAGCTGAAGCTCACGGCCTTTTTATTTTTGACCTTTGGGCCAGCATTCAGATTTGCTTATTGGGAAAACTGCACTCAAAGTGTATTTTCTTCAGGGATTTGCAATACCCTTTTGCTTCTAATTATTCTCACTTGATGTCGTCCATAAATTAGTTAAAGATGCTTCTATTAGGGAGTTCCTGTCCTTTTAATTATCTTGCTAAAGCCTCCTTACTGTTGGCACCAGGACTGACAGCCCCAAAAAGCCGTGGGCTGGCAGCTGTGGGCAGCGAATTTGGGAGCGTACGTGGGTAATACAAAAGACTGAGCAGTCCGGGAAAGAAATGAAAACTGCAGCAAAGGTAAATGTCAGACTATTTAAAGACAATGTTGACTATTGATTTTTTAGAGGAGACTACCTCTTCAAAGGATGGCAAGCGTTCCTTCAGATACAGAGGAGGCAACTTAGACAGAGGGGAGAGAGAGGGCTGTGAGTGAGCAGGGAGGACGGAGATTTTCCCAGAGAGAAAAATGAAGCCTTTATGAAGCCTTTGGGATTAAAGACGTGGCTTAGTTCTTTCACAAAAATCCACCCTTCAACCCACTTAAGCACCGTGCCTTTCCCAAGAAACAAAGGGCAGAGAGGTGCTGGGAAGCACTGATGAGCAAAAAGGAGATAAGCAGCCGAGCACTTGTTTCACTGCAGGTTCCCAGTGAAAAATGAACCTCCAGGCACCCCCAGCGATTTGTTAAGTGGCAAAGCTCACCCAAGCTCCTGATTCTGCCTCCAGCAGAGATGCTCTTTGCTCACCGAAGCAGCTTGGGCTCGGTAAGCACTGTTCACTGCTCCCACCTGCACCTCCTGGCATGTGGAGCAAGACCAAAACCACTGCAGCTGCTGCTGCAGGCATCCCAAAGTGCATGGGACAGCTAGCAAGAAGCAAAAGCATCGCTTTTTCTGTACCTGCAGCTAGGAACTTGTGGGAAATTACCAGCAAATTGGCAATTTGGGGTCATCTTTTAGAATGACAGGATGGGCTTTACTTCATATGTCCTAAGGGAAAATCAAGCCTTGAACAAAAGACGTGTTTGTTTTTTTTTTAATTTTATTTTATTTTATTTAAAGGAAATACATATATATATGTATATATATATAAAACACACATTATATGTATATTAAAATCCAGCAAACAATTTTATTGGGAATCTTGAGTGACTGTGGAAATAACATTATCATCTTATGTTACACTGGTGTGTCTCTGAGCCCTGGTACATGCAAACTACCCAGCTCTGTAGTTGAATTTAAATGAAAAGCCTATTACTTGTAAATAAAGGGGGCTAGGCTGGTGCAGTAGGTTAAAGTGGAAGGCTTGATCTCTGTTGGAATTTAAAGATTGTAAAATGCCACTTTGAGGCATTATGCAGTTGTGCAGAAACACTTCTTCTGCAGTGCATCTACTCCTGAGAACAGATCTGGTCCTAAGAGCTATTACTACGTGTTTTTAAGGTGCAATCTGTCATCCTGTAAGCTTCCCCGCATGAAAAGCTTCAGGATCAGGTATTGAAAGGGCATCTGCAAGAGCTGCAAATAGCCTTAGGAGTGATCCTGGAACAGCCCTGCTCACGGCAGCAGCTGCTGGTGGGGCAACACCGACCTTGGTGGGCTTCGAAGGGGGCATACGAGAGGATCAGACCCTCGGCACCCTGCCCTTCCCCTCAAAAAGTGGTTTTGAGAGCTTTGATTTGAATATCATGATAGGATAGGACTTAAAGCCCTTCTGGCAGCCAGCTCAACTTGCAGAAACCCCCAGTTCCTCACAGATCCCAAACACAGTGCAATGCGGTATGACTGCCTGGGGTAACTTTGGGTTTAGATGTATTATTTCAATAAGGAGGTCTTCAGACAGCGTTAAATGACAGATGATATAATTTCTGAATGTGGTGTTCATCTGAATTTTATTTTCTGATGTTTTGACTCATTGACTTGATGTCTCTCCATTATGCACACACCTCTGGAGATGTTGCTGGCAATGATTATGCGTAGCATCAAGTTAGTGAATAAAACCACTCCAGGAACTGCTTTACAGATCACAGTATCGTTTTCTCTGTAATTGTCCCACAAACGGTAGAAGTTATATGGAGGGAGCAGTGTTCTCTGACAGACTGCATATTTTTGCAGCACGCATCAGATCTCACTTTGGCTGCTGAGACTTATTTCTGATGGTTCTTGGGGATTTAACTTTAAGACCAATGTATTTTAGTATCCATATACACTCCACTCTTCATGTCATCCGGCAGCACCGGAGGATGAGCTGTCTCCTTAATATGGATGAGACACCAATTTATCTAAGTTATCGCCTCACAATCTCTCATTCATCTCTGCTGTTAAGTGCTGTGTTTCTGACACCCGTACCTAAACTATCAGCAACTTCTCCTTCAATTGAAACCATAAGTAATTTTTGGCTGGAAGTTCTTGTTATGTGTATAATGGCTTCTTCATCTCCCAGCTGGAATTTGATGATCAGGTGACTGAATCAGGCTCTGGACACCTATTATTAAACCCACAGCATCACACTGGCCCACTCAGCATGGTAAATCAAAAGTCAGGGCATCTTTCCACCACCTGAAAATATATGGCCAAATTAACACGTCCCAGGCTCACTTTGAACAGCACTGCAGCCCTGCGTGACGGCCCAGGCGTCTGGCTGCCAACTCAGCAAAACTTTCCCCCTTCCTGATGCACTCCCAAACCTGCAAAACTTAGCCCTACTCCTGATATTCTCTTTATAGAAGCTCCCGCTGGTATTATGTATCAAATAAACCTCTCATTATTTAGTTGCTGGTTCCTTCGTGCCGTTGCTCTCATTAATCATCCTGTTCTTCAAGCCCGTGCTACAAGCCGTTGGGACTGCCTCGGTGCACACCCCTCAATTAGAGGTTGTGTCCCCTGCCCCTCCAGGCTGGTGGTTTCCATCCCTCCACCCACCTTGGGGAGCTCCTGGGGTCCAGCCCCACATTTCTGGGGGCCTTTTGGCTGGAGTCCCAGTGCCAAAAACCATCTCCCTGACCTGGGAGCACCTGGGGATGCTCCCGCTGCAAAGGGCCCTGATTCGTGCCTGTGTTTAGAGATGCTCCAAGGAGGCAAAATGAAAAACTATTCGGTTGTGCCCCAAATCTGTTAAATTCATACCCAACATCTCTGCACCATCCGCTTCCCCCCTGCTTGGCTTCACCTCCAGAATCCAGCACAGAGGGTGTCTGGGTGAGCCGCATGCCCTGAACCCTCCTCTTGCAGAGCAACCCAGATCTTTTTTCCCTCCCTTCCTTGCACCATGAAGCAGCATTTTTCCCTGCAACACAGGACCTGGGGGGCTTGCCACTATCTCTAGGTAATATTTTTGGGAAGCACAATTGTCTTACTTAAAGCCCTGGATCCTATTTCCCTTTGTGCTGAGGATGAAATGCAAAGAGACAGAAGAACAGAGGAGAGCAGACTCCCCTCAGCTGTAAGAATTCACCAAATCCAATGGTTTATTCATTTTAATTACCCTTGGAATTCATATGTATGCATATATATATGTACATGAATTCATATAATGACACATAATTAATTTAGAGTTTGGCATTTCAGAACAGGTAATTAAAATAGTTCATTGTTGATTAATCACTTGCAAAATAAATTATTAGCAATATCACTGTTAGCATTATGTTTATTACTACAATTTAGAGAAATTAAGGCAGTTCACTTACATTAAATTAAACATGAAAGCACAGATGTAATGTACCCTAGACAATATCTATTTACTCAGAGAACAAATGTGATGTGTGCATTACAGTACATTTGCTAGGTCATACATCTTGGATGGCCTCTTCATGTCACCACCAGAAACCTAATACCGACACACGGACAATTCCCGTCTCTTTCCGTAAATACAAAAATAGGCTCTGCTGGCCCTCAGCCCCTGCTTGGCACTGCAGCGTGCTCCAGGCAGCTCTGCGGGATCTGCGGGTGCTGCAGGATGCTCGGGTCTGCCTGGAGCAGGGAGAGGAGGCAGCCCAGGCATGGGGAGAAAGCGAGGACATGAGAGGCTGTGCCATATGCAAGCCCACAAAACCCACAAACGGCAAAGAAAAGCAAACTTTCCCATCCTCAGCATGCCCCCCAGCCACTCTTATGAGCCAGATTATGGCCAAACTGCACAGAAATTGAATAAATCTCAGCATGACTCACTGAGGTGCTAAAGGCTTAAGCAGATCGTTTAAGCATAAGTTGAATTTGATGCTTAACCATACCATTTAAGTTGAATTATTTTTAATCAGCTGTGCTCTCTGCTGGGGTGGAGAGAGACTTTGTCCTACGAGGAGATAAGCATCCCTTGCTTCTGACAAGTGTTTTGTCTGGAGGCCATTCCAAGAGGAGTCGAAGGGAGCAATGGGGAGAAGTCAGTAGAGATGAAGAGGATGCAGAGCTCCTCGTGACATCCTCTTTGGATCTGTCTCTCCGTGGCTTTATAGCTATGGGAAATAATCTATAATTAGGTGTATAAAACAGCTCTCTGATCTCTTTGCTTCTGGCCCAAAAGAGCACAAAATTGATAACTCAATTATCGCTGCTGGAAATACAAATAAATTAAAGGCACATGGTAGGAGGAACTCCAGTGGAGGGACACCCATGCCACACAAAGGCTGCTTTGGAATTGAGGGATTGCAAAGCTGCCAGGGGTCAGGATGGAGGGGACTGGGTGCTTTTCCCCCTCTCACCCCTCCAGTGGGGGCTGCTTGGGTCTGGTGGCCTCTGAGCTAAGGGCAGATTTGGCAAAAACACCTGGGGACAGCAACAGCACTGTCACAACTGGACCCAGGAGAAAAAAAAACAGGGTGAAAGCTTCCTGAAAGAGGCAACATCATCCTGGGAGAGAGCGGCTTCTCGAAAGGGTGCTGAGCTCAGCTTGGTTATGGGGGTGAGGAAGAGCAGGGCTGGGTTTAAACAGTTCTCCACAGAAGAAAATAATGAGTGCCTAATCCTTTCCCCAGCAAATTCCCAGGAGTTTTCATTCTGAATTTACAACCAGAGCAGTGTAGGATATCAGGGGTCTTCTTCATTTTCTGCCAAGTCATCTAGCATTTACACAAAACCCTCTCTCCGCTGAGGTTTGTTTTTAATGACTCCTGGGCTGAATTAACAGTCTGTGCCGGTGTGACAATGACAATAGTCGCTAATGACCACTCTGTTTGCCTAAGCCACATGCTGAGCACTGATTTCTGTCCCTGCCTCAGATTCTCTTTACAAAAGGGTTTCTGGCTCTTTCAAAGCAATTTAAAATGTGGAGGATGAACTGGCCTGTCCATCCCTTTGATATTCTGCTGCCTGGAAGTGTCCTGGGGCCTACAGGGAGCATCTGTAGCAAGGTGTGACCTGGAATGCTACCAAGAGCAGGAGAAAAGCCTCTGCATTTCATATCCCATTCGGCTGACCAACTCACTAACCAGGGAAATTATATTTAAACAACCTTTGATACAATCCCAACCAGATCAGAAGGGCAAGTGCAGTTTCATGGAAAATTCCATTTTTATGCTGCAGCACACTTTGGGATCCCACGGTGCAGACACGGGGTTTAGTGTAAAGTGGAACACAAAAGCACTCAGCTTCCCCAAAACCTTTGTGCCATTTCCAAAGCATCCCCCCAGCTTGTATTGAACAAGACATTTGCACCCATGGCATGGAGGAGGAAGGGAAACAGTGAGCTTTGTGCAGTGTCATCGCTTGGTTCAAATGATGCAAAGCCCAACCAGGACCACCAGCACCATGCAGGGGAGGAGGCATTGACTGGAGAAGGTGCCAGCACTGCTTACAGCACCTACCATTCCTCCCCTTTGCTCTGGCCATGCTGCTGGATCAAAAGAGATCAGCACAATAGCATTCACTTTATGGCCCTGATTTTTTTTTTATTTAGGCAGCAGCATCGCCTGTGAAGAAGCCAGGTGCACGTCATCCTTCCTCCCTGCCCATTGCACGGGGCAGACATTCAAGCAATTCTATCCAAAAGCTTTTAGCTCCAGTAACTGATGATTTATATTTGTGCCATAATAGTCAGATATAGCAATAATAGGAAGGATTTAATTGTTTTAATGAAAGTAGCTTTTTCTGCATTTGAATCAATTTACTAAGTTTGGATGAGGGAATATAAGAATGGATTTAGCTGTGCTTTCCGTGTGCCCCTAACAAAAAAGCCCAAGCTATTTCAAAAAAGTCACTTGACATACTAAAACTCTTAATAACTAATATCTGCATAACTAAAGGCAATAGGAGCAGCCCAACCTGAAGAAAAAGGGTTTTGCAGGAATTAGTGTCTCGCTGTCACATTTGTAAAAGGGACAGATGCATTTTTCAGATCTTTGCACATTAATGGCTGTATTTGATTCAAAATACAGTCAGTGAACCCTCAGTAAATGGAATTAAATGGTATGTGTCTGATTTGAGGGTGACAATCCACCAATTGTTTCTTGTTTGAATTACTACCTGCGTGGCTGGGCACAGCAGTAATTGAAACTATAATGTTTCATTCCTCTTTAGCTATAATTTATCTGGAAAGTTCATTCACTGCTGTTCCGTTCTCCCTCCTGAAATCTCTCCCTTGATTGTTATCGTGCTGTCGGGCACTGCATCCTTCCAGCACACCCAGAGCCAGACCAGTTCAAGCAGAGGGATTCCTAGCATTTGGCTGGACCTGCCCCAGGGGATTCGGTGTATTCAGTCCCAGGGCTCTGATTTCCCTTTGGCTGGGAACTCGGGGGAGCCCATCCTCACAAGGCACCACATATTTCCCATCAATACCCCAAATATGGCTTTTGGGACCATCTTATGGACAGGTCAATATTCAGCAACACCAGGTGCTGAACATTTTGGGTGGCCAGGACAATCAGCTGAATGGAGGAGTACCAGAGGTCGCTCTTTCTGCTGTTTGTGACTTTCTTTTCTACTTTGCCCACTTCTTGAATACTACACAGAGGTGGGCTGTGGCTGCCACAGTAGGATCAGTGCTGGGAATATGCAAGGGATAACAAATAGATTTCCTCTCTCCCGACGCTACCCATTTATGAGCAATTTCTAGTCTGTTTTCACCCAATATTGATAAACAGAAGAAAATGGAATGTATTTTATTCACCCATAAAGTCTGACATTTCCAAAGATGGAATCAAATTATCCTCCTCGTGTCTCTGCAGCTAGCTGGGCTGCTGGCTAGATACGCCTGTGCACTGCAGAGCAATGACACCGAACTTCTGAGGGTTCAGAATGAGCCAGTCTGAGACAAGCAGGGACATTTTCCTTACAAAAAACACAAATCACAAAATCCAGATTTTCTGTCACAGGACAGAAGCTCTTTGTTCTCCCACCCTGGGACCAGGAAAGCCTCGAACTCTCTGTCAGCAGCAGGGCTTGCTCTTCGCAGAGGTATTTCTACAGAAGCTTTTACATCTTCTTCAGCTGGTACCACGGCTGGTGTTCTGGGGGTGATTCAAGTGATGAACTTTGGACTTTGGCCTCTTTTTGGGGGTGATTCAGATGGAAATCCTATGTGGCTCATGTTCAGGCTGTCTGGGAATGTGGCAGTGATGTGAGAAATTGCAGGCAGGGGTTTAAGCTCCCCTCTACCTGCAGGCACAGAGGGGTCTGGGTGGAGGCACAAAGAGGGAATCATAGGAAAGAGGACTGGGATTTAAAACAGATATAAAGCTGCTGGTTCCCAAAGAGCCCTGATGAGCCCAGGGAGTGTTCTTGTCAGATCAGAGCCCTGGGGCTGCTCCCCAGACACAAGACGTGCAGAGATGCTCACAGCAGGCACTCCTGGCACCGCTTTACCAACCTGCACTTCTGCTGGGGCGTCCTGGCACCTTGACAAGACATCCGCGCTTGAGACCAGGCTGAGCTAAGAGGATGGGTGGGGAATAGAAATGAGCAAGGACGGACCAGCATCTAAATGTGGAAGGAACGTGGCAGCCATGAAGAGAGCTGGGGAAGTGTGGGGATGCGGCGAGACGAAGCACATGGAGGACAGGTGCTGAGATGGGAACACATCACCCACAGGCAATTCTTTCCCTGGGCAATTTTCTGCATTTCTGTTCCAGCACTGGAAGGACCCCTGGGCCCTGCAGTGAAGGCAGAGCAGGGGAAGAAACTCTTCTCTCCTCTGCCCTCCCCTGTACCCAAAGGCTCCTGAGTTTCCCCTTCCAAAGCTGAAGATGTCACATCCACCAGCCCTGGCGTGGCTCTCAATGGCCTTGAATGCAGTAATTCATCCAGGTGCTCTGCTTTGATCCATGCGCTATTTATTTTCTCCACGTAAATCCTCAGCAACCAAAGCAATCCCAGCTGCCTCAGGTGGGGATTTCACCCTCACTGAGACCTCCAGGGTTGGTCTACACCATTGTCTGTCCCCTCCATCAAACTGCTGTGTGTACACATTGTCTGTGAGGGGCTGTGCTTTGGGGCTGGAGTCCCAGCCATTCTGATTTAAACCCAACCTTTTGAGGTTTACCTCTAAAATATTCTTTTTTTGCTCACCTCAGAGTGAAGGCTGAATAATTGGAGCAAGTGGCTGCATTTCTCAAAATAAAACCGGGATTTGTAAGTGCCAGAGGAGGTCCGTGGTGCTGGAAGGGGAAGGTAATTGACATTCCCTTCGGGAAACCTCTTTAAAAATTCGGGTCCTGGTTGCTCTGGATTTATTGTCAGTGGCACAATACAGGCAGAGAATACGATAATCCTCGCAAACAAACAAACAGTACAGCCAAATGCAACTAAAGCAGAAGTCCAGTTGTGCTGTGCATCCAATGGCAGAGAGGGGCTGGCCAGGGCCTGCCTGGTGTTCCAGCTCTTTCCTACCAGTGATGACGTTAGGGCATTGCAACATTGAAAAAAAAAAAAAAAGAAAAAAGGTCAATAAAATGCTTCTAAATGGGGCTGAAAGGTGTCATTGCTCCATCCCCTGGTGCCACAGGGCTCCCCAAGATGCTGCAGGGACGTCCCGTGGAGTGACTTGGCACTGACGGACTGCAGGCTCCCCTGGCTTGCCAAGATTTCCTGAGAAAAAAATGGAGAGAATTTGTGTGGCATCCCACACCCCACCGTGGTGAGAGGAGAGCCTGTCTGCTCCCCAGCCCACATGCCGCAGATAAATAAGTACCTGCGTATTTGATAGATGTTTATATATATGCACCCACACTGCTGCAAATATGGTTTGTGCGCACTAGGTGCACAGCACAGGCTGGATTAATCCTCACTTGGGTCACACCGGCTGTTGCAACAAAATGTGCATAAAATGACACTGTTAAGAGAAGAGTCTGCAGCAGCTTCTTGGCAGCTTCTGCATGAAGGGCAGCTTTGATATCCTTGCTCTTGAGGTATTTGCAAAAGGGAACAAATTGTTGTCCCTTCTCCAAGTCTCCCTCTTACACACTGCTTGGTCTTTCTGAGAAGGGCACTTGCTGCACGCATGTACCAGGGTTCCCAGCACCTGGCAAGCCAGCCCTCGTGTGCTAGGACAGTTCTGTCCCAGCTGGGTTGAAGCGAAGGCTTGCATATTGCTTGTTCACTTGGATTTGCACAAGCACTTGCGCTCATAAGGTCATAAACCTCCTGCAAAATGAGGATGCATCTCTTCTGTCTGGTGCCATGCACACCAAACCGATGCAAAATGAATAACTAACAAAAAAAGTTTTCAGATCCAAAGTACAGGAGAGCAGTTCTTCAGCTGCTCCTTTACTAGGGGCAGCATCTCTTCCTTGGCATCCTTTTGTAGGTGCTGCTGCAGCACTGGGCTGTGAGAGCCTTGGACTTTTGTCACGTCTTTACCACTCACTTCTGCTCAGGATCTGTCCTTTCCCATTAGGTGACCGTGCAGAACAATGTCCCCACACCTCCCCTCGCTGTACTTCTGTCTCCAAACTGCAGTTGGATGTCTCGGGCTCTAAGTGCCGACGGGAGCACAGCAGCTCTGGCGCACCTGAAAGCTGATTTCTCAGCGTCTGATTCAGGTCCTGTCTCCGGTGATGCCAGACTGGCTGCTGGACGGGAACACGGTGCTCAGCATGCTGCTGTGAAGGAGAAGAGCACTTGGGAACATCAGGTGCAGCGTGGGGCAGGGCTGACAGGCTTGGTTCCCTGGCTGCACCCACAGCAAGGTCCCTGCACCTCCTTCTGCTGCATTTCTAAATGCTTTGCACACCCTGAGGCCGTGAAGAACAAATAATCGCAGGTGCAGCAAGGTGCCTTGCCCCCAGATGGGGAGGGTGGGCAGCGGGGCTCTGCACAGGCAGCCCCAGGGAGCAGCAGCTGTACCCCGCTGCCTTCCCATCCCCTGGGGGTGATGCTCATGGAAACCCCAATGAGAGCAACCCTGCAGCTGGGCTGCAGCTGCCCACTGCATCTTTCCCAGCTCACCCATCCCTCCATCCTCCATCTGCAGCAGTGGCTCCGGGGGTGCTTTGGGAACGCACCGAAATGATTAGATTTCGAAACAGGCCAGCAGGCACTTAATTCTTGATTATCTACCAGCCACTTATCCCACGGAAAAGTGTCTGCAGGGAGCCAGGCGTGGGGCAGGGCGGCTCCGGCAGCACTTAGCTCGATCTGCCCTCCCAGCAAAGATTACCTGGAAACCTGGAAGCTGCAGGCACTGCTGGCTTCTGCCGCAGGCTGCGAGCAGAAAGCTCCGATTCGGAAATCAATGGCAGGGTCGTGCCACCGTGGCCACCGAGCTGGGCTACTGGCAGGATGCAAGCAGCCTGCGTGCCGTCGGTGGTCTGGAAGAGCAAAGGCTTTGGCAAGGCAGCGGTGGGACAGAGCTGGCGGTGACTTTGTGCCCGATGTGGCCGTGCAGTCCCGCGGTGGCCGGGCTGTGGCCACCACATGCTCGCACATAATTCCTGACCCCGCGTCGCGGGGATAATTCTTGCTGTCACGGCTGACATTTAGCCGTACAGCGAGCCTTGCCAGGAAATTGCCATCATTTCAGCTCGGCTCCCAGCTCCCATTCTGATTTATATTTTTGTTTTTATCCAATTTTTCTGACTTGTTTTGGTAGGGTGGACAAAATGTTCTCGCTCAAGACAGATGACAGTTTGCCGATAAGAGGAGCAACTTATCACAAACAGCTCCGATTCCTTCTCAAATGCTTAGTCTGTTGGAACGGCTTTAAAGCCTAATGTGATATTGTAGGTTAGCCCCAAATCTGCTTTCCCTCTTGTATTTCATACTTTATGGCTCAGAGCATCAGTCCTTTTAAAACCAAACACTTCAATCTTTTTCAGATCATCCATGCTCCCTCCTTCCCAGCCCACCCCCCTCCAACAATTTAACTTTTTAAAATTTTCTTTTGGTATGGCAAGTAAAACAAACACTGTGGATGAGTGACCTCTTGGAAGCTTGGTGTCCTTGAGTCTAACTTTAGAAATCGTTTGTCACAGGCACAGAAATGTGCACTGCAATCAGAATTAGCTGCCAGATTTTTTTCAGACAATTCTATTGTAATTTGAGTGGCATTCCTGACAATAGTTCAGGTTCTCCAGCTTTTCCCCTATTCCCCAGCAAACCATGCACTGCAAAGGAAAACTTCTGTCCTATTCTGGTTTAAATATCCTTTTTTTTTTTTTAATTATTTTTTTTCTTTTAGTATATATCGAAGAGAAGAATAAATGAGAGGGAGAAGAGAGGCAAGGAAACTGAACAGCTTTGAGCTCTGCAGATGAGCCCAGCAGGTTAAGAGGGTATTAAATAGTTGGGTTTAGTTCAGCAGAAACAGGACATTTTACCAGAACTGGGTGAATAATTTGCAATTAGTAATTTGGGCCAGAAAAGCTCAGGCTATTCCATGCCCTCCATGTACATAGTTCCTTTCCGTGCATACACTTCTGGGAAAAGCCTCTGCATTTGTGGCATTTAATAAGAGCAGGAGAACGAGGCAGTGAGCTGAGCTGAGGGCTGCTCTGGTGCAAACCCTCGGTGCCTTGGGGGCCAGCTCTGCCGGGGGCTGGCAGTCCCTTCCGAAATCTCACATGGTCTGGACACATGCTCAGCCAACACGGTGCTTCCTTTACACGTGGCTATTACCTGGAAATAGGATGTGGTGTCTTGTAAGGGCACGATCCACCCGATTATTTTCTTTCCTTTGCATTTTTTAATTCTAAAATTTTCATTTTAATACCCCCGGTGGAATTAGGTCCCGTTTCAGCAAAGTGCTGAGGCTTTGAATACTGAAAACATGCCAGAAGTGCCACAATTTTAAACCCCATCCCACAGAAAGGACATTCATCACCTCCCGCACCTTCAGTGGAAGATGCAGTAATTTATTTAGGATCCAGAGCAGGATCCTAAATATCAGCCCAGCTCACAGCCAGGAGAGCAATGGACAACCTACATCACAGAGCTGGCCAGGGCTTGCCCATGGCTAAACTCTGTAACGGGAGGGAGCTGGACCACAATCTATGCACAGCAGAGACGGCAGGAGGTCTAGAGGACATCAGAGCACAGTGCAAACAACAGGAAAAAGCATTCCCACCAAGATGTCCAGGCTAATCCCACCTCCTCCAGATTCCCCAGAGAAGCAGATGTTCTGCTGATGGCAGAGCAGGAGCTGTGCAGGCAGGGGACAGGTCCCGAGGGGGCCCTTCAGGGAATGAAGCAACCAGCGACCTAATTCCCAGCTCTCCTGCTCACAGAGGAGGCTGGATGGCTGACCACAGCGCAGAGAAGTGGGCGACCTGCTGGCTTTGTGCTGTGTCTGTATCACATCCTGAATGCAGCTGCACATCTAAATGCACAACCCAGTGGGCTTTCCGAACCTTTGATCATTCCTAGCATTTTGTTTCCCTTTTATTATCCCAAATAATATGTAATATTTTAAGGCACGGCTCCCTTAGAAAAGGCAAAAGTGTATGACACCAAAAAAAAAAAAAAAAAAAGCCTTTTGTGAGCCAGAATGGGCTGTGGGCTAGGCTGAAAAAGGAGATGTGGAGATGTCTCCCTTCTTCTGCCACCCCATGGCAGATGCTCACCTGCAGGCCCTTCAGTGAAAAGTGCTGCAAAGTTATCAAACGTCAGCAAAGTGTGCTGGTTTCAGTGCATTTTGTATATATATAAATCACAAAGGTCTCAGATCTCCTCTGCTCAGCCCAGGAGCTGCCTTGCCATTTAGTTCGATGGGGTTTTGGTCACTGCACAGCCTGGAGGGTCCTGGAAAAAGGAAGAGTTCTGGGGGTGGGCATGTACAGGGGGCCCCTGGGGACGTGCAAGGTGATGAGGAGTGGGAAAGCTCCCCTTCGCCTGGCTGCTGAGCACCAGAGTCCCTGCAAATGCAAAGATAAATCCCCAAACCAGCACTGAGAGACAGCCCTATCCCATAAAGCGCTGGCTGCTCTTAGGAACGGAATGGAGATTTCTCCCGCTAATTATAAAAATGCCAGGCAAAAACCTGCACAGTATGATTTCTTGCATTAAACAAATTTTATGGCGGAGAAGACTTTTAGCAGCACTATTTGCAGAGCTGGCCTTTTGCCAGCTTGCTGTCATTAAATCTGCCGATCTTAAGTATCAGCTGCACTTATTCGAAGGGGCTATAAATAAAAGCCTGAAGCCCGTTAAAGGAGCCTGCCTCCTCGGGCTGTTTGTCAAGCCCACGGACAGACTGACACCGTGAGTGTTTGGGGGGAACTTCCCCACACGGCTGGGCTGAGCCTTTCACACGCACATCCTTCATGCCCCGAGACACACGGCACTTTTCCCTTAAAAGAAACCTCGTTTTGTGCTGGCAACAACCAGCGCTTGTTCTTTTAAGCAGTCCTTGAGCACACTTCTGGAGCTTGAAGGAGTTCAACCTTCGCTTGGCTGCAGGGGTTAAAAATGAACAGGAGTGTGGGGAGAGGATAAGAAAGTGAGCCGGGATGCTTTATAAGACAACGAGGTGTTTTCATGTAAAATATGGCAGAAGTCAGCGCTCCTAGGATGCTTATATGTTATCTGTCATGCTTGTGCTCAGGACTGCAGCATCTCTGGACTGTGCCTGGTGTGAGCAGCCCGTGGGTCTGCAAAATGCCTGGGCTGTGCTGGAGCAAGCAGCCGGACTCTGTGCTGCCAGCACAACCCCTGTGCACACCGCCTAGGAGCACTAATGTGTGCTTAATGACCCATGGTCCAGAAATGACTAAGATGCAGGAATTAAATTTACAATCGGCTTCCTTACCTCCCCCCTCAAAAAAAAAAAAAAAAAAAAAAAAAAAAAAAAAAAAAAGAAAGAAAACCTTGGAACTGAAGTTCCTCGTGGCAGAAGCCCATGGACGTGCTCCTCGGCTTGCAGGAGCTGCAGTCCATGGCAGAGCTGAGGAGGTGGCTGTCACCCTGCCAGGCGTGACATGGGGCGGCTCCAGATCGATGACACCCGCGTGGGAGAGCTCACTAGCGATGCCAGCTTTATTTTGGTAAGTGCAAACTAATGAAATTTAGAGGTTTTAATAAAAAGAGTAGAAGCTCCCGTTTGGAAACGAAGCTCATAACCGAGCCAATTGCATTAGGGAGACGAGCAGCTCAGGCGTTTTCCCAGAAGAGTCCCCGTGCTTTTGGCAAGAGGCAACGAGCCCTGGCTTGCCCCATCGATGCTCCCAGCTCTGCACGAGCCAGGGACCAGGGCTGTGGACATCAGGACCTGCAGACACCACACCGTCTGTCCTGTGCTTCAACGGGGGGAACCTCTGTGAGGGGCTGGTGGTGATTGATGCTCACGGTGCCGCCAGTACCGAGCTGGTACCAGAGACCATTTATCCCCTTCCCATCATGTGACCGCTCAGCCAAGGGGAAACTTCACTCGTCATGTTCTGAATTTTAAAACATAGCAAAGAAATTGTTGAAAAGGCAGTGAAAGGGAAGGAGGAGTAACCGCAAAAGCAGAGCAGAGACATCCCAGAAAATGGAGACAAGCACCCAGGAGGAGAGCCGCTCACAGAAGACAACCTTGAACATTTCCCAACAGGACGGATGTATAATTTAGAGCAACCTGGAGGCACTTTGTAGCTTGTTTATTTTACAGGCGTTATGCTTCCTTCTCTTGTAGTGCTCTACTTGCAGATTTTCCCCTAAACACTTTGCTGGATTAAAGGAGATGGAGGGGGTTACCCTGAGCAGGGGGGACAGGCACATCCCAGTCACTGAGCAAGGGCTGGATCAGGAGAACTGCTGGGCTTTAACTGCTCTGAAACAGCAGTTCTCTGCCCATAAAGCATTAACATGCATCAGCTGTAAATAAATCCTTACAGACAGAAGACCTTTCACAATCTCCAGAAGTCTCTGTTCCGGCCCTTGGCTGCATACAGTTTAGGACCTGCAAGTGCAGGGATGGATATATTTTTTTTTCTTTCCTTTTTCTTTCCCTTTTTTTTTTTTTTTTTCTTTTTTCTTTCCAACAGAGCCAGTCAAAACGAACACAAGCATGTTCCAAGGTCAGCACAGCTTGGCCAGGCTGGACTCAAGCCAACATAACCTTGAAGCACATGCCAAAGGCAGGAGAGGAGCAGGTGAAAGGAAACCTGCAAATCTCAAGCCCCAAGTGAAGCTGTAAGCGTGCGGGTTGGCCAGGGGGGTTTTGCAGGAGCGCATGCAGGTGCTCTAAGCATAGGTCTTCCTCTCTCTGTTTGCTTAGCTCCCAGTCCCTGTGGTTTGCAAACCCCCTAGGAATCTCCTATGGACATAAAAGCAAGAGAAATACCCCCAAATCATAGAATCATAGAATCATAGAATATCCTGAGTTGGAAGGGACCCTTAAGGATCATCAAATGGGATGTTTTGTGTCCCCCCCCCCCCCTCCCTCCCCCCCCTGCTTGCTTTTTGGGCTGGTAGTTCCTCTGGTTGGAGGGACTCTTGGGCTGGATGAAACCATTCAGCATCCATCCCCACCCCTCGCCCAAGGAAGAAAATGAAGATGTTCGGGAGCGAGCTAATGAACACACCAAGGGATGTGAAGGGAAGAGCTTTAATTGCCTGTACAGCAGTGCGGGGAGTCTGAGCAATAAAAAAGAACGGGAATGACTAATTTATGAGTACAAATTCTATCTGGAGAGCATGGCTTAAACTTGGGGAGAAAATCCATGTGCCTGGAATATTAAAATCAATAGCTGTAACCTATTTAGAAAGGTTTGAGTGGGCAAAGAAGGTGTAGGACAGGCAATCGATATCAGAAGTGACATTGCTGTGGTCCAAGCCACTAGAAACTCAAGAGAAAGTGACCTCAAATACAAATAAAAGCCAGCAGATGATACATCTCAAATCTCACTGGAAAACAGGCTCCTTTGTCACACATCTGCAATATTTAAGGAGAACTCCCCTACATTGCTCTGGAGAACCTGGACTTCGAGGATGTGAGCTGGAGGGCTCACTCTGCTGGTTTTTGGAATATCTAAATGTCACGGACTTTGTTAACCAAAACCAGGAGGATCCTTTGCAGGATCATCTCGACAGCTGAAGAATCACTCACAGGCCTAAAAACCAGTCACAGCCAACATCGAGGTGACCCCGTTTCGATCCTACACACGGGGCACAGACAGAATAAAGCCCGAGCCAATATAGCAGGCACCTTTTCTTTTCAGCACTCTAAGCCAGGTCACTTGGAAGATTTTGAACAGAAAATGCGAATGATATTTGGCAACTCTGTTTAAAAGCTCTCTGACTTCTAGTGACATCTCAGAGCTGAGAGGGAGAAGGTTGCTCTGGTTAAAAACAGCAGCTCGGAGGGGAGGGAGGTACATTCACAGAAAGGGAAAATGGGAAATGAGGAGTAAACCAGCACCAAGCAGAAGGCAGAAAGGTGAAACCTCTGCCAGAGGAGCTGAGGGCAGTAGGGATGAGTTTTTTAGATATAAAAGACTGTGAGCAGTCGTCTAGACAGAACAGCAGATATTAAGAAAGAAATGTGTAAAAGGCAGACACTACATTTTTAATTTCTCTATTTGGGGAGGAAAAAGTGAAATAGAGTAGTAATGCAATGCCGTGCTGTGAAATACCTTCAGTTCCACCTCGGGATGCTCAGCAGCCACGGAGCGCACTGCCAGCGCCGGGGGGCTGCAGAAACCCAGCACCGTGCTGACTTCGTGCCGGGGCACTGGGGGGGATGGCTTGTAATTATCAATCTGATTGTCTGATGTTGATTTTGTGAGAAATAATGGAAGAGCTGATAAGGGACTTGATTAATAACAATTTAAGGAGAATAATTAATTACAATCAACATGAGTTAATGGAAAATAGATCTTATTAAATGAAATTGATATAATTTTTCAAGAATGTGATTATAGATTTGATTGATTTGGAACATTTCATCAACACTGCTAAGTTTGACTTCTGCAAGGCATTTGACTTAATGCTATCTCATTTATTAGGAAGCTAAAACAATGTAAAATCAACATGGCACACACTAAACGGATGAAAACCCTGCTGATATGTTTAAATGTACAACTGCGTGCAGACACTCATCACAAGTGGCTGTTTCAGTTCATCACTTTTAGCAAAATGGTAGAAAATCAAAACTAATTACAATCAAAGTTCGCTGATGAGATTTAGATTAGGACAGTGGTAGGGTGGGGGATCGGTCGCTTCCTCAGACCTTGATCCTTCCTGAGGCAGAGAGAAGCAAGAACCAGCCAGTTTGACGTGGGCACGTACAAAGCCACGCTGGGGAATTGGGATTTCATGGTGTGTGGGGGGAGGAAGGAATCCATCACACAGCACTGGAATCGTGAACAAATAGTGGAGTGAAATATCTCGGGTGTAACACCTAGTGGGACACTGCAGCTATTTCTGGTGTCTGTGACTCAAGGAAGAAGTTGATGAATGGGAGAGGGCTCCGAGAAGGCACATGAGAATGGCTGAAGCGTTGCGAGACATGCCTTATAGTGACAGATTCAAGGACCCCAATACGCTTAGCTTAACAAAGGGAAGGTTAAGGGATGGCTTAATGACAACCTGGATGTGTTCAGACAGGGTACAGAAAGACAGAAAAGGAGAGCTCTTTAATCTAATAGACACAGCTATAAAAAAAACTGGCGACTGGAAGCTGACATTGCTAAATTCATACTGGGATGGGTGCACTTCTGAAACTGCCAGAATTAACATCAGCACAACTTCCCAACAAGTGGTTTCACCATCTTTTGTTTTTATCCATATCTTGGATCCACCAAAGAGTGCTCTGTGAATCAACATGCAGACACCCACACTACATGGGTGAGGTGGTCAGTCTTTGGTTTCTCAATGTCCTTAATAATACGTATTTATGCTGTCATCCGCAAGCACTGAGTGGGCCAATTCCCTTGGATCATGGTCTGACCTCACTGGAGACTCATGCAGGCACTTCAGGATTATTCAAGCCTCATCTTTGCCAGAGGAATGAGTTCAGCACCTGCTGAAATTTCTCTTTTCATGGAAATTCCTCCCAAAAGCCCTTGGTACACAACCCTCACTTGAGCAGCTCCAGGAACTACCCACTGAATTCACCTGGACTGGTTTGTAAGCCCCTGTTGACACCGTATAGTGCATCCAGATGCACTGGCGACAAAACAGGTATCTTCTTCTTCTTCTTCTTCTTCTTCTTTATTATTGATTTGGGCACTGGGACATTAATTCTGGGATTCAGGCTCTGAAAATAGTGGCAAGAAAGAGTTTTGCTGCCAAAGAAACACTGTGATGGGTACAGGAGGTTAGATAAGAACTGATATCCAACAGCAGAAAAACTAGAGTTGTTTTATATGTAATTGATTTCTATATAAGGGACTTTATCTTCTGGTCTTTACCTTTAAAAGCAGGCTTTTACCTTATATAAAGGATATAAAATAGATCCAATGTTATCTTAACTTTTAATGAGCTCGGCAAAGAAAGAGTTTAAGCGTCTCCACAGCCTATTTGCGATTTCACTGTGGTTCTTTAATATCCACCTGTACATTTAGGGCCTCATTCCTGAAGCCTGAAGGCTGTCTCATCCCTGCTGCCCACACCACAGAGCTCACTGCTGGTGCTGAGCTCCACCAAGGACTCCAGCTCTGGAGCTGTACCAGGTTTAGGTACAAACTGGAGGCTGCAGGAGCTAACCCATGAAGGCTTCTGCAGCTTCTGCTGGAGCAAAGGGTTTCTTCAGCAGCTCCAAGTTCATCTGCAAAAGCCCTCTGCTCCATGTGCCATTTAATCCAGCTCTGTATTAGCCAGCCAACATGGTTCCCATTGACTTCAAGTTTTGGTCCAGGAGCCTTGTAGATGCTTAAAACTAGACTTCTTGAGCACAGGGCTTATATTTTATCTGAAGAAGCCTGAACCAGCAGAAACTGTTTTAAAGCCAGTGCAACATCATTACCATAGAGATAAACGCTACTTTAATGTGGTTCACCATAACAACAGCCCATTTATTAAAACACTTCACCATTTAATTTATCCAGCATTTTATATTGAAGAGTATTTTCATTAGGATTCCACTGCAAAACCATAGAAGGCATTAAATCATTTAATACAGTGACAGCTCACTTAATTTATTTAAGCACAGGACTCTAATTTAAAAAAGCAGACCTTACACAGTGCCCTGTCTTTCCAGTCCTGGCATACGTGGTCCGATTAATTTCAGGATAGGGTGTTACATAAATTGAGCTTGAGATCCCGTCATGCGCTTTCTTTTGGTCAGCAGCCCGTTGCATTGCTGTGCCTGCCAGAGATACCTGCAGGAACCCCTCCTGGTGCACACCAGCCCAGCTACACACCTTTTGCTCCTATTAATGTCCCCGAGCAGCTAGCCCATTGCATTTGGCATCTGGCTTTGTTTGGAGCTTGATGAGCTGCAGAGGCACAGCCATGGCTGAGAGACCAGCAGGGAAACGGCAGCAAATGCAGCAAGCCCTGAGGTCCTCAGTGAAGTCTTCCATTTAACTCCTTTAAATTGGGGTTTAAAATGCTTCCAGGCTCTGGAGCACTTGGTGAAGTCTGGGAGAGTCACTGCAACCTACTCCTGTCTCGGTTGGTACTGAATTAACTCCATGCAATTATCACAGAAATCACAGAAATGTTTGGGTTGGAAGGGACCTTAAAAATCATCTAGTTCCAACCCCCTTGCCATGGGATGAGACACCTTCCACGAGACCAGGTTGCCCAAAGCCCCATGTCCCATTCCTGGGGTGATTTATAGTTCCACCAAGCAAGCCCTGGGAGGTGCTGAGCACCCCTGCATCTGCCCATGGTTGTCACATCAAAATTGTCACATCGAAGTTGTCCCATCTGCCTAAAGCAAATCTTCCTCTTGGCATCCTGTGTGCTTGGCTATCTCGGAGGATCAAGCCCTCATGGCTCATCACTGATGTTTCCAGATCTGCAATAATAAATGACAGAGAAGAAAATTGTCACCTGCGACAAAGCCCTGGGTGATATTGGGGTCCCTGGTGTCTCCTGGTTTTGCTGATTTCCAAGCCTGGTGTTGAAGCAGAACCCTGGAAACAATAGCACATTGTTGATAGGATGCTGGACATTATTAATAAACATTAGGGAGCTTGATATGATCTGGCAAAAGCAGCACAATGAAAACAGGTACCAAAAGAAGGACGGAGAAAAGGGGGAGAGAACTGAACAGGGTGTTTAATGACTCTCCAGACTGCAAAATGCACTAGAGAGCAAGGCTGGAATAGAAAACCTTTTAATGAATTCAACATGTGCACCCTTCGAGGGTTTAGCTCCCCATTCCCCAGCAATGTTTGACCCACCCGAAGATACTGATCATACCGAAAATAATAACCAGTAAGTAATAATAATAGTAATAATAGGAAGAGCAGGACCCTCATTTCCAATTCATATTTATAATCCAGCAAATATCTCACCTAAAGCTGGAAGATTTATGGGTTTGCATCTATAATTAATATCCCTCCTTAAGCAAGGAATGGTATATTTTCATACAAATAAATCTGGTCCTCTAGACTGGATTTTGAAGACTGGTATTTAAATCCCCGGCAAGACATGGTTATTGATTGTATATATGAGTCTACAACAGAGACACGTCTTGCACATATATAGAACGAGAGAATTGCATATTTATGTTTACAATAAATAGATAAAGTTTCTCTTTTAAATGCAATAGATGAAACTTAAGCAGGGAAAAGGAGGAAGATGTGGAGCCCCAAACTGCCCCTGCTTCCCAAAGATTCAATTTGCATTAGGCCTGCTACTAACGGCAGGGCTGTGATGGGCGCCAAGACACATAAAGGGCTTTGAGACAAAGGCAATCGATCTCATTTTAGTTTTATGAGGAAAATAAACAGTTAGGCTGATATAACAGTAAAAGGGTCAAGCAGGGTCAGGGCTAACAAAGTGACTCAGAGGACCTCAAAATTAAAACAACCTTCCTTTTCTCCATCCTCCCTCTGAGAGGGGCCTCTCCATCTCCCCACAATCCCAAGTGTGGGTCTCAGCAGAGCACCCACTAAATTCGAGCCTGATCCTTGGGGCCAGGGTTCCCCAGAATCATCCTCCAAGTAATGGGAATGGTCTGGCCAAGGCAAGCCCAGCCCTCAGCTCCTCTCTGGGACCACACAAAGGGCTGTGCTTAGGGGTCTTCTTGCTTTCCTCATAGTCTCTACATCCAAGTTTCAAACCTTTTTTTTTTTTTTTAATTATTCTTTTTACCTTCTCAGGGTGGGAATGTGCTGGATAAGCAGCAGAAGCACAGCTAAGGAAGGACAGATTCTCTGGTGCAAGCAGGGATTTAGCTAAAAAATATTGGGAATTACTGTAAATTTAAATGTAGGCACTCTTCCAAGGTCAGGGGGCTGAGCATCACCTCACTTAGTGGTGCACTTACCAGTGAAGGTAAAGCACTTGTGCTGTTCTGGATCCAAAGAGTAAAGCTATAAGCAGAGCTGAGACATTTGTATTTATGTTGTCCTAAGCTGCATAACATCCTTATTTAACTGAGATTTTAATTATTCATGTTTAAATACTATTCATCAAAAAAAAAAATCCCTTACGCAGTTGTTTGTCGAAGGAATGTGTAAGTGACTGTGTGCCAGGGCAAGAGCCCCATTCAAAGACTGTGGTGCTGGATGCAAACAGGGAAGGAGTTTCTTCCCCCAAAATGATAGGCTCTGAGGAGTGATAGGACACCTACGGGAGGGAAGAGGAGAGAAATGGCTATGAAGGACATGGGCTGTGGGTGCCTGGCTACTGCTCCTACCTGCAGCAGTGAAAGGTGGCATAAATTTGGGGTCACAGCTCTGCAAGGCCAAATACAAAGAGCATGGGGGCTCCAATAGCTGCAAGCATCGGGGGTACTTAGCCAAGGCAGAGCTTTGCTGCAACTTCATTTTCATGATTTAGCATCCCTGCTGTAAATAATTGATACTAATGCAAGTGAGATAAGAGACAGACTGTCTGTGGGCCAGGAGGAAGTGGATCCTGGTGACATCCACCCGAAAATGTGCTTGCAGGTTTGGCTGAAATGAAAACTTTGAAATTGCAGGCAAGGGATAGGAAAAGGTAATTTGTGAATGAGCTCACAGGACTCCCATCTTTCTAGGAAAAACTCCCAATATTAATTCCTTTTACAAGAGAACGTCAGCATTCTTTATCACTTTTTAGCTCTTGGTAAATGCTGCTGTCACATGAGTCAATCAGCTGTGCCCATGCATTGCCAGAGCGCTGGAAGCTCGGGGGGTATGGGCAGGGTTTAAGGAACGAGCATTTCGTGAAGGGGGTGTGTGGCAGAGCGAGTGCACCCTCCTCATCGGGGACAGGAAAATGCCGGTGAGACATTCTATGCCTTTGGCATAGGTTATCTATAAAATTGCTGAGTACTAGGAAGAAGCTATTCTGCATCTCAGTCTTGGAAATTGGAGATGGAAAATTTCTCTATCTGGTCCAGAGAGGTTTGGCATGAGCCAGCATGCTGGAAACCTCCGCAGGAGATGGGTGGCTGGAGCTAGAGCAGGGGATTTCCCTGCTGGGAGCCTCCCAGGGGCCGTTGTGCTGCATCGGTCTCTAAATCCTGATTTTGAGGCTGCTATTGGCATTTCACGTCCTCTGAGCAGTCTGTGCCCTGCGGCAAGCAGACATTCACTTCAGCCGGCATGATGTAATGCCGGCTTTGATCCTGTCTAGCACTTATAAAAAAAGATAATGTCAGCTGAAAAAAAAATTGAAAACGGTGTTGAACTGTCCTTAAAGCTCTCCACTAAACTCCCCCTGCATCATCACCTTTATGCACCCCCTATGGTGCCTTCACTCCTCAGCCCAAGGACCTTCCCTTACCTTCCCTTATGCTAAAAGGGAAGCATGCCTAATGGCTTTAAATCACTGGAGGAAGCCACACAGGAGTAAAAGAAATCTGCAGTGCCAATTCCTTCATTTTAGGCTATTTCCTTGTAAATGCAACAGAGTCCCCCTGAGGTCCGGCGGCTCCTGTTGCTGTTCTTAGGGCAGGCAGGTTTGTTGCACACATCTCCCAAAGGCCATGACTTTACACTTTACTCTGGTGCACACGTATACAGAGTTCTGAATTTGTTGGGGAAAAAAAATGCTTCTTAGCCAATTGATTTGAGCCAGAAAGCTGGAGGAAAATTGCTGTTTTGGAAATGCTTTGGAAGAGCAACATTGACTCATCAGTGACACAGCCGGAGACAGCTAGCGAGACTTCCTCATCTCTGCCGTGATTTTATGATTCAGTGAATAATGCATATTAGCATAAGGCTAACTAAAAAAATCCATACTCATCATTTACTATTAATTAGTTATCAACATTATCCTATTATTAATTATTAACATTTACACTATCAATCAGCCCCTGGCTGACTGATAGCTTAAAATCTTGCATAAAGATTGTTACAACAATATCTACAGTAGATCGCATAATGTGCTTTGCACTCGGCTTGTCATAGCCTCGTCTATAAAGCCTTTTACTAATGCACTTTACAACAGATCTTATAGTACATGGATGAAGAATGTGGCTACACCCAGCAATAATTCCATTAATTATGAATAAAGCATTTACAAACAACATCCTTATTTAAAAATGGTGATGAACTCCTTTTGTTTTAATGCGGAAGCGCTGCGTAACTTGTAATTCCATAAAAAGTAATGCTGGAAGCATGGGGCAGGAAAGAAGGGCCTGGATCTTATCTTTACATCATAAAGGAAACAGAAAACAAAAATGAAGAAAATGGTTGACAAACAACAAAATGTTGGGATAAAGCTGGCTGAACCCCAGGGTTGGAAGGGATGTTTGAAGGTGCCATGGAGAGATGAAAGGACTGAAGACCTTATTCAGTGACCTTGCAGTGCAATTGTGTCAATAAAACCCTACCCACATTAACAGTAAGACTTTCTTTTCCCTGCTTTCCCTCATTTGCGATGTTTTCAGCTGGCTGGCAGCTCACCAAGACTCGTTAGCTGCATAGGGTTTGGCTGAGCAATACCTTGGTGGCGTTTGGTCCTGTAGGCTTCCTGCGATGGCAGAATATTTATTACATCCAATATTTCACCAAGGATACTCACATCAAGAGGCTATAAATACTCTACTCTTCCTAGTTTACTTAAGGGATAAAAAGTGAGTAGCCAAGTTTACAGATCAGGCTCAGGCTCCGTTAACAGCGGTCTGTTCTTTTTCATATATATCTTGATTGTTTGAAGTTATTTGCCGTATTATCACTACAAGTGATTTTTGTCTCACTGATTGTATCTGAGCGCAGCAGGTCGAGTTATGCAGCAGTTGCATTCAGGGTATTACACGTACTATGTGAGTGAGGTTAATTTAGCCTCATGATCCTTTTTGGTACTAAAGCTATGAATATTGACATTGAGCATAGTTTTCAATTGAGAGCTGTGATCCGAGAGCTTCTTATACCAAGGTTCAGACATTTAAATGGGTGCTAACTGGGGATGCCAAAATCTAGGCAATTCCCTTCCAAACACACTGGAGGGTGGTGGAGAGCTTTGGTGGGCAGCAGAAGGTCAGCAAAAGCCTTCTGATATTTTTTTTCCTTAAGCTCACCAGTGTTTCTGAGGCTATAGATCACCAAGGTGCCTGGATTATGCACAAGCTGCAGTGCCGTGCATTTGTTAGCACGTGGCCAAAGCCATGCACAGCAGTGCAGGCTGAGAGCAGTGCAGGCTTCTGCAGCGTCACAGGGTGCAGAGGAGAAGAAACCTGGAGAGATGAGGAGCAAGATTGATGGTGAGGGACCTGGTCTGGGGCTCAGGCAGACTTTTTGCAGGTTTCCTACAGCAGATGAGGCGGCACACCAGAGACCAGCCAAGCAGCAATTCCATGTGAACTGCTCTCACCCTCCCTTTCAATGTCCCATTCTGGTGTTTATGGGCTATGCTTAAACAGCGAGATGCATGATACCTGACAAAGACCTTTCCCCACATTTTCGAGTCCATAAACACAATAAAAAGTGAACGTGCAGTATTTATAGGCAGCAGTGCCAACCAGGCTCTTTTGCAGCTCCTTCAAGCCCACAGAAGGAAGGGCAGGCAATGCAGGAGAGGCTGCTGCAATTACAGGTCCCCTTGTGCAAGGCTGCTTGGAAATTCCCAGTATTTCTCAGAACCACCAGCAAGTTGGTTTTCTGAGCTGGCTGGTGGAGGATTTATTTATTAAGGTTTTCGCTGTTTGCAGCAGTGGCTGGGCAGCAGCAGTTCCGCAGAGTTATCAAAAATCTATTTCCTGCACAGTCACAAGTGAAATATCAACCCCCCTCTGAAAAGCCGAGCGCAACATTTACATTTTAATCTCACAAAACACTTTAGTTTCTGACAAACGGGGTTTTTCAGTGCATGTGTTACAGAGAGGAAAGGCAGTGGGGTTGCAGGAGAAAGCTACACAAGCTGGAAGGGAGCGCAGGCAGCTTTGCAAGCATGGTACGGCTGGAGCAGCACAGTGATCTCCACATCCACAGCGACAGCAAAGACTGTCACTCTTCAGCTGCCGGAAGCAGGAAAGCAACCTCACCCCAAAAATTAATGGTGCATGGGCATCGGGTGCTGAGCTTGTTCAGGGATGCCTTCTGCACGTGTAGAGCAGAGCTGGGCTGGACAGACAGGCAGAGCTGCGCTGCCGTCCGCCCTGCACAGTCACTCCTGGCTCTGAGAAAGCTGTGCAAGGATGGGTGACTTGTCCTCCCTCTCGACAAAACTACTCTCTTATTTCACTGTCTCTTTGCACCTTTGCCTGTGGGTAAGGTGGTGTAAAGTGGAGGTGCTCGCTGGACTCAGGCTCTCCGGTTTGATGCCTGACGTTGGAAGCATCCCTCCCCGGCAATCGCCCGTGCTGAGGTCCCGTGCTGCCTCCGTAGAATCACTGCAGCAAGATATGAATTATGGATGCAATGAAAAATCCCAGCCCAGTGCACAGAGGGAATATGCAAAGTGCAGAGCAATCACCTCCATGCAGTGCCCGAGCCTTGCTCTGCGCTGTCTTTGGGTGCGTGGTGCCCCCAAAATTGTGCTCAGCAGCAACCTGCGCCTCCCTCATCCCAAAGACACAACGAGGCCCTCCCCCAGAGTGCACCAGGGCTGGAAATTAGGAAATTTATCATTTGAAAAAGCATCCCCCTGTGCTTTGTGAGGTCTGCCTGTGGAAGCACCGAGGGCACTGAATGGAGACGCTTTTGTTTGTTACACGCAGAACACCTCCGCTGGCAGGCATCCGGCAGGATGGGTGCCTGTTTTCCCTGTTCTCAGCGTGTGAAGGGCTTGCCCTTGAGAAATCTGGCGTGCTTGAGCACAGCCTTGCCCAGAGCCGAGGAGCTCACACACGTTGTTTGCAGGCGAGCTGGCTGCTGCCTGCTGGAGCCCCTTTCTGCAGGAGTGGAGAAGTGTCGGACAAGTGCTTCAAGGCAGTCACAGACTCTGGCTTTAGGGGTCTGTGTTTCAGGGAAACTCCATCTCCTCATAAGGGATTTTTTTTAATGTCTTTTAATTTTCAAATGCTTTAATTCCTCCCTTGCAAGTGCCGCTCATTGTTTCCAGGCACCACCTCATAACACGCTGCAAAACTGTTTCCACACAGCTATATCTGAGCGTGCAATATCGACATCCATGCTAAAACCAAGCACAAATTTTTCCCTGAAGCAATATTTTGCTTGGTATTATTGTTACTTTTTCTTTTTAATGCTTTGCTTGTGATGGGGGCTCCTCAGCCTCTTACTCTCAGGAAATGCAGGCTCCTGCTCTCATCCTTGCTGTAGCCAGCCCAGGCAGGGGAGAGCCCTGCTGGCAGTGAGCACACGGACACGGCTCCTTTCCATCCTCACAGTGCCTTAAGGTCAGGGAATTGCCTTGGGTCAATTAATTACACCATTAGCTTTTGTCCCTTGTGCTAAAAAAGTTACGAGTGTTTCTTAGTGACTGGTAAATTTATATGGCACTGCAACACCTTGTTCACTGGTGCTTGGTCACCTTCTTCATCGCGCACAGCCCAGGTTATCATGTCCAGGCACAGAAGGAAGGCCACGCACCACAGCCACACCTGGTAGCTATGCAGAAGCCAAAGAAAACAGGCTGGAGACTGAAAAGCTGAAAAGACAATTAAATAGAGAGGTTGCTGTTAAAAAAAAAATCCCCACGAGGCAATGGTTATCCTCCCAGGGCAGCTGAGACACTGCAGCTGCTGCTCAAGGTCTGGTTTAGCTCATCCCTGTGCGCTGCTCTTATCCCATCCTCGTCCCCAGCAAGCAGGATGGACAAAATTTGTCCTGTTCCAGAAACAGACGGCGATCCTGGGGGCAATGGGGAGCTCACCAGAGCTATCAGAAGACTTGTGCAGATGATGCTGTGAAAGTGGAGAAGCATTTGGACATCCCTGAATTTTTTCTGGCTCTCCCCAAGCTGCAGCTGATGGAGGCCACAAAAATTGAGTGAAGTGGAGAATTCTGCCTGGGAAGAGCATTTAAGTGCTGTTATTTTGCTAGGGCAATGCCTCCTGCGTTTGCCCTGACTCGTCACCTGCACCCTTTAATTTGGAAACTGCTTTTCCAGGCCAGCTCACCGCCGCTGCTGCTGGCACCAAGCAAAACTAAGCAATGGTTTCAGCACCAGGGGGCTGTGGGTGCTCGCTCTGCGTCCCTGTGCCTGCTGCCCACATACTGGAGACACACTGCTGGTAAGCACAAAGCTTTTCTTTTGGCCACAGGAGCCCATTGCTCTCCCTGCCTGTGCAAAGCAGCCACAAGGAGCTTTTTCTGCCTCCTCTGCCTGATGCTGAGTGGGTCTGGGTGGCTCAGCACCAGCTGCAGGAGCAGGCTGGGGGATGCTATGCCGCTGGTGATTGCTGTCCTGGGAAACTGCTGATGGGCAGGATTGGTCCAGGGATGGGTGAAAGCACAAGAATGACCAATCCCGGGGATCTATAGCATCTCCATCCATAGAGAGCATGACCAATCTTCAGCTCTCAGAAGCTTTATACATCAGGTCTGATGTATAAAGTCCACCTTTGTGTTCTTTCTAATTCGTGTCTCTGACACCTTGCAAAGGGTTCAAGGTATTTGTGCTCTGATGGACAGAGCCGTGCCCTCCTGCACACCTTTCCTTGGAGGATTCACGTGGTGCTGGTGCAGGCAGCAGCAGTGCAGGCAGCGGTGCCTTACAAGGGCTCCCGTGGTGGCTGCAGAGCAGGGAGCGAGCAGCAGGACCAATTTTGCATTTTCTGCTCACAGTTTCCACCTTTCTGGACAATTTTCTTCTCACCCACCATCCTTTCCCTGCCCAACACATAGCTGGCTGGCAGAATTAATTGACTGGTGTTTGTTAAGGCTTTTGGATTTCTCCTGTTAAATAGGTGTTAATTCTTGCTGTTATTATTATTATTATCTTCTGTCATAGCCACAGTGATGAACGCTCCCTTGTGCATGTATTTAAGCTATCCAACATGGGCTTTGTTCTTAATTTTGATTATTTTAAGAAGTCATTTAGCATATGAAATAGTCTAGGTGGATGAGGATCTATAGGAAAGTCTTGAGAGCTGTCAAAGTAATGTTTTTTCCAGCAGCAAACTCTTAACCTTCTCTTAGATCTTCTTCTCTGCTTTGTCCCCTGCTCGCCATGTGATGAAGAGATGCTGTGGCTGAGGCAATGCTCAGCTGCAGCCATCAGGATAAAGAAGACACACCGTCAGTTGTTTTATTTTTGATCCCATTTGAATGTGTCACTCAGCTGTCTTGAATCAAAGAAAGTGAGAAGGTGCCTTAAACAGTTGTGATCAGAAACTTCAAACTTACCTTTTTTTTTTTTTTTCTAGAAGCTAAGTAAATGGCTGGTGGGCTCCTGTAAATCATAACATTTCTAAATATACCTGAGAGTCTCTCTGCCAAGCTGCTGACGAATACTCTGTCTGTTCCTATTGACTTCTCTTCCCCCTTCAGATTACTTTTGCTTTGAATAGTTTCAAATCATAAAGCAAAAAAAATAAAATAAAAAAAATCATGTAATGAGACTAGCTGATGCTGTGATTAATGAAAGTGTAATGAGAGCTACCATACAGCCATTACAAACCAGTTAGCTAATTAGTGTAATCACAGAGGTGGAAATAATTAAAAGACCACAAAGCAGAAGTAGCCTAATAACAGCCTTTTCCTCTGACCCAGAACTGGAGAGAAAAGGATGCTTTGGTTTGCTGGGTCAGGGCCAAAAAGGAACTGAGACTGAAGGGCCTGGAAGCAACCACGGTGCGTGAGGTGTCAGGGCTGGATCAGACAAGGATAAATGGAGCAGATTTACACCCGTGTAACCCAGATTGCATCCGAGTCCTCTGCCGATGGCACCATGTTACAGCAGCCCTCTCCCAGCTCTTTCCATTGCCTGGCTGTTCCTTCACCAAGCCCTGAGCACTCCCTCTCCAACACCTGCTGCACTGCAAAGAAAAGAAGAGTGGTGGTAAACTGATCCGGAGATGGCACTGATGGTGAGGCAGGATCCGACCTGCTCTCTTCCTTTCTTATTTTTTTGTCCATTTTTGTTTTTTTCACAGGTCATTGACAAAGGCTTTATTCACCTTGCAGCCAAACTTGGTTTCTGGAGGGGGAGAAACCAGCATCCTAAGGTGCTTTTAGAAGAACCCCCTGTTTGAGGATTCTTCTTATTTTTATAGTTTATATGTATGTCTGTATGCCATTCACTCTGACTTTCATGGGACTCTAACCACTGGTTGAAAAATCTCCTGCTCACAGGGAGAAGTCTGGGCCAAGGGTGCAGTGCTGGGGTGTGTGGTGCTCATCTCCAGAGCTGCTGCTGTGAGCAGGGCACCAAGCGGCTCTGTTGTCCTCACCTCCTGGCACCGACAACCCCGAGTCACTGGGTGAACCCAAAACAACCCTGAAATGCTGCTCAGCTGCTTCTCCAAGGGGTCTCCCATCCAGGACCACTAGTGAGAGACGCAGGATGGTGTGCGGGGCTGGATTTCACCCTGGTAATTAGAAGTGACCTACCTCTTGCTGCAAGATGAAATAGCTCCATTTGACGGGCTATAAAAAATCCTAACTGGTAATTTTCCAGTTGGGATGGGTCATCGTTGCGGCCATCTCCATCGGCTCTTATCATTTCTGCCACGGTTCTGTGTGTGTTTCATTTGACCCGGGTATAATGAGCAAAGGAGAAGAAAGTAGCTGCAGACACACAATCAACGATCATCTGCCGGAGCTGATGAATATGCCAAGACTGCTAAGTGGGTCCTCATTAGCTATTCACATGCTAAGAGCCATCTTTATTTGTTCTTCTCTCCTAGGTGGATCTATATTTGAATATCTTTACTATATCCACCCAGGGGGTGGATGGAGGATTACCACCACTGTCAGGTAACCCGAGTATTTTCCTGGAAAAAAATAGATCGTGACACCAAGCTGGCAGCAGGCTGAAAAGAAGAAACAATGTGATGCCATTTAGCGAGGGAAGAAATAATTTTCCCTGATGACACCTCTAGTGGGAGGCAGAACTTTATCTTCCCCTCGCAGCTCAAATGGAGCATCACAGCAGTAGCATTAAGTTTGCTTCCACGTTTCCAACGTGTCTTTTCATTGACTATTTTTTTTTTTGGCTGTAGCTGTGCAAACAGATTTCCAGGGTAAGAGCAGGGGCTGTCCTGCTCGGAGGGTTTGCAGGGCTGTGGGTGGCAATGCAAGGCCAGGGCATCCCATCCAGCTGCAGCCAAAGGGACCCTTCTGCAGCTCTGTGTGCCCGCTGGTGAGCAGGGTTTGAACTTTCTCCTTTCGGCTTTCTGTAAAAGCTGCAGTTCTTTGTGTGCTGGGACAGGGGCTGGCTCTTTGCAGGATGCTTCTCCCCTCCCTGGAGCATCCATCCGCGGGGAAGGCTGCCCTCTCCCGACACGAGGAGCGAGGCAGCAGCTGAGCTGCACCCAGCACCCTCGGCCAGCACCCACCCTGCTCCCATCCGCACCCTGCAGGGCCCAGAGATGTCCCTGTCTGGTGAGCCCAACACAACCCGAGGTGTCCCCAAGGTGTCCTGACCCCCCCACCAGCTCCAGGATCCAGCCTGCATCCCTCCTCCAGCATCGTGTGGGAGCTGCTTGGGAAACCACCCCACTCACAGCATCTCTTCTGCACAGGGTTGCCTTCTCACCTGCCCCATTCCTGCTCTCCCAGGTGTGCCCAGCACCTTTTTTAAAAAAAAAATAAAAATCTGACAGTGTGTGGGTGAGCAACATATTCATCTGTGTGAGCTATTTCCAGCTGAGTCTGTATGTGCTGGAGACGGTGGGGTGACAAAGAAGCAAAGTCACATTTGTTTGTGTGCTGCTCCAGGAAAGCATTTTTCTATGAGCAGCAACCCACAAGTAAGCGCTTGAACCTCCAAGGTTTGCAAACAGCTGATCTAGGAGAGATTATTTTTTTTTTTTTTCTTTGTGCTTTTGACCTTATTTGCTGAAAATGAAACATCATCTAACCTTCCAGGAAATACCACAATTCTTCGATCTGACAGAAGAACATAAATCTTCCCTAAGTGCACAGCAGCTCAGGGCTCAGCTGGAACTGAGCAGGATCTGGGCATCCCAAACCAGGGCCAGCGGGACCCGAGCCACGCACCTCTCCTGTCCAGAGAGCAGCAGCCCCATGGGACTGGTCGTTGCCTTTGGGCTGAGCTGGTTTTCCATCAGTTATTCATGGAAAAAAAAAATGGGTTTTGGGGGTCTGAATCACTTTGATCCTGTTAAAGTTTAGTGGGACCCTTCCCTCCCAGGTTGGACTGAAACAACACACACTGCCCTGCCCCATATCCCCAGTCATCTCTGGGGAGCAGAAGGCTCGTGAAAGCCATTGCAAAGCTGAAATTTCGGGCTCTGCAGGTGGAGTGGACATGGTGAGAGGCCTTGCAGAGTGTAATAGCCCTGTTGCTTTCTCAGTTTTCCCCCACCACATTTCTTGAGCAGGATGCTGCGGCTTCCTTCTCTGTCCGTGCCGCCAGCCCTCGCGGTTTCCACCTCCCCAGCTATTTCGGGGGACCCGTGGTTGTGCTGAAGGCTTGAAGGGGCCAGAGAGGGAACTGGAACGTGTCATGCTGCTCACCACATGGGGCCTGAGCAGCCCTGAGGGTTGGCTGAAGGTAGGAACTACGTGTGGGAAAGCGCAGCTCATGCTGCGCTGCTTTCCACCACCCACTCATCGAGAGCTCCGTTTGCTCAAGTGCACGCTTTTAGACCCAAGCTGTTGGTGCTTCACACAGGGCATAGTCATCCACGTGCAGGTCTCTCTCCTTCTTGGCTTGCTGCTAGAGCAGGCCTCCCCTAGGCCCCGCAGGAATCAGAGCTGTGTTTTCCTCTGGATCAGGTCTGGGACAGTCCTTCTGGGGAGGAGGAATTTAACTGAACCCGCAATGCTAATAGTACCATTATCCCCATCCCAAAATCCACAGAAATATAAAGTTGCTTTTTCTTTTTTTTTCTTTTTTTTTTTTTTAATCTTGACCAACTTTCCTTGTTTTACCACTAGATGGGAGAGTGAGACTGGTCTAACGCAGCCGCTCCCGTCTTTATCCCAACAGGAATTCAGAGGGGAGTTGGGAATTGAGAAATACACTCAAGTCAATTCTCTGGTGCCAGGGGCAGAACTGAAGACACATCCTGCACATTTTCTGACCTCGGGAATGGAGTGGGTAAACCCCAAAAATGTATTTTGGGCCGTGTTATGGGTGAACCCCAAAAGTGCATGGCTGTGGCAGCACCGATGCTTGCGTGTCCCTGTGGCAGCTCCTCTGCCCTCATGCGAGGAAGAATCAGGTACACAAAGACAAGATGGGGGTGAAATATTGGGGAAAAATACTTCACTTTTGCTCCTGTCCTGGAGCAGGGGGTGGTGACAAAGGCACTTGTAATTCACTCCCTGTACCCATGCCCCAGGGAGTCAAATGAGCCCCCCAAATTGCGTAGGGAGGCACAAAATAAAGCTGCATTTTCTCCTCCTTTTCTTCTACACCCTTTCCCTACAGGACTGTTGTGTAATGATGCACGCAGTGATACCATTTTTCTGCAGAGGTTAAAAATGTGCTGGTGCAACGACTGCAGGTGAAGGAAGGGAATTTGGGGCCCGGGCTGACACCGCCAGCTGCTGCCGCCTGCCTCAGGGGCCTCCAGGGGCAGGCATGGGGAGGGTACCAGGGGCATTCAGGCTCTGCTAAATTTACTTTTACTGAAACACTTCCCATCCTCTGAGACATTTCCTAAGTTTGTTTTTTTTTCTTTTTTCTTTCCTTTTTTTTTTTTTTCCAGGATTGGGTGTGTTTTGGGAATTACAGAGTTGCAGAAGCACTTTCTCCACCAAACCAAAGATTGCCCAATTGGCCTATTTTTTTGTTATTATATGGTTTGGGGTTTGCAAGAATGACCATGTCTTCTTTCTTCCTGGGATTTCACAGATTCTGGAAGAAATCTTATAACAGCCAAATTTTCTGACTGCCTGCATGACTAGTGCAGAATACGCAACCCCTGTAATTTGAAAATCATCTTTTGGGCGTTTTGCTGCCTACCCAACCTCCTCAGTTCACAAGCTTTTTAGAGAAGTGACGCACCTGATTTGTTTAATGTCTGGGCCAGTTGTGCCCTAAAATTAAATAATCCTGATAAACCTCCCAAACTGCAATGCCCTCGTTGCCTCTTTTGGGGTTTCCTGGTTGTGCTCCTATAGGAAACATCTGCCGTTATCATGCTAGAGAGAAATACCAGGTTCGTTGGAAGAGGAAGCTGGGTTCTTACTGGATGCAGTTACTCCTGTTTTCCACAAACCACCTCCCACTCCGTGCGTGCAGTGCTGCTGCTGAGTCACCCAGCACGGAGCAAGCATCCTGCTCGGGATGGGGAGGACAAATTCCCCAAAGGAGCTGATAAATACAGATGAAAAAAATGTTGCCTGGAAGCAATAAACCAATTGAAATTCCAGCTCTGGCAGGGTCAGGGCACGCTCGCTTGTGCAAATGCAGCTTCTTGCTGCGGGGTTCATGGCGGTACAGGAACAGCCCTGGCTAAAGGTGTGGCTGGGGTCACCTGGATCTGGGCACATGTGGGACTTGGGATGGGGATGAGGAGCATCCATGGGGTGTTTCTAATGGACAGTAATTCATATATCTACCTCTGGCCATGTATTCTTGTGTGAGAAGTCACCGCCCTTAGCCAAGTGCCTATTGCTCCCTGTGATCCTCATTCATAAAGCACTGGGTGAGCAGGAGGACATATAAAAGCTCCTGTGGTCAGGACCACTGCCATAACACTGCTCCGCTTTTCTCTGGTCCCAATCTTTACATCCCTTTCCTATCATCTCCCCTTTCCATCCTGGAAGACAAGAAAAGAGCACTAACCGGGGAGAGGAGCTGCAAAAACGGTGTGCGATGTGCACCCAGGACCCAAGGGGCCAACTTCTGACCTCTGCTGAGTGCTGGAGATGCCACAGCTTGTCACTGTCTGATAGCTGCCAGCGTGCCGAATGCCAAGTCATTCTTCAGCAATGAGATGTTGAGCTGATTAAGGTTTTAATTAGAACAAGGAAGCGGCACGTGCAAGGACGGCTTCAGATGAGAAAGACGTGGCAGCTGCCAAGATAGAGCTGCTCCTGGCTGTATCCCATCAACCTTTCTGGTGAATGGCACTGAGCCTTCAGTTTGCTCTGCTGCAGGGCTAGGAGAGGAAAAAGGATTTGAGCATGGCCCAAACTGTGGTTAGTGGGGCTTATTTCAGGAGTGCTCAGCTACCTGTGAAACCCAAGCCTGGCCATATGGATGGGGCAGAGTCCAGGGTGACTGGCCTGCATTCCTGGCATTTACTGCACTCATAAACAGCCCTGGCAGCGACAGGAAGGGTGTAAACTTTGAACTTATAAAGCATCAGCACCGAGACCAAGATGGGAGTAGAAGACACACACAAAAAAAAAAAAAAGTGTGTTGCTGCAGGCTGCAGCCAGAGCCCTTTGGTAGCTGCCTGCCAGCATCGCAGCATCTGTGTGGATTCTCGTGACGGTGATCAAGGGCAGCTCCATCGAGTGGGAAAGGAGACAGAGGAGTTTTCTTCTTCCCCAGGGACACACACAGCTCCCAGCCAAGTGCAGAGGCTGCCCGTGCTGGTGGACAGGCACAAATCAGGTGAAAAATGCTCCATGGTGAGCACCTGCCCCAGCACACTGTGACATCCCCCAGGTGGGAGCTCTGCACCAAGGGGTAGAGCCGATATTTGCTCGGATCCTGATGCACACAGACTTGCAGGCGCTTTGGATTTCACAATCGGGTCCAATCTCTCCTTTAGACCTTGATCCTGCAAGGAGCACTATAAGGATGGATTTTAGAAATCAGATAGAGCTGGCGAGATCTGGGCCTTATCTAAGATAGCAAAATAATCAGCCATGTGATTTCTTCCCTGTGTTTACAGTGGCAATATTTTTCCAAAGTTCAAAGTCTTCCTCTGCAGAAAACATTTGCCATACTTTGCAGTGATACTGTAGTTTTGGTGCAATGAACAATTAAAAAAATCAATTTCTAGAGCAATATTTTCTATGCTAGTAATCTCTGAACTAATTACAGGGCTGGAAAATCAATAACTATCTGGAAATCTTTCCAATACAGCTAAGCACGCTACATATCATGCTGCAATATATCCTTCACATACACGTGATATTCCTGATTATCTCCCAGATCATACAGGCAGATGAGATCGCTGTCAGTAAGCGTCTGTACTTTGCTACGCTGCAGTGCCAACTTTCACTAAAATCCAAAGGGGAATCTGGGCAGAGAGAATAGCACAGTGTGTGAGGGCTGCGGCAACACTCATAAAAGCCAAGGCTTTAAGCCAACAACAAAAAGAGTTAAAAGGCTTGGTCAGTTTAACAGGAATCTTTCTTTGAAAAGATTATGAAACAAAGTCATTAAAAGTTCAAGCCTCAGTTATATTGCTTTTTCATCAGACTTTATTTTTTTAAAAAATGGAAAACCTTCAGTGACTGAACATAACCTCTTTCCCTGGTCTCCTAGCAAGGGAGAAGCACAAGTGGGTGGTTCAATGGTGCAATCGCCCTTTAAAAACACGAGCACAGAGGAAGGGTGTTGCTCTGATGATACGATCTACCCTTGCTGTATAAACATGCAGTGCTGACCATGGCAACTCGCTTCCGTTCAAAGCCCAAAGCCCTGCGCCGAGGCTCTGCCCCACGGCCCCTGGATGAGCGGTACTGGGATGCGGTGCTGGGATGTGGTGTGTGATGCTCCAGCCTCACTCGTACCCTGTGAGAGCTCAGTGAGCTTGACCTGCTCTTCCTCGGCACATTGGCATTCATGCTGTCACTGACTGAGGTGTAACTATTCCCATCAGACGTGGTGCCAAAAGCACAGCAGGTGGAGAAGCAAAGCCCATGGTGCAGGTGATTTTCCCCATGCTCCTCTTTGTGCTGCTGCTCCATGCACCACAGTGATGAGTTCTGAGCTGTTGTGCTACTGTGAGATATTAGCCAGCATTTCATAAGCTTTTTTTTCTGATTATTCTGATTAGCTTTTTCCCTGCAGTGAATGGAGCAGATGAAAAATGGGACCAGGGGAGAGCATGCTACCCCAGGCTGGATTATTCCCTTAGCTCCTCACTGCAATGCTGTGCGGTGCCGGAGCCTGTCCCGGAGCAGAAATCCAGGTCCAGCACCCAGTGCAGGTAAGGTGCTGTGAGCCTCACCTCATCTCTGAGCCTCACAGGCCAGGGGCTGTGGTCCCTTCTAAGGAGAATTGAGAAGAGAAGAACTGTTGCTTGTAAGTAAGAACTGAGCAGGTTAGTTACGCTCAAAGAACTTAAATTTTGCAGCTAGGCAATGATCTGGATTGTAATTATGGTTGCTATTAATTACTGCTCACATTTCTGCAGGACTCCCTGTCCGGCTGGGGAGCTGCAGCAGAAAGGAGAGCTGTGGGCTGCTGACAGCCTGCCCAAGGAGGCATTTACCTGAATTTGGTGACAGCTGTGTCCACAATGTGCACCCCCTGGTGTTGCTCTACCAATCTGGGCTACCAAAAAGCAGCTGAAAGAGAAAAATAGTGTGCGTTTCTTCACCACAGGCACAACTCTTCTCCTGCCTGCTCAGCTTGAAGTGCCCTTGGTGCTCCCTCAGCCCGGTCGGCTGCCGGGGGCTGTTCAGACTGAGAAGGTGCCTACGGCTGCTGCACTGAGCTTCAGCAACTGATCTCCTTGGATAATGAAGTCTGTGGGCTTTCCTATGATTTTTTTTTCCCATGTAATGTCACTTTTCTTTCAAATAAAACTTGAGTGGAGTGCAAGAAATCACTTTGTTTCTCTCCATCTTAGGAAGAAATTGCAGTGCATCACCTAATGGCAAGGGTCTGATAAAAAAGAGCTCAGAGCCTCCAGAAATCCTTCAGAAAACAGCTGAAAGAGAAGGTACAGCTCTTCCTTTGCTCTTTTAATAGTACCACATCACACTTAGTACATCCTCAGCAGCAGAGCTCCTGGTTTTATTTCCTGTCAGTGCAGAGCTACGGCCACGCACTGTGGTGCCGGTACAGGCACAGTGGCTGCGCTATGGAGAGGCGAGCAGGACACACAGGGCAGCAATCGCTCCCTCCACAATGTTCCCCTGGCTGCTGGAAATCCCCAGCTCAGGGACATCCCGAACAAGAGGTTTGCATTGAGATTATCGGGTTTAACAGCCGCCGAGGCATATGTCATTCAGGAATTTGTCTAATCCCTCTTTGAACACGGTTATACTTTCAGGCTCTGCAAAGTCCTCTGGAAACGATTTGCCACTGTTTAATCAGGAGCTGGGCAAGAGTTTGCTTTCAGCTTCCTACCTGATCCTTTCATTTAAGGGATCCCTTGCTCTTGTAATGACAAATACACCTGGCAAAGCTAAGCAGGACGGATACTGATGCTCTAGCTGAGCAGGACGGATACTGATGCTCTACTTTGCAAAACCAATGGGATCTTACAGAGGTAGAGCAACACAAAGTCTGGTGAAAATCACTGGGGAGACTTTCTGAAATGCATTTCCCACTGCAAATGAGCACTTGAAAAAACATCCGTATTGGCTGTTTGTTATGTTTCCTGTGAATGAGTTTCTGGCTCAAATCAGAGTTATAATACAACTCTAAAGAGCATCTTTTAGGAAAAAAAAAATCCAGTTCTGAACTTCCTTCCTAGAGATTTGTTGCTTGTTCTGCAACAGGAGATGTGAATCATGGAAGTATTTATAAGAGCAATATTAGGAAATGATCATTAAGGCACCAGAAATCTGTCAGACAGCGTGTCTTTAAATAAATTGTTTATGACTATGCTAACCCAATCTCGTAAGTGCATGCACACTTAACGATATTAAAAATTTACATGTTGCCAGACCCGGACTTCCCGTGATGGATGTACCACAACTCCCCTGCTTTCCCAGTCAGCTGCGTGGATCTTGGAGAAACGAGGGCAGTTTCGTTTGATCGGTGTTAATGAGGTTTGTGTCTGCACAGATTTAGCCCAAAGATCATCGTGATCATCTCACGTCCCAGGTGACTTACAGGACTGAACTTGAAGAAACATCTTTCAGCAGTCTCGGTCGATGGAGCGATTCCAGCTCGCAGAGTGCCTCCAGCCAACTGACTTCCCTTCTGCGGCACTGCATTTGCATTCATTAAGCCCCAAGTTTTAATGATTTATGTAGATTGATAAAAGCGAGCAGCTCAGAAGTATGTGTCTGAACACTCCCACAGCTCCTGACAGAGAGGCAACACATCGTAAATCCATCCCGGTGTGAAATATTAAATGGCCAGCTAGCACACACACAAAATCGTTGCAGGTGTATCTGTGAGTGTTAACATGACCCGTAAAATCAGGATTTCAGACAAACTAAAGTGATCACAGCCTCCAAACCCAAGGAAATAGTAATCCATATAACAGGAATGCTATAATGATGATAATGTTAGTTAATAATAACACTAATATGATTACCAACCTCCTTGTCATTGTCTATTACTGTCATTGCCATGGTAATTCTCAGCTCTGATGATGGATGGAGGCATAGGTGGCCTCAGCCTTTCAGAAACAACCTTGTGCCCACCAGTGAGCCCCAGCCAAGCATGATCCTGGTGCCCTTTGATTTGACAAGAAAAGCCACCAGCAGCATCAGCTGCTTGCAGAGCTCCTGATCCAGGCTGGCCAAGCTCAACAGAGGTGGGAGCAAAAAGAGATGGCCCCAGATGAGAGATGAGCAGAGATGAGGGAGATTTACACCAGATGCTGCCAAGGAGAATGATCTCAGCTGCACAGAGCCCTGGTGGTGCAGGGGACAGGGCTGCGTCCCCCGGGCCACCCTTCCTCACCATGGTGTGAGGGCAGGTCTCTTTTTGAGGAGGCATCTGTGGCTTGCACCAGGACAGGAACCATGGTCTGGTGAGGATTTTTGCATCTCTTCTGCAATGCACCTTTACCTGCACACACTTCATTGCCTCGCACACACCTCATGTCTTTCTGTAGCTCTGGTGAATGAATTTCAGGCCTCTCCTATCCCCTGAGACTGCTACAGGGGTCATGGATGAGCCTGGTCCTTCTGGGAGGATGCTTGGCTGTGGATGTGGTGGGGAGTGTACTGCTACACTACAACTAACGTGCTCCTGGGACGGATACCTTGAGACAGGGAAGCAGAGATGGCAGACTGATTTCTTCCAGGCCACCTCTGTCCTTCTTTTCCATATCTTCTCCCTTTGGCACGTTATCAAATCCATTATCAGCTCAGGCAAATCCATAGGACAAGCTCCACATCTTTACATCTCCATCACTTAAGAGGTAAAACATTTTAAGATGCTGTATCAAAAATTCTCCAGAAATTAAGACAAAGAATTCCTCTGCACCTCTGACGGACCAAACACAGCTGGAGATGTGAGCAGAGCCCCAGGGGGGTGAGGAGCAGGGATGCACCACCATGAAGCTGGAGCCAGAGATGAGCAGAGTTTGGGCGATGGGGCTGAGCAGGAAATGCGGGGGGGTTTCCCCAGCTCGGATGCTTTTGACGCACCATTTCACTTTTGCACATCTGCTGTCCTTTTCTCCCTGTTTATTTGAAACATAAACGGTTTAAAACAGGGTCTTATTCATCAGTGATTTAGAGCAGCAGACAAAACAAGGTCCTAATTTCAGCACATGGCTCATCAAACTATTCCTGTATAATAAACCAGTATCAGTGTGTGTCCATGGAGCAAACAACTCCTGTTTTTTCCTGACCACAGCACATCAGAAGCAGCAGGATCTCCTACATTTAATTTCCCTTTAAAAGCTTATTCAGCAGCTCCCAATTTAGCCTGTTCATTGACAGTAAAAACAAAAAAAAACAACTGCAAGTCCATCCGCATTCCCCTCCACTGGGCACAGCAAGAAGGATGGGGCAAAAAGGCAGCAGCCTCCAGCTCCATGCTGGTGTCAGTGCCTCGGAGGATGAGGAGGAGGCAGCCCCACCAGCCTCTGGCCATGCCTTTCCCTCGCCCTCCTTGCCACCACACGCAGCGTTTGCTGGGGTTTTCCATTACCCTGGCAATCCTGCGCACGCTGGGTAACGGAGAACTGATTGTGCTTTAAAGAGCCAAACATGCAGCGCCTGAATTATTCAGCTTTTAACGTGCAGAAACAGGCCAAATTCCCAAGGGATGTGGAAGAGCTCTGCCAGTTAATGCAGAGTCGCTGCAGGAGCTGCACCGGTAGGCATGCAGGAGCTGCATGCTCTTGCTGTGCCCATGTCACTTCTGCTGGGATTATTCCTCCCCAGGTGCTTTCCATCCTGCAGGGTGCGGGTGCTGCCCCAGGACTCACCCATGCTCAATCAAGCACCACCCCTGTGCCTGTGCCACCAACCGTGGTGGCAGCAAGTCACCGGGCAGAGGAGGAAAAGGCCCAGACGGCCGTGTTTGTGCAGACGGCAGGGCTCGGGCTGTGTGCCCGCAGCGTTGCAGCACGGCTTCTGCAGCTCTCCTCTATGCCTCAGCTCCGGAGCAGAGCTCGCCCTGCAATCATTAACCCAGCCGGGCCTATCCCTGGTAGCATTTGGCACCGCATCACCCCGATAAAGATAGCACCGAGATTGCTGTGTTTGTGCCCCTGGTACAATATACCCACGCATCTGTTCGCAGACGTTTTTTCCTCCTTTTACGTGGGCTCGGCTGGTTGCAAGAGCAGGAGGCCAGGGTTATATTCCTGCCTCTCTCCCCCACCACAGCTGCGGTCGCTCACAGGGGGTTTTCCCCTGCGGGGTCTCCCCCAGCCCTACCCCACGTGGCCTCCCCGGGGATGGGAAGGCTGGGATCCCCCTGGGAGGGCTGCACAGGGCCAGGGGGAGGGCAACGGGCATCCTGCCCTGCACCTGCTCCTGCACCTGCCCTCTCCCTACCCCTTCTCCATCCTTTGCCCACATCCTCCCCTCGCCCCTCTCCCCTCCTGGCCCCCTCCCTCTCCCCTTCTCCCCCTCCCATCCATCCATCCATCCATCCATCCATCCATCCATCCATCCATCCATCCATCCATCCATCCATCCATCCATCCATCCATCCATCCGTCCATCCGTCCATCCATCCCTCCCTCCATCTCCCTCCCCCCCCGACCCTCTCCCCCCACTTTCGCTTTGGCCTCCCCCCTCCCCATTGGCCCGGCCTCCTCCGGGTTCCGCTGCCGATTGGAGGAAAGCCCCGTCCGTCAGGGCTCAGTGCCCGCCCCCGAGGCGGGGGCCGGGGTGCGCGGGGGGGGCGGCGGCGAGAGGGCGGCGGCGGCGGCCGGCGGCAGGTACGGGACCGGGGGGGGACCTGGAGGGGACCGGGATGGGGACCGGGAGGGGACTGGGATGGGGACAGGGACCGGGGGGGGACTGGGATGGGACCGGGATGGGGACCGGGATAGGGACAGGGACCGGGAGGGGACCGGGATGGGGACGTGGAGGGGACCGGGAGGATGCTGGAGGGATGCGGGAGGGATGCGGGAGGGATGCGGGAGGGATGCCGGGGCTCGGGGTGGGCACCGCAAGCCGGTGGCAGCTCCGTGATGCCGGGCGAGCACCGGGAACCCGGCGGAGAGGCTCCGGTGGGGTCAGGGAAAGGGGCGGCGGGGTCCCCGCTGAGCCCCCGCTGCCCACGAGCTGCGGGGATGGGCGCGGGGGGAGCCGCAGAGCCGGGACAGCCCCGAAATGGGGCTGGGGGCGGCCGGGGGGGGCTGTGCTGCAGCCAGGGAGTGCAGGGATTTTAAGGGGGGTTCACAATCTCGGTGCTCATCCGTGTAGGGACACGCGTGTCTTGCTTCAAGGGGGGAAAAAAAAATCCGGAGTGGCCAAGCGCGTGGAGATTTTCCATTAGACCTCGGGTGATGCTCCCAGAACGTATTTTTACCGCCCTGTAACTGCATTCGTCACAGCTGAAGCATGGGTTTTTTTTTTTTTTCCATTTATCAAATCTCGATGGGAAATTAAAAAGGGGCAAAGAAAGGGGCAGAAAGTAAGAAAAGCTAGCGAGGCGGCACGGCAAAATGATGCCTGCAGCAAGCAAAAGGGATGTGAATAACACCGAGAGCCTCGTTGCAAGAGAACAGTAACTGAAGTTAGAGAAGGAAGGCACAGGCAGCGTGCTGAGCCAAATTCAGAGCGTTTTCATTGTCTGACCTATATTATTTTCACTAACCTATTTGCTGAGATGATAGGAATCAAAAGCATTGTTGCCTAAAAACATGCTTTCTGTTCTGCGAGCTCAAAGTGCTCTCGTGGACATTAATCATATGAGCTTGCCGTGTGTCATTTTATTACCATTTTATAGGCTGCTCGATTGTATCAAACAACACACCACAAATGTGAAGTTATCCCAGTCTGGCACCTCCTTTTTTTTTTTTTTTTTTTTTTTTTCTTTCCTCCTCTCTCCTCCCTCCCCTTTTTTTTATTTCTTCCTTTTTCTGGGCTTCTACTTTTTATAGCATCACTTGGTTGTAAAATCACACATTAAACCAGCATCCGAGGGGGAGCAAACACAAAGGAGAGATCTTTAGAGACGCATGCCTTGAGCTGATGTAAATGTGAGAAAGCATGAAACGGCGGGTAGAGAGAGGGTGAGTCAAATAATGAAAAGGAAAAAAAACATAATGAAAGAGAAGAAAAAAAAAAAAAAAAAAAGTGAAGCTATTTATATGCAAAGAGGTCCAGCCTGCGGGCTACCGAAAATATGAGGCTGCTGCTAGCAGCCCTCTGCAGAGGGGCCAACCGCAGCCACCTGCCCTCCGCAGCTCAACCGGAACCAGTGGTGGGTGTGAATGGTTGTGCACGGGTGTGCACGGGTGTGCACGGGTGTGTAAGGGTGTGCTTGGGTGTGCATGGGTGTGTAAGGGTGTTCTTGGGTAGGCATGGGTGTGCCAGGTTCACTGGGAGCCCCGCGGCACCGTGGAGCAGCCGCTGCACGCATCCTGCCCTGTGCTGCCCCGTGCGTGGATCCACCCCTGGGATCCCCGTGGCTGCCAATGTTGGCAGTTTCTGGGCTGCAGAAAACAGGAACTACCTGCGCAAGGGCTTACTAGAAATCTTTGCAGAGCTTAGAGATTTACAGGCAAGAGGGAAGACGAGATCAGCAGCTAACAAAAGGAATATCCACCGGCTTAGGGAGATCAGCATCCAGCTGCTTTGTGCCTGATGCAAACTCCTGAAGGCAGCCCTAATCTTTTTGTGTGTGCCTTCCCAGCCTGGAGCGTGCTGGGGTCCCACTTTCTGCTTTGGGTTTTTCACTCTGCAGTAGCACAGAAGTGAATCGTGGCTCTGCTTCTCACTGACCGCTCCACCCTGAGCACTTCTGCTTCTGTTTATTTTAATTGAGCGTACCTAGCCCAGCAACCTGCCTTTCCTAAGGGCTTGGTCACAACCCTTAGGTGAGGAGTTATATGCTTTGCTTTGCCATTTGGGTTTCTGGTCTTCCTTGCCTTGCAGAATCCCATTAGTGTGATGGTGAGCAGTGGAAATGCTTTGCTAGATTTCCACAAGCACTTAGCAGAGCTAAGGCACTGGCCTGATGGGCTGGGGAGATGCTGAGCACGGTTTCAGGGGCAAGGTTCCCCCCTTGGATTTCACACTCGATAACACGAGGTGGCTGGCGTTAAAGCAGCGTGCAGGAGCTGTTCCCCAGCATGGTTTGGATGTGGGCTGCCCTCAAGTGCTTTGGTGTCCAGATTTGGCTTTCAGTGCCTGCTCTGAAATGCGTTCTGCTTTTCTAATACTCTTAAAAAACACATTATCTGGGCCCAGCGAGGGGCTGATCTTTGTGCAGAGGAGCAGGAACAGCTCTGGCTGCACCAGGATGCGGGGTCTGAGGCTTTGCCTGCCCCGTGCCCAGCAGGGAAGCTTCAGCAGCTCCCTCAGCTGCCCCTGAGAGCTGCTACTCTCCTTTCCCTTTTCAAATCTGCTTTATTGCTAGACCTCCCCATGATATACATAGGTTTGTACCGTCTTGGCCTCGAGTGACCTCCCAGCGTGCGAATAGTGATGCTGAACCAGGTCAATTAAGAACAAAGAGATTCTGCAAATGCTTTCTGTGAAAAATGCTCAGAGAGAGGTGAAGGACTTCATCTGGTTTATGAATCCCAGATAAAACTGTCCACCCCACTTCAGTAGTAGTGACGAGTGATTGTAGATGAGAGCTGAGAGAGGACCACTAACTTTGGCAGCTTTTGCGTCAGACCTCTCATTAGTACAGCAGAGAGCATGAAATGAGCGAGTGCAGTGTTTAATTTTAACAGAACGATGTTATTCTAACCTTATAGCTCTCTTCAGGCGGAAATAATGCGGGACCTGGGCAATTGCTGCGTTACTGGTATCAAAAATAATGTCATTCCACTTCCAGACTGTAAATGAATTTATGAGCAATGGGAGTTTGTCAGTGGAGGGAAATGCTCTGTGTTATTCTTGTTCCCCTGTTCAGTGTTCAGCAAGGTGGTGAGCCTTAGGGCAGCTTTTGGATTCCTGGTGTAACAGAGACATTAGGCCAATTTCTCCTCTTCTGCTGTGCCACTGATGTACATGTAGTTATGCTCAAACTAAATTTAATTCTGATTTTTAATGCATAAAATATATTGCTGCATGGTGTCCGTAGCATTCAGTCATTTGAATTCCCAAAGCTTGGCTTGGATCTTCCAAGAAAGAAAATAAAACACTGACAAGCCCTGTTTAACTACTGTCCAGTGGTGTGAAGGAGTTAGGGACTCATTTTCATGTTGAGAAAGCAAGGCCAAACATTTTTTTTTTTTCATCTGAAATACTTGATTTTTCAATATTCTGGCTGAAAAAAAAATCCAAGTACTCTTTCGCATTTTTATATAGTTTCTTATTTGTGAACTTAAGTGCTTTAAATACACTATGACAATGAGAGAAGTTAATTTTCTTGATGGCATTGAGAGATTAAAAACAAAAGTACATCTAAATTATGGATCTCTAGTAAATGATCCTAGCCTGTGACACAAAAATAAAAATTTCCTCAAAACATCATCAAAAGAGCATTAGCTCTGCTGGATTTTCTGTTCCTTCATATCTTCTTCTTGGAAAACTGCATCGATCTTTTTGGCTTAACATAGTCCAAATAAAATAGATTGGAAAATGCAATCTTTTTAATTTTCTTTTTTTTAACTTCCCCAGCCCCATAGAAATCGTAAGACAAGCTGTTGGTCCATCCTGCTCTGCCTCGCTGTGGCTGGATGCTAGGGCTCAGCACCATCCCTGCGTGACCGATCTGCTCCTGCACCCCTTCTGCATAATCCGGGACAGGGCAAATGCCCTGGAGCTTTATGTTAGCATAAGAATTCCCCCCAAAAGGGATTGCCTCGAGGTGCTTTCAAAGCAGCTTTACGGTTTTCTTTGTATGGCTGGAGTGGGTTCAATCTCAGGAGGATTTAGACCCTTCAAGTCAGATGTGGGTTTTGGTTAAGGCAGAATCGGCCTTTTCTGCAGCCGCCCCATAGCCCTGATCAGCCTGTGATCCCTTTAGTGCTGGGTATTTGCCGCTTATTTGGCAGAAAAGCTTGAAAGGAGGATTTTAAGATGCTGAAGAAATTGAATTAAAAAGAGCGACAAGTAGGTAAGCAACCTGTGGTACACTGATTATCTGTCCCAAATGTGTTAAAATAACTTCAGGCCCATATTTCTTAGGGAATACCAATCAAAAATTCATTCTCAGTTACCCTCACTCAAGCTGGTAACAGAAAACAAGTTTATTTATTTCTCTTGTGTTCATTCCTCAAAGGTCCTTTGCAGGGGCTGTAGGATGCAGGCAGGTCCTTAGCAAGGCAAACAAAAGAGTTTTCAAGTCAGGAATGAAAACCACACTGTGCTGCTGCACGGAGGCAGGGATCCTTGAAGGCAGTTTTCAGATTTCCAAGTAAATCTGTCCTCCAGCAGCTGCTGTGTAAGGCTGCGAGTTCTCATACACGAGAGAACGGAGCGTGCAAAGCAGAAGCCGTGCCCACAGTGTGCATGGGCAGCAAACCCCTCTGACTTCCAGCAGATGTTTTGGGTTGACAAAGGGAACATTATATGCCTGTTTATTCCTTTATCTCAGGAAGAAATACCATTTGGCAGCAATTTGTTCCCTGGCAGTAGGAATGAATTACTGACCCGCTCGGGCACTGTGAGATGAAAGAAATGCCATCCTGCAAGGGGTGCAGTTCACAAACCCGGCGGTGTTTGTGGTGGCAGAGCACACGTGCACCTGTCTGTGCACCTTCCTCTGTGTCCACATCAGCGTGTGCATTGATCTGTGCTGGTATGGGATTGCTGTTTCATATGGAGCTGGATTTCTTCGAGAGGCAACTTAATACAGGATTGCATTGCTCTGAGTGTTTTTCCATCAGCATCTCTCGATGGAATCTTACCTCTGACTGGCAGAGATTTTTATTTATTCACCAGTCACATGGAAGCAGCAGGCCACTGAGGATAACACATCCCTGAGACTGTCAGTGCCTTCCACATTAAGCCATTTGCTATAGCCACCATAGGAGCTTGCAGCAGAGACATTTGTGAGGATTCGCTGTTGAAACGTGCTGGAGCTTTCTAGGGAAGTGATAATTTCAGACTCTCAGAGCCTCCTAAAATCCCCAGGCCATGCTATTCACCACATAGCTTCTGCCTGTCCTTGGTGGCTGTGATCAGCATCATCACACTGCCAGCGTGCTGCCCTCATGCTCTGACCTGTTCCCTTTGGGTCTGGGTTCTTATCCTTCATCTCATCACTGCTGTATTCGTAGTCGGGGTTTTGGTTTGAGATTTTCAGTCAGAGACGGAAAAGAAATCATTCCCTTCAAACGGGTCATCATTTCCTCTCAATTGCACAATAGGAATATGCCTTCTTCAAAGAAATCCCCAAACCACAATGTGTCAGGATCTGGGGTGTTGCATGATCAAACAGAAATTAACCCACTCTGACTTGGTGTTTATTTTAAGGGGATGAAACATGACGTTTTTGTTTAGTTCATTGTTGGAGGGCAGATAGAGTGCATGGTGTCGGGAGACTTGGAGACAGCAAACACTGAGTCAGAAGCCCTACAGCTACACAACCCTAGTCCAAGCTCCCCTGTGCCACGTCAGATTTGTGTTGAAGGGTTAATTTTGCACCATCTGGCTTTGTGCTAGATCAAATATTGTTTCTGTTGTTGTAGCTGACATGAGACCAGAGTATACTCAGTATAATGTGCTTGGCTAATCCAACAGAAATATGATTATGTGCCCATTCCTGCTCCAGATCGTATCTACTCTAATGGGTGATTTAGTAACACACAAAATAGTGACGGTGGAGACATGGCCTGAGAGCCGTAAACAACCTGGACGTGACGATCTCTGTGCAGTGGGCAGCAGAGACAATAGGAATGTCTAACTCCAATTAGATACCTAACTTTTAACAAGTAATTAAGAGAGAGAAATCCCACTCTTTATGCAGAACGACTTCCCAGGGAGTCATCTGAGACATAGGAACCAGGGTTATTTAACTGTGTATTTTGCCATACTGGCTTCCTAGGTGCTGATCTGAGGATAACCAAAAAAATGAGCAGCTGGAGTTGTAGAGTAGCGTGCGAAATGGCCCATTGCAAACAGCAAGTTCATTTAAGTGCTGGGTGGTTGTGCTGTTCCTCTGCTTGGCAGGAATCTCAAGACTAATACCTAGGAGGATTAGAGAGCATCGCTGGATGTTAAACAAGATCCAGGTTAAGCGGTGTGCACCAGTGAGCTTGTGCTCCGGGGAATGTTTGGGGAAGCTGTTACTTGCTGATCCGGAAAAAAGTGGGCTTGTGTGGGAAATACTCTTCTCCCAGATGCCTTCTTCCTGCATTTACTGTCTCTCATGCTCCCACTTGACACAGTTTCCACCCTTCTCTCAGCCCATCTCACAGACTCGTGCCCATGTGCTCAGACACATCCCCATGTGAGGATGGTGAATGTTGGTGGGGTGTCTGCTTTTCATTTTTATCTTCATCGTGATCTAACCAGGAAGATGAAAAAAAAAAAAGTTCCAGAAAACCATGGTAGATGTTGGCATTGTGCTGTTATATTTAGCCAATGCTCAGCATCTTTGCATAGTGATTGTAAAAAAGCAACATCCTCTTGTACTTTTGGTTTGTGTGGTTTGGGGTTTTTTGCCCTTCTTTTTTTTTTTCTTTTTTTTTTTTTCATTTTTATTTCTCTTATCTTTAGAAGCAGCAAATCATGTTTGATGTTCATCATTTGGCTTATGCTCTTTTTGGTTATCTCTCACCTCATACAGGATTTGCCTGAATGTGCATCTTTTGCATGGAAGCAGAGGAGGGATGTGTATAGGGACTAACTGATAACCATTGGGAAAAGCTGACTAATGCTTCATGCAGAAACATTACCCTGAATATCGGACTTCTTTAAATGGGTAGTGAGAAGACAAATTCTGGAAAATAATGCTGTGCTATGTATAAGGAAAATCTCGGTGTCGTATCTGTGTTGTGAGAGCTGCAGGGACACCTGGCTCCATGAGCAGGTGAACACCGTATGGTACTAGCATGGAAACCTTCTCATCATTGATCAAGCTTACAGGAAGGAAAAAAGACATTAAAGCAAGAGTGATGTGAGAGAGAGGGAGTTAGGATTTACAGCATAAAACAGCCTTTTGTCTGGCTAATCTTGGCTGAAGCAGAATATAGTTGCCTGGTTAAATCTGCTTTGTGTATTGGTATTGCAAGTTTTTAAAGATGGTCGAAGGCAGCTGCAGCCAATTGCACTTGCACAGATAAGCTGGAACAAATAAGTAAGCTGAGAAAATCTGGCTAGATTTATCTTCAAAGCATTTTCAGGCAGCTAATTGAAAATTATCAAAGCCACCTTCCTGATTTCTTGCGTATTATTGCACTAATTTGCCAGCGAGTGGAAGAGTGCTTGGCAAAGAAAGGATTTGGGGAGTGCTAAGCTTTGCTATTTAGGCATTATTTAATTATAAATGTGTCCTTGCTCGTGTGATAATGTAAAGCCAGCTTCTGCAGCTCTGTTCCATGCCTCAGACCCTGGAGCACACCTCTTGTGCAGCCGCAGCACTGTCACTGGTGGCGAGCACAGCTTTAGGTATTTGTTTAGATATTTATTTATTCAGATATTTAGTACTGGGTGCTCTTTAGATGCATTTCTCCTTCCTGAAACACTTGTGTGTGTGCAGGAAGGTGCTGTTCCTATAGCCATTGCTTACGAAGGGGCTGCTCCTGGCAATAGCAGTCTCCCCCATATTGCTGAACCAAAGGGACACATTGCAAAAGCATGTGAAAAAAAGGCAGTTTTCACATCCTTGCGGAGATTCATAAAAGCCTGTCTGCTAAGAAAAAAAAACGGTGTTGTATCCCCAAAGAACAGCCCAGTCACCTCACGCTGTCTGTTCTCTCCCTTCCAGCTCAAGCAGCACTTGGAGGACGAGCCCCATTCACGGGACCGCAGCGTGGATTTGTCACACTTCTGGGAGGCTTTCCCCTCGTAAACCAGTGAGTGGATTATGCTTGATCCATGCGGTGTTCATCAGCTGCAGCAGAAGTAATACTGATAATCCTCCAAGCAAAACTGCCCGAGAAAAATCCAGTAGGTGTTACTAAGAGAAACTGAGTAGATGACTTTGTCCCTGGCTGGACTAACAGCTGAGCCTGGGATCCTTTGGGATCGGGGCACTCCCAAACCAGGCTGTCCATACAGCAAGGTCAGGCTCTCTTGCAGATATCAGAGAGAAAAACTCTGAGCATCGTATGGGGCTGCTCCCCTCCAGTTCGCGTTATATTTCATTTTTTCCCCCATTCCCATTACCTTAGCAAATATCTCCATACATGCCATAGGAATGAAGAAATGATCAAGTTTGCCCATAAACTGTGCTTGGCTATGGAAAGCAGATATTATGAGTAGATGTTATTTGCCACATCAATATGCTGTGAAAGCTAAAAATCATAGAGTGAAAGGGAAAATTAACTACTCTTGGGCATTCACGGGGAAATTGGATTATTCTGCATATCAGTTAGGAGTTAATAAGTAACATTAATCTAATCACAGGCCTCAGCAGAGACACAACATATTTTTTATCCATCCTGTGACTTTCTAAGTCATCACCTGATAAAAGGTTGAAAGTTTTGCTATTGATTTAATAGTAAATATTGGTGACGTGGGGATATTTACAACTTTCACCATGAAATACAAACCACATGCTTTCATTGCCTCGCTCCTTCTGCTGTGTTGACTCGGTAATGTTGACAGTCTGGAACAAGCTGTGCATCTTCAAAAAAAAAAAAAAAGAGTTAAACTCTTGCAGTAAAATGAATAAATCTGTAGAAATAATAGCATTGGGTCTGGTTCAAAGGAAGCAAGACCTCACCATCTGAGTCATTAAAAACAGAGATGAATGAGAAGCAATAGATGGATGGCTCAGATGAATAAAAAATGATTGGGAAGTGCACGTAGCTGGTTGATTTGTTGTTGTGTTGTTTTTTTGTTTTTTGTTTTTGTTTTTTTTCCTAAAAATTATATTTTGTCCTCTAAAGTGGCATATGGCTTACGTGGAAGCTAATCTTCCCAGTGAATGTGTCAGTTCCAGTTTGGAAACACTTGGAGAGATAACAAGCAGCTTGGTGGAGAGCAGCGGGTAGCAGTCGGGCTTGCTGCCCAGAGCATCTGGGTGCAGCCTGGCAGTGCTGCTCCAGGAGGAGGGGGCCAGGACGTGGGCCTGGGGGCAGTGTGGGGCTTTTGGGAGTGGGGGGAGACAGCTGCTGCCTTGGGGAAGGATTTGTTGCTTTCTTGTAAAACCCCACATTGACTGGTAACTAAGTAGGATTAAGAGTAACAAAAGTCGAGGGGGAGGATGCTGCAATCGCTTGGATCCAGTGGCAAGGCTCCTGCTGCTTCAAGGATGGGAAAACTGTAACACAAAGTGATAATCTTTTCCCTGACTCATGAAAAAACCACTGATGGAGACATCCCAGTGCTGATAGAGGCAGTACGAGCAGTTCCCCTGGGGGAAGGTGTGCCACTTTGGCAGCTCAGTCGCATAATTTAACTAACTGAGATGGGCATTTTTTTATCTACTGAAATCAGCGTTAGCAAAATCAGTCCCCAGCTCAGTAGCCTTCTTTATGAGTGCATTCAAACTGTAAGTCCAATGTGTGTGACGTGGGGAAGCATGCAGCCGATGTCAGTCAGATGCCTTGCAGGAGCCTCTGTTGATTCACACTGGGGTAAGACAACCAGTTCTGCTCCTTAAAGCCTGATCCAATTTCCAGTAATCCCTTCTTGGTTTAAATAGAGTAAAAATAGTTTTTGCATTTCCCCATGTTAACAGTGGAGGTTTCTGCGCTGACAGCACCCACAGAACACTGGGCACAGGTGTGGCTGCAAGCGTGTTTCTTGGCACACTGCCTCTGTGTTATCAGCAAATTCCCGCTAAAATCGGGCACCCGCCATATTCTGTGCACTCTGGACCCCAGACAGGATAATTAAGATTACAGAATTATTTGCAAATGAAAGGTCGCATGTGCTGCTGGCTGTCTCTCATTTGCTAAACTTATCTTAAGGACCAGTGCAGTTGGAGCACTACTGACCTGCATCTTTCAAGTCATACGCTTACATATGTGGTATGTCCTCTCCCCTTCTGGGATGGAAGCAGAATCCCTAGGGTCTTCTAAGCATCAAATTCTGCAATTCCCATGCTCCAGTGCCTTCAGGAACCACCAGTGTAGGGAAGCACATCAGCACTCATGCAATCCATAATCTACAAAGGAAATATCAATAAAATTTGCAGCAATGCACAGATGAGTATTGCTTTATTTGCCAAAGGCTGAAATATTCCCAGGTTACAGCAATCAGAACATGGTTCATTTTATTGGGAAAACAGCCTCCCATTTTCTCCCATAACCCTATCGATGGGCTATGGTTGCAAGCTGAAAAGGAGTATTTTTACAGGAGCCTCTTGAACAAGTATTAAAAACAATAATTGGGAAAATGGGATGCTTTGAAAATAACCTGTAATAATGTAGTTCTTGTCTAGCATTTGTTGCATATTTGAGACCAGCATTCAAAGGAGAACTTAAATGCATTGGCTGAACTATAAATGATAAAAACAATTTAAAAAAATACATATTTTTTTTTTTCTTCCATGATGAGGTGCTGAGATGCTAGGACAGCTCAGCACAGGAACTGCTTGAAAGAAGGCAGTCTGCAGCAGTAATCAGGTTAGAGCCTGGGCCCTGCAGCTTGCTCTGCAATGGCATGTAGTCTAATTAGTAATAGAAAGGATTTTACTTAATAGTTGTAAACAGATCTGAGGACCTGGAATAAAATCAGTCTAACTGTGGAAACTTCTCAGGATAGTTATAAACTGTTATAAACATGGAGTGAAAGAGAGCAAAGGACTTTTAACAGTGGGAAATGTGAAGCTTTCCACACTGTTCTCTGCAGGAGAAAGGGAAATAAAAGAGGCTGTGCCTGGCAGGGGAAGGGTCAGCTCTTCTCTTAGGAAAGGATAAGGTGCTTCAACAGGCAGGGAGACTGCCTTTAGTGTGGTTGTTTTGTGTGGTGTGTGGTTGTTTTTTTTTAATACTCTTGAAGGTAGTGTTCTTTTCTGTACTATTAGTGGTGTCCCAGTACCTGACGTACAAGCACACTGTAGTGGAGGGCACACGTCCAGCTGCCCTGCACAGCAAAATGCCAGTACCTGTTAAGAAAGAATAAGTATCCTACAAAAAGAAAAATAATTATGGGTTTTGCTATGGTTATATGCAAAAGTGTATGTAAAACTTCTTTTTTTTCACAGGTTGCAATGGTCCTGGCTCAAACCGTCACCATCTGATGTATGCGCCAAAAATCACAGCCCCTAAGTAGGCACATCCTCGGCACCCCATAAAGCCACCCCTGCCACGACTGCACCTGGCTGTGCCGTGCTGTTCATGGCCAAGCCCCCTAGCTTAACGGGAGAGAATGGCTTCCACTTCCCTCAGGCGATCGTCTTCCCCAGCCCGTCTCCCTCGGGCGAGGACAGTGCGGCCTTCGACACCCCTGGGAGCACACCGCTGAGCAATGGCACTGGGTGCTGCGGCACCCCCAGCCCCGCCGAGTCCTGCGCCCAGCCCCTCTGTGAGGCCAGGGACAGCACCCGGTTTGGTGAGGGGATTAAATACGTCTCGACCGATGGAATGGAGCTGGCGTGTGGCTGGGGGGGGTTCACGCCTGGCTGCTTGCAGCTTTTCAACACCTCCAAGGGCGTCTTGTTCTTCCTCTGCGTGGCCTCCTTCCTGCAAGGCATGACGGTGAACGGCTTCATCAACACGGTCATCACCTCCATCGAGCGCCGCTTCGACCTCCGCAGCTACCAGAGCGGGCTGATCGCCAGCTCCTACGACATCGCGGCCTGCCTCTGCCTCACCTTCGTCAGCTATTTCGGGGGGAATGGCCACAAGCCGCGGTGGCTGGGCTGGGGCGTGATGGTGATGGGCCTGGGCTCCCTGCTCTTCGCCCTGCCCCACTTCACCACGGGCATGTACAAGGTGCACTCGTCAGCCGATGTGGGCGTCTGCGCGGCAAACCAGAGCCAGTCGTGCGCCCCGGCCACCTCCAGCCTCTCCAGCTACAGGTTCGTCTTCATGCTGGGGCAGTTCCTGCATGGGATGGGAGCCACGCCGCTCTACACGCTCGGCGTCACCTATTTAGACGAGAACGTCAAGACCAACTACTCCCCTGTGTACATTGGTGAGTGGCCTCAGGGGGTAGGAGGGGGACCCAGCCCATCTGCCTTGGCACCGATGAGGCAGCCCTGAGCGCTTTTCTGAGAGTTCCTCCAAGCCTTTTGTTCCTGATGACAGACAAGATGATAATCGGAGAGAAGCAGCAGCAGCTGTTTGGGAGGTTTTGATTTTTTTTTTTTTTCCCCCTTGCAGTTATTCGCAGGCAGAGCCTGCAAGTGCAGCTGGGCATTTTCGCTCCTGCAGGCTGGGAGGTGTCTCTGTCCCCAGCATGGGAGTCAGCTGGGGACAGCCCTCTGGTGTGTGCATGGCACCAACTTTAAGCTTAGTGTGGCCAAAGACCACTAGGCCGTACCCTGTCGATGCGAGGCGGTGCCCCATCAGTGCCATAGCACAGGAGGGATGTTTGCTCAGATGCTGCTGGTGCAAAGTACGGCACAGCTTCACCGAGAGGCTGGGGCTCAGCTCACCCCTCTGCTCCAGCCTACTTGGTGAAACTGGTGACAGGACTGACCTTTCCCCACCAGGGGAAGGCCCATCCTGCAGCCCTGGCCTTTGGTCGCCTGTATGGTTATATCAGAAGGCTGCAGGGAGAGGAGGCAGGGACAGGGCTGGGATTGATAAGCCAGTGAACTTTCCATGGCAGTAAACCATAATAATAAATAATAAATAATAATAATAAATGGCAGTGCTGCAACACGTCATGTAGAGGTTGTGCATTGTCAGTGCCAAGGCAGCACCTCTGCTCATTGCAACAGCAGTGAGGATGTGGCAGCAGGGTCAGATGCACCCCTGGTAAATAACAAAACAGGAACCACATGGATAGATTTTGTCCCCTGAACCATTTTTGTGTACCACATGCTACAAACATTCCCTGGTTGGATGCCGAAGTTTCCCTGGGGCACAAGAGGGAGATGAAACTTGCTGCAGCTCTCTGGCTTTGTGTCTCTCACAGCTAGGGCCAGCCACGCACGGTATTTTCCACCTCAGTGTCCTTTTGAACCTCAGGAGATACCAAAAGTCATTCCATGGTGGTCTGTGTGTACCTGGAGTTGAAGTCATGGGCATTAGAGCTCCCCATCAGCAGCACATCCATGGAAGTGCTGCAGGTTCTCTAACACAGCTTGTTTTCCCTTTCAGCTGTTTTCTACACTGCTGCAATCCTTGGGCCTGCAGCGGGTTATCTGGTAGGAGGAATGTTTCTAAATATTTATACTGAAATACACAGAGAGTAAGTTGTTAAAAAATAATCTTGTTCCTTTTCCTTAATGCTATATGTTTCCTTTGGGGTTAAAAAAATAAATAAAAATCCAGAAAAACGACCTGGTGGCTGGGTGGAAACGTGCCTGCCATGTTCAGTAACGGTTCTGCGGGGGGGCCGAGGCTGGAATGATTGCTTGCATTAATGTTGTCACTGGAAGAAAATTGCTCACAAACCTGTCAGCCTAAATCCTTCCTCATGCTGCACTGCCTGCTCTAATGAGGCCAGGAGCAGCAGGTGAATTTTTTGAATGAGTTCCCTGATCAGGCACCGCTGCCAGCACTGCTGCTTTTCCTCGCAGTTATCCAGCCACAACGCCTGGTCCCTCCTCGCTTTTTAGTGTTTCTAATTTATTTTATCCCCTGTTACCTTACAGGCTCTTTGGCAGATGAATGGGATAAAAGGGGGGAGCGGGTTTCTTGGGAAGGAATGGGTTATTTCCGCCAGCTTTCTCACAGAAAGGGTGGCTCTGGGATGGAGCAAGGATCACAGCCACCCCCAAAGCACAAATGAAATGGGAAGAGGTGACCATGGGAAGAGGTGAACATGCAAGCTAGAGATTAAAAGAGAATTAAACGATGTAATTTCCTGGGCTCATTAAGTGCTGTGCTCTCAAGTAAGGAGGCAGTGTGTGCTGTGGCAGGATGGATGGTGGGAGAGGTGGTTTCCTTCACTGATATTCTCCTCCATGTCCTCCAGGCCCTGCCAGCTTTAGTGAGAGCAGTGCCCGACTTTCCCCCTCCGTTTCAAACCACCGCCTCTCTCCCTTGTGTCGTTTTGGGTTTGTGTCTTACAGACCTGACATCACCCCAGAAAACACGCTGTGGGTGGGGGCATGGTGGATCGGCTTCCTGGGGGCCGGAGCAGCCTCGCTCCTCATCTCCATCCCCATCCTCGGCTACCCCCAGCGCCTCCCAGGTACGTGGCACCACGAGGCTGGAGCTGTGCTTGCATCCTCCTATAGCTGGGGACACCAGGGCAGCAGTGGGGGACAAGTTTCCAGTGTTCAAATTGTAATTAAAATATTATTTGCACCCCTTGGTTCTCCAGCTGCTTATTTCCCTGCTCTTCTCTTGGAGCCAAGCAGCTGGGGCTGGTGGAGAGTGTTGTGTTGTTTTTGCCTCCTGCAAATTCCCTGTTTTGGTAGCATCTCACGTGCTCTTTGTTTCTATTTCCCTCTTGTTTGCAGGATCCCAGCGCTATATCGTTATGAGGGTGTCGGAGGCTCATCAGCTGAAGGATGGGAGCCACAAAAAAGCATCAGATCCAGACTTTGGGAAAACAGTTAAAGATCTACCTCGGTGAGAAAAATGCCCCAGGAGGGATGTTCAGGGGGACAGATCCTTTGGATAGAGGCGGTTAGCTCCTCTCAGGTTCAAACTGGGCAAATGGGTGAAGTAGTAACTGTGCTGGGGATGATTTGGGAGACCAGGGATGAGGGTCCAGTCCTGTCTCCAGTTTGCAGATGGTCATGGCCATGTGTGAAACACATGAGGGCACGTGCAACGCACTGAATTTCACCAAGAGTGGCTCAGTGCCAGTCTTCAGGTGATGTGAGATGTACCAGCACTGCCATTTCAATTCTCCGTTATTTCATATTTCATTTCTTCCTGTCTGCTCGTGTCTGGCTTCACCTGTCCCAGCTGGGCATTGTGCAATGTCTGCTCTGTGCTTTCCTTCGTTTCCTCTGTTTTTGTCTCATGTTAGACTCCTGTTTTTTTTTTTTGTTTGTTTGTTTTTGTGTTTTTTTTTAATGAGAAAAGAGAGGAAACAAAAACAAAACAAAACAAAAAACTCCTATTGCTCCATTCCAAATTCAGGGAACACGATATCCTTCACAGTAGTTTTCAGTTCCTGTTCTGTTTTATCCTTCATTCCCCCCCTACTTTTTTTTTTTTTGTGTGTGTGTGTGTGTGTGTGTGTTTTTGCATCTTCCAGCCCTGTTTATGTGTTCCTACTCTTACCTCCCCTGCATGGCAGGGCTACAGCAGTGCACGTAATCCCGGGGCCACTGCTTGGCCCCGTTGCGTGGACGAGCACGCTTGCACGTGCCTCGGTGCTCAGTGCAGGAGTGCTCAGCTGCCGTCCGTCCCTGGAGTGTCAGCTAACGGAGCAAGGAGGAGTTAGAAAACCTAGGGGACATCATGAGTGGTTTACCAGGGGTTAAGGCAGCTTTGTGAAGAATATTACATTGAACAGATTTCAATTCTGTTATTAAATGGCATTCTTGACTGGGTGCCATTTGCCGAGGTCACGACTTACTCTACACACGGAAATTAAATTCAAACCTGCATTTAAATGATAATGAGGTTATGACTAAAACCAACACAAACTATGCAGCAGAGAGGGATGAAGTTCAGTGTTTTATGCTTCTCTTGCTTATCTTGAACAAAACTCCCCCCTATTTCTCAGTGAAAGCAGTCTCAGTGAAAGCAATAGGTAGAGGTGTCCTGCTCTGGGAGCATCTTCCTTTGCCTCTTGTACCTGAGGAATGGGTATTGAAGGCGGGCAGCTCTGCTCACCTCAGGCCATTCAGATCAGTCCAGATTTTAGTGTGGTTGTCATTGTTTTAAAACATCAGAAAGTTCTCTTTTGAAAGCAAAAACCCAGCAGACTCCTGGCTTCCCTGGTTTTGATTATTGAAGGGAAGTGCCTTCAAGGCTGGCTGTTCCAGAGACTTGCATTAAAGAGGAGCCCGCATCTGTGCGCAGCTCTCAGATATGTGTGGACCCACCTGCAGAGCAAGGCCAAGGGACAACACTGTTGCTTTTTTTTCCATGAGGGATCTACACTTTTCCTCACAGTACGGACAGTGAGAGTCCCCCAAAGATAAGCAGAAATGCTGATAAATAAAATACTATCCCATGCTATCAGTTCTTTTCTAAGAGAGCTTACTGAGTTACTATTTTCACAGTGCTCCCTAAAAGCAGGAGTGTACAGGAATACAGCCCAGACAGCTTAAGCCTCTGCCCTGAAGAGATTTCTGTCTTAATTCTTGGGTTGAAAAGGCCTGATAAAATAGCATTTTCCTTCCTCTGCTTCCACATGATTTCTCACATGAAATATCCTCTGATGTCAGTGCAGGTTCAAAGAAAAGACACGTAGAGCTGTGCAAAAACAGGACAGGAGGCTTGCTCCTTACTAGCTGCACGTTTGAAATGCCAAGCCCACATCTTCGGGGAAAAAAATGCAATGGTCAATACTTCATTTGTCCCTCTTGGATTACTTGGCAGGGTGGGGTTGTGGTGTGTGTCATGGCTTTTCTACAGCTTTGTGTGTGTTGTGAGGGGAAGATGTTTTGCATTCCTCCAGGACGGGAATACTGCCCTCCGTTCCCTTGGTGGTGGTTACAGCAGGTGTCATTTTTGCATGCTGAAAAAAATCCCCATTCACGGGCTGCAAGATTGCACAAGTAGCATCTGTCACTATTGACTCGTTAGCACGTGGCACTGCGCTGTTACAGCCTGGCAGCCTCTTGTCCTGGGCATGCAAGTGTTCCTCAGACAAGCTCCCAGCTTCCTCAGTAGGACTATGACAAGAGGAAAAAGTGCCCACGTGTGTCTGTGTGAATAAAGGCTTGTAGGATGAGGCTTTTAAACATGATAGGATTCTTCTCCTGGCAATGCTGAGCTCCCTGAAATCCCTTTGGCTGCAAGAACCAAGGACAGCCAAGACTTCTGGAGAGTTATGTGGTTTCTGGGTGTGATTAAAGTCCTGCTGGCAGCAATGAAAAGATCTGTGTTGACTTGAGGTTTTATACGCATTAGCTCCTCACAACTACATCTTCAGTCTGCAAACAAGGAATGACACATGCCCTTACTCTTAGCGCTGAAAGTTGTTCCTCTGCATTTTCCTACCTGCAGCCTTTGTCTGACAAACACAAAGTAATGCTAGTGCCAGGAACAGCTCTTCTCTTTTCTCTAGAACTGGGAGAGGTGAAGGCATTGTAAGATTTCAACATCAGTCACAAGGCCCACAAGGACTGTTTCCTAGCTAAGAGATTAGGCTTCATTCTTTCAAGTTGAAAAGACCGTTCCTGGAAAATAGGTTAGTAAATTAAGCTAATCCCAACAGCTAGACAATGGTTATTATAAAGCCCTCTGAAATCAAAGTGTAAGAATCTGTGGTATTTCTGTCTTTCAAACTCTTTGTTCTTTTGCTATAATGAAGTTGTCTGCTTCACATGGCTAAAATCACTCTAAATTCCTGGTGTATCTGATGCTGAGCCTCACACTCTCACATTTTGTCGTAATTCAGTAGATTTTTCTTCTTTTTCACATTTCTGCCCAAGCTGTAGCTGTTGACTGTCAGTGCTTTTCAATTCAATGAGCATCCCACTATGTCCCAGTTGCTGCTGTCACTGCGGGACACGCCAGGCCCCAAAATAGTGATTTTCTACAGGTCCGGGCTAAACCTAGGGGAACCTACGTGGCAGAATTTCAAACTTGTTACGAAATGCTCCCTGCAAAGCAGTGTCAGCCCTCTTAGTCCAATATCCGAGATAGTGGGAGATAATTGGGACCATCCGTTGTGCCTGAGGGCATTTCTGTGTCTCGGAGATGCAATTGTTGCTGGATCATCTTTCTGCATATAAATGACACATGGCATTTTTTCAGGAATATCTATTGCTCTTTCCTAAATCCCAGTGAGTCAAAAATAAAATGTATTTGCTTAACTTACATGTTAATCTACATGTAAAACTATGCTTAGGTTGCGGGAAAAAGATTAATTTCTGTTTTCCAGTGGGATATCAGGTATATTGGAGGTGCTTCCTCCAGACAGAAAGACTTGCTTGGTATTTCCCATAAGCTGCAAAACATCCATGGTTATAAGTGATAGTTATTCTCGTGAGAACATGGGTGCACGTGAGCAGCATGTGTACATGTATATAACACAACTTTGTTCCTTGCTCTTGATTGTTTGAGTCAAGAGTCCCATTTTAAGTGCCATCAGGAACAAATACAACCTTGGAATGATTGAGATTTGGTGACAAATAGAGTCCTTCCACTTAGGAATGGAAGATACTTGAACACACCTGAAACTGAAATGTGCCACAGTGACTCAATCCCAGTATATTTATCCTTCCCAGATCAGTACTGCTGCTTCTGAAGAACCCCACCTTCATCTTCCTCTGCTTAGCGGGAGCAACTGAAGCCACGCTCATTGCTGGGATGTCCACCTTTGGACCCAAGTTCCTGGAGTCTCAGTTCAGTTTAAGTGCCTCTGAAGCTGCTACCCTTTTTGGTAAGGAAACCTGGTTTTGCAACATTTTTTGATTTTCTCCTACAAATACAAGAGGACTGTAGCTCATGTAGAATGAGACAAACCTGCATTGCTGTTCATTTACAGAAAGGTTATCATCCTCAGCTATTAGACAGTTAGGATCGTTTCCTATCAGCACATCTGTATTGAGTGTGTTTTCAGAACTCCATCTACAGACATCAGTAAGAAATGTGTTGCTCCTGCAGCTATCTGTTACCCTCTAGAGGAAAGCAAAATAACTGTAGTCTGTTCCTTCTTGGGCATTACCAGGAAACATGGTAACAACCTCTAACCTTTGTCAAAGGGAAGAGCCTCACTTAACTCTCATGTCCCAGACTTAAAAAGTTTCATCTGAGTTCTGTGGGGTCCAACAGGCATTAATACTCATGATATGCTCCTAAAACAATCTGCTTTGAGATCTCTGGGGAGAAGATGTTGCCCAACCAGGTTCATGCCATGTTACCTGGCTGCTGTGGAGGACCACCTATTGAAGCAGAGTCCAGTGAACTCCTACCAAGAAGCAACACAGCAACCAAAGGGTTATTCTCATGCAGACACACTGCACTTCATGTATTCAGACACAAAAACTCCTTGCTGTTGTTTCTAACCCTTTTTTTTTTTTTTTTCTCTCCCTTTTTCAGGTTATCTGGTCGTGCCGGCTGGAGGGGGAGGCACATTCCTGGGAGGATTCCTTGTGAATAAATTTAAACTCCGCTGCTCAGGAATCATCAAATTGTGTTTGGTTTGCACATTGACAAGTCTGATGGCTATTTTCGTTTTTTTCATTCGTTGCCCTAACGTGCCGATGGCAGGAGTAACCCATCCATACACAGGAAGGTAATAACGACGATCCCGTGTCTTGTACTGCAATAAGGGTAACTGCAAATACATGGTGCTGATGTTGGACATCTGTTAGTGCTGGAGATGGAAGATAATGTCCAGTCAGTCTTACAGGGAGGTGATGAAGGTGAGAGCCATGTCCCCAGAATGCAGATGCCGCATTTTTTTTTGTTTAATAGAGTTTATGGAAAAGGCTCCTGCTGTAGTCAGGGAAGGGATCATCACCAAGTGTGTGTCACTCCACTCTTCAGCTGCCTTCACAGAGTCCTCCTCTGTTCAGTGGCTGTACAAATATTGGAGGTTACTGGTTTAGACTAAAAGTGGGGATCTCCTATCCAAATGGAGAAGTGTCCCCATGAGCTGGTCACTTAAACATCCTTCGTAGCTCAAGGCACAATTCCTGTTTCATGGTTAAAAGTAGGTGAGCTGAGCTGAGACCTTTCCCAAGCCTGGCATTGTACTCTCTGGGGATCCTGTGCATCTCCTACCATCCCCTCTTCTCCTTCTCTTACTCTTCCACATTTCCTTTGGAAAACCATTCAGGGGCTCCCCACTGACTACTCCCGTGTTTCCTTTAGTGTTCTGCCTGGTGGCAAAGTTAACTTGACAGCACCGTGCAACGCCGCGTGTGGCTGCCTGCGGGAGACCTACAGCCCTGTCTGCGGAAGCAATAACCTCATGTATTATTCTCCTTGCCATGCCGGGTGCGAAAGAGTGTCTGAGAAACTCAGGAATGGCAAGAAGGTATGTCCCAAAGCACCATGCATTAACAACACAGTGCCATCTTATATCAAGTGGTTTGGCTGGCTCTGAAAAAGCATCCACAGGTCTGGGCTTTGGTGCAAGTCGGTGACAGCCTGCAGCAGGCGTAGGATGCTCTCAGGCACCACCTGGGAGGAGGGTGGAAGGTACACTGAGGCCACGCTCAAATTGCTCCCCTCAAAGTGCCCAACTTTGATTTTGCCTCATTCTGGGTCAAACTGCACTGAAATGCATAGGATATCACCAAGGCAGGATCAGGAACTCAGTGGGCACCTGATTCTTGTGCCAGTGCTTATGGGGCTTCTTTTGGGTCTTCAGTGCATATGATGCGCCTCCTCATCCTTCCAGCATGCTGCTCGTAGACACAGGCAAAGGCTCAAATGGGTAATGATGACATTCGGTGCTCAAGGGCTGCCTGGCAAAGTTCGTTTCTCTTATTTAATAATCTGTTTTGAAACGTGTGTGTCAAGAATGCAGCTGGATTTCTGCTTCACTCTACTTGGGGATCAAAACCAGCTGTTTTCTGCCCTCTTTGAATTTATTTCTTTTTAAAGCCCAGCTCCGACTGTCACTGCTCTTCCTAGCAAACAACTCACCAGCATTTCTTTCCCAGGTCTATGAGGAGTGTAGCTGTATTGAGAAAAATACCTTCCCTGGTGAGGCAGAGGCAGGCAAATGCACCTCCTCTTGTGAGAAAAGGACCCTGCTCCTCTTCTTCATGTTCATAGTGATCCTTTTCACCTTCCTGAGCAGCATTCCTGCCCTGACTGCGACTCTGCGGTAAGCACAGGGTCCTCTGCAAGAAGCCCCAAATATCTCCGTCTCCTTTTTATCCCAGGGCTCGAGCCCTAGGGAATGTGCAACAGGAACCACCAGCCTGGAAAGAGAGGGACTAATTCCCTTCACTGTCTAGCTGGGAGAGCAAATCTTATCAGTGGCAGCTCTTTCCTCTGACATCAGGCACGGGTGTGTGTGTGTCCCAGTTTGCAGCAGCAAGGGTGGACGTTGCACTGGGACAAAGCTTGGCGTGCAGAGAGGTGCTGTGCAGCCTGGCAGCGCTGCTGAACATCCCCTTCTTCCCCAGGTGTGTCCCTGACAGGCAAAGGTCATTTGCACTCGGGATCCAGTGGATCGTCGTACGAACACTAGGTATAGTACAAAGTGACTTTGTGTGTCCTCATGCTCTGCTGGCTGCACAGAGCATGCACCATGGTGTTTTACCTAAGAACAAAACAAGTTGGGTTGGAAGAGAAGGGGGCAGGACGCGGGATGGTGAAAGGAGGATGCTTTCCCTTGTTTGCAAGGAAAAAATCTAATTCTGTTTGCATAGAGTTTGAAAAATGAATGAAGGGTTGTGTAACATGGCGCAGATGGGGAAGAGGAACAATATCCTGGCAACAGGTCCTAATTATAAGAAAAAAGGGGCAGGTGCATTGAAGCCCCTGTGTATGTCTTTTGGTGCTTGTGCAGTAAGCAGGCCAGAGTCAAAAGACAACTCACTGGGCTCTCAGGTTTTTGTTTTTTTTTTTAAATTCAGCATGGTTTGGGTGCCTTGTTGCTCTGGGCACAGCTCTGGATTTTGCAGGGTGGCTTTGTTTAATCACAGTAACCCCAGTGCCTGATGCATTCCTGCAAGTGTAGTCCCAAAGCATCTTGCGAGTGCATAGGTCCTGCCCTAACTGCGGTTCTGCTCTGTCTTCCCGCAGGAAGCATCCCCGGCCCCATTGCCTTTGGGTCGATGATCGATAAATCCTGCCTGCTCTGGCAGGACCAGTGCGGCGAGCAAGGCTCTTGCTACGTTTACGAGAACTCAGCCATGAGCCTCTACACCCTGATCACTGGGCTGGTCTACAAGGTGAGGCTGGTGTTTCGCTCTCCGATCAAGCAGCTCTTTAGGAGGCAGCAGTTTGCACTGGGAGACAGTTTTACAAACTCGTGTTATGCCAATCTGCCTCCTCCAAACCCAAATTAGACCTTAAGACATGAAATGTTCTCAGTGAGGGCAAAAGCTCCATTTGCTTCTTGCCAGGTAATGGTGCTCCAGGCACCGTTGTTCTCCTAAAATCCCATTATTTTCCAGGCTTACAGCTTCTGTTACACCATAAGAAAAATCCCCTCTTCTCCCAACAGTTACTGAAGTGATTTTTGCTTGAAATGGAATAAAATGTAAGACGGCAGTGTGTTAGTGAGAGTGAGCAATGTCATTGTGGGCCAGCTGTAAATAACCGTTCCCTGATCACCACTAGAAAATACGAGACCTTAGCTGTGCGTTTCCTATTTATTAGCTGGAAACCATCATTTTAACTGCTCCCAGACAGGCACTTGATGTAGAGAGCTGTGTTTAGCAGTTACCATGAAAAAGAGGTTTCTAAAATCCTTCACACTCTCTAAAGCGCTGCTGGTTCCCACTTGCTTTGCTGGTTTACACCTGCTGACAACTGGACACGTGTTTTGGGGCAGAACAGGGAGTAATGGGGTGTCTCGGTGTCTGCAGGTGCTTGGGACAACTTTCTTTATGGTCGCCTGTGTGCTGTACAAACCACCGCCAGCAGAATCAGCTCAGGGCAGCTCGGACACATCTGAAAATGGCAACAGTGACCTCCAGGAAACCAAACCTTCGCTTCCTGCTGCAGCAGGGGATATATGAAGCTATACACATGCCAGTGACTTTCTCAGCATCAAAATATGAAAAGAAGACATTATACAGTCCCTAGGTTTTTTATTATTATTTAATTATTAGTAATATTCTCACCTTTTTTTTTTTTTAGTTTAAGAGAAATAATTTAATCAATCACTGATGTGCTTGCTATTTTCTTAACAGCAGAAGCACATTCGAAGTTGTGTGCTGATGTCATATGCAGTTATTTAATTTTATTTAAAGAAAGGGCTACCGTAGCTTTATTCCATGTCTGTGACACGCAAGGACCACGTTCTCCGCGAGTGGAAATAGGCACCAATAACTCCAATGGAGTGCATGGGGTTTAAACCACCGGAGGATCTGTTCCCTCACATCTCAATGATAAAGCCAACTGTAGCAAAACTTCTGTTGAGACCTTCCAAGCCTGAAAAGACACCTGCTGTCCTGCAATCTGCATTGCAAAGAGGGCAACTGGCCCTTGAACTCCTGTATGCAAAGCAGACAGCCCAGGCAGTGTTGTCTTCCTTCCCACGACACACAGCATCGCTTGTCATTCATGCCGGCGCTCTCCAGCCCTTTTGTTCAGGAGCAGAGCATCTAATTATGCAAGTTCATATTCCTGTGCCATGGGAGATAGGTTTGGGGTGAGATTTGTCTACTAAATGCATCAGTACACTACAGGCAGCAGTCCCCGAGAGCTGCCAAGCACTGTACTTTGCTGCCTTGGTTCCTCGCAGAGTTTACACCATGGTGACACCTCATTTTTTTGTTGTGTTGTTTAATGGTGATGCCTTTTATAATGTCCTGTGCAAAACTTGAACTCATTTCTTGCTGTTGTTTGTTGGATGCGGGAGGACGTGAGATACGGATCTATGCAATGCTTCTCTTCAGTTGCTCTGTAAAGATGCTGGTTTTGGCTACGTGTGAGAAGTCAGATGAATTTATTTTTTCTCTAGACTGCGAACCTAAGGGAGAGCTTGCCATAATGTCAGCCTGCTTTGTGGAAAGGGGATGCTGACTTGTTTCTAGGCCAGTGCTTGCAAGTAGAGAGGGCAGCGTTCCCCAAATGGCCTGTAAGCGTGCACTTGCAGTATTGACCAGGGGTTAAGGGTGGAATTTCAGCATCCAGCAGGCGGTTGCCCTGCTTCCTTCATGGCCCCACCAGAGGAGAGGAGTGCCCAGCTGCCTGTACTCACACAGCCACGAGGTCCAGGCACAGCCCCAGGGTGGTAAAGGCTGGGCAGGGCTGTGGCCAGCCCCGGCGGTCCTACATTGAATCAAACACATTCACAGGAACAGGGTGTGTGTTACTGAGCTGCAAAGCTGGCAAACGCCTTGTGCCAGGTGCTACTTAGAATTATTTGTATATTTTGTGTATTTATGCTTTCCTAAGCAGACACAGAATGGGCATTTGTTTCCTTTGGCTGCTTAAGCATTGGCAGCTGGTGCAGTTTCATGAGCAAGGGCCCGGCAAGCACCGCATGCAGGAGAGCCCCGCTGTCCTGAAGGGGCAGGATTAGACCTCGTGGATGCAGGAATTGACCCCGACACCACCCAAACACCAAAGGCTTCTTCGCAACCCGGTCTGGTCTTGGTGCCACCTGCAGACGTGAGCCTGTCTCCAGTCCTTGCCCAGAGATTGCCCTTCCCAGCTTACAGATGTTTGGGGTACAAGCAGGGATCTTACAAGGGGAACATGCATGAATGTATTTTGGGAACATATTTTATGTATGATGTATTTATGGAAGGTAGATTTTTTTTTTTTAATATATAAATATATATATTGGTATGGTGATGTAATTCTTATGTTTATAAAATGAGGTTTATCTGAATGTGTTATTTCCAGAGCAAAAAGAAACTTTGGGGGGCTTATTTTGGTGGTGTAGGACTGGTGACTGATGGATTTAAGTAGTAACAAGGTGCTCCCATTCCATAAGCAGGCTCTGTATGTGTACAGGTAATTTAAAACAGAATATTTGAGAATATGTTTCCCAGTCTCAAATAAAGTACTATATTGCTATAAAAAGCACAAAAACGCAATGAGTATTTCACAGGGTGCCTGTGTGTGTTTTCCATCAGCCATCCTGCTAATATGGGGCAGGGCCACATCCTGGGGGTCTGGGCTTTGCTGCACATCATCACGGTGTCCCCAATGGTCTGCAATCCAGCCAGGGAGGAGAGCTTGGATTTGGGGTTGTGCTCAGACAGCAGTGCTCACAGAGCACTCGTAGCTGCAGGAGCTGCAGCAGCACTGCCCGACAGGTGGGACAGCAGGTGCCAGGGAGACCCTGTGGCTCTGTGTCTCATACCAATGTACCCTCTCCTCCTCAAGGGGGACTATTGCTTTTGAAGGCAAAATGAGTTTTTTAGTTGCTGAGGAAGAAGAATGAAGAGGGAAAGGTGCGGCCCGCATCCGTCCCCAGAGTGACCCCCTCAAAGCCACCCAGGTTCTCCCAGAACTGCGCAATGGAAATGAGGTCAAAGTCCTGCGTCCTGTACGGTTTGCTAAAGGAGGGACTCATGCTGACCGAGAACACAAACAAACAGCAGCTGGTATTGAGGAAAAGCCACGGGGAATTAAAACAAATGAGTGCGCACAAAGGAGCCCAAGCAGGAAGAGCTGCCTGGCGCTTGTTGGAGACACAACCCAAGGCAGTCACTGAGCCTTTTTCTCCAGCCAAGAGTTTGTTGAGTTTCCTGGAGGAAAGAAACCTCGGGGTGCCGCTAGATGGCAATGGAGACAGCAGCACGGCCGGGTTTGCTTCAGCATCAGAAATCAGAGCTATATCCAGGGGATGGATCTGCTAGGTAGCATTTGTAAGCAGAAAGTGATTTAGCACGTGAGGGTGCAAACAGAGCAGCGGTATTATTGTTATGGAAGTGGATTCATTTGCATTCGAAGCCTAAATAATAAATGCCCAAATTACCTCGTCTTTCCTGCAAGTTTTAATCTTGTTCTGCAAGCAACAGTTTTAAAAGGTGAAAATGAGTTCATTTTGCTCCTTTGGGAATGGGGCACTGAGTTTATCTTCCAGGTGGGGAACCTCAATCCAGTGTCCTAGAAATGGGTGTAAGGCTAAATCTCATGTTAACTTAAGAATATCAGTTGTGCCAAATCTCACCTCCTTCATTACCAAGGAACACCCTGCTAGTTAATAGACAGTCCTGAGTCCTCCTGAAAGTGCATGCAATGGGATAGCTCCACCGAAATCCCTCGTAACAGACCTACCCTCCTAGTAAGGGTGAAGCAAGGCTACTATAAAATGAATATAGCAGTAGTGCAGTGAAACACTAATGCACTAGTAACTATAGAAACTGTAGCTCTAGACATGAATGTTCGACATACTAATCTGCCCTGCTCTGAACTAATATGAAAAATGTGGTCTCTTACTATCCCAGCACCTGGTTAAAAATGCAAAATCGGTTCTGAGAGGGGCTTTGGAAGCCCACGAAAGCACAGAAGAAGCCTTCCACCTCAGCAGAGGTAAGAATTAAAAATCATGAGCTCTCAGGCCTTATGGCATCACAGATAAAATCTTCCTAGTACTTAAATCAGGTCACCTAAGCAACATCAATGAAAAACACATTTAGCAGGAAGACTAAACTACCTGTGATCACTGCTTGCCTTCATTCTTAAGGACGGGGACAAATCTGTGACTTTTTGCTGCTAGTGGGTACAGGGCAGATTCTCAGCTGATGTAGGTCACTGTAATTGTCCTTCAGTGTCTACATCTGGATCTGATGCAGCAAGGCGAGGAGTGCTGAGTGTGTTCCTCATGGGCTGATCATCTAAAAGCTCAGGGGTAAGAGTAGAGCAGGAGTTGAGGGCAGCCTGGCCAGCTCTGCATGCAGGTGAGACTTCTGCAACGTGGCTCAGCCTGCACTGGGGGGAGTGGTGAGTTTGCTGACAGATGTGGGAAATACAGGCTAATTGTTGTGTTTATTCTGGAAAAAAAAAAAAAAAATGAAGAAGGGAAAAAAAAAAAAGAAGAAGGGAAAAAAAAAAAAAAAAAAAAGCACTAGGGCCTAGCTTGATGCACCGAAAAGGCCATACTTTTGCTGTCATCTTTTCTACCAAGCTCCTGACCTTCTGTGATCTCCCAGCTAATGGCAATTAACTTCCTTCACTGAGCAATGAGTCTGTGGCAGCTAAAGTACAGGCTGCGGTGCTCACTGCTCGCAGGACCCGCTGGAAGCAGCAGCCAGGCAAGGCGGTTCAGTGCGTGCCCTTCTGCCCTCGCAGGCTGATAGCTGCCATTACCTGGAAATGCAGAGAATGACACCGAAACATTGAGACCCTTAGCAAAAGACAGTTGGGTGCTGTTAAGCTTGCATCTTTTTATGTTGTTTGGGACCATTTAGGGGGTTTCTGTCTAAGTCTCTCTGTAAACACCTCCCGCTCCCCATGCAGAGCTGCTCCCATGGGGCAGGGAGCGGCTCCAAGGCTGCATGGGGTGCAGGCAAGGAGCCAGCATCTCCTGAGAAGCAGCCAAAATTGCCAAAGAAACCCAGCCTGGGGCTTGCTGCTGCGTGGTTAATCTTTGACAACACGTTAAAACACTATTTCCTCTTTTCTTTGTGTGATAATCCACAATTCTCAAGCAGCAGCTGGGGAGGTTATTTGGTTTGGTGCAATTGTTTTAACACCACACTTGGATCTGCTGTAAGAATATTCCCTCGTTAAAACAGTGCAGCATTTCCTTCGTTTCCTCTCTTCTCCGGGGAGCCAGGCACTAAGCAGTGTGTTACCTGCATTTGAGTGAATCAGATAACTGGAAGAAAAATGATGAAAATTCCGGAGAGTTTATCTGTGTTTTTCATGAATCCCACACTTTGCAGGTCACTACTGTTCTGGACCTGTGAGTGTTTCCAGCCTCTTATCTGCTTCACCTCTTGCCCTGAATCAAATGATGCTCTTCTTCTAGAGATAAGCCTCATCTCATTTTTCATAGCCCTGTTATTATCATTACCTTGGAGATCTCAGTAGTGCTGCCTGGGAATCCTGCACTCAATAAGCAAGAGAGCACCTGGGCCTCCCCGAGACTTACCTAAAGGACGTGATCCAGCCCTGGGGGTCCCTGCAAAAAACAGAAACCTTCCCACATCCCCTGACCACAGCAGGACCTGGCTCTCCTGGCCCCATTCTCCTGCCTTGTCCAGCTGCTCCCAGCTGCTTGGGTGCCCAGGAAAACCTCCCCACGGAGCACCCAGAGCCAGATGGGTGGTGCTCCTCGGGAGGCACAAGCTGGATGGCTTCAAGGGGGAAAAGAAACGTCTGTGCTCATGTTTTGCTAACCTAATTAGGCAAAAAAAACATCATTAATGCTCTGCGTGTCTAATTGATTAACATTCCCACTAAGCACAAGGTTGCTCTCATTAGCAGGGCTTCGTTGTCTGTGAACGCTGCTTTGCCTGAAGTTGCAAATATGTTGTGTTATCCAGCAGGCATGTCTCATTTCTGCCTTTACAAAATACTTAGCATTTTTACCTGACTCTTAGTGATGAAGGGAACAGGAGGAGGTAGGAGAAAAGCCCTACATATGGAACAAGCAAAGAGTCTTGGAAAGTGTGGGTTTGCTACTTCTTGTGTCTCATTAGCAGTAAAAGAGAGTGAGATTTTTTTTTTTCTATCCCATAATAACTGTAAATTTTCCCTTCTGCATGGGGAAAAAAAATAAAATCTTTGAAGATTTAATGAGCTGAAAACCTGGAAACACACAACTCATTTTTATCAAAATTAATCACATTTCTGCATTATTTTTTTTTCAGTTTTATATATATATTTTAGCAGTTGATAAGATGTTAAATGTGAGAATGTGAGATTTATTGTTTGCTGAAGTCTAAGACACGAGTGCCTGCAGAGCCGCCCTGCCCTCCTCTGTGCTGGGCAAGCAGGGGTATTCCCAAGGCATGACTCATATCGGGCAAAGGCTGGCATCAGAATGAATTTCTGCCTTAGGTTGACATGACCAGTGTCCCAGGAATGCTCTTACGCATTCATTTATTTGTTTTACTACGTATGAAGATGACTGATTCAGATGCAGATTTGCATAACATCACAGGGGTGTTATTTTGATTTGAAATGCTCCCCAACATTTCACAGTGCTGTCCAGTGCCTGCTCTGCTTTGGAGTGCAGAGCACTGATCCCATCCCATCCCATCCCGTCCCATGGATTATTTGGAGCCATCTCTGCCTTGCACGTGCCTGCTCCCTGCTCACAGCTGAGCTGCTACTAGGGCAGACTGTTATCAGACAGATTAATCAGACTGATGCCATCGCTGCCTGATAATAAACCCAGCTTTCCTTATGTGATTTCTTTTCCCTCCTCATTTTCCCAGGCAGAGGGGAGCTGGCCAGTCCCCAACTGCTCCTCGCTACCAGCACTGTGTTGGCCTCTGTCTGTCCTGGGGCCACGTTATTTGGTGAACCCCAAATAAGAAATTGCCCGGCTCCAGGACTGCACAAATAAAAGCCCATAGAGAAGCCAGCAATGGGAGAAGCCCCATAACTGAGCACAGGCACTGCCTTCACAGTCTGAGCATCATCTTTAGGTTCATCACCGGGAACGGTGGCAAATCACATACGAGTCTGGGTCACACCGGGGCAGTGACAAGGAAGCAGCACAGGGGCTGCGTGCTGCAAGTTCCTCTTGCAGCCAGGCCCTCTTCAGGATGTGAGAAATGGGTTTGTTCCTCAGGAATGTACGCTGAGAAGGATTTGCAAAGCAGAGTAATTCAATCAGTTGAGTTGTGTGCTCACTTCCTGCGTAATTGCTGTTGAATTTTGTTTGTGTTTCATTGAGGAAAAAGAGTTCCTCCAAGACATATTTGCAAATAATTGTATTTACAGAATTATTTTTGCATTCATCAGCTCTAAGGGGAAGCAGTGGGAAAGGCACCAGGGCTTGGTACATTCTGATCTGACTCACAGATAAACTGCTCAATGGATCCATTTCCTAGACCGCTGCTATTTTAGTTTGACATTTGTTTATTTTTTTGCTCTCATTTTGCACATTTCCTCTTTGGCACCCGCCTTGCTGGCATCACCGGCACTGTTCATTGCTGTGGGACAGAGGAACCAAGGGCTCAATGGGTTAAAGAGAGACCCTGCTGCAAGCTACCCCATCCCAGCTGCGTGGACATTGAGGTTTCCCTTTTATTTTGGGGGTTTCTTGCTTCCAAAGTGACGGAGCTGATCACACTACTGTGGATTTGGGGGTTCCTGCCTGCATCGATGTCAGCTTTGGTTTTTAAACAAACCCCATCATAGCTTATCCTACATGGGTTCACAGCAAATCCTCTACCACTTGAGAGATTGAGTTACTGGCTTTCATGGAATTCTTATTAAAACCCTGTAGCTGGATTAATAACGGGTCTGAGCAGCTTACAGCCCACAGCACCCGGAGTGAGGAGTTCCCCCCCCGAGCCCCTCCCCAAGCATCTGCCCCATGCACACTGCAAAGGGGGTGACGAGGGCTCACCCTCACCTCCTTGAAATCCCTGAAAGAAAGACAGGAGGTGTTCATCATCCCTGGTTCTGTTCAGCATCAGGAATAATTACCATGACAGCATGATGAGCGCTGTGCTCCATTAAGCAAGCCTTGGGGCCGTGGTCCCATGAGGTCCTGGGTGTCCCATAGGTCTTCTGTCACGTCTTCCATCCCTTTTGGGGACATTTCAGATACCATGGGGCAGGAGAGTCCAAAGCAACATGTTGTACATTCAGGCACCTGGATCCTTCCCCGAATGCCAGCCTCTTGTGGAAATTTCACCGTGCAGAAATCCTCCTTCCTTTCCTTCTGGCATTAGGGTTTTGCCTCTTATTGTATATTGCAAGAAACATGAGCAGGAATATGCATACACACATATAACGGAACAAAGAAAAATCTGAAAATGGAAGATCAAGTCATGAATTGAAGTAAATGGAAATGTAATTACTGTAGAAACCAACTGAGAGCATGCAAATGCTAAAATGGATTAAGCAGGAAGCGCTCACTGAGCATTACCACATTTGCCTCTGTAATATCCTGTTTATATAGATAAATCTAAACACAATACATAGTTTTAAACAAGCAAAACTTAGCCCCCACACACCATGCCAAGTGATTTGATTCAGGATTCTCTTAACGTGTCAGAGGTAATTAAAACTCCTAAGCAGCTGTTTGAAGAAGTGAAAACGAATCCTTTCCTACCTGCAGCTGATCGAAAGCTAGAATTGAAAGCAGGCAATTTATAAGACACGAGGGAGAGATCATTCATGCTAACCTTTTCCCTGTGCACTGCTCTGACAGCAGTAATGTTACCGGCTTTCCTTGCCTTTCTCTGCTCTCCAGAACTCCCCATCTCACAGCCTGAAGGGGTTGGATTTTTTTTTTTCTTTTTTCTTTTTTTTACAAAGATAAAGCTTGAAGTGTGGGTAGTGCACTTGCTGACATCTCTGTAGGTAAAAGCATTTCATGCAGCTTCCCATAGCCCCATTTAATATAGCCATTGGCAGTAGGAAACCTAGAACTGCACCCAGTGGTTGCCCACAGCTAACTGGGTGTTAAGAAGCTGGGTGCTGACAGTGAACGGGCCCAGGGTGCCATCACCTGAGCTTTGGAAAGGGTCAAAGTGAGATCATAGCTAAATTTTGTCTTAATATAACATAAAGACCAAGTATATTAAGATAAAAATCTGCAGCAGACACAATCACTGTCAAACCTTGACAGGTTCAGATATGAATTCAGATCAGATTATGCAGACATTTGTGCTTTTGCTTGATTTTAAGAGCACAAGGTCTGAACTGAAACACTGCCTTTTTAAAAGGCAGCATGAGAAAGAGACACAGTTAACACAAGCCATTCCTCTAGGCCAATAACACATTTGGAAAATGGGCTTAATTTTACTGACTTGGGTTTTTAAGCACTATCCCAGCTGAAGAAGCTGCCAGATACCAGGAAAACAAACAAACAAACCAAACCATACACTCTTAAGTTCCTGTTCATCACATGCTGCTTTTCTCCTAATTAATGCCCTTTGCTGGATAAACCTCGGATTATGTTCTAGAAAGAACAAAGAAAGAAAGAACTAAATATTTAGGGGATCCCTTAACCGCAGAGAAGAGGGGAGAATTCCCACATCCCATGCCTTTTGACAGCACCTCTCAGGTTCTTGGTGGCACTTGTCTCGCTGCCATCACACCTGGCCCTGCAAAGGTTTTCCCGGGTGTTTGCATGCAGCTCTGCAAGCTGTGTTCTCACCTGCTAATTTGGGAAATATCTTCTCTGTAATTAGAAGGGGAAAAAAAACATGGAAAGAAAGGAAGTCCTGGGGTGTGAAGGGAAAATGATGGGGCTTGTTTGTCATTTCGCATTGTTTTCTCTATCTGATCAGTGGTTACAGTAAATAAACACACACGTACATAAATTCCAATAGTCTAGCTTTTTGCAAAGCATACCCTCCATAGACAGAATATTAAAAACATCATCATTTGATGCTGTAAGTGGCAGAAAACTCTTTGACATTTTTCATTGTGAATATCAAGATTGTTTTCTTGCCACTGCAAATCCCCGAGGATATATTATGCTTGGTTATCTCTGTTCAACACATTTCACAGGGGGACATGTTATAAGCGAGGCAAGATTGACAAAACTAAAAATTCACTTGAGTATGGAAAGCAAATCTATTTCTTATTTGGCAGGCTCTGGCAACTGATACTTAGACAGCTCTTCATGCATATCATACACACGCACGGCACTTCAATTGAGAAAAGAGCTGCCTCGCAGTCTGGAGGAGAAGCAGACACTTCGCATTACCCGTCTGATCATGGATCATCAGACCTAAAGTTATGCAAAAGCTGCTGAAGTGCATTTCAGGCTGGGAAGGCAGCGCTGCCTTTGGGAACCCACTGCCTGGTTTGTTTGGAGATGTGTTGGTGCTGATGATCCACTCCTGACCCTGCTGTGATGGGAGCTCCTGCTGGTTCAGAGAGTAGCTTTTTGCACCATTTCTGAGCAAAATCTTCCTCCACCAGGCACAGGAGCTGAGAGAGCTAAAGCTTACTGTAGCACTTCATTCTGGTGCAGATTTGCCTTAAGCAGAAAAGGAAAATCAAACAAAAAATCAATCAAAAGCTGGGTAAGAGGAACTAGCTCGTGGCATGGGATGAATGCTTCCAGGACAGCTGGTGGGTTTTCATTTTGTGTTCTCCATGGAGGGATGTGCTGGCAGCAGCCACTCACTTCATCAGGACCCAAATTTACAGAAAACTGGCTGGGGCCCTGCACCCCATTCATCCAAAGCTCCTGGATCTGGTGGGTGGAGATCCCAGTGCTTTGCACTGAGTGAATCACAGGCACAGTGTGCGCTTCGTTAGAAGGCCTCCTCATAAGTTATTAATTATTATTTAGACTCAATACCAGACAGCAAAATTTAATCAGCCAGCATTGTGAAATAGCAGTGAGGGAAAACTCTAGCGAGCAGCAACAAATTACCAGAGGCATTATGAAATTGTCCCTGTGGCTTTAGCTGCTCATTTTGCCTTATTTGTTGGCACTTAGTTTTTATTTCTGCTTTATTCCACCAGCACCCCACTTGCTGATTGCTGTGCCTTAGACAGGGGCATTGCCTTTGAGATGTCGTGAGTGGTGGCACACAGGGAGGAGAAAAGGAATCAGGATATTTTGCTGAAGGAGGCGCTGACTGCATTGTGTTCACCCACAAAGCCAGCTCATGTGGTCCCTGAACACATAAAAAGTGTGGCTCTCAAAGCAATCTGCTCAAAAAGAGCTACATGGGTATAAAGGTAAGAAAAGTATTCTCCTTTTGATCATGTCAGTTAAAACTGGCAGAATTTGGCTGCCTGTTAACCTGCTTTCAAGGCTCCTTTGACTTGTCAATAACACCATTGTGTTTGAGATCATCTTTCACAGTTCCTCAGCCTTTTTCCTTTTTCTTGCTCCTGCTGTCATGGAGAGAGCCCTTTAAACTGAAGTGGTGATTAATTACCATCATTGCTGAGAGCTTTGCTGAATTTCCACCCCAAACTCCACGGCTGCTGTGTTTAGGGAGCACAGCAGCGGGGACCACCCGGCTCCTCTCACTTGCCTTTTGAAGGTGACCTTTAGATTAAAGTTGGAAGCACCCAAAGAGGATTACCCCGTCTGAGATGCCAGCTCCGAAGGGTGATCACAGCAGATGTACGGGCACGGGATAAATAGAAGATCACCACTAAGCTGGCAGCAGAGAGCAGAGAGCACTGAGGGCCTGCCGGGAGAGCGACTGCCCCGGGAGGGAAAGCTCTGCAGCCAGGTCTTGATTGCCACTATCCTAACCAGAGCAAAACTAGGAGAAATCATGGGATAAACTGAGCTTCTGGATGTCCTGTGGAGCTCACGGGGATTGCAATTGTGGGGGAAAAGCCTGTCTTTTCTGGTGTGTTCAGAAAAAAAAAAAAAAAGAAGCCCCAAGAACTGTGTTCGAACTTCATTGCTATTAATGTAAATGGAAGCAATCACTTGTGCTGTGGGGTTTTGTCTGAATCACCAGCAAGAAGAAAAGGGAAAATGTTCTAGTAATTGCTTTTACCAGCTTGTGGCTATTGACAGCACTCTCTGAGGCAATATGCAGTGTCTGAGAGCTTTGTGATCCTTTACCTGAGTTGTCTGTTTGGTTAAAATTGGAAATATTCCCCTCTCATTTGACTGACCACCTGTGCAGGCAGCAAAGCCATATACTTTTTAATACCTGTTGGTAACCATCATAACAAAAGTCCCAAGCCCTCCAGAAAGCTGCTTCATTTGTCTTTTTAAAATGGATGGACCCATTAATTTCTCCCAAGACTCGGGAAAATCTTCGTGCACACAAACTTAGGGCTGGTTCTCAATATCCATGCCAAGTGGCAATGCATCTCTGTGATATAAGGAGAAGAAGGGTAGAAAATCACCCTGAACCTGAAAGGAAATGCATTAGTTTATTGCCTCCCCTATCCCCTAACTCCATAATCTGATGGAATTAGGAAAGAAGGATCAAAAACCAGGAGAATGGTTTTTTTTCCCCAAAAGCCCTGGGTACCACAGAGCTGCTAGTGCACATCTCCATCTTTGCGGAGGATCCTACGTGACAACTGATGCTACCGCAGCTGAGCAGATGCAGAGGAGCAGTGCCATATGTTTTAATGGGTTATGGTTCCTGGGGGATTACTGCAATCATTCTCCTACGGACAGCAGCCCTTGTTAGGAAAGATAACAGAGGCTGAGGCAAAACATGTGTCTTGACAGGGGATGAGTTTGCAGTTGTAACAAGGGGGTGTGTAAGGACTCCGTGGCTGCCTGGAAGAGGTGCCAGGGTTTCCTCAGTGGCTTGGCCCCTCTTCCTTTCTCTGATCCGCTCTTGGAAGGGCTCCATCCTGCAGCTTCATCTGCTTGGCTTCCTTCAGCGAGAGCTCTGCTGCGCTAGCGCTCGTTCACACACAGCCTTCTGCTCCACTTTCTGCTAATTAAGCACTGCAGTTTTGTTGCCAGCCACCTGGTGCCTTTGTTAAAAAAAAAAAAAAAAAAAAAAGAAAAAGAAAAAAAGAGTAAATCTAAAACTGTTCTCATTTCATTTCTAGGGATAAAAATTAACTTTTTCATGTGTAAAATCATGAATATGCAGGAAATTCAGCAACCCTGTATCAAACATAGTGAGCTTGGGCTCACTGACCCCAGAAGAAGGGAGGCATCAGGTGCCTTATCTTAAATGAAACCTGATTCCCAAAAAAAAGAAATTCCTGTTCACAAATCCATTTTCTTGTGCCCTAACCATTGTGTAGTCCATGGCCTTTCCCATGATCTGTATCATGCCCTTAAGCTCTCACTTGGGTTTGCACTAAATGAATGAAATCATTCCTGTTAGTGCAAGATGGGCTCAGTATCCCGTACCAAACAGGAGAGAGATTTTGTGAATATTTCATCACGTCCTGGCTGAGGCCAAACAGAGGAACCATGAAAAGTCACGAAGCATGTGCTCTATCAAGCAGGAGGTGATGGAAAGCAGGCATGCGAGGCTCTGCTGGCGGCTGGACTTGTGTTGTGGTGAAGGAGTGCTGCAGCTCTGGTACCAAGATGGGCCATCTGTGGTCCTGGGGGGAAGGAGTGATGGAAAACAGAGCTGAATCACCCCATCCATCAGGACACAGAGACACTTTACATGTATTGCGAGTCTCATGCATGCTTATGTTTGGTAGCCCACACATTTTATATTATTCATGGCTAGAAGCTATAGCTATTTGGCTGAAGAAAACTTTGCGGATGAATCCTGCTTTGGTTTACACTCTATGGATAGCAGTACCACTCTATTGTCTTCACTTGAGTAACAGAGATCTGAATGAGGCCAATGTATTTTGCATGCTGGAATGACATGTGCTTATGGAGACTGTCAAAGGACATGTGGGAAGCAGTGGTGGAATTGGGACATTAGCAAGGCACTGGAGAAACATTAGATGATACCATGTCTCCAGGGCCACAGGGTTCTTAAACCACTACTCCAAGCCAAGCCAATACCAATTGCATCTTGTAATTCTTTGGTTTTGGGGGAAAATTTGTGCTTAAAAACCTGCAGGACCTACCCAACCCCTTTTGAACCACAAGGACTTTCATTAACACATGGAAGAGGTTCCAGTATTGTCATGGCCTTTTTTCATTTCAGGAGCTTCTTCTGAGGAATAGAGAAGAAAAAAACAAAAGGAAATCAGTTATTAACCACATTACATATGCAAGCAATTTGGAACAAGTTGATACGTACAGATTAATTAGACTTGAGTTTTTGGTAGCCAAAGAAATAGAAATTTGCCATGGCATAAACCTTTCCTTTTTTTTTTTTTTTTTTTTTTTTTTTTGGTCTTGCTTTTTATTTTCATTTGCTATTTACTGAGTTTTAAATACTGATTCCAATGTAATGTGCTTCCTAAGTAGCATTAGCGCTGAATCTAAACCAAACATTATCTGATTAAATCTTGACCCAAATGAGTTTGTCTACTTTCTGTTCTTCTAAATACATATTTACCATATGTTGCCTCATATGCTGCTTTTCTTTTTTACTGATGCTTTGGTCCAAATGTTATAGTAATCATATGTTGCTTTTAGTCACGAGTCAAACAAAGTTTCAAGTTTGGTACCACTTTTGCAGATCTGAAAATTAAACAGCGATAAACATCTCAACATCCCGGTCAAGCCTAATGCTGCCACATCTTCCCATCTCCAGAGACTGAAGACCGAGCCTCGGTGGACGTGCACCCTGTGCTCAAGCTGTGCTGAAGCCACCTGAGCACACAGTACAGCGTGACCCCATTTAGGGAGAAATTCATCTAAATCTTGTTTTGAATGTAAAACAGTCCACGGCTCCAAATGATCCTTGTTTCCCTGCACCAGCACTTACTTTGCACAGGGCAAGTGTCCAGCTGGACCGAGTCCTTGTGCAGGGTGATGGTGCTGTCACCACAGCATTGGGACAGCCAGAGGTGGGGGCTTTTGGGGAGACAGAGCTGCAGAAATCAGCACAAACACACCTGTGCTTTCGTGGAGTTATTGTGCACGCACACCCCAGGCTGGAACAGTGCTGGCTCCTGCCTCAGGAGATTTGTCTCCTTTCAGGACACCCTCGCAGGCAGCTCTCAACACCCTCCAGCTCGGCAGTCTCAACATCACAAGCCTTTTAGCAGCTGCCGTGCCTCCAGCACTGGGTCACACTTGATTTCCTCAAATGAACCAACACAGAAATGTGTCAGGTTGGAGCTGGGGCTTTGGGTGTGTGGGGCAAGGAAAGTGTGGTTCATCTGCAGGGAAGGGCTGAGTGCTCCCATCACTGCTTCATCACAGGTTACATGTATACCCTCATTCTTCCCCACACAGCAAATTCAGCCTTCACTTCAGAACCTGGTTTGCCTTCCTCCTGCCTTTCTCTATGTGCAGGAGCCGATTCCTGGAGAAAAGGGGCAGCTGAGACGGTGCCGGAGCCAGGGACACCAGGCCCGGCCCTGGAGCAGCGCTGGGGAGCAGCCGAACACCAGGCCGCAGCAGCTGCCATCAGAGCCCAACCCCACCATTTCCACCCTCTGGGCTGCCTGCAGGCCTAAAGCATCCCTGGCAGCCACCAGAGCCGCAGAAGCAAGAAGACAACCCTGAGCCATTCTCCTGAGCGCTGGATCCGGCCCTGCCTGCACCTCAGGTCCAGGCCGGAGGAGGAATCGGTGCTGTGCAGGTGCTGGCAGCCTGTCCCCTTCGCTCACTCAGCCATTCCCTCTGTTCTCCTCTTCAAGGCCGATTACCAAATCTTCATGTTAGCTTCAAATAAGTGTCAGTCGGCAGCAAAGCAAGAGATTTTGTGAGCCTGGGGGTATTTTTACTCATTTACGAATGGAAGCAGAGACACGCCATCTGTTGTGCAGATCTTTTTTTCCTTCCTACCAATTGTTCCTGCCTTTGTAACATGGACAATTTCATGATTCTGTCATGCTACTGTGCATCGATTTTATTAAAAAAAAGATCCAATATCATCAGACGCATCTAAACAGGGGGACCAGCTGCATTATCTGCATGTTCCTGGGCGTCAGCAGTAATTTTCAGTGACCTGTGGATGTGGAAGTGTCATTTTTCTTCCCAACTTTGTGGGTGCACATCTGAGATGCACTAAGGGAGAGTTTATTTCAATGAATCATTGGTTCAGACGTTATTCGGAGAGCAATGATTAAAAAACAAAAGGCCAAACCACACAGAAATGGTGATGTAATATGTCATTCTCATGTTAAAGAAAAACATTTTGGCTTTCCACCTCTGTTTTAATTTACATCAGATCTATGCATCCATGGCTGGGTCTGTATCTCCTCATTGCAAGTCTTGCTTGCTCATGCCTGAAGATTTCCAGGCTTTTTCTTTATTTCCAAAGCAAAAATAAACAAAACAAAACAAAACCAAAACAATACAGTACAATGCAATATAATACAATACAATACAATACAATACAATACAATACAATACAATACAATACATTCTACATGTGGCCAAGGAGTTGTTCCAGCAATCAGCTCCTTCCTTGGTCAGATATATCAGTCAGGTGCAATCCTTCCTGAGGTTCCTGCAGAGCCTCTTTTTTGTTCCAACTTCCAGAGCAAATGTGAGAAGATTGTATGGATCCCATTTCAAGTCTGCTGCTTAAAAATGCCTTGCTTTTTAGGTTGGATGTGAAGCTTAGTAAGCTGTGTATACATGTGTAACAGCCAAGTATGTTCACCAACTTCAATCAAATTTGACAGCACATGCTAAAACTCTGAGTAACAGGGAAGTGGTGGCTAAGTCAGCCTTCAGCTACCGCTTACAAAGAGAGAAGGTGTGCTCCAGGATGGGCTCTGCTCCATCTGTCAGTGAAATACACCATTGACCAAAGAGTTATACTTGCCAAAGGCTCTGGCATCAGATCTGTTCCCAACAACTCCTTTTCCTTCTATGCTTTAATTCTTGATTGTACCAGAGGCACTATATTTGCTACAGACATTAAATGGGACTTGTGTTCCTAAGACATAGACATACCATCCTTTTGATGCTTTGGGGCACTTTAGGGGCATCACTTAATCTTCTTTAGCAAGTTTAAATATTTGCATTGATAAGGTAAAGGAGAACATAAATTCAAACTTAGTATTTATCACAGTTGGTTCATGGATTTTATTTTCAAAATTCTCCCTTCTGTCAGAATGACACAAACTGAAGTTATTGGTAATAAATATTCACTATTAACTCTTTTCTCCCAACACTCTCTATGCTCAAACTAGTTGCTCTTCCTTGAGCTCTTTTTTTTTTCCCTGTTTCCTAGAAAATTGTAGTTTTAGGTGAAGTATTTTATAATTCAGGCCAATTTCTGGAATTATTCAAGCATTTAATTTAAAGGAAGCATGTAATTACAGCAAAGTACTTCAGAAAACTTGCTGCCTTGGAGAACACTTGCTTCTGGGAACACATACACATCAACTCAGCACAGGCAGAGCTGGCACCCCAAAACAAAACCCGTGAGCTACCCTGCTTTGGGCTGCAGCCCCGAGTTTGTGTCTAGCAGTCAGCATTGCTGAGTCTGATGGTGGTCCTGCTGAACACACCTACTAAAGAGCATCTCAGGGGAGAGAGTTCTTGTCTGAAAAGCAGAAGTTGTTAATTTAAATTGTTAACATTTAACTTCCTCCCATCTCACACTCAGAATAGATTATAAATATAGGGATATGTATCTTCTTTCTGCAGAAGAAAATCTTCAGTGGGCAGAAATGGGGAAAGAAAGTTAAGCTTATGGTTTCTCCCATGAACCCAAGTTCACACATCCAGTCCACCCCATATTATCTACACTATTTAAATCCATTATGCATATCGTGTTTTCAACTTGCTGAACTAAGCCTAAGCTCATGTACAAAAGGGTTCAATTATATCTATGAAATAATGAGGCGATGTGTGCAATGCAAGCTGGATGTGCTGTTTGGATCAGCTGCAGATAGGGGGCTGTACCCAAAGAACGGGCACAGAGACAGGTAATTACATGCCTTATTGCACTGCTGGTGCTGAGCCCAGCTCCGACAACAGCAGCTCGGAGCAGTAATAGCAGGTTACCTGGAGTTTTATTGCAAACTGAGCTGTTAGCTCTCTCTGTGCTTTATTCCAATGCAAGAGCATTTCTTTGCATTTGATCGCACAAAATTTCCTTCACTCATTTGTGCCAGGGTAGCGATTACACTCCAGAATGAAGGCTGCTGTCTGAGCCACAGGAAAACCATCATAAAATCACTTAACACCATTTAAGCCATAAAGGACCAAACATCACTGCAGCGCTGCCAGCAAACCCAGGAGCTGCTGAAACCAGGCCATTTCAAGGGAGACTGTGTTTGAGGTGTTCGCTGGCCAAACCAAGTTCAAAGCCAAAACCAAGCATGAAGATCTGCTGTTATTTTCTAGGTTGGCAAAAAAAGAATAAATAAATAAATAAATAACCACATAAACACAAGCTGTTAATAATTAGTTCAAGATACCAAGATATGAATGTGCATTGAGTTATAGGGAGGGTATGGATTTTAGCCCTGACATTTCTTGGCTCATTTTGATTTAGGTGGTGGCATGGGAAGGTTGAAACATGTTGGTGGTGTTGTTGATTAGCTCCCAGAGTCATCTGGGAGGTGGCAAAAATCAGAAAATCCTGATATCTGGAGTGGGTCTGTATGGCCAGGGAGGTAGCATGGGGTTCAACCCACCACAAATCCAGGATACAGTGGGGACAAGTTGCCCATTAGGGCTGTGTTTCCATCCACCCTCCATGAAAACTCAAACTCCATCAGCAGCCACTGTTTGCCATGGAGCAGAGCAGAGCAGATTCGTCTCAGATAGGAGAGGGAGAAAAGGGTTGTCCCTGCTCTATAAGCAGTCCCCAGAGGAGTACTAATAGTAGGCTATCACACGGTGAGGCTGGTGGGAGGCTGAGCAGAGCTCATCAGTGAAGTGTGATTCATTGGGTAACCATTTTACAGAAGAACTTGCAGCACTAATCACAACTTCTCGGTTGCTAATGGCTTTGAAGAGTTAAATGAAGAGTGAAAATAGCTTCTCGCTCTTGAGTCCTCTGTGAGCACTTGTGAGGAAGTCAGCAATTAGGCAAATTAAGAACCTATAGAGAAATTTTCCTTTAACATCTCTAGTTGACTCTTAGCACTAGAATAATAAACTCAACCCTTCAGTAAATGAGCATGATTCTATTGCACCTCTTGCATATTAGGAACATCGCTTTCTTGCAGATACTCTGTGGTTAAATTCAGAAGCCACAGACAGGAATAGGATTCATCCCTGGAGCAAAAAGGGGCTACTTGGACTCCTCATCTTCTGTTCTCTTCTTTGAGCATTCTTTGAGGTGAGACAAGGACAAGATAAAGCTGTGAGCTGCCACTCCTGAGGCTAAAGCAGAGTTATGTGCTAAGTATCTTGGCTTAGTTCTCATCATCTGCAGCAGGAGGAAAAGGACTTGCCATGACAGGACCCCTGCAATTTAGTTTTATGGATGGACAACAGGTTAGTGAGAGCAGGATTTGCACACCTTTTGCCTTTATCTGCTGTCAAAAATCTGCTGTAAACTAGTTTTGCTTAAATATGCTAAATTGTCTCTTAACATAATCCATTTTAAAACTTGAAGTAAGAAAGTATTTGTGAAAAATGTTTCTTTTTATACTACTTGGAGTATAAACTGAGCCATGTCATGCAGCTAACTCAATATCTACAAATGCCCTTTTATTCCAATAAAAGATGAATGGAAAAAAGTGGCCTCCTTATATTGCAACAGGTTTGTATTTCATTCCTCGAGTCTGCCCTTTTCCAAGCATATTCTCAAGTCTATCAGTTTCTTATTCTAACTGGTATATTGAGTTCATAATAAAAACCATATGCATTCTTATCAAAGAAAGCGGACAGCCTGAGGGCACTGGCATATTTCTAAGCTGCTTGAAGGGGATTCTGGATAAGTGAAGATCTCCATCAAAGTATAGATACAAGCAAATGGGAAATACATAGCTTCCTAAAGCATCAAAATACAAGTCTCCACAGAAGCTTGTATGACTTGCTGCTTTTTCAGATCACTTGCCACTTGTTTCAGAGGCCCACAGAATTTAATTTACTCTCCCAGTCATGATACACCACTGAAACATCTCCAGTGCCTCTGTTTCTCTAGCAAGACACCTGAATGAGACACCCCTGGAGACAAGCTGTTTAGAGACAGCAGATGAAGAATTCCTAGAAATCTTTCTAAGTAACTCCTGACAGTTATGTTCAATAACCTCACATTTTATTATATGGCTCATACTATTTGATGTCTCAAACATTAGGGAAGTATTTCAGAACATTGGTTTTGCTTTACAAATTAAATTGTAAAGGTGAAAGAAAGCGGTGCCTGTATTCTTCTGTACTTCAAAATTATAACATGCACAAGCAAAACTGGGGACAGATTCTGCCACTGTGAGTTCAGCTTGGTTTTTGGTTTTTAATTTTTGATTTTTGCAGATTCCATTCCTCCTAGTTCCTTGCTGGCAGAGGAACATTCATCCTTGCACCAAGGCTAAGGCCATGTAGCTCCAGGAAAGGCAAAGGCTGTAACTGTTTCTGCACCATCACCCTACACATCCACACCAAGCTGGCTGGTGGCTGCAAAACTTGCTGAAGGATTGATTGATTGCCTGAAGAATTAGAACAAATTCTGGAGAATCAAATCATTTCAAGAAATCTTTTTGTTAATTGAACTCTGTTCCACTATCTGCCAGTTCATCTCACGTCTACTTTGTGGCAGTTATCTTCATTATTACCTCTGTGTTCACCACGTAGTGAAATACAACTTTCTTTCATGAAATGGTCATTACTGAGCAAGAAGGACTCCATCTAATTTTTCTAACCTATTTCTCATCCCCTGTCATTAGTCTGGCTCTGCTGATATTTAGCAATTTCTTGTATGAATGCACCCTTCCACCCAAATCATTTTCTAGACTTTTTCCTCCAGCATTCAGCCCTGGATTCAAAGCTGGGTGTGCAGTTCTTCTGTTTTGGGCACTGACAGAAAGTCTTGTACTGCACTGAAAGACAACTGATTTTGGTTTCAAAATCCATACATGGTCTTTGTGAGCAAAAGTGAAACAATGCAGCCTGAATTCCTGTATATATGAACTGGGAATATGGCTCGCTTGTACATGTATAGGCTGTCTCACTGTAACAACCTCTCAAAATTTCCCCAGTTATAACCGTATTGCCCTGCTATGCTCCCCTTAAAAACTCACTCAGTATGACAAGGTGTCCATATTTCCATGTGTTTGGAGGAATATAAGGCTAGTAATTAACTGTTGTTAACAAAGAACATTTTAGGATGAAAAATAGGTGCATGTATTTTCCTTCCCTTCCTCCCAAAGTAAACCTGAATACTGTATTACACCGAATCCATCCCTGTGGCTTTTCAGGACCATGCAAGGGCTGGTTAAGGCTCCTCTTCTGGATGTTGTCAAGTCTGAGCTAGAAATAAGCCATTCTTTTAAAAGTTCTTTGCACCAGTGAAGGGGTCCTTATTTCAACACAAGAGGTGGATTATCTTCTTTAAAAGTTATTCAGGAAGAATAATCTTGCACTGCATTTTCTTTGTAGTATTCCTGGAGACTTCCATGAAAGAAACCTTCCCTTATTTCACAGCTATATTCCCTTATTTCATAGCTATAGCAGTGCTAGATCAATTTTGGCAAAGATATCATAGAATCACCTGTTTGCTTTTCTATTAGGATTTGTCAAAATTTGCCCTAGGAGCCAAAACAGTTTGTTTGTGATTTATGAGAAAGTTAAGAAAATTGCTGTTGTCCAGAGAGTTCCTGTGCTCAGTAAACACCCTGTCAAATCAACCAAAGTTTTATTTCATATAAACTGTTTTGTTATTGTAGTTGTTTTCCAGACTGTTTCTGTACCTGTAGTTCCCCAAACAGCTCTGATCAGACTTTCAAAAACTCTCAGGCAGTGAATGCAGCCACAGTCAAGCCCCAGTATCACACTGAAAGGCACTGAATGAGCTCCCTGTCTAATTCAGGCTGAACTGATTAACCTTCCTGACCATTTGTTTGTCAGTTTTTGTTTTCTTTCAGCTTCCTGCCTGCCTCCTCTGGCTGTTCTCATTCAGTTTAGCTTAGAGCAGTCCCAGGGTTACTCTACATTATGGTCTGAGCTGCTACCTAACCCTGGGAACGCTTTCCCTAGGGGTGGCTGCACCATCCATCAAGCCATAACAGAAGAAAATCCCTCTGCAGGGACCCTCTGTCCACCCCAACCAGGTTAAAATATTTGTGCTGTCTCTAGGCCAAGATCTTCTAACTGAGAAATCATCCAGGTAAGTCTGGCCATGAGGAGGAAGAGAAGCAGCAGCAAAGCGCGAGCTGTGCTTAGGGGTGAGGTTGTGTTTCGGGGAGACTGTGAGCTGGTGTCCCTGCAGATCTGCTTCGATCTGTGGACAGCTCAGCAAGTGCATTAGGGGTGAAATATCCCCAGGTGGGTCCACAGAGAAATGTTCCTTGCAGTTCACTACGTGAATAAAGCCTTCCTCTTAGGCTTGTGTTCCCCATCAGGTCCTGCAGCAGTGTCACTCCAGAGAGAGCAGCAGGACAGAAACGTGACTTTTCTGTGCCCAGGCAGCTGCATGATGCCATCGCCTGTAATGGCAGGAATGGAGTTAAGGGAATAAATGTCCCCTGCAGCCTCTCGTTCCTCTTCCTGGTAATAACCGGGAGGGACCTTCTCATCGCTCAGGGAGGCTGCAGACCAGCACCAACATCCTCTCCTGCCTCCTCTCACAGCGAGAGGGACTCCAGGGCTGGCTCGGAAGGAGCCCAGACTCAGGCAAAGCCAGCGTGCTGTAAAAAAATGGGAGGATGTGGGCTCTTACAGGGAAGAATAGCAGGAACGAGCCAGATTGCACAGCACAAATAAGACACATTTACAGCAGGTCACAGTGTGCTTTGGAAGGCACAAAGTGCCAAATTTTTGTGCCTGCTGAAGTGGCACAGAGTGACTTGAAAGCAGTATAATGTGTCCCAGGAAAATTTCCACTGGGAACTTTCCAGAAGCCAGTCCTGGGATGATCAGGGCCTTCCCCTCTGATCCCCTCAGAAGGAAGCTGCAGGCCGCCATGGGGCCTCCCCTCGGCCTGCTCTGCTCTGGGCTGAACAAACCCAGGGCCTTCAGCCACTCCTCATATGCCTCGCCCTCCAGACCCTTCACCATCCTTGCAGCCCTCCTTAGACTCCTTAATAATAGCCATCTGCCTTCAATTATTGTGGGGTGTCAGAAAACAAGGTCACATTTCCTGAAAAATGTCAGCACGACGTGTGGGCCGGGGCCTGAGTGGGGGCTGCAGGCCGGGGTGAGCACTGTGCCCCGTGGAGCAGATCTTTTGGAAATGGAGCCTCTGCCTCCCAGAAAACCAGGGCTGTGATAGTGGATGACATCTCTGATAAGCGAGAACCAGAGGAACCAGAGGAATCCACTTGCCCTGTGGATACCAGCACCATGCTCAGGCCTCAAGGGCTGTGGTGGAGGCTCCCGGCTGCAGCAAACTCAAACTCTATCTCTTTGAATTATATTTTTTCCTGGGGTAAACCAGGATTTTTGGAGGGAAAGCTAGTGTGGCAGTGTGTGAGCATGTCTGCCCACATGTTGAGCACTTAAATTGTATATGAAGATAAAGTGCATTTATTGCCACAAGGAATCTGGTCTGAGCTTGTTGCAGTAACAACTCGGGGGACTCAAAATATGCTTTTATCTCTGCACTAAAGCGGTTGGTATCTCCTGTGTATGTCCAGATGACATATCTGGCTCTGTCTGAGACAAATATTACAAGGTCTATCAGCCAGTACATCTGTTAATTTTAAAGGAGCTTTGCCAAAGTAGAGGGATGAATGCGAACATCCAGCACGCAGAAGATAAGACCCATACAAGGTAACTGGACACCTCATTTCCCAGCTGTCCATTCCCAGAGACTGACCCTTCTTCCAAGTAATTCTCTTGCCAACATCATCATACACATCCCAGTGTGTCCTGTTTTCCAGTTTCCTATTTTCTTTTAAATCTGCCCAGGGACACAATGCTGGGATGTGTGATTATTGCTCTGTTCTGAGTATGGTCTGTCCTTTTGCCGACCCACACACCACCATGCTCACACTGAGAAGTCTCAGCAGGTTCCTCTGCTACAAAAATCAGAAGCAATAAATATCCCATGTATCAACTGCTTTGATTTAAAATACTCTCCTGAAATCAGTTCAGCCAAACACACTAAATAATATGCAGCAGTTGGGGATCTTTTATTGCTCATCCAAACTAGCAATGCTTTATTTTGCAATATAAAGAAAGGATGCACTCCCATGCCTGTCAGTAATGATGCATTCGATATTGTCATCAACAAAGCTGATATATGTCAATTTTGCTATCACCCCTTTCTCCCTCTCTTTCTTGTTTTTTTCAAGAGCAGCATGCTTAAAACAGCCTTGTGATGCCCAGTGTTTTACCTTCCTAACCCACCTTACATGCTCATGGCTTCTAGAGATGTTTGAAGAAGGGACTACCTGTCCCAGTGAATCCACTGGGATCTGCTTTGAAAGGCTTGAATCAGCCCTGCACTGTTTGACTCAGGAACCTGCTCTAACAGGTATTTAGGACTGGGACCTGGCACCTCAGCAAGGGAAAGGGCTGATGCTGTCTTTTAGCACCTGCTTCTCGCAGAGCTTTCTGTCTGCTGCTTTCTGTGTCCTTCAGAAAAATCCCACCTGGAGAAATCAGACTGCAATAGGGTTAATGTGAAAAATTCCTAGGGGTCCCCAGTTGCAACAGGAAAAGCAAAGAAGAAAAACACTTGGGTCAACATAAAAGGGAGTGAGGCAACCTGTGGGCCTCATATCCTGGGCACTGTGGGACCCTCAGCTCAAAGTCCAGGAAGTTTTAATAGACAAGGTCTTTGGGTGACATTTTCCTGCAAGATTTTAAGTAAATGCCTTGCTGTAACATTTGAGATCAGGCTCCCGTTGGTTTCCACGATACTTTTCCTTTTTAAGCCACAGACACACACATACAAAATATATTAAAACGAGCCCAGCTTAGCTAAAAGGTCGGCTAGTTCAGAAACAAACAGCGGGGATTTAGGTTGGAGGCTTTGGTGCACAAGAAGAGAGCGATGCACCTCCGGCTCTGCTTTTGCTTGAAGGAGAATACCGATGAAATCCTTGCAGGGAGCAAAGGCGAAGTTGTGAAGAGAGTTTTGGCATTCGTTTCAATATCCCACACAAGGAAGGGAGTGCACATATCCCTCAGACCACACACGAACAATGGGGAGACTGAAGGTGCATTGGGAAGATGTTTTCCACGGAGAGGCAGGAACAGGGCTGGTGTCTTCCTTTGGCACAGCATCACCTCTGCCTGGACAGAAGGCAGGACAAAAACTTTCTGAAAAGACAGGGGAGAGGCTGACCCCCTTCTGTCTGGAGAAAAACCAAGACTTTCTTTTACTTTCTTCTTTACAGGGGACCACACTTCTAGCATGGAGAACGGCAGGGTTGCATTTTGGAAGTCAGACTCTGGGAAGCCAGCAAACTCCATCTCAGCTGGGATAAGCTGGTGGTAATTTTTCCAACACTGGTTTACATTTGAGAACCACATCATGATTTCACATCTAGTCGTGTGCCCATGCCCTCAGATGGTCTCTACCAGAGGTGCAGGCTAACTAGTTGTGGTGAGAGAGGAGCAACATCTTGGTATCCTCATCTGCTAAGGACACCCGAAAAAGAGCCAGCCTAGCCCTGTCTGCCTAAGCCCAGACACCCAGCGTACTACAAGGCACCTGTAACCACAGGACACCTTCAGCAGCCATGAGACTGATCTTGGGATCTTGTATGATTGAGTCTTTTATGTCTTTTATCCCAGACCATGAGATAAACCCAGATCCACAAGAAAAAAGAACAGAGCAGATGCACATGCCCATGCTAGTGGCAATGCTTCATGTGTGGCTGAGCCAAACTTGCCAAGGAATTAATAGGATGTACTAAATTAATTAACTCCCAGAAACATCCTGCTGAAGCCTTTACTGATTGGAGCCCTCAGCCTGTTCGTTAGGTGGTAGGTACCCTTCCAACGAGCTTTTAAGAAAGGAGAGGTTTGGCAACAGACACAAACTGTACCAGCCTGGTAGAGCGTTGACTGTAAATCAACAGCTGCATTGATTCCAAGTAGCTGATATTTCAGAGCGTAATTGAGATTTTCTTTTAATTCTATTTCTTGATATTGCCTGCCAGCACTTGGCATGGAGGAGGTGGTTCACTGAGCACCCAGGGACAGCTGCTGGGACAGAGCAAGGAGATGTTACATCCTCCTCGTAAGCAGCCGTGCCTGCATTGTCTGCGTGCAGCAACATGAGGCAACAGGATCCAAAACAGAGCATTTCTACAGACAGCAATTGATATAAACGTGCACACACACACTGTAAAATTAGACCAGCAGATGGGTAGCTTGTTTGTGGGGATAGCAATTGCTTTCCACAAGGCCAAAATGAAGTTACAGGGCCAGGAAGAGACAATAACTCTTCGTTATAGACAAGGATCCCAAAGGAACTCTCTCGTTGCCTCTGGGGGAGAAGAGCTTTAGTGCAGGAGCGTGGGTTTGGGCTTGGATCATGGGACCAGAAGCTCCCCCCAGCTGGGGGGTCCAGGAATAGGGATGCTGGGCACACACCCCACCTGCAGCTCTCCCCTGGAAAGAGTAGGTGAGCACAACCCACCACGTTTCATGTCCCACTTTCTTTCTTCGGGATATTCTTGATCCATCCCCAGAACCCGTCCAAGGACCAGGAGCAAGGGGTGAGAGCAGCTGGGAACACCAGCCCTGGCAAACTGCTCTCTGCTAACAGACGTTTCATAGCAGAGGCTTTTAAATAAAAGGAACATTGGTTTTAAGAGATTATTAGTCATTCTTTAAACCAGTGTGGGATGAGGGCTAGAAAACATCTCTCTCTGTATTTGTATGACTACACATGACTAAATAAATCTGGTTTTGGTCAGCCTTCCATGGTGACCCTGTCAGCCTGATTGAAGAGAAGGAAAGTTTGGAGGAATATTGGCTCTTGGTGGATGGTTGTGTGAAGGGCACTGTGTTCATGCAGCGATTATTTGATTGACCAGTTTTAGAGACCTTGCATCAAACGGATAAGCAGTCCACAGGTGCACAAGGAGCCCACTGGTGTTTGGGAACCCAGCATCTGTCCATGAATACATGGGAGAAATTATGGTCGTCTTTGACCAAATCAAGGATTCCCTGGATGGGATTTTCCTAGATAGCTTCTGTGCAGTAGCAAAGAGCTTTATCGTGGAGACAGCTGAGTGAGCAGCTCGCTGGGGTGTTACAGGGACCAGCCCCCCAGCAGACCACTCAGCCATGCCCGTCCTGGGGGCTCTTTGGTGTGGAGGATCCCCCTTTGACCCTCAGCATCTCCTCAGCATCACTGCCCCTGCAACAGGACAGTTCAGAGAGATCACACACCCCGAATCTGAGCATGTGGGAGAAGGGAAAAATCATGGGGAGGGGGACCAAAGCAAAGCAGCTCAGTGCTGTCACCGTGCTATGGGGCTGACAGGTCCCAGGGCAGAGGGAGATATCTGTAGGTGTTTATTTTTTTCCCTCTTTAAAATGCATTTCTCCTAGAAGCAGCAGGGTGGGGGGGGATGCCCCCAAATGTGGGCTAACAGGGGGGATGCCCAGGCGGGATGGAGCATCCCTGGTGCCTCTCACCTCCCAGGGGCCAAGAAGAGGGGGTGTAAGCAGTGCTGAGACCCCTCTGGACCCCCCTGCCAGCCCCCAACTTGCAGCCCCGCCTGTGCCTGGCTTTGCACGGGATGCAGAAGAGGGGATACAGGAGGGAGCAGGGGATAGAGGGGGGGGGGGGGGGGGGTCCGGTTTGGGCAGCGAGGGCTCTGCACCTCCTCTCCCCCAACCCAGCTGCCGGGGGGGGGGCGTTCTGCTCCTCCCCATCGGCTCCGTTTGGGGTTGGGGCTGCGAAACCCTGGGGCGGCGGCGGGGCTGGGGAGGAGGGAGCCGAGCGGAGGGGACGGCCCCGGGTCGGGGGGGCTTGGGGGGGGGGAAGGCAGCTGCAGAGCGGAGCCTCCCGGCGAGGCTGTGCGTGTGCATGTGTGCGTGTGCATGTGTGCAGGGAGGCTCCTGCCCTGCCAGGGCACATCTGGAAGCCGGGGAGCTGCGGGGAGGAGGAGGAGGAGGAGAGCTCCGGAGCTGCGGGGCTGCGCGCAGCCGGGCAGCCAGGGGAAGGATGCTGTGGTGGTAGGGGAGGGGGAACCGGGAGGGGGGGACACAAGAAGGGGAGGGGGTGAGTGCGTGTCCCCCGCTGCCACACACACACACACGGGCACACGGGCACACGCACACACGCACGGCAGCCCGGGAGGGGCAGGCGCCTCCTCCCCGCAGCCTTAAAACCGGCCGAGTCCCCCCGGCAGGGCGCAGCGGAGGCTCCCGGCGAGCTGCAGCCCCCGACGGGGCGATCCTGCCCCGGGATGCACCCGAACGGTTCAACCCCCGGAGGCACCCCCGGACCTCAGCCCAGCGCCTTTACCAACACCTCCAATCGCTCCGACCCGCTGCTCCCCAAAGGTCCCGACGAGGAGGACCTGGACGTCAACACCGACATCTACTCCAAAGTCATGGTGACCGTCATCTACCTGGTGCTCTTCTTGGTGGGCACGGTGGGCAACTCCATCACGGCGTACACGCTGGTGCGCAAAAAGTCGCTGCAGAACCTGCAGAGCACCGTGCACTACCACCTGGCCAGCCTCGCCTTCTCCGACCTCCTCATCTTCCTCCTCTGCATGCCCATCGAGCTCTACAACTTCATCTGGGTCCACCACCCCTGGGCTTTCGGGGGGGCCGTCTGCAAGGGTTACTATTTCCTGCGGGACGCCTGCACTTATGCCACAGCGCTCAACATCGCCAGCCTGAGCGTGGAGCGCTACATGGCCATCTGCCACCCCTTCAAAGCCAAGAGCATCATGTCCCGCAGCCGCACCAAGAAGTTCATCAGCTGCATCTGGATCGCCTCCTTCCTCCTCGCCATCCCCATGATCTTCACCATGGGGCAGATCTACGTCAAGGACCACGATCCGGACTCACTCATCTGCACCACCATCCTAGATGCCCCCACACTGAAGATGGTCATCCAGGTGAGGAGCCAGGCGGACGGGGATCCCGAGTGGTTGGGGTCAGGCAGCTGTCTCCTTTCCTGGGCTCTGAGAGCCCAAATTTGTCAGAGCCAGGAGGGGAATGGGGATCTGGGATGGGGGGAGCTGGCTTGGGAAGGGGAGACCCCAGCAGCCCTGATGGGACAGCCTGGCTTGGGGTGGCAGCAGGGCTAGGGGGTGAGAGGGAAGCTCTGCTTGCTGTGAGCCTGCTCAGGGGTTAATCCCATGCTGGGATAAATCTTGCATGGGGTTGAAACCAACCCGAGACAGTGCAGCCCCCCCAGAGCAGCTGTCCCAGTGCCACACACCTCAGGGTACCCCAGCCCTGCTCCACTGTGCAGCCACTGCTCTGAGAGCAGCGGAGCAGGAGCACTCGGGTTCCCCCGAAACGTGGCTGCTCATCGCCAGAAAAATGCACAGATCTCCCCCGCCAGCATCGCCTGCAGCTCCTCTCCTCCGGCTGGAAAAGGGCCAGCAGGAGCAGGGGAAATAAAACCACCTCTCCTCCCCCTCCCAGCTCCTTGGGTTGATCCACGGCTCCTTTCCTCTGTGTAGCACCAGACCCCGATGTCAGAAAGTTTTGGGTGCAAGCACAGGCTTCGGAAAGGAAACGGCACCTTGAAAGGCAGCAGCTGGTATTTTGGCTGTTTCAGGGCAATCTGTAGTTGGTTTAGCCAGCAGCCCCCTTCCCGAGTTCAGGAAGGCTTTGCTGGTCTCCACGCACTGCTAAATCGAACACTCCCAGGCGTGGGAAGGATTTCAGCCTCAACACTTGCAGCGCTCCGGTGCTCTGAGGGCTCGAAGCATTTGTTCACTGGAGCATTAGGCTTGAAAAATGTAAGAGGAGTGGAAGGAGAGGCGGAAAGAGCAAGACGCCGATCTCCACAGCTCCTCCGCTGCCAGGCTTACATGTGATAGCTCCTCAATCTTTTATTTGGAACATGAATTTTAGGTGGGTTTAATCAGTAGCCAATTAGAGTTTAAAACTGCAAGTGTACTGACGCCTTGGAGATGTTCCTGCAGCCAAAGGGAGGGAACGCAAATGGAAACAAACCAGAATCCTTTCTCCTGCTAAAAGGGGGCGAGGGTACAAGCGGGTGGGTTTAAGCCTGGAGCTGTTAGATGTTTAAGCACGTCTCTCCAAGTTTTCCACCTCTGCCCCCATAACCAAAAGCACTGACTTCCCTCTGAATGTTGTCCTGGTACCTAACTTCCACCTTGAGATCCTGGAGGCTGTATTTCTCCTGTACATGCTCTGCAGCTTTTGCCAGTGGCAGCCCAGTGTGCTTAACCCAAATTCTCTATTCTCTGAGGAGATGTGAGCCGTCTGATTTGAGAACAATGTGGTTGAAATGCATTATTTCCACTCATCTTCCTTTTAGGATTAGACTCCTGCTCTGTGTTAACATGATAGGGCTAAAGAGAGCGGATTATTTCCTAGCTACGTCTTCGGAGATTACAGTTTAAACAATTCTCAACATATTTTACAGTCTTGCTATTATTCAGGATCTACCTTGTCCTGCTGCCCAAGTAAGAAGTAGGCAGACATGAATGCGAACTTTGCCTGGGGGCTTTTCCTTGTGTGTTTCATTTGAAGTTCACTTGTGATTTAATTTGAAAGTAAAAAGGAGGTGATTACTGGGGGGAGCTACCGGGGATTGGGGGGTGAACACCATGCCTTTCCTTCTCAGGGGATCTGAAAGGGGGCTTTGCTAAGATGGGAAGCTTATTTAAGGGTTTGGGCTCATTCCTCCAGACTCTGAAGGAGCACACACATAGTGAGAAGCAGGGCCTGGGCTGGGGAGGGCTCTGGAGTGAATAAGCAAAGCAGCTGCAAGTCAGGGCTGAAGTGCATTAATGGGAACCATCGCACAGCGTGTGGCCGGGCATTCACACCTCGTACGCTGTGCAAAGGTTTAAAAAAAGACAAATAATGGAAGACCTGTGAGAAGGGGCAGCGGTGATGTGGGAGAGTGATGCGCAAACGTCCTGCAGCTTGAAAGTCGGAGCTCTTGACTTTTGCAGAGGACTGAAGCTGCTTTCGAGCAGGTCTCTACATCTCTGTGTTCATTTTCTGTCCTTAATTTAGGCAGAGCAGTGATACACTTGCTCAAGCTGGCAAATCTCTGGTAATAACTCACTCAACATATTTCACTCTTCCTGTTTGGCATACTGTCTAAAGCAAACGGGGATGTTTTTGGAAACCATCAGTTCTCCGAGAGGTTTTATTTGGTGACTGACTGCAAGCCAGTCCCCAAACAGAGCGAATGTAGCCATTTATAGACTCGGAGCCCACTGAGAGCTCGGATAAGCCCAGGAGCACGCTCCTCCCTGGACTGGAACAGTCTTCCCGGGATGAATATTTGAGGGTATTAATTTAAGTCTCTCTTTGAAAAGATTCCTCACTATTGGCTTTGAATCTTTAGGTTTTAAAGGACAATCCCAAGGAAAGCTAGGCTGTGCAGACAATTAGGTTCCTTTACAGTAAGAAAAAGAAGAGTAACTATCCAAACAGCACTTGGCATATTAGATTTTTGCTCGTATTACTTAGCTTGTACCAGTAAAACTGCAGGGCAACTGGAAGAAGCCCTGGCTTTGGTTATCACCATCCTTGCAGCATCCTAAATCAGGCTGCAAACCTGGTTTGCTCTGTGCTCCTCAGCACCAAGCCTGCCTGCTACTTCTCTTGGTTAGGGATTCTGCTTTGAATATTGGCATCGGTTTGGGGTACGGTGGCAGGAATAAGTCCATTATAGCTGCATCATTTAGGTCTAGTTAACACTTTAACTGGCAGACGTCCTCTCCCGCACGCTGCAGCCAATTTGATGGTGTTTTTCTTTTTTTTCCCACACAAATTAAGCACTTCTCAAAGCCATTTCCATACAAGCAAATTAATGTTTTCATGCCACTTCAACTGGAGGAGGCTGTAAAAGCTACTCGTTGTGGCAGCACCAGATAAAAGAGCTCCAAGACAGAAGGAGGTCGGTGCCCTGTTCCTTTGCAGGTCGGTACCTGTGGTTTTGGCTGCTGTGGTTTTGCTCTTGGCTCTGGGGCTGCTCCCCGGAGCAGGGGACAGCTGAGCAACTGCCCCACATGCACTCTCCATCCTGTCTTTTAAAAAGGTCTGAATTCGAATGGCCAGAGTGCAAATACCAGTTTCCTGTAGTGCTTCTTACTTTACCTTGATAGATCTTTTCCAGAGAGGTCCTCAGTGAACCTGGGGTAACAGAGGAAGTTTAAAGAAGTCCCCGCGATCCTGGTGCAGCTCCCAGCACCCAGCACAAAGCCAGGCAATTCCTTGACCTAAAATTTGAGGATTTTAATGAATCCTGGTTATAGAGGCAGTGGAGATGGGGTGTGAGCAGCTCCCTGCCAGCCCCTAACTCAATTCACAGCAGAGCTGTGCTGTCCTACAGCATGGCACAGCCTCAGCTCGGGTGGCATTGCTGCAGAACACCCCCTACACCACATCAGGGCCATTTGCAACCTTTCAGTCTCAGCAGGAAAGCGCTTCCTCCTTCCTTTCAGAAGACCTGCTGTTTACGGTGCCTGGGCAGTGTCTGACACACGCTGGTGCTTTGTTGGCACGGCCAGCTGGTGTGAACCCATTTATTAAAACACGTGGCAGCAGCCTCCACAAACCATCACAGCCCCACTGGCTCCAGGTGGCTTGTTCCATAGGGGAACTTCTTGGCAAGCACTCTTGGAGCTTTTGTGGCCCTCCTCACCGGTTTTGGTGGGCTGCAGTTTTTTTGCTGCAGTTCTGCTCTGCATCAGCCCACCCTGCAGCTCCCGTTGGTTATGTTTGATGGAGCCTGCTCCCACTTCTGCTGAACTCTTCCAAGGACATCTATTCAAATCCCATTATCTGAGAGGCCCAGAAAGTTTTTAATCCCGTGCATGGTGTCACAAACCCCTCCGTATGCCTTCCTCCGACAAGGAGCACCCTTGGGACGCATGGGGAGCCCCCTGCCCCATGGGTGGTGTGGGCAGTGGGGCCGTGCCCACCACCTCCCGTGTCCCCACAGGACACCCAGCGGGGCCGTGCGGGTCAGTCTGGCAGGGCTCTGCCCGTAGTACACAAAAAACAGCCGTGCGTAAAGCCCAAGGGCTGAGCTCTCTCCGAGCACATCGTATCCAGGGTTAGGCGATGGCCTCAGCCCAGGAATGCTGCGTTTATACCAGCGGGGCTGCAGGAGCTGAAGTCGGCCTCTTTTCCTTCAGTCACAGCCAAATTCCTGCTATGGCTTTTAATAACAGTGCTGTTTTCAGTCACTCGCTACAGCTCCGCTCAGAGATAATCCCCCCCCAATTTGAGCCAAGCTGACAGAACTATTTTGTCCACAGAGACCCCACAAAGGGTCTTTGCCCACCAGGCAAGCCCCCCCCCGGGTGCCATTAGCCCCTGCAGAGGCAGCAGCACAGGTCAGCACCTTGGTGGCAGGGCTGTGTCCGATGCAAGGTGTCCCATCAGGGCACGGTGCTCCTGTGGGTGCTGCCAGACAGAGGAGAAAATGAAGGTGCTGGTGCTGGAGTGTGCCTGGATCCATCCCTGCAGTGATGGAGAGAGACACCTGCCCCGGGGTGATGCCCATCTCTGGTGGTTTGAGCATCCCTAAGGGGCTGCCTCTTCCCACAGGCTGCCCAGGGACCCAGGGGCTTTAATTCAGCCCCACTAATCCCCAGCCATTTACACGATGGTCCGTCTTACAGCCAGATCTGAATTAAATAAGCTGCTGTGTTCATTGCTTTACATAACCACTTGGCCTGCTGGGTTTTGCCAGTTCTTACATAATTTCTTTTTTTTTTTTTTTTTATTCACTTGATTTCTTTTTTCCTCCCCCCCCCCTCCTTCCTGAGATGTCAGCTGGAGGGAATAAAAAGTGAAGAAATGCGGCCCATCAATTTAGCTTTTAGGTTTCCTTTTAACAGCAGTTTGTAAAGGCAGCAGAGATGAAGGTAATCTGGTGGTTCCTCTTGCCAGAGAAGAAAAAAGAAAAAAAAGAAAAAAAAAAAAAACAAAACCTGCAGCTGCCTTTAATCTTCTTCCAAATCATTTAAAACAGCTATTTAATTGTCTTCTCCCTCCTTCCTCCCTCCTTCCCCTTGAAGGCTCGCACTCAGCTCTGTGCCGCATCTGCTGGAGGCTCGCAGATGGCACCCTCACTCCCTGATGTTCAGAAACGCTTCTGCGTCCTGCCCAAGGCACCCGTGGTGGCATCGTCCTGCCATGGGACCCCCAGGTGGGTTCAGAGCAGGGTGTGGGCATCGGGGCTGCCACCGTTACCTTGCCCAGCTGTGAGGCTGCCGAGGGCCATGGCAGGTGCTGCTCTGCGGAGGGGGTGGCAGTGATGAGATAGAGTTTGGTGGCCGTCTAGCCCTAAATCAGGCGTGGTGAGATGGTGATGCCAACAGCCCCAGTGCTGACGTCCCTCCTTACCTTTGCTCTAAGCAGCTGAAGCTTGGTTATTACACCCCCTGACCCGGCTGGTTGCTCTCTGGTATCAGCCACCTGCACCACGTGAAGCTGGAGGTGCTTGCAGCGCCCATCTTCCCTCTCACAGCTCAGGCTGGCATAGCAGAGAAAAGAAGATTACAAATTCTCACCTTTCCCAGCCTTTTTCCTGCCTTCACACCAGGTGAGCACCCTGCAGACCCTTTTTTGGTGTGACCACCCGAGGCCAGCCCTGCCTTGGCTGCTGCCCCCTGCAAGGACACATCCGAGCCAAGGGTCTCACGCGGAGCTGCCCCCACTCTTTGCCTCCTGTAGGTGCCGTTTGTTCAATCCCATTTCAAAGCATCGTAGGTGTGGGATTATAAAACAAGCTGATGATAAATCAGTCGAGCTGATGAGTTATTCAGGAAAAATGTGCTTGGAGATGGTTCAGGCAAGGTGGTGGTGATGGGGCGCTGACCATCTCTGGGGAGCAGGAGTTTTTGAGCTGCTGTTTTCCAGTGTTTTCCTGCATTCACAGTATTTGTTGTTAAATCTTCTGCAGATGGAAGGGAAATAACAGAGAGACACTTTCATATCCCTGTGCTCAAACTCCTGCCTGGCACATGTGTGTGCATGTCCATCCTCCTCCCTCCCTGGGCCACCAGGAACCTGTCCATATTTCAATATTTCTCAGCGCAGAAAAGTGTGCTGCTGGGCTTGGCCCCACGGGGGCTCCTTTTCTCCCAGGAAAAACAAAAATAGAATGAACAAAATCTTTTTTAACAGAACTTTTGATTGAGAAAGTTCAGTGAGGTTTCTCTGAAACTTTTAATTTCTCAGGGACCTGAGCTGACTGTCAGCTGAAGACAGCAGTCACAGAGATGAGATTTTCCTAGTGGGGGAAAAAAAAAAAAAAAGCCTTTCATATCTGAAAGGAAAAAAACCCTCTCTTTTATGAAAAGTGCTCATGAAAAACCTGGAAGCACCTCTAGAGACGTGCCCCAGGCTCGGTGCTGGGGCTGGTGGCAGCGGTGCTGGCTCCAGCAGAGCCACCCCTCGTCCCCGTGCCCGCCGGCTCCTCGCCCAGAGTTTGCACCCAGCCTGCGGATTTACATCTCCCCAGATGCTGCACCCAGTGCTGTAAATCTCCCTTTATAAAACCTTCCAGTTGTCCCTCTGCCAAGTGCATTTCTAAATATATAGAAGACCAGACAGGGCTGGGAATATCATCTGATTTCAGCACCGTGCTCCCTTCTCTTTGCAAATGCCTGCTGGTGCTTCCTGCCAACTACTACTCCCTCTAGATAATAAAGAATAAATTTAGGGTTGCCGCTGCTAGAGCCAGCGTGCGCTCTCGAAGCAAATGCTTCACCTGGCTTCGGGAGAAGTGTCCCTCCTTCGGGGAGCTCCTCTATCGAAGTCTGCACTGAAAGGAAGGAGATGAGCAAGCAGGAGGATTACCTGTGCAAAAGGGTGAAGCCTGCAATGAATTTGTGGTTGCCTTCCTAGCCCGGGCTGGTGGGTCTTCTGCCCTCGCAGGCTGAGCTGAGTAACTGTGGTCTCAGTACTTGGTGGGACTGCTCCCTCGGAGAACTTGTTTAATGAGTCCATAAGTACCTGAGCGTGTTCAATACCAATTTAATATTCACTTGCGTTTCGCTGCTATTCTGTGAATTTTTCAAAACCACCTTATAAGAATGAAACGCACGCAGCCACTGGGAAAGTTTAGCTCGTTGCTTGCATCATCCTATCGATTGCTCCTTCCATTTTATCCTTAAGGGGACAATTTATACATTTAATTTACTCTTTTCATTCGAAAGAGAAACTCATAGGAATGGCTTTCCCTCCCCAAAGCCCACAGTTAATTTTTTTTACTACTCTCAGTTATGGCCTTATGACTGTCATGCTTCCATGTCCTTTAACTCCAAGTGTGTGATAAAGCACTGGAGTAGGGAAGGGAAATACAGCCCCAGAGCAGCCCAATGGAGCTGGGGATGAAAAAATCCCTTCAAAGGGCAAAAATTTCTGCAGGCATGTGGCTAGAAAGCATGTCAGTGCAGAGAGGAGTGGGACACACAGCCCCATCTGTTCATCCTGGTCCAGCCCGGAGACAAAGCGGTGCCAGGAGACAAATCCTTTAGCAGCAGAGGCTCCAAGAGGCAGAAGAGTCAGGGAGAGATGTTGGGAAAAAGCAGCAACAAAGAAAGTAACTGATAAGTTCACAGGCTCCTTTGAGATATGCCTTTTTTTTTTTTCCCCCCAAAAATCGAACTGAATTTTCTTTGCTCCTGTTCCCAGCAGCACAAGAGGAGGTAGGCTTGTTGCCTCGTGGCTGTGTGGTTTTCCTGAAGAAAATCCCTAACGAGTGCATGGAGAAAGCAGAGGGCCAGGGTTTCGTGTTTTTTGCAGCAGGTTGGTAAAAAAAATAATAAGCTGGCAGGCTCCGAAAGCTGCTGAGGGAATTAGAGAGGGCTTAGCGGGCAAGGCAGCAGCAGCAGCCAGGAGGGCAGAGGGATGTGGTGTGACGGCACAGCCACCGGTTGCCTTCATCCCACGCTGGTGCTCTCCTGCCTTTGTGTTGGTGCCATCCAGCCAGGCTCACCACGGGGCACCAAGGCTGTTCCCAGAGCCTAAAGCAAGCCAGAAGAGCCCCAGCCCCTCCTGTCCTGCTCTGGGCTCCAGATGGTTGATCACAGCCTGTGCTCCTCCAGCCCAGCACCCGAATCCAGCAGCCTCCTTCACCCTGCCCCAGAAAAAAGGGGGACAAACAAATCCCTTTGCTTCATGCCCTGCACACTGCCTGGCCCTGCAAAACCCCTGTGCTGGCAGCTGTGATGGTGCAGCAGGCTTTGTGGGGAGCACCAGCACCTCCCAGGGCTGAACCTCCTGCAGCAGCAGCCAGCCTTGCACCGGGGCTTTGACTGCCATCACCAAGGGCTTCAGCTCTGCTTGGACATTTATGCAGCCGAACCCATCTATTAGTTTCTCCACTCTCAGGCCAAGAGCAGTTTCTGCAGTTCCTTACCTAAAATATCCGATGAATTCATCTCTGCGCCGTTTAGCACCAGCTTTGTTTTCCTTTTCGCCAGCAGAGCAGGACTGGCCGTGTCACTATAAATAAAATAGTCGTATATCAAATGAAAACAACCACGTGCTTGAGGTATTTTGCTGAACGTCAGCTCCAGCAAACCCCTCCTCTTTCCTGCTGCACAGTGCCCACCACCAGAGCCTGGGCTGCCACCGTAAGCCCCGTTAAGGGGTTGCCTGACCCTAAAATGAGTTTTCCAGGGCACCAGACTGCATCTGCCCACTGCGTTGTGAACAGAGCTCACACTGGAGTCTGCAGTCAGCACTGGGACGGTATTTGACTTAACTTGGCCTTTAATTTATTTATAACTGTATATCCAGCAGTTGGTATCATAGTTAATGCAAATAACATTCAAGCGAAATCCCCACTGAGAGGCACATTATGAAGATTAACAGCCTGGCTTTTCTATTACTCCGGTTTATATGGTGCTGATTTGCACTTGGTGCTTTTTAGACGTGCTAGGATAGTTGAATCAAGTAACCTACATCTAAGGCTGCCATTCTGCAAAAAAAATCAGTGCTTGACATCCTGCTCTGGGATCCACAGCCCAAGGAAAGGTATAAAAACCTCTGGGACATGCTGACATCCAGGAAAGCAGGAGAGAAAGAAGAAAGCAGATGGGTATTGCACAAATTAGGGTGAATATTAATTTTACAAAGGGCCCCCTAAGCCAGGGGAAGGGGCCAGGCCCCCCCAGCCCTACACCCTCACCTCCCCCAGCAATGCCAGTGACAGGGACTTGCAAAGGTAAACTCCACCGATCCCACAACATACCATCTGTGGGGGTTTTATTCCTTTTAATTACGTAGCCCATTTCCATTTTAGACGAGCTGTCAGGAAAATTAATCTTGCCAAGTTTAGGATGCCATCAAACACAGTCTCATGCTCTGCAATTATCTGGAGCTGGTTTATTCCCTTATACATTCATGTGATGAATTTGTCAGGTGTAATGCTGTGGGCTCAGCACCTCGTTAGGGACTCTATTAATAGGATTGTGTCTGTCCTTGCACCTGGGTCCTTCTGGGTCCCTCCCACCCTCCTGAGATGTGACCACCCTGCCCAGGTCTCTCCTTGTCCCATCACTCCTGAGCACGTTCATGCGTCACGGAGGAGAAATGTGGCCAAACCTAAGAGCAGCTGCCAGGACAGGAATCAGTTTGGGGTTGCTTTTGGCCGTGGATGAGTTTTGTGTTCCAGTTCTGCAGAGAAGCTGCTTCGGGCTCCGTTGGCTACTGCAAGCACAGCTCTTAGAGAAGAACACGCTGCTGAGCAGCTAAAGAGCCACAGCTTGGTGTATGGAGACCCAGGGAAAATGCTGCCTGGCTTCTTCAGTCCTTTCAAACAAGTCTGGTTGGGAAAGGGAAAATTTCAGAGCATACGCTAGAGGTTTTTATCGTATCATGTATTGCCGTGCCAAATTCCATCCCTTAAATATCGCCCAGGCAAAAATTGCTTTTAAGGGCTCTCTGGGGCTGCCCTTCCTGTTGTGAGGTTATGTCTCCTGCTCATGCACAGAGAAGTCCGAATAACCTCTCTGTTTCCTGATGGGAAGGTTGCTGGTTTCTCCTCCATGCAATAATGGAAACCATTGTTAAACTCACTGACTACTTAAGTGAAAAAAAGTAACTTAGTTTCAATTAAAAAAAAAAAAAAAAGGCAATAAGAAATCCTTTGGCTGCCTGTAAAAAATAGAAGTAAAGAGACAAGGGCAGGAGCAGGGCAAGAAATGACAGTTTTATAGACCTCCTACTGTGCAGAAGAGGCCTTTCTGCCTGTAAAACAAGGCTGCATCTCTCTCAGAGCAGCTCCTGCCCCGTTCTGCACAGCTGTGGCTGGAGCACAGCCCAGCAGCCGCTCGCCTGCTCTGCACCCTGCATAGGATCAGCTGGCCCAAAACAGGCAGGGACCATGCTCACCAGTGACACAAATCACAGCCGTGCCTTCAAATCCAGCCAAAACACACCACAGGGTGGTTTTTCACTAATCCCACGAGTAGGGGCCGGTTGGAGTGATTTATGGGGCTTTTCCCATTTCCCAGTTTTACGGGGCAGGGACTGGTGGCTCTGGGGCCGGCGGCAGTGCCTGGCAGAGGTCAGTCCCTGACTTTCCCTGCAGGATGACACCGCGGGGCTGGCACCATCCTGAGCAGTCCTCATGGCAGCAGACAGCAGCTTGCTTTTAAGGCCACGTCTATCGATCCAGCTGTAGGGATTATTTAGACTCACGCCCTGCGGGTACCGCCGATACAACCCCAAAGCCCAGCTGCAGATTTGCTGGGCACTAATTCCTTTCCAGCAGTGGATTTTCTTTCCCCTCTGGGAGGCTGATCCACAGCCCCACGCCTTGCACCGAAGGAATACCTTGACATTTAGGGCAAGAAGTATTTCTCTCTATTTCCATCCTACAAATTTCCCTCTCTGGTGTCACCTAGGGGCTGTTTAAGCCCTGCTGTGAGCTCCTTGGGGTGCAGAGATGCACAGCCTCTGGCCAGCTATTTCTCCTGCCTTTCCTGGGAGAGAACAGCCTGAAAATTGTTATCAGCAAACACGGAGCTGTGAGTTGTGACTTGCCAGCCTGGGACAGCGGTTGTTTTGATGGAGCTTTCACACCTTCATTTGATATTCCGGTAAAGTTCTGTAGGAGATAAGGGATCCAGCAAACAGGCCTTTTGTGTCCTGTCACAAAGAATGAATTGCAAAGACTGCTGAAGAAAGCAGAGTTATTATCCAGGGAGACAAGAAATTCAGCTGAAAATGAGCGTGGTTTTGTCATTAGCGATTGGGGCTGCCGTTCTAGCTGCAGCTCCTCAGGAACGCAGCTCCTGCAGAGCTGCTCGGGATGGAAAAGGGGGCAACTCGGGGATGAAATGTGCACTGGTCACCCCTAAAAAAAAAGCAGTTTGTTCCAGGACTCACCCACAAAATGCTTCAGCTTTTCCTCCTGCTTACAAGACAGCGTTCAAGAGAAGTGGGCTGGTTTTGGGGCAGCACGGGGCTGCTGCCCAGCCTCTGCCAGCTGCTGGGTGCAGTTCTGGGCTTGAAGGTGAAGGAGCCAAGCTTGCCTGGAGCACCAGTATCAAATGCACTGATAAAATAAATAGAGATTTCCCCGTTATTAATACTGTTTAGATAACTTTGAAAAGCTTATTATTCAAAGCAAATGAATTACACAACCTTTTTCCCTATTTTTGGCTCAAAAAGGAGGCAGCAAATTTCCTTTTTCAGCACAGAACATTTGTGCTTTTCGCCACGATTCAGGGAACGGTTCTGCGCATTGAAACCGGATGATTCACGGTGACACATCCTGTGCTGGCACACGGCCCCATCCCAAAAGCCTCGATGCACTGTGCAGTCCAGGCTGCGCCTCTCCAAAATTTGGGCTTGCAGCTGCAGTGAGCCTTGGGAAACCATCTGCAAGGACCCATTCCCTGCACCACATGGGAGACATCTCACTGCTCACCTTGCAGAGATTTCAGGTACAAGTCAGCATCGGAGCTGAGCAGGGACGTCTTTCATTACCTCTCTTTGATTAAAGCACCTCCTAATTGGAGATGTGGGATTATTTTATTATTATTTTTAATGCAGGACAGGTATGGAGCAGGAAGGGCAGGAGCTTGGGTCCCTGTCCCAAAGGCTGTCCTTGCTGTGCTGTGAGGAAAATCCTTTCCCAAAGGAGTTGTTCGTGGCAGCTCTGCTGTTGGGCTTTTGTGTGTTACCTCCCCAAGCAAGGACACGTGGCTCAGGAACTTCAGGCTGCTGCGACAACACTGTTGTCCTCTAGCTTTTCCATTTCCATCCAATTAAAATGTTATTGTTTCACTTGTTTGCATGCTGAATAAGGAGATAGGGATGGAGAGAACGGCTGTTTGGTAACTCGTTGTCTGCAGAGGTACAGATGAGCATGAATCACGCTGTCACACTCCTGCTTTCTCTTTTCTTATGGCTCTCTGACATCAAATTGCAGATAAAGGGGGAAAAGCCTGGGTGTCAGTGACACTCAATTTGCTTTTTCCCTTGGGTCTCACGGAGGGATGGTGACATGCCCAGGCTGGCTCTGGGGTGGTTGCTGGCTGCAAGTGAGCAGCATTTTGAGGAAGAGGGGAACCTTCATCCCCAGCTCCGTGGAGGCAAAGCCACAGCCGAGAGCTGGGCACATGAAATGGAGGTGGAGGTGCAACAGGCAACGTGGCTGGGTTTCGAGGCTGCGAGCTGGAACCTGCCCATCTAAAGTCTCCCCTGCTCCAGGTGTGTCCGTAGCCCTGAAGCTTCACGTGTGCCTTTGCAGGGTATTTTTAGCAAACGTCAGTTTAGCGAAGGGCGCAGAGAAGTAGAGCATCAGCGTGTGGAGGAGCTGTCATCCCGCTTCCAGTCTAGCAGGAGTAACACATTGACTTATTTATGAGCGCAGCCAGCTCCCTTCTCTCCGCGTCTAACAATCTGCTTTACCACTCCCAGCACAGGCAAATAATTTCACTGTCAACAACTTTGCCTTCTTAATAAAATCTAAAGGCTTATTAAGCAAGATCTGATGGAATTGGAAATGTTTGTGGATTATTACTTTTTGTCATTCTTTCCAAAATATTCCACGCTTTCACTGTCTGAACCAGCGAACAGCAGACACTGCTCTGGCCAAAAAGGAGGGAGAGGAAATTATTTTTCAAAGCATGAAGAGTGCTGGATAAACCATTGGCTGCAGCAATTCCCAGAGGCTGTGCAAGCCTTGGGTTGTTAATGCAGTGCTCACTTTCACCGATTTTCTGCTGCTTTGGCTCTAGCTCCACCTTCCACCCTGGGAGGTGGGCTGGCAGGAGGGCAGCATCTCGCCAACCCCAGCAGTTCCCAGTTTCCTTTCCATCTCTCCTGAGCTGCACCAACAGCCCCTTCTTGAAGGAGTAAAAGAGCCTGAGAGCACAGCAAATGTCAAGCAATGAATTAAATTTGCAAGATGACGTCCCATACTTTGTACCCAGTAGGAGAAACTTAATCTGTTAGCTGGAAATGCCCGTGTCAGGAATGACTAATGTCAGCCCAGGTGATGCCTGGAAAATGAAGATATTTGGTGCTCCCTGCAGAGAAAGAGCAGGAGGATGCCTCTCAGTGTCACACTAGGAAGAAGATATGAAGAGCTGGAGGGAGGTGAAGGCAGGGGGCCATGAAGACCTGCAGCACCCACCAGCAATGCCCAAAGAAGTCCTGAAGCCTGGCGGTGGGTTTTCTGCCTGCACTGGTGCTCAGGAGGATGCCAGCTTGATTTCAGTGCTTAGATTTTGGTGTTCCATCAAACAGTGCTTGCTGTGTGAGCGGTCCAGAGCCAGGTGGCCAGGGCAACGCAGTTAAGGCTGTCAACCACCAAGATGGGCTTGGCTGAAACAACAGAGATTCGAAGCCAAAATGCCTTCATGCTTCATCGATAGAATTATTTTTTATGAAAAAGGCCACTTCTCATTAAACAATTGTCTGTCATAATTGTCTCTAAAGGTGTCATTACTGAGGAGTCAGCTGTCACTGGCACAGATGTACTCATGGCGATGTCTCTGCCTAATTCTAATGAACCAGCCCCGTGCAGCATTGCTGCAGGACACAGAAACAGCCCTGGGGTGCACTGAGGGGTGTCACAGCTCGGCCCTGGCTTTCCCCAGATGCTGGTGTGGTGTCTCCGGGCTGCTGTGGCAGGAGAAGTTGATCCTCCCTTGCCCTTAGCCATTTTCAGTGCTTGTCACAGGAAAACCAGGCTCAAAGACTGCGGAGATGCAGCAGCCCATGGCAAGAGCAGCACTCCTGCCACTCATTCTCCTTCATCTCCTCTCTCCACTGGAGATGTTCCTCCTTCACTTGGGTTTTGTGGCTTTGGAGTGAAATAATTCATGATAAAAGGAAAAAAATAATGTGTTTGGATCAAACCAAGAAGAAAGACTTCAGAAATTTAGCAGAGATGAGAGAAACAAAGCAATTAGTTTGGGGCTGACCTACAGCACTTTGTTTGTGAATAAAGCATTTAATTTGAGCTGAGGTGAAATACTTTTCTTCCTATTTGGCTTCTAACCCTTCCTTCTTTTTTATTTAGCTTAGGACAGTTCTGAAATAAAGCAGAAGTTCAGCGTGTTTTTTCACTTAATACGCTGAAATGAGATGTGTTAACATTTGTCTCAAAACACTGCAAGAGTTCAACATTTCCCCCCTTTTTTTCTTGTCAATTCTGTTCATTGAATTTAACCTGAATCCTCAAGCAGCTTTTGGTCTCCTTCCAAAAATTCGCTGTTCATCAAATTCACCAGTCTCCGGAGAAGATGAGCTGCCTGTAACTCCTGATCCTCGAGCAAGGGCAGAGCTGTGCCCCTTTGGCTTGGGACTCCCAGTCCCTTGGCATCAGCCTTCGCCCTGCGTGTCCTGCTGAGGCTCCCCATGTGCTGCATCCCATTTCAGCAAATGCTTTCAATGGAAGGGGGCAAAAAGACACAGCTTTTGCAGCAAGGGTGCACAGAGCAGCTACCCACAGCCGCCAACACGGGTACAGCAGGCGTCAAGGGGCACAAGGTTTGCCCTTTCACTTAATCCTGGCAATTAAGGGCAGTCCATTATTTGCATCTCCTCATAGGAGTATGACATTTTTTAGGTGTTTTTGTAATGAGTATACCTGCAATTTGCTCAGTCCTTTTTTCAGCTTCTCTTTGCCTTGTGACAGCACACGATATAGCCTTAAACGCACGAAGCTTTTAAATTATACAAGCAGATCATCCTGGTTATATTTTTCATATGGCTTTCAGTGTCTCACTGCAGAGTCAAAGCATGTCTGCCTCAGATTCATCAAACACTGAGCCAGGTTCCACTTCTTTTAAGCATTTCAATTAATGCATAATAAATAAGTAAACAAAAACATAAATTTTCCCCTAAAAGTTAGGCGCAGCCTTCTTGGCATTGTCTCTTGATTCATGTTGTTTAAAGTATTTGTTTTCTAGCGTAGCCTTTTTTTAGCCTGCTCATGTTCCTCCCCTGCTGAAGATCAAATGTTTTCCCTCGTCTGTGCCAGGTTTATACCAGAGAGATCCTGCATGAAGAGTCTTTAATAAGCTCCCTAATAGGCTCTAAATATAATAATCCAAATAGCACTCAACTGGCTGGTGCCTCTCTCTCTTTACGTTTGGTTCAGGCTCTTTATTTTTGCTCAGAGGTTGTGCAAGAACTCTGACCGTATCGTGAACCATCAGACAAATCCCCTTTTTCATCTTCACGATCCCTGCTTTGCCAAGGGCTGAGCAGCAGAGCAGAACCTCTGCGTGCCTTCTGGATGAGCCCCAGACAGGTCCCCACCTGTGCGACGTTTCGGTGCGCTCCATCGGGTTTGAGCCCTGCCTTCAGAATTAAAGCCATCCCTGGTATTAGATGCACGCGTTTTGAGCAAAAAGCCATTTCTTCATGCAAAAGGAGGAAAGATCAGAGAAGGTGGTTTTGAAATTAAACTGAAAGAGCCATTGCAGGGCTAGCTGCTTGTGGCAACTAAACCTGCAAAGAGACCCAGGTCGAGGTTGAGTGAGGAGCAACCTACCCTTCTCAGCTCACTTGTAGATGCTGTGACCCTGGTAAAGTGGTCAGAGCTGCATAACGCTGTCCTTGGGGCTGTGCTTATCCAAATTAAGCCATGTAGGAAGGTAAAAGGAGTAAGATGTGTAAGTAAAGAGCTATTTTCAGTAATAAGCTGGGTGTGATCAAAGGAAGATGACAGCATGGTTGGGTTTGGGGATAGAAAGTTCCTATACCAACAAATAAAAAGGAGAATATCAAGTAGGAGTAATATCAAGATTAGAGAGAAATGAAGGTAACCAGCAGCAAACCCTGTCAGATTTGGGTGATTAAGAAAGACAATAAGAGAAGGCAGGAGAAGCACGCCCTGGTGTGGGGATGTCTGGATGCAGGTGACCCAGCTTCGATGCCTTGTCTGGGTGAGCACGGAGGCAGCAGCGTGTCTAAAAAATACCCAAAGGAAAACATTTGCAGCAGTGGTAAAGGGATGCAGAGCAAATCCTCCAGGCTGGCTGAGGTCTGGCGTTGCTCTAGCGCTTGTCCTCTTTGCTGACGATCACTCACATGTTGATAGTAAACAGCAGCCCAGCAGGGAGTCGGGTCTTGCAAACGTTTAATTTCTACCTTAAAATCAAGCGATGCCTCTCGGAGCTGGTAATTCAATACAATGACTCACATCAGTGGCTCCCATTGCCACCGGCTTTACCTGCAGAGCTTTTCCCTTGCCTGCTCCATGGAGTGCATCAGACATGAAGGAAGCAGTGTTTACGTCCTTGCTTACACCTGGTTTTGAAGACACATAGAAGGCAAGAATCAGAAGGGAAATGTGCTGCCACTCGTGTTGCTTTGCCCACAGTGCCCCTTCCTGAGCCCTGCTTGGCTGAGATGCTGTGATCCACAGCTTCACAGGATCCAGGGTCAGTATGTAGCAAGCATTTGCCTTCATCCTTGCTCCCCCTACTCCAGCACCCCTGCTTCTCCTTTTCTTTCTCTCTCTCTCTCTTTTTTTTTTTTTCTTTAAAGATACCATTGTTTTAATTTCCATGGCTTGGTTTCAGAGTGAGCACCATATAGGAATTAGAAGAGTTGCTTTTCCAAGGTACTGCAAATTCATTTCAACAACTACAGGCTTGGCTAGCAGGCCAAATTCCCTCTGTATTGGTGCAATGGCACGCCTTTTTTCCTGAAGTCTACATATTGCTTTATTCATTTATAATATCCATGTATTCAGCCTGCCAGCCTGGCATTTCATCTCCCTCGTGGATTTTTTTATTGCCTTTAGTCAAAGCAATATTACGCAGGAGTTAGATTGAGGTATGGAAAGTCAGACTTTCCGGGTCACTTTCAGGCTTTATTTAATAATAAACCTTGCTAGAAAACAGAGGAAGGCATTGTGAAAATGCTTGCGAAGAAGAGCTTTAGATCAGATCTGGTTATTTTCTGCCTCAGTTTATTAACCTGAAAAAAAGGAATAATAAAAACTTTCTCGTACCCAGAAGGGAACGGATGGTTTTGCTTAATGAACCACATAATGTCTTTGTCCATAAAACGCTGAATAAATTTGACTTCCTTCCGCCATTTCAGTGCTATGTACGCTGCTCTCTCTCCATGAAAATTCATCGCCGTACCTGAACGCTGAGAGCTAATGAGAATTCTCTGCACTTAAAGGGCTGAAATTAAAATATCGCAATTACCGAAGTATCTTCCATTAGATGGAATTATTTATGAGAACTTGTCACTTAAAAGACGCTCATTTTTTACTGATTCAGAAATCAAGAAGTTTAAGGCTGTTGTCATATTTTTTTTCTACCAGCCTGACATGGGAGCTTCTCTTCCTACGTTGCAGGGAGTTGTTTGGGAGAGCAAAGCCCAAGATTTCTGGCATCTTCTTTATCCACTCTAGCTCAAGTAGAGTCTCTTGAAACACTTCAGAGCTGCAGAGCTTCATCCTCACCAGATTTGATGCTCATCCTTCTCATGACCAGTCCTCCATGGGGGGTGAGCCTAGAAAGATTGAAATGTATTGTCTTGACACTGAATTTAGGGGAACACCACCCCACCAAATAATTAAATAATTACATTTTTCAGTATTTCTGGCAGAGACAAGCCTGAACTTAACATCCCAGATCTTTTATGTCCCTGCTCATATCCTCAAATCTTGGGGGTTCATTTTATAAGGGCAGTCTTATGCCAGCTGAATAATTCACCCTTGTTGTAACTTTGGGCTGCATCAGAATTTCTTTTCGACCGGAAGAGGAAAATATTCGAAATGCTTCTGTAATCCATTGTGAGGCAGGATTTCGCCTGCAGAGAAAACACCCGTTGTTAGAATAATGAACTGAGAAGCACGCAAGCAAACAAAAAATATTGGCTAGCAGGTCCTTCTTTTATTGCACGTAGGAGCAGACACCTCAGTTATACATCAGAAAATCAATGTGAGTGTGACTCGCCTGCTAACTGGTCAGCAAGAGTGAGTCAGCTTGGTCCTTGTGGTGCAAAGTCACTAAGGAAGGTAAGGATGCCATCACCCATGGGTCCCTGGCAGCGGGAGAGGCACCCAAAGGCCTCGGGGTGTGGGGGAGCTGAAGAACATCCTCACATGCCATAAGAACAGTATTTGCCGTGGTCAGTCTTGAGTTAGTTAAAGCATTGGCAGCAGCTCTTCTCAGATGTAGCTGCTTAAATACATTTCTTGGTGTAAGGGTAGGAGAGGTCAATGTAAAGCTTGGCAGATTTTTTTTTTCCTTTTTCATTAGCCTTTTGCAAATAGAGACATTTTTGCAAAGTGAATAGTGATACCACTGTTTCTCCAGCCCTGCCTTGCTGTTGAAGGGAGAAAAAAAAAAAAAAAGCCTGGACAAACTAATTGCATTTCAAGGTAGCAGATACAAAAAGTCATCGGTCACGGAAAGGAGGAGAATGTTTCCTGAGCAAGCCAATTTGCCCGTTCTTGAGGCAGACGTGTGCAGATATGTGCCTTCAGCTGGGGGCTGCAAGCACAGCCAGGCATAGGTAAATACACATATGTATATATGTGGATATACATGAATACATGTAATATAAATATATATATATAATATACACGTATATCATGGCCAGCCTTCAGCTAGGGGGCTCCTTCCTTACTGTTAGATGGCATCGAACAGGAACGTGGGCTGTCAGCCCGCTGCTTGGTAGCAAAGCCAGGTGCTGCAAATGAAACGGCCTCCATCTCCCTGGGCTTCTTCTGAAACCGGTTTTGAGAAGTGAATTAAAAAAAAAATAAGGACTAGATACTCAATTCTTGGCTATGAATATTTATGGCAATATTGGACTTGCAAATGTAAGATAATTTAAATGTCAAAACCGGTGTAAAGTCTTTCCTTCGGAGGATAAGTCAGAGAAAATTAATCTTGATTACAAGTCATAACATAGGGAAATTAGCATCTTAGGGCATCAGTGATAAACACTTCTGTACTATCCTCTTTATAAGCCATGTACTTTACAAAGATAAGAATTAATTTTAATAAAAAAATCACCCCTTAATTAACCAGTTAGGTAATTAACAGGGAAATCCTGGTTGCATGCATGACACTGTGATTATTTCATCGTGCTAAACCGCCTCCTCTTCTGCAAGGACTCTGCCTCCACAGCTGTTTGGAGAGGAGAAGTTTCTACCTGAGACTGACTCTTCTTGTATCTGGGAGACCTGCCTTAGGGATAAACGTAGTGATTTTTGCAATTACTTTCTTGTGCTTAAAAAAGGAAATGATTTTAGTTAATACATAGCAAAGGTCAGTGTAAGCAGCATCTCTGCAAGCGGAGGATGCTGCTACTGTCAACCTTTGCAGCCAAGCTCAGACCCTTGAACAGGACCAAGGGCTTGCAGGGATTTTCCCTGTCTGCAGGGATTTTGCTCCTGCTTCTTGCACTGCTAAAGTCAGGGTGTCAGAACTAGTTTCTGCTGCAGCTCCTATGTCAGCATTTTCATCCATTCCTCTGCAGACCTTTGGGGTTTTGAGAGAAGCAATTCTGAAAAACAACCCTACTGTGAACAGGCTGCAAATTGCATGCAGGAGGCTGAACTGCCATGGGGAAATAGAGATTTTTCTAACCTGTAATCAGAATCTGAATGCAAGGAATAGCAACATATGTCTTTGCAGGCAGCCATGCCCTGTACAGGATCCAAGGCGTCCATTCACCTGGCACCTAACACTTGCCTCACCCATCGGACTTTTAGCCCATCTCCAATGCTGGCCACAGCCAGCTGATTTGGGGTAAGGTCTGAAGAAATTTAGAACAGAAAAGAAAGCAGCTCACAGGCAAAACATCTGCCTCGTGCCAGTCACCTGCGGGCCGAATTAAGCCTCAAAGCAGAGGTTGCATGAACTGTTCAGGACTGACTCCTCAGCAGCCACACCAGAAACACATCTGACATTTGGCCTGTTGGTCTCATCTGCAGTCTTATCCTCTGGCATTTTAGTTCCATGTGTTCATTTTGCACTTTACTTTAAAAAAAAAATAATAAAATAAATTAGAAAAACAATCAATTCTGAGAAATGGACATACAACAGGACTTGTCTTTGTTGTGGTTTACATAGAGCGCCATGACCTGGGCATGTTCTGCCTCGGGATCATTTCCCAAAGCACTGTGTGGATTTGGGGTTATTGTGGCCTTGTGGCTGTCCAGTTAGGTTTGGCACCTGCAGCTCTAAAATCCTGTTGGGTTACACTGGGACCTCATCTGTTCACCATGGTGGCTTTAATTAGCCAACAGAGGTGCTGGCACCAGCCAAGGATGGCTCGTATCTGCTCTCCTCTCCAGCCACATTAGGTTTGCAATTGCTCTCTCTGCTACCACCTTCCTTACTCCCCATTGAGCCATGGGGTACTTCCATTCTCCCTCTGCTATTCCCATTTTTACCCGCTGGTTTATTTACCCCCGGGGTTTGCTGAGGTGGGAGGGCAGCACTCTGAAACCAGCAGATCCTCTGAGATCCTGGGAGACGTCAGGTCCCCCTGCAGCTCCTCGCCTTGTCTCATCGCCCTGGCAAAATGGCTTTTCTCCAAAGACGGGGCCCCTCCTCAGGGTGACACCTGTAATTCTACAGTAAGGGCAGCAGAGTGCATAGTGTTACTGTAAAAATATCAAGTGGGGCCTTTTAAGTAGTCTGGAAGGCTGTACGTGAGTAAACACCCCAGTTTCCCTCTGGGAGCTCACATTTTTCCATGCAATGCTGCTTCAAGACCCCAGGTACCATTGCCACAGCCCTGAGCACCCCCTGCAGCACAGGTAGACCCATCTCAGCCAGATTTAATGCACCTACTTGTGGAAGGAGGGATCGTGTGTGTGGAGACGCCCAAGATGACCATGTCCAGTTGGGGACCTCTTGCAAGTGCTCTTTTCCTTGAAAGCCTGGCTCTGGCAGTGCGGAGCTAGCTAAGCCATCGCTCCCCATGGTCTCTTGTGCCCAGCACAGGAGTTGGGCCAAGCCTTGTGTCCACCCTGCATGGAGAGCGACCTGTCCAAAACTTCAGGCATGGAAACTGCTGGCTGATATGCCAATGCAGGGCGGTGCTCAGTTCTCCAGCCTCCTTTGAAAAAATGTAGCTCTGAGCATCTCCAGTTTCTGCTTTAGTTTTTGTCCCTTCCTGACTCTATCTGAGCCGTTTGTGTTTCATCCTTTCAACACAGAAAAGAAAAAAGGAGAAAAAAAAAAAAAAGAAAAAGAAAAAAAAAGTGACATACACATTGAATGAGAGTGAATAGGGTTTTTCGCACCCAATGGACAGATTTCTTCCCCTTCCTCCTCCAGCACTTCACATCTTCTTCCCTCTCTCTCTTGCTGTAAATATCCTCAGCAATGGACAGACCCTACAAGTGCCCTGAGGAGCACGCAGAGCTGTGCAGAAACCACCAGCCACGTTCAGACTGCACAAGCTGGGCTAAGAAAGCACCAACAGATTATTAAAGGGCCTTTCCAGAGCAAGAAGCTGTCCAGGACAGAGGCTGGAGGTCCCCATGAAGCTACAATCTCCTATTCTGGGCCAAGAGGAGGACAGAGAGCTGCCAGGCCACCAGCGAAGGGGATGAGGCTTCCTCCTGGTCCTGATTCCCCCCAGAACAGCGCCTGGATTCCTAGATTTGAGCACGGTGACTGCAATGCGCACAGACAAACCCCGTGCTGGTCTGCTTGTTCAGCAAGCCCTGCACATAGCCCAGAGGAAAGGCACCTTATTTCAGCTGCTCCCAAAGTCAGCAGGAAGAGACCTGAAAAAATGGACTGTAACATAACAACATAACGAGACGTCTGGTGATGAAGGCTGCCTGACAAAGGCAGACGTGCCAGCGTCCCCCCCTGCACGCCAGGAACCAGGAACCGAGTCGCTCCCAGCTCACACTGCACTCCTATTTCTGCCCTGCTGGCATTCAGCTTCTGATCTGGGGGAGGAAATGTAATTAATGGAGGACACACAGCTAGAGTGTGACAAAGGAAGACAAATCTGGCGGTGTGTTATATTTATGCCTTGCCCACAGCCAGAGTGGAAAAAAAAAAAAAAAAGTATTTGGCCAGCATAAAAGGTGCTCTGTGAAATACAAATGCTCTTCCCTCCTTCAAAAATAGAAACTGCTGAGAAATGACTGAAATCTTCTCAGGTTCAGTAAGATCCTAAAAGCCCTGAGACCTTCTTGAACAGTCCCATGATCATAAATCAGTGAAATAAGCCTGCAAACAGCAATGTGCTTCTTGATTTGCCTTGGTCGTGCTGTTCGAGTGCAGCAGAGGGAGATAATTTCGGTCTCCCTCAAGACACTACCTGGTCGATGTCTCTTTTTGGTAGCTCATCCAATCCCCCTGATTAAGAGATGCACAGCTGGCTCCCTGGGAGCAGCAGGGAGAGATTCAGGAGAGCTGTGCCCTCACTCGGTGCCACTCGACCGTGCTTGGTTTGGAGAGGTCAGCTACAGCCCCGCGGCAGCAGCGCACCGTGGAGGGGAGATGGAGATCTCTCCAGCCCTCTTCAACTCCTGATGAGAAGAGGGACAGGTACTGCCTCCTGGGAAGGACTGCCATGGAAATAGGGACTTGAAGAGGGTCTTATGGCATTAGTGTAGTTGAGAGACAGCCCGGTGCTGTGCTGGGTGTAATGATTTGAGGCACAGCCTGAGTAATTGGTTTCTCTGCAGGTGCTTGCTGGTGGGCAGTGGGATCTGTGGTAGTTTCATGTGTTTTCTGGGCTTCTGTCTGGAAACCATCTCTGATGAGGCAGAACCATGAAGCTGCTGGCAGAAGCGCTGTGCAAAATCACAGCCATTCTTCAAGCACCATCTCAAAGTCCCCTGGCCTTGCATCTCTTCACAGCCAAAGCCCCCGTGGTGCTTAGCCCGGTACCCACCTCGTCCTCCTGCACCTTCCTCAACCTCAGTGCCTCGAGGCCTGGCCAGCTTCCTTCCCCAACCACCCTCTCCCAAAACCTTCAGAAATTAAGTAATTCCTGCGGTGCAACCCCCCCGTCTGCTGGAAAGGCTTCACAGGAAAGAATTAACCATTTCAGCAACGCTAAAACTCACACGGCTCAATGCCATCATGGTACAAAAATCTGCTTTTTATGTAGATCGGGTGTTGGTTTCTGCCGCCGTCTGGGGGCACACCTTCTGACCACAATTAATTTGTGGAAAATGGAAAAAATAAAGACAGAAGATCTGGGCTGCCATGGCTTAATAACACAACTTGGGCAGAACTGCGGCATTTTCTCAGTATACTGAGGAATGTTCCAAACTTCAGCTTTAAAGTTCAGACCCCTAGAGAGGTTGTTAGATTTTAATTGCTACCTTAATCAACATTTATTAGTGCTAACCAAAGCTCCTTGTGGATTTAAAATTCAACCCATTTGTCAACTATTAATTATTTTAAGCAGACAAGCTGTTATTTCACCGGCTATATTAAATGTGACTTCTCAGCATATGTGAAATATTACAAATAGCTGCAGAAATTTTGATCCCGAATCATAATTCAACAGATAAACTATTCTCTGCCATGATCTCACTTGTCTCTCAGGCACCTATAATATCTCTTGCCCTTCTCTACCTCCTTCTCACCTGGCAGAAAGTACGAAACCCGAAGCAGGTCCCATGTGTTTCAGGAGGAGAATGATTTGTTCTTTCCATTTCATTTCAAATTCGCTCTCCTTTGAATCCTCCCGCAGCCCGTGTGCCTCATGTGTGCTGAAGGTTTTATAGTGCGGGCTCTGCCTCAAATCTTCAGCATCGTCCTGGGGGTCGGAGCTAATTTATTAATTGCCTTTCGCTCTCACTGTCCCTGAGGATGCCTGTTTGCCTGCAGCCTGGCTCATTTCACCCAGCCAGCACCCCCAGGTCTCTGCTTCACCCCCAGCAGCAGAGGGGACCCCAGCACCCCTTTGGCACAGCTCTGACAGCCACAAGGGGAGCAGAGCAGACCCATGAGCCATCTCCCATGCATTGCCAAGAGAGTGTGGGAAGAAAGAAAGAAGTCACCACTCGATTTAACTCTTTACCGATCTTCACAGCTAGAAATCTTTGCCTCCTACATGCACTCCCATGCTTGTGCCTTTTGCTTACTCCTGAAACCCCAAACTCTTTGCTAGAAATTCCTAAGCTGGCCTGGTCCCTTTAAGTGATTTAATACACACGTAGGCAAAAGCCTACAAAATCAATCCATTTTGATTATCACGGCCGAAATGACTCAATATTACCAAATGACAGAAGAAGAAAAGTTGGGGGATAATCGACTGTCACCACGGTTTGCTTCTTTCTGACATGCTCTGCGAGAGAATATCCAAGTATAATAGTCTCATTCATTACAACAACATCCCAAGCGTGAACCGAAGAAGTGCAGAATAACAAGCAGATATCAGAGCAGCACGGCTCGCAAGAACAGCTGCCGTGCTTTATTTACGTGGTGATAAACCACCGAGGCACAGGAGTAGTCTGAAGCGGTTTCTTCTGCACCCACCCCAGGCAGCACACCCCACGCAGCAGAAGCAGGAGCATCGGATGCATTGAGAGCTTGCAGTTGTGTCTAAAAGCATAGGAAAGAGGATGATTTTTTTTGGTTTTGACAAGGATATCATCAACTACCCTCAACGGGGAGCAGCAGCCCGTACCAGGGAAGCACCAATCCATGGAGACACTTCCCATGGATGAATGTCCCCAAAAGGAGCCCCCGCTGGGTATGCACTGCAGACAGGCAGGAGGATGGAGCAAAATAACTGCAAAACCTGGGTTAGGATTACACAGATGTCAGGAGCATGAACATTAAAATATTTAGAGGGCTGACAAGCAGCAGAGCTGGAGGAAAGGAAATATTTTGTGATAGGTGTTGGGCAATATCCCTTTGGCGGAAGCAAGGAGGAACCCAAATACTGACAGACACTGAGAACTGAAACCCAACTGCACGAGTAAATTATTTAAAGCATATTTCCAACCTGTCATTTGAAGCTAAACTATTACTTCCCCTTCAGTAGAATATAGCTGGTGAGGAGGGTGAGGGGGAAGGAGTAACAGAGCCCTGCACATTCAAAGGGAAAATCGAAAACATTATTCACTGAGCTTTTGTTCAACCAAAAATATTGCCCTAAATAGTGTTATGGATAACTAGATCTCAGAAGCAAAGCCGAGGCCAGTAAACATTCTGACAGCAGACAAATTGACTTCATTCTTGTTTGCAAGCAAAATGGAGTAAATTAATTAATTTACCTTGTAGCACAATGTACCCAATTGCTGGAAACTAAGAAGGCAGATTTCCTGAAGGAGGAATAATAGAATCAGAGCATCACTCAGGTTGGAAAAGACCTCTAAGATCATTGAGTCCAACACGAAGGAGACAGGATTTGAATCTTTCAGGCTAAGGATGATGTGATGGAAGATCAGGATGATGTGATGGAGGATCAGTAGTGCTGCTCTGGCACTTCCTCCCTGCATCACCAGGAACAGGGAGGCAGGAGTCATCCTGGACCAAAACCCCAACATTTTAGCTTCCACACATCCCCCAGGTCAGTGACAGGAGACTCCAGATTAAATGAGGTGAGATGTACAAGTGCCCCAAACCTATTTTCGTCATCCTCATCAGGTGTAATCCCAGTGAGGTGGGCTTTTTAGTTGCTTGCCTTTTTTTTTTTTTTAATAATTGTTTTACTCTCTCATTTTTCTAAAGAAACATTCTTCAGTTTTATGGAGACATGAAGCTGAGTATCCATGAGGCACCACAAGGCATTCTGCATCACGCCATGACAAACCTTAAAGCTTTCCCATTTGCCCAGTTCTCTAGCACACTATTTCCAGGATTTCCTGAATTTCACAGCTTTTCTCTACCTTCGGGAGCTAGAATCAGAAGAGCCATTCAAGTCTGAGACCGGTGGCCTTAAGATCAGGAGAGGAGGAAGTTTTCTTATATGAATATTTATAATGAAGAAACTATTCTGACATTTAGCAAAGTAATGAGGAGCTCCGAGGTCCCCAGGGAGTTTGATGCTTAGGTATTACCCTTGTGTACAATTAGGAATAATACGCCTTATATCAAACATGAATCATACCTTTTTGTTATTACCTATGATAACTCTGGAAATAACTTGGGCCACAAGTTTCTAAGTATGCATAGAAATGAGGTTAAATGATCTCATCTGGTACCCAGTCGAGCTCAGGAATGCCACCATTATTCAGTGCTCTGACATCTTTGCTATCCCATCATAAGCGGGAGACACATTTAAGTTGTTCTGCATCAGATGCTGTTTTTTATGAACAACTGATTTCTCCATGGAGAGAGATTTATGAATGGGAAAGCTGGGGGAATGTTTTTGCCATAGAGATACGATGGATTTTTTGCCAGTATGCAATTTATTTCCATCTGTTCTGTCTCTGATTAACTCCTGCGGAGTGCGTGATTAACTTAACTCCTCAAGATCATTAGCTGCTCTGCATTCCCGTTATAGTTCATCAGCACAGGACCACACACAGGCTTAAAAATGTTACACTGATTATTCTTAATGTCCAAATCCACGCTGGCTGGTCATTCTTTCGTGATGTCCCTGGGTCTAAAGAGAGGAGGCATGTTACCAGGAAAACATCACTACTCAGAGCAAGCCCAAAATGCTAATGACAATGAAGTTCAGGTGGATCAAGGTTCAGTACAGCCCGAAAAACGTGCATGCTGCCACAGTTGGCCTTGCAGTAACAGGCATTTTCTTCTGATCTTAAATATCTACCAATATAAAACCTACATCTTAATAGAAGCAAGCAGCCTCAGCTCATCCGCAAGGCTTTTGTCTGAGCTGTCTTTCGAGTGGTTTCCTCTTGTGAACAGAATAAGGCCAGTAATGGATGTGTCCATAACAGAGACTCACGTGTGCTTGCCATGCAATTAATTAACCATCGGTCTCATTGATATTAGCGGGTGCAGAGCAATCGCAACATAGGGACAGGACCTGGTCCCTTGCTTGGCAGCATCAATCAGATCCAACTCAGCACGCCATCACGGCTACTTTATTGCTGCACCAGAAACAAAATGCACCTCTGTGAGTTAAGAGATTAATGTACATCATCAAACTCCTGCTCAAGCTCCTTCTTAGAACCCCAAACCTACAAACACATGCTTTGGCACCTGGCCTTGCTCCTATCTACCCATTATTTGTGTTTCCATGCCAGGATGAGCTCATCTGAGATAAGGATGAGGGGCCCCACACCACTGTACAGGTCCCCATGGATGTTAGGTACCCACTCAAGCTCTTCCGATTCCTTATTCTCTCACTTCTGTACTCTTTTCGGCTTCCTCTTTAGTCCGTAGATTTAACTTAGATATGTATCGAATGAATGATCCAAAAGAGGGAAGATCGGAAAGACTTTGTACTGGATAATATGCTCTGAACCAAGCCGAACTGAAATTACTAAAATGCCTCAACGTTTTCCAGAAGAGCAGAAATCCTTCCTAGCAGCCTTCCTTCCTAGGAAATCCTTCCTAGGCTGCTTTTCAGTTTCCCCATTCCTCCCTGTGCCAGGCACTGGCTACGAAAGCAGTTGTTGCTCTCTTTCCTCACCTACAAATATGATCTCTCCTGCCCCGTTGCATCTAAGGAATGGCATTTAGCTGATAACTGCTAAGTGCTTGGCATGGACGTTTGGAAAGCTATGCAAAGATGGGGTTTAATTAGATGGTAATTTATTTCTGAGGAAAAAGAATAAAAAGGAAAAAAAACAACTTTGGGTATTTCATCAGATACATCCTGTGAACATCAAACACGAGTGCCAATGCCAAGCGTTCCTTGTGGCGTGCCAGCAGCGTGTGCGCCTCCCTGCCCTGCTTTGTCTGCCACCGGTTGCATGCCCAGGAATGTGGCAGTGTGCTTATTAACAGCAGGAATTATCCACTGGGTCGTTAAGAAAAATGCTAATTCCAGGCACCGAGTGCGAAAACTGGTAATTTTGTCAAGTACGTGTAGTCAAATAGGACTTTTTGGCAGCCAAATGTTGATGTAGCAGGATGTGCTTTTCTGATTGGCATATGCTAACAGTACTACCTCCCCAGCCAGGGGGAGGATAATTTACTTTTCATTTCCATTGGAAATGAGGTGAACCAGAATGTGGTAGATTGTTAAAACCCAGTTATGCGGTTTAATTGATTTGCTCAAAAGCACGACACCCTGCGTCCTCAGCCCTCTCCGTCATCACTTCCAGGAAACCAGCAAGGACAAATCTCCTGAGATGCTTTCCAGCTCCTTTGGGGTCTTGTGGCCATTTCCCAGGCATGTTCTAAGGGTTCAAGGGGCCTTGGGGCTGGTTGAAAGTCTCCGCACTGAGAAATCCAGGCAGGGATTTCTCTGCTCTCTGCCACAAAGCAGCTGTCATGACCAGGGGATAAAGTTCCCCTAAAACTTGGCTGTCCCCCTCATCTGCTCCTGGCTCTGCTCCCTGCTGGTGGGGTCCCTGGCTGCTCTTCCATGGGGCATCCTGGTGTGGGGCACCCCGCTGCTGCCAGCTTTCCCTGCTTTGTTTGCTTAGTGTGACCGTGCACTTAGAAAAAAGGCCCACTTTGGGAAAAGACAAGCAATTTCAAAAAATATTTACCTTTTATAGCTTCAGTATAAGGAACTTTTTCAGTTGTTTTTTTTTTTAATGGAAATATGAACTATCCTAATTCTTGTCTTTTATTTTTTTTAATTTCCTGTAATACTTGCAGTATTCCAGTAAGAGGTGTTTCAATTGCTACCATATCTCCATAATTTTTAATTTCCATCCACTTAAGTGGTCCAAGACCCAGCAAAACAGCTACAAATACCTGTTAGCAGCTCCAAAGCCATGCATTGACAGGCCATGGAAGCAGCCAGTATTCGGCCTGCCGGTAACTCAGCCAGCTGGATTTGCTGGCAGCAGAGGTGACCTGGAGCTGGAGCAGAGCCTTCCTTTTGGGTTTCCTCGGATGGGATGAGTACATCCTGCTCGGGGAACTCGCCATTGATTTTATGCACCTTGAAAGTAAATGTCAGTAATATCACAGAAATAAAGGAAATAGAAAGCGACTCTGCAAAGCCTTCTCCTCACTGGCAATAGCAGCTTTGAGCTCCCTCGTGATGCTTCTGGGGAAAGGATGCTTCAAGTATGGGGCTGCCAGTAAGGAGATTCTGTTGCTGTGCTTATTAGAGGGAAAAAAAATCATAGGAGTTTAATTGAAATCCCCAAATTGCTCAGTGTGTTTATTGGAAGACGTGATCCCTTAGGGAAAGATTCTGTCCTAGGTGCAAGAAACCTTAATATTAAATTAATTAAGATTGCTTTGGCACAATAATAGAGGAAAGGACACACTGAGGGGTGGAACTGGTCCCCGCGTTGCACCCTCAGGGATGCTGCTTGGGGCAGCTTCCAGCGAGGCACACTTGGGGTTCCTTTTGCTTTGGGTGAGGCACAGCACCAGCTGCACCTTCAGTCTGCATCTGCATTAAATGTGTGTAATAGATGTGATGTTTCCCCTTCAGATATATGAAGGGTAAAGTCAGGAGACTGGGATAAAACTTCCTTCCGAAGGGGCCTGGGGAACCGTGCTCCTCCAGGAGCCACCCTGCAGCACAAGCGAACGATCCTTCCCAGAATTTCTGGTTTACAGGGCTCGTTTCAGCCCTCTGGGGAGCCACCAGGCCAAGTTACGTGTCCATCTTCCCCATCAGCGTGGCGAACGCTGCTGGCTGCTTCCAGCAGTAACCCAGGGAAACGGCGGGGCCGAGTAACACAAGGGACGGCTTGGCAGGAGCAGAGCACGTCAGCACGAAGCTCCGCAGGGCCGAGGGAGCTGTTTTCTGGACAAAAGGTTTAGAAAGAGGCACGAACGCCAGCGGTTCTTCTTTTGTTTCACTCGATTTCACTGGTCCCTTCCCCTGTGCCTCTCCCACGCACTCATCTGGGAGGCCCCAAGCTCGCATCCTGCCGAGTTCTGTGCTCTCCTGCTCAGCTATCAGCGCAAATCAGGTTGTGTTGAGCTGACCAGGAGAGGCTGCTAACTGCATTTTTCCCCTCCGGAGGTGTGATTTCATTTCCCTAAATTTCCATTTGTCTTCTCACGAGCTGATGGAGCCCCAAACCCAGACCTGCTCTCTCTGCGGTGTCTGCACCTAACTGCAGTGCTTCGTGCTTTGGCTGGGATTAAAATCTATGAAAACAGAGGGCTAAGAGAAAGCCAGGATGGAAAGTGTGTTGCTGCTGGAGCCCCCAGGAGGCCAGAGGCACATTTTTATGAGGCCAGCATCTGGGCAGAGGTTTCTGCTGGGGTTTCACCCTCCGCTGGCATCTGCGGTGTCCCCTTTTTGCAGAGCACATCCAGAGAAGAGAGGCTGGGGTCAGTGTAGGGCAGCCTTAACCAGGGCCAAATTCTGCTGCCTGCAAGGCTCGTGGAAATTGGAAATTCAGCACCTTTGGTGGCCATGTTACAAGCTGGGCTTTCTTAACTATAGGAGAGTTTTGGTACAAACCAAGACAGGACAGAAATCTTTAAATAAATCCTTTCATAGAATGTATGCAATGTATGAGACAGCTCCTCAAGTTTTAAAAGGACTTCCCAACACAATTAGGGAATGAATCAAGACTTTAAAGAAAACTCAGAAAAGACTTTTCAGGTTCTGCATAATTATATTAGGCAAGAGTAATTTTTAACTTGGACGATGCTATTGAGTGAAATCCAATGAGCTCTGAATCCCAGGTGACAGCGTGAAGCATTTCCTTTTGCTCGTTTGCAGGACGCTCAGCAGCTGAAGCAGCACAAACAGCAGTGGGACCACAGGGTTTTCATCGTAGTCGAAAAAATATATATTCTATATATAATATAGAATTTCATAGCTTTTTTTTGGGTGAGCCTGAGCAAAGTCTCTTCACCTGTGTGCACCAGCTCAGCACAGCTGAGGCTAAATTGTGAAGGTTAAATAAATAAAGCTGGTCCTTGACAAGCACACTACTCTGAGTGAAAGCCTGTCATCTTGTGCCAGCTGAGAACTTGGTCCCTGCCGCTTAATGATCTTTCTCAGCGTCTTGAAGCAACTCCAGAAGATAACTTCTTTGTATACAGGAGGCTGTGAGACATGTTAGGTTTTAGAAGACAACACAAGCTTAGAGAAGTGTCATCTATTTAACAACAGAGACCGTCAACAGCTTGCAGCGGTGGGGTATATCTAGGAATTTCCTTGGGAAATTGTCCACAGAAGAGCTCTGTTATTATTACAAGCATAAACCAAGAGACGATGTTCTCACAATGTGGGCTGCTAGAGACAAAACCCAGCTGGTACTTCTACTGCATGCATCGAGCTCTGCAGCACAAGGCTGTACAGAGACTTTAGCTGACTAAAGAAAACTTTGGCAGCAGCAACCCTGCCTGTCTTCACCAAAAGAGGAGCTGTGTCGTGCTTAAATTTATGGACAAAGAAACTGAAGTGCTTCTGATTGCAGGGCACCTGCTACGCACATGATTACGTGCTTCTTATTTCTTTGTTTTAGGGATCCTCTGTTGCATTCTGGGTTGTTGTTTGTTGGGTTTTAGTTTGGTTTGGGTTGATTTTTGTTCGTTCTTCATTTTTCCATTCATCTCTAGTATTTCTGAATCCCTCCAAGGCAAAGAGAATGTATATCTGAACAAGATATCGGGTATACAGCACGTGCCTGGACACCGCAGTGATCATGCTGTGTGTGGTGGTGGTGCAGGGACATCTCCATTTGAGATGTTGGCAGATGAGGCTTTCCTGGGTTTGGGGCTGCAGAGGGACATGGGGTTGGCTCAGGGTGCAAGGTTGCTTCTGTATTTTAAAGCATTGAGCTGCAGATGGGTCTATCTGGGTGGAAGAAGTTAGCGTGCCTTGTAACCCCACCACAGGGCAAAGTTCCCTATTACTTTTTGTAGTTTTGTCCTTTTGTTGGTGTTTCCTTGCTTTTAATAAAATTGCTTCCATGGCAATTTGCAGCATGCAGTTCAATTCTTGTTAATAGTTTGAAATTTTAAACTTTGAGGGGCTTTTGATCTGTCATATACTCATCTCAGGGATGTGCAGTGCCTCCTCCTGAACTGCTGAACAGCAAGGACGAACCCTGTGGGTGCCCAGCAAATCTTTTTCCCCAGGCTTCTGCTTGTTAAACTCGGCTCCAGCAGGTTCCTCAGCAGTGCAGGAGGCCCTCACAAAGGCTTCCTGCTTTTATTTGACACGAACAGCGACTTCCACTTGATTCAATCACGGTTTAATTTGATCCTCCATTTAATTTTATCAAAACTGCAGTAATCAAATAATTTGTACTAAAACCATTATAACTTCCACTTGTTTATTCTGATCAATTTTAATCCGTTAAGGCACAAGGGCTATTGGATAATTTGATTACTGGATAAGGGAAAGCTGTCATTAAATCTACAAGGGAAGGCCAGAGCACAAACTGAAAGTTAAAAACATCCCAAGTAGAGCTCATAATAAAGAAAAAAAATAAGAAAATAACATGCTGTTATTTAGAAGTCATGCTACGCACAATGAAAGCTAAGAAGCATCCTACTGCTTGCAAGATAGAAAGATAACAGCATGTTTTGGTCATGACATTTGTGGCAATGAACAACACTGAAAAGGGGAAGAAAATGTAATTGGGTGCGAGTGAATTTGACTTTCATGAGCATTGACCCACCTGAATGAACGTATGTCAGCGGAGACTGAGCTTTCCCTGTGCTCAATAAGTCTCTAAAACCAAAGGCAGCAGAGTAAGAGGAAGGAAAAGATTTCCACTGCAGGCTGCTCCTCTGCTGCCATGAGAAATGAAGCACAATCTGCTTCACTGACCATTCCTCCTGCCTGACTGTGCCACGTCTCTCTCCCGCAGGTCAACACTTTCATCTCCTTCGTGTTCCCCATGGTCGTCATTTCCGTGCTCAACACCATCATCGCCAACCAGCTCCTGGTCATGTTCAAGCAGGCAGCCCAGGAGAACCAGGTGTGCACCATCGGCGGGCAGCAGACGATGCTCAGCATGTCCATGGAGCCCGGCCGCGTGCAAGCCCTGAAGCACGGCGTCAGGGTCCTGCGTAAGTAGCAGCACATTTTGGCACTGAACTTGTCTGTGTAAATCTGATCTGAAGGTGAATAGGTAGAAATTGGTAAACGCTTTCATCCGAAACATCTTAAATGGGAAGTAACTTTTTTTTTTTTTTAATCCAAATTGCTTCCAACAAATGCTTTGACATTTGCCATAATTGTCCAGTCCTCATCTCAAAGCCTCACATTCTGGAAATTGTATTTGTTTCTTCTCTTGGTCTCTTTCTTCTTCATTTATTTCTTGCTTAGACACCAAGAGTCTTCTAGGGAATTTTATCCTCTATTTCCCTTTATTTTCTTTTTCTCCCAGAGACAGTTTTCTGAGTCCTAATCTTCCCTTAAAGCATACAAAAATTCATTATAGAGAAAGCAAGCTAGGGATTTAAGTAGTGTTTAATTCATTGTGCTCAATGAAGGAGAAGTTGAGAAATGAAAATTGCAAATTTAAGGAAAAATATACTTTGTGTTCTGTGAGACAGAAACAACTTGCTATTACCAATTTCTGCTCCTCCTCCTGTCACTGGGCAGCTCCAGCTCGAACATTTCCCTTTCAGCTGGTGCTGGCCTGGGGCTCCGAGTGTGATGGGGGAACTGATGAAGATTTAAAACTAAAGATATTTTGTGGTGTTGGGTTTCAACAGATCAGCCCGAGTGACCACAAGGCACAGGATGGGCAGCTCCACTGGTGCTGCCCATGGTCACTTACGGCTGCAGATCCCGCTCGGTGGCCCCACGCTGGTGGGGTTTCCTTCCCCTGCTCCCCAGGCAAAAGCTCCTGCTCTGAAGAAGTTCTCTGCTTCACCAGAGGGTACAGAAAATCAGTTTTGCCCTGAAGATACACACACAGAAATGAGTTTCTCACAAACCATCACAGCTTTGATTCAGATTTCCATTTTTGTCTTCCTGACAGAAAAAAAAATAATAATAATTGATTAAATCAGAATGTTTTTCCTCTTCAGAATACTGACTTCCAATTCCAAAGTGTAACAATGTTAAAATGTCACCATTTCTGTTGATTTGATAGCAAAACATTTTTCACACAATCCTTGCCTGAGGCAAGGCAGTGACAGGCAGCGGCTCTGTCGGCAGCAGCAGAGAATTCCCCCGTCCCTGTGCTGCACGTAACCAGGGTCAAGCAAATCTGCGCTGGTGCTCAGTGTCTTACAGCAGCACACCGTGCATCATCATCGTTGCCCCGTGCCTTCCTGGGGGCTGCACGTCACCTTTTTGTGAGCTGTGTTTTTTCTGCTCTCACCAAACTCTGCAACCAATGTTTTGCAAACTCTGACCCAGCCATACACGGTATCACAATAAAGATGTTTTCTCTGTCCTAAGCCAAATTTGCATGCAGCAGAGGGAAGAGAAGAGGAAGAGAAAAGAGAAGAGAAGAGAAGAGAAGAGAAGAGAAGAGAAGAGAAGAGAAGAGAAGAGAAGAGAAGAGAAGAGAAGAGAAGAGAAGAGAAGAGAAGAGAAGAGAAGAGAAGAGAAGAGAAGAGAAGAGAAGAGAAGAGAAGAGAAGAGAAGAGAAGAGAAGAGAAGAGAAGAGAAGAGAAGAGAAGAGAAGAGAAGAGAAGAGAAGAGAAGAGAAGAGAAGAGAAGGAAAAAGGAACTTCCTCTTATATGAATGGTATTAAATTTTGCAGAGCTTTGAGGGCTGGGTATCTAAGTATATTTGGGATGAATTCCTAAGCCCTGTTATTGAAAATGCCTTTCTCCATATTTCACATGCAATAAAGGGTTCACCTTTGCACTTGTAATTACTGCAGTGTTTCAAACAACATTTATAGCTGTGAGCACAAATGGCCATTTATGAACTGCTTGGATGAGCACTCGTAACTTCGCAGAGAGACGAGGCACAATCATCATCTCCCCGCAAGAAGACAGAACGAGCTTCAATATTTGTTTATTCTTCCAGACAGCCACAATTAGAGTAATCACAAATAATCTTTTTCTTTTGCATTTGTTTGCGGATATGTAACGCTACAAAGCAGACCTGCTCGCACACACAGACTCTCCGAGGAAGAGCTTTTGAAGGAATTCAAAAGCAAAACTAGCCCAGCATTTCAATGATTCTGTCAGCAGCAACTTAAGACCTGAATATATGGCTTTATTCCTTTCTTTTTTCTGCAGAGCTCAGGTTCAGACAAAGGTTAAATGAAAGATCCTGCACCCAGGAATTGAGCTGTGCTGTGAAATACTGGATGCCTTAATTAAGTAAGCTGAGGAAAAGACCAAAGAATCTGGTAGCTTTATCGTCTGACAGATGATAAAGCAAAAGCTGTTCAAAAATAGCACGTTAAGATATCTAATAAAATACGCCAGCTCTGGATTTACACTGGGAGAGCCCTCGTGAGCATGAAATGGTGTTTGCTAGCTGAAAGCTTTCCGACTGGTGGTTCTCATTGCAAGGCTCTTGGTAGCTGCAGTGCTTTGGCCCCAGTTTCCATAAGGAAAGAAATCCTGGCTCTAGAGAAGCCACCAAAAACCCCCATTAGATTTTTCTCCAGATTTTTCCAGCTCTTTTTCCCAGGGGATGCATCCCATGCAGTGCACTGTGCCTGTGCCACAGGCAATCCACCGGGTACGCCATGGCTTCAAACACCATGCCTGTTGAGAAAAGGAGTCAGAACCCCAGAAAACATCGGATCCTATTAGGCTGAGGGGTTTCCTCTCCTGCATCTTGCTTTAGAACCGAGCCTCAGTGCTCCCAGGACGGGGCTGTACTTCCCTGCCCTCCTCTTGTGCTCCTGCCTCCTGCTGGCAAGTGAGCAGCTGCCTTTTCTCACCTCTGCTCCAACAGCTCACACCTGACGCTCTCCTTTCAGTGTTGTACACTTATCTAACATCAAGAAGGGAGACTTGTTGTGGATAATAACAGAGAGACCTACATCTACGGCTGTCATTCCCCGGGCATTGCTCGGTGGTGGTGGGAGAGCATCCCGCACCTCATTTCCCCCTCAGCACTGAAAACCAGCCCTTCTTGCTCTGAATAATAGGCTTGATTTCTTCTTCTCCACACCAATTTTTGCTTTTGTTATGTATTGCAAAGTTTAGAGAAGTCTGCAGACATGAGGGCTTTGGTCCTGAAGGTCTGAATTGGTGTGGCAATGGGTCAGAGGTGGCACCGCGGGGCGCTGGGCAGCGATGCGCAGACATTGTGTGCATCTTCGTGGTCTCCTCCCTGCAGGGAGGGCAGAGTGGCTGCTTGTGCTCTTTCTGGACTGAAAAAGATCCAGCAAATATGAAATCCATTGTCAGTTTTGCCTGTGTCTCACCACATCACGCAGAAAGGCTCTTTTTATCCAGCAAGTGTTGCTTCGTTTCATTTTTCAGATGCACTTGACTACTGGAGGTGCTTAATTCACATTTACTTTTGTCACCTCTTCCTCACAACTTTTTTTTTTTTTTTTAAACATCTGAGCTGTCTGAAAAGCAGCAAAACCAAATGCGGGTACACATGATTTATCCTGGCCTCCATGGCATCCAAAACCATCTACCCAGACTGGACAAGTTTATGGAAGGTAGTGGGGAAAGAAAAATGGCACTTGTCCACACTAATAAAACTGTTGGCACAAAATCAGGCTTTGTGAGGGTCAAAGTATTTTCCATTTCCAAAGGTAAACTTTGGCCTGAAGTACAGAAAGCTTGTTTTTGTCTTAAGGGTGAAATGTTTCAGAACACATCAAACTAGCGCTCAGAAAAGAAATTTTTGCAGTTCATGGTTTGATGAGATCGGAGCAGCAAAAGCCTTTCTTCCTTCTTCCACATCTACTGAGAGAATGTACTTATTTATATTATAATGGTCAGGCTAACAGCTTCATTCAAAATGTCCACAACATCATTTTCCTCCTCTTTGATAGTGTTTTCTTGGCTCTGTCTGACTTTGGTCGTGCACAAAATAATTAGGGAGCTCGGGATCAGGGAACTGTCAGCCCAGCTGCCTGTAAGCCAGCTCGTTAATTCATTAAGCGTGTGATTCCTGATTGCAATTCCCTCTCTGCTGTCAGCATTCTCCAGGTGTGAGGATCCCAATTCGGAGAGCTCCAGGACCTGGCAGCTCTCCAGCTCTTTTCTGAGGATAACTGGGCAATGTTTGGGCAATGCAGTGCTGCCGCTAACGATACCTCCCACCAAGGGATTTCAACCCTCCCTTGCCCAGCCAATACAGCTTCCAGGTCTCCAAAAATAAGCCACCTCCACTTTTTGTGTGTTGTTTTTTTTTTTTTTGGACTTTTGTTGTTGTGTTGTTATTTGTTGGTTGTATTGGAAGGGTGCTGGGGAGCTGAGTCTCTTGGGTGCTGTGTGATACTGCATGGAAGGGTGAATCTGATTGCTTGTCCTGACACACCAACCATTTGAGAAGGCATAAAACTTGCTAAATTAATCTGAACTACAGCACCAAGTCTTAAACACATAGAGGCATGCACACACCCTTTAAAACAAGCATCTTTCAGCAGCTAAAACCCTGTACATGCTGTCCAGACTATTGCACACCAGATCCAGAGGCAATACAAACCTTTCCAGTCTCATTTTCACATGTACAGCTACTGAAAAATCAGGGCATACTTGAGCTTGGCTCAGGCTGAAAGCGCTATTTGGCCAACATCCTCTTCTCGAATGGGGACAGTTTTGTGACATAGACTAATTGTCCCCATCCACACACCAGGCTGGTTCCCGCAGCGACTGGAAGGAGTTGCTGAATGGCACAGATGAGCACGGAGAACAACGTCGAGGCAAATTGATGGACGTAAAGGGGAGGCTTTGCACGTCCCTGGGTGGACGTTGGCTAAGCCTGTTAGTGTGATCAGTTCCAGGTAGCATTTGCTCCGTTACATGAGCTGCTTAATGAAAGCAGTCAGAAAGCACTTAGAGAGGTTTAAGCAATTGAAACAATATCCTTCAGTCTCCCACCATTGGCTGGGTGATGCTTCAGTGAGGTGCTTCTTAGGAGAGGAAATTAAGCCATGTTTTTTTATTGAAAACCTGAGAATTTCTAAATTGTGATTCTGGGGCCTCTTCACTTCTTCAAGTAATACCAGGCAAATGCCAAGTGTTAAGGAAGCATGCGTGCAGCCTACATGTTTCATTCCTTTGTGTGTGAGTAATTCCCCTCCTGAATTAAAGTCCTGAAGAATTCATCCATTCCTCTTCTTGGCTGTTCCAAGTCTGAGCTCTCACTTTGAGGAGAACACCGCAGAAGAATGGGCAGAGCCCTTCTTACCTTCTTACCCTGCTCCTGCTCCTGCTCCTGCTGAGCCGGCGTTGCAGTTCAGGTGCTCGTAGCTGCAGCTCTGAAGCCTTGGTCACTGCAGAAGGACGCAGCAAACACATCCTCAGAGCCCCCCTTGCAAGCTGAAACAGCTCAGGGAGGAATAAAAGACACATGAGATAACATGTGGGGAATTAAGAGGGGCTGTAAAGGATGTCAGCTTGGGTTATAGCAGATCTTAGCAAACAGAAAGAGCCTTGAACCTGGTGAGGAGAAGGCGAGAGCCCTCATCTGTCCTTCAAAGGGGAAATTCTCTGTCTTTCTTCTTCCTTCTCCTCCAAACACCCTGACATCCCTGGAGGAAATGACACGAACAAAGCTCAAATTGAATGCAGCACCTTCTTTCTTTTCATAAAGATTGCTTTACAAGGGAACTTGGGAAGAAGCCCTGGTCTGCACAGTGCTGGCATGGGCATGCTGCTCGCTGGGCCCTGTTCTTTGCTTAGCTTTTAACCTTCCTATTTTGCCTTGCTCTTTTTGGATAAAACCAGGTCTTGTTGGTGCCAGGGGATGTTTTAACCACCAGCATGAGCAGAGCCAGGAATTCACATCCATTTTCAAACCCGTCAGCTGAAGCCACTGAAAATCAGAACTGGAGCCTGAGTATGAAACTTTGTTTTTTGAAACCTTTTAAAAAGTTTTTCTATTTATTCTGATATCTGAAAATAATATGGAAAGATAAAAGCAGACCTCTGGCTGCACTGGAATGGAAATCAAGTCAAATCTCATATTTACACTGCTCAGTAATGAGTACAAGAGCACAGGGGGATTGCATCCCGCAAACACTGCATCTTCACCAGTTTCTAAAGGAGCTGAGGGCTCCCCAGACCCTTTCTTGTTCCCAGTTTCTCTTCTTTTTTGCTCTCCCAGGCACTATTGGTGCATAGTGGTGGTCTCCAGTCTCCACTGGTGGGGATCGACTTTTATGGAAATCCTTTCTTCTGCAGCCTTCTGACCCAAATACCAGCATAAGCAGTTTTCATTTTACTAGGCTCATGCCCACATTGTAACTACCACAACCCCTAGTCTGGGGCCTGCTGGAATAAATATTGCCGACGACCTGTCAGGTACTGCATCATGTTAACATAAACAGCGCCTGGAGCTTTAGCGAGGCACTGCCAGCCACATCTGCACTTGGCCCAGCTCTCTCCATCTTTCACATCAAACCGCACGGTGACGTGTTCCCTTTGGGATAGATCCTCTTGTAACAGCACCAACTAAATAAGAGCACAGACCCAAGGAGCTTTGAATACACAGGGGCTGTTTCTCCAGAAACCAAAATTAATGCAGATCCCTGCCGTGAGTCCCATTACACTGCCTTATAGGTTATTCGGTACCAGCCAGAGCATGCATTCCTTGAGCATTGCTGGAGATGTGACATTGCTGATGTGCTGAGCCTCAGGAAAGGCTGAGAGATTTTGCTCCAGTAGCTCTGTACCTACCCAAACAGCTCCTGCCTTTGCCCACAAGTTCTGATATGCTGCACGTATTTCAGCTCCCCTCGAAACACAAAGGAAAAGTGGTAAATTGGCCAAAATTGCCGCAACAAAGCTATCAGGGAGGCTGGGTTGGAGCTTCTCTGGAGGTCTTACCAACTGCAGACGCAGCTGAAAGCAAGAGCAGCATCTATTCTCTCCCTCCACTGGACACTGCCAGGGCTTTGTACATGTGAGGTATTGCTCCAGGTTCATGCTAACACCGTGCCAGTTTTCTGAGACATTGGCCCTGGACAAGGGCTGCTTCCCAGCCAGAGCCCCAGGATACACACAGTAAAACAAAATACTCACTGCAATTTAATGCAATTTAACTTCCCGGATTGCTTCCACATTCAGTTTAGTCTGAAAGTCAAGACTGGCACGGTTTAAATCTTCTCTTGCACAATGTAAAAGCTGTCGCTCAAAATTTATGTTTCCTGCGTGATAAACAGGGGCTTGCCGCGCCACCGCGCCTCCTTCCTCCCTGCCCTTCCTCCTTGGGATGTGGTTCAAACAGGCAGAGAACTGAGCCACAACAAGACCAAATAGAGAATTATAGGATGCAATAATTCAGGTTTAAATACGCTTTTAAATTAGGAGTCTGAGTTCAAAGGGAAATGAAGACCCAGCCTGGTTGGCTTGCCCAGGTCTCCCCTCTGCTCCCAGCCTCACAGGTTTGGCACCTCGTTTGCTCAAATGTGGGAAATATCAAGAATTAATGGAGCAGCTCTGCTCCTCTGCAAACCACATTTCCACGTGGCAATTGAATTAATTAGAAGTGAGGGAAGGGCCTGGTTCTGATGCAAGTCATGCACCTCTACCTTTCCAGCAGAGCAGGGGAGCAGCCGTGCTCTCTGCACAGAGGCAAACAAGTCACAGGCTTCTTGAATTTTTTAGTTCAAAAAACTGAGGCATGAAATCTCAGAAACGGCCCAAATCCATCCCCTTAGTGGTGTCTTTTTAGACTGCTGAAGAGCTGCAGGCCCTGTAGTGATGGATTACATCTGCAATCACAACGGCCATATAGCAACCAAAACTACTCAGATTGAAACAATGAATTCAACTGGACTATAATAATATATAATAATATAATAATAATATATAATTATATAATAGATAATGATATATCATAATGAATTCTTATTCTAGAGAATAAGAACAAACTCTCTAGCCTTCTTTCCCAAACCTGTCCTTTCCAATGCCTAAAACTTTACTGATTAAATGACTTTTTCAGCATTCCTGGAAGATGCTTTCCTACATCACACAGGCTGACGCTAAGAGAATTTCCCCATCTCCACTGTTAGTAACATGTTTAATAAACGCGATAATGTGGGCTTGAAATAAAGCTGTGAGTACAGAGCTGGACACCAAGAATTATTGGATTTCTGTACAAATTGCTCAGTGACTCCAGCCTTGATGACACTCCCAGAAAGAGGGCACAGACATTTGCCTCCCCACCCCTGCCCCACTGGAGGGGTGGAAATTCACTGCATTTACTGGAGCCTCCCCTGTGCTTCTTGACTGTGTAATGGCAATGGGAAGATGCAGCCACAGGCAGTCTTGCTCCTCATGGACTGTTTTTCAAGGGATACGCATCACTTCTCTGTAGTCACATAAATATTTTCAGTCCCAAGGCAGAGAGAAATGCAACTTTGGCCTCCAAGTGCCAAGTAGCTTGATAAGAGCTCTGCTGCTTCCTAGCCCTTTACAGGTCACATAAAGGACAAGAATAATGTGGCCCTTATTGTCTGTAGAGCAAATTTGGGATAAAAAAATTAACATAATCATTTTGTTTAGTCTTGATTTTCTTCTTGGGTTTTATTGTGTTATGTTTTAACTGAGATTTCTTTGTTTCCTGCTGGGATTCTGCCAGAATCCCGTCATTTCATACAGAGGTTGAAATACATATTACAAAAGGAAACAAGTCTTTCCCTTGATTGCCTGATATATCTGCTTTTTAATCTATATTGACGAACGCTCAGCACCAGAAGGGCTTTTATCCTTCAGAGTTTTTGCATTTTGTTTCTCATTGGTTGATGATCCCTGGCTAGAATGTGGAGAGGAAGAAAAACTCTCATCCTTCTCTTTTTGCTCTTTAATTAAGGAGTTGTATGATGGCAATGTCCAGACCCAAGCATCTTGTAATCACTGTCTCAGGTACTGCACAAATATAGAACAAAAGGCCGAGCTCTGCCACCACAAAGCAGCTCCCGAGGCTGTTTAATGATCCCAAGCACCATGGGGACTGTGGCCAGTGGCTCCGCATAACCAACTAATGGGATTACAGCGTCCCTGCTTCCCTGTCTACCTGCATGAAAAACATCCACTAACTGCTTCTCTGAGCACTGTAGACAAAATACCTGGCGCTGTAAGGGCATAAAACACAAGGACAGGTGCAAATGCAGAGCAGTTTCATTTAGCCTGCGTCTGAACTAGGCATCAACCATCCCTTATCTGCGCTGTATCTTTTGTTCATAATGTCACTGCTTCCATGCTTATAGATATTTTCTATTATTTCTGTTATGCCTGTTTTTACGGACATTTTCAGGCTGCTTTTCCCTCCGGGTTATTAATTCTTGGCACAGCAGGAAGGTAAGAACAAAGTGGGGCTTTAGGAAATCAGTTTATGCTGATAAGCACCTCTTCACACAGGTCCCTTTCTCACCCACGATGAAGAATTGCTCGCGAAAAGTTAACTTTTTTCATTCTTTGCAGGTGCTGTGGTGATCGCCTTTGTGGTGTGCTGGCTCCCCTACCACATACGGCGCCTCATGTTTTGCTACGTCCCCTCCAGCCACTGGACAGAGTGAGTGATCGGGGCTTAGTGGGGCCTGGGGAGCAGAGGTGTGACCACGGGGTCAAAGCCTCAACCTCTTAATTGGTTTGTTCTTTATTATGGATTTCTTGCCGTGATTGCCAGACAAAATCAGGAGTCCTTGCTTTATCACCTAAATCCCCCAGGTGTGGGAGGGGAAAGCATCAGCTTGCCCTGAAATGCATCAGCAGCCCTTCCTGCCGTGGCTGTGGCCACAGAATCGCCCCCACTGGCAACGCTGATGGATATTCACCTTTGGCAGCCCTTGATGAGATGATATTTGGCAGAGGCGTTTATGCATCAGAAGTGGATCGCCGTCTCCGTGGTGGAGATATCGATCACCGGCCCCAGGACAAGGCAGCTCCTGTCAGCGCAGTTTCATTCCCCAGCGCCACCTTCCCTTAGTGACAGGAGAGATTACGCAGATGAGAAAATAACCAGGCTGCTCACTGAGGGTATTTACTGGGTTTTAAAGCGAGTGGATCAAAATTAAATACCAGTAGTTGTCACTGAGGGACAGGTACCTACACACATTGCACACCTACGCTGAACGCACGTGCGATGCTCACAGACGGCTGCTGGCAGCCTTTCTGCCACATCAAGCCAGGTCCCTTGGCAAAGCAGCCACGGAACTGTTTATTCATTTCAAATATGCAATTAAGAGCTCATTATGTCCAGGGATATAAACCTAGTTTAGCCTGACAGAGAGATGGCATGAGAGGTGCTCAGTGAGAGATGCTTCCCTCCTGCCACAGCGCTGCATCCCTCTTCCCTCTGGAACCAGCTCTGCTTCCTGCAATGTCCAGGAAACGAAAAAATCCTTGATACCAAGAAGCTGAGCAACAAGGAGACATTAAAATTTCATAAACGCCAAAAGCAAATAATAGTAATTTATGATACAGCAGCCTCCTGAATGGGATTGTACATCCATCCGTAGTAAAAGCCAAACCCTATCTTTAATCATGAAAACAATAGAGCTTGAGGCACACACTGGGGCCAACTGTGGTGTCTTGTTTGCTTTCCTATAAGTAAAGTACTTAAAGCAGCAATCAATTCTGTAGTGCCCGCGTTTGCTATGAGCAAAAGGGGTAGAGAATCCCATCAGCAGTTAGTGTGAATTTATGCATTGTGGTTGCATTCACTTTTTTTTTTTTTTCTTTTTTCTCTTCTATTAAAAGCCATGAGTGATTTTAGGAAAACGTTGAATTTACAGGCATGTTATGAATGCTGAGCTATCAGTACGGTAGCTAATCAAGAGCTCGCAGCAGCTTGACATAATCATTTATAAATGAAATGCATGTGCCTGCCCTAGAAGAAGATAAATCTGCGTTAAATTAATTCTTCACAACTACATTGAGAAACTCTGCTCCTAAGAGTTGGATGGGCCAGGCAGTACTTGGCAGGGCTGAGGGGGCCGTGGGGGAGTGGTGATGTACTCCAGCACACGGCTATTTATCTTTTGTTAGACAGTGCTCAGACTAACAGAAAGGTCTGTGGTTTCCACTGAGATAAATGATCCCGAGGAATGTTTTCCTGAAAATGAGACCCACGTTGTTTATAAACCCTTTACCATCTCTCAGATGTTGATCTCAGTTTTCCCAAAGAAAGCTATTTCAGAAAGAAACAAAAATAACTAAGTGTTTTCAACCAGTTCTAGCTGAAAACATTATCTTGTGGTGGTCAGGATGTGTTTAAAAGCACGCTGTCATCAGCCTGCCCCCAGAACAGAGAAAACCATCCCAGAGCACAGACAAATCCCAACACGGGGACCCACCAAAGAAGCTGGCGCAGCTCTCGCTGCCTGGGGAGGAGATCGCTGCTTCTCTTACAGGGTCTTGGCTCATCCGCAGGCTCTGTCTACCAGAATTGCAGCCAGAAAGTCAAGCTCATGTATATGCATGACACGGAAGCAAATCTCCAAGTGGTTTCTCAGTTTCAAGCGAGTCTATTTTCAAAGGCAAAATAAATATGTGAGGTAAATATCCCATCCAGTCCCAGGGCATGAATGAGTTTTGAACTGATAACAACGGGGGCAAGAGCTCTGTAAAGCTATTTGACCTACATTTGTCCAGTGGCAGCTGACAACACAGGGCACATAGCAGAGAAAGCTTAGCTGGAAGAACAACTTACTCTTTTTTCACCCTTGTGACTTTGAATTCTTTCAGTTCTCCACACTCAGACTTCTGTCTTTCATCTGTCCTTCCAGTTTCCTTTACAACTTCTACCACTACTTCTACATGCTGACCAACGTCCTCTTCTACGTCAGCTCGGCCATCAACCCCATCCTGTACAACCTGGTGTCTGCAAACTTCCGACAGATCTTCCTCTCCACGCTCACGCTCCTGTGCCTGCCGTGGAGGAAGAAGAAAAAACGCCTGGCCTTCACCAGGAAATCCAACAGCATCTCCAGCAACCACACGTTTTCCAGCCAGGTCACAAGGGAAACAACGTACTGAAGCCAAAGGAGGAAGGGAAATGCATTTCATCGTGGAGTCATAACTCGAGAGAGGCCTCTGTGACTTTCAGGCATGGTCTCCAAATTCACGTAACACAAGCGTGTTTAGCAAAGTCATTTTTGTCGGGAAAAATAGGCTTCGTTCTGCCAGTAACTTTGAGGTTATTTTAACGCATTGGCCTTGCCTCTTTGTGAGTAATGTCTACACATTTTGTAACTTCGGTCTGGCATAAATCCAGGTGCAGTGCTAACTGGGAAGCCAATATATGTTAAACGTAAGCAAATTCATACTGCATTTCATCCTTTTCTCAAGGCAGAGATGCCATTTCCATGTCCAAGGGTTCGAGATCACATCTCTTGGCAGCAGCGAGCAGAGTCTGACGAGGAGAAAGCAGTTTTGAACAGGGAGGGATGTTTTTGGAGAAGGGACATGCTCATCTATGGGATGTTCAATGAGCAAGGAGTGAAACCTCAGGGAGCCAGGTGGTGGGTTTATAAATAGATCTAAATTGTTATATGACCTGGGTGCTCAATCGAGCCACGATGGTTCCTTGAACTTAAATACCAACAGATGATGCCTTACTTAGATTGGGCTGGGAGTAGCCTGGGATCATCGTTCACTTTAGGGCATGTGTAGTGCCTGGCACAGCGAGCCCTGAACCCCCTGCTTTGGGTACTGCAACACCAGTAACAGAGTCTCTGGCAAAGCCAGGAATGCAGAAACTGTGCCCAGCTGGAGTGCTGCAAATGAACAGAAATGGAAAATCTTCCTTATGCCACACAGCCAAACCCTGCATTTTTATTTATTTATTTTTTCCTAGGCTCCAGTCTGCTGAGAGAAGAGCAACCTGCCCCATTTCTGTGGGACTCTCAGATTTTTCACAATCTGATTCCAGTTTTACTTGTTTCCGCACTATTTTCACACAGCTGACATTTCATGGGTTATCAGTTGTAGGCGGCAGGGCCTCTTTTTCTACCTTTTCTTTTATTTTTTTTTGCTACCAAACCTGCTATCTTACTGATCTGCACATACACATCTTCAGATAGTGCAAATGAAGAACACAGGACAGTCTAAGCTGGGGAGTCTTAGCTCTAAAACAACTTTAACAAGTCAGAGGAGCAGCAGCGAGAGCTGTTTGCAGCAAATCCAAGTTTGGGACAGCCAGAGGTTGTGCTGAACCATGACTATGAGCACACTCTTAAAAAAAAAATGGGATCAAAATAAGAGAATATAAAGCTTATCTTCTCTTCCCCTTCTTTCTTCACCTTGATTTTTGCTTTGAATTTGAAATTTCTCAGCTGGCCAGGATGGGTAGCATGAGGTTTTCGCCCTTACGGTCCCACCTCTAACAGCCAACTGGGAGATGCAACAAATTCTCTCGAGCCTTTAGCACCAGAAGTCACGGGTCTCTGGGACAAAGCCAAAGGGTCACAGCACCACGCTGTGACCTGCACGAACCTGGGAACCAAACCATCATCCTGTGCAGCCTGTGCTTGATTTGCTGTTAGGAATCTTGTGTCCCTCTTCACACCAAGGCAGAAACTACATTGGGTCGGTCCCTGCCCACATGCTCCCTGCCGGTGCACTCCTCCTACATCTCACACCCTGGACAGAGTCAGAAACCCACCCAGTGAGCCTCCAGTTACGCTCACACAACGGTGAGCCAAAGACATCCTATCAGGAAAACCTCACATTTTGTTAAAGGTCTGGCTTTGACAAAGGGAGACAGTGACAAACCATTGCTAGCCATTCAGACAGACTCCAAAAAAGAGGTGAGCAGTGTCAGGGCAAAGGGCAGACCGGAGAGCACTGCTAAGGCTGGCTTTTAGCTGCAAGAAGGGCTGTTCTCTGGCGGTGACACACATTGCTGTTCATTTCTTCTGCTCAGAGCAGCTGTGGGAAAGCCAGTGGCTGCAGATCGCTCCTGGTCAGAAGCACAGAGCTGGCTACTACCACGTAGATCTGGCTACAACCAGCCGTGACTTACAACGGCACCTAGCAGGGATGGGGAAATTATTTTAACGCCTAGTACAGAACCACTCCAAAAGAAAGGGCTCCAAATAGGAATCAGCAGGGTCTTAGTTCCCTCTGATTCAGCCAAACTACAGGCTTTGTCCTGCCATGCCTTCTCTTAATTTCTTGCCCTGGTTGCACGAAACAGAGGGCAGAGTTTACAATTGACAAAGCACTTTTGTTGCTCGTTTGCAGTTGACTCCTCTTCAGTAAGAAAAACTGGTAATGGGACAAATAAATAAGAGAGGCAAAAAGGAGACTGGTCTCTCCTTGGAAGGAAATCTGTGAGGAACCAGCAAATGCTATCATGTTGGTGTTTAATATCGTGTGTGTGTGTTAGAAATGGCTTGGGCAGGCTGGAGGAAGAAGCTATAGACCTTACGTGCTGCCTTGTGGGCTATGTACTACGTGTAGGAACTGCAGAACCATGGGCAGACTTACTTGTGTACTCTTGGTTTACTCACTGTTGCTGCCTTCATCTATGTCTGTCCAGTGAAGCTCAGTCAATTTTGACTTTTATGGGGGACTGCAGCTGCAAGCAGCAGCCCTAAAAGAGGCAGGTTTGTACAGGCATGGGGGAGATGCAGCACTCATGGCAGCTTGGCAGCTTCCAGCTGAATAAGACAAAGAGGTTGAGGTGGCCACACAGCAAATAACATGGTGTGGGCATCATCTGTAACAGACCCTATAAAGCCACTCATCTCCACTGCCTTCACTGCTCCTGTGCTACAGGAGTCCAGGTACAAGGAGCAGAGGAAGAAGAATCTTAATGTCACACGCTTACTGCTGGCCTTCAAGGCAAGACAATGTTTAAATGGCTCTGGAGAGGACCCACACTTTTTAACTTCACATCTAAAAAGAGTCAACAGCTGGGAGGTGGTGTCGGAAACCTCCTGTGGAAGCTCCAACTGTGCATTGCTTTGACTTTTGTTAGGATTTAACATCCTGCATGTCTCGGTTGCTTTTGAATATCCACCTTTGAAATGTTTAAAGTTACTACTATGCTTGTTAAACACCAACCTGCTGAAATGCGCTTGATTAGCTTAGAAAACATTGTACAAAAAATGTTGTCTCACATAAGCTGTTTGGCTTTGATTTTCATTGCTGAGACACACCGGCGGTTTACAGAATTTTTGATCACAGCTCTGAGAGAGTGGTAGGTTTATTTCGGGTTTAACATGAAAATGGGAATGAGCTGGAGTGAAAATGAACTGATCAGAAACTTCTGCAATGTTTGTTGGGCTACACAAATCCTGCAGAGCTGCTCATGTTGGGAGATTTATCCGAGCAGTTTACTGGTTTCTAAAGCTCTGCTTCTGCAGTTTTAGTGGGTGCAGACCTAAGCCTATGGCCTTAACCTGAGAGTGCAGCTCAAAGCTACCTCTTCCACAGGGCAAATCTGACTACCTGAGCTGAGAAGTGGGAGTTACAGCTGGTTTCACCCTCTTCCTCCTCCCCACCTAGTTTTGCTGTATCCAGCATAGAATATTAGTGTCCCTGAGCTCAAAGAAGTGAGGATAACTCAGTACAAGGCCCCGCGGTTTTGTAGATGAACGCACGGTACTCAAGGGAAGAAGGCACAAAAAGCCTGGTATATACCAAGGATATCTGTCAGAAAAATGGTTCTCTTTCTTTCCATGCCTTTTAACGATGGTTGAGCAACTAACACAACAAGGTTTGGCTTTAAACCTGATCGAGTACAAGTGGCTTTTGCCATTAGACAAAATGCATGCTCTCATCCTTCGTATTCCTGCCTTGTCTGAATTCTCTGCTGGGGCAGAGGGGTAAGCATTCATGCAGCACGCTGCTAATCTATGCAAATTTCCTCTAAGTGTTTTGAACTGTTTGTTTCAAGTAAAAAATCTGTTGAACCCACAGATGTGAAGTGCTGCCAGATGGATTCAGAGGGATTCCCATCTGAAGAGAGACTACCAAGTGACCTCTCCAGATATTATTTTCAGCTTTCATTTATCTTCACAGCATTCTAGGCAGGGCCATCCATTTGGCAGCGTGTGAAATCAGATTTCCCAAGTCGTTATGCTATTCAGAAATTTCCCCCAGACAGGACTTTCTCACCAAAGGCCCAGTATGCATCAGAGTTCGAACGCTCTGCTGAGTTTGTCTTTTGGTAAAGTGCACGAGATCTCGCTTCAGCGGCGGCGCCGGTAAAGAAGAAACCTAAATGGAAAGGTTGGTGAGGAGGGTTAGCAGGACACAGGCAAGAGTCACGGGACCTTTGCATTTCTAGCATCAAACATTTAGGGAAATGTTAGTCGGGTATCTTCCTGACCCTGTCGTTTGGTGGCTGTTTCAACAAAGCTATACCTGCTGGAGCTCTGTCTGATTCTTGACATCACAGATGAACCTTCTGTTTTCAGTTTGGAGTCATTCAGTAGAGAACCAGAAATTGCTAAAATCCATGGTGCTGTGTCCTGGCTTTGTGATCAAGAGTCCTTCCCCAGCTGTGCCACCTGATAGTCCTGCACATACTGTATCTATGGTAAACATTTTTTGAAGTGCACCTTTTTTTATTGCTTTTTTTTTTTTTTTTTCTGAAATACAAAATGTTGATGTGCTTTATTTTCTGTGGCCTGTTGTGCAATGGGAAAAAAAATGAATGTTAAAAGTGTGTCAGAGTCTCCTTTGTATGAGTTTCTGTGACAAAGGGAAGGAAGAGGGTGTGAAATCCTTTTGTATAGCAATGGGAAACACTCTTTCAATGTAACATGATATTATTGATACTGTATTTACTGATCAAACAGTAATGAAATGGTTACTTCCTGATATTAGCCTTTGTACTGTATGGTATTTTACTTCGTTTTATTTTATTTTGTCGTTTATTGATCCTAAGAAATAAATATCTGAATTTAAGGCTTTGGGCTGATTATGCTTGACCTGGTAGCTGTGCTTGGATCATACAGCCTGCTTACCACAGCAGGCTATCTGACTGCCCATCCTGAGCTGTGAAATCACATCAACCTCCAACCGACCACTGCAACCCCTCTGCAGAAGGGTCCTGAGCGCTCCTGTGCCACAGCAAGCTCTGGCTCTTTGGCACCAATGCTGTGTCCAAACGCCAGCTTGTGTGTGCACCTGCAAGTAGGCAAACAAAGGGGTGAGAAGCCTGGCTTGGGCTGAGGGAGACACTGATCAGTGAAGATCAACCTGAGAAATTCCTCCCGAAGCCTGGCAAAATCAGAGAGTCCGTGCTGGTTCAGAGTCCAGCCTGCTGTGGTGTTAGGAGCAGCAGCAGAGAGCATCCAGCTCCCGCTGGTTGAACTCCTGGGCTCTGAGTGTGTGGCATGCACAAGGCTGAAGTATGGGAGTGGAGATCTTCCAGCCATCAAGAAAGACCTGTGCTGCACAGATCCAGGTGGGAATACACGAGTTTTGCTGCTTTCCAAACTCCTGCTTTGCTTTCCTTGCCTGCTTGCTCTCCCCCATCGCAGAGCAAGCACTAAAACCGTTCTGTCTCAGCCATTACTTCTACAGTAGCTCTGCCTAGGACACTGGACAGATTGGGGCTTTTTTGCACTTGGAGCTGCAGGTCCACAGCAAAGGAGACAGCCCTGGCCCCAGAGAATTTGCTGCTGAAAGACAAAGCAGGTTTATTTACTGTGCCCTAACTGTGAGCCTTTCCCTCCTACCTTCCTCTCTCTTTTGCATGGCTCATTTCCTCCCGGCACTGATTTTTCTAACACAGATGTAATTTCGTAAGAACAGGACGCTTAGGTATTGCCGACTAGATTAAAGTGTCTTTACACATAATGAGCAAAAATCAGTCAGCTCCATTCCCCCTGCAGCTCCCAGGTAAAGTTCTGTCATGAAATAGCTCAGCCGATCTCCAGGAAAACCCACAAAATCTTCACAGTTTTCAGCCATTCAGCCCGACTGTTTTGATTTCTTACAGCATGAAAGGTTGCTTGGAAAGCAACAACAAAATATAGTTTAAATGTTTGGAGTCATTCACGGCCACAAAATTCGTCTTTTAAATCCTAGCTGAGATTTTCTGCCTCTCCAAAAGCATTTTGGTGCTGCTTCTAGATGAGAAGAGCAGGAGCCACTATTGCTCCTACACGACCAATTATTGAAGAATCAAATCATTTATCTGATGGATCCTTTTATTTGGTATTTAGCCTTGCTCTGTTAGAGGGTGTATTTTCATTTTGCTGCCCACAGACCTACAGTGACTGCCCTCAGCAGAGAAAACCCATACCATGCAGCCATGGCCTCGTCTTCTGGCTGCATGGGATTTTTCTTCAGGGCAGGATGCCCCCAGTGGAATCGCCAGTGCTCATGCAAAAACCCAGACCAGGTTCATACAGGGGGTGAAAAATGTTGTCCTCTGCCCGTGAATTCTCTAGCTCAGGACCAATTTCTTCAAAAACTCCTGGGAACCCGAGAGCCTCAGTCCACCCATGCACCCCTCCCACCCCTCTCATGCAATGAGGCCTCACATCATGCCCCACCATGAAAAGGAAAGCAAAAAACTGTGAGTCGATGAGTTTCTTTGTTTCTTTTCCTTTTAGAAAGGCAAAGACTCAAGCAAGGAGAAACACTTTCAATTTGGCCCATATTTCTCATTTCAATTATAAAAGTAATTTCCATAGTTCACAGGAGGAATATTTAAGATGCCTTTTGAACCAAACATTGCGTTTTAGCAAATGGCTTCATAAAACTTAATAAACATCCATCCAGAAGTTAATTTATTTAAAATGTCTTTAAACCCTCCTCTGCCTTATTGAATTTATTTGAACTGTAGATCAGGTTGAGTATATCCACGAGGGTATTCAAGCAATAAGGCAGCGCATCCTGGTTATTATTACAAATCTCATGTGGGCTGTTAAGTTTGAAGGAAAGCATGAAGAGACGGTGGGCACTCAAGTGCAAAACCCTTCCTGCAGTGCAGGAGCATTGATACAGCCCCGAGCAACAAACAAAATGCTGGGGTTACTTCCAGGGGGGCAGGCAGCCCTGTGGGGTGTGCACACACTGGTCAGAGGCTGAATGCCCAGGGACAGGATGGTGATAGCAAGTTTGGGACAGCTCACCTGCATCCCTCAGGGACTGTGACTACAGAGAGCACGGTTAATTCATTCCTGACAGCAAAAAATAAATGGGAAGAGTCTGGAAAAATTATGGTTGCCTTTGAAATAGATATCACAGGTGTGAGTGCAACTCTTGCCCACGCACACCTCACTGCAAGCTTTCAGTCCTTCCAGTGCAGAGCTCTTCCTCTTACTTGAAGGCACTGTCTGGCCCAGCTGGCTTGTATCACCACGGACAGGACATTTAATTACACTTGGCTGCTTCTCTGTGAAACCCTGAAGAAATGGGAAGCAATATCCTTGACCCGTTTAACACCAAAATGTAAAACCATCCTGTAAAGCAGGAGTAGCCCGCTTCGTCTGCTTTCACACTGCTGCTGCTCTGCTGTGCGCAGCTGACATGGGCGGTGTGGACATCTCAGCTTCATTGTAGGCTGATGTTACAAAAAGGAATGAGTGTGAATGTACGGCCCGGAAGATCTGCTTCAAGATCTGAAAAGGTACACACTCCTCACTTGTGAGTAACATCAGCATCTTGGATGCACTGTTTCACCCTCCTTCATCCCAAAAAAATGCAGCATGAAGATGGACACACCGTACTTTGCCACGGCATCAGCTTCAGTCACATTAAAGGCTGAACCAGTTAGCCTGGAGGTTCTTTGTTCCTTTCTTTACTCGTCCCTTCTCCCGTCTTTGGAAGCTATTTATTAGGAAAGATGTGTCTACCACAACTGCAGTGCAGCTTTCAGCCTCAGGCACTCAAACACACTGTAATTAATAAGGAGGTCTGATTGCTCTGCAACTCGTCACCGCTCCCCACCTATGTAATCTCCAAGGAAAGCATTCACATACAACTTTTTTCTCACAGATGTCTCAGGATTGAGCAGTGTCTGCACTAGGTCACACAGGTCCATGGTTAGTCTCCCTGCCAGGGACAAACCTGCAGAATCCTAGAGTTGGAGCTACAAGGGAGGTTTGTAAAACTGCAGGGGAAGATGCTACAGGCAGGTAGTTGTGCCCACATGCACAACTGGTATAAATCAGTTTGCACCTACAAATACCCTTTGTGTTTTTAAGTGACCCACTCTAGCTTTGTTTGATTCTCATTTCTAAGGCTTATTTTTATTTTTTTTTCTAAATATCATTTAGCAGGGGGAAAATAAAGCAGTTCATTATGTTAGCAGCTCCACAGCCAATCTTAAATGCCAGAGGCGCTGATCAGATTAAAAAAAGAAATCACATTTCATAGCTGATGTCTGGAAGGAACAAAGGCTCCAGCCCTGATTTTGATTGAATACAGGATGATATCTCTTGCTCATTGTATATATTACAACTGCAAGGAAGGAGACTGTTTATCATGGCATGCTTCAGTGCTTTTTAATATACTGTTTATCATATAGAGCTCACTGGCATTCGCGAAGCACCCTTACAGATTTCACTTTGTATCTTAATAAGTTTTCATGGACTTTGGGAGACAAATACTCATTGTTCCCATGCTGCCACTCTTACTCCTTTCACATGCAGTCAAAACCAGCTCCTCACCAAAGCAAGAGGGATGTCCTTTACCAAACAACCACAGCCAGTTCAGTGAAAGAAAAACACAGGTCATTGTGCACCACCCCTTCTGGTGGCTGCTGTCACTGCTACAAAACCAGAGTGCACTTTGAGCACTAACGATTCAGACTCATCTTTTTTTTTTTGCAAGAAATAGGGATCTTTGCAGTGCCTGGTAAAGGAGAAAATATTAGAACTAACTGGTAGAAATCCCCCTCCCTTTGCCCTAGGGTGGTATTGATCTCTGAGTTCAGTCACAGAAGAAAACAATTTGAGAAAATATTTTAAAATCTGAATTTGCCAATCTAGAACAAAACTTTTCATGGGAGTTGCTGAGCGGTGCTGGCAGTCACAGGAAACTTGCCAAAGAGCTGCCCTGACTCAGGGGTGCAGGAGTGGCCAAGGTGCACGGACACCCACGCCGGTGCTAGCACCACAGTGGGCCCGCACCCAGTGGGGAGCTCAATCAGACTGCTGACCTTCACTTGGCTTACAGAAATCTGTAAATTTGCACTTAGTGCATTAGAAATGCACTTTGCAGATGTTTATAGGATATATACAGTGCTGCACTGAATGGCAGTCCTGCACCTCATCCTTGGTGGCCTCTCTTCTAATTCCTGGGCCACCCACTCGTTCTATCACCAGCGATTTTACCTCCAGATCTGGTGCCAGGACAGCTCTCAGACATCAGCCCCCACTGATTTCCTTCGTTATCAGCTGATTCCTGTGGAAGAAGGACTGGTTTCTGCTGGGAGAGCTCTCAGCACCAAGCTTGAGAAAGAACAGGGCTAACTGTGAGTGGGAATTTTGAACCCTTGGTGAACAGGAAAGTCAAAGCTACTCATGGGTGAACACCAAAACAGAAATCACGAAGGGCTGTCTGTGCTCCACCCACTGTTCTGGAAGGCAAACACAAAATCAGTGAACTTCTGTACAGGGAGACAAAGGCTGAAAAGTTTTCTGAAGGGAGATCTCATTTTGGCCCCCAGTTGAAACACTCCTGCTGGCCCCAAAACTACCCATTTTTCAATGCTCAGCTTTAAGGAAGGTTTAAGCTGCTATTTCAGCTTAAGGTGTAGGATAAAAGGGACAAAGAATTCCAACTGTCATCAGAAGGCGTGGGAGAAATGAATATACAATGTGAATTCTATTTGCTTTCTGTGTCTTCACATACATCATGTCATCAAAAGGATTTGCAGACTTTTTCCGGAGAGGAGACAGTTGTGTTAGCAACACCATCATATAGCGAAAAACACTGGAAAAGGAAAAGGGGAAAAAAGAAACCACCAACATTCTGCTCCCGTCTGATTTTCACATATTCACAAATCAGTCAAAAGCTTTTCTCTTCAACCAAAATCTCACTGCTACTTGTTTACAACAATTCACCCCCCCGTGCTATTCATTTTCCTCACAGATTGCCTCGGGGCTCAGGGTCTGCCCATTTTTTCTAACCAGCTCTCCGGGAGGCACCATAGGGTTTGCAGCTCGGTTGTCTTGCTCACCACGACAAGGCTGTTTGATGTACGAAGGGGCTGTGAGTCACAGCAAGACTTTGATGAGCCCAAAAGACTTCCTTAGCAGCTGGCATCAGAGTAATGGAGAATTAGGAGCTATAGGACTGAAACGAAATAGGATGGGAAAGAAGTTTTGTTGGGGTAACAAACAATAAAGCTGAGGATCTCGGACATTTATTTGAAACTGAGCCTGTTTCTTGTGAGGGATAAACTAGAGCTTCTGAGGAAGCTGTTTAATTGTGCAAAGACAGAGAAACCCAGACTGGGACAATGCTCAAAATGACCTGGAGGGGGAAGAGGGATGCTCTGCACCCAGTGCAGGGGGATGAAGGCATGGCATGGGTACAATCCCATTCACCTGCTCGGTGAAGCATCACAGTAAAGCAGAGAAGCAGAGTTACGTTTGTTTACATCACCCAGCAAATGCCTGCTCCCAAAACTGCTGTTCTTTTTGGAGTTCCATTTTTTTTCACTTCACCAGGTGTTGTTACACCCCAAGGATGTTTAAATTGAGGATAATTTGTGTTTCTGTTCATAGCAAATATCTGCTCTATAAAATGAATTGAGTCAATTTTACATTTTTACTCTTTGTGAGCAGAAATATTTCTGGCTTATTGGCATTACGGACAGATTTACTCCTACCTTTGTTTTCTTTAGTATGGCTGTTACTTTAAACAGATTTAAATACTGAGACTAACAGCATACAGGTTTCAGATAAATCCGTTCACTAGTCAAGGCACAAAAGAGAAAATTTATCAATTAAATTAAGTGTTAGCTTCTATCATACTATTGCACCAGTAATAATGAATTGCAATCTACAATACAATTCAATTCTAACCATAAATATTCATAGTTACAAGTCCTTATTTTCCCTTAGACTGTTCCGTGCTACTAGGAAATGTAATGTTTCAGAAGTCAAACACTGAGATCTCATCACAACCAGATATACCCAGAAAAACCGTGATGCAGAAAAGTGGATTTAATCTCAAACAAATCGTGAAATGGGGTGGAAGCAATACCTTATACTGGGAGTTAATGCATGAAATTTATGTAGATACACAGAAAGCAAATCTGAGACATCCAAAACTGGGATTGCACAGCCAGGATTAGGTGAAGAAAGAGATTTACAGCCAGATATTCTAGCTCCATCATGGGGATCATGAGCATCTAAGTTTTGCAGCTCATCTCGGAGCTGGCTGGGGCAGACCCCATTCAGTTTCATTGCTCACAAGAGGAGAGGGAAAGGAAGAAAGGGTGTCTTATAAACCCTCTGACAAACGGGAAGACGAAGGTAATTCAGTTACTCTGCACAATGATGTCACCAAAAACGATGAAGAACTTAACTAGATAATTGTTTATCCTTTATTTTCATTGTTGATCCAAACCTAATACAATTATTTGTGCAGGTGATGTCACAGTTGTGATTTACTGAGGGACTTCTTGTCCCTTAAGAACCACTAATTCAATATGACAGCTTTGTGGCAGCTGATGCTGAGAACAGCATCAGTTATCATATGAGGTTTCCCACTTCCCCTTGTATTCATTATTTTAGTAAACACCACGTCTGGTCCTCTTTTCTATCTCATAATTGCCATGCACAAACCATTATCGTGGCACCTGGGACTTCCTCAGGATGGACAGATCATCCTGATCACCCCACCCTCGCAGACCTACGAAGCTGCCAAAGCACCAGCGCGTCCCAGAAGCTACTTGAGCCCGAAGGCCAGGGCACGGATCATGGCAGACCCTCAAAGGCCCAAAGGAACTGATTCCCAAACACAGGATGCAAAATATCCGCCAGCAATCAGGGCTGTGGGCTGCCTCTTCTCACAAACTCCTCCACTCCTGCTGCCTGCAGGTGCTGGAATAAACTTGCTCAGATATTGCACTGGAGCTTGGAGACAGAGCAGCGGGAAGGGAGGAGGTGTGGGGGCGGATGAAGGGGAAGGATTTTTTTTTTCTCTTTGCAAACATCCAGTTTCACCACTGACAAGTCTGACAGATGGAAACCAATTAAAAGCAAAAAAGCCCTGCTTGTAGGTGCTGCGAACTTCCTCAGTTCTCACCATCCCTTTGGAGAAATCGCTGGGTGCTGACACAGGGCCAGTGAGCCACAGCAGCCTCGCCTCCCCAGCATCACCTCTTGCTTACACAGGGACTCTGCCGAGGTCCTTGTCAGCTAATGGGGTAAGGTGGTCGCAGCCCCTCTGCTTGCACACCTGGTGGGAGCACACATCAGCAACTCTGCTGCCCACTGCTGCTGGAACGGGGCTGCAGAAAGGCTGCTTGCAGCCTCTCGTTCCCCTTTTCCCTTGGGACACTAACGAAGTACCTCCAAAGGATCTAAGCTATTCCAGCCAGGAATTCACCAAAGACAAGGACCAGCCCATTAATACGGGTCATTTGACTTCAGAATTTCATTTTCTAGCCCATGGTCAAAAGGATCCAAGTGACAATGTCTGTGTCAGAAAGGCAGGCCCTGACAGTTTGTCACCAGAGAGCCTTGACATCAGAGCAGAAGATGAGTCCTTTCCCTTTCAGTGTCAAGTCTGGATTTAAACACACGTATTCCTGGCATCCACATCAAAGATTCTGAGCAGCTCATAAAAGCAGTTTTACCACAATCAACAGCAACAAAGAAAGAAGCCACTGGCTGGCCCACAAGAGAGATCTCACCTCAGGGAAGCAGTCTGGACTCAAGCACAGGAGGCTTCTTCCCTCCCGTGGCATTGTCACAAGCTCGTAGGGTTTACTTAGCGTTTGTTCAGGGATGCTCACCTGGGCCTCTGAGGATGTTGCTCACTCATCCTTGCCCACATGTGAGTCCATGAGAGATCTCACGCTGTGACACCTTTCAGAAGGTCTCCACTTTAATGAGAACCACTTCTTCTCTGCAAGGAGCCACCGTGGCCTGGTGACTGCAGCCAACATCCATCACCCCGGGCAGAGCTGGACTCTTATCATGCCCCCGCCTCGCTGCGGTACAAAACTCATTAATGCAACCTGCATTCATCACTGCCCATTACATGGAGGGTTGACATTTCAAAATGCCCAGCAAATCACACCACAAGGTCCCCTAACCCCAGCTTACTCATTCCTTCCCTTTAAAAGGATCTGCAGGGTAATGACTGACACAAGGTCTTATTCACCAACGTCTCTTCAACTGCACTCACCAATTTTTATCCCGTTGCCTTCCTCACGGGGCTTTCAGAAAGCCAAACTGATTTTATTGCATGTGACAGGAGATGACAGTGCCTTATAATAATTGCTTATTTTTTCCATCCTGAAAACTATATAATGCAGCAACCTCAAGCTCACTGATGAGCAAAAGGATACCTTCCTAAGTCACAGGCTGTAATGTCAGCAGCTATAGCTCTACTTCCACTCATTATGTCCCACATACAGTGGATGACCCAGGAGGTTAGCACTGACATTCAAATTATCTTATGATTCAATTATTCCCCATATGGGCAACAAAGGAGAAATTAGGATAGCAGCAAAAACACGCTGGAGAGCCTCTCCCCGCTGAAGATGTCCTCCTAAGATAGGGAATGAGGAAAGTGGCTTGCTCTAACTTGTTATTCTGATTTATTCCTGGAGATGGGCTGTTAACTAATGGATAATGCCAACAGGGGAATCTCAGCCATAGCCAAGGAAAAGCCTGCCTTTGTGAGACTCCAAGTTACTGTTGCTGAAAAGTTATCTGAGGCCAAAGAGAAGAATTCCGCCTACAACATCTGCCTCTCTAAGATGGGCATCATTTACCAGCAGTGCAGGTAACAGAGGAGCTGGTTCCCTGTGTGTGTGAGTTGTGTGCCCAATTACTTCAACTGTGTTGATCAGGCACTTAGCTGCACCGCAGCTCCCAGGAATTTCTGCAGTTCATGCTCCAAGCACAGCATAAATTGCTGGAAATGTTGTTAGAAGGAAGAAAGTCAGGCAGTGGAGACTAGAGGCAGAGCAGGAAGCATTATCACTCACAAGCTCTGCCTTTTGCACAAAGCCACTGCTACTGAGCTGCTGGTATCATAAAAGAACGCTCACATACTTCATTTCTTCCCTTCATCCCCATCATTCTCCAGTGACTTTCAGCTTGCTCCAGCCATTTTTTACTCTAACAGTAATGAAATATATGCTATTTTCATTATCCTTCAATTTGCAGCACATTCTAATAGCATTCTTGGAACCTGACACAGAGAGCGGGCTGCTGCCGTTTGAGAGCAAGAAATGGTTAAGGGGTCTACAGCTGGTCCTCAGACGCAGTTCCCTGGCATAGCGCAGCCAAAATGCCACAAACAAGGAAATAAAATTGTATTAGGAACACGGAAATCCTTCCTGCAACCTGTGGTAGCAAGCTCCAAGGAGACCATGAGACACTTTTACACATGCACATACTGCAACAAGCCCCGTGGTGTGTACTCATACAGGCATTCTGTGGTATCATGGTACAGGTTTCACACATTTTTCAATAAATGTGCGTGGTTCTTGCAAATGCACAGGGCAGATTGCCTTTCTGACCTGTGGCCCATGCCAGAGCTTTGGGCTCTTGGTGCTGCCCAACTTAGCATTCTTTGCTTGAGATGGTGGAATTTCAGCTTGATTTCAGAAAGCTGAGCTGTGACGTTTTCTTCTCATGACAGCATTCTGCATCTGTCCGGTAAGAGTAAACCAGAGCAGAAGAGATGGGAAAAGTTTCTGAAATTTCATCTGATTCTAGGCGCGCTCATTCAGCAAGGCATTTTATGATGCTGCATGTGAAGGACACTGCGTGAAATTCATTGCACTATATTTAATTAGCCCTCTGTCTCCTTTTCAGGTCTGCTACACATGTATTTCCTTTCTTTCTGTTCAACTATTTGACATTATTCTCTTTCAACTCCATTTCTCGTTTAGCATTGTAGCTAATTCTGTTGCTGGCTTTTTACTTAGGGAAGTGGAACTGATGCAATTTGCAGAGGAAACAAAACCTCTTTGTGCTGCAACATGTATTTCTACTGGTAGTCACCAGACACAGACTCTTTCTGCCTCTCCCTGTACACACCAAAGAGCTAAAACTACAGACTGCATTGTATGAAGGAGGACTGCTGCCTACCTTAGGTCTATGCAAATCCCACCTCCTTGGCAGTATTTTAAAACCAGAAGCTGATGCCGGCAGTCTTCTACCAAAGTAAGTACAGCAGAGTCAACACCTTTGGATAAAGAATATGTCTGATTAATTTTCAGTTAAACACCACAAAGGGTGAAGCTGTGCTAATCTGACTGTTTGGGCACTGTATCCACGTTTGATTTAGTAGAGGTTCCTATTCCTGTGCTGGAGGGATTACTCTTGTCAATACTCATTTCTCATCTTTCTGTCGTCTCCTTAAGCAGACAGAAAGATACCCTGGCATTAGCAGAAACAGAAAGAAGCAACAGCATTAAGAGAAATGTAACAGATCCAGAACCTGCTCTAGAAACTATTGGCAGCAGAAGGAGCAGAGGAGGAATAATCCAATGAGCATTGGCTAATTAAGGGGTTTGGATGAGCACGCTAGGTGGCTGATGAGATGATGTATGCTCTGCAGCCATGGATAATAATGCATTAACTTCAACCATCATGGCTAGCAGTGGTTAGCAAGCATATCCAAGCATCTATTACAGTGTCCCTGGAAGCAGCCCAACCTGCAGCCATCACCGTTGGATGATGGTGACATTGAAAACAGAGAGCAATATGCTGCCTAATGAACCGAGAGCAAGAACATGGCACCTGTGCAGCTTTGTTTTGTGTCCACGGTGACAAAGAGTTCGGCTCCCCTCCAAGTTCCCACTCTGAAAAATTCACTTTAATGGGACCTCGCCTCTTTCTCCCTCCTTTTAGTTGTGCTAGACTTTCTTTGTGATGTAGATACTGCCATAACAACCAGCTGAAGCAATTTTCAGTGAGATGGGATCTAAAGCCAAGCTTCCAAAGTTAGAAATGGAGACGAGAGATTTTGAATTACCTTTCCCAGAATCTTAACTTTGATGTGCACAGGTACACAAGTGCACTTGTCAGTGAAAAAGAGAAGTGAGTCAAGGTAGCAGTACATTAAGTTGTATTAATGCTCTCTTTTCTTTGCCAATAAGAATTAAAGCTTCAGGGCAAAGGTCTGTGCTTCACCTGATTTTATTATGTGTCCAGGATTTAATTGTGAGCATCCTTTATCAGCTCTGTTCATTCCCTTCACCAGACTCCAGACACACACAGAAGAACACGAATTAGCTTTCCCCTGTTATTTCAGCAGTTCTTTACAAAGCACCAGTTTTCAGGGCAGCATCAATGGTTGCCGAGATGCCAGAGACCTGCTTAAATGAAGCTGAACAAAAACGTCCATCTAGTTAAAAAATTCCATATTGTAGCCATATTAAATAAGAGGATGTTGTGGCTGAAAGAAGAGCAAGTCCTAACATCACGGGGTAGTACAGTGAGGATTTAAGCACAGGAGGATTTAAACACAGGATCTGCTACTGGCAAGTCAGTCTGGGGAAACGATCGCCTACTTTTGCCTACAGATCTTTATTTTTGCCTATTTATCACAGTGAGCTCCATTATGTACTTCCTTAGCCTTCCTGTTTTGCTGCCTATACACTATCCAATTGTTCTGTTGTGTTTTTTCTCTCTCTGTAGCCTTACAATCCCCTTTCTGGAGTTCTCATCATGGGCTGGAAACAAATGATAGTGACAACAAGATTTTGTAACACACAATTATGTAATGAGCTCCTTTCCCCGCACCATTTCAAGCATATTAATTCCAAAGTGAAGCCTCAAAATAGCACTACTGCTACAAGTTCATACTGAAAACCGAGGCCAGACACACAAGGAGTCTTTACTAACGACTTCCCGTAAGTGTTAGCAATGACAGTCTAAACTTTATGTGCTACAAACATTATTGTGAGAGACCAGCTTGTCATTTTGGGTCAGAGCCAGCTGAACTCAAAGGATGATTTCCTATCACCACTGAGAGGCACAGGGCATGAACCTCCTCTCCAGGAAGCCTGTTCTGTTGTTTGAGCACCATCATGGTACAGAAATTTTTCCAGATATTTAGTCTGAACTTCCTCTGGCACAGCTTTGGGCCATTCCCACGTGTCCTATCCTAAATAAACTAAAAGATATCATAGTTTGTGCGTTTCCACTTATGCTAGCAGCAATACGTTATAGAAAGTTCTCACGTAATATTCTTCCCTGGCTATAGTTTTGTCCCTGGATGATAAATTGTTTTCAGATAGATTCACAAGACACAACTCTATTATAGATGCTCTGTGCATGTTTCCTGATGGCTGTTGCTACTTCTTTAAACTCCTTGAAGAAGTGCATTTTCCATTAAGTGTATTGATTTATATTTTTCAAAAGCCATGTATTTAAAGGAAAAGGGCAAAAGAAGTTCGCTTTTTAAAAATAATGAAAAAGGAAAAGAAGCAGAAAATAATAGAAAATTACAGAACTTGAAGAATGTTGGAGTGATTTTCTGAGAAGGGAAGAGAGAAAATCTGTTCCAGAGCAAGCTCAGGTAGGTGGGAGCAATCACCCCTGCATGAAATTAGCCAGTGTTTTATTTATATTAAAGATCTGTCAGAGATTTGTCTATTCAGTTGAAACCTGGTTTCTGCTCGGCCCTTGGAAAACTGACCATGTACTTGCACAACCTAATTGGCAAAGAAAAATGTTCACCTTGGTCATACAAGAGATGTTGCCAGCTGGACTACAGTATACATGGTCTCGGCTCACCGGATAATCAGAGACTCCTGCATGCTGAGAGGATCCTGACCTCCTTCCACTGCTCTTCCACCATGCTCTGCCAGCTTCAGGGCTTGGCTATTGCATTTATTCTAAATGTTGGATGTTCAAACAGTTCCTCGGCTGCTGCTGTTTTATTGGAGTGCTGGAAACTAAACTGCACAGCTCTGGTACAGGAGGGATCAAGCCCTGTACTGTCAAGACGCTCACATCTGAGTTTGTGCATCACTGATCTGCACTTGCATTTTTCATGCTGGGATGATCGTGCATAAAAACAAATGTAAGCATAAAACCCCTGGCACTCATCTAGAGAATCCAGTTCGGGTCAACAACGTGGTACAAGGTATGTAATGTATAAAATCCTCTGGATCCTAGTTAGAAAAGGCTGTCCCTACTACTTCCTCTATTTCATGTATATCTTTGGTTTTCACAGCCTCTTCCTTCTCAACGACACCAATAGTTTCTCTCATTTCTGGTTGGTAATCTGACTGTAATAAAACCTTTCATGCTGTTATTAATCTCTCATGTGGAACAATGCTACCGGACTTACCAAGCCTGTTTCAAGAGCCTTTGAAAGCAATTCTCTTGTTGAATCTGGTCCCATAGAGCAGGCTTCAAATATGAGAGCAAAATGTCAAGTTCCTGTTAATATGCATAGAGACTTGCTGCAAATGGTATATACTGATGTTAGCTATGTGGTTACCAACTGCTATTACATCAATGGCACCTGCAGCTACTTCAGCTTCAGTTATATTTATTAAAGAGCACAGGCACAAAGCCAAAAGAATTGATTGCTGAATACTCTGGAAGACTTGCTTCATTTCACAAAGGTCCTCGGACATAATTATAAAGAGGCAGGTTGGCTGTAGTGGCAGATTGCATCAGGGCAATAGGCTGCCCTTTGCAATTTCTCTCATCTGTTAGTCCTGTCTCCCTGGGTTCTTGCCTCTCCCAGATTTGTACTGACATCTGCAGCAGGAGCTGCTCAACCCCTGAGCTTTCTGCCATTCACCTTCTTCTTCTGACACGAATTGGTTGAATTAGACAAATCCGGGGGAGAGTGGAGAGCAGGGAAGCAATTAGCAATTGACCCACTACTGCGATGAAACCATTTAAACTTAAGCAGTTGTGTGGAGGTGGCTGGAAGGAGATTGGTTTGTTTTGTTTTGGTGTTGTTTGTTTTGTTTGTTTGTTTGTTTGTTTTTTTGTTTGTTGTTTTTTTTTAAATACAGCTCCTTCTCCTTGCTCCCTTTTGGAAGGAAGATAAAGGTGAAGTGGGGTATTCTTTTATTTCTGTGGTTTTGTTTTTCTCTGCATTTCAACAATGACAGCGTGCGTGATATGCAGTAAGGGCAGAGATGTGCAAAATGATGTAAATGTGAGGAGAGGTCAAGCAAAAGTGTTCTTTGGAGGAAATGTAATCTCCCTGGGTTCTTGCATCTTTTTTTTCAGCTACTTTGCTTGAGTCTTTTGGCTAAATGGCTGGGTCTCCTGGCACCAGTTCTCTTCCCCACTACTGGGGAGGATGTTTTTCTAGGAGTAGATTGTTTCTTGGCTCTGTTCAGTGTAAAGCTAGCGTCTCTCAGAGATGAAAGCACTGCTGTTGGCTTTGCAGAGACTTGAAATACATATAAGCTGTGGAAGTATGATGGATTTCCTGGCACACCTAATTAATAAGAAAAGCTAAAGTAATTCTGATGCTATGGACATCCACTTGCTGGTAGGAGTTATTGCTTGCCAGGATTATTTAGATTACAATAGTGCTGAGAGACAACTGAGAGCCTCTGGGTTTGATATTGCTCTGAGCTGGACAGTCCCTTGCCTACATTTGGAACATCTGCATTTCCTTGTCCCCGAGATACAGAGATACAGGAGCATCAGATCCAACTTTCATTTTATTTTCATCACTATGACAGGCAGGTGGTTTTTCTGCCACCATCTGAAGATAAGTCAATTTTTATCTGAAGTGTCAGCATAACTTTTATTGAGACTTCACAGTGAATATCCTATTGTTTAGGCAGTGTCATTGTTTCTAGAGAAGGAGTGATTGTCAGTGCTGCTGTGGACTGGCATTTTCTCTGGATTTGAATTGAGTGAAAAGTCTAAATTAACAGTTTGCTATAAAAATGGAGAGATTGCAGCAGCTGTCATAAATCTGTCTCTGAGAAGAAAAGTGAGATTTGCTGCTGATTTGCAGATGGTAGATCTGAGTCTCACACCAGTGTACAGTATGCCAAATGGAGCCATGCTGAGGTCCAATGAATTAAACAGCTGTAACAGCCTTGGTAAGAGGATACAAATCCTCTACTGCAACCCTAAAATAACCAGTCAAACTATTTCCACCTTGCTATTTCTTATGGCTTGTGGTCCTTATTCTTAGGAGGAAGAACAGGCTGAAAGATGACTGTTTGTGTAGCTCTAAGAGGGTGCTTGGAACAATTTCCCAGATGCAGTGAATCATTTCTTCCTGGCTCCTCTGTCAGAAGACCAAGGCAGATGAGGGGGAAATCCCCCACCATAGAGGGATGTAATGGTGCCCGCAATACAAGTTTGTTATTTCCTCTGCATGAAGAGAAAAAGAGCAAAAAGACAGAAATGCTGTTCTGCTGTTGTAGCCCATCTCATAAAACATCACATCGGATGTGATAGCTGAGAGTGAAACTGGGTCACTCTGCTACAGCAAGTGGCTTTAATTAAACTTCTTGGCAGGATCCACAAAGAAGCTGTGCTCACACCTCTCATTTAATCTTGTTTGGGTGGCTGCCTAAGGCCACAAGATCTCTCCTTTCTCTCCTCTGCTGCCATCCTTCATGCCCTCTGACCCAGGCAGCCCATTTTGATGTAAAAGAGGTAAAGAGAGAATAAATTTATTGAGCTTGCTGGCAGAGGGCTGGGTTGGTGACATTTGGGGCTTCCCTTCTGAAAACCGTTCTTCTCTTGATGCCATCCTCATAGATGGCAGCGAAAGAGGGTGGCACGGAAGCCAGCAGCTACCCAGCTGATACCAGCAGGTGCCAATATCAGTCCTGCAGGCCACAGACAGCCTCTGTGCATTGCCTTTGGAGCTTTTGGTGGAGAACGAGAGCTTTTAAACCAGCCCTCTGCAAGGTTTTGCAGGATGATGCATCCTGGTATGAACTAACTGAGCTGTGTCATGGTGCCTCCTACATCACGTTGTATTAGATTAAGCTCAGCTGCAGGACAGCGTCTTACGCAGCATCACAGTGTATTAGCTTGAATTTGTACTTGGTGTGTGTGTGCATCATATGGTAATGGTTTGCTGTCGGCAACGGTTGTTTGAAAGAGGAAGACTATTAATAGAGACATAATGAAAACAGAGAGAGTGGGAATAATTACATTTCCTAGTTCTTGTTATAGGTCTACTGGGGCTCAGGGAGTGGCGTGCACAGCCTGAACATGGCACGGAAGGATCAATTAGGGGAATTCAGGTTGAGGCAAATCTTTATTTCCACCAGAAGTCGGGATGGGACTGGGTGGACAACTTTTCTTCTTTTTAAGTTAGGAAGGGCCCTAACTTTCTCCATGCAATGACACGCCACTGAGTAAATAACTATTCATGGCGATGCTCTTTGGAAATAACCTCATTGAGAAGCTCTGTTCCTGCTAACAGACAAGCTTTTATTGGGATAATAGGAAGAACATGGTGTTTCTTGGTAAAGTTCTAAAGTTTCAACCACCTTATTTCTCCTGTGTCTCCTATGCTTCTCATCAGAGGAACAAAACTTGATTTAGTGCTTGATCATTGTCTGTGAGTCATCTGTAATTTAGCCATCACTGATATCGAGAGATATCAAGCATAAATGGACACAGAGGAAAAGCCAATGTGCAGCTGATATTTTTTTCAGAGATAATTTGCAATACTGAAAACAGGGCACAGCTGATTTTAAAGTTATCTCACTTGGAGAAGCAGTGAAAAACCATTAAACTCTGTTTTCTGCAGATATATGTTCAACATGTATATTTTCAGAAGACTCTGGAGGGGCTGAGAAAATACAACAGCTTTTTAGGATGCTACTTGTCAAGGGAGTGTTGTGGTAAGGATATTATAGTATGAGTTAAAACAATATGCTTTAGTCCCTGTCTGCAAGGAATGCTCCCTGAAACCTCATTTGTTTTCCTGCTGTCTTCAAAATAAATAAAATAAGAAAAATCTTAATATTATTTCCTGATCTCCGAAGGGTACTATAATGATAAATGCATTCCTGCCTCTAAGGCACCAAACTAATGCCATGACTACAGCCATATTACAGCCAAGACAGATGTTCCATGCTTTGGCCCATCACTCACCCAAGGGGCACCAAGTCAATTTGTACCCTATAAATGGAAGTGACAGTCGCACGATAAATTGCAGGGCTGTGGGAGATATGGATCTGTCATGTGTTTTCACCCCTGTCACCCAGCCTCTGACCACAAATCCATTTATTTCATCCTTCCCCATCTTCACAAGCTCCGACCTGCCAGTGTTTGACAACTGAATCTCAGCTTTGATGAGAAATATTTAGGAAACTGCTTTGTGATAGCTGCAGGAAGAGCACTATTCTAATTCAGCAGTGATCAGATATCAGTGTAGCAGGGTGGGAAGTGTCTCCTTTCTTCTCTTTAACTCTGTCTAAATTATTGCTTTGCATCTAAGGAATATTCAAATGAAAACCCTGCAGTCATCAACAACCAATTTCATTTCCAGCGTAATGGAATAAGTTACCATGCATTGTCACTAAATGGAGGGGGAACATAATAGTTTAGAGAGAAATGTTTAAATGGAACTCAAGTAGCCTCAAATGGAATAATACAGCACAAAAAGATCATTGTGTCTGCCCCCATCAGCCGCTATTTGTAGCAAGCACAGCATCAGCCGTGCTACCCCAAGGCACCTGTCAGGATCAATGACATTTCTAATTAATCCAGCCAAGACCAAAGCAAAGGGAAGAAATCCCTGCATTCAATATTTTCTTTGAATGTTGTGTATGCCACAGAAATGAACTCTGGGGAGGGGAGCACAGGGAGGTATTTTGGCACCCAGACATCTGTCTTCACTCCCTTTAACTCTGCATTACCCTTCCAACTGCCTTGCAAGCTCTCCACGTGTCAAGTGACTGACATAGGAAATAGTTTTCTGCCCCACAGAGGGCATATTGACCTATCTTTATAAATCTCAGGCTGTCAGGTTCTAGTCATGGAAGAGTCTGAATAGCTACAAATGTTTTATCAGCACTTTGTTAAGGCCCCACCAAGCCTGGGGTGCTGCACCCTTCTCACGAGGATGTTTGTGTGCTCTCAGTACCCAGTCTCTGCTTCAATTTCTCTGAAACCATCTAATGAAATATATTAATCTCTCAGTCCCTAGCTTTTGTTTTTCTTTATCTCCTTCACTTTGCACATCATATGAGAGGTGAGGCCACCAGAGGCTGAAATTTAATTTGGGTGGATCGTGCACCTAAACAGAGCTGATAAGCCAGAGTACTGGCAACGTTACCAGCCTGGAGACAATGCTGCAGATGGCTGCACAACCTCAGGTAGCCCAGACTGTTATTAAACATGATCTCAGAGCAGTTAATTCTTTAGGAACGAGAAGTTTATCAGGCTCTATATTGACATTCCAATCTCCAGCAGTTGACAGAACAAGCATAAATTCATCTTCTGGCTGACTGGGCAACCCTCTGCTCCTCTCATGTTGACAGATCTCAGCTGAAGCACATTTTCAGTTTTCTTGGCAGATAAGTCAAGGATTTTTGCCATCTGAGCTGTCTCAGTCCAAATTAATTCACTGCCACAAACATACATGCCCAGCTCAGGTCACTGGGCACATTATCTCTGTGCTGGGGAGCACATACTAACCAACGGGTAAAAGGGGACGTTTCATAACCCAGGGGACCCTACCGCACACCTCCAAAGAGAAAATGTGGTTCCCTTCCTGTCCAGCTGTTGGCACTGAAATCAAAGAGTTTTATTCAGTTTTGTTTAGGCACATGGATATGTATTACACACTGACACACATGCATACAAATGCAGGTGGTTGCTTTTGTGTGTGTGTTTGCCCACATCCACTCAAATCAACCTAAGGAGCAAACAGGGCACTGTATCAAAGTGATTGGATTATAAGAAAATACTGTAAAGTACACCAATTTGAAAATAAAATAAAATAGAGAGTAATAGACAACATTCACTCAACAGATTTGGAATCCTCAAATACCCTTCACTACTCCCAAGGGACTTTTTCATACGATATTTGGAGTTGCTGATGATTTCTGATGGTTTCCTTGCAGGACCACGAGGGCTATGAATGGGCTCTGTGCTCCTGAGCCATGGGGTGAATGGTGCAGTCAAGACCTTTCAGGTTGCTCATATGGCTACAGACACTGAATGGACTACCAAGGGTATGGGGTAAATTGGAAATGGTCTGAGGGGCTTGAGGAGCTTCTCTGCTTTTAAACGTGATAATAACATCTAGCCAGAAGTAGCACGGTGTGCTGGGTTTAACAACATTATCTCAAAAAACCTCTTGCTACTGCCACTTCACACCTAGTTTTCACATTGTACTGGGTCACTGTATGAAGCACGGCTCTTTTAGGCTCTTCAGTTTTCTGTGGTTTCTAACTATAGTACACAGGGAGGTATATCGCACCGCAGAGAGCTCGCACAGGAGGGGCAGATGGAGTTTCTCCTCAAGGGAACTGTCTGCTGTGTTTCTGCTGCGTTCACTGGAACTTTGTGCATGTTCTTGATAAATTAATGTCAGGGAATATACAAGGCAGGCATCAAACACTCCTCATCTTAATGGAAAGAACTTTAGAAAGCTGTGAATATTAGCTAGTCGCACAAGTGAAAAGGGCAGTGACTCCATCAGCGAACCCATTAATTATTATCACAGTCATTGTTTCTCCACTCTTCTGAGGAACCACTGCATAACACTACAATAAAATCAAAATGCATGATAAAAGCAAGCTCTAGGCGTGTATTTATCGAGACTAAGTTTTTAAATTTGTATAGCTCTGCCACCTACAACACACAAAGTCCTTGTCTGCATCTCATTTCAATAAAACCCACACAATATGCAGTGATACTCATCCTGCACTACACGGGTGTCTGGCAACCATTTCAGCTGGTTCCATTTCTAAACACCTGGTGGTTGCAACAGCTTCATCTGCAGGACGCTTGGCTGGCTGCTTGATTGGGTTATTTTAACTTGTCATCCTGGTGAGATGAGGACAATCCCATCCTGCTACCACCATCTGTCTGAGGCTACAAGACCCGGTCAGCCGCTCTGCTTCTGACAGCACAGATTTGTGCAACTTGGTCAATTTGCATCTTTCCAGGCCTTGACTCTTCTAACCTTCTTCTCACCAGGACCTGAGCTCCAAGGCAGCACTTGTCTCTGGGCAGGATGCTCCCAGCATTACTCTCTGTGATCTTTGGTGCTTGCTGCAGATCTGGCAACTCCCAGTCCAGCTGAGAAGGGCTCTGGGTGTAGTTTCGGATGCCTCCAGGGAATAGCAAAATAACAGACCTTTGCATTACTTGCTGCTTGCACTGCATTCTCCATTAAGTCCCCTAGTAATAGGCACAGCACAAACATTTGCTGAGGGGCAGGACCCCCAGAAAACAGTTTGCAAGCTAAAGGCAGGTGGTAGATAGGAAGAGGGAATGCTCATTATCTTCATTTTGTAAGTGGAGAACTGGGGTTGGGAAACAGGGTCTATTATCCCATGCAAATTTAAGAATTAAGCTCACTCCTAAAATATTCTCAAATATTAGCCAAGGGTCTTATTTGAAACCCATTTTCTGAGCCATGGTTGTGAAAGGGTAATTGAAACACTACTGTTTTGTTAACTTCATCGTTTTGGACCACATTCTGTTACCTTTCCCTACATCGGACAACATTTAGCTCTGTAAATCATCTCATTTAAACCCAGGCAGCTATACACAAAGAGCAAATCACTAATCTGCTAGAGAGCAAAGACAGAATGTGGCCTTTAGAAGGGGATGGAATGAAAATGGGAAAACACGGGATCTCTAGAGAGTTTAAAGTGTCTGTCAAATACACACCAAAGCTCCAGTTAAGTGGGCTGTGGAAAGTTTAATCGGGTGGCATTATCCCAAACTGAATTCATTTGCTACTGTATAATGTTAATGAACCTCGGCTTCTCTTGCTGAAAATCGGGTATGAATGTGCATTATTTGGAGTGCATGCATTAGCCACCACTAGTTGCTTAATTAGTTTTTCAAAGGCTCTGTCTGAATGGAAATGTTATGGAATAATAAGTGATAATGGACTCTCATTTTATTTAGTGCTCTTTCCTAATTTATGGGACATTAAAAGAATGGTAAAAAGAAATAATTTCTTCTTGTCACAGGTGTCCATGTTGTGGGCAGAAAGAAGTACGTATGTTTTCCATAAACAATCAAAAACTCTCAGATCCAGGCAAGTTCGGCTTAAAGAACTCCCTTTTCAAGGGACAATTTGCCTGCCAAAGAGGAGTGTATTTTTCATAAAGCTTTTGGAACCTGCCAGCCTCGCTGTAATCCACTTGACTGATGCTCCAATTCTCTCTAAGGAGCAGATCTGCATCTCAACAACTTCAGAGGCAAGGAAACGGTGAAATTCCAGGAACTGAGAGCCATCAGGGCACTGGCAAACGCACTGACATCCATGAAAAGAAACGGATCGGGAGCTACCCAGCATGCTTGCATGGTGAAAGAGGGCTGACTGATGGAAGCACAATAAGACCAGGGTTTTAAACAAAGACAGCGTCAAATTTCCTGTAGAAAATGGGAACCGTTCTTGAAAGCAGTGGTTTTACTAGCAAAGATCTTTGAACTTTTTGAAGCCAGCTTATGTAGCGGTGCTCACAAAAGCAGAGACAGTCATTTACCTGAAACAGGAAACCCAGCCTCTCACCACGGAGCAGTCCCCTGACAAAGGCACTGAAAAACACACTTCTTCTTCCCTGACTCTGGTAGGAAAGCCCGTTATGTCCTTTATATCTGCAGGACAGGGAGAGGAGAGGTACAGATCCCCCTTACGTGGGCAAGCAGTGAATTCCCACCATCATCTTTCTCCTGGCCTTTGCCAAAGGCTCTGTGTTGCTTTAGGGTTTGCTGAGCAGGGAGCAAGGAGCAGTGAGCAAGTGCTGTTTTCTTTTCCAAAAAGCCAACCATGCTCTGCAGCCAACATCTGAGGGTGGAAGCCAAGCGAGAAATCTGAGCAGAGGCTGTGACGGCATGGCCTGGAGTACGGGGACCCGATGTACAGCGGGGCCTCTCCATGCATGGAAGCAGTGCTGGGATGATCTGGGTCACTTCAGAAAATGGTTTCACTAGACGAGTTCAAAATGCAGATGCCCATATGCTGGCTTTAATTTAGTTTGTATTCGTTTTTGCTCTCCTCGGAAAATCAGAAGCACAAGCTACACTCATGTAAAGGTTTCTTTGGATATCCACGCGTCCCAGTTTTACTGAGCCACACTTAAACCACTTGTTTAGCTAGACCAGGACAGCTTTGTGCACCACGCAGGTATTAAAAGGATCGCAGGGCTCTGCTGAGCTCTGGCAGGAGGGCTGAGCTTCAGCTTTTAGCCATGCATGTGGCATGAAGGGTTTTACCTGAAACTCTGCCAGGGAATCATCCATTCCTGGTGCTCCTTCTGTTAGGATTTTACAGGGGTATGGTGGGGTTATGTTCATCGCCTTGATGAAAAAGTTCAGATTAAACATTTTTAATATGATTTTTGGTATTTTCCAAAAAAAGAAGTTCCCATGCTGTGTCTCAGATTCATGAAAATTTGGATGGTACCTTGCAAAATAACATAACGATCATCAGCTACCACTAATACAGATTATGCCTTGATAATGAATGGCTTAATAAAATAGCAATAGTCATTTCTGTTTGTACGAACCACTTCTCTGCATGAGAGATGCTTAAGAACATCTCATGATAGCAATATGTGAAATGCAGATCCATCCCTTCTGGTGTGTTGTTGCTGTCCTGTTCACATCCATTTCCTTCACCCTCATATACAACCTCTTTTACCTTCCCTTCCTTTGCCATCACTTTCTTATTATGAACCCCTTGTGAAGCAAACTGTTTTCACTGAACACACAAAACCATGTAAATGTCTATGTTTATTCTCCACAATTGTGCCTCTACACAATTGTGCCATAATTGAGCCAGCTTTGCTTTTGCCTGTAAGAGATCCATTTGCACACAAAGGCTCTCTGTGTCTTAGCTATTTTCTTTGGCTTTATTGCTTTGAATAAAATGTAAACACCAAAGTCTCTGTGTGGTTGTGCTTTTCATTGCATCTCATTTCCATACGTCAGATTTGTTAGCTAGTCATACTCTGTGATTTATGGCATCAGAAAAAATTGAGACTAATCTGTCAGCCCTGTCACTGAAAAACCGACACGTTACAATGTCTAGAGAATTGCCCTTCATCAAGCAATTAGTTAAATTGCAGTGTATTTAATTATTGGTAAACTTACTGGATACTGCAGCACAGAACAGTCAAAACCCCTTCAGAAATTATGTTCCTTCTAAAGTTGGTTCTGTGTGTCAGGATGATATTTGCCATTTTAAGCTTCTCACCCTAGTTGAGCAGAGTCTTTACTGTAGACAAGGATTGCTGTATTATTCGCAAACTTATTCACCAAATGCTGATGCCCTGATAAACAGAAGCAATATTTTTCTGAAAGCCTGGGATATATATTAAACCCCGAGGGTGACTAATGTAATTCCAGGCTGCACTGAAGATCATGAAGGGACAGTGGGGTTTACTCAGGTGCTCTTTCATTTTAACTAGAAATTAAATTTTTCAGGGGCCTAGAAACAATCTCTGACAAAAGCTTTATTAAAACTCTTGTGATTTTGTTGTTGTTGTTGTTTGTTTTTCTGTTCCTGTGAAGGATTTCTTTACAAAGAACCTGCATTTCCCAACAACAACAAACTTTGACCAGCCTCTGCTCACAATCATGTCCCAGATGTGTTTAAAGAAGCCAGTGGATGCCATAGGTGGAAAAAAAACCCAACATCTACAGCTCAATCTGTCACCCAGATGCAGAGCACCCTAAAATGCCTCAGCTATTCCAGAGTTAAGAGATGAATCACGGCCACCTAGGACTGGCAAAGAGGGAAACTACCCAATTTAAGCATGAAGAGCCCTGCCACAGGCTTGCATGATTGCTTTCATGGTTAAAAACCAAGCCTTTTCGGCAGGTGACAGAAGGCATTGTTATTACTCCAGGCAGAAACTCATGGGCCTTTCAATCCTAATTCAGGACTTCAGCAGAAGACAGGAGAAAAGAGGTTGGAAACAGGAGGTAAAATGAAAATCCTTTCTTAAATTCAAGTGATTCATGTCTAACATATGATATAGGATTTTCCTGGTTCCACCTGTCAAGTAAAATGCCAGTAGGTAGCATAAAACAGCAGACAGATGATTTCTACCAGAGTGTAAGGACTGAGACCTGAGAGACACAGATTTAGGACCTGTGCACTTGTCTTCTTTTGCTACAAAATAGGGAATTACTGGCATAGGAAAAGTGGAATTGTCCAAAACCCAGTTTGAGGGTGACCACGGTGGGTTGCCCTCTGCCAGCTCTGCCACCTGCTACATACTAGTAAATAAGATTTTGTTATATCAAAACCGGGTGTACCCTTAAACATGTATCAGCCAAACATAAACGGGTTAAATGCAAGGTAAATAGATGAAGATTCATGTCTGTGATATACCTGCAAATAAACAATAGAAGATTTAATGTTCCTTGTGGCTTTAAATTCGATAGAGTTGTACTGTGGTACTGTGACTATAAAGCAGTCCTGGGTCAGAGTTTTTAGTGTAATGCCATGGTGGTAACCAAAGGGTTACCCCACACATGAGGAATTTGTCTTGACAGAGGAATTCAGCTCCTCAAGATCAGGTTTGTTAGCTCCTGCTCAGGAACTCTTCCAGAAAACAAATTTCATTTTCTAAAATATAACTGCCCTTCTTTTCTGGCATGTAATGCAGAGAAGGAAGGAAGCATACAGAAATTTCACTTGACAAACTTAAGAAGGCTGCTTTTTGGGGCTGCTCGTCCTCACTGGAACACCTCCAACTCCTTACTCAAGGCTCTTTTTGTCTCCTCGGTGGAACTATTATTGCAGTAGTGATGTCCTGATGGATTAGACACAATTCTTCAATAATTAATGACAATTTCCCTCTGCAGCTTGGTCAGCAACCCACTAAATAGCACAAAACAAACAAGGTAACAACAACAAAATAGTTAACCGGTAGGTAATGCAGGGCAAGAGCTCTGAGCATCCTTGAATTTTGCCATGAACCTTCAAATTGCTGGTGTAGGAAGCCTGTTTAGGGCCGCATTTTTTAAATAGGTCATTAAAGACCATCAGGAAAGTAAGCTTAAAATCTTGCTCTCAATATAAAGTGCTGTAATTGACGTTCCTTGAGTGCAATATTCTGTAACAACTCTGTAGAGGCTTCACCACTGCAGTGCAGTACACACCGACACCATGTACAGATGGGGTAAGACTGACTGCCTGTCCCAAACACCTCCAGCAATCAGCTCGCTGCTGCAGGGCTCTCGGTCGGTGGGAAGAGCTAAATCTCTCCTGAGGACAAGCTGCAGGGAAAGTCTCCTGGTTAGGTTTAACCCAAACTGTGCTGGGGAAAAATCTTTCCACTTTTTTAGGAAATTTATGGTTAGGCTTCCAACTGAAGCACTGTTTACAGATACCTAAAGAGAATGTATCCCAAAGTGTCCACGCCATGGAAAAGGCAAAATGCAGTCATCCTGCCCATGTTGTCCTCATCTCCGTCGTTTCTGATCTCCTTTAACAGCCAGTGTACCAGGGGCTGACACACAGATGAAGAGACACGATGTTGCTATTAGAGAGGCATTGCCTTATTCAATTATTAATGTACTGATGGTTTTTGGAATATTAAGAAATTATTACTGGGAGATATCAGGATAAAATATTAGGAAAAAAAATCAGAAGCATCAGGAGCTGGTTCCTGTAGACTTTGGTGATGCATTTTCACTCTTGTATTTAATTACTTGAAAATATTATTCCAACCTTTATCACCAAAACTTCTAGGTATATGAGATAACCAAGCACAGAGATGTATGGATCTATTACAGCAAAAGAAGATCAAATTATAGATGAACTAGAAGAAACTTGAAATATTTCATACCTGCCTTGCTATACCTGCACTAAAAACAAGGTGAAATGAGGCATGTGGTCCACTACTCCCACAGAGAGTGAGAAGCACAGGCCACGTGCAGATTAAAGAATATGTAATAAAGTGGATTAATTCAGTTTGGTAGGACCTGCAGAAGTCTGTCTTGGAGTGTTTAAGGAAATGGCCAGGTATAAATATCTGACCACAGGTTATCTTACCTTTACATTCAGTCTTTTCTTATATTATATTTATTATATTATGTTCATTATATAATGGAAGCAGAGGAAAATTACAAATACTGAAGGTATCAAATCCACATTGGGTAAATGCATCAAAAAAGAGTTGAATTTGGGATTTTTTATGTTCTGTTGGAACTTAAAACCTCATTCTTTATTTGTACAAAAGATCTGTACCGTGATCCTTTTCAATAGCAATCAAGAGTCTTCTAAACCAGGGAACAAACTCTGTGCTGAATGATAAATTCTGTTACCTCAGAGACGTGCGGGGCTGGAGAACAGTGCCAATTTGAGGTCTGCCTCAAATCCAAGAGCATTTAAACTTCTTATGTTGTGATCAAGTCCAGCCCCAGTTCAGGATTAAGGTTATGAAATCCTAAAATTATGTAATCAGAAATGACAGCAGCTGATAACGTACCAAGCTGTTAGGGAAAGAGGGCTGTTCCAGCCAAGTCAGATGTGCCTTTATTTTAAATATTCTCCATGCAGAACTGAAAGATCTCTGATTGGGACAGGTGAGCACGACCAAAAACTGAAGATGCTAATCAAAAATAATAGGCTAGATCCTCAAGTACAGCTTGGCAAACCGCTGCTCTGAACAGAGTAAATAGCAGAAAATGCAACTCATCTTGTATGTGTGAATGTTGTCCCAAAGTCAGGGCACTCTCCATGACACCCAGCTTCCAGGGACACCCAGTGCCACAACAACCAGAGGCACAGGCAAAGCAATCTGTGGAAACATTTTCTACTAGCACTAAGGCTGCCTGCCCTTCTCCATCCTGGATCCCGTGCTGGAGCAACTCAGACAAACCAGCACATCTCCCAAAGAGCTTTTAGCATATTTTATTGCCCATAGATTACAGCTTTTGCTAGAAACTCTCTCACCTCGCCATCATTCTGTCCAAGAGTGACTTGTTAATAGGACACGGTGGGTGACACACAGTCCCATGGTTAGGCTGTTTAATGGGGGCTGCCAGGCAAGCCAAATCTGCAGGCTGTAGGAGGATGGCCATCAGCAGCACCCCACATCCCACCTTGTCATTTAGGGGAACTTCAGAGCCTCAGTTCTCTCACATGTGTTCTAAGGGTCTTGTCAACCTCAGTGCCTTGCAATTTTTGCAGTACAACCACTAGAGCAGGCAGTTTGGCCACCCTTTACTAGTGGGTGAGAGATTTCCAATGAAGACAGTTACCTTTTTCCCTCTCATCTTCTCAAATTCTCTTGTACGGTGCCTGCATTGCCACCTCATCAATAAGGAAATGGGATCACCGACTAGACCCTCATAAGAATGTCATGAGATTGTTCTGACAAAAAAATGGTACCTCCAACTCTCTGCCCAGACTTGGGATGCTGAGAACTTTGTAGGAGTTTAAACTGTAAGTGAAAAGGTTGAGCACAACCACCAGAAAGCTCCCTGGAGCTGCAGCCCCATGCGGCACTCGGTCATCTGCAGGTATTCCAATTAATCACAACTACAGAAAGTCTTGATCAGAATCTGAATTCCTCGATTCTAAGCAATACTCTGGCTGACAGCCTTCAAGCACTGGAGACAGAGAAGAGGCAGATCCATCTGCAGACAGACAGATGGACGGACGGACGGACGGACGGACGGACAGACAGACAGACAGAGGGGAGCTGCTGCCCTTCCTGCTGAGGGTGGGCACCATTTGTGAGCGTGCTGCAGGAAGGCTCGACTGGTTTAAAACCTCCAGCCCAATGAGCACTGCAGAGTTCAGTGGGGGCTGGGAAAACTCCCCATGGAAATTAAGTATGAATTTGAGCTGTCAAGTAAATTATATATTGGGGCAATGCCTCCAATTACTCCTGATTTAGCTAGTTACAAAGTAATCTGACTAGAACTGCATGACCTGACAATTTTCATAGTCTAAATTTAATTAGGCATAATTAGGAAAAGATGTCAGCTGGTAAGTATGATTTAAACATAGGTATCAGTTAAGCCCATTCTGAATAAGAAGAGGGCAGCTGATGTCAATCAGTCCTTTAATCTCTCCTTCACACTTGCTGTTTCCTCTCCATTATGCACTCATCTCTGCAGCTCATTGAAATTTCATTCTCCAGTTCATCCAGTTTACTTTTTAAGTCTTGCCAGTTCTGCTACAGCTGAATACATTCACAGGTTCTCGGGGCTGCCCTTAGAATAATCCCGTCATGGACAGAAGTGCTGGTTGGTAGGTGCCATAAACAAGGAGATGCTGTAAGGATCCCCCCCGGGGCAGGAGATGCAGGGACGGGCATCCCGTACAAGCCAAGAGGGCTAGAGGGGTTAATTTTTTGCTACTTCCTTGCCACCACCAGTACCCCTTTAAAAAAATAAAATCACTCGAAGACTTTGGAAAGTTTCTCTTCTTCTGGTTGCTTGAGAAGTGCCTGCTATTGCCTGAGGTGAGTAAAACCAGAATAGAGCATTCTGCAAATGAGCTCAGGAAACTTTCCCCAGGACATCTCTCAATCCATCCTTTCCAAACCAGTGTTTTCAGCCTCCCCTTCTGTGGCTCTGCATTGACAAGATTTATGTGGCTTTCACTTGTCTTGGACAGATGAGCCTCTTTTGATCATTCATCACTGCTTTTCATTGAGTAGTGCGAGCAGCAGCAGTGCGTATCCTTGTGCTCGAAGAAATAATGCACTTTCCAGTCCTTCACGGTGTTAATTCACCAGATAAACTTAATGAATTCCCATAGGCACTCAAGGGTAGTCAATAGCAGCTTAGACAAAGGACGACTGTATAGAAAAGGACGTTTCTTGTGTTGAATCAATGGCTGCACTGTGCAGATAATATAAGCATTGCTTAGTTAGCCTTCAACAGTAATGAAGGTTCTCTTTTCTGCAAGCCAGCATCAGTGTTAGCACCTCCACAAAGAACCTCTGGGTTTTAGTTGTTGGGCTTTTTTGGTTTAGTTTTGGGGTTTGGGTTTGGTTTGGGTTTGGTTTGTTTCAGAAAAACTTAACAGAGTGGGAAGGCTGAATAAATATTGGCAGAAACCAGTATAGAATGGAGTTTAGGATAAGTAAAGGTAAGGAAAAAGAATACTACATTCTAAGGACATTCCTTCTCCTGTTTTCTGATGAGACTTGGTAATATTACAGTTCTGGACGCAGACATACATGGAACAGATTTGCTAACTACCTATGCTGGTGTTGACTTTGCAGAAATTGTGCAATAGTATGAGTTAGCCTAGCCCCAGAAAAAAAAGCAAGAATAATGTATTCAAATTTATCTCCCCAAAAATACTCCATAATGAGATCGGTATATCATTAATTCAGAAAGAAACTTAAGAACTGTTTTGATTTCGGTAGGGTTGCTCTTGACATACACTGCTGAAAGCAGTGTGTGGTGTTAAAACAGTCTAAGATACCTTTTTAAAGCTTCTGAATGAATACCTTGTGTTTTGTAACATAAAAATTACACCTTCAGTGAACTTCTGAAATCCCTGATGGAGCCAAAAGACCTTCTTTTCCCTTCATTTCTCCTAGTAGAATTACTCGCAATTTAGACTGATGAAAGAGATAAGAATTAATCTGCCCAGGTTGTATGCTCACGCTGGTCACAATTTATTAAGTTAACTGTGGGTTCTTTGCAGGGCCTGATTCCAGCCTCACCTCCCTGCGTCTAGACCAGCAGAGCCAAGGTCAGAGCTGCGTTTGTCATATACCAGCAGAGCCAACACCAAGGTGAGTCCCAAGGAGAAGTGCAGTACACCTGAAATGCAGCACAGGAGTAGTTGTAATATTACCACGCTTTAGTGTGTTCTCCACGGACACACGGGAATTGGAATTTATGCAGAGGAAGCACTCAGTGGGACCATATTTCCTTTGAAAATGTTTCTCCCAGGAAGCCAAATCACATTTCTTTATTCAACCCAGACTAATTAAATTTGTATTTGCAAAATGAGTACCGATTTCTCGGTGATTTTTTGCTCCTCCAAGACAGACTTCTTATGGCGTGTCACGTTTCCATCGCAGGCACAAATTCTCCTCTCGGAATTGTTTCTGTTAAATACCACAGCCGTATGCACACAGTTCAGTTACTCATCTAACAGGGAAGCAGCATATGTATTATAAATCTTAAACATGCCATGCAAATATGCACGTTGGTCTGAAATTCAGGCCCCGTCTGTCCCAGGAATTTTAATGAAAACAAACAAAGGTGACCTACTTTAGCACATCAGCTCTTCCCTGATAATAGATGGCTCCTGCAAGATTTTATTTTTGCTCTAGGTCAGAGTTTAATCTTCATTACACAGGTGTGACGACGGATCTACTTAAGCAACTTCTGCAGCTATCGCATTGATCCCAATAAGATCTGGACTGTACGGACTTGCCCAATGTGTCGGAGTGGATTTGTGGCAGAGATGAAAAGAAAATCCATAAGTGCTGTGCACTTCCTGCTGTTCTCCTCCTTACACAACACTTTGTTACATAAAGCCTATTTTTCTGGAAAAAAAAAAAGGGGGGGGGGAGGAGAAAGATGGAAAAAATAACATCGTTTTGATTGTAAGCCAGTTTTCTGTATCAAGATGGCAGCAGCGCGTGAAGCAAAGCAAGGTCTCCTTAAAACCATGTGACAAGGCTAATCAAAATAAACATCCAAAAAATAAAGAAATTAAGGGCGAGGTAGCAGACTGTGGGGAGAGCAGATGGTTATTTAAAATAACGGCAAAATTCGGCATGCCGAGTGCAACTATAGCTCTTGTCACAAAATATAGCTGTTAATGGCAAAGGAGAAGGGAGAAACATCATCAGGGTGTTTTGTGGAGCTGGCGAAAGCAGGAAGATGAAAAATATATGGAGAAAAGGGTATCTTCAGCCCTCTGCAAAACCTACCCCAAATATCAATGGCAGAGGCAGAGGAGACAGAAATGCAGTAGCTGGAAAGAACATCGCATCGATCGAATTTGTCATACAACACAAAAGGTCACAAGCCCAGGGATCAGACAGTGAGCTAAAGGAGAAACTTGTCCCCCCAAGAACAGAAAAAACACAGAATCTGTAGTTTACAGAAGCTTGAAACCCAGAAAAGAAGCTCCAGTCCCTGAGAAAGGAGCTGGGAAACCAGGACTGCTCAGCTCAGCTATGATTCAGCTCCAGCCACTAGCACAGGTCCCAATGCTGTGCACAAATTCAAGACTTGAACTTGAGCTAGAAGTCATGCATTTAGTCATGGGTTTTGTAATCCTACCATTCTACCTGGATTTTACTGCAATAACAGGTTAGGGTTCCATCAGAGACCCAGAGTAGCTCAGCCCCTGTACCAGGGAGAGCTGTATCAGGTTATTTTATCTCATCCTGAGCTCTGAACAGCACGGGGCACAATCCTACCTGCCATCCCAAGTACTCCCACCTGCCGCTCCAGCCCTGCAGCTCAGGCATTACCCTGAGTTACGGTGCCAATGTAGATCACCCCTTGCTTTTGCCAGGATACATAGCCAAGAGAGAGGCAGATTATTGCTAGGCTGCAAATCACATTGAATAATGAAATAAAAGCCAAAGCTGGGCCCATTTGCAGACAGACAGGGGCAGGAGCCAGTTCACAAACATCCTTTGCAGCCCCCAGCTTTGTATCCAGTGATCCACTAGCTATTAGTCTCTGATTAGGAGCAGTACATTCCCTCAAAGAGGTTATTTCCATCTTAGAAGGGCCACGAGTCAGCTGAACATCCTCAGTTCATTTTGCAGGTACCATTCCCTGTGCTGTCTCCCTCAAAATTACACTTGAAATATGCCTGGTTTAAAAAAAATAAATAAAAAAAAGAAAAAAAAAAGAAAGAAAAGAACAAACAATTTCCTCCTGCCACGACTGTTATGACAAACTGAACCACACGAACAGAAACTTCCCCCTGCACAAACCAACCAGCTGACAACCGTGTGGGAAGGAGGGTGGGAGCGGGAGGGGAAGCTGGCTGAAAGCACCCAAAAAAAAATCTTTTTTCTGGGAAAAAATAAAAATAAAAATGAAACATCTGCAGCGGCTGCTGGGGGAAGTGCTCTGGAATAAAAGCCTTCCTCTGTACATTGCAAATGATGGCACAGCACCAACCTGTCTGCTCTTGAAGTCCTGATCTTCCAATGCTCTGCAGTTGATAGGAGCCCTAGGTCTGAATAGGAAGGCAAATTTTATCTACATGACCTTCTCTGGGCATGCCACAGCTCTCCTCAGACTCAGGAGGACACAACACTGCACTAGAAGACCTTCCCTAGATCACCCTGCTCCCCTAGTCTCATACTTATTGGTTCTGCCTAGGTTTTCCACGACGATCTCAGAGTCTTTCCTAGAGAACTGTGAAAGGCTGCGTTACTCCAGTTCTACAGCAGGGGCTCTGGGGAGGACGGTTGGCAGGCCTGTGTGATCTAACCCGCATTTCCACAGCAAAATTGGCAACTATCAATCTGAAAAAATATATAATTAATAATCCTTAGATTTAAACTCCTATTTGTTTCATGCCAACTGGCCACTGCCAATGGTATTCCTCCATACAGGCAGCTCGGTGGATGTGAGACACTTTCAAGAGCAGTGTATTCACCAGCATGTCCTTTCTGACATCCAAATTTCAATGCCTTGCAGGAATCTCAGCTAGAAAGGGGGAAATGCTGCTTCCAAGAGAGAGGGACATTGCCAGCCAGCTGCTAAGCAGCATCTCAGATGGAGGAGATCGGGAAGCCTCTCCCTGCAGCTCCTCTCTTCTCTGGTATGTGCTATTTGCTGTTTGCCTGGTGTTATCTCTGCTAACTGAATTAATTAGTGACCCACTGGCATGGGGTGCAAGCAGGTTACTGCCACCCTGCGCCCTGGTACCAGCCAGCTGAGCAGGGCCAGATGAGCACAAGGCACAGATGCTCTGCTAAGTCCACAGAAAATCCCCATTTCTTCCTGAGCCTCTACCTCTCCACCACTTTTTTACTGCAAATCCCCCTCAAAGACTGAATAATGAAAATAATAATCAAAAATCGCAGACAAATCACTGTTCAAACTCAGAAGTGAGCTGGCAGCATGTTGAGAGAATGGAAATCAGCCAGCTCTGCTCCGCGCTATTAAGTGTTTCTAGCACACCAGACACTTCAGGATCTTGGCACAGTGCGAAATAAATGCAGAGGAGGGGGATGTAGAGGGACGTATTCTAAAGCCTCAAAAGCCGGGAATGACAGTGACATAGAGGATGCAGCTGTGGTCTATTTTCCAAGGCTGATGGCTTTCCATGGAGTCCCCACCACACATCATCTGCTGGTTTGTTGGTCATGGGTGGCACCCACCCCTGCCTGGCCTCCTGGATGGAGGAAACCCTTCCAAGTGTGTATGTTTTAAAGATGTAGATAGAGCAATACAGCCCTTTCCCTGACACCTGTGCACTGATTTGTATCTCTCAAAAACGTGGAAACTGCCAGCTTGGATCCCCCCCAAGCCCATTTTGCTCCACTCTTTCTCCAACAGTGGCGGCACCAGATGCTTTGGAAGAAGGTGACAAAAATGCCTGGAGTATTCCAGGCCCTCCGATCTGGGAAGGCATCATCTGCCTTACTGTCTGAATGTTCCTGTTCCTCCAGTTGGTTTCCTGCCCTAATAGAAATGGGTGTGTTTTCCAAGACTGTAAGACAGCTTTTCTAGGAGTTAATTCACAAATTGGGAAGGAAAAAAAAATAATCAAAAACACAAGTTTCCTGAGTTTTCCATTGAATGGCAGCTTCAGATCTGTTGCATGAGGCTTCTCCTCACTCAGATACCATACTCAGTTTTTGTCTCACACAATTTTCCTACTGAAAAACACATTTAGCAGCTATCCCAGCAAGTGCTGCTCTGTAGAAAGTACAAAGGCAAAGGCTTACTGCCTGCCTAGAAACATCTGTCTATCCCGATAAACCACTGCAGCTGAATAGCAAATGGTCTTGAAGCATTTTTCTAATTCCTTTCCTCTAAGTGATCATCCTTGAAAAAATTAACTGTGTGGATGCTCACAGTATTTAAGGTCATGGTCTGCTCAAAGGTTTTTCCTTTATTTTTTTCTAAGGAGAAAGAGAAGTTTTGCTAAGATTCTCAGTCTCTGGTCACAGGACTTTATACCAGATCCTTCTGTGTTCTTATTCAGATAAATTATAACTAAATTTCCTCAAAGGTCATGCTTCTTTGAACTGGCTTTGTGGACTCTTCTCATTTCTAAATTCTCCGATATAATGCAACCATTTTATATCACCCGTCATCAGCAAAGTATCTGAGCATTTCCCCCATAGAAACTGAGCGCAAATGCAAACTTCAGCCAATTCTTTGCATTTCTTGCACACTAGGGTAAGGCTTACTAGAGTGCCTTTTTATTTATTTGTTTTCAATTTTATTTTTAGATATTACTATTTCTTCATTTAATATTGCTTGATTAAAAGGGATTCATTGAGTAGAAACGGGTTCCAGGGTTCTGATATGCAGGTGGGAAAAGGATGCAGGTAATCCAGAGCAGCATCCCAGCACCCCAGCTTGTTGGGGAGTTGAGTGTGTTTAGAAAGACCCAGGACAAAAAGGAATAAGGAGAGCATTAGGAGAGCTGACAGAGACAGCATTAAATACACTCAGAAAGCCATCTCCTATGTGTCACAGGCAGATGCAGTGAGCTGTCACTCTGCTGTTGGAAAAGCAGAACTATGGATGAATGTACATTTTACATAATAGACAATTTTCTAGTTCCTGCCAGGGCATTTGAGCAGAGGTTTTCAGTCTGTTTAATTCAGTTTTCCAAACATATCCTACCTCAGTGGTCTAATGAAACAAAATATTACAGCTTTATTGATTGCTGACGGCCTTGATATTCAGCATGGAAACTTCACTGCAGAATCAACTCACCAGATTTCATTACAGTCCTTCAGATTTAAATAATGGACACCCAGTGAGCTGCTATATTAGATTTACAAAACTTCTTGCACTTAGCAACCTTCTGAATAAGTTTCTTTGAAAATTAATTGGCAGTGTGATTAATTTTTTGTGCCTGTACTCCATACAATGATTCAAGCACCCATGTGGCTATGTAATGAAACATAGGATTAGGCTAACTGTAGAAGCAGAACAGGAACAGTGACTGGCAATGTTTGCTTGGATTTTTTTTCCTCCAAAATTAGAGTTCTTGCCAAGTTTTGCTACCCAAAAAATTATACATCTATGCCTCTTATACCCTAATAAGCATTTGCTTTGAAAAACATCCAGACTTGAAGATTGAATTAATAAGTATAACCCCAGAAGATATAATGCAGGCTACTGCCATGTTTACAGGCTTTGATTTTCATCTGAAAAACAGAAAATCTCTCCATCTAAGGTTTGCTGTCTGCAGGCCCCTGGCTTGCTCAGTTAAGTACCATTCAGATTATAGGCAACCTTCAGTTTATTTTCAAACCTTCTGGTTTCAGGGAACCTGTGTGCTTAACAAAATATCTTGCCCTCTTAGACACTGCTCTTTCTTCTACCTAAAGGACTCAAAAAAAGAAGGAAATGACCAAATAAACTCCCCTCTCCAAATCAGCATGGGTTCCTCCCGCTCAGGGCCACATCACTGACCCATCCCAGTAACTATTAGGACCAAAATTAGCACGATTTTCTGAAGGGAAGTTCCCAAATTAGCAGGTATCTTACTGTGCCTGCTTTCAGAGAGAGACGCAAAAATGCCTGCTGCCATCTGGCTGGTAAATAAAACCACCTAATCTGCAGCCCCCTTCCTTGTAAACAGCACGATCAACAGTTCGCAGACATCTGTGGAAAGTCTTCAACAATTTCACTACGGTTTTGATCCCAAGGATGTGACGTGGCTGCTTCTTCTGGAATTTAGCATGCTGTGCTGATACCGCCGTCAGCTGCCCGATGTATCAGCAGCGTTTCTGTAGCAGCCCTTACTGCAGCGTAAAGGCAGATCCAAATCAGCAGTCTCAGACAACACAATAAAAACAAGGGATGTTAACTGCCCATTAAGCCTGATGAGCAGTACTTATCTTCCTGATTAAGGGAATAATCAAGTAGATTTGGATTTGATGATTTTTACAGGTTGCCTGCCAAAACCAGGCATGTTATGTGAGCTCAGCAACTGTTGTTGTTGTCAGAGCCCAGGTGCCTGGCCTGAGCAAAGCCTCTTCCTCATGTTTATCTCCAGGCACCTGAACTGGGAACACTTCTCCCACTCACCATCCTGCTGCCCGCCGGGATCCCCCTGCCACACTCACATAGGCACTGCAGGCATCACAGAGCTGCTGTCACCGACTGCACCCAATACCATCCATTCAGATGTAAGAAAGCAAATGCAGAACCACTGTTGCCATGCCAGGGTTTTAGATTTGCCTACTGAGGCAGTTCCAGTGAAAAGCTGCTATCATTAAAGCCTGCTATTTTCACAACACATCTCCAAACAGCATGTTGTCATTTCCCTCTGTATACTGAACATGTTACTCCGTGCTCTGTGTCTGTCTGATTCACGTGAACGGTGGTGTATGGTTTGTTAGCCATCGGAACAGAATATGCAAAACCAATGTGCATGAGGCCTTTATAACCGAAACAGAAACACTATGTTCTTGGCAAAGGAAGCGAGGAGATGCAAGAATGAAAACGGGGGTTGTGGGAATACCTGAATCCTGCCTCACTTGAATACTTAGCGCAGTATTAAAAAGGGCTGTTATGTGTTTTCTTCGGATTGCTCATTTATAAAAGACTGAGATGTTCTTTTCCATGAAGTATTTGAATCACCTCTGTTATTATTTCGTTATGAATTTTTAATTATTGCAATTTATTTTCAAATCCTGTAAGGAGACTTCATTGTCTACAACATGCAGTAAAAACTGGAGGTGTTTTAGAACAGACTTCCTACCAGTAACAGTCCAGCAGGATCAGAAACACGATCCATTGTGCTGGCACAATTTGTACCAAATAACACAACTCAGTACCCAGATCCTGCTCCTTCCAGTAGATGTGTTCCTAAAACAAATCTCCAAGCAGGTTGTTCACCTCTGGGGATGTTTCAGGTCTCAGATAAAGCCGTTACAAGAAGTTCTGATGCCCTTTTTGATACGGCACCACAAGAGCAACAGTGAGAGCACAGCACCCGCTGTCCATTACCCAGTTCTGCTCAGAATGCAGGAAAAGGAGGGTGCAAGTGTCACCTCTGAACTTGAGAGAGCCCCCACGGCATCTGTCAGCCTGGCGAGGTGTGAGGAGCCTGTCTGGAGGCAGGCAGCACTCAGCACTGGAAAGCCTGCTGCTATAGAAACAATTGCACCTCTGGGGGCTGTTTCCAAATGACTGCTAATGCAATAAAGGACACTAAAAATAAGTGGTTTGTATGTAAAACAGCAGTCACAGGCAGTTCCACTTAAATGCTGTGAAGCCAAATATTTTCCAGTTATGATTATAGCCCGTAATGCCATTTCCTGAAGTACCTTACTGTGCTGCTGACACAAACGAAAGGTGAGCAGGGTAGTCCCAGCAAAGCCTGAAGTCCAGTGCTGGAAATCATTTATGCTGTGCGGTTCCCTGAATAGCCTGCTCTCCTTCCCAAGAAACCAGACAGGAGCCCACCTCCAGCGCAACTTTGTCACTTCTCTTCGTCTTGCTGTGCCCTTCCTCATGCAGCTCAAAGAAACACAATATTATTTTCTTAGTCATTCAGACAAGATTCCTGACAAATTTGGTCACAGACCTACAATTAAGAATGTGTGGGATTAATTATATACGAAAAGTTGTACATCGGGAGTAGGAGGCTTGGGGTATTATGGCAAGAAGAAAATCACAGAAAATCAGATAAATTGTTTTCATTACAGTAGGGAAGGATACCAGGTAATCATTATTTTTACTGCTCTTCATCAATGCCAAGAAGGTTGACACTAGCACCTCTCTTGCAGCTTCTATTTCCTCATGTAACCCTGCATATATTACAGAGCTGATGGACAAATTCACCCCTGCCATCTTAAACTAACCCAGAACCATTATTGCTGCTACTTCTAAAACTCAAACAATATTGCTTTTTTCCTGTCAAAGGTCCTTGGCTTTTTTTGGTCCTTGGCTCCAAAGCTCCTTGGCTTTTCGAGAAGCTTAAGAAAAATATGTACAGACTAAAAACTCAATCCAAGCTCCTTTTTGAAAGAGTTTCTCTATTTTTAACATATTTTTTGAGGCTTAGAAAGTTTCACTCCAAACTTTTTCAGCAATATAAGTGTTATCTCTGTGCTGGTATTTCTTCCTGGAGGTAGATTTAAGTATGAGGATTAACATCAAATCTTTCCTGATACTGAAGAAAGTTGAGTCCAAATTCAACGTGCATGACTAAAATCTATCCAAGCAAGAATATGAATCGAGTACAACTCCAGCAAACTAGGCATTTGGATTTAAGCCCCCGATTACCCTTTGCACTTCAGTCTCATTCCTTAAGATCAGTGAACAATCATATTTGTGTATGTAAACCCCACTGGATGGAGACTGACGACATGTAGAGAACTAAAACATTCAGGCTACAAAATACTACGCTCATACATATACAGTGATAACAGAGGGAACAGGTACAGATAAATTCAAAGACATGCAATCGCTGTTACCAGTGCTAATTCCCCAGCCATGAGAGAAACGGAAAGGAAAGAAAATAAATGCTCCAAGAACTTTAAAATATACTGAATTTAAGGCGGTGCAATGCAAGTATCCAACCACAGATTATAATCACCAGGGCTGCACTTAAATTCTTGACCATTCTCAGAAGAAAACCACTTCTACATCATGAAGTCATAGCTATGTATAATTACTTGCTAAATTACAATGAATTTTGAACGAAGGCAGAAAATGTCACAACACAAAAAGACAAGTAATCAGTTTGCATTAAGCTTTGGTTGCCCTCATTCCCTAAGAGGACCTGAATTTGTAAGTCGTGTGAGCTCTGAAATCCATGTAACCACAGGGTCAAGCCATGTGGATTAGAGGGTTTTCATTCTGAGGCTGGATGCAAATGCACAAAAATGTTATTGATGATTCCGAGGAATATTCTGGTTTCTAGTTGTTGACACTAACAGAGCTCACAAAGCAGCAAAAAGACATCTGCTTCCATCAAACACCACCAGTTTGCCCTCTGAAGCTTGATCCCAGTTACTTTAGTTATAACCTTTCATTAACTGTCTAAGGAGAAAAACAAGTATAATATAGTATCTCTCGGCAGAAGACTCAATTCAAGAGTAAATTGAGGAAAAAAATCAGACTCGCAATGCAATAATAGTCATAATGAAAAGCTTCTTCCCTCAGCTGCCCTCTAGTTATAATAGGTCACGAAGTTTTAAAATTACATTAGCTTAAATGAACAGTGTTTTTTGTTGTTGTTGGTTTTTTTCAATGTAAACAGCAATTCTTATTCCAAACTGAAAAGAAAAAAGCATTCTGTAAAACAAGTACTTCTGTGGCATGAACTGCACTGCCATGTAGATGCAGCACCTTTTTCTGTTTGCACCAGTGTGATTCACAGTAAATCCAGCGACTGCACTTAATAGATTTAGTCCAGTGTCATAATGCACAATATCATCATCATGTTTAATTGTCTGTTAAAAGTACTCCATGTTTGTAATGCAAGAGCAAAGGGAGCAGTATGTATTGTATATTCATTGTTCCGATAAATTTGTGGGTTTTTAATTTATTTTCTGGAACCATGTTTGTCGACAACATTTCTATTACTAGCCTGAAGATTATTTGTGCTAGAATCAAGAGTTTCCAACATCTGTTGTCAGAATGAGTTTTATAAATTGGCCTGGAAGAGAAGTACAAAGCCACCTGACCAGCAATCCTGTCTAATAAAACTGATCAGAAGAGCACAGCTTTGCATGTGTCTCCCTTTGGTCACAGTGAGAGCAAATAGAAACCATTCTGAATTTGAACAATTTAGAAACAAGCCCATCAGGACACAGAGGTAAGTTATTATACCAAACTGAATGGAGGCAATAAAAAATAACATGAAAAATGAAAGCAGATTATTTTTCTTAACAATTCAGCTAAGTTGACCTAAGAAGAATTACTTTTTAAAAAATCAAAGTGGTGAATACAGCTTATTTTGTTCTTGGGTTCCTCTTCCACAGCAGACTACAGATGTAGGGGCAAATTACTCAGCACTCCCTAAAATTCCTGCCTACGTGGAAGATAAAGGACATTTCCGCATATGAGTGCACAAGCAGCTACACACATTTTACCTGAAGATATTTTCTCAGGGTGGAAAGGTGCCCATTTCAGCCCACCTTTATCAGGGAGAATATTCAGATGGAATTAATGAGACTCTCTGTCAATAGAAGTTAAATGAACGTAGCAGTAAGCCTCCTTATAACAATTTTAGAAACAGCTATACACAAAATGAGGAGAAACTGCCACTTTTCTTGCTGTGCCCATGTATGAAAGTCACTGCAGAACACCACAGCTGGACACTGTCAGAAAGGCAGTGACAGATTAATGTTGTCCTACAGAAGCCTACAGCTCCTGAAGTGAGAATAACATCAAAATCACCTCTGAGGATGAAAGCCAGACAGCTGTAACAGGACAGCAGTCATGTTAGTCCCAGGGCTAACTCATTTGTGTTCTATCACTGATGGAAATTCTTCCCTTACAAAAAACAATTATGAGAGCAGTTTAAAGGGGATCATTTAACAAAGGCAGTAAATTACCCAGCATTTTAAATTTGCCACAAACATTGTTTTTTCCACCCCTCATTTTAGATCTTTCTCCTTTTTGGCTATTCAACATTTGGCCTTCAGGCTAAGAAGTAAAACGAACAGCTGCAGAGCCAGATACAGGAAAAAAATGATAGCATAAGAAAGGCCAGCAAAAAAGGACATTTCTGAGAAATTCAGTCGATAAGCAGATTTGGTTGAAGGCTCTGGCACTCAGCAGAGCTGGATGATTTTGCACTCTGACCAAGGTCAGGTGGTTCTTCTAAGGTCACGCAACTCTTCCTTTTAAAGCATCAAAAATCCACTGGCAGATGCAAGTCCTTTTCTAAACTTATCACAATCGTAAATATTTTCTAGTGGAGACTTAGTCATTCAATTGAAAAATTGTAGTGATTATGTTTAACATCACCAAAAGTAGGAAACACTTCAGGTAATGGCTTCCAGGGAGGGGAGATAAAACACTGGGAAGAAAGCCATCCTTTTCATCTTGTAAATATTTATCATCATTGCATGAGAAATTCAGAATTCTGTTGTGCAATGGTAATAGGACCCATTATAGTTCACCTGAGCCCCAAATTCCCTACTGCTAAAGCCAAGCGGACTTATTTTTTTTATTTTCTTGAAGTACATTGTACTCTATTATGTAGCAGGATGTGCAGAGATTCCAAAAAAAAGTTTCATCTGCTTCTAATGGTGAATAAAAAACTTAAAACTTTTGAAAGTCAGAAATTGATTGAATAATTCCTATCTCAGGAGTGCTAGTAAATCTAGGGCCTGATTTAGCATCTCTGAAGTTGCTGCAAACAAAAAACATCTATTTTTTTTTAGGTTTTGATATATCTCAGCAGCAAAGAGTGCTGGAAAAGGGGAGGTGTTTCGAAATACTTGGAATTAGTTCTGAACGTATAGTAAGATTGGCAAATATAAATGAAAGACATCAAATTTTCCTTCACGGGTATGCAGTCTCTAAAATACAAAGTGTGCAGATACCTGATTCGAGGCATGTGACTTAAAAAAACATCCCTCAACCAGAATGACATTAGTAGTTAACAAATGCACTGATTTTGTGTGAAAGAAAGGTCGGCTTTGTCATTATCCTACCCAGACAGACAGAGGGACTTTGGCCAATATGAAAACTAGCCAGTGAAGGAAGATTAGGAAAAAGGAGATTTTTGTCCTCTCCAATTCTTTGCCCATACAGCAGCATCTCTTGTATGCTAAATGACCTCCAGGGCCTCAGATTTACAGCTAAATACAAAGTGGTTGGGGGAATCACAAAGCTCGATGTTGCCTAGGTAATTCTTAAATTACTTCTCTTCTCCAACTTTAAGAGGACAATATGTAGCAAACACTAGGTCTTTATTCTCCATTCCTAATGGCTTCCTAAGGGCTGATCTAAAGTCTTCTGAAGCCAGGAGAAAGACTCTCACAGGCATCAGTACATTCTGTATCAGCAATTCCTTTGGACAGTGGAGGTCCTTTTCTAATGGGAATGTAAGAAAAGTGTGAGTAATTCACATCATCACTAGAGACAGTTTTAAGAATGGGATAAGAGCAAGAGATATTTGATTACTCTTACCTGAACTGGAGGATGAGTCAGTAGCACCAGGATGTGGAGGTGGGATCCAAAGCCAGCCTAAGCATTGTATGCACGTGAGTATCAGTCTCCCATGCCTCACATTATTGTTCCAATCTATAAAGAAATAGTTAGTGAGCTTTTAAAAGTATGCCCCCACGCACACACATTGTAAAATCAAAGAGGTATTTTCTTTATAAATTTCTCACGTAGCTAAACAATGAAGTTATCTACTATGAAAGAAAGTGGGGCCTTCCTACCATTTAGAAAATTGCTTAAATGTGATACTTTACCTGTGATATTGTGTCAAGGAGCATAAAACCAGCGTGAATGGCTGAGGCAATTGAGAAATCCTAAATAGGAGAAGAAGCTCTGTCTCCTTCCAAAAAGCCTACTGTCGCAGCTTGCTGGGAAAAGCTGTCAAATGTGCTAACTGGCTTTGTCGCTAACATGATTATGCAAAGTAGATGATAGTAATAGTGCTACCCTGCCATCACTTACAATGGCATCTGCTCTCTTTCAATTTTATGTAATTTTCATTGAATTTAGGTCCGTCAGGTTGCCCTGCCATAGAATTTGTGTGAAAATGAGATCCTTATTCTAAGCAACTGATGCAGTTGAAGGAACATGAAGTGTTAAGACTGCTATCCATTATGCAAAGGAAGGAAGATTATTCCAAAAATGCAGAAAGATAAAATGGATTTAAATGTGCAAGTTTTCAGTTACTTCCATTCCTGACAAAAATTGAGGCTATTCTAAAGAAGAAGTCTGTAAATCACAGCTGGCCTCAGAATATTCTAACGTATGTGTTCAGATGGGAATTATGATATATATGTCATATCAGGCTTACAGACCTGATCCAGCAAAAAAAAAAAATAATTTGGTATGAACCTGAGTTGGAGTTTGGAGCTAATGCTCATTGCTGCTGGCTTTAAATAGCTAGGTATCCCCTACCTCAAAATAAATAATTGATAAAACAGGACCACTACCCATTTGAAGATGGACAGTCCTCACAGCAAAGCAGTTGAGCACATTGGTCAAGTCAGCATTTATCAATCCCCTACAAATCCTTCCAAGACCAAGGACAGAGTTTAATTACGTAGTGCTTCTTGTAGTAGGTAACAGTGCAGAAGCTGGTTATTGAAATCTGGGGAGGGAAGTAGAAAACTACTGATCCAGTGAACAGGCTTGTGCAATTAAGTCTCTCATGAAGGTAACATGCATAATTTGTCAAACTTCTTAAGCAATAGCTTATTGGCATCGTTGACATTTACATCAACTTATATCATCTAGGAAATTTTTTTATGAAATCACCGAGTTTTTGTATACAAGCAGCAATGCACTGCAATAAAGTTCTGATTTTGCCTGATGAATCAGAAAACAAAAATTCGATAAGTGTTTCACCCCATAACAAAATGAATTGCATGAATTATTACCATGCTAATATCGTTAGTCACCCAAGGTCTTCCAGCCTTAGGAGATGCCATTGCATCACAGGCACGTAGAGCCTGTGATAGCTTCAGGTTTCTTCTACCAATGACAACCAGAGAACGAATTCGATGACAGACTATCTTGGCTTTGAAAGATAGGATCTAAAACTGAACTCCTTGTATTTAAGTAATATTTTCATACAACGATTATCAATCATGACAATGTTGTCTGCAGCTTTTCTTTAAACCTGTTTATTTATTTGAGTTTTTTTTTTTCCCTTCCTGAGATGCCCCAGGCATGCACATGGTGTAAACTGACACTACATTGGCTGTGAAGATGGAAACACTTCCACGCTTCAAATCTAATCCAAGTACTTGAAAGTATTGCTATGGTTTCTCTGGCATTTCTGTGCTGTTTTAGAAGGAAAGACTGACTTTGAAATATGTGCTGTAAATTGCAACAACAAAAAAGTAGGAGTTGCAGGCCTGCAATATAGTAACCAACTGCCTCGTGTCTCCCCTTACAGACATCTCCTTAGCTGCAAAATAAGCAGGTACCAGAATACAGTCTATAAGAAATTCCACCTTTGTTGGTATCAATGGACTTTTTTTCCCCCCTTGACTAACACTTAAGTGTATCCTTTGCAGCCGGTCTGTTTTAGGATTCACAAAAGACCAGTGGATAATTGAAAATGGTGAAGAACTAAACTCAGACTTCAGGCAATTCCAAGTGAAGCTTCTCCTGATCCTGAACAGTAGTGTCTGTCTGCTTGAAAGCAAGTTCTAACCTATGTTAAGAGCATCTCCTACCAACAGAAGCAATCTAATTCCTTCTCTATATGATAGACTTCACTGTATGCCCAGTGACAAATTTGGTTGAACAGGTAAGCTCCATCACTGGAAATGTTGATTCAGCAAGCATTCCCTTCTGTGAGTAGCTGTATTCTCTGCGCATGGGAATGAATCAAGAATTATACAGCTCTGGTTTGTTTCTGTAAATCAAACACAGGCTTGAAATTTTGCAATTGACACAGAAATGTTTGTAAAACAAAACAGGAGAGAGGAGAGGCTTATTTTCTACGACTAATGGGGAACAAAGATACTGCTACCAGCAGTTTGTGGACTCTCTTGTTTCCGACACTGGATCTAGAGACATATTTCTACACATCAGACAGATTCAGACTTTCTTTGACAAACTGACTCGTCCTTAATGGTGCTACTGACATTATCATTGCAAACCACATTTCAAACTAACCCACAGTTTCCACTGACTTCTGTAACAATTGTCTTGCCTGCTGCAGCTAGTTTGTTCCTATTATGTTATTGTTTGCCAATACATATGATCCATTCCAGGAAGCAACCTTAAACATCACACAGATGTTGTAACCTAACAGATGCTGCTGCAGAATACGTGTGAGTAACCTCAAGTATTCAAAGTTGAAATGCAAAAAAGGGCCCTAGCATAATCCTCTAAATCCCTGTCTTGAATATTTACATCAAGGTTTGTATGTGCTTAAAGGAGTACATGTACTTTGTGAAAATCTGCTGCCACCCTCCGCCACAGTGAGCTGAGAAGGAAGTGCTGTTGTCATTTCATTGAGAGCTAGTCAGGTTCAGAGCTTGTCTGCAGCCCTTCTGAAGAATTTCTTTATGTTTATGCAAGCTCTTTTTTTATTTTAAAAGTAGCAATTTTGTTTTGAAAGACGATTAAGAAATAAAGCCTCAGAGAAGAAAATGATGATCTGAACAATCCTGATCACAACAATGCAACTGTCAAGAAAGCAAATCTCTTGTAAATTTATATGGACCAGATGGGTCAGTGTGAGTTTGGTTTGGTGGACAATTTAGGCACTATCAGTAGTAATAACCCTCAATAAGGTGTGCCATGAAGTCTTCTGATGGTGGTTTGGGACAGCCAGGCATTCATGAACTGATTCTTGTGCTCACCTGGAATTGGCTCATTAAATTCATTGGTTCTTTTATGCTCCTTTGTAAGCCTGGGACATGATGTATTTATTAAACTGCAAAATCAGTAAGATGACTTTTCCTTCCCCATTCCCCACTCTGCACTGCAATGTTTTGAAGCGTAACAGCAGCACTAATGAACGCCTTTGTGCATGCTTAAAAACAATTATTTGCACTGTTTTCAATTTATTTTTCTAAGGCTTGCCATCTGATGCCCATCTAATATGTAGCCTCTCTCTGCTGGGAGAATGAGCACATCAGATCACAAGGGAAAAGTTCAGCTGAAGAACATATGTTTGAGCAAACTGAATGTATCCTCCTGCTTCCCTCTTTTTTGCTGCTCCCCCCCCATCTTATTTAGAATCAAATGCTATATTTTTGCCCCTGTAAGAAGCCAGGCAGGCCCAGTCAGAGAATGTACTCCCTGTTCCAGGTTCCTGTCTGAAACAATCAAACACACCTTTTTTCTAGGAACTTGGATAGCTGGAAGAAAGCTGGGGAGTGTCTCCTTGCCTGTTGTCTGGAAGAAGCAGTGTTGCTCCGAAGGGCTGCGTGACAGGACTCTAAGAACGCAGAGGCTTCTCATCTTTTTGGTTCTTCCTCCTTGACAGATTTCATGGGAGAAAAACAGATCTATTAAAAACTACCGTCACTGATTTATTAAAAGCTGTGTAAAAGGATCAAGTTCCAACTCCCTGTCCAGCTCTGTTAAAACAAAATTTGCCACGGATTTCAAGCTGAAATGACAGATTTTGAAGGTACAGATAAAGGTTACAAATCAGATCAGAATTCTTTTCCAGAGTTCCTCATCAGTCAGTAAGGATATGATATTTGGAGATACTGAAATATGTCAAGGTACCAAGATAACTTATCTTGTAGGAGGGTTTACTGACCTCAGACTGATTTGGTGCAGGACTGGGCCCCAAGTGTATTTCTGCATGTAAAAACCATGTGTGCAATGCAAATGGATTGATAGATACCTTCCCACTCTGCCAACAATTAAAAACAGCTATGTCTAGTGACACACTCAGCATTAGACAACAGTGACTTGTGAGCACATACCTCAGCTTTAGCTGTGAGTCCTGTCCATGGTCTGGAGCAAAATGCAACATTTCTGCTTCTTGATTTCTGTAGAATAAAGCTGGTAATGCTCTTTAAGGCTCTCTGGAGGTTTCATTCACCTATGTGAGAAAAATTCCTTAGATTCTATACTAAAGATGTACTAAAAACAGCTAGCAAAGGTTAAATAACTGGTTTTAATGAAAAATTGTGCAGATGATATTCGTTTTATAAATGTTCATGCGACATACCAAAAATTACCAAGTATTCTGAATGAAGTTTTTATTTTGTTACGGGCTCTAACACATGGTGTTCCAAATTAATGACAGAAATAGTTGTAACCATATTGCTTATCTGAGAAATTTGATGCTTCTAGGAAGACTGTCAAAAGCTAGGCATATTTCTCACTGGTTCAGGCTTCAATGTCTTAAGAAACACCACATCATCTTCCTGGGGGGCCACAACATGATCCAGAAAGGGCTGAGCACCCTTAGTTGACATAATACTCAGGCATGTCCCTAAGGCTGAGAACAGCCTAAACCATGGGAAGGAAAGGAGAAGAACTAAATTGTGCATGTCTCATATTGCTGATACCTAATTAAAAAGAAAAGCAAGATTTAAACCTGAACAAGAGGAGGGTAAAATTGTTAGAATCTGAAAAATCTGTTCAATTAGAGGAAAAAAATCATCTAAAATATAAAAAGAGAAAAATTTAACTTTGGTCCTAATCCATGTAGTGGCTGTTTGTGGCATAATTATATGCTTCCATATGTTTCCTAGAGGCATTGTAAGAAAAAAGGAAATTTAGACGCAGGCAAATATAATTATTTGTGATTGAAAGAAAATACCAACCAATTTATGCATATACTCTTCCTGTTGAATTAACATTATTCTACTGAATTAGATTATTTTCATATGCTATTGTACTTTCAGAGGTAGCCATATGTTTTTCACATTCGGTTTCACATGCTACTTTTTTTAATCATCAGAACTTAATGACATAAAAATTGCTATCTGAGCTGACACAGTTATTCCCTCTTGATGATAGTCTTTAAGTAGAAGCATGATGTGACAGATGAGAGTGCTGAAGCTCTGTGTTTCACACAGACTTAAAAATAAAATATAGAAAAAAAATCTTCCTGCAAAACTTTGAAAACTATTCTATGGGGAAACAATTTTTCTACTCTGTAATTTACTTGCTTTTCTTTCTTCCTTCATTTTTCTAAGCCTAGTAACATGTATGAAAACAGGAATTTAGTTGTTCGGGAACTCATTTACTCCTGCTGTGCAGTCATCACAGGAAATCATAACCATCTCTTTTGATAGCAGATTAAGACTAGGTAGCAGCATAGACCAAATAAACATTGGAAGATTAAACAGGTCTGAGAGCCTTATTGGATTTAAGGCTGGATTTAATGGGAAAAGTATGCAGATTTGTATTTGAGATCAGCAAATTCTAGTCAATATATAAATTTTGCTCAAAATGAGGAAACTACTGTGAAGCCTAAGCTGTGTAAAGGCAGATTTGTCACAACCAGGACACAAGTACAAAGCTAACAGCAGACAGAAAAAGTATTTGTGGAGAATCCTGTACTCTTGATGTGAAAAGCCATTCCTGCAAGATCTCTGTCACTCTTAATTGAGCTCACAGAAACAGTCATTCTTGGAGAATATCAGCAGTGTTTAAACCAGACTGGAGTGAGAGATTCTTCTCCATTTTGAGAGAGAAGCCTGAATCCTGGTAGAAACCAGAATTTGTATTCAGGCATTCATATCCAGCATCCTTACCACCAAACTTTCCAAGGCAGCACACGCGAGGCTTTGGGTTTAAGTCATTTCAAGCATTTGCTTAATCTGTTTGAGGTATGAGCAACACATCAGGCCCCGAAGAATGACATGTGTTAGTTAATTATTTGAGTATCAACCGTACAGAAAGATTTCAATTTCAGAAAATTGCATTTTTGCCTTCCCACTTTTTATTATTTGGACAATTTGCATGAAGATAATGTGTTTTTGCCTGCGAGTTTCTGCCCCCACGGTTTTATTATTCACTTTGAACAAAACAGTTTTTCTTTACATTTGATGTCATTGTCATTTGCCATTGAAATCATTTTAATGCCACCAAAAGGATTACGATTTCAAGTGAGGAGTGAGCAATCGCACACTTGATCACCTGAGCAACCATGCCTGTGCGCCCAATAATGCCTAAGAGGTCCAAAAATCAATCAAACAACCAAAAAATGTACTACAGAGAGAATGACACATTATTTTTCTTCTCAAGTTAAACATTTTTAATGCCTTAAATGACAGGCAAAGCAGGTTCTGTGTTTTTTCAACTCCTAAGGCAGAGTTACCCGTTCTGCATCAGTGCCAGGCTCACACCAAACGATGCTCCTCTAACAATGGGGCATTTTGGGGTGCTGAAGCACCTTTCCCAAGAGAAATCTCCCATTTTGGCAGCCGCTTTGCTCCTGAGGATGGCGATCGCTGGGGTGGCCGAGGCCTTGCTGGCGGCAGGGCCGAGCCCCAGGCCCCTCTCCGACCTCTGGGCTCCTCCTTCCCCCTTAGGCTATCCCCAGCTCCCTGGGCTGGTTTATTTGGAGCCTCTTAGTGCACCTCTGCCTTCTCTTGAGCTTTCCTCATGCAAACGTGAAGTAAAAGCGGTACCACTGCCTTAGGATTACTTCACGCCCTAAAACAAAACCCCTCAGGGTTTTCACCCCTCAGAGAAACATCTCCGTGCCTTGCCTCCTCCCCCGGCTCTCCGCCTCCAAAACTAACCTAAAACCCCTCAAAAAACTCCCTTCTGTCCACTAAAAACCCCAAAGCGGGGCATTTCCCTTCCTCCCTCCGGCCGGCAGGAGCCGCTGCGGGCGGCGGGCGGCGGGGGAACGGCAGGGGGCGCCGGGGGCCCGGCGGCTGCGGCGCGGCCATGGGGGAGGCGGAGGGCGGCTCGGCCGCCGCTGTGGAGAAGCCGCCGCTGCCCTCGGCCGGCCCGGGGGCCGCCGCCGCCGTCGCGGCCGCCGCTGCCGCCGTCGCGGCCGCCGCCGCCGCGGCTGCCTCAGCCCCGGAGCCCGGCGTGCCCCCGGCAGCCGCGGCGGCGGAGGAGGCGGTGGTGGTGTGGAGCCCCGAAGTGGAGGTTTGCCTCTTCCACGCCATGCTGGGCCACAAGCCCGTAGGTGAGAGCTAGGCCGCGGTGAAGCCGCGGGCTCGAGTAGCGGCGGTGGCCGGGGAGGAGAGCAGGGCGCTGGGGATGGGCGGGGGGCGTGTGAGGGATTTCCCCTCCGGGGGTGGCACGGCCCCGGCCGGGCTGCGGTGCTGCCCCTAGCGGCCTCTCGGAGCCAGCCTCGCCTTCCCGGCCTTGGTGCCCTGGTTTTTGGGGTTATTTTTTTCACACAGCCTCACTAAAAGTTCTGGCCGCGTGGGGAAAGCGGTACCCAGTGAGGCGTTCTCAGCCCCTCCTCAGATAGCACCTCTAATGCAGGGTGAAAAAACGGCCGGGCAGGGCTGCCCACGGCACCTTTCCTGTGTGATTTCCCTGTAATGACATTTTATATGGTTGGTTGGTTGAGTTTTGGTGTATTTTTTTTAATTCTGTGTCACAAATAAGATTATTAGTAGCATTAACTGCACTGAACTCTCACTCAGGTGTGAATCGCCATTTCCACATGATTTGTATCCGAGATAAGTTCAGTCAGAACATCGGACGGCAGATTTCTTCCAAAGTGATTTGGGACCATCTGAGCACCATGTATGACATGCAGGCTCTTGTGAGTATAAAAGAGGGACGCAGGCACACTCGTACCTCCTGTCATTCAGGAGTTTTGATAGGCCCTAATCACTGGACCTGAGCAAACCTTCGTGTTACTGAGAATTACATGTTAGAGTGAGATGATGAAGTTTTTCTTGTATAAGAGTGTGTTAGGTGGAAAGCAGTAAAGCGTAAAGTGTTTTGTTTTTGTTTTTTTTTTCCCTATACTGTGTTCTGACTTTAGGGAGATTTTTTTTTTTATTGCCAACATGCTGATCCAGCAAACATTTACACAGGTACTTAAGGACCAAACAGGGAGGTATACGTGTTTTTATTAAGAATTTTCCAGGATCAGTTTATAGAAATGATCTCTCATGATTATGGTCTGGTGTCCTCATCTCAATTATCTTGACCTTAGTAATCAGTTTGACATCAGGAGCATCCTGATTCTCTAGTGTCTGAGTATCTTGTTAAGAATTATTTAGCTACTAATTGCACTTAAAATAGTTTGGGATTGCATTTCTACATCCAAATTATTTATTTTACCAAAATCATTCATAAAAATCTTTCTTTTCTTTCTAAGCATGAATCTGAGATTCTTCCATTCCCTAATATAGAGAAGAATTTTGTTCTTCCTGATGAATTGATTCAAGAGGTGAGAGAAGGTAAGATGTGATAGCAGTCTCTTGCTTTCTGTTCTTCTAATCTCATCTTAGAACAAGTAGTTTAACGGAACTAACAAAAAAAGAACATAACATGCCAATACATGGCTATTCTTTCATTCTGGTGTATTAGGTCTATTCATGAAAAAGAGGTATTGAACAGATACAGCAGTATCTCTTGAATTTGTGAACTGATGACAGAACAAAACTATCAGAGAAAGGATCACGGTGCCTGTGTGGTTCATATTTCCCACCTATAAGCCTCTTTGATTCTCCACTGTAGGAGATAGGCCTTTGGTTAGATTCCATACAATATTTCTCCTATTCTTAAATATAATATAAATGGGATGTTAATATGGCACAAACAGGTTCTGCTTATACCATTTAGATTCAACTTCTCTTTCTGGGTGTAGGCAAAAGATATTTTAAACTACAGTGAAATGCTTCTCAATTATTAGGTGTAATAAACTTTATACTAAAAATGCAGTAGAGAATCATATCTAAGAATTGCAATACATTTTTCCTAATTAGCATTTTACTTTGTTCCTATTAATAATTTCAGTGGAACTTTTTTGTTGTGTGACATGCGCCTTGCTCTTAGTATGGTTGGACTGTTAGCTACATTTCTCTGTCACAGGACTGAAGAACATTTCCAAATTAATGCTGAATGTTGAACTGAATATTTGTATACACTGTGCACATATGCTGAGGCTACTCATATAGAAAGCTGAGAACCTACATATGGTTCTCAAAATGATCTAACCATTGCTTACTGATCATTCCTGTAGGAAAAGTAATGATTGAAGAAGAAGTGAAAGAGGAAATCAAAGAAGAAATGGAAACACATGCAGGTCCAGAAGAAGGTAGATTTGTATTTCTCTACTGTATAGTATGAGGAAAAAAAACAACTACAAAAAAAACTCTGAAAGAAAGTTAAGCCCAGTTTTAGCGAACATAAAGTAATCTGTGATAGGATCTCATGAGAGAAATTACTGCCTATAAATCAAAACAAAAAAGTTACAAGACGGTATGCTTAATTAGGAAGGAAGGAAAAGTGGTTGTTTTTTCTTCTTTTTTTTCCATTTTATTTGCATTGTCTTGCTTCTTTTAAATGAAGCTTATTAAGATCTTACGTAGAATGAAGTCAAACATGAACAGTAGTGATCCTGCTATTACCATGACAGGCCAAGCCAACCGTTAACTATGTATTTTCATAATCTTTACATCACGGAAAAAGTGGTGTGTTAAGATTGAGTGTAATAAAAGATGTAAACACACATTTTAAAGGTATATTAAATTTCTTATTCTGGATGTTCAGGTGTGTTTGGTATCTATAATACCAAATGTAATTACCATTTCTGATTATAAATTTCATAGAATGGTCCTATGTTGTGTAAGTGTTCCTATTTAGTATTTTAAGTACTGTTTTATTTCACTTTTAGCCTGTCAGTATACATGCCTATCTTTAAAGTAAATAATAAAAGCACGCTGTGCCTTTTGAAAAAGTGAGAATAATACTTAAAGTGTCTTTAAAGATGCTAAGAATTGATTGGCTTGAAAAGTTTTATGTAATATAAAGAAATTTGATATCAGTTCTTGTTTACCTATAAGTCTGATCTTGAATCATTACTTTGATTCTATTTCAGTTTTTGCACCCTCTGGAAGTTTAGGAAAAACAACTGAAAAGCCAAGCAGCAAAGAGAAAGAGAAAACTTCATCAGATTCTGGGTCCAAAGAAGGATCTGATAAAAGGAAACGCAACAGAGTCACTGAAAAGGTCTTAAATGCAAACAGTAATCCTTCCAGTCCAAGTGCTGCAAAACGACGCAGAACATAAAGCTGTGAAAAGCAGAAAAAATTAAGGATGGAACATTTAAAAACAAGTAGCAGGATAGTCATTACGTCAACTTTTTCAGAAAGGAGAAGATACCTGAGCCAGGTACTCGAAGAATCTGCACATTGGCTTTATGCGTACAAGACTTTGCCAGTCTTTCCTGATTTGTTTGCTGGTTGGCACTGAGTAGCCGAGCGATGGCTACCTTCTCAGGGCGTTCAGGAAGGAAGCTGGCAGCGTTTAGTGGTTTATGCGTTTGTAACAGTTGCTGTGTTTGCATTTCCAACCAGAAGCACACACTGTCTCGAAGTAGTTCATGAAACAAGTGTCGGTCATAACACAGAGCCTCAATTCATGAGAAGTATGGGTTATTTCTGTAATTTTTGAATTGCTTGTTTTTTGCCTTTTTTATTGTTGTGAATATCACAGACCCTCTATGGGTTACGTTGTTTGGCCATTTTAATTTATGCAAACGTAGCGTTTGTATCAAATGTCTGAATTTGTTGGTTCAGTAAAACTAAAATACTTTTAAATACAGATAACTACTGTGTTGAAGTATTCTTTCACACTGTTTGCTGGAGAAATGTCAACTTTTACCTTTAGTGATGTAAATATTTTCCGTTTTTACAATTTTATATACTGTAAGTAGAGTGAAAACGATAATGCCCCTAGAGAGAATAACTAATGTGTCCTAAATAAAGCATCCAGCACATCAAATGGTTTTGAAAGGGAGCAGCTGAGCTGTGCCTAAACCTGGGGGTGTTGCTTCATCCGTTTGTACTACAATAGTATAAAACTGGGGGGGTTTGTACTTTGTTATTTATTTTTAAAGCGGTTTTATAAAATGTTAAGTGGAATTGGTACTGCAAAGCATTAACCCTGTTCTACAATTTGTTTTTTTACTGATGTTGTAACACTTTTTATATGCTAGAACACTAGGATTGCAACCACTATTTTTGAGCGGTGCAAAGATGGACCGCGGCCACCAAAAAGCCACGTGACCGGGCTGAAACACTACCGAATTTGTTCCACCGCGTTACTTATTAGTTAATAAAAGGAATTCTCGCTTAATCTGTCCGCATTGCTTGCGCGGCGAGGAGCCCAGCGCCCAGCATCCACCTCACCTAACGTGTCCCCGGCCCCCCCTCCCCAGTGCTGCTGGCTGTGAGGGGCAGGGCCGGGGCGGGCTTTAGCACCGCGATTCCTCCTCCTCTTCCTCCTCCTCTTTTTCTTCTTCCTCCTCCTCCTCTTCCTCACCCCCCACGTGCTGGGCTTTGTGCCGGCCCCGCCGCCCCTTTCGCTTTCCCTTTCCCCGCCCCGCTCCCCCATGGCGGCCTGGCTCGGCCTCAGGCAGGAGGAGGCCGAGGCAGGGGCTGAGGCGCGCTCATGGCAGTACGACTCCACTTGGGAGGAGGACGACGACGACGACGAGGAGGCGAAGGAGGAGGAGGAGGAAGAAGAGGAAAAAGAGAAGGAGGAGGCTGGCGATGAAGACCGGTTGGAGGATGCGGAGGAGCCGGCGAGGGGCTCCGGGCAGGCCCAGGTGGGTCCCGGTGGGTTTGGGGGGGGTCGGCGGGTGCCACAGGGGGGGCTCCGAGGCCTCAGCCCCTCACAGCCCTTCCCTGCACCTGCCGAGCCCTCCCGCCGGGGATTTTGGGCCCTTTTTCTCCTTAATACTGAAATTTTCAGTCAGCAACCGGAGCAGCTTAAACGGCTTGCAGGGAGCCGAAGGTGGTTTGGGTTGTGGTCGCCGTTCTGGCGCTGAGCAATTATTTTTAATTGCAGCTTCGTGCTGGGGAAGCAAATCTTCAGCCCCCCCCAAAAAAATCCAGCCCGTTTGGAAACGAGCTCTGCAGGGAAAGGTTGTGAAGGCAGAGGTGTGCTGGGGCTCTGCAGCTGCTTCAGGTTTCAGCAGGCTGCGATGTGCTGGGTTCTCGTTTATTCTTTATGTCGTAAATACAATTTCTGTGTTCTGGGGGGTGCCAGCCGGCTGACTGCACTTCACACGGGCACTTTGACTTTCGGACATCGGTGTTTTTCAGCAGCTCTTTGGTTTTAATCGTTTTGTGTTAGTATCCTACTCTTTCTACAGTGTCCTTGCCTACACTCTTTCATGCCATCGAGAACCATCACATCTGTTCGCTTACAAAAAATGAACTGTAAGGTTTTATTTCTTGTAGCCTTTTTTTTTTTTCCTAGGGAGCATGTTATAGAGCAGCTCTGAAAGTGGAAAAGATTCACTGGTGGTCTAAAAACTGCAGGTACGCGTGCAGTTGTGATGAAAAGTGCGAGCGCTTCTCCCACTGCCTTAAAATGGTGTTAATTTGATGTAAAAAGAACTTGTTAATTTTATCTAAAATTCCTAAACTTAGCATCAGTGTTCTGAGTGTCATCAACTTCTGCAACATGGCTTTGCAATTGCAAAACTTGTTCTAAGTTTTTCAGCCTTCAGCTGAAACCCATTACTGTTCATTAATTTAACTCCTCCCCTTTCAAGGAAAGCGAAACTTATCTTCTACTTTAGTTTTGTTTCAGTAAATTGTCCTCAGAATAGAAATAGGCAGATAAAGCTGTCTAATTAATATATTCTTAAAGGAGTTTAATACTGAACTTTAATCTTATTTTATAAACATTAAGTGAATAAAATAATCTCATTTATATATATAAATATATTCTTTTATATATATATATATGTACATATATATAAATATATCTGGTAAACATAGTTTTCCAAACACCGGCGACTTCATACCATAACATGCCCTCTATACTTTGCAAACAAAACCAAAATGTTAATGCAGACGTATGTGTACATTTTCATGGGATTTACTGCAGGGAACGTAGTTAAGCCTTAGCTATGTATGCAGATCTGTGAAAGGTCACAGATATTCCATTAGGAATAGCTGTGGTACTACACAGAAAATCCTTGCTAGTTTCTTTAAGTGACTTACGTTGTTTGATGGCACACTGTCATTTTTCTTTTGTTCATAGTTAAAGCTCTGGTTTTGTGTACAAGCTCTAAAACCTAATAAAACGCCTCTCAAACTTTTAGATTATCCTTTTTGAATGTGTTTTGTTCTTCAGATTTTTTTTTCCTAGAGCAACTTCTGGACTATGACAACAGTAAAAAGCAAGGAGCATTTTTTTCACTCCAGTGAGTGGACTTTTCAAACTTTACGTTACGAAGAACGATGTTCTCCCTGAGACTTACGGAGTATTGCTCTGCATCTTTAAAGAGTTCTTCCTTCGGTGGTGAATGCGTAATCACCTTTATCTTTCAGTGCCTGATTTATTTATTTTTTATTTTTTTTTAAGGGGAGTGAGGCCGAGTACAAAAATATCTGCTATCAGTTGTGCATTTACAACCTGCCTAAGGCATGAATCAGTTTCCAACATAAGTTCCTACTTCTGCTTGTATTACACTAATTCTAATTCTTCTCCCCTCAGTCTAGCTGGTTTGCTATATTCAAGAAGCTACTAAAGTGTTTTCTCAATAAGGAGGTTAGAGTTTTTTATTATTCTTTTTCACTACACGCTTTCAAAGCCTTCTTCAAATTTTACTTCTGTGTTTGCATGTCACTTGTGCCTCTTGCAAATGCTCCAGATTTGCAATCTGAAATTCCTGCAAGTGTATCATTTCAGCTCTTTTGCATTCCGGTGCTTTTAGCTTCTTCTAAAATTAAGTGTAGAAAATCTTGGGGGTTGTGCTCATTTTAAAAGTTTGCTTATTAGTCTGCTGTAGTGCACAGGGTTCATGCTCCATTGCTCAGAGCCACGTAACAAGCCCTGTAGTTTTGCCTTCTCCTAACTCTCCACCAACAAAAAGCTTCAATTGCTCCTCAAGGATTCTGTCTTCTTTCTTGTTTCTTTGTCTTGTTGATGCTTTGCACATCCCCTTCAGTTGGAGTTGGTTTCCAGTTTCCAGCCAAATACCGTCCATGTATTGTCCATGTTTCCAGCCAGTTCTGTCCACTTACCCTCTCTAGCTTTGTTCTCTGCTTTCCTCTCACTCTCCACAAAGCAGTGCAAGTTCTGATTGATGCGTGGCATTGCTGGAGAAGTAAACCCACCTAAAATTGCTTGACAGTGTTGTGAGAGAAATAAGGAGGTTGGATTTATGCATACAAGTTTGTCTCCCTAATCTGGAAAGAAAGGGCAGGTTATGTTTCTGTGTGGCCTGAATTGAAGTTTATAGAGACCCAGGAGCAACACCTCCATGGACAGATGAGGAAGTAAAGAGAGGAAAAACTCAGACATCTTGTTCTTTGCTGTGCTCCAGCCTGCTTTCTTCCTGGATCTTCTTTATAAGCCAAGTTAGATAGAAGTAACACAATTTTGTAAGGTGCTGTTTCTGTATCTCTGCTTATTCTTCAGCAAACTACTCCTTTCTCAGAATTGGAGGCAGTTGATTGTCTTTCCCAGCTAACTGTGTTAAAGGACATTATTTTAAACTCTTAAGCATAAAGAATGTCTGTAAATTGATTCCCCTGTAATTGGTAGTAAAGTTCTCATTAATTTCACATGTATCAGGATTTCATCTGTGGATTTCAAAACCTACAATTAAAAGCATTGAATTTCGAAGTGCTAAATCCTAGTTTGTGCTTACATCTTGAACAAAAGATTAATACTGACGTTCTGGCTGAGCATATTTCTCAGTCTCGGGTTTGAAGCTGCATATTTATTTATTTTTTCCAGCATTAACTGTGTAGCAAAGCTTTTTATACTTAACATGCATTTCTAACCATTGTATTGGCAGAACAGATCACAGGGATGGGCACTAGTGCATGGATTGCTAATCTTGTGTGGGCTGTGTTCCTTTGGGAAATGTACTGCAGTGTAGACAGGCGTTATTTTAAGACATCACAGGTTAATACATCTTAAAAAATAAAAAATAAAAAAGTTTTTTAAACTCTTGTCACCAAAATATGGGGGAATCATAGCGTGTAAATATATATGTAAAATGTAACTTTAGAAATTCTGTATTGATGACCTCTCTCTATAGATAAAGCTTTGATCTCTCTACTGCTGTGCATGCTTCATAAATTTTAACAATCAACAGGTCTGTTGAAGGGATGACTTCATTGAAAGAAGGTGTTACAAAATCTAATCCCGTTCCCACATTAATTAACAGAACCAGAGATCAGTGTTTGCTGTTCAATAGGAAGTGATTTTCTTTTTCACTTTTCTCTAGGCGAAGGAGGCTGAGAAGTATCCAATGAAGTTTAAAAATAATTCAGGAGATCATTTGCTGCTTCTTTCTTCTAAGTTTCTTAAAACACTGATTTTGCAAGATGGTGCACAGCTTATCCCTGTTTCACAACAACTGCTCCCAGTGTTGGCTGGTGCTGAACGCTAGTTCTGGTGTGCTTTGCATTGGCAGGATACTTCTGTTCACAAGCAGCCTCGTTCATTTTGATAGCTCTGCCTTGACATTTCAGAATGCTTTTCAGTGGTTTTTCATGGTTTGAGACCAGATGGTTCAGCACATAGCAAGACTAAATCTGTATTGCTTATGAATTGTAACAAAATCTGAAGTAATCCACTTAAATATACCTAAACACACACATAATTCAGTTAAAATGTGTTTTAAGTGATGTCATGCTTGCAACTTTCACAAAGTTCAGAGGAAGAAAGGAAGCTGTTCTTTGTGATTTCAGTGTAGATGCTACAACTGAACTGAATCCACCATATCTGTGTAGTAAGGAGAACCTGATACCGAATTGTCAGGTGACTGTGGCTCTGCAGTTTTTTTCTATAGGAATTTCAGTTATGAATCATGTGAATTCAGCTGTAACTAGGTAAATCTGTCACTTGGCAACTAATAGGAATCATGCGAATTACTGCTCTGGGTATCTTCATCTGGTATATATTTATTTATTTGGTTTCAATATGTTTCCTACTAAATGCTTTCTCTTTGTAGGAGCAAAGAAGTTCAAATTTGTTACCGTTGTCTCAGATGGGTTTTCAGGTAGGCTTGGCATAAAGTTTTGTCACTTGGAGAGATGAGCAGTAATGAAGATGATTGTTACGGGAATAAAATAGGCAATGTGACCATGTGGCTCTGTTATTGTTCAGTGTCTAAATCATGATGCCACATCAGCAAGGCTGTTCTAGATGAGGAAGCAAAGATGAAGAAAGTTTCACTTTAATAGTGTCTAGAGGCAAAAGGAATCTTGAATGATCTTTCTGTGTCTTGAATTCAACAATTTAAAGTATGATCTCTGTCATGACTAAGGTATATAGTGACTCAGAGACAAACAGATAAAGGTTTTTAAAAGATGAACTAAAACCCAAGTTAACAAACAAAATGAGATTTTATCATTCAGAGACTTTCCAGCTAATTCTGACCATTTCTGTAGGAAAACCTGTCTGGGATAAAAGATAAGCATAAAACACAAAGACCCTGATTAATAAGACTGGAAATACAAACAAATATTTTGGTTCAAGGAGATGGTGTTAACTTCTTGTAATCCTAAATAGCCTTCAGGAATACAGGGGAACAACTATGGTAGAAACTGGCAGTTCTTGGGGTGCTGGGACAGCAGGGTGGAGGGTGCAGGGGAGGAGCATGTGTGAGAGATGCTGAGTTCAGTTTTTTCTTTCCTTATTTTTTTTTTTTTTTCAGAAGACGACTTTATTCTGGATGTCTGATCTGTCACTTTTCTCTAGTTCTCAGGCAGGCGCAACTGGAATGCAGCAAGAGACTTGCAGAGATACAGGCATCGTTACCCGGTATGGACTTAATGATAATGCACCTCTCTTGTGGCTCTTCCCCACTGCACGCTAAGTTTAGGAACATGTTCTAGGTTTGAGGACACCCTCTTATCTTTACATAGACAGGCTCAGACCTTTAAAGGTTTAGTTTGTGAGGGGGAAGGGATAATGTGCATGTGGGTGCATCAGAAACAAGCTGTTATTTCCCAAAACATTTAAAGGATTTAACCTGTGCTGGGAACAAGAGGGAAGGAAAGTAAGAAGCGTTGAAGTGAATACTGCGTTTGAAAACAATGCTGCTTGTTGATTTCTTATTCTCATCTCCAGGGTTTGACAGAATCAGAAAATGAGGAGGAAGAACAGATGTGGAACTTGAGCTTTTACAAAAATGAAATTGTTTTTTTGCCTCAGGGTGAGTACTTTGCTTGATGACTGCTCAGTGCTGCTCTACTGCAGCTGTTTAACTTGGTGAAAGATTAGTGTGATCCATGTGGGACAACGATTTAAAAACAAAAAACACATGCACACACACACCCCAAAAAAATAATCCCCTAAAAATGTTTTTGTTCCTGCTGTATGTTCCTTAATTTTTGTTTGCTAGTAGAATACTAGATGTTTTTTTTCCTGACTTCTCAGGATAGTTGTCTAGTAGAGAAGCTAATGTCTGTATACTAATGCCTGCTGATGGATAATGGGCCACCTTGGGTGACTGGGTAGCTTTTAATTTTCATTTGGTGTTATTTCTTCTTGCCTCACTTTCTTTTTTTTTTCTCTTCAGGTTTGCATATTGAAACTCTGCTTGAATTGTGGTGGGACAACTATGAAGTTCTGGAAGAAAACCATTCATACATACAGTGGTAAAGTGCCTGCATGAATATAATGCCTCTTTTAAGTCAGTTGTATGTGCATTGCTGAATTTGGCTTCCCAATAGACCAAGAGTTAGTCTTGAGCTTTTGACTGAAACTTATCAGACAGATTTCCAGTGCAGCTGTGACAATAGATCTCAGTTGTGAATGGTCTTTTGACGTACTGCAGAACAAAATATTAAGGCAGTGAGAGATGCAAATAAGTATGTTGTTACAACCTGTGTGTACAATTATTTTATGGAATGGATTTGTCATGAATTGAAGTACTTTCATGTCCATAAGTATATGAGCTCTTCAAGAGGCACCTGTGATAGCACAATTATTGGAAAGATTTAACAAAGTGGGTTCCCTGGGCTGAGTGTCATCTTTGATCACCTGGGCTGAAAACTTTTTTCCTCTTAGGCTATTCCCTTTACGTGAACATGGGATGAACTGGCGTGCCAAACCACTAACACTTCAAGAAATTGAGGTATTTAAAGCTTTTTAAAAAAATTTCCCTGAATGTCTTATATTTGAAGTCTAGCTTTTTTTCTTTTCCTTTGCTTCCTTGGGGACCTAATGTGAACAAGGCTTGCTCAAGTGCTGTTAAGCAGTTGTCTGTCTTGTGTATGTCTGCAAGTTGCTAGCAGCAAATGAAGTGATGAGTGATAAAATTAATCTGTGTTTAAAATTCAAAATGCCACTTAATGATGCAGGTAATTAGAGACTTGCAGCTTGTACTCATTGGTTTCCCTTGTTTTCAGGCTTTTAAGAAGTCCACGGAAGTCATGGAAAGGTTTATACGTGCTTACCAGCTCATGTTGAGATTTTATGGAATAATTCTGACTAACCAGGAGACTGGAGAACTTGAGAGAGCAGAGAATTGGGCTGAAAGATTTCAAAACTTGAACCGGTGAGTCTCTGTTTGTACTACTGGTCATTTACTACAGCCATACACTTTTATGAGAAGAAAAAAAGTCAAAGTCAAGAAAATCTTCAACCTTTGGCAAATAGAGGCTTTTGTTGATATGAAGGCTAGCTAGTTAATGTATACTTAATTTGTCTCAGCCTATGACTATATGTTGTCACACTCTGTCACTTGATAAAGATGTAAAGAATTTTATAATAAGTAAACCAGGTGAGACTGATTTTTCTTCTGTATTCAGTGCAACTGTTAACAGCAGGCGTTTTTCTTGTTGGCTTCCTAAAGGATGAAATACAGGTTTGGAGATGCTGATATTTGCTCTGCAAGTACTTGTGTACTATAAAATCTATATTTTAAGCAGAAACTACTGGAAGAATTTTAAAGGTAGCAAAGATGCCTTTGTGTTAAGCATTTAAGCTACAAAATAGGAGTGTAACTATGTGCTTCCCTGATTGTTTATAAAGCTGCCTTAAGCTGTGTGAAAAGCTTTGAATTCTTGGTTGAAAAGTGCCCTGCAAATCATTGATAACATTCTGTCCACTTGGTAACATTATATTATTGCAGGGCTTATCATAGAGGTAGTGTTAACCTTTAATATTCCAGTATCTTTAGTGGTGTTAAAGTCTAAAAGGACTGGGTATACTCAGAAGAAAAATCAATTTTAAGTGTGTCAGGTATTTAAAAAAAAAAAAAAAAAAAGCTGTTGTGTCTGGCTTAAGTCCTGAAGTCGTGAATCTCTGGCAGCATCTTTACATGGCTGTGTTCTTAAACTTTTGTACAGTCTTACCCTGTAGATCACCGTCAGGGGCAGGATATTGGGCTGCATGGGCTTGTCTGTCTGACCCAATATGGGGGATTTATTTACTGGTGGATGATGCAGAATGTCAAATCGTTTCCAAGCAGTTGAGGCTTTTATTCCAAGCAGTCCCAGAAGGGCTAAGAAGGTACTGTTGAAGGTAGACAGCTGCAACAGATGCATTAAAATTAAGCCAGCCTGTACTCCCATCTGTGCTGTGAAGTAGCCCTCTTACAGATCCCTGTCAACAGCACACAAAGCATTCTGCAGGTACCCCAGAGGTTCGTTATGACTCGAGGCTTGTAAGGCTGTCACTTAACTTTGCTCATCTGTTTGTCTCAGGTTTAGCCACAACAATTTGCGGATCACTCGCATTCTGAAGTGCCTGGGGGAGATGGGATATGAACACTATCAAGTGCACTTGGTAAAGTTTTTCCTAACTGAAACTCTTGTTAAGGAGACGTTACCAAATGTCAAGAGAAGTGCCTTGGATTACTTTCTATTCACTGTCAGAAGCAAGCAGAAGAGAAGGGAACTAGTCCACTATGCTTGGCAGCACTACAAACCTCAAGACAGCTTTGTATGGGGGCCACATGACAAACTCTCAAAGTACAGACCCCGCTCTGCCAAGTCACAGGTGCACCAAACAGTTGGAAGTAAAGAGGAAGAACCTGGTAGAAAATGTGATGATTCTGTGGAAAAGAGTCAGAACCCATCTCTAGAGGAAGACCAGGAAGTGTTGATTAAAGCGAATGAAGAGGACACGAGAGAGAGGTTAAGTGAGAGTGTTTCAGAGGGAGGAGATGGTGAAGATGAGAAGGAAGCTTTGTTTACCCAGCAGGAAGAGAATGATTTCAGCAGTAAGGCTGAAGCACAGGGTACGGCAGAGAATGATTGTGCAAAGGAGAGCAAGAAGAGAAAACTGGATGCAAATGTGGCAGTTGATATAAAGAGTGGACCATTGAAAAGCCCTCCTGATATTGAGAAAATTTCCCGTAATCTTGGTGAGTGTGCACTCGATGCAGAAATCTCCCCCTCAAGCTCCCTCCTGCAAACAGAAGAGGGCCAGGAAACACTGAAAGAAGACAATGTAAACGCCAAAGACTTAACAGTGCCAGAGACTGCTGATGCCATGGTAAAACGGAGGAAAGTGGATAAAAGAACGCAAAGAAACAAAACATTCAACTTGGCCATAAACCTGAGCATGGGGCTGCCAGCCCGCAGTGCCCAGTTGCATCCACCTGTTTCAAACGCAGAGGCTGAGGAGGAAAAAGCTGCTGAGAAAAAAATGACTGAGGAGGAGGTTAGTAAGAAGGATAGGGGTGACGCTAATGGTGGGGTTCTGAGCTGCCCAGCTGCTTCCATGCTTCCTAAGACTAGCTGGACGTCTCCGCCAAGTGATGGCTTGGAGTTAGGTGCAGATCAAGTCACAGCAAAGAGTGACCAGCACCACTGTGATAGCGTGCTCCTGGGAAGGAAAAGTGAGGCAGATGGGATAGAACAGCATAAAAAGGCAGCAAATGCATGTGAAGAAGAAGCAAAAGCAACGAGCAAGAAACAAGTTCCAGGGAGTCTTGAACAGAATATGACATCTACTTGTCCTGAACAAGACAGTGCTGAGCTTGCAATACAGGAAACCGATAGCTCTGAGCTGCATGCAGCAGAACCTGATGAAGAACAGGTAGCGGAGTGAGACCGGCACAGCAAACACTTGAGCAAGCAGAGATGATGTTGCCCTAACTGCTGGGAGCCAGCTTTACTGATTTGTACACCACAGACACATGGAAAAATAAACTTTGTTTGGACTGATCCAGGCTAGACCCTGTGTCACTTTCACCCTTCCACACTTTTTTTTTTTTTTTTTAAGTCATCTGTAGTGATTTCATTGAGAACGAGCTCTCGGTTACCCTAAACAGGAAAACTTTAAATGATTTGTCATCCTAAACAGGCTGTGTCCTGTTCCTGTTTTATATCTGATGTTCAGAACTACCATGGAGCAACAGGGATTTTTGCACTTTGCTTTGGTTCTGGTATGTCCCTTTTTAAAGAAGAGGGAAATTAATCAGTTTCCTTGTTTGAACTAGGAAAGTATTTATTAAATACACAAACTTTACTGTAAGATAGCATGCCTGATTTGCCAGACCTTTCTATTACCGTGGAACTTCTTTATCATTTTGCATCACATGGGAGTGTAGTTGCCTTTCCTCGTGTAAGAAAATAGGTTTGAGTTTAGACTGGGATAAAACGTAAGGCCATAATGTGTCTCTGACCAGTATTAACTTTTGTGTCCAGATACTGTCCTCCAAGGTGCAGAAACATTGGGTAACTCTTCCCTTGATCCTCAGCAGGAGTTGGCTTTTTAGTGCTTGTTAGATTTGTTAAAAATACAAATTGTCTACTGGTTTCTAAGAGAAACCTTCAGGCTTTGTGTAAAGCTGGCTGGAGCTGCTCTTCCCCATCTTTTTCCACCACCTTCAGGAGCTTGATAGTCTTCCACAGCTATTTATGCCCGCTGCTAGTTCAAAGGTCTTTCTTCCTCGATTGCTGAAACGGAATAAATATTTTGTCATTGCATCTCTTCAGATTTTGGTGTTGCTTTGAGATGACCTCTGGGGCTATCCTTCCTGCAGGCTTGCTGCATGCAGCTAGCTGTCTCAAATCTCACCCGCTTCCTAGCTGTGGCAGGATCATTCTACCATTAATGATCAGCGTGTCAGAGGGCGAGGGCACGTTCGAGTGTAGCATGTCTGCTAACCACTTGGGGCTTTGTTGTGGGCCGGTTAATTGAAGCTTAAATTGGTGGGGGTATGCTTGTCTGGTTTATTCATTTACAGCCCTTAAGAATTTACTTTCAGCCCTTGCCAGCTCCTTGCCTGCCTTAATGTTACTGACCTCTCTGCTAGCTGTTCTGCCTGACCTGTGCAGGATCCAACCGAGTCTGAAGGAGCACTGAACAATTTAGCACTTTTGCTCCTGGAGATTTACAACAGAGGACGTGTTTCATGAAGCAGAGGAAACATTTTCAACAGCCAGAAGGTCTGGACTCACGGTTTGCTCAGATTGTTTGTTTTAGTTTTGGGCTTTTCAGGTGCTGTTTGTTTTGTGTAGGGGATGGCTAAAGGCTTGCTTGCCTCATCAGAGAGCAGATGCAGTAGCCTGCGCAACGTCAGTGTCTCCTCTCTCTGCTACAGCTCTTCAGAAGTTCATCTTTCAAGGAATTTGATCTATGATTGGCCTTCCCAGACTGTAGGCCCTTGTGCAGCATGCCACATCCATGCGTGTGGGGATAAAAAAAAAAAAAGTCTGCAGGCTTTTTATTTAATGCTCATGGTCACACACATGCTGGAAAAAGGCTTTAATGTTTTTTAAATGACTTTCTTATGAAAAGATGGTGTTAAATTGCCAATAAGAATACACTTACCTACAGGTATAAATACTTGAAGATGTTGAGTGAGAATTCTTTAATAAAAGATAAGTAAAAAAAAAATTGTTAATTATGGCTTTTGTACAGATTTATAGTAACTTTGTTATTTAATGAAGTTTTCAGTGTGAACGTATGCTCAGTCGGGGCATAGCTCATAAATCTGGTGTGGTGATGTGCAGTTTTTGTGTTTAATGGGGTTTCACTGTGAGCTCTAGGCTGGAGTGCTCAAAACGAGCTGTTCCCTGCTGTGGCCAGTTGAGTTTTGGCTGTAGGTGTTTGCAGCGAGTTCCCGGGCTGTGTTCTCCAGCATTCGGAGCTGTATGGCAGTGTTACGTTAATGTCACCTATTAAAGCATGACTTCAATGCATACCAGTTTCCTTATGTTTTTTCACCTTTGAGGGCGGGAAGTGGCCATGGACCTGCTCTGCCTGCCCACCCTGTAATTATGTGCTGCTGCTGGGGCACCTCGAGCATTTCCAAGCACAGCTGGTAACACCGAGGTCTGGTGGGCTGCATTAACATTAACCTGCTCCTTATTCCACCTGGAGGTGGTGAGCAGCCCTCCTCCATTACCATAAAACATGGCTAGTGAGCGTTTGTGGGGGAAAAGACACCTTTTCCCTTGCAGGCTCAGCTCACAGCAGCTCTCCAAGCCCTAGCTTACTACGAGCAAGGCACAACAACCGAAGGTGCGGGAGCACACATCGATTTGTGCTCATCACTTCATGCTGGGTCGTCGCTTCAGTAACCCCTTTCGAAGCTGAAACCATCATCCTTCCCTCGTCTTGCTCAACAAAAGCACGTTGCCACTGAGTGGAGCTGGGGAAGGTGATTTGCTTTGCCTTCCCTCTTGCTCTGCATGAAGCAGTTCCCGCAACCACTGCTCTCCCTCAGTGGGGTTTGTGGTGTCTAATAAAGCATTTTGATTTACTTTGAAGCCACCTGAACACATACAGATGCACGTTCCCTTTCTGTCCCCAGCTGCCTGTTCCAGAAATTCTTGCAGAGACTAGGTAAATGTTTGAGCTCTCTGTCCCCCATCAGAGCTGGTGGAATATTGGCTGCTGGGGAGCTGGACAGGCACTCAGTGTTTGCTCATACAAGCCTCCTGGCATAAGGATGTCAAACTGAAGTCCGGTACTTCATTTTTAAAGCTTTGCTTTTCCTTTTCTGCTCTCTTGCTAGCCAAATGAGCTGTGTTATTTCAGTCCTGATGCGTATTTCCACTGTCTCCGTTTGCAAACTGCTTTGGATGAAGTTGTCTTTAACAGATGAAGTATGGAACTATTTGTAGGAGGTGTTTCTTTGTTCTGTTTCAAATCCGCTAACTGGTAACTGTCACGCTTCCTTCCTTGCAAATATTTCAAAGGCAATTCTTTCTTAGTTTCTTGCAGCTCCCAAGAATTTCTCCTTTTTTCTTCCTGCTCATGTCTCTGTGATCATCTGTCCTCTGGTCAGGATTCATCACTTCCTCAAGAAATCACCTTGGCTTTCTTTGGATCTCTATGGAGAGAAAAAGAACTGAAAAACAACCGAACAAAAAAAAAACCACACACACCAAAAAACCCTACAGATGTGAATACACTTCCAGTGCTAACAAAGCATCCTGCAAAGCAGTGAGTGCATTTAGCTGTAATTCATCTTGCACTTGTTACAGGTATATTAATTCCTCTGGTGAAATCGAGTAGCCTCAGGCGCTGGCTGACTCTCCATCTGTTACTTTTTAATCTGCCCAGCACTGAGGCGGTGATGGGCTTTGAGAAATGCCCCAGCTGAGGCTTAAAGAACGTATTTATGTCTCTAGCTGAATTTTTCTCCTGTGCGTGTCTGCAAGTCCAGCCCTTCCTTAGGCTCCCTCCCTGCTTGCTGGGGCTGCCCAGCAGGGCATGAATGAGAGCCTCTCTTCTGAGGGACTGCTGCTCCCCCTCCTGCTCCCACCTCCTTGCAAAACCTCCTCTTGCCTCGGAGCTCAGCCCCTCTTGCCAGAGCTCCTGAGCTCTGCCCCTCCAGCTGGAGCCGCAGGTTTATCTGGAGGCGAGGACTTTCATTTGTAAGCTGAGACCCAGGAGGAGAGAAACCGTTTGGCTGCCCAGGAGTAAGAGCGTGGGCGCGATGACTGCATTCCCCACTCTTGGGCTCCTCGTCCTTTGTCAGCTATTAGCCACCACCTCAGCTCAGGTAAGAATTTTCTTTTACGTTTTATGCTCAAGAAACGAGTCTGAGGGAAAGATAAACTGCAATGCGCGTATGTTATAACTGCAGGATGAAATGTGGCAGTAGGCAGATTATTAATCTATTGGTTTATTTAAAATGTGCAAGTTGCTAGGTACTGTGTATGAAAACAGCTATTTTCATACCCACACAGGTAGGCTTTTAGTTTTTATCCTCGTGTACAGAATCTGCTGCTTAAGTTTAAAAAGTACTGTCCTCCTATTCAGGAGTGCTGTTACATGAGATAAAGCTTGGTGAAAGGGAGACCTGTTGGTGTAAGAGAAACAATTTTCTTTTACGATGAATAATGCATTGCCAGTGAGACTAGGATGTCCTAATCTGGTCCTTCATGAGCCAGAGAATTTCTTATTCCTTCCCTGAATCAATTTTAAAACTTTATGAAATAGCATATTTAATTCTTATTCGCTTCATCCATGAAGCTGTATTAAGCTTCCCTGAATGATGTTAATGTTACTGCCTGGGGAAGTAGCTCCTCGGTGAGGTTTTTCGTTGTGCTAGTGAGGAATTTTTGCAGTCTGGCTTGGGAATTCAGAGCTGCTTCCACAATGGAACCTTTGTTCGCTAAAGCAACAGCAAGTTGCTCTCTGGAGCCCTCTCCATACAGAAGTCATTTGTTGGACCTTTATTTCCTTTCCCCCACATCAGACCTCCAAAATCCCAGATTTTCGAGTGACATCCTGCTCAGAGAGGAGGTTTTCCCTTTCTCGTTCTGTCTTGAGCAGTGTCTGGCTGGCTCCATCACCCTATCAGCCCATCAGACTGGGTCTCAATGCATTTTTAATGCCAGACACTTTGTACCTATTTTTTAAGGACTTTGCCTTTCCTCCCCTGCCCAAAATAAAGCATTCCTGTAGGCAGTGAGAACCAAACTAATTTGCTTCCCAGCAAGCAGGTCTTATTCCCAACACAGTAAACGTGCTGGGTAAATGTGCTGGGAACCCTGAGAATGTGCTCAGTCAAAAGGGTTTTCCAGAGAGCCTTGTTTGGGTCCCGAGCTCCTCCAAGTCCACCCGGGATGCTGGGGGGGACCCTGCGGGATGGGGTGGCTGTGGGACTCAGACATCGCTTTCTGATTTAGTCTGTATGTTTCTTCTGATGCAAAAACACTCTTCTCTTTCTCTTCACCCCCCCAATCCTTCCAGAGAGTAGGACCACAAGGCCCTCCTGGACCCCGAGGACCCCCTGGACCATCTGGCAAGGACGGCATAGATGTGAGTGTCATGCGGCAGAGGGCAGGCTCAGCTGAGGGCGGGTGAGTGAGGGGTGGAGCAGAGCAGAGCGAGCTGAACAGAGAAGGGCTTCTTGTTCATCCGATCCCCAGCCTCTGGGCCGTCCAGCACAGGTAGATGGACCTGGAGAACCAGCCCACCTGCGAGAGACCTTGTTCTGCAAGGGTCAGAACAGCGAACAGGGGTGCTGAGCGGCCTCACTGCCTTTGCAGGATCAATCCCCTGTTTTGAGAGAGTTAAGGACAATCCTAGTGTATGGACAGGGTGTTACAGCCCTGCCTGCAGAGCTGCGCATTTCTCTTTCCCTGTGGAGGAAGGAGGGAGAACAAAATATGGAAGGTTGTGTGCACAGGCACAACGTGCACCAATGTCACTGCACATTCTGTAGTTCTGAGAGAGGTTTATATGATATTTCAGAGCAAATGTATTTCTGGAGAGCCTGGAGAAACTCTTAATATGGACACTGCTCTTACTCGTATTGGTTTTACTTCAACAGCCTAAGTGGCTAATTTATGTTGACGTAGAAGAGGCCAGAATCTGACTCTCATGCTTCTGGACATGAATGGCCTTTAGTGGCCCAAACAGCACATGAAACCTTTATTTCAGTGGGCAATTCCTTAGATGTACACGTCCTGCATAGGTAGAAGACTGTCCCACAGGAGATACTGGAGGGAAAAAAAAAAACTTGGCCTATTACTTTTAATTGATATGTCCATAGAAATTCTGCGCATCTGTTGGAGAAGAACTGTGTTGTGTTCTGTAGACGGCAATGGATAAGGGCATCAGACGAATCTTCAACATAAGAAATACAAAAGACCAGATTTCCATTTTATTATTCAGTTTGAGCAGTGCTTGTCTCCATAAGCTGCTTACGGACTACATCAGGGTTTGTTTTTTTTAAGTTCATCCGAAGTAAATTTCTTGCACTCAGGCCTTTAGGCAGCCTTGAAAAATTCTATTCATTCCATGCAGGTCATTTTCTTTTGGATAAGAAGGTAAAAAAGATATATTAGCTCCCTGGTAAACGATGAACAAGGAGGTTTTTTGTCCGCAGTGGTGAGCTTTCATGGTGGCTGTGTGAGCAAGGCTGGGCTGCAGGGAAAGCCGCTGATTTGCAGCTATTCCCTCTGAAGTGTCCTTTCAACTGAAGGAGATATTTTTTCTGAAAATATCACTCTGGTTTTGTAGTCATTCAGATCTGGTACCTCAACAGCTTCTCTCCACTGTTTTTCATGATAAAAAGCCTAAGGGGGATACCCTGGAGGAGGGCAAAAGCGTCACATTCCCATTAAATGCAGGGAGCCTATGGAGTTACTGTAGCAGGACATCAGTGTGGCCAGTGGACTTCAGGACAGGGTGGCTGGTTTGGTATACCGAGAGAAAAAGAGGAATTATGGGAGGGATGAAGCCCTTCAGACTTCAGGTTGTGACCAACTTTTAGGTAACAGCAACTGGAAAGAAACAAATCCCCGTGATTGTGTTGTTCAGCAGCTCTTTTCTACAGAATATTTACATCTTATTCTGGAACTGCATCAGTATCACTTCTGACTGCTTTTGGAAACAGGAACCCAGGGAAATGTTGGTAATGTGAATCTACACTTTTTTATCCACTGCTAAAGCTTCGGAAAGCTCCCTGTGGGAAAGGATCAAATAACACCTAATTATCATGAAGAACCTGCTCCTAATAAATCAAACTGCTGAGTAAAGTATTTAAGATTTGAAGTTTGGACTCCATGGGAGCTGTCTGCCATTTGAACAGACCTGAACTACATCCCTCCCACAGCTGTAGGTCAGTTCAGGTGCCCTGTTAGTGTGAGCTGTTCAGGGATGGTTCACAGTTCACAGTTAGACCTGTAAGGAATTACACAGAAGAAGAGATTGAGAGCTGTGGCTAGTGCTGAGCACATTCAGGCAGCCTTCTTCATTGAGGGATACTGTTTTTCTGGCAGTACCTTCCAAAAAAATTACACCATATAAAATCCAGCACTGAACGGAGAGGAACATGTGGAGCCCAAGCAGTAATGTCAATTCTACCACTGCAAAGAATGAAACTATTAGTGGTGAGCCTTTTTTTTTTTTTTTCAATCAACTTTTCTAGATCCTATCTATGCAAATTTTCTAAATTCTGTAACCAACTCCAGCTGGATTGTCTTCACAGATGGCTTTGAATGAATGCTGTGTGGGAAGAGTCACTGAATGGTCTCTGAGAGTGATAAATGCTGCCGAGGTGCTCAGCAGTCCCTTACCATGGGCCTTGAGACATTAAGTGGTGCATAACACACAGCTGAATTATTCAGGAGCTCTCTGAACAAACCTTGGATGAACCCCATAAGAACAATTTCTAGAAGCTGCTGGTCTCGTTCCTGCCTTTCAGTAGGAGCTGCAACATGAAATCTTTTATAATTATAGCCTTTAACATGCTTCACAAGCAAAATCTCTCCCTCCCAAGAATAGAAACAGCTTGTTGTGATCAAAAGAATTAGCGACGAGTTCCTGTGAATTATTTCTGAGAATGTAATTCTCCAAATTGCTAATAAGCAATTGTCACTTTTGAAAACTCAAGCTTTATTTTTTTTCCAGTTTTCATCTCCTGGCTTGACTTTAACACAAACTTGCTAAGAAAGAGTAAACTTCCTTCCCAAGCACCCAGGGGAACGCTTCCTTTTGCTGATGGTCTTTGCCTCTAATTCCCAGTGATGTGGCATTAGGGGTATAAACACATTAGGCTTTTGATTCATTTGACTGAAGTTCTGGGGCTCCTGCCGAGTACTGCAGGGGTCCACGACGGCAGGATCAAGGTTTAAGATGGTCCCAAACAGCATTTGCTAATGCTGTGACCTCGCTGTAAGGATTGCCATCACATCAGCGAGGAAAAATGCAAAGGGTTAGAAATGTAACGTGGTGAAGGAGGGGGCGAACCACCTTTGCTGCCATTTCTAGCTGCCATCACAAGCCATTCATTGCAAAAGAAGTGCTCCTTTCATTTCCTTGGCAAGGCACCTTCCCAACCCACGATCTTGATAGTTATTTATGGAAACCCTGTGGGTAATGGACAGCAAAAGAGTTTCTTCATCAAGGCAGAGGACAACACTCCCTCTGTGCGGTGGCCCTATGGTCTGAGCGTTGATCAGTTACCTACGCCGTGTGTAAATCCTTGCCTGAGCAAATCAAGGCAGCCAGTCTTGTGGGAAGCCCACAGACTTCACAGTTGCCAACACAGTAAATGCAGAAACCTGCTATAAATTCCACGACTTTGCTTTCTGCCTTTTAACTTCTAATTATCAGCCCCCCAGTGGGGATGGTGTTATTTCTAGCCTGGCTCGGTTAGAAACTGGGGATGTGGGTCTCACTAATCTGCTACTGTAGACGTGGAAAAGGCAGTCCAGGTTCATCCTGCTCTAGGAGGTGACAGGATCCAGAACATTGCCTTTATCCCCCTGAGTGTGGTAAAGCTTGGACTGGGCATGAAGCAGAGAAATTTTGTACAGTTGGGAGTACCACGGTTGCAGGAAGTCATCAGAAAGGAGAGGATCATTGCTAACACTGACGTCTTTTCTCTTTTGTTTAGGGCGAGCCGGGCCCTCCTGGTTTGCCAGGCCCACCAGTAAGTATTATCTGGTTGATATCATCTCATTCATCCTTTTAAAGAGTAGTATTGCACAAGAGCTAAGACTTAGTGGTTTGCTTTCCTCTTTAGCTACAGCAGAATTTCCATAACGGATAGGAGAAGAGGTACTCAGCACTGGTCCTGGGGACGTTTTTGGCATCATTTTGAATCTGCTTTAGCTCCTTGATCTGTCGAGTGATACTGAAAGGTGTGCCATGCGCCACAGCTCTTTGCCTTGGGCCTTGTATCCCATCTCTTTCTACCTCTCTACTAGGAACAGCTTACGGGCAACAGTGTGTGTAAATAATCAATAGGGTTGCAGAGACCTAAGCCAAAGCACTGAAATGCATTTAGGATTTGGATATGGATTCATAACAAGTTTCACTTCTCTGGAGAAATTTTTCTATGTTATTTGGTGTAAGATTAATCAATATATGCCACCTTTCCGTTGCTATGATATAAGAATTGCCTGTTTTCTGATTCAGGGGCCAAAGGGTGCACCAGGAAAGCCTGGAGCAGCTGGTGAAGCTGGATTGCCTGGCCTTCCTGGAGTAGATGTGAGTATTTTGTCATCTTCTCTTAGTGTAAATATTTCATATAGGCACAGATGTTGTCCTAAAGTGTCTCATCAACTTTCTACTGTGTCTACGGGAGAAGCAAAGTGGGTACTAGCTCTACATGTCTTACGTATCAGGAGAAATGTTGAGTCTAGAATTAAATAAGCAGCATGAGAACAATTATGTGATATATAACTGCTAGGACGGCACTGTTACAATGAAATATTGCAGTTCTTCAGAGGTGCACTGTGCAGGTCTGTAGAAACATGGGTTTTTGATGGTGTTTCTGGAGCAAAACCATTGAGCCTCATTTTAGAAATCCAGTCTTGCTTATCGGTTTGAGGCTCGCTGGTCACTGCCCTGGGTTTTTCCCTAAAGATCTGGACAGGTGACTGCACACAGTGAAATTTTCACAGCTTACTAACTTACTGCCATGGTAACTGAGTATGGGTGAGATTTTTATACACTTTCTTTAGTACGCAGGCTGGGAGGAAGCATTTAGGCAGCTTCCACAGCTAAGCTGAAGGACAACAGCTCAGTAAACTCCAGTAACAAGAGCACTTAGTAGTGTTGATCCACACTTAAAATGTGTAGGGAAAGGTACGGATAATTTGCTTCTAGTCCTCTCCCTTGTGCTTAATTACAGAGAGAAATAAAGTGGTTAGGCTTAGCTGAGAGCTTGGCATATGGATGATTTGTGATTGTGACAGGGATTTGCTACAGCTCTTATTACTGTGCTTCTCCACCTTGACATTTTCTTTCATTTCCACAGGGTTTAACGGGAACTGATGGCCCACCTGGCCCCAGTGGGCCTCCGGGAGACCGTGTGAGTACCACAGTAGATCTCAAGTCCCTTTAAATTAAACATTGTCATTGCCTGTGTTGATGACTTCTAATTCCTTTGTGAATTGGTGACTTTTGGGTGTTGATGACAGTGGCTTGTTTATCTGTAAACCCTCGCAGAATGCTTGGACCCTTGAAATGAAGCCCCAGGTGGCTTTTCTCTAGGCAGGGCATGATAGCCATCTTTCTTTCATGCGGTTTTGAATGTGCTTGGATAGCCTCGGTGGAAATACTGATGCAGAACAGCTCTTGTGGTATTTTGAGCATCTAAAAATTTCCTTGAAGTAGTCGATAGACTTAATTAAAAGTTTACCAAAGTGAAGCTATTCTGGCCTTTATTTTCAGTCTGAGTATGCAGCTCTGTTATGATTATAGTTACTGCTGCTGTGTATTACTATTTAAACTTCTACCTTTCATTAATTCTGGGGCTGTCAATATGGTTGACATTTTTAGTTGCTTTGGCACAAACTTCCCTAGCCAGCATAGCAAGAAGAGGTTTTGCATGCTTCCTGCACATTACAGCTCTGCTGAGGGAACACCACAGAGAAAAACTGCCTGCCTGAGTTGCTAAAGATGTCCTTCAGATCATCTACAATGGGACATTACAAGGAGGACACTTAGGCCTCTGTTATGACACTGAGAACAAATCCTAAGTGAGCCATTCAGCACAGGTGTTATCCAGCATGGTTATCTGCTTGTCTCCCAGCTCAGGGAGATAAGGATTGCATCCAGTGCTGGTCCACCATCCTCTTGAACTTGGGGCTGTAGTGATGGGCTGACAAAATCTCTCTCTTTCCCAGGGGAGTCACCCAAAGTTCAAAACTGTGAAATTGCCTTATTTAGTTGAAGAAATGAGTGGTAGAGCCACGTTTCTTTGATACACTGCTTCCTTTCCCATGTGCAAGGCTTGGCCACTGGGGAAGTCAAACCCAAACATCTTGGTCACAGCTCTGAGCCTCCACCCATCAGCACTGCACTGAAAACCATCTCCTGCGCTTCTCCTTAGGACCACCTTTCTTCCCAGAAATCCAGGGCTGCCAGACCCCGATGCCTCAGACTGCCTGTGGCAAGAGTTCAGTGTCTTCTGGGAACTGATCTTTGATTTTTGAAACAGAATGATTTGAGATCACACGCAGAAAACTGAGGAGTTTTGTGCTCGTTTCATGTTCGGTGGTAATAATTGCCCGTGCCCACTTTAGCACACAAACTCCTAGTTTGCAGGGTAATGGAGCAGATAATTTCTGAGCACAAGAACTTCCTCTTCAACTCTTTAGTGAAAGCACACAAACGCTGCTTTAGCACACAGAGTTAATGTAGCTGTGTGCTCTGATTTGACATGCTTTCCCTTGTCCTGTAACTCAATCTGTCAGCGTGGGGCAAATTTGGGACTTGTCATTTATGGGAGCTTTTCAAGGTCAACGGTCCATCTGGAAAATTGTTTTAATTGGTCTAATAAAAGCCTGGAAAAAGAAAAGAAGCTCTAAAAGCTCTAGCACTCTAAAAGGGCAGCATCATTATCCTGAGTGACTTTCTTCTGCCCAAGTTTAAGAACATATTTAGGTCTTGCAGGAATTGCTGAAATAAGCAGGCGTCTACTGACTGTTGTGGGATTGAATTCACACTTAACGCTATGACTTCTTCTGATAAGTATTTCTGAATTGGAGACAGAAAGAGACAGAAGGTATTTGGCATATGGAAGTGGGCTCCTAGAAGACAGGTTTTAGTAATATATTATTGCTAAGCATTTTCCTTCCCCTGCATGCCACGCTTCAGTCCGTCAGTGATTCATGTCTGTCCAGGGACAAAGTATTGTGCAGCTGGCATAACAAAATGGCTTTAATCTTAAATATTCCTGTCGTTCACAGCATGCATTAGCTTTTCTCATGGTGCTGTTTACAGACTGAGCAGATCAGGCCTATTTGTTTTTTTTGGTGTTTTGTTTTGTTTTCAATTAAAAAATGCTTAATTTTCAGCCAGGAATGAGCTGGGTTTTAACCTCGCTGCTAGATCCTGATGGCTTTCATTGGAAAGTTTTCAAAAGCCATTTTGAAGTTTGATGCTTTACACTAAGAACAACGAGGCAAACATCAACAAATCAGTGGTTTTCAAAGCAACTGACAGTGCTGGTGCTATAAAATCACATAATTGCTCATATTTATTTATGAACTCATAATGCCATATTAATCAAGTATTTCCTGTGCTCAATAGTTGTATATTCATAAAACATATTAAAGTGGAAAATTATGGTAAGACTGTTTTCTAATCAAAAGAGAAAGAACATTGTTATCAGGAGAATGAGTTGAGTCAGACTGTTATTAAAATAGAGGTGTAAATTAGAGTTTCTCATTGAAATTTAATGGAGTCACAGCAGCTTGCTTGGGGACGCAGTGATCTGCTATTGTAGCAAAACTTTTCACTGCTGAATGTTCCACCGTACAACCTAAAGTATATCAAAATTAAGGAGAGCAAAGTGCCAACACTTGGTGCTTTGGGTACACTGCCAACCTTTTGGCATGTGGGCCAAAGCAAAAGAGAGAAATGCAACTCTTTTGGAGTGGGGAGTGCAGGATTAGGGTGTAAACCAGTAGGTGCTGGGAATTCTGTGTTTTTACAGGAAGAGATCTCAGCTTGTCCCATGGGCATCGGCGGTTATAAAGACTTCAGCCTAAAGATAAAAGTGACTGAAAGAAAAACCAGAGTAACTCGCAGCAAGAAAAATGAATGAGCTGACATTCTGAACAGAGTTGATTTTTATTGGATTATCGTTCTTTCCCCACGAGACTATTCTTAATGAGGCAGTTGGGTCCTCGGTATCTTTCTCGTTAGATTTAACAAGGGACAACGTTTCTAATCTCATTTGGTGTGCACAACACTAGGAAAGGGCTGGAGTCATCACTGGAATCGGCAACTTTCCAGCTCTGCCCATCTGCCTTGCTCTTGTGGCCCTAGGGACAGATAGAATTTATTTCCAGCTCAGGAAATCATTCTCAGGATGTTTTGGTAGAGCATTTTGAGAACTTTTGGGAAACAAGTTTGGTCATTCCAGCTGGTAAGAGGCTGAGAAAGGCTTTGTGGTACAACAAAGGGATTAAGGAGTTCTGGCTGGCTTATTGTCTTTAGTTAAGCAGGAATTTAGCAATTTCAGGACTTACTTAATTCTAGTCTGAGACTTAAGAACACCAAACTGTAGTCAAGCTAAAGAGAGAAAATACAAATGGGAAAAGGAGATCTGAGATTTGCCAAGGAAACTAGTGAAGAGGCAGAAGTTGCCAAGACTGAAGGGAAATGTATGAATTAATAAAATTCGCTAGAACAAATCCAAATCTTGCAAAAACCAGATAATTCAGTCACTGTATCTACATCATGAAAGTACTGTGAATGGGAATATTTCCAATTAATTAAATTCATTTTATGAATGTTTAGATATTCATGGAGGCTCATCTGAGGCCTGCTGCAACTTGCAGAGGTGTCTATTTAGTCTTCTAGGAGCAGCTCGTGTTGTAAGCCCTATCCTATCTTGTCCCACAAACAGCGAAGCAAGTTGTTGGGGCCAGTTTGGAGCATCCACCCCTACTATCTTACAGTGTTCTTCCATCAAGTAATTAATTGTGAATGACAGAATCATTATCCATAAGTTTCTGTCCTTACATTATTTAATGCAGCTGAGCATCTCCAGTTGTGTACTGTTTGTATAAGACACTGCTGGAGCTTCCAAGCAGAGCAGACACTGGTGTCTAATCAAATGGAAGCTTCAGTTTTATTTCTGATTGACCTGCTAATTTGCAGTCTGTTGTTTTGTTCCTGTAGGGTGCATTAGGACCTTCCGGGCCGCCTGGACAAGCTGTAAGTAACTCCTGGAACTGCATTTGTAGAGGTGGTGTGTGGGACCATGCCTGAACCTGCACCGAGAGAAGATGGGAAGCCTATCCCAAACAAAGAGATCAAAGCCTGAATGAGTGAAAATACTGTTTAAGTATTTAAATATGTATGCTTGAGCTGCTCTGGTAACACAGTGTTTGCTCTTAGTCTCTGGGATGCTATAAAGCAACCTAGCTTGAGATAAAGACTCACATATCAAACCTTCCTTCTATGAGCTGATGTCTTTTGCGCTGTGTAAGAAAAAGGAATAGACTGTTTTGTATATTAAGCTATTTGGCTGCAGAGACATTACTAGCCATTCTGTGCTCATTTTGAAATGCATGTTGCTTTGTTAAACATCTCATTAGCTATTGGCAAGTCACATTTAGTCTTTGATGTCTGTATGGATGGAATAATAGAAAACCATGTTAGGTTCATAATGACCAGAACGGATGTCTCTGTAAAGAAAGCCCCTCTTAAATCCTTTATATCAAATTGAACGATGACTGAATATCCACATTCAACATCAAGCCTAAGGATTTCTGAATACAGCTGCTCTGATAAATCTTTTTTTAGTGTTGCATCTAAAAAGATCTTCAATTAATGCTAAACAATCTGACAGTCTTCTCCAACAATTATTAACACCCCTGTTTCTTCATGAAGCTGAGCTCAGTTGCAGAGCTTGCTGTGCTGATTTAAATACTCACATTCCTCTGCTGCCATGCGCAGATGTCACCACATCTTGTTTCTTGCTAGTCTAAATGTGCTCTCCAGGCAGAGGAAGAGAGCAGGAGGGAGAGCCTCACAAATCCTTCACCAGCGTGGTGCCATGGCACGTCCAGGCATCTATTGTGTTAGAAGCCTGGCCACGGCTGACTCGGCAGCCCGCTTCCTTGTCACCACGCATGGATCTTGCATTGCACGACTTCTGGGGGTGTCAGCTGAGATGAGGTCTCAGGAAACAAAAAAATTCATGAAAACAGGAAAAGCAGATAAATGTCTGTGTCCCACTATCATGCCACCATATGTGGCTTTCTTTATAGATGTCTCATAGGTAACGAGGATGTAAAGGGAATACAAATTATTAGAGGTAACAAAAAGATACATTAAGACTTTAGCTATGCTCTGATTGCAAATTATATTAATTGGGGGGCAAGAGAGTGCTATGAAATCTGAAGGAAAAAAAATAAGAAGCATTTTCTGAGATGCTGCTCTTCTTCCTGTATGTTCGGTTTCTAAGTGATCTTTTACTGTTTCAAATTTCCTTTCCAGGGTAAAGGACTACCAGGACCTCCAGTAAGTAATGAGTCTATTTAAAAAAAAAAAAAGATATTTAAATTACTATACTAGCTTTATTGGATACTTTTATTTTATTTTATTTTATTTTTTAATCTGAATGTCACAAACCCATCCCAGGTCTTGGGTCCCTTTCTTCTGCTGGGCAGCAGGATATGAAGTCATGCACGTTGGCAGCCTTGTGGGCTTGTTATATGTACTTTAACCCCAAGGCAGCTGGCCACTGATGTTAATTCAAGGCAGAGCAGCCTTGATATTGCTGGAAGTGGCCTTTTCTGGAGCAGCTTTTGTTCTGCTGGGGTGTCTCAGAGCTGCCCTGAGTCAGTGGGGATAGATGCTGGCAATGTATGACAATGACAGTAGCATGTCCCATGGAAAGGTGGAGCAAAAAGAAAGATGTGCATTGGCAAACCAGTTGTCTGGGTGCGGGCTTCTCTGGGGGATTAGAAAAATGGATACAGCCAAACTGTTTGCTGGGCTTTGGCAGCTGTGAGGTCGCCAATGGTGTAAGGCTTTTTTCTCTGTTCAACAGGGGCCTCCAGGACCCAGTGGGCTTCCAGGTGGAAATGGATTTCGGGGTCCTCCTGTGAGTTTCTCCCATCGTTTGATCCCCATTCACTGAACATACTGCAAACACAGAGGAATAAGGTTCATTTCAGGTTACTTCCACTGATCTGGAAGCATGAAGCACAAGGCATTGCGAGCTCTGCATATGCCCACGGGCGATGCTATTCCTTGTACGAGCTTGTGCGGTGTCACTCCAGTCAACCAGTGCCGTGCCAAAGACACGCAGCTGCTTGCAGCCCTGTCTTCTTTTATCAACGATGAGTAACAGCAAAAGAGCAGCCAATGTCATGAGAACAGAGGTCAGTCAGCACTGCTGTGTGCTTTCAGCATCCTCAGTAAGAAGCTGTTGAGCAGAGTGGGTCTGGTCTGAGGGAGCCCATTCTGCAGAAGCTTACCATCATTTTTGTATGCTCACAGCTCCACTGGAGAGGTACAGAGACAGTAGAAGCTGGGATGTAGGTACACAATATGCTCTTCCATCCTCTTCCCTATACTTCCATTTGCTATTCTCTTCATAGCTGCAGAAGCCTCCTGCAGACAAAAGGGTGCAATTTAGTCCAATTAGAAATATCTTGCCTCACATTCACAAATATGCAGTGGTATTTGGTAGCTATCCTTCCTCTTCTTTCACATTTTTATCTAAATAAATTCTTTCTCTTTTTCTTTTTTAGGGTCCTTATGGTCTTCCAGGATTCCCAGGGCCTCCCGGACCACCCGGACCTCCTGTAAGTTGAGACTTATAAATAAATATGAGAAACTTCCCAGGGGAATCAAAAATTTTCACCTTGCTGCCAGCACGTGTGTTTTCTTTGCTGAAATTGCCACAAGCACTCCCTCTCTGGGCTAAGTTTCAGCAGTCTCTAAACACTGAGCCTCAAGGAGAGTACTGATACTTCACTGGCTGCACTTCGGTGTGTGGATTATCTCCTTTTTATTATTTGTTCTGTAAGGGGTGGAGGAATCCAGTGATGTCCAGGCTTTATGGCATATGGAGATCACAGGATAGCATTTTCGTTCTCTCAAGTAAAATTTATATGGTTGCTTGGATCATTATGGGATTTATCTTTACCTCCTTTCAAAATATCAGGTCCTGGGACCACATCTAATGTAGTGACCTATTCCACACTCTCAAAAGGTTGTACATCTGCCAGTTTAGTAGTATCTAAGACTAGATAGCTTGTAAATTGCTATCCTAGAGTGGTATTGTGTAGTCCCACTGTGCTGGTGATGCTGGGCTCTGGACAGACATTCAGCCATCTGGGCAGCACTTGCAGCCTAGTTTCCCATGTCCTTCAGAGGGCAAACATGGAAATACTTATTGCTGGCATGTCCCTTAGAGGTAACTTGTGTGCCTGAGACATCCCTGTCCGGGAGCCCCTGCTACAGGTACAGATTCCACCAGGAGCCTGTATCGTAGGTGTGTGTTCTTGCAGTGCCTTACTAAGGGGTCTGGAAAACAGCAAATTTCTGTTTTGGATTTCCAGGAGTTTCTTTGGAGGGCCAAATAAGATCAGGAAGGTTTGCCCCCAGATCCAAAGGAGGGCCAGGCACAGCTGCTCTCCTCAAATTGTTGGCATGAGGCTCAAGGATCTTTCCCAAGTTCATCTGTGCATTTCCAGGGGATAGTTCATGTCTGACCATTTTGAGGACCAGTGCAGCTCATAACAGTTCTGGGACTGCATTTTACACCACGTGGCTAGGTACCTGCCTTGTGCAGATTCAGCTGATCTGGGTTTGCAAACTGCATTTTCTAGAGATAACATTTCTTCCTTGTGGTTGTCTAGATATATTTAAAAGACCATGTTTTATGAATTTCAGGGCCTTCCAGGCATCTTTCCTGATGGCGGTGGGGACATCCAGGTAGGTTTTTCTTTATGTAGCATGAGAATATTTTTTGTTATAATCCCTGATGTGGCTTTTCATTGACATACTTGGGGTGAAGGTCAGAGCACTTAACATGCACCATTTGGCCCTGTAGACAAGGGTCTAAACTGCCATATCGCAGGAAGTGTCGCGTGAGTAGGTGTTTGCAAGACTGAAATGTCCTTTCAAGAAGGTAGACATGCTAGTGCTGAATTTTTGCTTGATCTTTGCTTTCCGGTTTGCTTCCTAAAGCGCAGGTTTTGCGTACATTCTGCATCTACAAAACAACTTTAGCAGTTGGCAAGTGACAACAGCTTTTCACGCATCTGTTTCCAATCCTGCTTTGCAAGAGAAAAGGTCATGCGTGTGGCACTGTTTATTTCCACGGATGGTGGCACTGGGTTCCTGTGGGCATATGCTTTGTTTAGACTTCCTTCCTTATGAGAATGTCTTGATTCCTTTCTTCCAAGGGAGAGAAGGGAGCGTTAAGTCCATGAACGATGGAAGTGACATTTCCAGATTTCGCAGCTGTTGTTGTGACAGCATCTTTGGTTTTCTAATTGGCGTGCCCCAAAAAAACTCAGAGTTGGTTTAGGCTACCTTATGGCAAGTCACATGAAAGTTAATAGAAAAGGATACCACTTCTGCAATTTTAATTTATGTTACCCTGTGGAATATACTAGAAAATTAAATTCTTGCTACAGACATGTAGCCTGAAGTTTTATTAAAAGAAAAAAATAAACAAATGAAAGAAAAGCTGTAGAAGAAAATCTTGTTCCCTATTTATTCCGTTTTTAGAGTATGGCCTTTGGAACCCCCATTAAATTTCCTTGCATGCTCTGATTTGTTTCTAGTTAAATTTGAGTTCCCACCAGGGGCTCAACCAGCCCTAGACATTTGCAGACACCAGTATCTTGGTACTTGGGTTAATTTTCTATAGGTCCCCTTCTGATAAGCTCTAATGCTTGCCCTTGTTTTGGTTAGGTGAGTGACCTCATGGGAATCAATAGGGGTCAATGTGTGCACAGAATTAAATATGTTCCTGATGATTTGCAAGGTACCCACCCAGCTTTACCGGGGAATTCTTGGCCTGTGGACAACCGTCAGCCTTCAGAATTTCTCACAGTCCATGCAAGCGTGCTCAAAGGGAAGCTGACCAAGCATAAATCATGATTTTGTGGGTTACGAGGGGCCTGAGGACCTGTTTAGGATCCCCTTACCATAGGGAAATGCCAGTGAATGTTATGCTATGAATGTGGATTTAGAGCCAAAACCCACCAATGTTTGTTTCCAGACATGGCCTTCTCCCTTCTCCTTAATAACAAAACCAGCTTCCATGGATGCACTGTGTGTATTTGACAAACCAGATTGCTTCTGTTTCTTGCAGTGCCCAGCTCTGTGCCCACCGGGTCCTCCAGGTCCTCCAGGAATGCCAGGGTTCAAGGTAAGAAAAATGCCATCTGCAGATACAAGGGTCTACCTCCCAAAATAAATGGGATAAAATTATATTATATTACCAAATATCCCCTGGGATAAAATTATTTTACATGCTGTACATGTCTCCTGTAGACTCCACACGTCTCCAAACCAGCCACGCATTTGCTTGGTTTTATGGTGTCAAAGAAGGAAACCCCTAAAGTAGCCAAGTGTGAAACTTGATCCTGTCCTCTTTTCATGCTGTTCCCTCACTCATAACAATAGCTGCTCTGCCACCAAAATAAATCCTGTGAAGTGCCAAGGCCCAACAAGTTTGTGAGTGCTCTCCCTTCAGCGAGAGGCTTTATATCCTCGAAGTACCTGCATGTGCTTACAGGATGAGTTGTTTTGTGGCTCTATCCACTGCAGGACCACAAGCCTTTGTTAGATGTGGGTTATGACTACCGATTTGGACTATTGACATTCATTCCTAAAAATTAAATTTACTGTAGCAAGATATAACTTATGTGATTAAGTAAAACTTAGTTGTCATTTTATACCTAGTGTAGCACCAGTCAGCTTTCTGTTGTTATATTCTGGTACGTAAATTCTAGCCCTCAGGAAACCTCACTCAGCACTTAAACCTCTCCTTCTCTTACCCCGTGCCATGATTCCTATGAATTCTGTACAGCAGATACACTCCAGCTGAAGTAGTAGTTACTAGGGTTTTTTATCGGGTTTTAGCAGAAGTTGGAACACCTGGGACTTAATCTCAATTCCCCGTGAACTGAGCTTTTGAATGTCTGTTTGGCCTCTTCGTTGAGTCATTGATTTCATTAGAAGCACACAACGTTTAGAGTATAACTATTCAAAATTCATAGCTTATGAAATGGAAAAAAACCTGTGAAACTCTCCAATTATGATGCAAATGATGCACAGGACCTCCTGCACAGTGAGGAATAACATCTACTGTGGCTGAAATTAGTCTGGGTCTCTCCCAACAACAATAGGAAGGGAGCCAAGAAGCAAATTGAATCTGGGCTTGTATAAAAGATTTCAGTGGGACATGGATTTCATTGCAAGCCTGATGATGCCAACATTAAAGATGACTTTAACAAAAAGAGAGGCTAAAGATGCAGAACACGATTTTCAGAAATGTTGCGGCCCCATTTTCAAAAGTGATAGAAACTGGGTTCTGGAGGCTGACCTGTAATAGAGAATTGCATCCAGAGACCTGACCCTATTCTCAAGGCATTGCACTCTTGAAAACCAAATCTGGGTATTTTCTGAAACAAGATAAATTCTGACACACTTATATTTAAAGGGATGAACAGGAATGGTGCATGGCTAGAATTGACCTTGATTCACATATATACAGCACATATATAGATTATTTTCCTAGTCCTTTTTGTTATGTGGGTTTAGGTCTTGCAGTTATCTAACAAAATCTAAATTTTGAGACAAGACTGTACTGGCATGTGGATAATCTGAGCTCTTATTTCTAGGGACACACTGGTCACAAAGGAGAACCTGGTGAAATAGGAAAAGAAGGAGAGAAGGTAAACTTCAGTCTAAGGGGTGGGGGGACTTTTCTCTTTAAAAGCACCGTACCAAATGGTTTCTTCAGAAGACAGGGAAATGTAAGGCAATTGGCTGAACTGGGAAGGGAAGCTGTGACTAAAATGTACTTGCTTCCATTGCTCTGCATGTATGTCTGTGTGCTAATACTTCAAGAACATTCCCATTAATAATAATGTTAAGATCAGTTCAACAAGTTAACTCCTATTGTTTCATATGCAGTGGTGTCAGCTCAGGAAAAAGCCCTGCATTAATCACTCGGGTAAATTCCTGACTGATCCAGTGTTCTTGCACGTAGAAGAAATTGCATATCATGTAGAAGAAAAAACTGAAGCAGAAATCTGGGTGGGAGGGAGCTCAAGAAGGAATAAAATGAGAAGGAACCTGGCTTCAGGTTGGCAGGCTGATGCTGTTTCTCTTCTTGTCTAATTAATTTTTCTCTCACAGGGCAACCCTGGCCCTCCAGGTCCTCCAGGCATTCCTGGCAGTGTTGGCCTACAGGTAACACCTATTTTAAGACTGGTTCCCATGACCTTTTTGCTATGAAATTAAATGCTGCCATCGATCATTTTGCATTGCACAAACACCTCTTGCCTCTCCATTAGAACAGGCGTGAAATTTGTTGCTGATGAAAGAGTAAAATCATAGTAGATTCGCTGAGCTTTAATTCAGGTCTTGCTTTTGGCACCTCACCTCAGATGAAACACCTGAACAATAGCCAATGTCTTGGTACTCTGGTAGAGCCCTGGACACTTTTGGTTGGGTCTGAGGCTGAGCTCTGGGTTGGCTTGACAGCCTGGCAAGTGGGCTGGAGAGAGCAGGCATGCTGAAAGCATGTCCACGTGGATTATCTCCAGTGTCACTTGCTCCAAGATCATCAGTGAAGAGGGAAAGCTGAACTTTCTGCTACACCTCCATGTGTCTTAAGGTTTTGTGTGTTGATGAGTAGCTGTATCATTCTGTTCCACCATTTTGTGTTTTAACAGTGATTATGTTTTAACTGATTTGTTTTCTTAATTAGGGCCCAAGAGGACTAAGAGGCCTCCCTGGCCCAATGGGTCCAGCTGGTGACAGGGTAAGAAAAACTTTCTTCTTATTTCTCTCCCTCCACCACCAATTTGTCCTGTCCAGATGGCAGGTGTCCATTTGTCCTGAATGAAGAGCATTGGGGAACTTGTAGAGATGCAAAGTTCAGTCTCTTTCCTACATACCCACTAAACAGAACAACCATCCAAAGGCAGGATGAGTCTACACACCTGAGGAACTGACAGGGTCAAGCCCACTGTTGATTTAAACATTCAGATAAGGACAACATTCTGTCCTTGCAGGGCTGACAGTGCTAAAGAATCTTGCAAAAAAAAAAAAAAGAGAAATATATCATGAATGTTTCACTTTTTGTTTTGTCTCTTTACAACCAAAAGCCAAAGAACTGATGTACAAAGATTTTCAGGATATGGAAAGCGTCATCAGTGAGAACAGGGTCAATCTCTGTCTCATTATGGTTCTGGACGTTTGCCAGGTTCCCTTGACCATTGGCCTAGAGACTGAATGGTTTTGAGTTTGATAAAGTCGTGCATTTATTTAGGAACAAGTATGTTAGCGAGATATCAAGCCTGTGAATGAGATCAGTGTATTGCAGACATAATGGTGGGGAGATCCAGAGTAAAAACCTGCTTGTTCAGAGGGGGATCTTTTTGCAGGACTGTATTACAAACTATCAAGAAATATGGGCCATCTTTCCAGGGTTTTGTGTGTTTTCTTAGACTGTGGTATAAGGTAGGGATACTGTTACTTTACCCTCTGCCAACACCAGCCTTACAGTGATGTATTATTCTTTGCAGGGTGACATTGGATTCAGAGGGCCACCTGGAATCCCAGGACCTCCAGGGAAAGCTGTATGTATCTGCTTTACAGCCCCACCTTCCACAACCAAAGCCTAAAGTTGATCCTTCCTGCACTACACCCTTCGCTGCCAATGAACAGGAAGGATATATACCAATTCCATCAAATTATTGCTGTCACATTTCCCTCCCCCCAGTTAAAGCTGTGGCCAGATTTCATGGTGTCTTTCCACTTCTCCCCATGCTGATTCTGCTAGAATAAGTTCACCACATTTCCATTGCTCTCTGTTCTTCCCTGAGCATCAACAGCTGCAGAAGAGTAGTGAGGAAGAATCAGTAAGCATTATCCTGAGTTTACCCCCTTTGGGCCTGGTCCATGCCTAGGTACCCACAGCTCACAAGAACTTTTGCCACAGCCAGAATTAGTCAGTTGTGTATTAAATGTGCAGTCCTCATCCTTTTGCAAAGTTCTGGGAGGAAGCACAAGAGAATACAACCGGGTTAGACCCCAGTACCCTCCTTTGAGTGCCCAAATACTGGCTGCAGCTCCAGAATTATGGCCTAAGAACATTTCCCACTGGCCTGCCACCTAGTTTTTCTTCAGCACGGATAATGTGACATCCACTTCACACCAGTCACCTTCACCTATTTATAGCAGCCAACGCTGCAATCTGTATTGACCCAAAGGCAGTACCACCCCCTGAGGACCGTTCCCTAGTCTTGGCAATTATGGAGGAAATTCATCTGAACTGAAAGAAAATGAGGAGCTTACTGTCCATTGAACATTTAATTACAACAGGCAGAATCTAGACAGCAAACGTGAAAGTTTTTCTTCTGTCCTGTTTTTGGTAAAAGAAAATGCTTCAGTAAATGAAGGGGAAGATGGTCTCTGCCCTGAGGGATTGCTTGCAAGGCCGTTGCTGCAATTCATCCGAGTGTCAGGAATTACAGAGTGAAACTGAGAAAGTGTAGCCGAGCTCCTAGGGGAATGTGTTCAATCACTCTTCTGCTTATGCCAGCAAACAGCACAAAAAACTTCATCATGTACACTCTTGAAACATTTGTCTTTGTCGCTGCGATGAAGATGCTTGATGGCTTTTCCCCTTTTGTCCTAGGGAGACCAAGGAAACAAAGGACCTCAAGGATTCAGAGGACCCAAAGGTGACACTGTAAGTGCAGTAAAACATCCGTCTGCTGCAGTGTTGGATGTGGCATTCAAAGCAGTCTGTCTGGCACTTCCTTATGACTTGTCCCCCTTATTTTGTTGTTTTTTTTTTTAGCACTTTGCAGTGTCTGTTCTTAAAGCACGATAAAATTTGAAAACTTGTTATTGGCTAAGAAGCTGGTGCAGGGAGATGATGTTGGCAGGGGCTAACTGGAGTCGTAGCTAAGAGATTGTTTTGTGCTCAGTGTTTTGTGTTTTCTGATGTTTTATCTAATTCTGTCTGTGAACAGGGACTAATTTTTCTTATGTATCCTTCTAAAGTACTGGGGGCACTTTGAATATGAAAAATTAAATAGTGGTAATAATATTCCTACATATATTATAGTTGTAAAATGAATTGTTATTTTTCTTCAAAAAAGAAGATGCTTTAATTTATTCTTTTAGTTGGCTGATATTTAATCATAGATATTTCCTCTCAAACACAGCCTGGGTAGAAGAGATGAAAGTATTCCTCACAGAAATGAGATATTTAAGTCTTACTAAAGATGTCTAAGCAGTAAGATGCCTAAGTGCTTCTTACAGCCCTGAGCACAGAGATCAGATCTTATATCCCCATCACTAGAAACAATCAAGAATTTTCCCAGGTGCCGCAGCCCCACCAGGGCTCAGTTTTCTGGTGTGTGCTGAAGGAATCACTGTACTTATATGAACAGGACAGGGGACTGTGAAAAGTGAATGAAATGTCCCTGAGGAGTTTGAATATTATTTTCGTCTACTGATTGTTCTTAAGGGTTGTGTCCTGGATAACACAAGCTTTATTGTTGATTTCTAGGGTAGACCTGGACCAAAAGGAAACCCAGGGGCACGTGGACTCATAGGAGAACCTGTAAGTCAATTAAGCAGGATGTAAGTCTCCCCGTCTTGCTTGCAGATTTCAAGATAAAACATGATAGGAAAAATCTTGCATCATAAACTCTTTGTTATCAAGGTTCTGCTCCGTGGGTCTGTGTAACCTTCAGAATAATCCTGACTGGAATGAGCTCTAGTTGCACTGCTCTTAATGAAAAATTTCCCCATTTCCCAGTACAATTGGAGGTGGGCCCAGTGCCAAAAGCTTCTTTTTAGTGAACATGTTTTGCAAACCAGTATCTGCCTTGTAACCTTAACCTGCGTCGTGTATGGTTGCAGGGCATACCTGGCAAGGATGGACGGGATGGAGCTCCTGGACTCGATGGTGAGAAGGTTTGTAAAATCCTACTTACACACTGTGCAGGAAAGGTTTCTGTTAATGTCCCATGTGAGTTGAAAAGCTTCTGATGCTTGTCAAGAAAAAGCACTGCTGGAAAGCTTTTGCTTCTAGAGAGTTTTCCAACAGTGTAACTAGTGAAGAAGAGTGAAGTTGCTTACATTAATTAATCCCACGGAAATTCCCTACAGAAAGAAGATGCACATATGGGCCACGAACATATGATCTAAACTCAGTTTTGCCCCTATACTTCATGGTTCCCATTGGCTGACTTTGGGCCTTCAGAGATGCCTTTCAGAGCTGTCTGCAGAGGCATCTGTTTATTTTAATTGCCTGTAGACAAAGTGCTGTCAGGTACTAGTTGCCTGGTTTTTGAACAGCGATCCCACAGGAATGTGCACCATGTGCTGCAGAGGAATGAAAGTTCTGGGATTATTGAGGCTGGGAGCTGCGAGGGGACTTGGGAAACACCTGGGAGCTCTGAGCACCCAACAGCCTTTGTGTCCAGTGGGTGTCCACCTCCTGTAGACACAACAGGTCCTGCACTTACAGGGAGGGAGAAGATTACAAATGTCTCTATAGGAATCTGTCCCCTGCCTGTGTCAGACCACTTTCCAGTAGCAGAGGGTCCCTCCTAACCTCTCGATATCCACAGGGTGATGCAGCTCGCATGGGTGCTCCTGGAGAGAAGGGGCCAAACGGACTTCCTGTGAGTATGGCACCTCAGTGGTCATCTTTTCAAAGGGCCCCTTTTAAACCAAGAGGAAATGTGCATTCCCCACCATACGGATGGAGAGCAGTGTACAAGACAGAATGGAAAAATCTGAAGTAGCATCAAATAGTAATGTAGTAATACCCTGGCTTCTGGCCACTCTGGGCCAATTTAAAATCTAAGTCTGAATGGGATTTTCTCTTTCCCGTCCCAGTGATGTGCATCCTTATGCAGGGAGATAAAATCTGGGGCACAAGTGACCATGATTCAAGAGTATGCTGAGCTCTGCTCCTGACTTACTAGTGCTTATTGGCAAAATATTTAATGTCTCTTATCTTTCAACTATTTAAACAGAGGTAAAGTATTCCTTTCTTCCTGTCTTACAGAATATTTTGAACACCCCTCCAGGGAGGTTTCCACTGTGGAGAATATTATTGCTGTTGTTTTATTTGTATATTCCTCCTCTTTGCTCTGATTGTCAAGGAGCAGTGTATGTAGAGCAGCTAGGACAGTGAACAAGACGAAAATTGAAGGCATCATTTTCATGGTGAAAGCTGCAGAAATGTAAATCTTCCATTGCTTCAAGCAAACATTGCTTCTTGTGTGTCAAGTCGGACCAGAATAACAAATTTAATAACTTTACTTCTTCTGACACTGCTTTTTTATTTTTTTCTTTCATTTTTTTCTTTCAGGGGCTGCCTGGAAGAGCAGGTATTAAAGGCTCAAAGGGTGAACCAGTAAGTGAATGTCTCTAATGATGGGTTCTGGTGGGGAAGCCGTTAGCCTGTCACAGAAAGGGGGGTCAGTGCCCACAGGAATACCAGGAACCTTGCATAAAGGTGACACAGCAATGACTTAAATGGGCCACCCTAAACATGGCTCCAAAAGAGCATCCCTGTCTCACTGGACCACATCAGCCTGAGATGGGGTATGGTTGCACTGTCCTGGAGCTCACAGCCCTCCCTGGTCACTGGTCCAAGGACAGGACATACTGGTCACCTATTCTTTAAATGCCCATTGTTTAATTTTCTCTTCTTGTCCTGAAACTGTAAAATCTTAAAGCTTTTCTTGTTTCCTGACTCACATTTTAACTTCTCCGTTTTCCAGCTTGTTGCTGTAGGTAGGACAGAAATGAATCTCTGAAGCTATTCCCTAATGGAGTGTTTGCTTTCTCCTCCGCAGGGCAGTCCTGGAGAGATGGGAGAGGCAGGTCCCTCTGGAGAGCCAGGCATCCCTGTACGTATCCCCATCGCTTACATTTATCATGAACTCGGCAGAGTGTTCTAAAGCAAACTGTGAAGCTGGAGCTGACACACTGCTGCTCTGCAGAAAGAAAGCTTTTAATAACAAGAAAGATGCTGTGCTGCTTATAACCCATGCAGGTCCATGGTGATAAGCACTCCCAGGCAGCTTTATGCTTGCAAGGAGCTTCCCAGCACGCGTGGTGCAAGCCAGCCAGCTGGCCACCTCCATGCACAGATATTACACTGAGGTCAAAGCCCACCGAAGCAGGTGGTGTGACCTACTGGGTTGAAATAATTGGGATCCAAGATTTCACGTTGAGGCTCTTCAATGGGATGGGGAAGGTGGATTTCCCAAATGACATGTCTGACTTTGGTGTTGGTTGACAGGGTGATGTTGGTATTCCTGGTGAGAGAGGTCTGCCGGGTCCCAGAGGAGCAACTGTAAGTACAACGCTGCTTGCAAACCAAACAGATACTAAAGGAGCCACATTCTCTAATTGTATTGTCCCTGGGGACTTTCAGCAGCAGAGGAATTACGATCCTATAAAAGGGTCAGATTCTGCTCTTGCTGACAGCCCTGTGCAAATGCAAAGCAATTCCTTCAATTTCCTTTGGCAAAGAAAGCTGAAGCTGCCCAAGAAGTTAGTGAGGAGAGACTGAGCAGTGAGCAGATCCCTGATTAAACAGTGATAATGAAGTTCAGCCTGAGCTCAATGCCAGTTGCTAATGAAGCAAAACTGTTAAGCTATTTCAACGTACGTAGCCACCAACATATGAAATCTGTCCCATTCCTGTATCACTTTCCTTGGAGCAGTAGAGGTGTACTGCAAAACCAAAACCCATGCAAGCACTGGAAAGCCTGCAAATTGCCACCCTGAATGACAGGAGCTTAAAACATGTTAAAAAGTTGGTAGACCTGCTGGGATTCTCTTGCCAGAAAGGCACATAGCTGCAAAGCTTTTCACAACTGCTTGAAAACACCCCGAAGCTCTCAAACATACGGTGCAAAGCCAAAACAGTTTTCAGGTGGGAATCTGCTCACACATTTCATCACCCACCCCCAATACTGCAGCAGCTTTATCTTGCTGAGAGCCTGTAGGTGTGAGCCACTAGGAAACCAACCCATGTACAGCTCTAGCAGTTTTTGTGTTTACTCTCTGAACTGACAGCTTTGCGAAACTTCTGGGCTAGAAACCAGTGTGGTCCTCAATGGAGCATTTTGTTCCCACATTCATTGCGTTCCTTGCATCAACCCAGAGCTAAAGAAATAAAAAGCCATGGGAGTTGCAATGTAAACCTGAAAATAACTGCATGGCTGCCTGTTGTGTCCCATCTGAACAGCAAGGATCATAAAAAAGTGATATAAGGATGATAAAAACTTGATTTTGTTCATAATACTGAAGATTCGAGGGTACCATTTATTTTCTCATTCCCCAGCTAGTGCTGCCATTGTGGTTGGACCTGACCTTCTAGTGGTTTTGTTGGGCTTTTTTAAATTTTATTTTCATTCATTAATCTCATTTTGAAATCCAGAAGCCTACAGCAGGTCTAACGTGATTTCTGGTATGTGCCGCTTGAAAGAAATTGAACAGTATCATGATTTATGGTTTGTGAGCAGTTGCTCTTTAGATGGCCAGGGAAAGGGAAAAATCAGCCTTAGAAATAAACTCAATTAATAATGTTTGCTTTTATGTTGGCAATTTTTCATCAAAATTACCAGCCCCACACAAGGTATTGGATTGTTATAGCTAAAGAACAAATGCAATTGAGCTGATCACGTTGGTGCAGGCTTCTGACATGGATGCAATAGCATTTGAGCCATGCTTCTTTCTAATTTCTGATTTGTGTTGGTAGAGTTCTAATTTATACGAAATGTCGTTAAGCCTAGGCTGTTCTAAGAGAGGTGCAGGATTTGTCCAGTGTTGTGTTAAGACTGTCTGGCTCAGAACAATTTGAATCTGTCGCAGCAAATCAAGGGTTTCTTCCTATTCAGAGGCTGTCGGGTTTTATCCGGTACCACAACTTTAAAGCAGGAGTACAAGAGAGTCGTTTCTGACGTAATTTAATGTAACTGTCTTAGAGCTCTGTCTATAATTCTTAAAGTTTGTCTTTAAACTACAAGCAGAAAACAGAAGCAGCCACAGACATACCTGAGCAGTCGTCTGGCTCATTGAAGATGATGCTGTGCTGTTCCAGCAGATGGGCTCCTTCTGGACAAGCCCTGTTTTTTGTACACAGCTACAAGCACAGTTGTTCTCAAGACCCAGCCAGGGATAAGGGCAACTGGTTTAGGTTGTACATCGAGTCACACATCACAAGAGGATTTCCTCTTCCTCTTGGTGATGACCAGAAAAAAAAATTATGTGAAACAGTGGGTGTTCAGACACCAGTGTGAATTTGTAGGACCAACAATCAGGGAAAAAATACCGATGCCATTTCGCACAGGGCACACCTTTGCTGCAATCCAGTAGAAGGTTGGGTTCTTGGGTACAGTGGACGTGCTGTGCTGACTGATCCTCCATCTGCAGCAGCCAGTTTGGAACTGATTTGTGTCCCTTCACACTGCAGAGATGGCTGTGAAATGGTCCAAGCAAGTGGATGCGATTGTCATTTTTCATGTCTAAGTGCATGCAGCCCGTTTTACAGCAGTTCCTTACAGAACTGGATCAACCAAAAGCACAACATTGGGATAGCAGAACCCCTTTAATGTGTACTGTCTGTGCTCTGTCGTGCCTACATCTTTTGCTGACACTGATCTGTACTATTCAGGAGTATGGTATGTTCCTAATCATTAGCATATATATAGACAAGCATTTTTATTTAGTAACAAAATCATATTTTTACTAACAGCATTATTTTTATTTAGTAAAATATAAATTTCAGTTCACACCAACACCACTGTAATGGCTGTATCAGCAACACCACGGGGAAGAGTGTTCTGCAGTACATCACAGCATGCTTTCTGTCTCTTAGAAGTGAGCCAATTTAACTGCACAATTGACATACCTGGCCCTGAATGAGCTCCTTACCAAAGCTTATCCTTCTCTTTGCAGGGCCCGCTTGGTCTTCAAGGCCCGATAGGAGCCCCTGGTGTCCGAGGCTTCCAGGTTGGTATGCTGACCAGGGCAATTTCCCGTGCATCCCGTTCTGGTGGGCTGCTGCTTTCTGCAAACATCTGGCAAGGCAATTGCTTGGTGGCAACAGCTGATGGGAAGAAATGTCTAACCTTGCCAGGACCAGGTTACCACCTTCATAACATGTGCAGTAGAAAGAACACGGCCAGATAAGCTGCCTGCTGGAATCAGTGATATTTAGTATTTTTATATAAGAAGGGTTTGAGCTTGATCTCTGTGAAGACACCTTCCTTTCTTCTCCACCTGGGCACCCTCAGCCTGTATTTCTTCAGTGAACTCCTTTCCCCCTCGTGTCCTCTCCAAAGGAGTGTTCACAACCACTCTCCATTCCCCTGTGAACTGGCTGAGAAGTGATGCATGGTGCTTGCATCTGGGAGCATCTTGATCAGGGGTTACAGGTGTGAAGTTACCAGCAGAAGGCTGGAGCACCTTGTCAGTGTGGTTGACCAGTTGCGACGCACGATGGGGCAGAAGTCAAAGTTGTACCAACCATGCAAGCAGTCCCTAGGTCCTGGGGAATCAAGGAGAGGGGAGAACTGAGACAAACAACCCTTTCAGACCTTTTATTGGTACTGCTGAACTCAGGGATGTCAAGACGTGCAGGGTTTCCTGTCACTTTAAGCTCTAACTCTCTTTTTTGTTGTTTTCCTAACAGGGTCCTAAAGGTGCCAGTGGGGAACCTGGCCTTCCTGGTCCAACTGGAATTCGGGGAGAGTTTGGTGACAGGGTAAGGAGAAGATAATATCTGTACCTAATTCCTGTGTGGGTGATGTGAAATCAGAGCATAACAGGGCCCCAGACATGATGTAGCTGGTGTCATTACATCAAGCACAAGTAGACTTGGTAAAAGGCTGGTCCATTGGGGGCATCCCAGCCCACCCTTTAACTGCTGAATGCCCAAGGCAGACCAAGATGGCAGGGAACAGAATTCATGTGTCCCCTCTTGTCTCACCTCATATTCCTGTCCTTGTTTCCAATTAAGCTCAGGAACTCCCACTATTTTTAGACAGGATGGATTGCTTAAAAGAGACTCTAGGATCCTGTCCTAGCCAGAAAAGACAATTGTTTTTTCTGCTCTGTGTGCTTATTTCACCAAAGAGTATCTCACCGTGGTCACAGGAGAGCTGATTCACGCGTTTTTGTTTTTCAGATGCTTGATTAGGGTTTCTGGATTTTTTTAAATTACAATTTGCCCAGAGATTTCTTTCTAAACAGCAACACACCTGGGCCCCACACCTCAGAATAAATCCAACTTTTTATTTAAATGAATTCATTCTCATTTAAAAGAAGCCAGCAGAGCAGAGTGAATGGCATTTGTTCAGGGCTTGCAGGAGAACAGTAGCTGTGTGTTCCTCAGCAGCCTTGACTCCAGCTTTAAGGTGAAGTTTCTGTGTAAACGATCGCTGTGGCACCACGGGGATTTCACAAAGACCCTTCTGTGCAGGCTCCGGGCAGGTTTAAAAAAGCCCCTTAGTCGGAGGGACTGTGAGCCTAGAAGTGTAAAACAGGAGGGTCATTGTGGAGCCATGGGGTCCTGCCCAAATTCATAGCTTTGCTGTGGTGAAAAATGTGTGTTCAGAGGGTCAGAGGCCCCTGCACAGAGCTGCCTGTTATCCGGAGAGCTGCTCCGAGCACAGTGAGAGAAAATTTTATGCGTAAAAAAAAAGGGAGCCAGGAGCAAATAAAAATCTAGGCTTTATTTCTGGCTCTGAAGTTAAATGTAATTACTCTAAGATGTAATTCTTCATTGTTTCTTAAGCCCCCAGTTCTTTAACAGTTTTCCCCAGGAAAACATGCTGCAGCAAGTTAGGATAACCCCAGAAAACATAATATGAATTTTCTCAATATAAAATGAATGTTCTCTTTCATTTCATACCATGAGTAAATTTAGTTTCCTTCTCACATCATCCAGTGTGGAAGGCAGAGATCAGTCACCCACCAGCACCATTCGGGACCTCACTTTTTAATTTGCAGATTTGTAAAGTTGCTATTTCAGTTGTGATAGCAAGATGACAATGATGAAAAACAGAAGGGCAGAAGAAAAACAGAATTCCTGCCCCAGGATGGATAAGAAAGATTAGTTTTGTGAAATGGGTGTAAAAGACTATGATGTAAAGCACGGAATTAATTTTAGCTTCATTTAGGAAACAGAGGAGGATGGTATGAAAAAGGTCGGTGTGGATAACCCACGCTAGGCAGGGGGGAGCAGTGCATTGCCAAAACACTTCAGGAAGGGCCTGGTGGGATGAGGACTCGGGGAGGAGAGGAGCACCAGGCCTCAGTGGGATCCTGCCTGGGCTGGGGTGGGATGAGGCTGAGGACCTGCCCTACAGCACACACTGGTGACTGCAGAGTGCGCTACAAGGCTAACAGGGATGCTCACGATCCCTTTATTTCTGAGAAGTATGAATGAGATTTGATCCCTCCTACTTTCCAGTTAGGAGTCTTCTACCCAGCCCCTTGCTGTGTGAGTCAATGTGTGAAGGGTGAGGAGAAAAGCACTTCGAGCTCATTTGTCATCTTTTACTTATTCTCAGGGCCCTACCGGTGTTACTGGTCCCAAAGGTAACCAGGTAAGTGTAGCTGATCTTTGTGATGAATTTCATGCTGCAGTCAACAGAGACATTTAAACCATAGCTGAGGTGCAGCCTTTGAGAGCACGGCCTGCTTTTCCTTCCCTCAAACAAAAGTATTCAGGAGCAGACACCAATAAAAAACTTTTTGTTCTATTTTTTTGGTGCTGGCAAGAGAGATGTAGCCTGTTCTGATGGAGACATGAGAAAATACAGCGATAAAAATGCTGGACTCTTGTTTATTTTGTAACCACAAGGCACGCTGTATATAAGCTCCTCGCATCAGTGTTCCTCCTGAGTTAAGTTTGGAAGCTCAGCTTTTCACCAGGGCTGTTCCTGTGACTAATGGAGAGGATTTGTCCTAGCCTCGGAGCTTGGCAGGCTAATAGACTAATTTAATCTTTTACTTTGTGCTGCTTAGCTTCCAGAGCTGGATCCATCTCAGTGATGAGCTTTTGAGACAGTTTTCATCAAATGTATAGCTTATGTCAACGCCTGACATTGTTTTTGCAGAAAACAAGTGCTTTGCCAACAAGTGTTGCGTGTTTTGTTTACCAGCTTCAGTGCCTGTGAGATCTGTTGTGTTGCTAAGGCAAAGACCAAGCTGACCTCTGTTTGTCTTGAAATAACTTCCTCTCTAAAGCCATATAGTCACCATAACGATGTTCATCATCTGCTCTAATTGCCGTGTAATAAGCAGAGTGCCGTGGTTGGCGTTGCCTCCACTGACGCCCGACTTGCACGCGCTGCTGTCACCGCGTTAATTCTTTTATCTCCCTTTCAGGGCATTGCTGGAGCAGACGGCCTTCCAGGTGACAAAGGAGAACTGGTAGGTGTCCTCGCATTGAATTCTCAAATAATAGAGGGGTCTGGAGAACCACGGATCAAGAACCAATAAGATCAGTTAGAATTAACCATCCAAGAGCTCCAACCACCATCATCAGACCACTGACTGCAAAAAGAAGGCAACCCAACCCTGTGGGTCCCTTCCAACTCGGGATATTCTATGATTTTATGATTTTTCCAGCCATAATATTCTGGGCACGTGTCAGCTCCCCTGGTCCCTTCAGGAGGAACTGGCTGGGTAACCAGACGGTGTGGCCTTTGCCGAGCTGTGGCACATCAGCACTTTTTGTCATTTTGCTCCTCAGAGCAGCAGGGCGCCGTGGGCACTGCTCTGTCCCTGGGAGGTTTTGTCCATCTCGAAAAGTGGCCAGGCTGCCTTCAGCGCTGCCACCCGGGGCAGCCTGTCAGTGTTGGGGTGCCGGGTCCAGTCGTGTAAGGGCTAGATCAGGCCTCCTGGCCACTTTGCTAGGGACCAACACGTGTGTATCATCATCACTGCTTCCTGCATCTTGCAGAGCGGGAGATTTGACTTTGGATGCGTGTTTTCTGCAGGATTGTTCTTTCATATCTCCCTTTCCTTTCTAACAGGGTCCCTATGGTCCCCCCGGCCAAAAAGGAGAGGTATGTATCAGGCCTTGCAGACTTGTGCCCAGTAACATTTGTTTATAAATGTGGTTACTGTACCTTTCCATGATGTATCTCCACAAACTGTCTTCTAAACACACGTGGTCAGCCTGATCAGTTAGAGAGACTTGAAGAAAGGCTTCAATCCCCATGAGAAATCCCCATTTGAGAAATGAGAATCCCCATGAGAAAATAATGGACCATGTCTCATGTTGTGTTGTTTAATTTTCTTCTTCTTCTTTATTACAGCCAGGAAAAAGGGGAGAACTTGGTCCCAAAGGTGTCCAGGGACCCAACGGGACAGCTGGAGTTCCAGGGATTCCAGGACACCCAGGGCCCATGGGCCATCAGGGGGAGCAAGGCGTTCCTGGCATCACAGGAAAACCTGGGCCTCCTGTAAGTATTGTTTTGTGTTATTTGCATCCATTGGAAGGGGCTGTAAGTCACAGTGGTCATTGCAAAAGTGAATTAGAAGTTTAAATACATAATTCCTAACCAGTACTTCAAATGTTAGGCTTCTGTCTCAGTCCAGAGCATGTTTAATTACTCAGGAAAGGCCAAATAAGCCTCAAATTAAGTATCTGGCCTTAAACGTTAAAATTAATTTCTGCCATTAATGTTGTGACAAAGCTCCTAAATTGAAGCCATCATCTTTTGAAGAGGAGGAACAAAAACTCATCTTCATGCAGGATCCTACACTTCTTATTGAGCTGCTGGAAATGAGTTTCATGTCCTGAAGCTTCTGGCAGTGATAATTATCAACAATGTGCTTTTTATAAGGCAACATTCTTCTGTTAATTGCAGGGCAAAGAGGCCAGTGAACAACATATAAGAGAACTCTGTGGGGAGATGATAAATGGTGAGTATTACTGGGAGAAAACTCACTTCAATTACCATATTTAGCTGAAGATGAGGAGATCCCAAACATAAGACAGCTGCTGAGATCTGTTATTTTTTCTACTTTAATTAGGAAAAATGTGCTGATGTTTAATGGAGAGAAATTATTCAGAGGGTCAACATTTGTCTGGGTTGTCTCATTATTCTGAAGTTAGTATTTTTTAAATGATTCATCAGGGCAACACGCAAAGCATGCTGAAAGAATCTTTGACAGAGCTGGCAGCACATGTGGGCAGGAGTGTCCCCCAGCCTGCATCGTTCTACACTTCAGCTCCCACCTCCTCCTTCCAGCTCGCCTCTCCCTGGCTCCACTGTGCTGCCCTGGAGCAGGCACCAGGCAGGTGCAAGCTCCCAAGAAGAGGCCTTCTTTCTTTGAACTTAATGTGTTTCTTTTAGAGGTTACATTCAGCATTGCTTGTTTCAGAAAATTTGTTTTTTGTTTCCCAGAATATTCATTATCTTTTGAAGTGGTTTAGGAACCAGGAAAATACTAATGGCTTAAAACACCGAGAGATTTCTGACCAAAATCTCCCTCAGTGGATATTAAAATGTTACGGATGAGCTGACAGGACAGATTCTGCAGTGTTTAGTTGCTTCCTGCCAGAAGCTCCAAGTGTGGAGGAGTGGCAGGGGGCAAGATCTGCACAAGCGTGCAGCTCTGCTTTGTTGCCAGATACCCAGTTCTCAACTGCTCCCTCAGTTAAGCACATTTGAGGGTAAATGATAATTAGCTGAGCAAAGGGTGAAAATGTTGGACATGCAGTTTTTAATCTAGGTGTTTGTTTTTTTTTTTTTTCCTTTTTCAGATCAAATTGCCCAGTTAGCTGCTAACCTGAGGAAGCCCTTGTCTCCAGGAATGACGGGTCGGCCTGGCCCGGCTGGGCCCCCCGGTCCTCCTGGGGCTACGGGAAGCGTTGGGCATCCTGGTGCTCGTGGGCCTCCTGGCTACAGGGGGCCAACAGGAGAGCTCGGGGATCCTGGTCCCAGAGGTAAGCGAGGCTGAACCAAGCCCTTTCTCTTTCACACCCATTGAAACAAAATGACAAACTTGTACTGATTGCAGCAGTGGAGAGGAATGGATCAGGTCTTAGGCAGCCTGAGTTCTGCTTGCATCATTTAGAATGCAATGCAAGCAGAGATCTTAGCAATATCATGAGGATTTTGAGTTCCTCTTAATCTTTTCCCTCCCTGTCCTCAGATCTGGCTGCTGTATACAACTCTTTGCTGAAATTGTCTGTTTGTGATTAAAGGTGACACTGGTGAAAAGGGAGATAAAGGACCTGTTGGACAAGGTATCGATGGACCCGACGGCGATCAAGGTCTTCAAGGTAAGGCTGTGCAAATAATTTAATGAACCGTAACTAAAGTAAAGGCAAAAGAACAGGTCTGCATGTTTTTGGCACTATGTTGTAGTCCCTTTGTCCATGTAATGGTTACAGTAGGGTTGTTTTCCTCTGGGTACAGCAGGTGCACACAATTTGAACAGTGGAATTTAACTAGTACATCCCCTCTCTGCACCATTCCCATCTAGTCCTAAATGTTTTGGAGAATGTTTTAGAAAAAAGGCAGCTGGGACAACCAGACTCCTCATTTGTTCTTGGGTCCTTCCACTAATGGCTGTGAAAGGTCAGGAGCTTTTATAGATTTGAAGGTCAGGACCTTTCAGAACTACTCTCAAGTGGTTGCCAGTGTCAGCAGGTTATTATTGTCAGTGGTACTTCACACATAATAATCACTTAGCTGATATACTACTTATCATCTGGTTTAAAGGTGTGTAACACCAGGGAGGTTCTGGCTTCAGATTAGAACCATTCCTGCTGCCTGTTTCCTGCATGCTGGGTCTAGAGGGACATTTGTGTTTGCAATGCTCTGATACAGACTTCCTGCAGTGAAAACTGCATGCAGGACTAGCAGCTATAGTCCTGCAAAACTGAATTCATGTCTCTGGCTTAAACGAGTTCTGCAGAGAAATCAGGGACGTTACTTCATTTTGCCAGAAATAAAAATAACTTCTTAGTCTACAGCTGTATTGTACAGTGGTGTTACTGCTCTGTATTTGGCTATAGTCCCATAAATCCTTTACCAGAGGACTCAAAGATTCATTTCTGCAAATTAATGAATACCTGTTAGAAAGTTTGAAAGTATATTTTTTATTTTGCTTGCCTATTAAAGCAGGTTTTCTAATTGTGATTACATCTTCGCAATGAATAAGTTACAAGCACCAAAACCAGGCTCTGCATCCATATACTTTCATAAAAACAGAATATATATATTCATTTCTCTCGGATTTTTCCATAGAATAATTGCATTAATACATAAATATCATCTTTTCCAAAGCGAGTAAAAAGATGCTATTTTTTATATATCAGATATTGAGAGCATTTGTCCTATTCATGAAATGTAAGATGTAGTATAAGAATAATAGATGCAATTAAGGAAAACAGTCAGGCACCATTTCTTTATCGCAATTAAGATGAGAATGCAGGTTTATAGATCATCTGTTCATATAGCTGTCCTTCGAGGAAACAGAATCTTATTTTACAGTATTGACAAAAGTTTCAGTAGCTTCTTGTTATAGAAATAACTTGTCAAAAAAAAAGAATAGCTCAAGTTTGCCCAAAGCAAAAATTGTTTTTGCCAATAAATAAAATGTATTTCACCCTAAGACAATTCTTGAAATTAGACACAGGTATACAGGAAGTTACTTATCTGTAGTACCAAGGAGGTTCTGTATCATCACTCACTACTCTCCTTCCCTTATTCAGAGTCTTAATTATGATTAGACTTAGAGAAGTGTAATGAACTGAAGCAGCAAAATACCACTGCCTCCTGCTAGGGACTGGGAAGTAGGGGTAGACACGAGTGCTCCTATTGGCACAGTCAGCAAGCTGTGAGCTCACACAGAGGGAGCATCCCTTGAGCTAACTTTTCAGAGACCCTGCAAAATAATTCTGATTACAAATTAACCATTGTCATTCATGAAGTCACACACTAAGGTAAACACACTGGTCAGCAAAATTCAAAATGGACACATGCAGTGACAAAAGTGCAATGCTAAACATCTGCCTTCAGCTGTACTCAGGTAATTCCAGTAAACCAAAAGATACCCTGAAAAAATCCAACACGTGTACTCCGGATTCAGGCCAAATTTATTCAACACCTTGCACTCAACAGGCTGTAACAAGTCTGATAAACAGACACTCAAAGTATATTAAGAACTCTAAAAGTAATATATATTTATACTACTTTTACATATGTATATATAAGTTTATATAGTTATATATGTATATATATATTTTTAAGATGAAAGACAGGAAATATTTCATTTAATGTTTTTCCCCTTCTTGTTTAGGACTTCCTGGTGTACCTGGAATTAGTAAAAATGGTCGTGACGGTGCTCAGGGTGAACCCGGTCTTCCAGGGGATCCTGGTATTCCTGGTGCTATTGGGGCTCAGGGAACTCCAGGAATATGTGACACATCGGCTTGCATGGGAGCTGTTGGAGCATCAACTTCCAAAAAATCATAAAACGGTACAAGAAGTGGAGAAGTGACTGAATATTTAAATAAAGAGTGCATTGTAAGAAAACAGAATCTTCCTAGTGATAAATGGACAGACGTTCCTTCTATTATATTAAGTGGAGACTTTGACACAGTCATTCAGTTCTATGAAAAAGAAAGCATCAGATGACAACTGTAATTAAAGATGCTTTATGAGTATTTTTTCCTCCCCCGATTATTTTCCAGATTTTTTATTGCTAAACAACTTCACCTTCCCTTTCTCCCTTTGCTGAAGAGACCTGCGAGAGGAAGCATTCCTTTCCACCATCATCTCCCTAGCTGTCCTAAAGATCACGGCTTTTCTGTATAAAAGTTTGAGCCTTGGCAATTGAATTCTTGGTGCTGCTCCTACTGACTTCAGTTACGCAGGTTTGTGCACTATGTCTGCACCATTAAGGTATTCAGGCACCTGACTGCTACTTACCTCAGTGGCAGTTAGGCATTTAAATAGCCAGTATTTGAATATCTTAATATTCTGGGCAAAGAACATAGCTTATGGATATGCTGTCTGTTTTCAGACTGCATCTCACGTAGCAAATACTAGTAAATACTAAGCCCTTGCAGTCAAATTCTGCAAAAGGTGCAATGTATATATTTTAACTTACAGGGGAGAGCTTTTGTACGTTTCCATATGATAATAAAGGAAGTTAAGTAACAGCATTTTCACGACCTCTACGTAAGCTATTTGCACAGTAATTGTGAATAAAACCCCAAATAAGAAAGGATGCTCTTCTAAAGTTCAGCCAAAAAAAAAAAACAACTGTATGAACTGTTGTAAAAATAAAAGGAGATTTTTTTTTAACCTTTTCTTTGTGCTGTTATAAGTGTTGTTATACACATCAAATGCTCAGATGAACTCTACATTCCAAAACTGGTTTTACTAGGACTGTTTGGAAATAAATTGCTGCAAAATTGTCAATATCCGTGATTTAAAATAGTATTTATTTTGAGATCTTTTTGTACTTTAAAACCTGCTGGCATCATCTATTATCACCAAAATTAATAAAGCCACTTTCAGCTCACACAATAGTCTATCTCTGCCCTAAATGCTGAAGCTTATGAACAATAGAGACATATTAATCTTTAAATACTAAAATAGTTTGTGCATTTAATAATCTGTTGGTTACAATGTGCCATTTTTGGACTTACCAGTACAAGAAACTGCTGGGCAGTTTTGTGAGAGGCATTAAAGTAATGCACCACTATAAAAACAATAGTAATAGCTTTACATTACTCTTTGGAGTGATGAATGTTAAATTATGCATGGCAAACATAAACCCCATAATAGCAGCACAGTTGTAACTATGCACTTACTCGATTAACCAACATAACCTTTAAACTTTTAATCAAAAAAAAAAGAGCATTTAATATGGTACCTTTAATTCCTTTTTACATTTAAAGAATACATTTGCCTCTAGTCATTAAAATAACAGAATAGGCTGATGTTCTACAAGTCCTAACTGTACTGTATCACCTTAAAAAAAATAAAGGAAGAAGAGCACAACCACAAACAGAAAAAGAGCAAAAAGAGAAAAATAAGGCATCATGACAATTTCTTATTGCCTCTAGTCCCAAAGCCCCTTTAACAGAACACTGATTTATATTGCTGGCAGTCAATTTTCATTTCCATTTTGAATGAAGACTGTTTTCTGTTAAGCTCTATTTATGCATTTTTACAAGTTATATTTTGAAAGTCACTCCTGGAGCATATCAAATTCATCACAATCAGATGAATCCCAGCATGTAAACAGGAAAAAAAAAAAGGGGGGGGTCACTTATTTATCCACGCTTTCCATACAGTTCAAGGCAGTCAGTTCAAGCTACTTGGTCTTCATAGCCATGCATGTTTTCCTGCAGTGGACACGTTACAAACGAGTCTGAACTTGCTATTTTTAGTCTCCTGCCTGTTTTACCACAGAACACAGTCTCAAATTCCTAAAAATCAAAATAATAAAAAATAATTATGCTTAACATAAAGTATTTACTTGAGACGTATGCTTTTGTTTCACTAGTGTCTTGAAAAGACCCAGATACACCTTCTTTGCTGAGCACCTATGCCAGTATCTTGACAAGGTTTTCCTATACACACTCCAGCTACTCTCTTAAGATACTTGGCAGAGGCAGAATTACTCATGGGCTGCAAGTACTGCAGTAGGAACATGAAATCTAACAGTGCATATAACCCTTTCCTACTCTCATCCATTCTGAGATACCATGGGTATTCAGCTCCCGAACCCTACCACGTAGCTACCTGGTCATGCAAGCTAGCTAGATGATACCTCTGTGAACAAAAGGGGAATAGAGAAAAAGGGAGGGGCGAAAAAAAGAAAGGACTCAAGACCCTAATTCTACAACGTCCAGACAGCACAATTCCTAGCTAAAAAATAATCAAATTTGAAAACCCTGAGGACAGTCTAGACACCACACTACTGAACTGAAACTGTTCTGAGGGCAGCTGGTCAAAAACAAACCAAAAAGGAGTGCTCAATGATCCTTCACAAATAGCATCCAGCAGAAGCATCCCATATACTATGAGCTATATTGCAATAACTTTAAAATGCTTCACAGTTCTATCAATAACAAAACTGAAATTAGATTCGAACCTGTTTCAGCGAATCGCCGTGCTTTTCCTGAATGTACTTGAGAAATGCCGTTGTCCATTGTAATGTTGTTGCTTTATCAGTATCAGCAGTACAGAATGGAACCAGCAGATTCAGTTCATCACAGCAAATCCGGATTCTGCGCCTAAAGATGAATACAAAAGGTTATCATCCAGATGGGAGAGAAGGAAGGAAAAAAAATTAAAAATAAAGAAGGAAGACTACTCGCATCTGCTCAAGCCACGAACTTTGGGGACTGCATTTCGTTCTATTTTAATCTAGCTATCTTTTGTTCACTACAAACTTTACATTTGTAAATTAGTCACGTTATGTGCATGTTAGTTTCCTTATCTTTCTAGAGCTGGTTAAATGTTTTAAAATACCCTTTTTGTTTATAGAGCAAAAAAAAACAACAAAGCAGCCCACAATTAAACATAATTTTTTTTCCTCTGACACCAAACCCTCACCACTTGCATTTTGAGTAAAACAAATGTGTCAGATTTACCTCTACCTCTGGATAAAGATGGGAGTGTTACAGTATCAGTATTTTAGGCTTCAAAAACTTTGTATTGCAGCTCCTCATAGAAATTACCTTCTGTCTCTCTCCATGCGGTTATGTCTTTCTCTTCGCTGAGCAACTCCTTCCTGTGTACCACTCTGCACCTGCACGCTTGGATTGGACTGTGCTGACTGCCAGGAGCCCTGTGCAGGCACAGTGCTCTGGCTATCACACATATTTTGAATGTCACTAAGAGGTTTGCGATCTACGTTTGCTTCCAACGGGCTTACTCGGCTGCAACTTCTTTTGCTTATTGCTTGCTTGCATAATGTGTCTTCTTTGCAAAACAAAGAGGAAAAGACCCCATTGAAAACCCTCCTATTGATCATGGAAAATATTGATCATTGAAGATTTATTTTTTTGTTTTATGTTGAATAATCTCTGAAGCTTTATGGCTAACCTACACTGCCTCTTATAGTAACACGTGTCCTACGCCCCAAGGCACTGCCTGCTGTTCCAAAATCCACCTTGCTTCTGTTTTCTCAGACAACCCCTGAGATCATGCCTGCCTTTGGATTAGCACCTGAGGAAGTCATTTAACTGTTCTTCAGTTGGGTAACTGGATCTGCTATATCAACTTTGGGGCCAAAAATGTAGAAAGAATCTTACTTACTCTAGGCCAAGCCTTTCAGAGATACTTTAGAGCCTCAAGTTTTCTCATTTCAAGCTAGGAGTGCTAAACAATTTTGGAAGTATAGCTAAAATTACAGGTATTGAACTTTTCTGGGTGGGGAGAAATCTAGTTCCATATTGCCTATAGTACATCTCAGACAAAGACCACACCACATGTGAATAACTACAATCATACTAAATGTGGAAAATACACAAATTCGGGGAAAAAAAAATACAGATTTGGAGGACAGAGAGACCTAAGTATAAAGAAGACAAATGTTTTACCTTCAACTTTAATCCAAACTTCCTCAGGCAAAGCGTTATTCATAGCACCTACTGTCTGCTTTGCGGATTCAATTTCCTGATGGTAACAGAAAGAAAACGTTCTGGGTATCCCAAGGTCCTGATGTTTGGCAGCTTCCAAGATAGTGCAAGATGTTCCAGAGGTCTGTGAAAACCAAAAATGAAATACTTAGAGGATTACATAAAAAGGAGACAATTTTGATATATTCATGTGAATTTCTTAAGTTTTAGCTTCCTGATTCAATGGTGTATGAGAAATCTCAATTACTTCTGCATGGGATTTTAACAGAATGATTTTTTTTTTTTTAATACAACTCTGAGATTTCCTGAGTGCCATACTGTCATTCTTGCTTCAGAGCTTACTGTGTGTTTGGGGAAAAAAAAAAAAAAAAAAGTATTTTTCTATTTTTTTATTAGAAAAAAATGTACTTTTTAAACATCTTCTCCTCTTGAATAAGTGAAGCCAATATACTAAAATAAAATCTTTCTCTTAAGAAATCTAATGGCCTACTGATTAATATCTGATGCACACTTACAAATGACACTACCACACAATGGCTTGAATTACTTTAGATAGCATTACAGATTAACACATTAATAAATGAATTAAATTATAGATCATACTACTTGTGCCTATTGAAACCAAGGCACACTTTAACACAAGACTTTAGAAGTCTATGACATTCAAAAGATTAACACTATTAGCATTGGAAATCAGGAGAGTACAACCAGTGCAGAATATATTATCTACCTACCTGTACTTGTGAAGGATTAGCACTCCCAGAAGCAGAACACGTGTTCATCGTAAGCAATGGATATGTGAACTGTAAAGAAGGTGTGGTAGGTACGGTCTTATTGTTCACCAATGTAGCACACTTGTTTTGATGCTGATGAAGAGGAACACCTATCAGTTCTGTTGACTGTTGAATCAATGTTACTAAACTTAAAAAAAAACAAACAAACAAACAAAAAAAAAAAACATGCAAGACTGATTACTTGAAAAAACAAGGTGCATAGAAAAATTTATAGCTACACACAGTCTAGTAACTATCACCAAGAAACCACTTCCATTTACTGTAAAAAGAAATCATTACTGCTGTTGTATCTCCTACCTCACCGACAAAAAAAATAAAATTGGCTGACAAGGCATTTTATTCTGTGCAAGGTATCTTATTCTGCTTTATGGCTCAATAAAACACTTTATCAGCACACTAATACAGTTACAGGGCAGTATTATTGCTGGAAATTTTTCCTCACAGTCAGGCCTCCAAGTTATATCATTAATTATAACAACCAACTTCTCCTCATGTTTTATTAGGATCAAAAGCTACCTTGCTTTCAACAAGGTGCAAGTTAAAGTAGGTAATGTTCTTCTCTCGCCTCTATTTATGTTACGTGTTGCTATCAAGAATAAAGTTGTAAATTAACTAATTTTGTAACCACATTCTGTGCCATTTATGCAATATAGGGAAGGAAGTAGCCAGAGGTCAGTGGAGTTGCAGCCACGTGCGACTGGCACAGTTTACAAAAGCCCAACTCATCAGCTCATGTATTAAAGAAGTACTGAAGTACTTTTAGTTAGAAAAACAATTTTGAACTCTATGAAAATACGTATCTTAACAACATAAGCTAAAATTAATTACAACACACTTGTTAAGAGTTACTCCAGATTCTTGGGGTTCTTGGCATCTGGGGTTTTCTGTCTGGATGCTGTTGAATCTGTCTTCCAATCGAACTCTGACTGCAGATTTAGATCTAGACTCTGATGGCAGAGCCGAATTTTCGACAGGAATGTTTTCTTTATTCGTCCCAACAGAACTGTCACCATGTTTAACCTTTACTAAACTGTGTCCTGCGACTTCTACAGAGCTACTACCCTTGGGCGTTTTATCTGCTTGGTTCGCAGGGGGGTTGGACTCACTGAGTAACATCATTCTGAGCTCCTGGAAGTCAACGTGGCCCACACATGGGCTTGAACTTAGCAAATTGCCGTCGGGAGGTAATGCTGACTGGCAGATAACCGGGAAAACCGCCTGGCTCCCAGAGCTGTTTGAGGAACACCCATCCTGACTGGGGTTCGCCGAGGCCTGGGGCAGAGGGGGCTCTGCGGAGCTGCCAGCTAAGAAAGCAGAACTGACCCTGGCTTCTACTTCACCTTCAGCAGCTTGTCCCTCCTCCGCGTGTGAGTAAAGTATGTGCTGGAGCTGGGTGTACTCTATTTCCGTCATCTCCACCAGGCTGAGTTCTGTGGTGGTGAAGCTAAGGTTTTGCTCACTGAAGGCAACGTCGCTTGGGCCTCCAGGTCCGCCAGCAGCCGGAGCGGGCTGCGGAGCGCTGGCTGTGCTGGGAGGACTGGAGGTCCGAGGCTCCTCTGGGGCCAATCCTGATCCTGACATGCCTACAGCGCGCCTAACCAGTTACCAACACATTTTTCAAACGCTAAACCGTAAAACCCGTAAAAATTATCAATTACAGCCATAAAAAAAAAAGCAATAATAGCAATACATAAACGTAATACAGATTCTGTAACTCCAGTACCACGAAGACTCAAGGCTCCAGCTCCGAGCACCCCCAGCTCCAGACACCGCTGCTTACGGGAGGGATTTCACCTGCCAGCACCCGGGGGGGCTCCGGGCTGCCTGCTCGCCCGCAGCCCCCTCACAGCAGCCCCCGCTCCGGGACCCCCGGGGGATGCCGAGAGACGGGCTCCGGCTGAGGAGAGCCGGGGAGAGCCCCAAGGTGGAGGGACGGAGACGGGTCGAGGAACCCCCGGGCTCGGTCCAGGAGGGTCCCCGCCGCCCCTTCAGCCCACCCTAGCGCTGAGGGGACCGAAGGCTCCCCCCGGGCAGCTCCAACCCTGCCCGGCCGCCCGAGGACCCGCCGCCAACCGCCCCTCAACCGCCCCCCTCCCGGCGCCTGCGCCCTGAGGGCGGCTTCGCCAACCGCCATGAGGCGGCGGCTCGGCCCCTCGCCGTCCTGCCGGGCACCATCGGGCTCCGAGCCCCGCAGGGACGGGTGCTGAGCCCTCCTTGCTGGTCCCGGCTTCGAGGGCTTTGCGTTTTGTTTCAGTTTACGCTGTGGAGAAAGCGGCGGGGTGGGCGCGGAGAGCGCGGTCCGTGAGGGAACGGCGAGGGGAAGGAAGGGGAGCGCTGAGGGGAGGAAGGGCTGCAAAGGTTTTAAGCCTATTGTTTGGTGGTTTTTTTTGCTTTTTTTTCCGCGTCAAGCCTCCCCATTCGATGCGAATGGTGCAGGAATGCATCGCCTAACACGAGTCGGAGAACCTCAAAGCCTTCGCTGAGGGAACCGCAGCCGCAGAGCAGGCAGCAGAGCTCAGCTGCTGAGCACAACGAGGCTCGCTCATTTCGGCGGCTGTGTGGCCTCAGCCGCTCCCGGTGCCTAAAAATAAAGCCAAAATAAAAATAAAATTAAAAAAAAAAAAAGCCGTATGGGAGCTCAGCGGCCCCGGCCGGGGCTACGCACACGGTCCCGGGGCTGCCTCAGCTGCCCACCCGCGCACCAGCCATCAGGAGGGGAAATCGTGGGAGAAAAAAGCCACGATGTTTGGAAATTAACACGTGTGTTGTTTCTTTGTCGCAGGGTGCTCTCTCCTCCCTTTCTGCCTTCCCCCCCCCCCCCCGAGGAGCACGTCTCCGCAGCACTGGAGGCAGGAGCCTGCTACACGCAGGTACGGTGGAGGTAAACGCCTTGGGAATGCACCTGTGTGTAAAAACTTTTCTGACATAAACCGACTCAAAAGAAGCCCCTTTCCAGTCTTCTGGAGTTGTCAAGTGGTATTACCGCATCATGCCATGAAAATGAGCGAGGTGCATTTACGGTTCCTTAACGGTGAACAGATTCTCCAAACTAATCTGTGATAAAAGAGTGTTTCCTCTAAGGAAAAAGAAAACTTTCACCCATCTATTTCACAGCAATGAAAGGTCTGGGAATCTAGTATTTCCACAGCTCAAAGCCAAAATAGATTACTTAGTTATTCATTTCTCCAGATCTTTTTGGTGTAAAATCTGAAAGTAACTCAAACAACAAAATCTTCAGAATAAATTAGGGCATGTGTTAGAACTGAGAGAAAAAAATCACAAGAACAGACTTTCACATGTTTTTCAGAACACCTACAAGTAAGTATCAGTTGGGCGTGGTGGCATCCTGTAAAATATCTTTTGTTAAACAGATGGAAATGAAACCTGTGTGCCATCAGCCTCTTGTGGTGGCATGTTAAGTAGCAAAGCTAGTTAGAAAATAATACACATGTACAGATTTAAGAAATGGACAACGTTTCACTGTAGTTATTCTACTTATAGTAACAAAAACCTGTGAAGTCCCATATTTGAATGTACAGTGATATATTTTGTCATATAAAATACAATTTACAGAAATTTCTATCAAGTAAACCAAAACAAACACACTTGCTTTTTGCATACTTTTATGTATATCTTTAAATTAAAAACATCTCATTAAGAAAAATCTTACACCATAGTAGATGTTTGCATTTAATACCACCTCTTTGCATTTTAACATTTTGTCTACAGGTTCAGAATACAGACCAATATTACTAATAATTAAAATTACTAATAATTAATAATTAATAATTAATAAAAATTACTAAATAATTAATAATTAATATTACCAATAATTAATAATAAAATTACTAAATAATTAATAATTAATATTACCAATCTTCTTTTCAAACTTAATGCAGTTTTATACCTTTTTCAGTGGACAGTCTTATATACACTACCAGCATAAGCAGGGTCTGACAACAGTGACACTTTTTTTTTTCTTTTTTTTTTTTTTCAGGAGCAAAACACTTTTAGAGTGGAAAGTACAGGAAAATGGAGACATTTCTTAAATTTCCAGCAAAGTTCTGCCAAAAGAAAACCCAAGAAATGTCCCACATAATTAATTTCAATCGAAGAAATAAATTCCATGGCCCATTTAATAAACTTATTTAATAAACTTCTTTTTCTTTCCTTTGGTATACCAATTCATTTGTAGTCTTAGCTCTTTGCCAATAGATGTCTGATTTTTTAATTTTTTTGCTGGTTATAAAGGGGCTACTTTTATATACTCTTTAATTGCAGGTTTGTAAAAATGTGAAATTAAAAACCCCTCATCCACATGAAAAACTAGGTGTGGTTTGTTTCTTTGTTGTACACTTAACAGATGGATTTCAAAACACAAAATACCTGTATATAAAAAGGAAGATAGTGCACTTTAAGCTTATAACATTCCATTTTCAAATCCTCCGTCCAATAATCAGTAACACTGTTCTTCTGCAGCCTTCTCCTAAATACGCATGACCCTTCCATTGTAAAATAAACAAGACAGCAATATTTGACTCCTTTTTTAAAGCGTGTGCTGTAGGAACAACTTTGACACCAAAATATCACATACATGAGATGTAAAGGTATGGCTCCTAAGGTCTTGATTAAATTCTTTTATAAAATTACAATTCAAGTTACTGGAAAACATAACTTTATAATTTTTAAAAGCAATATGGGCTCTTCTTAGACTTTTTCCATTTCTGTACTGTAAATGGAAATTTTAAGATAAAGATGCAAGTAGAAAAAACAAAATCTCAGAACAGGTAACGCTGTGAATTTTTATAAGAAAAACATTATGCACAAAATGCAGCAAGTGAAAGTCCAGTATGTTCTTGCCTTTTACCTATTTGAATATTGTCATTCACAGTTGTTCAAAAATTGCTAATTTGTCAGTACATTTTGTAAGGCTAGATTTACAACAGCATTTTTGTAAAGGTGAGAATATACAGTATATACTGAAGACATTGACTCAGTCCTTACAGTGGTGTATATTATCTATGGGAAATATAACAGCAGTTATAGTTCTATGACTGATTAGTGGAAGATGAAGCTTCTGCTTCTGTTGGTTTCTGACCTTCCTTAGGTGTTTCTGGCTTCATCTCTTTACCGATCTCCCTACTTTTACCGCGATCTTTCCGATCTTTTCCTCTTTCACGATCTCGATCTCTGTCTCGATCTCGCTCTTTTTCCCTGCTTCGATCCCGGTCTCGGTCTCTGTCACGATCTCTGTCTCTGCTTCTTGATCGTTCTCTGTCACGTCTCCTGTAGGATTCTCTCTCTCTGGTTCTTGCTCTCTCTCGGTCTCTGTTTCTTTCCCAGTCTTTACCTCGCTCTAAGTCTTTCTCTCTGTCTTTGTTTTGGTTTCTGTCTCTGTTTTTATCCCATTCTTTGTCTCTGTGTCTCTCCCAGTCCCTGTCTCTGTTCCAGTTTCTGCCACGGTCTCTTTCCCAAGGTCTGCCATGTTCTCGATCCCTTCGTCTTTCCTCAAAGGGTCTGCTTTGTCGATTATCTGCTTGCTGAGGCTCTGGCTGATCTAAAACCTTGTCTTTATTTCCTCCTTCGTATCTCTCTCTCTGTCTCCCTTCAAATGTCTGGCCTCTAAATTCAAGATTTTTGCCTTCTCGGAAGTCAGATCCTGACCACTGTCCTTCTGACTTGGGCCCTTGCCCAGGAATACCAGAAAGAGGTGCAGACGGCCCAGCTTCCTCCCACATCTCCTCACCACCATAACTAAGCTGAGTAGCAGGAATTAAAGTTTTATCTTCCTTACCAAGTGAAGTCTGCAAAGTGTTTGGAAAACTCACTTGAGGGTCACAGCTCTGGTTTAAAAGTTGTGCTTGCTGATTGGAAGATGAAGGTAAATCTACTTTTTGTGCAGCCTGTTGGTCCTGATGGAACAATTCAGTCTTCATTAGGGAAGATTTTGGTGGAGGTGACATTAAAGCATCAGACACCGAGAAGTGAGCCATTGAAACACCAACAGCTGCTCGTTGTTGTCTGAGGGCTTTTTCTTGCTCCTCAATTTGTCGTTTCTGCTCTTCTATTTGTTTGTTTAATTCTTCTAACATTTTTTGCTGTTCCACCAAGGATGAAGACGCAGATAAATCTGGCACATACGAGGCAGGTGTTTCCACGGAAGTGTTTTTAGTGTCTGTATACATTTTGTTAGGTAAATCATCAACAGTAACTTTTGCTTCCTCCAAGATAGTTTCGTCTTCCGGATCATAGGCCTCATCCTCTAGTTCTGCTGTGTTACTGGGCTTCTCCACACTATACAGTTTTTCGCTTTCACCGGTCTGCATTTCAAAAGCTTTCTCTGGATCATATTCTTCTTTGGGATCGTATGGCCTGTCATCCTCCTCATCTTCTATAGCTTTGTCTTTTGACATCTGTCCAAACTGTTGTACAATGGGATCTAGCAAAGGAACAGCTGACACACCTCCATCCACAGCTGCTTTAGCTTCCTGATTTGAAGACTGGACAGTTTCAGTCTCCTTAACAAGAGGTTCAAAAGTCTTCTTTTTACCAAAAAGTGTCTGGAGGATGTGCTCAAGAGGTGTGGCAGTTTTTGAGGATGAAGAATGCGTAGCAGTAGCACTTGTAGAAGCGGTAGCTGAAACTGGTGGCGGTACAGTACTTGTGGCTCCACTCTTAATCGAGGACAGTATTTTTAATACTGAAGGTGTAACTGATGAGGTTTCTGGAACGGGAAGTGGGGGTGGAGGTGGAGGAGATCCAGGTGGTGTTGTACTTACAGCTGAGTCTCCCGAATACAGTGTGTATTTCGGAGTTTTCTTTTCTTGTGAAGAAGCTACTGGCCCCTTAGAGTACAGCGATGTTTCTGTTTCCTCTTGCACCTGAATTCGGCTGCGCTTTTCCTCTATTTTGTCTGTATCTGTGCTAGTAGCAAGACGCTTCCCTTTCTGACAGATAACCAATCCAAGAATTAAATTTGGACGTGAAGACTCGAGACCTGAAAGGAAACACAAAGATTGCATATGTAAAAAAACTACTATTTTTTATCTGTGTTTTCAATAGAAACTTATCATTTTATATAATGGCAGCTATGAGTCATAACAGTAACAGTTCTTCTAAATTTCATGCAGTGACATTATCCCATAAGCCTATGTGTCTATATTTAATTACTATTTATATAAATTTGTATACAGTAACTAAAAATGTTTTAATTCTTTCCCTGATATTTTGTAAGATTGCAGTAACAGGTATGATTACTGAAAGATGTCCTTGTAAATGTCTCTAATGTTCAAAAATTAAAGTTTTCCTATTTTTGTATTATTACTTCCTTATTATTATTGTCCACTTCCCCCCCAAATCAAATATTTCCTTTCTAAATACTTTGCAAATACATTATATGCACAGAGATACTGATAAGTGAGAAAACCTGGACAAGCAATCTAACTTTCTGTAGGGCTACGTTGGAATTGAAGAACCAGAAATAAAGAGAAAAAAACTAATGCTATTAAAACAAACAAACAAACAAACAACAACAACAAAATACAAACACTTCACTTTCTGTTACAAAGAAAGCACGAGGCATTGTTAAACTTCATAACTACATTTCTGTTCTAATCTGTGCTAAAATACCGGACTGACATTTACACCATTCCATCAAGGTGACTTTTAACACTGTTGTAGAATTGAGTTTGATGCCACAGACCCTTCCCTAAGTAAGAAATGTGAGCAGAATTACTCCATTGTGAAAGCTTCAGGCTTGAATCCCTGGAGAAGCATTTCCAGAAATGACCAGAAAGTTTCCCATAAAGAGGAAAAATGCAAACAGCTGAAGGTCCGTTTCACATTATTGTATTCCTTCCTTGTACATTCACATTTCCCACAGGCACTCGTGGAAGACAAATACAACCAGAATAAAGAGCAGGGAATAAATCCTTTAACATACAGTCAGTGGCAAATGTAGAAAAAACATATAAAGAGAGGATTTTAACTTCTGGATTTAGTGACTTGAGATCCTCATTTGGGAGCCATATTAATATTTGCATCCAGCAAGGAACCAGGAATATAGAAACGAAACTAACAGCAAAGAGATTTACTGTGGTTATATGATGAGGACTCTAAAACCTACACTGTCCCTTATATTCATGACCCTTAAGTAAGAGTTTAAAAGAAGTGTAATATATGAATTTATGTATATCTTTAGTCTCTTACTAAACAAAACCAACTGCTCACTAAGGAACAACTTATAAATAACTAATTATTGCCACTGAAAACTTCTTGATACCAGCAAAAACCCAAACTTCCCATAGTTGCAGATAAATTCTATTTGCCATTACCAGTCATAAGTATGAACCTTTGCTGAAACAACTGAATTCAAAGTTTTAAGGGGGCTCCTAAATTTACTATCTTATGAGAAAATTACATCAGCTGTTTTTATTTGTATAGCTGGAATTATATTCACGTACGCCAAGAAAGAATTAAATGAGGTAAGCCTATTTCTTAAGTTCAATGTGAGGTTTCCTCAGCAAGAGGATTATAACCAGGTAAGTCAAGACGATGACTTCTTCAACACAGCTTCATTAAGCATAAATATTTCGTTAAGCAGTAACCTGCCTAAATTCTGAAATTCTGTGTTCTTCTGACTGTGACTGGTAATAGTACAGCACGCCTGTTTTAGCCACATAATGGAGAGACCAGCAAAATCTGGTTACTCACTAGAAGGTCTTTGCAAAAAGACAGAAAAAATTGAGGCCAATGCAAAATCTACTTGAAGTTTCCTATCAGAAGCAGCTCTCATATTAAGTATTTTGAAAAAAAAATAACACTGAAATTTGATTGAATGCATTCTAGTTCCACAGCTGATTTCAGATTACTTCAAAGTTCAGCGTTTGAGTTTTACATAGTTCTGTGGTTGAGAGGATGTTGGCCATGCTGGTTTAAATAAACTTCTATATTATTTCCTACTTGTACATTTAAAACTCAGTGCCAAGTTTTTTCCTCCAGATATAGTATTTCAGTATTTTGTGTTGCCAATTTTCACTTTCTTCCATGGTTAGAAATATATATATATATACACACGAATTATAAATGCATCAAGAAAATGACCTAGCTATAGTAACCAAAACTAAGACTTGCTTATAATTTAGTTTGCTTATAATTCTATACAGATTGCCCTTGTGAGAGGGCAGGGACGGCAAGATGTACAACGAAAGGAGGCAGGACAGGAACTAAACAAGTAATTATCTTTGGTGAATCTAAGATTATTTGGAAAGGATCACAACTCCTTGATTCACCCAGTTAAAAACTCCTTTCACCCCACTGCCTAAAAGCAATCCTAGCAATTCTGATCACTATAGTTTACTACCCCAGATGAAGTTACATTAATGCATAACATCGGGGCATAGCTCAAAAGACAGCTTACTTGGGAAGACTGTGTACACTCTGAAGAGACTCAATAGTTAGGTATGATTCACTCTGAGTGACTGCTTTACATTTTTTCTTTATCAGCATGTGAGTAATGACTCCACATTTGGTCAGCATCGACCCGTGCAGAGTATCTCTCAAATCTGTGTTCACCCTAAAACTCCTCGTAAGCATTCACTGTTCTTCTGTCATTAACGTATTGGTTATCTGCTCTTCTGCAGAGACCTGTGATTTATCCAACTAGTCACAACATGCATCTCAAACACTGAACAATTGAAACGAGCAGGTTTCAAAAATCTATTGGACTGTGTATCTAAAATTAACAGCAAAAGGATAAAAAATCAGTTCTGAATCCCTGTAAGAGACAGAGATCATCGCTAATAAAAACAGAGTAAAACTTAAACACACGTTCAGGATAAATTCCAAAGCTAAATTAACAACGGCTATAACTGAATCTGTTTAGTTTGGTCAGAGAAGAAATCCATTAAAATTTTACATTTTGATACTGTAATTTTCAACAGATGCCTAACCCAGTTTCTAAATTCATTCAATCCAAAGCGATCACGCAGTAAGTGCTTCTTTTGGATGGAAATATACAGCCAGACCAGCACTTCAAAGCTCAGTCCCATTCCATTTCCATATCCGTAAATAGGTTTCAATATCCATAAATAGGTTAAGTGCCTAATTTTAGGTAATAACTAAATGAAAATGTTGGCTGCAGTCTCCAACTATTGCTCAATAACTATCTTTCACAAGCAAGCATTTTAAGTGCTGCAAGCTATGTTAGTAGCTTTTGATGCTAAATTATTTATAAAATATTATAGAATCATCTATGATTCTATTTATAAAATATTGTTAAATGCATTCTGCATTTGAAGACCACGATGGTGTTATCAAGTTACATCCTGTAATTAAATCTATTTAAACAAGATATATTAAATATTACTATGGGATTAATACATTTTTTTCGTTAAATACGTTTTTTATTTTCATGAAATCAGTTTTGCAGTATTTATCTATGTAATGGCCACATATTGTCCCTACCATCCGCAGCTGCTAGGAAGTTAACTGTACCACTAAGGATACATCCCTAATTTCTGTACACTGACGGCAAAACTTAGGGAACAGACCTATGCCACACTTTTAACTGCAGAGACCAATACAAGCAAAGCTGCAATCATTATCAACACGCCGTTTAAATACTTGTCCCAGTTAATTGTGAAAGCATGATTGAAAACTATCAAGTTGGTGTATCTCGATTCGGTGATAGAGATCACTCCCACCACTGTAACACTGCTGCACATTACGGTACTTTTGCTGAAAGGGAGTGGCTGACATCAAAAATATGTTGTTCTACTACTGCTGCTTTCCATACTGCTATGAGTACTCTAAATAGCTTGAAGAGATTTCATGCCTTCATACTTAAAAACACTTCCAAGCTTAAACTAACGGAAGAGATACTGCGGCATGCCCTCTGCTGATACACTTTTTAAATTAAAATTCTTCTATTCTAAATATGTATGGTACCCGATACATTTCCAACATTGCCAATAAATCCCTCCATAAGTGCGTCTTCCTAGTGCTAATAATGGCTGATTATACCTTTTAATTTTTTTTCAAAGTGTTTTCAGATCTACAGATGAAAGTGCTAAATAGTGTTGTGTGTATGTGAAACGAGACAAACAAATTCACATACAGTAAACTACCAGAAAAAAAAAAAAAAAAAAAAAAAACAATGCTGAACATCCCACCAACAGATAATATCTGGTAATAAATATCTGAGGTGGTTGAAGTGAATAAATGTGAATATCCTTCCATGTTCCTCTATATTTGTATCACCCATGACAAAGTTTTGTAGATCTTCTAGGCACTACAGCAGGTCAGAGGTCCTCAGTTGTGTTCCAAATCCAGTCCATCAGAAAACAGGATTCATAACAGATTCATAATCCGTATGCACCTGATGGAGCTGGCTGATACAGCTGGAATATCCTCCACCTAGGACTTCTGGAGTGATGGGATTATTGTCCTCTCCCTCCTCAAGCCCCCAGTCATATTTATCAAAGTATCTTATTCTGTCATGTTTTTTGAGTACTTGCTAAACTCTATTTGAAGGTACACAAATTTAAGTAGACAATGACCACTTTCCAAAGAATATCTTTATTGGGTATAAAAAACAGTAAATTCCATCAGATGTCAGTAACAAGTATGTATTACAAGTCTTTTACGCTGCGGTATTAATACATGCCTGCAAGTGTTTATACCTATGTTTCTTCTGGGCAATTACCTCCAGTTTTGAAAGAACTTTTCCTATTTACATTTTGTAAAAACCAGCCTGACATGCCTCATTTCTATGCTAACAAGTCTGTCTACTTTTGCCAGGCCTCCACTTTAAAAGCTTCGTTTGAAATGAAATCTACAACAGAAATATAAAAGATAATGTACAAGGACAGCCTATGTTTGCTCAAGAATGCAAGGAGGAGAAGATCATTTAAATGCTTCCCTAGAGCAGCTTAAAAGCACAGCGGAAGACTGCAGACGTAGCCAAGTCAATGGCAAACTCATTCGTATATGTTACTGTCCAGAAAGGAATGTATTTCAGTTATTCGGGCTGGAAAATCTAGCCCACAGTTTAGGACTCTGTCTGCCTCCCTGTGCCAAGTGTTAACACTTACATGTTCTTGTTTTTTGGTTATGAAACAGGAATAATAGTTTTTGCCTACTTTTCAAGAACTGGGTAAATTAAAGACTACCAGGTGCTTACATTCAGCTTATAGAGACTACATGATGACTTAAGGTAGCAACAAGCTTGCCTTTTTAGCTGTAGCCTGAAAACAATGACGTAGACTGTGCACTGTTCAGGGATGGATAAGACAGGCTCAGAGTGTATGAGAAAAATCTTGTCCAAGAACACAAAGCAAGCGCCCTTTGCAATTTCATGCAGGAAAGAAGAGTATTTTCCTAGCATTACACTACTTGTTGGTGGTGTTTTTTTGTTATTGTTTTTTAAGTCGTATGCCATTAACATGTGAAAACCTGGCCAGGCAGAACACACCTCTGTTTATGAATATAAGCCCTGAGAATGCTTTATTGAGTTTAGTCCTAAACTTGTATTTGGGTAGCAGAGGACAGTCAGCTTGTCAGAAAGGTCAGCTCCTTACATGTTTTAATGTGTAATTATTTTGCGCTGTTTAGTATTTTACAAACCATCCTTACAACAATGAAGTATTGCCTTCATTGTAACCTGTAGCTCTTAAGCTCCTCAACCTGTTACTCTATATGAAAAAAGGTACTTATTTGGAAACTAAGCATATGCACCGCCTCCATCCTCAGATGAAGATGACTTCAAATTTTGTAATATAAAGGTGTTTCACATCTGAATTCCTTCTCATTTCTTCTGTTTCCATGTTCAATGCACAAAGATGGAGCAAATTCAAGCCATACATTACTGCTGATAACTCTAACTAAAAATAGAAGAGCGTAATATATACCAACCTATACCACCTACTGTCTGCCACCTACGCAAAAGGAATTTGCCTGCTCCCAGGCAAACCAATGTTCTGAAGTCAGTGATTTGTCTGGAACCTGATCCAGGTAGCACAGAATATTTCAGACCCCGTGTACATGCATATTGCATGCACAGCGTAATACATACCATGAGATAACAATGTAGTGAAACCATAAACGTTACCTTTGTCTTCAGAGATTTCTTGACTGCTCCGTGGGATAAGAGTCTCCTACGTGATTTAGGGGACAGCACATGGCTTGTAGGGACCTAAAACTTGGTGGATTTATGGGTTGTTGAAAGTAGGGTCGGCTGAATGTTCTGATAATGTTTGCTTGTTTGTCTCAATATAGTGGCTGTTCTATGTACTCCATTTTATGGGTAAACAAATCCTCCTAACAGCAGAGATTTATCTTGTTGGAAAGGCTATGTGAGTTTCAGACCATGTCACCTTGAGATGATTGACTTTGCAATTTTTTCCTATATGCATACTTTTTACATGTTTTTATAAAATTATATATTTTTTAATTATGCTTACATTAAACATTCAAAACCAATTGGTCTCTGATTTACTTGTTTTATAATTTTACCTAGCAGTTAACCTCCCCTAAATTTTGTGCTTACCTGGTCCCTTAAAGGGCAAGAGTTTGGAAGGAATTGGGTCCTTAGAACTCAGTGGGATCAGGTAGAGATTCTTGACATGTCTGTTGTTATTAGTTACAACACCAAAACAACCACGACTGCTAAAATAGGAGTAGAGAGAGATATAGGCAACTTCTTCTTCTTCTGTGGCAGGATGGAAACGAATCAAACGAATCAAAAACAATTCCTGAAATACAAAATCAAAGTGGAAAAATTCAACCTGTAACACATCAGCAAATAAAATCGTTTTCCACTTTCATCCAATATAGGATGAAAGTCTGGAGCAGCTTTAAACCAAGATTTAAGAAAATACTGTCATTCAATCGGTAATATTAAACCAGAATTAATTTTGTCATTTTCAGAAATACCAACTATTTACGTATCTCACATCAAGCTACACCTCTTTAGGTTCAGAATATTCAAATAATTATGAAAGAAATGGAAAATTCTTAGATTATATTTGCATACTGTGCTTCATTTTTACTAAATCCATAAGGGTTTTAGTAGTAAAATTTATTACATACACTTACTAATAATTTCCTAGTCTTTTAAAATTGAATTTCTATCTTCAGTAACTGAATAAATAGATTGTTTATATTCAATCATTAAAAAACAATAGGTTGTATGAATGTTTAACTACTACACAGGGGAAAGACGATTGGCAGCTCAACAGGCAAACCTGTTTCTTCAATAAATCAAAAATTTCAATGGAATAAGTGGTAGCAGTAGTTTTCTAGGTACGATTGACATCAATATAAATTAGTAAAAAGGAAATTCTATCAAAAGCTGCTGTATATTTCTTCCTGGTTTTCCAAAGGATTTTAAGTAAATACCTTACAAAGTGAAGATTTGAGTTTGCCAACATAATCCCAGACTGCCTCCGGTGAGATCTTCCCACCAATATGAATCGTGTCTGGTAAATCCTAAACAAGAAGCATTACATGGTCGTATAAGAAAAGGAAAGAGAGGATACAGTTTTGAACCAGCACAGATTGCCCCATCCCAGTAGCTTAGGCGATAATACAGTACTATATTTTACTAAACTTGCACATATACATTCCTAATTTCAGACGGGCTATTTCCAAAATGCAAGGAGTTCATTATGGCATATTACTGGAAGGCTGGCAGTACACACAAAACAGAAAAAGCACTGCCTGACGAAGATAGCAGTGGAAGGTCAAATACTTTTGTATGCCTATCAGCCGATTCTATTTGTTAGCTTTGCTTTTACAGGGAACCTGTTATATGTACTATAGCTTTTATCTACGCTTTCGATTTATCTGAAATTTTTGCACCCATATGAATTCTAGTTAGCTTCCTGTCATGATGACAGTGAAACCTGTTTTAGCAAAAACAACAAGAGAGCCACCAACCCTCCTAAGAAAAGACCTAAACTACACGCCTGAAACCCTCAATCACAACAAATACACTTCTTCAGAGAAGTTAAATAACTGCTCAGTTGTTTCATCACAAGCTGTCATACTACCTCATTAGTTGAATGTACACCCTCCCAAAATATAAAAGCAGTTGCATCAAAGTTAATCAAAGGATGATATTTTTAATAAATGGCCAAACTTTTCTAATAGATCACATCAGTGATCCATCCATCTGTTTGTGAGCAGAACAAGGCATCTCTTTCAAAACACATGCTGATGATGCTTCTCGTCAAAAACTGATCTTGAAATCAAGCTATTATTCTACGTTAGATACTAACATATATATAAACATATTAACAGACATGAGAATTCTTCACAAATACGCGAGGAATTTTTTTTAAAAGGCTTTCTCTCCTCCCCCCTGCCTCAGGCTACTGTTCCTATTACTAAAGGAGATTACTAAAGGGATGCAATTTTTTTTTTTGTTACACTTCCAATATAACAACATACACAGTGACCCCAGCCTTTCTAACAACAGGAACTGCAATACATTCTAAACGCATAAACATGTCAGTGCTAACCTCACTAAGATAATCAAAGCACCCGGAGACAGGATATGCTTTAGTGATAAATTTGGCCACACTCTGCATATTAATAAATCCTTTCCAAATGGTGTTGAGGCGAGAGAGGAAGAGAGAAGTATCGCTGTCTTGAGGTGAGCGTGGCTCAGCAACACTGCAAAACAAATCCAAAAGAGAAACGTTATAGAGCACAGTAAGAATGCTTCCTTCTTCTTCTTTTCTTCCCTCCTCTTATTGATCAATTACTTTATTTTAAAAAAGCAAGTAACACAAGCCTTAGTAAATGCTTTGTTAATGTTTTCCACTTTCATCCAATACAGGATGAAAGTCTGGAGCAGCTTTAAACCAACCCTCACAAACACTTAATATATTTGAATGCACATGCAGATTTAAAGTCAAATATCTTATAAGTTTTATTTATCTGTTAAAACACATTGAAGAATTTTTACTGTCAATATATAACGATGCTCAGAAAATTTTACCAACTAGAGAAGTTAAACAAGGAGATGACGAATTAAAAATTTAAAGTTCGGGTAATCGGATTTAAAGTTGAACATGCCTTTTGATTATTGGCAGGGGAGGGTAAGAAGCAAAGGGGGACAAACAAACTGAACATAGAGAGACCAGAGATTCAGTGGCTTAGCTTACTATTAAATATACACACCTGATATTGGGTGACTGATGAACAGCTAAGTATCTTGGATCTGGTGAGGACGATGGCTTTGTTAATATTGATTTGGGGACAGTCATAACTGGTTTTGACATTTCCTGCTTTGTCTCCCCTGTTGAAACTTTATCAGATGCAGTACCAGAACGCAGGGCTGTCGTCGTAGTACCAGAGGAGCTGCTCATTGGTGTTCTAGGCTCTCGGCCAGAAACTGTTACAGTTGTGACAACTGCACCAGTGCAAGAGGCAGGAAAAGTCGAAGGTTCTTCAGATGAAGAATCTGTGTTGTTATGGCCTTGGGTTGTAGGAATGTAAGTTCTTTCTAAGCTTGACTGGGAAACTGCTTCTGCTGCAGGTGCAACTTCGGTTTCCTCTGTGTTTTCAGGGGCTGCCTCTTTAGCAGGTTCCACTGCTGCTGATGGTGCAGAACTTTCATATTTTCGCTGAACTTCTGGTTTAGATTTTGACACTGCTTTTTTAGCAGAAGCCATTAATTTTATCTTCTTCGGTGGTAATTCATCTTCAGATGCTGAAATCTGACCTACAAAATTAATTTTAAAGTGTTTTTGATTACTGTTTAACAATGAAAAGGTCTGAAGAGAAAAACAAGTAAGCAAGCAATGCTCTTAATAATTCTTTTACTTCACACAAAGTCAACACTGTACATACCTGTAAAGATTTTGCTGTTCAGGTCAAAAAGATGGACTCGATGTTCCTTTGTTGTATCCTTCAACATACTGCTAAAAACGTCTAGAGAAGGAGCACTATTTACATTTTGTACAGTTTGGGTTGACTTCTGCTGCTCCTGGAAATGAACAAACACAGAAAACATTCTGGTTGATTGCTAAATTCAATCATAAAAAAATACTTTTGAAACCGTTAATTCCAGTTCTTTAAAAAGATATTAAGGGCTGTGCAGAACTACTGCTCTGAGCAGCACTGGAATTTTGAAATATTCTTCCCCTTTTATCATTTGTTTAAGAATATCATGTCAAACAGAGTTCTCAAATAGTATTTGTCCTCATTTCATTTCATGTAATTCTGAAGTAGATACTATCACATTAACTGCTTCCTGAGAATACAGAATTGTAATACTGATCACATTTTGGGGGGGGAAAACAATTGGCTAAGATTTTGCTGTAAACTGAGGCAAGGGTCTGAAAAACACGCATCATCTGATATTTTAGAAGCACATGCGATATATGCCCGATATTAGGTTGTTGCATTCCTTCAAACCAAAAGGAAAATGCTCATAGCACACCTACTAGGTGACATTCTTACAGTTCATTGAAACAACCTGCATTTCTGATACAAAATTTGAGGCCCTAGTTAGCATTTATCTCCCTTGGCACCTCCATGCTAAACCAATAGCTAATACTTACATCAGAATCAGACACCGGGGGAGAATCTTCCATATTTACATCTGGCACTTGTTCCCGTTTTACAGCTGCTTTCTTGATCTCGTGTGATTTGTTTCTTGACTCTAACATCTGAGAGAAACAAAAACACTTTAGTAACAAGTCTGCATACTGATTTTATAATTTTATTTTGTATTTTCTTATCGGTTGGCTAGTGGAAGAGAAAAAGCTTACGTTATTCATATTTCATTAGGAAGAAAACAATAAATTATGGGTGGTAAGGGCTGGTGAAGTTACTGTTAGTTCGTATCTAAGGACACACTGGAGAATTGCATTGCTTACCGCTTTGGCTGGTTTCTCCTTCCATACAGACAGTTCTTTAGATAAAAGTTCTTCGGGTTTCATTCTCACTAGTTTTGACACTGAGATTTCTCCACGAAGAACACGATGAAAAAGTCCCTAAAAAAAACAAAAAAAAAAACCACTTTGTTGCCATGCTGAATAACTTAAGCAACTAACATGATTTGCAGTGCTGGACTGTCAAAACCCTTTCAGGTTTCTTAATTCCCTATTAAAAATGCCAGTTAATCTTAAGAAAACTTAGCACGGTGCAGCAACCAGAAACTAATGATGAAATCATCATGAAGTATGAATTTTCCACATTACCATAAAATATACTATCAATTCTACTGAACAGGAATTTCGAGAGATGAACTGCCACTCCCGTTTCATATCTATAGTAGCATTTTTTTTTTTTTTAATTACGTTGTCTAGTCACTATTCCCATCTGCACCAGCTTCTTTTTCCTTTAAAAGATAAATTATCATGTACACAAGTGGTCTCCCATACAAACCACAGAACGTCACAGAAGAAAAACATTTATTTTTTTCTAAGAATGCCATTCAATAAACAAATATTTCACTACAAAGGCCAATCTTAATAAATACACGCGATCCAACTGGACTTCCATTCCAACTGGATTTTTTAATATTTGAATGGCTTTAAAACAATTTTTTAGAGCATAATTCATAAGTCTCTCTCTTGAAACTACATATTGATGTATTATTTAAAAAACAGAATATATTTCAGTACGTTTACTGTTTAAGTAAATTCCAAACCTGATTTTTTGGGTCCTTGAGATTGAACATGATGCTACGGTATTTACTCTTGTATCGGTTGTCCGTAACTTGAAACAAATTAAACATCTCCTTTTCAATATTGAGTGCTACTTTCCCTACTTCACTCTCTGTCATGACCAGATCATCACTATCATTGACTCTGTTAAAAACAAGAAAGGGTATGCGCATTTACGTTAGGCACGAACTCTTCAGGCAGCATTCATAAAAAATACATTTTCAGAGGAAGGAGTTAACCACGCTTTTATTCACTCAGTGAGGACTTCCTTAAAACACATTTCAAAGCCAAAGTCCATCTCAGGACCTCAAAATGTCAACTATGGCAACCTTTTGCTACTGTCTACAGAAGACCACGGAAGACAGCCTTAACGAACTGAAGCCAGGTCAGTCCTTACAAATACTCCTACTCATGACACTGCAATTAGTTTGTTGTTGTTGTTTTTTGTCATGAGCTACTGAGGGAGCTAAAACACTTCAGTTTTAATCTTAGACCCTCCACTGTGAACAGCATTTCTATTTCAGAGACACTACCAGAGCACAGTGGCCTAAGTCTTGACAGCTGACAAGAGCTTTAATATTTGTGGGACAATGTTTCAGCTTTTTTTTTTTTTTTTTAAAAAAAAAAAGTAGTACAGTTGCTAACTTTGGGAGAAGAAGGAACCTCTGCCTCAGCAAGCCCTTCCAACCTTTCACTGTGATATTCCCTACACTATGCTTCGTACAACCCCTACATCTCCAAACACCACCATTGCCAGATATCAGCTTCAGGTCACCTGCATTAGAAACATCTCTATGCTGTGATTTAATTCTTCAACTGTAATTGTCTCTCACTACAAATGGGATAGTGACTTTTTTTTAAAGGCTTTTTCACATGCCCAATTATTTGGCATCAGATTTTTTATTTTTAATAAAGCTCTAATACTAAAAATACTTGTAGTAATTTCTAGCACAAATTAAATCCCTTAGTATCACTTAGCAAGAAAGAAACAAAACTCTGCAGGCTAACCCTTTACTTCTAGTTGTAGCTTCCTATATAAAATAAGTGCTTTGAATTCCCACCCACCTCTTCCATAAAATTTCTTTTAGGGACTGACGAATATTTTGTCGAATCTGCGAGTTGGGCTGCGACTGGATAGGGCTAGCTTGTGTTTTTGCTTGACTACTTCCAGATGCAGTAGAAACGGAAGACGGCGAAGGCCTTTTGAGTCCTCCAGCCAAACTGGATGCAGCTAGTTTTTTGGAAGCTGGCGAGTCATGAGAAGAAGCTGGTTGTTTGGAAGGAACGCCGCCTGTTGAAGGGCATGGTTTCTTGGGAATTTCACCTTTGAAACTCCCAGCAGGTTTAAGCGTCTGCTTCATTAGCGATGATGTGCTAGACACGGAAGGGGACTTCTTTGGAGGAGAATTTTTAGTGAGGGAAGATGCATGTTTCTCCACCATAGATGCTGAAGCAATAGCTTTCTTTGATGCCCCTATAAACTCTGTCGCTTTATCTTTGTTTCTCTTCGCTTCCTTTTGAGCTGTTAAAACAAAGAAGAAAATGCAGTATTAAATGCTTAACATTATAACTTCCTGTTTCTGAAGACCAGCTGTCAACCTATAAGGAAGTCTGTGAAATACCTCTGGAGAACTACCAAGTATATAATTTAAGCCATTCAGTTTTAAAGCCTTTTTAAAAGCCTTTTTAAAAAATGTGTAAAAGTTGACTTTTTTAAGAAGAAGTTTGCCTTGGATCCTGCAGAGAGCACTTCTCAGAGACTGTCTGAAGAGTTTAAAAGAGTTGCATTTTGGTTGTAAAGGTTGAAAATCTCAGTCACAAGCTATGCAAGAAAATTAAAAAAAAAAAAAAAGACACCACCTTCAAAGATTCCTGAGTTGGACTTCATGATTAAGCTTCAAAACAAACAAACAAACAAACATTTTCACAAAGTCTTTAAAAAAAAAAAAAAGCAACACAACCCATATCTCACATTTAAGCAGAAATCCTCGCTCCAAACTTTCTACTTTAAGGAGCAAGCAAAGAGAGTCAAGTTAAACAACAAATCAATTGCTTAAAATTTTAAATATACGTTCAAGCCATTTGGTTGCTAGTATGAGTATCACACTGTCGCTATAAACTATCAGATCTTCTCATTTACTTTCCAGTTAAACTCTAGATTTGATACTATAATATTTAATAATTAAATATTAAAACCATTGCTCAAACTGCGGCTATTTAATTTAAAGGTTCCAAGGGAAACCAAGAAACAGCTCCTGAGATGAAGTTGTTCTGATTAGAAAAGCTAAAGTTACTTCCCGAAAAGTCTTTTTTCTCCTCATAAATCTGCATTTGACTACTGACCAGTTTGTGATTTCTTTATTTTTTAATTATTATCTGATGTTTTAAGCTAGCAAGGTTTTGTAATCAGAATTAGCCCCAATTTGATTACTGTTTAACAATGAAAAGGTCTGAAGAGAAAAACAAGTAAGCAAGCAATGCTCTTAATAATTCTTTTACTTCACACAAAGTCAACACTGTACATACCTGTAAAGATTTTGCTGCTCAGGTCAAAAAAATGGACTCGATGTTCCTTTGTTGTATCCTTCAACATACTGCTAAAAACGTCTAGAGAAGGAGCACTATTTACATTTTGTACAGTTTGGGTTGACTTCTGCTGCTCCTGGAAATGAACAAACACAGAAAACATTCTGGTTGATTGCTAAATTCAATCATAAAAAAATACTTTTGAAACCGTTAATTCCAGTTCTTTAAAAAGATATTAAGGGCTGTGCAGAACTACTGCTCTGAGCAGCACTTACAAAAAGATGGAATTTTGAAATATTCTTCCCCTTTTATCACTTGTTTAAGAATATCGTGTCAAACGGAGTTCTCAAATAGTATTTGTCCTCATTTCATTTCATGTAATTCTGAAGTAGATACTATCACATTAACTGCTTCCTGAGAATACAGAATTGTAATACTGATCACATTTTGGGGGGGGGAAACAATTGGCTAAGATTTTGCTGTAAACTGAGGCAAGGGTCTGAAAAACACGCATCATCTGATATTTTAGAAGCACATGCGATATATGCCCGATATTAGGTTGTTGCATTCCTTCAAACCAAAAGGAAAATGCTCATAGCACACCTACTAGGTGACATTCTTACAGTTCATTGAAACAACCTGCATTTCTGATACAAAATTTGAGGCCCTAGTTAGCATTTATCTCCCTTGGCACCTCCATGCTAAAGCAATAGCTAATACTTACATCAGAATCAGACACCGGGGGAGAATCTTCCATATTTACATCTGGCACTTGTTCCCGTTTTACAGCTGCTTTCTTGATCTCGTGTGATTTGTTTCTTGACTCTAACATCTGAGAGAAACAAAAACACTTTAGTAACAAGTCTGCATACTGATTTTATAATTTTATTTTGTATTTTCTTATCGGTTGGCTAGTGGAAGAGAAAAAGCTTACGTTATTCATATTTCATTAGGAAGAAAACAATAAATTATGGGTGGTAAGGGCTGGTGAAGTTACTGTTAGTTCGTATCTAAGGACACACTGGAGAATTGCATTGCTTACCGCTTTGGCTGGTTTCTCCTTCCATACAGACAGTTCTTTAGATAAAAGTTCTTCGGGTTTCATTCTCACTAGTTTTGACACTGAGATTTCTCCACGAAGAACACGATGAAAAAGTCCCTAAAAAAAACAAAAAAAAAAAAAACACTTTGTTGCCATGCTGAATAACTTAAGCAACTAACATGATTTGCAGTGCTGGACTGTCAAAACCCTTTCAGGTTTCTTAATTCCCTATTAAAAATGCCAGTTAATCTTAAGAAAACTTAGCACGGTGCAGCAACCAGAAACTAATGATGAAATCATCATGAAGTATGAATTTTCCACATTACCATAAAATATACTATCAATTCTACTGAACAGGAATTTCGAGAGATGAACTGCCACTCCTGTTTCATATCTATAGTAGAATTTTTTTTTAAAAAAAATTACGTTGTCTAGTCACTATTCCCATCTGCACCAGCTTCTTTTTCCTTTAAAAGATAAATTATCATGTACGCAAGTGGTCTCCCATACAAACCACAGAACGTCACAGAAGAAAAACATTTATTTTTTTTCTAAGAATGCCATTCAATAAACAAATATTTCACTACAAAGGCCAATCTTAATAAATACATGCGATCCAACTGGACTTCCATTCCAACTGGATTTTTTAATATTTGAATGGCTTTAAAACAATTTTTTAGAGCATAATTCATAAGTCTCTCTCTTGAAACTACATATTGATGTATTATTTAAAAAACAGAATATATTTCAGTACGTTTACTGTTTAAGTAAATTCCAAACCTGATTTTTTGGGTCCTTGAGATTGAACATGATGCTACGGTATTTACTCTTGTATCGGTTGTCCGTAACTTGAAACAAATTGAACATCTCCTTTTCAATATTGAGTGCTACTTTCCCTACTTCACTCTCTGTCATGACCAGATCATCACTATCATTGACTCTGTTAAAAACAAGAAAGGGTATGCGCATTTACGTTAGGCACGAACTCTTCAGGCAGCATTCATAAAAAATACATTTTCAGAGGAAGGAGTTAACCACGCTTTTATTCACTCAGTGAGGACTTCCTTAAAACACATTTCAAAGCCAAAGTCTATCTCAGGACCTCAAAATGTCAACTATGGCAACCTTTTGCTACTGTCTACAGAAGACCACGGAAGACAGCCTTAACGAACTGAAGCCAGGTCAGTCCTTACAAATACTCCTACTCATGACACTGCAATTAGTTTGTTGTTGTTGTTTTTTGTCATGAGCTACTGAGGGAGCTAAAACACTTCAGTTTTAATCTTAGACCCTCCACTGTGAACAGCATTTCTATTTCAGAGACACTACCAGAGCACAGTGGCCTAAGTCTTGACAGCTGACAAGAGCTTTAATATTTGTGGGACAATGTTTCAGCTTTTTTTTTTTTTTTTAAAAAAAAAGTAGTACAGTTGCTAACTTTGGGAGAAGAAGGAACCTCTGCCTCAGCAAGCCCTTCCAACCTTTCACTGTGATATTCCCTACACTATGCTTCGTACAACCCCTACATCTCCAAACACCACCATTGCCAGATATCAGCTTCAGGTCACCTGCATTAGAAACATCTCTATGCTGTGATTTAATTCTTCAACTGTAATTGTCTCTCACTACAAATGGGATAGTGACTTTTTTTTAAAGGCTTTTTCACATGCCCAATTATTTGGCATCAGATTTTTTATTTTTAATAAAGCTCTAATACTAAAAATACTTGTAGTAATTTCTAGCACAAATTAAATCCCTTAGTATCACTTAGCAAGAAAGAAACAAAACTCTGCAGGCTAACCCTTTACTTCTAGTTGTAGCTTCCTATATAAAATAAGTGCTTTGAATTCCCACCCACCTCTTCCATAAAATTTCTTTTAGGGACTGACGAATATTTTGTCGAATCTGCGAGTTGGGCTGCGACTGGATAGGGCTAGCTTGTGTTTTTGCTTGACTACTTCCAGATGCAGTAGAAACGGAAGACGGCGAAGGCCTTTTGAGTCCTCCAGCCAAACTGGATGCAGCTAGCTTTTTGGAAACTGGCGAGTCATGAGAAGTAGCTGGTTGTTTGGAAGGAACGCCGCCTGTTGAAGGGCATGGTTTCTTGGGAATTTCACCTTTGAAACTCCCAGCAGGTTTAAGCGTCTGCTTCATTAGCGATGATGTGCTAGACACGGAAGGGGACTTCTTTGGAGGAGAATTTTTAGTGATGGAAGATGCATGTTTCTCCACCATAGATGCTGAAGCAATAGCTTTCTTTGATGCCCCTATAAACTCTGTCGCTTTATCTTTGTTTCTCTTCGCTTCCTTTTGAGCTGTTAAAACAAAGAAGAAAATGTAGTATTAAATGCTTAACATTATAACTTCCTGTTTCTGAAGACCGGCTGTCAACCTATAAGGAAGTCTGTGAAATACCTCTGGAGAACTACCAAGTATATAATTTAAGCCATTCAGTTTTAAAGCCTTTTTAAAAGCCTTTTTAAAAAATGTGTAAAAGTTGACTTTTTTAAGAAGAAGTTTGCCTTGGATCCTGCAGAGAGCACTTCTCAGAGACTGTCTGAAGAGTTTAAAAGAGTTGCATTTTGGTTGTAAAGGTTGAAAATCTCAGTCACAAGCTATGCAAGAAAATTAAAAAAAAAAAAAAAAAAGACACCACCTTCAAAGATTCCTGAGTTGGACTTCATGATTAAGCTTCAAAACAAACAAACAAACATTTTCACAAAGTCTTTAAAAAAAAAAAAAAAAGCAACACAACCCATATCTCACATTTAAGCAGAAATCCTCGCTCCAAACTTTCTACTTTAAGGAGCAAGCTAAGAGAGTCAAGTTAAACAACAAATCAATTGCTTAAAATTTTAAATATACGTTCAAGCCATTTGGTTGCTAGTATGAGTATCACACTGTCGCTATAAACTATCAGATCTTCTCATTTACTTTCCAGTTAAACTCTAGATTTGATACTATAATATTTAATAATTAAATATTAAAACCATTGCTCAAACTGCGGCTATTTAATTCCCACCAACTATTCCATTCACAATATCCAAAACTGCCATTTAATGTTTTTTCTAACATCAATATATTGACAATACACATAATGCACAAGAAAATTTACAAATTACAAGCGAAGACTCCATATACTGAAGTTATAATTGCACAGGACTTTAAAAACAAGCATTTCTGTAGGTTGCATTTCACCTGTCCACATTTTGGCACTGACGGGAACAATTCAGCCAAAACACACTCTCCATCCAGCAAACGTGATGTGCTCCACTTCAGTTTGCCAGAAGTCTCGTTTACAGGACATCAGAGTTACCGTGGGCAGTTACCGTGACACATTCGTTGTGACAGCACACAGGTTCCGAGGGAAACCAAGAAACAACTCCTGAGATGAAGTTGTTCTGATTAGAAAAGCTAAAGTTACTTCCCCAAAAGTCTTTTTTCTCCTCATAAATCTGCATTTGACTACTGACCAGTTTGTGATTTCTTTATTTTTTAATTATTATCTGATGTTTTTAATCAGAATTAGTCCCACGGCCCCATCTGCAGAGAGCTATGTGCTTCCCGGGAAGGATGCAGAAATTTAACTTTGGTTAATTTCACCACGAACCAAATGGACCCTTTTGGTCTTCCATACCTGCTACAGTGAGAGCAGACATTATCAGGAAGGGTCTAACAACCGATTTTTCTCAGACTTGAGGGGGACAAAGGTAGGGAGCACAATTCTGAAGCCCAGTTCGCCCACCTCAAGAAATCCTATAACAGCATACTGTTTGAACAGAAATACACCTCAGAAAGGGGAAGATTTGGATTACCTAAGAAACAATGTCACTACTCATTTCTGAGTGAAACAGCCTTCCCACCTTTGCCGGTCGTTAAATTCTGTTAGACGCTGAGCATTTGTAGTAGGCACCTCCAGCAGAACGCAAGCTTGTAACGAGCTGCACTACACTGCCTCTTACTGCCAGCATGTTTCACCACCAATACACAAGCTGGTGGTTAAGATGAACCATAAAACCGATGCTGTACCTGCATTTTCATAAGGCCAGGCAGACAAGCAGGTGCTAAACGTTGCCTGGAATACAAAGTGAAGAGGAGGATGCAGAAGCACTAGCTATGTGGATCCACTGTGAGTGGATGCCTTGCTAAAGGTTTCTGAGTGAAAATTATCTGAAGTCTAAGATGAAACACACTACATTAAATCATTCCAAAGAGCGTGAAGATCTTACTAGAGATTAAACTTCTTGTTCACCCACTGTTCCCGTACTTTTCCCTAGGGACTGGTCTCAAGTACTGACAAACTGAACACAAACCCAGGGGGATGTTGAGCTGGACTCATACGGACTTCTCTTCTCTTTCTATTATCTCCCAAAGCCTACCCCACTAACCTTACACTATCCGTCAGGAGGCATTGAGCTATCCCAGGAAGGAGAACAGGGATCAGAAACTATCAGTGACATTTTCAGTTTGGTCTAATGAGGCACCTTCATTTGGTCTAATGAGGCACCTTCATTTGGTCTAATGAGGCACACTTCATACACTGAGGTAAAAAGCTGAACTACTTTGAATGAACAGTCCTGAAAAGCTAGAAGATGAATATCCAAAATATGTGTACAATAAGGTTGCGAGAATTTCTCTACTTCTGGTTCCTGGTTTATCTTCTGCCCAGACTTGTCTCTTCAGGCCGGTGGGACAGCGCACCTCTGTCTCACTACGGAGCGGCAGGACAGCACAGCTCAGGGTTCAAAATGACCACAGTACAATTCGGTCCTCGGTGCTATGAGTTTAGTTCTTTTGGGTTGCAGCAGAAGTACAAAACATGAAATACTAAGCTTACATTCCATACTTACAGTTTTATCATCTGTTCAAATTTGTTAACAAGCACGCTGATGGAACTAAGAACAGCAGTTAAGATATTGTGTATATAAAAAATATATGCGTGCCCCAAACCTTCCTGTGTTCCAACGGCTATATCATGGTAAAACTATATACATGTAAAATAAATAAATAAATGGTACTAGCACAAAGGTAGATTGAAGTTCCCAGGGTTGATAGGCAGCAGCATCAGTATGGGTTCAAGAAGAAAGATGCACAAGCATCCTTTATTCTGCCAGTTCACGTCATGGCTATTTTGAAATGTTTCTACAGTAGAGCACATAACTCAATGCTTCTTTAGCCAACAGAAAATGAGCAGATATTTCAGCCTCATGGAAGTCTAACAGTCTCACAGACTAAAATACTACTTTATAATTACAACTGTCTACCTAACTACTTGCTGGCAGGGATTCTGCATGGAGTAAAAGATACCTACACTACATAGGCTATTCGGTGTTTCAGAACACCTGTGACTGCAGGACACCTCACTACATTTGAAGGATAGTGAAGTGGTGTGTGTGTTTTGACAAAGTATCGAAGGTACTTACATCCTACATATGTTAACAACCTCATCTTAAAAAAAAAAAAAAAATAAAACACCCTCATATCCCATTTTGACTATGACAAAATGGATCGGCCCTGACAGATATTTTTGGTTTACTGACAGGATTAGTGTTCTGCCAGACAATCCAGCTGCACCAACTCACGCTGTCCTTGCACAGCTCTTGTATCCAATGCACAGGAGGGCAGGAGCACACAGCCGAGCGCGGGGAAGGAGCAGGACTGCCTCTTCTGGCAGCAGCTCACCAGTCCATTGCCTCAGCTGCAAGGCGAGCATGCCCCCCAGCTAGCACCATCTTCTGATGGGCGCTGTGGCTGGTGCGTGTTTGGAAAAGTTACCAGAAGTGAGTACTCTTTTCAGAGAGCAGTATACCAACACAGGAGGGTCCCCGCCGCCCCTTCAGCCCACCCTAGCGCTGAGGGGACCGAAGGCTCCCCCCGGGCAGCTCCAACCCCGCAAGACCTACCGAGGAGCCGCCGCCAACAGCCGCCCAACCGCCCCCCTGCCGGCGCCTGCGCCCTGAGGGCGGCTTCGCCAACCGCCATGAGGCGGCGGCTCGGCCCCTCGCCGTCCTGCCGGGCACCATCGGGCTCCGAGCCCCGCAGGGACGGGTGCTGAGCCCTCCTTGCTGGTCCCGGCTTCGAGGGCTTTGCGTTTTGTTTCAGTTTAGGCTGTGGAGAAAGCGGCGGGGTGGGCGCGGAGAGCGCGGTCCGTGAGGGAACGGCGAGGGGAAGGAAGGGGAGCGCTGAGGGGAGGAAGGGCTGCAAAGGTTTTAAGCCTATTGTTTGGTGGGTTTTTTTGCTTTTTTTTCCGCGTCAAGCCTCCCCATTCGATGCGAATGGTGCAGGAATGCATCGCCTAACACGAGTCGGAGAACCTCAAAGCCTTCGCTGAGGGAACCGCAGCCGCAGAGCAGGCAGCAGAGCTCAGCTGCTGAGCACAACGAGGCTCGCTCATTTCGGCGGCTGTGTGGCCTCAGCCGCTCCCGGTGCCTAAAAATAAAGCCAAAATAAAAATAAAATTAAAAAAAAAAAAAGCCGTATGGGAGCTCAGCGGCCCCGGCCGGGGCTACGCACACGGTCCCGGGGCTGCCTCAGCTGCCCACCCGCGCACCAGCCATCAGGAGGGGAAATCGTGGGAGAAAAAAGCCACGATGTTTGGAAATTAACACGTGTGTTGTTTCTTTGTCGCAGGGTGCTCTCTCCTCCCTTTCTGCCTTTCCCCCCCCCCGAGGAGCACGTCTCCGCAAGCACTGGAGGCAGGAGCCTGCTACACGCAGGTACGGTGGAGGTAAACGCCTTGGGAATGCACCTGTGTGTAAAAACTTTTCTGACATAAACCGACTCAAAAGAAGCCCCTTTCCAGTCTTCTGGAGTTGTCAAGTGGTATTACCGCATCATGCCATGAAAATGAGCGAGGTGCATTTACGGTTCCTTAATGGTGAACAGATTCTCCAAACTAATCTGTGATAAAAGAGTGTTTCCTCTAAGGAAAAAGAAAACTTTCACCCATCTATTTCACAGCAATGAAAGGTCTGGGAATCTAGTATTTCCACAGCTCAAAGCCAAAATAGATTACTTAGTTATTCATTTCTCCAGATCTTTTTGGTGTAAAATCTGAAAGTAACTCAAACAACAAAATCTTCAGATAAATTAGGGCATGTGTTAGAACTGAGAGAAAAAATCACAAGAACAGACTTTCACATGTTTTTCAGAACACCTACAAGTAAGTATCAGTTGGGCGTGGTGGCATCCTGTAAAATATCTTTTGTTAAACAGATGGAAATGAAACCTGTGTGCCATCAGCCTCTTGTGGTGGCATGTTAAGTAGCAAAGCTAGTTAGAAAATAATACACATGGACAGATTTAAGAAATGGACAACGTTTCACTGTAGATGTTTATTCTACTTATAGTAACAAAAACCTGTGAAGTCCCATATTTGAATGTACAGTGATATATTTTGTCATATAAAATACAATTTACAGAAATTTCTATCAAGTAAACCTAAACAAACACACTTGCTTTTTGCATACTTTTATGTATGTCTTTAAATTAGAAACATCTCATTAAGAAAAATCTTACACCATAGTAGATGTTTGCATTTAATACCGCCTCTTTGCATTTTAACATTTTGTCTACAGGTTCAGAATACAGACGATCATTTCAACCAGCAAATCCTCGATGTATAAGGACTTGTAAGACGCACCAATGTGAACTGTAAAATCTGTAGTGAGATACATGACATACTTGCTACTTGAAAGGTAGACTTCAAGATGCAAATGTTTATAGGAATCTAATTTTACACTTGCAAAACTATTTTATAAAAATATCAAAATACTTCTGCAGCTGTAATTTACATGGTCAAAATGTAAACCAGCAGGGTTTTCTTTATTTCATTCTTTAGAGTTACATACTTGAAGAATACATGAAAAGTAGCAGTATAATGTATTTCACAGTGAAAAATTTCCCTCTTGAATCTCATTAAGTATTACCAATCTTCTTTTCAAACTTAATGCAGTTTTATACCTTTTTCAGTGGACAGTCTTATATACACTACCAGCATAAGCAGGGTCTGACAACAGTGACACTTTTTTCTTTTTTTTTTTTTTTTCCAGGAGCAAAACACTTTTAGAGTGGAAAGTACAGGAAAATGGAGACATTTCTTAAATTTCCAGCAAAGTTCTGCCAAAAGAAAACCCAAGAAATGTCCCACATAATTAATTTCAATCGAAGAAATAAATTCCATGGCCCATTTAATAAACTTATTTAATAAACTTCTTTTTCTTTCCTTTGGTATACCAATTCATTTGTAGTCTTAGCTCTTTGCCAATAGATGTCTGATTTTTTTAATTTTTTTGCTGGTTATAAAGGTGCTACTTTTATATACTCTTTAATTGCAGGTTTGTAAAAATGTGAAATTAAAAACCCCTCATCCACATGAAAAACTAGGTGTGGTTTGTTTCTTTGTTGTACACTTAACAGATGGATTTCAAAACACAAAATACCTGTATATAAAAAGGAAGATAGTGCACTTTAAGCTTATAACATTCCATTTTCAAATCCTCCGTCCAATAATCAGTAACACTGTTCTTCTGCAGCCTTCTCCTAAATACGCATGACCCTTCCATTGTAAAATAAACAAGACAGCAATATTTGACTCCTTTTTTAAAGCGTGTGCTGTAGGAACAACTTTGACACCAAAATATCACATACATGAGATGTAAAGGTATGGCTCCTAAGGTCTTGATTAAATTCTTTTATAAAATTACAATTCAAGTTACTGGAAAACATAACTTTATAATTTTTAAAAGCAATATGCTCTTCTTAGACTTTTTCCATTTCTGTACTGTAAATGGAAATTTTAAGATAAAGATGCAAGTAGAAAAAACAAAATCTCAGAACAGGTAACGCTAACGCTGTGAATTTTTATAAGAAAAACATTATGCACAAAATGCAGCAAGTGAAAGTCCAGTACGTTCTTGCCTTTTACCTATTTGAATATTGTCATTCACAGTTGTTCAAAAATTGCTAATTTGTCAGTACATTTTGTAAGGCTAGATTTACAACAGCATTTTTGTAAAGGTGAGAATATACAGTATATACAGAAGACATTGACTCAGTCCTTGCAGTGGTGTATATTATCTATGGGAAATATAACAGCAGTTATAGTTCTATGACTGATTAGTGGAAGATGAAGCTTCTGCTTCTGTTGGTTTCTGACCTTCCTTAGGTGTTTCTGGCTTCATCTCTTTACCGATCTCCCTACTTTTACTGCGATCTTTCCGATCTTTTCCTCTTTCACGATCTCGATCTCTGTCTCGATCTCGCTCTTTTTCCCTGCTTCGATCCCGGTCTCGGTCTCTGTCACGATCTCTGTCTCTGCTTCTTGATCGTTCTCTGTCACGTCTCCTGTAGGATTCTCTCTCTCTGGTTCTTGCTCTCTCTCGGTCTCTGTTTCTTTCCCAGTCTTTACCTCGCTCTAAGTCTTTCTCTCTGTCTTTGTTTTGGTTTCTGTCTCTGTTTTTATCCCATTCTTTGTCTCTGTGTCTCTCCCAGTCCCTGTCTCTGTTCCAGTTTCTGCCACGGTCTCTTTCCCAAGGTCTGCCATGTTCTCGATCCCTTCGTCTTTCCTCAAAGGGTCTGCTTTGTCGATTATCTGCTTGCTGAGGCTCTGGCTGATCTAAAACCTTGTCTTTATTTCCTCCTTCGTATCTCTCTCTCTGCCTCCCTTCAAATGTCTGGCCTCTAAATTCAAGATTTTTGCCTTCTCGGAAGTCAGATCCTGACCACTGTCCTTCTGACTCGGGCCCTTGCCCAGGAATACCAGAAAGAGGTGCAGACGGCCCAGCTTCCTCCCACATCTCCTTTCTGTGGCCTGGTGGATGACTGGGAAGGTCCAGGAGTGGTCTTGGGGTTGGCTTCATATTTTGTGGCGACTGACCTTGGAAATGAAATCTGGAAGGGGGAGGTTCGTTTTGTTCTGGAAACATTGGAGGTGTTGCTCCTCTTGGTCCTCCAAACTGAAGCGGTGCTGGACCTCTCTGGTTGGCAAACCTGGGTGGTGGACTCCCTCCTCTCCGTTCTTCAAATGGCTGTGGCAAAAGTCCTCGTGGGCCGGGTATGTGGTTTGGAGCCGGACCTCTTTGCCCTTCAAATTGATTTGGGTGAGGCCCTCTTGGTCCCCCAAAATGACTAGGGGCTGGACCTCTAGGCCCTCCGAACTGCGGACCTCCTCTCTGTCCTTTAAACTGAGCTGGTGCGGGTCGCCTTTGACCTCCAAAAGGAAAAGGCGAAGGTCCTCTGTTTCCCATGAACTGAGGTTGATCAGGTCCTTCAAACTGTCCTGGAGGCCTGATCATCTCGTTATATTGGGAATCTGAGAATTCCCTTTGTTCCATGTGAGGCTCCCTATGATCTTCAAACTGAGATGGTGACATTCCTCTTGGAACACCGTGATAAGACGGAGCAGGGCCCCTGTTATCACCAAACAGAGATGGTGGTCCATGCTGTGTAGAAAACAAGGAAGGAATGGGACCCTTTTGACTTCCAAATCTTCCAGGGGCAGATCCTCTTTGTCCATCGTTATTTGGAGAACCATGCTCTTCTGAGAACTGTGGCGCTGGGCCTCTAAAATTAGGTCCATGAGGTCCTCCGGGTGCATTGAGCATCAGTGGTGCTGGAGGTCCTCCTTTCTGCCCAGACAAAGAAAACGGACCTCCAGCTCGGTTCTCCTCAAAGTGCTGTGGGAGAGGTCCACCCTCACCCTGAACTGGTGGAGATTCAGTTTGTTCTACAAATTGATGAGGCTGAGGGTTTCTTTGTTCTTCGTATTGCACCGCAGAAAGACCCCTGTCTGGTTCAAAGTGACCAGGTCCCTTTTCCTGAGAAGTAAACATTGGATTTGCCTCATTTGACCAGGATACTTTGTGCATATCTTGCAAAGACTGACTGTCATTAGATGTGGAGAAATGAGGCTGAAAAGACGTACTTGGAGGTGTCGGAAGCAGCACTTTACGTAAAGGCTTGGATGTAGAAGGTTCTGCAGAAACTGCTTGACTCACATTTTCCAAAGTAACCTGAACAGTATTTTCAAATTTGCTATTAGGTGCCTCTTTCTGCAGCACTGCAAGAGGCTTTTCACTGGAAACCCAGTTATCACCACCGTAACTAAGATGAGTAGCAGGAATTAAAGTTTTATCTTCCTTACCAAGTGAAGTCTGCAAAGCGTTTGGAAAACTCGCTTGAGGAATTTCTCTTGTGGATATCTCATTCTGTGCTGCCTGTGGCTTTATTTGAGACTCGGTGCTGTCATTAGTTTCTGTTGCCATTCTTCTAGCTTGTCGAGGGTCTCTATTCTGCCGTGGGTCACAGCTCTGGTTTAAAAGTTGTGCTTGCTGATTGGAAGATGAAGGTAAATCTACTTTTTGTGCAGCCTGTTGGTCCTGATGGAACAATTCAGTCTTCATTAGGGAAGATTTTGGTGGAGGTGACATTAAAGCATCAGACACCGAGAAGTGAGCCATTGAAACACCAACAGCTGCTCGTTGTTGTCTGAGGGCTTCTTCTTGCTCCTCTAGTTGTCGTTTCTGCTCTTCTATTTGTTTGTTTAATTCTTCTAACATTTTTTGCTGTTCCACCAAGGATGAAGACGCAGATAAATCTGGCACATACGAGGCAGGTGTTTCCACGGAAGTGTTTTTAGTGTCTGTATACATTTTGTTAGGTAAATCATCAACAGTAACTTTTGCTTCCTCCAAGATAGTTTCGTCTTCCGGATCATAGGCCTCATCCTCTAGTTCTGCTGTGTTACTGGGCTTCTCCACACTATACAGTTTTTCGCTTTCACCGGTCTGCATTTCAAAAGCTTTCTCTGGATCATATTCTTCTTCGGGATCGTATGGCCTGTCATCCTCCTCATCTTCTATAGCTTTGTCTTTTGACATCTGTCCAAACTGTTGTACAATGGGATCTAGCAAAGGAACAGCTGACACACCTCCATCCACAGCTGCTTTAGCTTCCTGATTTGAAGACTGGACAGTTTCAGTCTCCTTAACAAGAGGTTCAAAAGTCTTCTTTTTACCAAAAAGTGTCTGGAGGATGTGCTCAAGAGGTGTGGCAGTTTTTGAGGATGAAGAATGCGTAGCAGTAGCACTTGTAGAAGCGGTAGCTGAAACTGGTGGCGGTACAGTACTTGTGGTTCCACTCTTAATCGAGGACAGTATTTTTAATACTGAAGGTGTAACTGAAGAGGTTTCTGGAACGGGAAGTGGGGGTGGAGGTGGAGGAGATCCAGGTGGTGTTGTACTTACAGCTGAGTCTCCCGAATACAGTGTGTATTTCGGAGTTTTCTTTTCTTGTGAAGAAGCTACTGGCCCCTTAGAGTACAGCGATGTTTCTGTTTCCTCTTGCACCTGAATTCGGCTGCGCTTTTCCTCTATTTTGTCTGTATCCGTGCTAGTAGCAAGACGCTTCCCTTTCTGACAGATAACCAATCCAAGAATTAAATTTGGACGTGAAGACTCGAGACCTGAAAGGAAACACAAAGATTGCATATGTAAAAAAACTACTATTTTTTATCTGTGTTTTCAATAGAAACTTATCATTTTATATAATGGCAGCTATGAGTCATAACAGTAACAGTTCTTCTAAATTTCATGCAGTGACATTATCCCATAAGCCTATGTGTCTATATTTAATTACTATTTATATAAATTTGTATACAGTAACTAAAAATGTTTTAATTCTTTCCCTGATATTTTGTAAGATTGCAGTAACAGGTATGATTACTGAAAGATGTCCTTGTAAATGTTTCTAATGTTCAAAAATTAAAGTTCTCCTATTTTTGTATTATTACTTTCTTCTTATTATTGTCCACTTCCCCCCCAAATCAAATATTTCCTTTCTAAATACTTTGCAAATACATTATATGCACAGAGATACTGATAAGTGAGAAAACCTGGACAAGCAATCTGACTTTCTGTAGGGCTACATTGGAATTGAAGAACCAGAAATAAAGAGAAAAAAACTAATGCTATTAAAACAAACAAACAAACAAACAACAACAACAAAATACAAACACTTCACTTTCTGTTACAAAGAAAGCACGAGGCATTGTTAAACTTCATAACTACATTTCTGTTCTAATCTGTGCTAAAATACCGGACTGACATTTACACCATTCCATCAAGGTGACTTTTAACACTGTTGTAGAATTGAGTTTGATGCCACAGACCCTTCCCTAAGTAAGAAATGTGAGCAGAATTACTCCATTGTGAAAGCTTCAGGCTTGAATCCCTGGAGAAGCATTTCCAGAAATGACCAGAAAGTTTCCCATAAAGAGGAAAAATGCAAACAGCTGAAGGTCCGTTTCACATTATTGTATTCCTTCCTTGTACATTCACATTTCCCACAGGCACTCGTGGAAGACAAATACAACCAGAATAAAGAGCAGGGAATAAATCCTTTAACATACAGTCAGTGGCAAATGTAGAAAAAACATATAAAGAGAGGGTTTTAACTTCTGGATTTAGTGACTTGAGATCCTCATTTGGGAGCCATACTAATATTTGCATCCAGCAAGGAACCAGGAATATAGAAACGAAACTAACAGCAAAGAGATTTACTGTGGTTATATGATGAGGACTCTAAAACCTACACTGTCCCTTATATTCATGACCCTTAAGTAAGAGTTTAAAAGAAGTGTAATATATGAATTTATGTATATCTTTAGTCTCTTACTAAACAAAACCAACTGCTCACTAAGGAACAACTTATAAATAACTAATTATTGCCACTGAAAACTTCTTGATACCAGCAAAAACCCAAACTTCCCATAGTTGCAGATAAATTCTATTTGCCATTACCAGTCATAAGTATGAACCTTTGCTGAAACAACTGAATTCAAAGTTTTAAGGGGGCTCCTAAATTTACTATCTTATGAGAAAATTACATCAGCTGTTTTTATTTGTATAGCTGGAATTATATTCACGTACGCCAAGAAAGAATTAAATGAGGTAAGCCTATTTCTTAAGTTCAATGTGAGGTTTCCTCAGCAAGAGGATTATAACCAGGTAAGTCAAGACGATGACTTCTTCAACACAGCTTCATTAAGCATAAATATTTCGTTAAGCAGTAACCTGCCTAAATTCTGAAATTCTGTGTTCTTCTGACTGTGACTGGTAATAGTACAGCACGCCTGTTTTAGCCACATAATGGAGAGACCAGCAAAATCTGGTTACTCACTAGAAGGTCTTTGCAAAAAGACAGAAAAAATTGAGGCCAATGCAAAATCTACTTGAGGTTTCCTATCAGAAGCAGCTCTCATATTAAGTATTTTGAAAAAAAAAATAACACTGAAATTTGATTGAATGCATTCTAGTTCCACAGCTGATTTCAGATTACTTCAAAGTTCAGCGTTTGAGTTTTACATAGTTCTGTGGTTGAGAGGATGTTGGCCATGCTGGTTTAAATAAACTTCTATATTATTTCCTACGTGTACATTTAAAACTCAGTGCCAAGTTTTTTCCTCCAGATATAGTCTTTCAGTATTTTGTGTTGCCAATTTTCACTTTCTTCCATGGTTAGAAATATATATATATATACACACGAATTATAAATGCATCAAGAAAATGACCTAGCTATAGTAACCAAAACTAAGACTTGCTTATAATTTAGTTTGCTTATAATTCTATACAGATTGCCCTTGTGAGAGGGCAGGGACGGCAAGATGTACAACGAAAGGAGGCAGGACAGGAACTAAACAAGTAATTATCTTTGGTGAATCTAAGATTATTTGGAAAGGATCACAAATCCTTGATTCACCCAGTTAAAAACTCCTTTCACCCCACTGCCTAAAAGCAATCCTAGCAATTCTGATCACTATAGTTTACTACCCCAGATGAAGTTACATTAATGCATAACATCGGGGCATAGCTCAAAAGACAGCTTACTTGGGAAGACTGTGTACACTCTGAAGAGACTCAATAGTTAGGTATGATTCACTCTGAGTGACTGCTTTACATTTTTTCTTTATCAGCATGTGAATAATGACTCCACATTTGGTCAGCATCGACCCGTGCAGAGTATCTCTCAAATCTGTGTTCACCCTAAAACTCCTCGTAAGCATTCACTGTTCTTCTGTCATTAACGTATTGGTTATCTGCTCTTCTGCAGAGACCTGTGATTTATCCAACTAGTCACAACATGCATCTCAAACACTGAACAATTGAAACGAGCAGGTTTCAAAAATCTATTGGACTGTGTATCTAAAATTAACAGCAAAAGGATAAAAAATCAGTTCTGAATCCCTGTAAGAGACAGAGATCATCGCTAATAAAAACAGAGTAAAACTTAAACACACGTTCAGGATAAATTCCAAAGCTAAATTAACAACGGCTATAACTGAATCTGTTTAGTTTGGTCAGAGAAGAAATCCATTAAAATTTTACATTTTGATACTGTAATTTTCAACAGATGCCTAACCCAGTTTCTAAATTCATTCAATCCAAAGCGATCACGCAGTAAGTGCTTCTTTTGGATGGAAATATACAGCCAGACCAGCACTTCAAAGCTCAGTCCCATTCCATTTCCATATCCGTAAATAGGTTTCAATATCCATAAATAGGTTAAGTGCCTAATTTTAGGTAATAACTAAATGAAAATGTTGGCTGCAGTCTCCAACTATTGCTCAATAACTATCTTTCACAAGCAAGCATTTTAAGTGCTGCAAGCTATGTTAGTAGGTTTTGATGCTAAATTATTTATAAAATATTGTTAAATGCATTCTGCATTTGAAGACCACGATGGTGTTATCAAGTTACATCCTGTAATTAAATCTATTTAAACAAGATATATTAAATATTACTATGGGATTAGTACATTTTTTTCGTTAAATACGTTTTTTATTTTCATGAAATCAGTTTTGCAGTATTTATCTACGTAATGGCCACATATTGTCCCTACCATCCGCAGCTGCTAGGAAGTTAACTGTACCACTAAGGATACATCCCTAATTTCTGTACACTGACGGCAAAACTTAGGGAACAGACCTATGCCACACTTTTAACTGCAGAGACCAATACAAGCAAAGCTGCAATCATTATCAACACGCCGTTTAAATACTTGTCCCAGTTAATTGTGAAAGCATGATTGAAAACTATCAAGTTGGTGTATCTCGATTCGGTGATAGAGATCACTCCCACCACTGTAACACTGCTGCACATTACGGTACTTTTGCTGAAAGGGAGTGGCTGACATCAAAAATATGTTGTTCTACTACTGCTGCTTTCCATACTGCTATGAGTACTCTAAATAGCTTGAAGAGATTTCATGCCTTCATACTTAAAAACACTTCCAAGCTTAAACTAACGGAAGAGATACTGCGGCATGCCCTCTGCTGATACACTTTTTAAATTAAAATTCTTCTATTTTAAATACGTATGGTACCCGATACATTTCCAACATTGCCAATAAATCCCTCCATAAGTGCGTCTTCCTAGTGCTAATAATGACTGATTATACCTTTTAATTTTTTTTCAAAGTGTTTTCAGATCTACAGATGAAAGTGCTAAATAGTGTTGTGTGTGAAACGAGACAAACAAATTCACATACAGTAAACTACCAGAAAAAAAAAAAAAAAAAAAAAAAAACAATGCTGAACATCCCACCAACAGAAAATATCTGGTAATAAATATCTGAGGTGGTTGAAGTGAATAAATGTGAATATCCTTCCATGTTCCTCTATATTTGTATCACCCATGACAAAGTTTTGTAGATCTTCTAGGCACTACAGCAGGTCAGAGGTCCTCAGTTGTGTTCCAAATCCAGTCCATCAGAAAACAGGATTCATAACAGATTCATAATTCGTATGCACCTGATGGAGCTGGTTGATACAGCTGGAATATCTTCCAACTAGGATTTCTGGAGTGATGGGATTATTGTCCTCTCCCTCCTCCCGCCCCCAGTCATATTTATCAAAGTATCTTACACTGTCATGTTTTTTGAGTACTTGCTAAACTCTATTTGAAGGTACACAAATTTAAGGAGACAATGACCACTTTCCAAAAAATATTTTTATTGGGTATAAAAAACAGTAAATTCCATCAGATGTCAGTAACAAGTATGTATTACAAGTCTTTTACGCTGCGGTAGTAATAAATTCAAACACACACACGCACATAAGAAAACCAGCTTACCTGATTTTTTCCCCATATTCTGGACTTGGTTTTCAGAATATGAACACAACTTAGCACAACCGTGAGGTAAAGACTTTCACAGAGGTTTCCAAGAAGAGTGTAGTGTAAGTGGGTCTTCCATTAATGTATCAGATCGTACGGCCTCCCTACCTTTGGAATTTTGCATCTATTCCTTTAATTCACTTTACATTTCAATTTGAAAATCTGACTCATAAAATTTCCCTCCACAGACAATGCCTGCAAGTGTTTATACCTATGTTTCTTCTGGGCAATTACCTCCAGTTTTGAAAGAACTTTTCCTATTTACATTTTGTAAAAACCAGCCTGACATGCCTCATTTCTATGCTAACAAGTCTGTCTACTTTTGCCAGGCCTCCACTTTAAAAGCTTCGTTTGAAATGAAATCTACAACAGAAATATAAAAGATAATGTACAAGGACAGCCTATGCTTGCTCAAGAATGCAAGGAGGGGAAGATCATTTAAATGCTTCCCTAGAGCAGCTTAAAAGCACAGCGGAAGACTGCAGACATAGCCAAGTCAATGGCAAACTCATTCTTATATGTTACTGTCCAGAAAGGAATGTATTTCAGTTATTCGGGCTGGAAAATCTAGCCCACAGTTTAGGACTCTGTCTGCCTCCCTGTGCCAAGTGTTAACACTTACATGTTCTTGTTTTTTGGTTATGAAACAGGAATAATAGTTTTTGCCTACTTTTCAAGAACTGGGTAAATTAAAGACTACCAGGTGCTTACATTCAGCTTATAGAGACTACATGATGACTTAAGGTAGCAACAAGCCTGCCTTTTTAGCTGTAGCCTGAAAACAATGACGTAGACTGTGCACTGTTCAGGGATGGATAAGACAGGCTCAGAGTGTATGAGAAAAATCTTGTCCAAGAACACAAAGCAAGCGCCCTTTGCAATTTCATGCAGGAAAGAAGACTATTTTCCTAGCATTACATTACTTGTTGGTGGTGGTTTTTTGTTATTGTTTTTTAAGTCGTATGCCATTAACATGTGAAAACCTGGCCAGGCAGAACACACCTCTGTTTATGAATATAAGCCCTGAGAATGCTTTATTGAGTTTAGTCCTAAACTTGTATTTGGGTAGCAGAGGACAGTCAGCTTGTCAGAAAGGTCAGCTCCTTACATGTTTTAATGTGTAATTATTTTGCGCTGTTTAGTATTTTACAAACCATCCTTACAACAATGAAGTATTGCCTTCATTGTAACCTGTAGCTCTTAAGCTCCTCAACCTGTTACTCTATATGAAAAAAGGTACTTATTTGGAAACTAAGCATATGCACCGCCTCTATCCTCAGATGAAGATGACTTCAAATTTTGTAATATAAAGGTGTTTCACATCTGAATTCCTTCTCATTTCTTCTGTTTCCATGTTCAATGCACAAAGATGGAGCAAATTCAAGCCATACATTACTGCTGATAACTCTAACTAAAAATAGAAGAGCGTAATATATACCAACCTATACCACCTACTGTCTGCCACCTACGCAAAAGGAATTTGCCTGCTCCCAGGCAAACCAATGTTCTGAAGTCAGTGATTTGTCTGGAACTTGATCCAGGTAGCACAGAATATTTCAGACCCCGTGTACATGCATATTGCATGCACAGCGTAATACATACCATGAGATAACAATGTAGTGAAACCATAAACGTTACCTTTGTCTTCAGAGATTTCTTGACTGCTCCGTGGGATAAGAGTCTCCTACGTGATTTAGGGGACAGCACATGGCTTGTAGGGACCTAAAACTTGGTGGATTTATGGGTTGTTGAAAGTAGGGTCGGCTGAATGTTCTGATAATGTTTGCTTGTTTGTCTCAATATAGTGGCTGTTCTATGTACTCCATTTTATGGGTAAACAAATCCTCCTAACAGCAGAGATTTATCTTGTTGGAAAGGCTATGTGAGTTTCAGACCATGTCACCTTGAGATGATTGACTTTGCAATTTTTTCCTATATGCATACTTTTTAAATGTTTTTATAAAATTATATATTTTTTAATTATGCTTACATTAAACATTCAAAACCAATTGGTCTCTGATTTACTCGTTTTGTAATTTTACCTAGCAGTTAACCTCCCCTAAATTTTGTGCTTACCTGGTCCCTCAAAGGGCAAGAGTTTGGAAGGAATTGGGTCCTTAGAACTCAGTGGGATCAGGTAGAGATCCTTGACATGTCTGTTGTTATTAGCTACAACACCAAAACGACCACGACTGCTAAAATAGGAGTAGAGAGAGATATAGGCAACTTCTTCTTCTTCTGTGGCAGGATGGAAACGAATCAAACACAATTCCTGAAATGCAAAATCAAAGTGGAAAAATTCAACCTGTAATATATCAGCAAATAAAATCGTAAAAGTACTCAACTATTTTTTTCCAACACAATACTCAAGATTTAAGAAAATACTGTCATTCAATTGGTTCAGAATATTCAAATAATTACGAAAGAAACGGAAAATTCTTAGATTATATTTGCATACTGTGCTTCATTTTTACTAAATCCACAGTTTTTAGTAGTAAAGCTTATTACATACACTTACTAATAAATTCCTAGTCTTTTAAAATTGAATTTCTATCTTCAGTAACTGAATAAATAGATTGTTTATATTCAATCATTAAAAAACAATAGGTTGTGTGAATGTTTAACTACTACACAGAGGAAAGACGATTGGCAGCTCAACAGGCAAACCTGTTTCTTCAATAAATCAAAAATTTCAATGGAATAAAGTGGTAGCAGTAGTTTTCTAGGTATGATCGACATCAATATAAATTAGTAAAAAGGAAATTCTATCAAAAGCTGCTGTATATTTCTTCCTGGTTTTCCAAAGGATTTTAAATAAATACCTTAGAAAGTGAAGATTTGAGTTTGCCAACATAATCCCAGACTGTCTTCGGTGAGATCCTCCCACCAATATGAATCGTGTCTGGTAAATCCTAAACAAGAAGCATTACATGGTCGTATAAGAAAAGGAAAGAGAGGATACAGTTTTGAACCAGCACAGATTGCCCCGTCCCAGTAGCTTAGGCGATAATACAGTACTATATTTTACTAAACTTGCACATATACATTCCTAATTTCAGACGGGCTATTTCCAAAATGCAAGGAGTTCATTATGGCATATTACTGGAAGGCTGGCAGTACACACAAAACAGAAAAAGCACTGCCTGACGAAGATAGCAGTGGAAGGTCAAATACTTTTGTATGCCTATCAGCCGATTCTATTTGTTAGCTTTGCTTTTACAGGGAACCTGTTATATGTAGTATAGCTTTTATCTACGCTTTCGATTTATCTGAAATTTTTGCACCCATATGAATTCTAGTTAGCTTCCTGTCATGATGACAGTGAAACCTGTTTTAGCAAAAACAACAAGAGAGCCACCAACCCTCCTAAGAAAAGACCTAAACTACACGCCTGAAACCCTCAATCACAACAAATACACTTCTTCAGAGAAGTTAAATAACGGCTCAGTTGTTTCATCACAAGCTGTCATACTACCTCATTAGTTGAATGTACACCCTCCCAAAATATAAAAGCAGTTGCATCAAAGTTAATCAAAGGATGATATTTTTAATAAATGGCCAAACTTTTCTAATAGATCACATCAGTGATCCATCCATCTGTTTGTGAGCAGAACAAGGCATCTCTTTCAAAACACATGCTGATGATGCTTCTCGTCAAAAACTGATCTTGAAATCAAGCTATTATTCTACGTTAGATACTAACATATATATAAACATATTAACAGACATGAGAATTCTTCACAAATACGCGAGGATTTTTTTTTAAAAGGCTTTCTCTCCTCCCCCCTGCCTCAGGCTACTGTTCCTATTACTAAAGGAGATTAATAAAGGGATGCAATTTTTTTTTGTTACACTTCCAATATAACAACATACACAGTGACCCCAGCCTTTCTAACAACAGGAACTGCAATACATTCTAAACGCATAAACATGTCAGTGCTAACCTCACTAAGATAATCAAAGCACCCGGAGACAGGATATGCTTTAGTGACAAATTTGGCCACACTCTGCATATTAATAAATCCTTTCCAAATGGTGTTGAGGCGAGAGAGGAAGAGAGAAGTATCGCTGTCTTGAGGTGAGCGTGGCTCAGCAACACTGCAAAACAAATCCAAAAGAGAAACGTTATAGAGCACAGTAAGAATGCTTCCTTCTTCTTCTTTTCTTCCCTCCTCTTATTGATCAATTACTTTATTTTAAAAAAGCAAGTAACACAAGCCTTAGTAAATGCTTTGTTAATGTTTTCCACTTTCATCCAATACAGGATGAAAGTCTGGAGCAGCTTTAAACCAACCCTCACAAACACTTAATATATTTGAATGCACATGCAGATTTAAAGTCAAATATCTTATAAGTTTTATTTATCTGTTAAAACACATTGAAGAATTTTTACTGTCAATATATAACGATGCTCAGAAAATTTTACCAACTAGAGAAGTTAAACAAGGAGATGACGAATTAAAAATTTAAAGTTCAGGGAATCGGATTTAAAGTTGAACATGCCTTTTGATTATTGGCAGGGGAGGGTAAGAAGCAAAGGGGGACAAACAAACTGAACATAGAGAGACCAGAGATTCAGTGGCTTAGCTTACTATTAAATATACACACCTGATATTGGGTGACTGATGAACAGCTAAGTATCTTGGATCTGGTGAGGACGATGGCTTTGTTAATATTGATTTGGGGACAGTCATAACTGTTTTTGACATTTCCTGCTTTGTCTCCCCTGTTGAAACTTTATCAGATGCAGTACCAGAACGCAGGGCTGTCGTTGTAGTACCAGAGGAGCCGCTCATTGCTGTTCTAGGGTCTCGGCCAGAAACTGTTACAGTTGTGACAACTGCACCAGTGCAAGAGGCAGGAAAAGTCGAAGGTTCTTCAGATGAAGAATCTGTGCTGTTATGGCCTTGGGTTGTAGGAATGTAAGTTCTTTCTAAGCTTGACTGGGAAACTGCTTCTGCTGCAGGTGCAACTTCGGTTTCCTCTGTGTTTTCAGAGGATGCCTCTTTAGCAGGCTCCGCTGCTGCTGATGTTGCAGAACTTTCATATTTTGGCTGAACTTCTGGTTTAGATTTTGACTCTGCTTTTTTAGCAGAAGCCATTGATTTTATCTTCTTCGGTGGTAGTTCATCTTCAGATGCTGAAATCTGACCTACAAAATTAATTTTAAAGTGTTTTTGATTACTGTTTAACAATGAAAAGGTCTGAAGAGAAAAACAAGTAAGCAAGCAATGCTCTTAATAATTCTTTTACTTCACACAAAGTCAACACTGTACATACCTGTACAGATTTTGCAGTTCAGGTCAAAAAGATGGGCTCGATGTTGATTTGTTGTATCCTTCAACATACTGCTAAAAACGTCTAGAGAAGGAGCACTATTTACATTTTGTACAGTTCGGGTTGACTCCTGCTGCTCCTGGAAATGAACAAACACAGAAAACATTCTGGTTGATTGCTAAATTCAATCATAAAAAAATACTTTTGAAACCGTTAATTCCAGTTCTTTAAAAAGATATTAAAGGCTGTGCAGAACTACTGCTCTGAGCAGCACTTACAAAAAGATGGAATTTTGAAATATTCTTCCCCTTTTATCATTTGTTTAAGAATATCATGTCAAACAGAGTTCTCAAATAGTATTTGTCCTCATTTCATTTCATGTAATTCTGAAGTAGATACTATCACATTAACTGCTTCCTGAGAATACAGAATTGTAATACTGATTACATTTTTTGGGGGGGGGAAAACAATTGGCTAAGATTTTGCTGTAAACTGAGGCAAGGGTCTGAAAAACACGCATCATCTGATATTTTAGAAGCACATGCAATATATGCCCGATATTAGGTTGTTGCATTCCTTCAAACCAAAAGGAAAATGCTCATAGCACACCTACTAGGTGATATTCTTACAGTTCATTGAAACAACCTGCATTTCTGATACAAAATTTGAGGCCCTAGTTAGCATTTATCTCCCTTGGCACCTCCATGCTAAACCAATAGCTAATACTTACATCAGAATCAGACACCGGGGGAGAATCTTCCATATTTACATCTGGCACTTGTTCCCGTTTTACAGCTGCTTTCTTGATCTCGTGTGATTTGTTTCTTGACTCTAACATCTGAGAGAAACAAAAACACTTTAGTAACAAGTCTGCATACTGATTTTATAATTTTATTTTGTATTTTCTTATCGGTTGGCTAGTGGAAGAGAAAAAGCTTACGTTATTCATATTTCATTAGGAAGAAAACAATAAATTATGGGTGGTAAGGGCTGGTGAAGTTACTGTTAGTTCGTATCTAAGGACACACTGGAGAATTGCATTGCTTACCGCTTTGGCTGGTTTCTCCTTCCATACAGACAGTTCTTTAGATAAAAGTTCTTCGGGTTTCATTCTCACTAGTTTTGACAGTGAGATTTCTTCACGAAGAACACGATGAAAAAGTCCCTAAAAAAAAACAAAAAAAAAAACACTTTGTTGCCATGCTGAATAACTTAAGCAACTAACATGATTTGCAGTGCTGGACTGTCAAAACCCTTTCAGGTTTCTTAATTCCCTATTAAAAATGCCAGTTAATCTTAAGAAAACTTAGCACGGTGCAGCAACCAGAAACTAATGATGAAATCATCATGAAGTATGAATTTTCCACATTACCATAAAATATACTATCAATTCTACTGAACAGGAATTTCGAGAGATGAACTGCCACTCCTGTTTCATATATATAGTAGAATTTTTTTTTTTTAAAATTACGTTGTCTAGTCACTATTCCCATCTGCACCAGCTTCTTTTTCCTTTAAAAGATAAATTATCATGTACGCAAGTGGTCTCCCATACAAACCACAGAACGTCACAGAAGAAAAACATTTATTTTTTTTCTAAGAATGCCATTCAATAAACAAATATTTCACTACAAAGGCCAATCTTAATAAATACATGCGATCCAACTGGACTTCCATTCCAACTGGATTTTTTAATATTTGAATGGCTTTAAAACAATTTTTTAGAGCATAATTCATAAGTCTCTCTCTTGAAACTACATATTGATGTATTATTTAAAAAACAGAATATATTTCAGTACGTTTACTGTTTAAGTAAATTCCAAACCTGATTTTTTGGGTCCTTGAGATTGAACATGATGCTACGGTATTTACTCTTGTATCGGTTGTCCGTAACTTGAAACAAATTAAACATCTCCTTTTCAATATTGAGTGCTACTTTCCCTACTTCACTCTCTGTCATGACCAGATCATCACTATCATTGACTCTGTTAAAAACAAGAAAGGGTATGCGCATTTATGTTAGGCACGAACTCTTCAGGCAGCATTCATAAAAAATACATTTTCAGAGGAAGGAGTTAACCACGCTTTTATTCACTCAGTGAGGACTTCCTTAAAACACATTTCAAAGCCAAAGTCCATCTCAGGACCTCAAAATGTCAACTATGGCAACCTTTTGCTACTGTCTACAGAAGACCACGGAAGACAGCCTTAACGAACTGAAGCCAGGTCAGTCCTTACAAATACTCCTACTCATGACACTGCAATTAGTTTGTTGTTGTTGGTTTTTGTCATGAGCTACTGAGGGAGCTAAAACACTTCAGTTTTAATCTTAGACCCTCCACTGTGAACAGCATTTCTATTTCAGAGACACTACCAGAGCACAGTGGCCTAAGTCTTGACAGCTGACAAGAGCTTTAATATTTGTGGGACAATGTTTCAGCTTTTTTTTTTTTTTTTTTAAAAAAAAAGTAGTACAGTTGCTAACTTTGGGAGAAGAAGGAACCTCTGCCTCAGCAAGCCCTTCCAACCTTTCACTGTGATATTCCCTACACTATGCTTCGTACAACCCCTACATCTCCAAACACCACCATTGCCAGATATCAGCTTCAGGTCACCTGCATTAGAAACATCTCTATGCTGTCATTTAATTCTTCAACTGTAATTGTCTCTCACTACAAATGGGATAGTGACTTTTTTTTAAAGGCTTTTTCACATGCCCAATTATTTGGCATCAGATTTTTTATTTTTAATAAAGCTCTAATACTAAAAATACTTGTAGTAATTTCTAGCACAAATTAAATCCCTTAGTATCACTTAGCAAGAAAGAAACAAAACTCTGCAGGCTAACCCTTTACTTCTAGTTGTAGCTTCCTATATAAAATAAGTGCTTTGAATTCCCACCCACCTCTTCCATAAAATTTCTTTTAGGGACCGACGAATATTTTGTCGAATCTGCGAGTTGGGCTGCGACTGGATAGGGCTAGCTTGTGTTTTTGCTTGACTACTTCCAGATGCAGTAGAAACGGAAGACGGCGAAGGCCTTTTGAGTCCTCCAGCCAAACTGGATGCAGCTAGCTTTTTGGAAACTGGCGAGTCATGAGAAGAAGCTGGTTGTTTGGAAGGAACGCCGCCTGTTGAAGGCCATGGTTTCTTGGGAATTACACCTTTGAAACTCCCAACAGGTTTAAGCGTCTGCTTCATTAGTGATGATGTGCTAGACACGGAAGGGGACTTCTTTGGAGGAAAATTTTTAGTGAGGGAAGATGCATGTTTCTCCGCCATAGATGCTGAAGCAATAGCTTTCTTTGATGCCCCTATAAACTCTGTCGCTTTATCTTCGTTTCTCTTTTCTTCCTTTTGAGCTGTTAAAACAAAGAAGAAAATGCAGTATTAAATGCTTAACATTATAACTTCCTGTTTCTGAAGACCGGCTGTCAACCTATAAGGAAGTCTGTGAAATACCTCTGGAGAACTACCAAGTATATAATTTAAGCCATTCAGTTTTAAAGCCTTTTTAAAAGCCTTTTTAAAAAATGTGTAAAAGTTGACTTTTTTAAGAAGAAGTTTGCCTTGGATCCTGCAGAGAGCACTTCTCAGAGACTGTCTGAAGAGTTTAAAAGAGTTGCATTTTGGTTGTAAAGGTTGAAAATCTCAGTCACAAGCTATGCAAGAAAATTAAAAAAAAAAAAAAAGACACAACCTTCAAAGATTCCTGAGTTGGACTTCATGATTAAGCTTCAAAACAAACAAACAAACAAACATTTTCACAAAGTCTTTAAAAAAAAAAAAAAAAGCAACACAACCCATATCTCACATTTAAGCAGAAATCCTCGCTCCAAACTTTCTACTTTAAGGAGCAAGCAAAGAGAGTCAAGTTAAACAACAAATCAATTGCTTAAAATTTTAAATATACATTCAAGCCATTTGGTTGCTAGTATGAGTATCACACTGTCGCTATAAACTATCAGATCTTCTCATTTACTTTCTAGTTAAACTCTAGATTTGATACTATAATATTTAATAATTAAATATTAAAACCATTGCTCAAACTGCGGCTAATTAATTTAAAGGTTCCGAGGGAAACCAAGAAACAACTCCTGAGATGAAGTTGTTCTGATTAGAAAAGCTAAAGTTACTTCCCCAAAAGTCTTTTTTCTCCTCATAAATCTGCATTTGACTACTGATCAGTTTGTGATTTCTTTATTTTTTAATTATTATCTGATGTTTTTAATCAGAATTAGTCCCACAGCCCCATCTGCAGAGAGCTATGTGCTTCCCGGGAAGGATGCAGAAATTTAACTTTGGTTAATTTCACCACGAACCAAATGGACCCTTTTGGTCTTCCATACCTGCTACAGTGAGAGCAGACATTATCAGGAAGGGTCTAACAACCGATTCTTCTCAGACTTGAGGGGGACAAAGGTAGGGAGCACCCTTCTGAAGCCCAGTTCAAGAAATCCTATAACAGCATACTGTTTGAACAGAAATACACCTCAGAAAGGGGAAGATTTGGATTACCTAAGAAACAATGTCACTACTCATTTCTGAGTGAAACAGCCTTCCCACCTTTGCCGGTCGTTAAATTCTGTTAGACGCTGAGCATTTGTAGTAGGCACCTCCAGCAGAACGCAAGCTTGTAACGAGCTGCACTACACTGCCTCTTACTGCCAGCATGTTTCACCACCAATACACAAGCTGGTGGTTAAGATGCACCATAAAACCGATGCTGTACCTGCATTTTCATAAGGCCAGGCAGACAAGCAGGTGCTAAACGTTGCCTGGAATACAAAGTGAAGAGGAGGATGCAGAAGCACTAGCTATGTGGATCCACTGTGAGTGGATGCCTTGCTAAAGGTTTCTGAGTGAAAATTATCTGAAGCGTAAGATGAAACACACTACATTAAATCATTCCAAAGAGCGTGAAGATCTTACTAGAGATTAAACTTCTTGTTCACCCACTGTTCCCGTACTTTTCCCTAGGGACTGGTCTCAAGTACTGACAAATTGAACACAAACCCAGGGGGATGTTGAGCTGGACTCATACGGACTTCTCTTCGCTTTCTATTATCTCCCAAAGCCTACCCCACTAACCTTACACTATCCGTCAGGAGGCATTGAGCTATCCCAGGAAGGAGAACAGGGATCAGAAACTATCAGTGACATTTTCAGTTTGGTCTAATGAGGCACCTGGAACTTCATACACTGAGGTAAAAAGCTGAACTACTTTGAATGAACAGTCTTGAAAAGCTAGGAGATGAATATCCAAAATATGTGTACAATAAGGTTGCGAGAATTTCTCTACTTCTGGTTCCTGGTTTATCTTCTGCCCAGACTTGTCTCTTCAGGCCGGTGGGACAGCGCACCTCTGTCTCACTACGGAGCGGCAGGACAGCACAGCTCAGGGTTCAAAATGACCACAGTACAATTCGGTCCTCGGTGCTATGAGTTTAGTTCTTTTGGGTTGCAGCAGAAGTACAAAACATGAAATACTAAGCTTACATTCCATACTTACAGTTTTATCATCTGTTCAAATTCGTTAACAAGCACGCTGATGGAACTAAGAACAGCAGTTAAGATATTGTGTATATAAAAAATATATCCGTGCCCCAAACCTTCCTGTGTTCCAACGGCTATATCATGGTAAAACTATATACATGTAAAATAAATAAATAAATGGCACTAGCACAAAGGTAGATTGAAGTTCCCAGGGTTGATAGGCAGCAGCATCAGTATGGGTTCAAGAAGAAAGATGCACAAGCATCCTTTATTCTGCCAGTTCACATCATGGCTATTTTGAAATGTTTCTACAGTAGAGCACATAACTCAATGCTTCTTTAGCCAACAGAAAATGAGCAGATATTTCAGCCTCATGGAAGTCTAACAGTCTCACAAACTGAAATACTACTTTATAATTACAACTGTCTACCTAACTACTTGCTGGCAGGGATTCTGCATGGAGTAAAAGATACCTACACTACATAGGCTATTCGGTGTTTCAGAACACCTGTGAAGTACTTTCTCAAATCTGCAGGACACCTCACTACATTTGAAGGATAGTGAAGTGGTGTGTGTGTTTTGACAAAGTATCGAAGGTACTTACATCCTACGTATGTTAACAACCTCATCTTAAAAAAAAAAAAAAAACACCCTCATATCCCATTTTGACTATGACAAAATGGATCGGCCCTGACAGATATTTTTGGTTTACTGACAGGATTAGTGTTCTGCCAGACAATCCAGCTGCACCAACTCACGCTGTCCTTGCACAGCTCTTGTATCCAATGCACAGGAGGGCAGGAGCACACAGCCGAGCGCGGGGAAGGAGCAGGACTGCCTCTTCTGGCAGCAGCTCACCAGTCCATTGCCTCAGCTGCAAGGCGAGCATGCCCCCCAGCTAGCACCATCTTCTGATGGGCGCTGTGGCTGGTGCGTGTTTGGAAAAGTTACCAGAAGTGAGTACTCTTTTCAGAGAGCAGTATACCAACATACGTGGAATTTAGTTTCTGCACAGATGTCACTGTCGCTCAGCAAACAGATGGGACATGCAACGAACGGGTATTCTCTACAATCTTTGCCTTGCAGTTCACGAACAGCTTGAAGACGCAGTCAATGCCTACTACATACAGTGGCCGCTGTATTTCGTACTGTGATGTTTCCATTTTTTTTTTTTTTTTTAATCAGTAGCTCCAGCGTACCTATATTAAATGCTGTTAAGCTGGTATTTTACCATAAAAGGATAAAGACGACTCCAGAACATCAGCCTAACAGGAGTTTCACCACAGACAGATCAGCGCCAGAAGGAAGAATCCGGTGACTTTTCTACCCAGCACTTCCAAATCCCTGGGCTTGATTTTAGCAACAGTACTAAAACAAAACCAAACCCCCAGTGGATTCCAATTTTCCCCATTTTGTCTTGTGGCCTGCTCACAAGGACAGCAACAGGATTCTTACTGACTGAAGGGAGCTTGGGCTAAAAGACCATGAGGTACAGATGGAACTCGTTGAGAAACTCAATTCCAGAGTGAGACCCAGTGAATACTCAGGCAGGAAATAAAAGTGCATTCTTTGTAGGGCTTAAGGAATAGCATTGCTACAGTATGCTCACTAGATACAACTATAATCTCTCCCACTAGATGTCATCAGATACAGAAGCCCTCCCCTAAGGGAATTCCTGTTAAAGTTCAGCCAAATATGACAACACGTAGCTAAGAATGAAACTTCTCTAAGTGGTACAGAACTGCCACATTATCTGCTGCGTTACAGATGAACCAGCTGAAAGCCTGATGGTTAAGTATCACCTTCCTAAACCTCAGCATCGATGCTGTAACACTGTATATTGGTTGCTGAGATAGAACTCAAGAATGATTTCCACAGTGTAGCGCTGTTCAATTGTGTGTGAAGGACTTGCAGGAAACACTTGCATGGTAATCCCTCACCTACACTGAGGGATTGCCTTTTGCACCACGCCACCAGAGCTTAAATTACCCAAAGGCAACTTTGTTCTTCCTTCTGATCTCTTCAGAATATTTCTACATAACATTTCCTTTCCACCTCAATCTCCAGAAAAGTAGCTTTGGAAAGTCACTTCAAAATACCTGCCACCCTATCCAAGGCTTCTATTTACTTCTATTTAAGTTCTCATTTCTGATGGGTTATTTTGCTGGAGACACTAATTACTCCAGTTTTTAGACACTGGAAGTGTTCTATTCAGTTTTGCTTAAATTTACAATTATCTAGATTACAGTTCTTTAAAGAAATTCAATTTCTTGCTCAAGCTGTAAACTGTGCTTTAGATAAACCACAGGTAACTGTACTTGAAGAGCGTCTTGCTATGAGTCTGTAAGACTCAGATTTAAAAAACAACTTTGCAACGAAGAAGTGTCACAAATAGTAGTTCAGAACACCATTAAGGAATTTTGTGAAACGTATCTTGCAGTCATGCAAGCTGATTGCTTGTTACAGAGTACTTATGAGAAGTTTCCTACAGAATTAAAAAAAAAAAACATGGCATAATGCCGTTCGTACACTGAAACTATTGACGCTAGTATCTAATATTGTCGTAACATTTCACTGTTTCCTCTCCTCCCCTGCCCACACTGATCTGGTTTTTCTTTCCATGATAAAATTCCCCTCAAGGAAGCGTAGGGAGGACGGGATGATGGGTGCATCTCGTTCAGCTCGCACAGAACTTTCCGGTTTCACAAAGCGGTGACGCAGGGGAGGACTTCACCAAGCCAGCACTTCAGAAGAGTCTTGCGGATCTGTGAGCCTTTACAGCCCCACAGCACAGAGGCTGCTGAAGCAGGCGTGGGTTCTACAGATAAATTTTCATTCTCCCCCCTTCCTCACCAAAATAAAAGAATTTTAGAAAAAGATTTAGGAAGCAGATGTATGCACTACATGCAAGTTCTTGGGGGCAGCAACAGTAAGAGAGCAGCTGGAGTTAACATTAAGCAAATTGGAGAATTTTTGTAAAATTCCACAATAATAAAACCTAAAAAGCAGCACACAGCTGTTTGTGATTCACGCTTTGAAGTGGATCACTTACTACATCTAAAAGGATTTGATGTCCTTTTGAAAAAAAGTCAAATTACTGGGACCAAAATTCACAATACTAGTGTAGCCTTGTAGGTGTTCAAATAGCAAAAATACCTATTAAAAGGTATTCTCGGAAAGCCTGTGTAAAAGCCAGCCAGAGCTGAGCAATTATGTATTTTGAGACAAGCTCATCTCTAAAGATATGAAACAGCACTGGCCTTAACAATGCTTAAACACCTGATTGGGATACAGGTGTGAGCAGTGCACCAGAAGCAATAAACTGCTTAGGAATACACACACAAAAACAGTACAGTACTTTGAGCATCACTCGGAAATTGGCCTGTGACTTGGTGCTGTGAAGTTTCGTATGGTCCTGCTGCTCCTTCTCACTCACAGGAGGCAGGCAGTAGCTGCACCAGCCGTTTTTCTGTAGAGTCCTTCCAGCGTGCTGCAGCTGTCCCGTCTGATCGCTACAGAAGGGCAGCTCCTTTTGACATGTATCCCAGAAGGGATGATCTCTTGGCTCAGAGATTAAAACACACTGCCCCAATTAATCAGTATCTGATTTTAGGAACAGCAAGTTTACCTTTGTAAAACTGCTGAAACGGGGTGGGCAGGACTCCTCAGCCAAATTTAGAACTGTTTTCCCAACAGCTTCTCTTTGCCACTTAGCCCAAGTCTTATAGGAACTTCTCTCACAATCCCTTTCTGCATGATTAGTGACAGAAATGATCTTTGCGGAGCAGAATTTAATCTCTCCACCCCAATGAAGTGGCAGTTACAGAACTTTAACCCCCCCCCCGTGTTTTTTTTTTTGTTTTGTTTTTTAAGTGAAACTTTTGATGCATCAGCTAAGTTGAAGAAAATACAAGGGTGAGCTGGTGCTGTAGGTGTCAGTTACAAAGTACTCTTACAATGGAAGTTACTTACCAGTTCAGTGACGTTCCTCAAGAGCAGCCTTTGCAAAGCCACACTGCTGGGATGCATGCCTGCTATCTCAGAGCCTCAGAAACTTGTCGAAGAGTCAATCCTGTTAAGTGCCACTGAAGCACCCTCTTGTGGCACTGAGCATTCAATGCCCAAGGCCGTGAAGGTGAGCTGTAGTTCGTAACTGCTTCTACTCCAGTTGTGCAGTTGCTGCTCTCCTGAAGCCTATTTTTGCCAGGCTTGTAATTCTCTCAGAGATAGCTTAGCGTTAGTTCTAAGTCACTGAAAAGCGTTGAACTACTCTTAAACACGTTTTGGTGTTAGTTCTCACTGTTAAGTGCCTCTGAAACGGTGTGGAGAAGTCTGTTTCCACTTTCAGTACCAGATCAAACTTTATTATCCAACACTAATGTTTAAGAGGTGTGCCTCCTGCCCTGCTGTTTTTTTTTTCCAAAAGCCTCTATGAGTTCTAATCTCCACAATGCACAGTTCATAATTAAACCGATTCTGTATGCCAAGCCTCTATAAGCAGGCATACAAAGAAAGCAAGTCTGCCTTAAAAATTAATCAATTTGGGAAACTTTCAAGACAAGGGTCTCTTCTGTAGTGGTGATTTGTTGGCATTTGAGCCAACACTGTAGCTGTGCTCATGCAAATCTGTAGTTTAGCCATGCAAAGCTTTGTTTTAATCTATATGAAATGACATTGATTCATCTTATCCACATTAGATGACTACAACTTCAACTATGCCACTCCTCAGGGAAAGAGAGGCACCGTCCACTGTAAAGAAGAGGGCTCCGTATTTTCAAGAACCATTTACAGATTGGTAACATCACTCCTTGCAGGGATAGGCCATCTTCAGGTTCCACGTTCGGTACAGATCAAACACAATGAACCACCAGCACCAAGATCAGCAGCAAAACTTGACTCCAAAGTGCAAGAGATCGCCTCAAAAAAAGCCTTTTATTTGGGGACTACCATGGGAAGACCTTTTTCACTGGCTATGCCGTCAATTAATTTCAAAGAGCTAAAGTAGTATTAGTAAAAGAAAGCAAAACAGCGGTAGAGGGTGGTGAGGTTTTTTTTAATCAAACTTTCATCACTTTCAGTTTTAGTGACAAGAGGTACACCACCCTAATAGTCATAGTGCATCTGTAAGTTGTACCAGGTTTTTTCCCCATCCCCAACCCTTCTTTTCTGTAACAGTTCCTCACTCTGAAACCAAGTATCCACGATGGCAAGCCTGCTGGCTTTCTGTCCTCCAAGCACCACAGGGGTGCCAGATGCTTGAAAGGCACAAGAGGAAACATGCCAGCAACAGGGACCAGCCTTCCTAACTTAGGATACATGGCAAAAATCTTCACGTGGCACACAGCCACAGGACAGACGTAACATACCTGGTAGAGCTGAGAAGGGGAGCTCCAGCAGTTCACAGGCAGGAGTTGAGAATCGTTCCCCAGGGATGCCACTGCTCCTTTTTACAGGTTGAGTCCCAGGGGATGCTGGCTTCAGCAGCTGCTACTGGTCTGCCTCACTCTGTAGGCAGGGTTCAGATCAGCCAGCAGCCGCTCTGCCAGCACAGCCCCCGCCAGATGCAAGTTCGGTACTGGAGCAGTGGTACAACAGCTACTGCTGTTCTGTGATCTTTCCAAAGCCAACTCCAACATCAATTTCTCAGTTCTGGCAGATTCATCTCAAATATTCTGATTATTTGGTCCCTCAGCAGCCTTTCTAAAAAACTCCCCTAGTTATAAAGGGTTAAGCCTAGACCACATACACAGCAGCCTGGAGTACCAGAAAATCGCTACTAACATAAAATTAAGAGTCCTTTTTTATTCCCTTGGTACCATTCAATAATTAATGCTTCTTAGAATGGGTCTACATCATAGAATAGATACAGCATTAAGCAAAGACACCTTGGCTTTCAAAGTGTTATTTCAGGTACCAGAAATCGTTTAGTTGTAGTAATTTGGAACTTAGCATGCGCTAAGTTATCCTACAGGGGAGTGTTCCCACTGAAATAGAAGCATCAAGCTTAACAACAGTCAGTCCTTGCAATCAAACTCGCTCATGACTTAAGAACAGCTCCTCAGTTCAAGTAAAATACTTTTGTAATAGTTCAGCTGAACCAATACAAGTTTAACCACTCGCACTTGCTAAACTAAGGAGTCACAACTTAAGCCAGTACAAACTTGTCTGAAGGTAAGCATTAAACTGGCACCAGTCTGTGTGCAGAAATGGCCTTACTTTTTCCTTTCCACAGTGGTATTTACAGCCTTCTACCTCCTGAGCCATAGTTCCTCTGGTCTTGAGTATACTACATTTTCCCCCTGTACTCTTTCTAGTCACATACATTCTTTCTTTCCTGTCTTGGTACTGTATTATAAAAATCACAGAAGGAAAAATACATGAATTACGTATGCTATAATCCTATCATTTTTGTATGCACATCACATTTTCTGATTATGGGCTCCTAGTCTGACTGCACTGCCATGCTTAAGTCTTTGTATTTTGTTGAAGGTATACACGAACAAAGCAGTCCGGGTGCCATTTGAATGTGGGATCATTAATTATGCAAGAAAACATCAGATTATCAAAAGGTCTTAGACATAGAAAAGCTGAACTGCACAAGAAATGAAGAAAATTGAAAGGGCATAACAAAACCCAAGACTGTTATCACCAGAGGTAGGGCTCTCCAAACCGCACCTCCTCACTTCCAGTAGGTGGCAGCATTAAGCTGTCTCTCCCTAATCCACTGCGGTAAACCGGGGAGCACCGCAAATACTGTACTTTTATCTTCTTAATGGAACGCTTCCCCTTAAAGTCCCACTCATTAACAGTGTTATCAAATACTAGTACAAAATCAGACGATAGATGGCTATAAGCCCATACTGCTTAACTGTTTACTTAAACAGAAGTTTGTGGCAACGAAAAGTTTTTTACTCAACCAGTTCTACCACAACAACAGTAAGAAAAAAAACAGATGTGTTTACCTAATAAAACCTGTTTACTCTCCCATGCACTTAGCTAGTTTTACCAACAAACACAGGTAGTTAAGATGTTTACATTCCTTTAACACCTGAGTTAATAGTCAGCTGATTATTTAAGTCTAACAGGATAAGCCTGCTGAATTTCAAACAGATTTCAAGCACAAACATGAATGCTTTGTGCTTATGACTGGCTAGTTTAAAAACTGTGGTAAAGCAAGCTCCTATCATCTTCCTCTCCTTCTGGATTAATTTTCTATCTTAAACTGGTGATGTATTTGCTGCTGCCTTCTATTTGACAGCTGAAAACTGAAAAACATAGAAAGTTTCTTCCAAGTGTTTTTCTATCAACCAGAAAACCTGAACTCAACTGCTTCACACACACAAACCTTTCCATCAACAAGCAGTCCAACCACTTATTTTTACAAGGGAAAAGGTGAATGTTTGAAGCATTCCCTTACCCACATGAAGAGCTTTCGTTTGAAAGTTTTTTGAACTGCTAGTGGAATTTTTTCCCTGCAGAAATTTAATGCAGAATTTAGAAAAAAATTGCATGCAATGCTTCTGTAAACCTATGCCTTGTGTATGTGCATCCCACTCTTTGTATATAGCAGCCGAGAAACTTACTATTCTTCAATGGCATTTCCCAATCTGCCAGCACTGTGCTCTGCTTTGCAAAATCACTCAATAGCTTGCCAAAGACTTTTCTTCTGGTTAGTTCTAATTACAGCAGAAAGAGAAAGTTTTCAAACTCCTTCAGAATGTTTTTTAGTATTATAAAAAAGCTATCAGAAATTGACATGCATTCCCACCACATTTGAAACGTGAGATGCAATTCCCTCTCTAACAATCTTTTGCAAGATAAGGTAGACACTAAGAGCGGTCTGTAAGACTTGACTGCTCAACTTAAATATTAAGTATTCTACCTTCTTCTAAAAATTGAGAGAAAAAAAACAATTCATGTTTCCTGGAGATGTGGGGTAGGATTTGGATCCAGATGTCTTTCAAGTATTTCTTTTGTTAAAGACACTGCAATCAGCCTTTGATACAGAAATGTGCTATTAACTGCACAATACTTGCATCTCTTTTTTTTGAATGTAAAACAGAGTGGATGGGGAAAAAAAGGGGGCTTGGTGGTCAGGTGTGTATTTAAATATACCTGCTATATGCCCTCGCCACCAAGAACAATTTTAGAAGTGAGGTGACTTTCTTCCTTCTCCAATTTAAAGCTGTCATATGTAAGAACAACATTGTATCTGACAAGTACACAGTAGATGTATAAAATAAATGCGTGCCTGAAACATGATATACTGACTAATGGAAAAAGTATTCCAGAGTAATTTGGCAAATCATGTTAAGTTCACTTAACTCCTAAAGGGCCTTGTCGCACTGAGGTCACATAAATAAGGATTTGCAGAGCATGGCTTTAAGTTCTGGGAACAGAGTCCATATTTAGAAATACTATGTATGGAAGAATCCCACCCTTAGCCTCCTCTAAGTGAGCTTCAGTCCACTGAGTGAGCTTAGACACCAAAGATGTCTGAACTAGACAGCTTAATATCTTACATAATCAATGCTCAGAAATAAGCAATTCTGAGCAGGAAGGCGCTGTTACAAGATTACTATCTAAAATAAATTGTTTCACCCACCGAAGGCATTTCTCTTTTACAACTACCTTGGAGTTTTGGAGTTGTGGCTTTTAGATACTTGAAGTGAGATGACTCCCCCAGTTTCCATAATGCTGTAACTTCTATGTCTTGAATAACAAATAAAAGTTTGTTAAATAGATCTTACAGAATACTCTTAAAGAAGATGCAATAGCAGCTTCTCAGGAAGATTATTATAGACCACACCTGTCCAATCAATAAGGCAGGAAAACCTTTTTACCCAAATACATACATGATTTACTTGGTAATTTAGTAGTGTGGTACAGAGTCCCCACATATCAGTGCAGCTTACCTTAATAACAGCAATCTGAAGTCCTTCCTTGCATTTGGTATGAGATCTTCATCACATGAACTAGGTTGTTTTCTATTAATTACTGAAGTCTAGCATACACACAGATTTTTGCACTAATTTAACAATTTAGTTAAGGCAGTCCAGTTTTCTATTAAAATTGCTTAAATCTGTGCAACTTCCATGTTGTAAAATTTAAGAACCCTTTAAAAATTAAAACCCCCACCGATGTCTTTTCCTCAAATCCTGTACTCCTGTCTCCAAGGAAAATAAGCTATAGCAATAAGAGCATTTTAAGTGATACAGTTACATTGACATTTGTAATTATATATAGAAAGCGTGATAAAAATTTCACATGCAAAATAAGCCCTTGTAGTTTTGTTTAGATCTCTCTCCCTCACTAGTTCGATGCATTTAAAATGCTACAGTTTCCAATGATAAAGCTACAGTTTTTTTAGAAAAAAGTTTTAAATGCGAAGTTATAAAGTTTTAAGAGTTCATTATAGAAAGAGGCATAGGGCCTACGTAACCAATAAAACAAAACAATGCAGGGAATTTATAACCCTTTAAACTTTTCATTTGGGTAAATAAATTAGAACAGGTCTAGTGTAAGTATGGTATATGCTAGAGTAGTAAATTGAGCAATATAAACACTGAGGGATCACCACCTATCTTAAAAACACACCTAGAAAGTCTAATCTTAATGATAAGTATAATCTATGAATTTATCAGTTACTAGTGTTTAGTAACTGTTTATTTCTAGAAGTAAAATTGGCTCAAGTGTGGCTAAGAAATCTGGGCGATCTGAAATTCTGAACTCATTCATCTTTGAGTGAGAACATACTAGGTCATGTGTTTTGTAAACGTGAAATGTAAGATTTCATTTGACGTTTCATCACCGTGTCACAAAATACTTAGCTGGAGTCAAACACGTCATTATCAGAAAGACTTGTTCAGGATACAAAGCAGTATTTACTTACCTTTGTGTGTGTTACAAGGATGCTATTCAAAACCTGCAAAAATATGCAAGGCAATATTTCTGCCTAATACCCACTTAAGATGTGTTCTTGCGTGTGTGGATAATGTGTGAAGTATGATCATATAAATAGAAAGGAAAAAAAAAGTACTGCCTCCCCCCAAACTTAAAATTAAAGAATGGTCCTTAAATTATTTCATGTAAGGAAGAAAAGCAGCAGGAAGAGCTGGAGTATGCTTGACAGTTAAAAGCTGTTTGCAGAGGTGTAAAGAATTGTTGGACACCACGTCGAAGATTTCATTCTCGGCACTAGCAATGAAAATGCAAGACCTGAGAGAAAGGTGCCAAATCTAAATCACAAAAATACAGTTCAAATTAGTACACTCAATTGCTGATTCAAGGTGCACCACTGTGCAACCTTTTTTTAAACTTCACACAAACGTAACAATACTTACCTTTTCCACATCATACACAGTTATTGTCTTTATGGGAAAAATTTAAAGCTTAATCATGAAGTTTGCATCCACAGATCAGCTGGGTAGACTGACAGGCTCTTAATCATACAACTGTCATATGATACAAATGAAACTTCAACACGTGTTTCCCATTTACGTGCATCTGTGTGTGTGAATCTTTGAAGGTGGAGAAAAGACGTTTTGTACCATATTTAGCAAAAATAAAAATATCCTAAACTCCCTAGTCTTGCAGAGCCAAGAATGGATGGGTATTCAAAGAAAATGTAAGTGATTATTCAGGAATATCCCTATGCGATACATACATTTGAACAACAGTGAAGATGAAATGGCAGCAGTCTTTTCAGGCTTTACAGCATTGTAATTATGATCGCTTGCCCAGGAAGGTGTGATGTTTTCTACTGCTGGCTCTTTAGCATAAGGTTGAGTGTTTGCCTCAGTCTTGGTAGATGTCAAAACCTTCTTCACAGTCATCTCTCTTTTCTCAGGATATGGTCTCTTCTGGTTTGAAAGAGGTTTAGTACCTGTCTGTAGTGATTAGAAGAATCTTAATTACTAATGCTCACATATAATGTATTTTTGCAAACAGATAAAATAAATTTGTTCACCTATATGTATAGTAAACTCCATTTGAAATTAAGCATTTTCACATTCTAGCTTTTAAAGCAAAACATAACACATTGTACCTTCAGAAGCAGAGAATGGTTAAAAAATTAAAACCTCAAAACAACTGTTTTCTCTCAATTTTTGTTTGAAAAACTACCAGTCATCCTGTAGTTGTTTCAAAAGGGAAAAGAGGCTCTAATTTCATCTTTTTACTTTCCAAAACACAGATATAATACAGTAACATGTTGGCTTATAATTCACAATGTTTCCAAATTATTGCCCCAAACCTAGTAATTTGGAATTAAATAAAAAAGGAAAAATAATCCATAAAGTAAGATATTGTACTGCTTATATTTAACTTTTTTTTTTTTTTTTTTAAAAAAAAGCATGGTATTGTCTAGAAGGTCCTTTCAAGAAATCATCTCTAGCTAGGTTCTACTATTAAAATTTCAACAAAGTGACAGGAGAACATTTTGTCAGAACAATGCTCTTTCCACGATAAGAGGCAAGAGAACTAGTAAGAAAGCTCTTCAATGCAGGACTTTGCAATTTTGTCTGTCTCAAATAGGAGAGCACAGAAATAAGCCACTGTGCTTCAGCACAACTGTTTCAGATAATGAATATAAGCTTACCTGCAGCTGAGATTTTGGCATGCTGGGTTTTTCAGATTTGGATTTGACCTTCTCTTTAGGTTTTGTTTTTGAATCTTTGCCTGCACTTAGAAACTTCATGGTGGCTGCAGCATGCTTGAGAATGCAGTCATTGCTGCAGTACACAGAATCAGGCTGAGCCACATTAAAACAGCCAGGACCAATGCACTTTGATGCACCAGGAGTTTCAATCACCTACAGATTGAAGCAGAGCAAGTTCAAACTTCAAAAAGGAAGTGATAGAAAAATACCTTTCAAACAAGAAGAACTTACATACCATACGTGCAGACCACAGCTATGACTATCAGTGACTTGCACAATTGCAGTTTGTTCTTGAGACACCACAAACAACCCACACAAATACAAGAATTTTACTCTGGCAACAGTGTTTTCAGACTGAGTTGTATTTTCAAGTGACTGTTCTCACAACAAACTAATGGAGGTTGATTTTCAGATCCCATAAGCACACAAAAGCTTTTTGCTGATCCTCAATGCTGTGTGAGAAACCTTAATTACACAGAGCTGGTTTTCTCAAGAGCAAGGTTTCTAAAACACATTTTGCTTCTATACCACCAGCAGCTGTCCTCCACCAGGCACACGTGCAGAGGGAGGCACTCTGCCTGGGCTGTACAGGTAATTCTCGCTCAAGAGGCTTACTAATGTTAATATAACCAGCCTGCAGCTGACAAACACAACCATTCTCCTACATAATTTTGCCATTGCCTAATACTTTTTACACATTGAGAAATTCACATACAGAGTCTGTATTTTCCTCTGCTTCACCATTGCTCCCAATTTATCTTGAAATGTTATATACTAAGCAGTGAGTTAATCTTCAATTTTAAGATTTAAATCATAAAACATTCCTTAAAAGCCAGAGTACATGAGCTCAAAGTCTAGAAATACTTAAGAACACACCACCTTCTATGTATTATGCCTTTAGCATCACTTGTTCAGTCTTCTAGATTACTCAAATATGTTATGTAACTATGTTACGCAATTGACCTAATACTCAAAACTGCTGGAGCTCTAGGCAGTCTCTCCCCTATCCACAAACTGCAATTTGTCATTATCAAAATGAGTATTTCAGCAATATTTTCAGAAAAAAGCTAATTTTTATATAGGTTATTTTTTCTTCAGAAGTCAGTAAGACAGTGTTAATTTCTGTGATCTGAAAAAAACACAGTTTGGGATTTTTCACATGAAACTGAAGATAATGCTTTAGAATACCTTTGCATCATGTATACACTTAATTGTGAAGCTTAAGAAAGTATGAGTTCGTGTGCCCTAGGAAGCACCCAAACTTCAGGTAACTCAGCCGTCACTCCTAATTTACTCAGATGACAACAAAACTTATTAAAAACTTTTTGGAGAAAGTGTTTCCCCCACATTTATCCTAAAATAGTAAATATTTATACATTAAGCTCACACTGCTCTGATCTATACATTAAGCTCATTGTGCTGATATCAGCAGTTCTGATTTTTAAACTGTTTTTTCCCCATAAACTTATTGTAGATGTTTATACAACAGGAAGATTTCTCCAAAGATAATCCAGATATAATCTAACTTTAGATTTAGTCTGGATATGATGTCAAAATTCAAAGATTAAGCATCAAAGAACATATTAATACAGAAAAATATGAACAGCTGTAGCATTCTGACAACAAATAATATTACGTGTTCCTCTCAATATACCTTGAAGAGCAAAGAAAAACGTCATTACTACAGTAGCTTCAGCAATATAAAGAGTATGACTGCAGCACAAAGTTTTTAAATTTGTGTGCGTTGAGTTGAAGAAGCTTCTTTGCCTGTATTTTGAACTGGGCATGGAACTTACTATTACAAAATTTATGCTTATTTTATATTTTGTGCCAGCATCTGCAATAATTTGAAATACACATTTTATTACTCTTCCAAAAGGCAGTATAAAACAATTCCCTACATACTAACAACTTGAAGCAGCATCAGGACTGAAAATATCAGAACTTCAAAGACTAACTGGAAGTACAAAGGTTGCTATTAGTACAGTTGGTATTAATTCTAAGAGAGATGCTTGGCAATGTTAAGTAAAATCTTTCACCCTCGTTGGAAGATATCCAAAAGTATTTGAGATTTTAAAGATAGAATAAGCCAGTTCAAAATTCTGCTTTTTTCCATAAAAAAAAGACCACCACATAATTTGATTTCTAAAAATATTCTTAAAAAATCAGAATACCATACAGCACATAGTACGGCATTTCCTTACACCTACACAAAACTTTTAAATCGCCTACTTCAAAACACTCTTATTTTAGTTAGTTCCCACAGTGATAATCTATAGATGAATTTATACTGAACAGTAATACTTAGAGGGTTGTTCAGCTTTGTATTTAGCTCTATAAAGAAAAATCAGATTTACTGCTATACAACCTAAGTCACTGCCTCAATGTACTCTGAGGAATATGAACAACAATGAACAATTACAATACTTACAGGTTGAAATATCTTGAGTTTTTTCTTCCCACTTGGATTTGAAGCTTTTTCAATTCTACCCTTGATCCCTTGGTCCTCAACAGACTTTTGTTCAACTGTTCCAATGCTTGTGAATTCTGTACCATCCACATTTATTTGACTTCCTTTATCTTCCTGCGGCTCTGTTTCAGAAATAGGCTCATCCTGCACCTGGAGAATGGTGCAGTTTGGACAGATGTAGTCCTCACCATTCCTCTCCAACAGCCGCCCTCGAGCCTCGGAGATACCCACACAGTCACCGTGAAACCATTCTTCACATCTATCGCAGCAAATCATAAACCTGAAAAGAACCAGGGAACAGTAAAACATAAGGAAATAATATGCCAATTAAAGTTTGACAAGTATTTTAACACAGATCTTTGCCATGCTAAGGTATCAGTATACTGTTTTGCTTCATTGTTCATTTGTTTTCATTAGTTGACTCCCTCCTAAATATTTCTTATAAACCACCCCCCAAATCTTCCAATGAACCCAAAAGCTCATTTGCATATACCCAAGAAGTAAGCTATGGAATTTGGGTTATTTTCTCCAATCACAGAAGAACTCCAGCTACTCGCATTGCACTTTACGTTGAAAAACTTGCCTACCTGTTGTTATGAGGCTGACGACAGATACAATACAGTGCATTGGGGTCATAAATCTCAGATTCTGGTTTTCCTTTGGGCAATTCTTCAAGTCCTTCGTCCGCAACCCCTTTTACTCCAACAGTAGGCTTTATCTCCTTCTGAACCTGAAGATCTTCAGTGTTTTCCTCAGACACAGTAACTTGACTTGCAACCTCGGTGCCATCTATAATCTCAGGCTCCTGTTTGACAGGTAATTCAGCTTTAACTTGATTTTCAGGCTGGACATCACCTGTTTCTGTAGGATCTTGCTCAGAAGGTCTTTTTCTCAGGCGGGTCTGTATATCGTTCAGTGTCAGTTGAGCAGGCTTCTGTTCAACACGTTTGTTTCTTAGTCGATTCTGCAGTTCCTTTAGTGTTAACCCATCGCTGTCGCTATCAGAAGTATCTTCTTCTTCCTCCTCCTCTTCCTCCTCCTCCTCTTCATCTTTTGTGCGTCTGCTTTTAGAGCCTTTCTGATCCTTACTACTCCTAGTGACACTCCTCCGAGTCACAGGTTTCATATCAGAAGCACTCTCAATGCTATCTTCTGAAGCAGTTTCAGCATCTGTGGCTGGACAGGATGCGGGTTCACTTGAATCTTCCAAAGCAATAGGAGCATTCCTCCTTCCCCTGCGTCTTACTGTTGTAAGAAATTCTTCCACTCTTTCTGTTCGCTTCGGTTGTCGCCCACTACGCCTGAGGTTTAAGCCTTGTTGCTGCTGCTGCGGCTGTTGTTCACTGGAGTCCATATCAATATCTCCTGCACCTTCTCTCTTGGCAATTGTAGTCCTTCGAAAACCCCAGGTTTTCCTGAACTCTTTGCTTGTAGGTTTGATAGTTTTTTGTTCCTCCTCATTGCTTTGCTCACCTTTTTCATCCAAAGCTGATGCTAAAAACAAGGTAATAGTTATTGAATTTGTGGCAAGAGATGTTTTTCCTACACTTTTTATCCAACATAGTATTATTTTATTTGTGGTAATAAATACAAACACCTCCACCTCATTTTATCTGAAAACAGATAAAATACTTTGTTGTGCATATATATTGCAGCTGTGGCAAGTAAGCACATCACTGAATGCTGTGCCAAAATAATCCAACTGCTACAAACTTGTTATTTAAGAACATATAGTACAGGATGGACAAATAAGCATATTTTTCTACAGAATTTAAGAAGAAATCTTACCAGGGGAACTGTTTTCCATGTTATCAGTATTAGATTCAGATTCCAATGACGCCGGCTGTAAACTTACAGCTTGTTCCATAGTACAGACGCCACTCTCCCCACCCTGAAATGCTGAAGACAAACAATACACAAAGCTTAGTTTCAAAAAGATTCATAGCCTAAGTAATTAAGTATTCTGACAAACTCACTAGTTTATTGTAAAGAGCAAGCAAAATATCTAACTTTAATTACAAGCCACAAAGTCACTGAATACCAGCAAAAATTCACTGAAATCCTTCAAAAACAAAACTTTAAATATACAGGTTTAGACAGTATACTGCCATATTTTACTCAAGAGCCTTAGCATTTCTGATATTTCTTTTCTTTGAACAGTAAGAGCCAAGCAATTTATTTTGATAATCTTAAATCATCAATAAAATCAACTTTGTCAAGTTTAATGTGTGCACAGCATGTACGCTTAAACCCTAAACACATACTTCATTCAGTTGCTTTCATAATAGCTAAAAAAATATATATATTTTTTTTTTTTATAGATTTGAACAAAAAAGTTACTGCAGAAGTATGCTATTGTACCTCTTACAAGATCAGAAAACAGGTGCATCTGCACACTATTTTATGGACAAATATTCAAATTCTCAAAAACTCCTTCATGGTACGAACCTGTTCTCTGGGGTTTGTCTGGGAAAAAAACTTGTAGCAATTGAACTCCACAGGGGAACACAGGAACTACATATGCACCAGTACCAGAAGAACAAGACCATGCAGCAGAGCAAGGAGTTATCAAGACAGTGCAGACATGTTTCCTGTTTTAAAGATGAGGTTGGTACTTGGTACCAATAACATTTTCTGCTAGAAAGGTGAGCTGATTGCTTGCAGTAGGATAAAACACACAGTAGAAACAGCCAGCTTACAGAATTTCTAAGCTATCGCTGTTTAGAATCCAAAACTGATTATTCTTTGACTAAGTGTCCAAACAGGAGGAAAAAAAGAACCATCCTTATTGAAATAACTGTTTTACTAGGTCTGTATTTTACTTATTAAAGAGTTTAGTTGCTGTTTTGTTAAATTGCTTCAGAAACTCTGTTGGGTGTTCAGGATAAAAGCAATACACTTTCCCCTCATTTCTCCTCTAACAAGGTTTACTGGCTAGAAAAAAATGATAGAAAATAGAGCAAAATAAGTATCTTCTCAAGCATTTCTCTGGGGAAAAAAATAATTGAATGAAACCTGAGAAACACTGCTCCCTGATACTGTTATTTACAAAAAGGTTTTCAGCCTGTGTGTCATTCTACCAGAATGACACCCCCAAAAAATATCATTCAACTATGACAGATGGAGCTACAGGAATAGAAGAAGTCTATGCTGACAACCAGGACCCCTGTTTTCCTCAGAAGTCTCTCCCAGCATACTAGGGGACTGTCTTATCTGAGAAGACTTAAGTAAATGACTGAAATAAATACAGAATCTTAGGCTGCACTTCAAGTATTCCGTAGTCATCTGGTTCAAACAGGTATTAAAGTTAGTACTACTCTGCAGCGCAGTGTTTTAAATGAGTTGCATGCTCTCCTAGAATTCAGAAACTATGTTTTGCTGTCATTACAATCACATTGCTTATGTGAGACTATAATATGCAGCAGTAAGTATATCACAATTAAGTGGAAAAAACAAACAGTACTTTCAAAGACAATTAAGAAAAAAAAAACTAGCTCTCCCCCACGCATGTTTTTGGGGTGATTATATGCATCTTCCTGGCACAAGAATTATACAGGTTAGCCAAATGGAGACGGTAACAGAATTCCTAAATAACAGCGGTTGCTGAAAGAATCAAAGCTATATATATATTACAGCTACACCTTTCAGAGGCGTTTTTTAGCAAGCTTTTCAATCTGCTTCCAAATATTGCAGTGTACCCTGGTGATAAATGCCTCCTTGTTTCACATATTGCATCAGCTGCATCACTGTTCTGCTGTATCACACATGATCCCTCTACAATGTAATTCCTATTTTCTATCATTACATTTAACAAAGTGTTAAAATAAATGTAACTATCAATGCTAAGCAAACAATTAAGCTAGAGAATTGTAAAAAAACAAAACAAAACACTGATATTTAAAAAAAGGAACTTAAATTGCAACTTAAAGTCATTTCAGTGACATACTATACATATAGCTGTAAAGACAGCAGATTCCAGAACATCATTTTGATTCCAGATCAAATTTGAACATTTCAGTTAGGATCAAAAATTACTACAGCACTACAGGCTTAAAATTAAAGAGCTGACATTGTTTCAATCCAATAGGAAATTCCATTAAATTCTCCAAAACAAACATTAACTATATTTGTTTCGTTTTTAAGGGCAACACTAACATTATATTCACATAAGAAAAAGGCTGCAATGGAAGAGCAGAGTATGAAATATTTAAAATTTACATCTTTGTTTACCTTGAAGATGAAGAAATGCTAAAAGCTACAGGCAAAGGTAATCCAATTTGAGACTTAAATTCCACATAAAATATAAAAAGTAAGTGTATTCAATGCCCTCTATATCTTTACCTGACACAGCATTAGAGGTTTGAACGGTTTCTCCCTTTTGAGACGAATGAAAAGGAGAGCCAGAGGAGGGCAGCAAAGGATCAGAGTCATTCAGCATTATCCTTCCAGCACATGCTGAATTTCCTGATTCAGAAGTGCCAGACTGAGTCTTTGAGCTGTCAGCAGGACCAAATAATGAAAATAGTCCTTTTCCTGCTGACACCTGGAAAAAAAGGAGACAAAATAAGACACCAATGTATTTATGAGCTTATCTTACCACTGTATACTTAAGGTTGGAATTGTTTTGTATCCACTACGTTATAAACCAATTTCTGTGATTTTGCCCTTTTGACAGTTTTCTGTTTTCAGAAAGACACTGAAACAGGAACGAAAAGTGAAAGTAAAAAAATACCACCTCCACCACTTACCAACAGTTTAGACCTTTCAAACAAGTTCAAAATACAAGTGTCATCTCATTGATTCACTGTGAATCCATTAAGACTTCTGTAACAGCAACAAGCTGTATTCAGCAAATCTATTCCATTTCCAGTATTTAAAAGCATTCTGAATGAAATTTAGTAAGCATGTATTGCACAATGAAAATGCAGAAATGCTTTTAAACTACATTGGCATATCCAGGCTTACAGAAGGGAAGGCCTACCAATCTGTACTAAATTTAATCACAGAAGACATACACAGCTTTGAGGACTTAAATTTAAGCAGCTACTCACTGGTTTTATATGGTGGGATAATAAAAAAACACAGCTGAGTATCTGAATTAAGGAATATTCCCTGTCACTGTCCCTTTCACTAAGAAGGGCTTGCAATACAGAGCATTTCAAAAGCTTTATTTCAAGAACAGATGATGACATTAGTATCTGACCCCCCCCCCCCCCCCCCCCCAAAAAAAAATAAAAAAATAAAAAAATCAACCCTTGGGAAACATTTCAGGATCAAGGCACTTATTTAAAGTACCTGAACAAGACAAACTATTTGGACGGGGTCCCAATTCACATGTGAAATAGCAAACAAACATGAATCCTGACTGCTTGCTTCTGAGCACAAGGCTGAAAATCAGCAGGAAAACCCCCAAAAGTCTGCCCCATTAGCACAACACTGGAAAAAGAATTTGGGAGATTAACAGGATAAGAAAAGTCACTTTTGAATTGGTAAATTAGGTGGAGACAAAAGAACAGTAATAATGGACACAGACTGTGTGTGTCAGGGTTCTGCAATTAAAGATGCATGGGACCTGCCATACTAGGTGTAGGAAATCACTGAAACATTTATCAATGTTTTGAAGCATTAAAAACAGATTTTGGTAATAATCTGCTGTCTAGAAACACTTTTTACTTTCTAAACAATGATAATCTCTAGGTATTCTCTATTGCCACATCACTGTCCCAAATACAGGGAGCAGGAAAAAGACCGACCCCACCCTAGGTGTGATCTGTCATCAGTGGATCACTTACTTCATAAACAGTAAATCTCAATTTGAATGACTGTGGGAAGGGAAATTTTGAAAAAAATGACTATATAGATAAGTCTACATCAGCATTTCCCACCTCTGCACTTTCTCTGGAGAGGATTATACAGATTATATACATCTTCACCTGTGCCAACCACTCCCACTCAAGGAGAAAAAGGAGGAAAAAAAATATGCAAAAAAGAGCAGAATAACCTAATCTTACAGACCCTAGTACTGTACCTCATGTCATTGAATACCTGCTCTAATATGCATTTTGCTCCATTGTCTGAATCAGTAATTACATCCAAGGAGTCAGTCCCTGATGGCTGAAGACAGTCTGAGTTAAAAGTGCCTTCTTCCACGCTGCTGCTCTGTAATAACCTTTCAATCTCCCTGTTCAGAATCTCCAACTCATCACACATCATGCAATTTTTAAGTGATATTCCTGAAGGAAGAGGGAAAGTCAGCTAATCACTCCTTGTTCAACATTTGTATTAAACTGAAAACAAACTGTGCTTCTTAAACATGCAGGAAGTGCATCCTGTTTGAATAACGTATCCAGTAACATGCTACAGGAAGAATTGTCTAAAGAAAGGATGGATTTTGTAGTGCACAACGAAGTGGTGCATGCACAGCCACGTGCGCAACACGCTCTTTACAGTTAGGTCTGAGCCACAGAGCTGGTATTACTACAGCATTCCAGAAGTCAAATCAGCATCCTTTCTTCTCTGGAGCTATTCTGGCTCCTTGAACTCAATACATTTCAGTCTGATAGTTATACCCCACCCAGTGGCAAGGCTGCACACTACACAGTAGTAATTTAGCATATTATTTTTAACATAACTGAAAACTTAAAATTCTATTCAAGAATGTGTTTTTGGGGGGAGGGTGGGGCATAGGGGGCAAAGTGGGGATATTATCTTATTACCTTTATTATCTATTATTACCTCTATTACCTAGAGAAAAAAATTCTAATAGAACTACAATTTCAAAATAATTTCAAATGTTGTAGGCATAAAATTTATTACACTTAACACACCAAAAATGCAAAGACCCATATTTGCTATAAAATGCTTGTTTTCCTTTATTATTTAGTATCCCCATTTGGTCCAGATTATACTTATTTACTTATTACTTATTATTTAGCTCCTGCAGAATTGCATCTTAAAAATGGGCTAAACATGCCTTTAAAAAGGCTGAAAAACAGTTTCTGAAAACAAAAGTACAAAGCCTTAACTCACAATTACACTTTTAAACATAACAAGCCTGTTGACAATGCTAAGTAAACGTTCTACAAACCATTTTCAAAAAATGTTTACTACAACATACAGAAACGTGGGAAGAGAAACAGGTATATGACAGTTTCCAAATTTGGTGTGACTTTTGTTTGTTCTCCATTTAAGCATTAAGTTGCAGTTGAGATTCTGACAAATGTGAGCTGAAGCAACAAAGTGGTTACCTGGATTTGAAGGAACTGAACATTCATGATGAACTTACTCTCTTCTTCCTCCTAATACAGCACATTAATCACATTCCTGAAACTGAATTCTAGCTGGAAACTGAAAATTGCTGTACTTCCCCCAAACAGACAATTCCTATCAACACCCTCCTGCCTTTCTGCCACATCTCCTTCAGAAAGGCTACTGTGTACCTTTGGAAATATTTTAGACCATCATCTCTGAAAATGATTGTGCAGTACAACAAAACAATGTTGATAATAGATATATATGCTCTTAACTTGTTCAGAAATCCTCTGGTTTTGCTTAGGGTAGCAACTTCTGTGATAAGCGATCTCCACTGTGAAAATATGCAAGATTCGAAGGCCAACTATAAAGTTGGAAAAACAAATCAATAATTACTTAAAAAGGGAATCGTTCTTTCCCCTTCATGGGGGGGGGGGGGGGGTAGACTTTGTCAATGAAAGTCCCAGGTCTGTTGATTTAAATGCTTACATAACACAACAGGTCCACATCAAACAAGGGATTCACACTGCACATTAAATCCACATTTATGGACTACAAAGAACAAGTGCAGCCCCAACATTAATTGCATGAGCTACCACTTTCCTACTGCCTTCTCCTCTGCTCGCAGTTCAGTGTTTTATGTCACGTGCACCCAATCCTCTTTACCACAGAAAGCCTCCACCCAAATTCTTCATCAATAGATTTGGTTTATTAATTCCGCAGAAAACTAACCAAAAGAGAGCCAAAAGGATGAAAAATGAACACAACTAGTGCAAAGACACACAAGAATAGGCATGGAGAACAAGAGCCCTTTAAGCAGCTGCATGCTGCATCAGCTCAGCCCATCTCAACCTGTGCACACCGTCAGGCACTCAGCAAGAGCTCATCACATCTTATCCAGCAGCACTTCATTATCTGCCCTCTCAGCCAGGACTTCCTTTTCAAAATCCAATCAGTTTTAAGCTTGCAAACTGTAATGCGAGCATTTCAGTGAAAGAAAACAGTCACTTAAAATTGGAACAAAAAGGAGATGCAGAGTATCTTGAAAAAGGATATTCAGCCAAGAAAATATTTATGTAGGTTTTTCCTCCCCCATTATTTTACAGGTAAAGTGCTTCAGTACTGCTGAGTTGGGTTATTCAGCCTACGTGGCTTGAAGAAATCCTAGGGAGTATCAGCAGCCAACCTAACAAGAGGCAGAAAAGATATTCCCAAATTCTGAATCCTGCCACTGCAACAGCACTCGTTCACAGGCATGCAATACACCTACAAAAAGCATCTATCCTCCAAGGTCTTCATTAACAGTGAAGAAAGAAAGGGGAAGCTTGTAATCTCATTCTTTTTCTGTACATATGTTATCACTATCACTTTTAGACAAAACCTCATCAACAGCATACCACTATGTACTGCCATCTTTGTAACCCAACATTTTAGAAATCTCAAGCAAAAAAAAAAAAAAAAAAAGGAAAGGAGAGGCTTTCTGTGCCAGTTACACAGACGTATGCCAATACAGGATAACTGCAGGACAGGCAACTTGAAGGTACCTGCATCTGCTGAATGCTAACTTCATTAAGCCCTTTTTAAGATGCCTCAATACACCTTCATCTGATGATAACAGAGCAAAGCTTTTAAAGAACTGCTACATTTCCCCATCTTTTTGTCTTTCTGTTTTTAGACAGAGGTCCATTCTACAAATGACTTACACATTCAAATCAGTATCCCCACTTCATTTGCTCTAAAGAGGTAATAATCATTCAGTGGGTCCACAGACCGCATAAAGATCCTGGCTTTTTCAGAACTTATCATTTAATTGCATGATGAACTTCCTATGTCAATTAACTAGGAAGACCTCGCTCTAAAAAAGGATATTGAAAGTCAGCTTAGTAATAATACCTTTAACATGAACTAAAAGCAACCAAAAGCAGTAGCCTCATTTCTCCTTCATCCAAGGATTTGCGCACAAGCAAAAACCCATGTCAAAATTCTGTGCAAATTCTTCAGGTACAGCTTTTTTTTTTTTTGAGGATTTTTATGAGAAAATAGTGATCTTTTTCTTCTCATTACTGCTAATCCTCATGATAGCTACAGTTAGAAGGCAAAATATATTGCACCTTATTCCATGTTTTTGGATGTGAGTGGTTTAACATCTTTAACACTCAGACAAAATGCTGCAATTTGCCCAGGTTCTCATGTCTAACAATTTACAGGCTACAGAAGCACCTTGCATGAATACTTCAGCCAAAGGATTGGAATACCTGGCACCTATTAGTTCTCTCATCCCCCAACTTGCCTTAAAGAAAGTTTTATCTGACTTTAAGAGATCTCAAACAACACACCCCTATGCAAGCAATGAAAGCAGGACTCACTGCATACTCAAGACTCACCACTGACATTAGTACCTCCTGGAGGAGCTGATTTGGTCAGCGCTGTTAGCTAATAGAGGGGGGAGCTTCCTTCCACTGTAACAGGAAAAAAAAATTCTTTGTTTTGGTAAGTGGACTTAAGGTCCAGTTAATGTTTCAGATACATTAGGGATATTCAGTGGCCGGGGTCCGAAGACAGGCCAGAAACCTCAAACAATCAGAAGAACCAATACAAGGTTCAGCAGCTTTCTAAAAACCAAGTTAGTAAGAAGACAAGAGAGTACTTGCACCTGGAAAGAAATTCAAAGCTTAATAAAGGTCTTACAATAATTAAAATCTGTTAAACACTGTAGTTCATCAGTGACCAGTTTCAACTCCACATCCTGACACAAAACTAGTGTGGGCCATGATTTTAAAAATTAGCTTCAGCTAGAATGACTTGGAACTGGCCTTTGATTATATTTGTTTCTTCAGAATTAGACGGCATTACATGCAAGGCATTTGGCTAGAACCAAAGAGCAAAATACTGGGTTTCTTAAATATCTAAGGATGCTATGGAATGGATAGAAAACATCCTCCCCAGAATGATGTAACAGTGCTTCCAACCACAGTTGAAGCTGTTTACTCATTCTACTCCCTGTAAAATTGGCACAGATCTTGCCAAGGCCTCCTTTAAGCACTGAAAAATTCCTGTGAAGTGAGTGTGTCAGCATCACATGACAAAAATTTGATAAAGAACTCCACTAAGGACAACATTTATGATGCAAGTGAAAAAAAATGTTGGTATGGCTCAGTTGATGCTGCTCCTAGCTAGAAGACTGATCCCATTAGAAAATGATTTTTGCATCCCCATTTGTCAAAGATGACATCTGGGAAAGCAGCGCTCTTTCTACTTCACAGCAACAGAAATAATCCCTTGTATCAGCAAGCATCACAAAAGCAGCTCAGAGGAAGTCAGTAGGGCAAAACCTACTTTGTACATAAACGAACAGTTTCATTCAGACCATGGGCAAAAGGTACAATCCTTTGACCCTTAGAGCAGCAGGAAGTAAGTTCTGCACTAGCACTGGTAAAAGCCACGTAGGCACAAGGCTGCAGCAGTCCCTTCCATCGGCTCTGTCAGCAAAGATGCAGGAGCAGACTACTTAAATGAGAAGCAACAGAAAGCAGATCATGCAACTGAGACGTGTCCCCACTCCTCTGAGGAGGGACTGCTTGGTCCAAGCCTATCTCAAGGCTGGCACAGAGTCCCTGATGTTTACAGGTGTACATCAACATGCACAACCTGACAAGAGTCACATCCACGCTAAGAGAGCTCAGACTGTACAGGGCACCAATTTCCTCCAGAAGTTCAACTGCTATATGGTCTGTTTATTGTCATATAAAATGTAACCACCGCTTACAGATCCTGCTTACAGTAGCTTCCCTTCTGAAAGGAGGAAATCACCTTTCAAAGTGAAAGGGGCATGTTATGACAGAAGGGATACAATGAGGGCAAAGAGTAAGAAAAACAGCAGTCAGAAGGCTTAAGTCCAGATGTGGAGAAACTGATGTGAGCTCAACCCCCCACCCCCAACTGATTTACTATTTGTTTTACTTCTCTAGACACCGTAGTTCAAGGTGAAACTCCAGACATCCCTGGTAAATACATTTTATGCCAGTAAAAACTTTACATTTGAAGGATCACGTTAAAAACACAATTTGCATAACATTTCAGTGTTTTGCTGATTATTAGACCTAAGGGTATAAAAACCAAGCAGAGACAATGCTGCAACAACTGCAGCACTTATCTGTAAATGCCTTGCTGGCTAGTTAAGCCCTAAATTAGTTGTAAGACCGTAACAAGCCTACCACCTTATGAAACCACAGTACTAACAACTTCAAAGTCGCAGCGAAGAGCCAATACATTATTTCCCATTAAAAAACTAACACATTAATATGCTTTGCAGTTTCAGTGATGCCAATTCAGTAACATGTAACTCAGTGATACAGCCCTGCTCCTCAGAAATACCCCATCCCAATTTAACGATTGTCTACTCTTTGTTAAGACTGCATGAAGTAGTAATCAATCAAGGCAAATACAAACGTTGTGCTATGCAGCCACCTTAGGACAAGGCATCACCAGGATCCAGGCATGTTCACAAGACAGCAAGCACCATCAGTATGCAGTGCTGACGCCAGTTACCTGGTATGCTTTAGAATTTCAACATTAACTGCATTTTTATTTATTTTTTAATTTCCAAAGATGCAGAAAAAAGTGTTCTATTTTCTTCCAGATTTTTCTTCCAAGAAAAATGAGACTGAAAACATTTATAAATGTCCAAAGATCACTTTTTCTACTTAAAGACATTGAAGAAATATACCAGACTGACAACAAACTTCCCTAGCAAACCAAACCACCTGGCAGCTTACTTCTTGAAATAATTGAGAAGATGGGTTTGTTACAAGAAGTCAAAGAAATAGCTTCCCTTAAGAACAACCACATATATTCACGTGGTCCTTGCTCTTGTAACAAAGAAATTAACCTTTCCAAATTAAAACATCTTCAGTCACTCATTACACAAACCCTCTCTATTGTGTCTGAAATGAGTTTACACACCTGCATCCTTTGTGATTTGTAGCCTAAAAAGGCAACTCACTTACCTTATGTGAGCCTCAGAGGAAGGCCACAGCCTCACCTGAGGGATAACTGCACACACAGGACACCAACCCTGCACACGGGCAGTGAACGTGGGACCTCCTGGAAGTGTTTAGTGTGTATGCACAGAATCCTATTACCATGCACACACAGTGGACTCTGATGCACAGTAAGACTTAGAAAAGACAACAAGCAACTCCACGGTATAAAATAGCTACCCCAAGCAAAAATAAAAAGCATGAAGTAGCCGCCCAGTTTGTGCAACACAAAATACACAGACTTCGGACTAGGAAATAATTTTCCTCAGCAAAATATTTCAAAAATATTCTTGTATCAGATTGTACCATACAGGATCAGACAGTAAGAAAAAAAGGCGATAAAAAAGGTATGGACCACTCAGTAATGTGGCAGAACAAGGACAGAACCGAGCATTACAAGTTTTATTCTGAGTAAGAAGCAAAAATACACTTCTTTCAATCAAAGTGAAGTTCCCACATCTGAGTTCTACTAAACAGCAATTTCTCATAGAAATATTCAAGGTGCTTTAGCATGAGTCCACCTGGCAAACATGACATTTTTATTTAAGAAAAGACTGTGCTCATATCAACACCAGACTTTCACTGTCACATTGCACCAGTCAGGGACGTTAAGGGGTACAGTCCCCAGTTAACAGAGCAGTGCTGTCATAAGCTCCTCTCACCGAGGTAATTACACTATCAAGACTGTACTTTTACCTGGACTTTTTCTGTTTACAGGGTGGAGCAGCAGGTGTGGAGCAGCAGGTGTGCACCGTCCTGGTGCAGTGCAGCTTTATCAAGGTGGCTGCCCACATAACATAAAAGCTCTACCAAGGCACCAGCCCAGCTCCATCCACATAAAGGAGCAGTTTATCTTGGGAAGAAGCAAGACTGAAAGTTGCCTCAGACTCCTTGAATGAACAAAGCTTCATTAGCAAACCGATCCAAACCTAGGGGCTTACGCGAGAGCTTCTGCGAGCGTAGCTCTGTTAAGAGCTGGGGAAAAAATGGGAACCAGCCATGGTACTGACCGAACTTTAATAACAGCCAAACCTGAACTTCACGCACTTCACACATTCCACATCTTCTGAACTGAAGGCCCATAATCACATTTGATAAACAAAATTCATATTTAGTTTAGGATTTCTGTATTTAATCATACATGAACTAATTTTCAGAGGAAAGAGAAGTGCGGGCACCGCTGGTATTTTTTTTTACCCCAGAGCTTCCCAGGTGTTTGAAAGACTTGGCAGAGACTTTATTGGCTTACTACCAGACTTGAGCTTTTTTACTACTCCTATAATACTCTCTGAAGCCTTAGTTAACATTAATATGTGAAAGCTAATCCCATATCTGACCTAACAATTAAAGTTTACCCAAATAAAATAAAATACAATTGAATTCTTTGGTCAGTTTCTTCTCTCAGGCTCTGAGCAATATGAACAGAAATGGCAAATTTTGCTGATTAAGAACCACTGTAAGCACAGTCCATGTAACCACTGTAAGCACATGCAGTGTAGGTAACTTTGCTCTTTTCCCCTTTTACATAAAAAGGAAGGAATTTTTTTGTGGTCAAAAGCTTAGATTCCAAGAAAAAAAATTAACAATTGCCATAAAAGAAACCCTCTAAAGGCCCCACCCAGTACAAGCCACATTTATACACTATGGTCCTAAATTAGGCAACAGAAACATCAATTATAAACTTTGACTGTAATTGGGAATTAGTCACTATACAATAATCTTTACCATTTTTTCCCCAACACCTTGAATAGAAATATTTTACAAATACACACAGCTTATCTGCCTAACATTCAATTTCTGTTACAAAACTTAACCTCTTCAGCAGTGCTGAAAACTATTTTCAGCGACTGCAAAGGAACCCAAAAGCTTTGGGAAGGTGATTCACACAGCCTGGCATTCATCCAGCAAAGTGCTGGAGAAATCTGTTCTTTACCATGACTTAAGAACACCAGGTTGTGTTGAGTGAACAGCAACAGTTTATTCAGGCCAAGCCTATCAACCTTACAGTTTAACTCTTCAACATTCTGTAGCTTGTTTATTTTAAAACACACAATAATATGATTTTAGAACTGACAAATTTCAGCGTGAACACTTATACCATACTAAAAATTCCCTCTTCAAGAGTTTTACACAAACTAGGAGAGTTATGCAGGCTTTTTGTCAAGTTGTAACTGTTACCACACAACCTAGATACACATCCTAAAACATTACATGTAAAAAATATTAGTTTACAATTTAAATTATCTGTATCCTCTGGCATGTCTAATTATTGTTGTCAGCAGAACTAAATAGACAGAAATAGACTCAGAACAACTGCAGGATTACAATTTCTGACCCTATCAGCACAGCTGTTGAAGAAAAATCCTGCATTTTTTTTTACATTTTAAAAACTATTAATTTGTAATAAGTGAGCTAAAATATAGTCTGAAAACAGTTATCAATTTCATTCTTATTCCATCAAAAAGGCTTCATTATATGAAACAAATAAATTTCTCCCTCAAAATTCAGTGAAACACAGTAATTACAGCATACTGATTATGTTATGATAAATACACCAGACAGTTCTATTCCCAATTTTGGTTAGGGTTTGCTATGAGAACACACAACACACAATTAATATTTGTGTCTTAACTCCTTAACTAGAATTTTTAAGATGTTTCTTAGCCTCAAAGTCTAACAATTCTGTTTACATTATCCCTGCTAAAACCTGTGAAGCACTCACTAATTTCAGAAGCTGTATTAGATGAAAAGAATAGCAATATAACCTTTAAAGCTTAATTGACATTGGACTAATTATCATCCTAAGGAATGGGCTTGAGAACACACAAGAAAGCAACCAGTTCTTGCATAAACTGGATAAAATTTACTGATATTAAAATATTTTCCTTAAACTTTCTGCCATGGTCCTACTAGCTGAGTACTACAGGAGACACTAGGCAGAAACTGTGCACCAGAAAGTAAAACCAGTGCAGACATTATTACTTCCGTCAACTGGAAACCATCTAATCTTACTCTCGCTGAGTACAGCCCTGTCTTCTTTCATTTCTATCACTTCAATTTCATAATCTTTTAACTTAATCCCTGTAATCCTTCTCCTTCCTCCCTCTGCTGAGTGTTTCTGGCTGAAGTTTCAAGCTACACAGAACTAAAAACCCACAGTTAAAAGTTACAACTATAAAGATATAAACTGAAATCAAATAATACAGTCTATTTCCAGAAAATCTCAGCAGTGAAGTAGGATTAAGTAGAATAAAGATTATCTTTTGTTGAGTACATCACACACTAGAAAACTTACTCAATCTCATTTACTATTTTGGGCTCATACTGTTCTATTAGCATTGCTTTTAAGAGGTTTTTGTTGTTGTTTAGCTTTTTTAATTAAAAAAGACAAAACATGAAAAGCACCCTCTGAAACATTCTTTGAATTGTATGCATTTTATACATGAACAGTCTTAAAAATCCATAATTACTTCAGTGTACATAAACTTGCAGCAGAACAAAAAGCTTATCTGCACACCAGAATATAAATGTCCCTTTAAAAAGAAAAACAGGAAATATGGAAAAAATATTTAAACTCCAGTCTTGAAATCAACAGTTACTTGATTTGCAAGTCATGTGGTCTCAAAGTAGGCTGAAGGCTAACATCAGCCTTTATTCTTCTACCAAAGTGCATTAAAAAGTCTTTATGTGCAATATGTTTCTGGAACTGTGAAGGGAAATTTTTTAAGGCTGAACTCTGAGCAGCTATTTTGAGCACACTTCTATATTTATACCTATAGAAAGTTCCAAATGTCAAAGAACGATAACGAGCGGCTGGCATATATAATAAAAGTGGAGCACAACCCAAAATATCTATTACAATTAACACAGTGCATGCTACACTTGTACAGAAACTACACATTGTCATTTTTCATTGACCAGCAAATCAACTGCTTAAACAGCTATGAAGTTTTGTTAGTTTTGTTTGCAGAAGTTTCAACTAGAAGCAGTTGAAGCTATACCAAGGTAAGTTACCCCATTACAATAAAAAAAACAGTGTAAAATAGATTAAAAACAAAGAGTTCTCACAAAATTAAGGAAAAAGTAGTTGAATATCAGCAGCCAAAGAACTTGTTTAAATGAGGCTGCGATGATTAAGGATTGAAAAGAGCTACTTCTGGAGTCTCAAATAAATTATCCAGGAAATAAAAAAAAAAAAAGGAATTTGGGAATGCTAGACACATCCTTTTATATAAATAAAAGGAATTGGTATTTTTGCCTCCCTGAAGTTCCTAGAAAAAGGAAAACGTGAGAGCCCAAAGCAAACAAACAAGAAGTTACACTGTTTTTAATTACTGAACATACAGCATGAAGAGTGTGACATATAAACATCTAGTAACAAAGATTGTAATGTCCTTTCCGAGATAAAAATGGAAAGCTAAAGATCTTCTTTACCTGCTATATACAGCCCAGTATAGCTATCCCACCCAATAAAGCTATCACTTGGAGGTATAAAACGAAAACTACATAATTGTATAAAACAAAATTTGGTCACAATCAAAAGATTAGCTTTGTGCAAGCCAAATACACAGCTCTAAAACACTATCACTTCTAAGAGACAGTATTTAAGTACTTTTGGGAGGGGAGGGTATGGAAGGGTGAAGGAAATAGTTATTGACGATTAATTTACTGAACATTTTGAACATTTAAGCCAGGAGACGATTACCACCAGCTAAAGATCCAACCCCTTCTCTCCCCAAAAAACGAGCTAATCGCCAGAGCGTTACCAAACTCAACTTTTCTGGTGTAACTCACCGCTGGGGAGCACGCCTCCGTCCCCCGGAGCGCAGCAGCACCGCGGGCAGGCCGTTACGGTCCCACCCTGCGGGCCGGCCCCGGGCTGGTTGCGGGTTCCTGGAGCCCCCCCCGGCATCGTTCTCCCCCCCAGGAAAAAAAAAAAAAAAAAAAAAAAAACGGGAGACGCTGAAAGAGAACGGGCCGGCAGCTGGATCGGTCGTGACGTCAGGAAGCAGCTTGCTGGCGTCAGCTTGGGTGTGACGTCCATCGCCTCAGCTCACCACCGTCCTGTCCTGTCCTCTCCTCTCCTGTCCTGACCCGTCCCTGTCCCCCCCCCAGCGGGGCTGCCCCCCTTCCAGCCCTCTCCGCCCGGCCAAGGCCGTCCTCTGCGCCCCGGCCCGCCCGGAGCCCGATGAGGCGGCTGCGGGGGCTTTTTTGGCTTCCCCACCACGCAGTCGCCGACCTCCTGTGGAAGCTGGCCGCGTCCCCGGCGTGCCTGAACCCGAAGAAACCGCGCAGCCCCGCCGGGCCCCCCCCTCAGCCCGGCCCGGCCCTCCCCGCCCGCCCGCCTCCATTTTCTCGCCGAGCCCCACAAGGCGCCGAGGCCTGAGGAGGCGCCCTCCCCCCCTCCCCCTTTTCTTTTTTCCCCCCCGCGGCTCCTCCGCTTCTTTTCTCCTCCCTGTCCCGGTGCTTTTTTTGCCGCTGGTTCCCCTCACTCACCGCGGGGAGGGGACTGGGGTCTCGCTGCCACCGGCACCGCTGAGGGGCTCAGCCGCGCCGCGCCGCCATTTCCTCCTCGCAACCGCTCCGGAGAGGGCTGGGCGGGGGCCGCTCCTCCCCCTACTACCATAGACACCGACATGGCGGCCAACCGCCGCGCCTCGCTTTGCGCACGGCTCCCGGAGGACTCTGGGCTCTCGCCGGCTCCGCCTCACGGCGAGGAGCTGGGCGGGAAAAGCGCAGCCTCAGCGCCTGCTTCCCTACGTGTTTACTGCCCCCTCGTCTTTACACAGCCCCTGCCCCTCATTTTGTTCGTCCTCTCAGCTCCAGGATGCTCTGGGGTAGCCCCGTTCTCCTCAGCAGAAAAGTGTTGTGGGGAGAACATGGCTGCTGCTTGTCCTCATCAAAAACAGCCGGTGTCTTACCTCACAGGAAGGGCAGTTTTGTGCCCCATTAGTGAGGACCCCAGTGCCAGAGCAAAACCACACTAAATAGTCTTGCTTACAATGACTTGCACTGCAAGGTCAGCTCTGTGACAGAATTTGTGTGGCAGAGGAGTTGGTGGCTTGTAGACTCAACTGCTACCATCTGCTGTGCTCTCCAGCTGTGCTTATTCCAATGTATTTTCTTTTTCCCCCCCTTATGTTCCATCTGCTAAATAAAATTAAATAGCAGCTGATACAGTAATGCCTACTCCTGGGTCCAGAGTTCCACACAGATTCATTCCACATTAAGGTCCACACCTCAAGTGCCATGGAAGTGCTCTCTGCAGTACCTCATCCACCACACAGAGGCTTCCCAATAAGCACTCCTTTTAAAAGGACTACACTCCTCAAAAGCTCTCCAAGAGACAAACTGCTACAAACACTTAAGAGAGCATTATCTCTACTTCATGTTTTTGTTCCTACTGCCAGCATCTGTGATATGAGCAACCAGAAATATCTGTAAGATTCCTGAGGGGTGCCAAGATTTAGAGGAGCACTCATGCAAAAGCTTGCAACATAGACATTACATGTGAAGAGCCTTTGAGATAAAATGGAGGTGTGAGGTTTGGCTCTTTGCTCACAGTCCTCCACATTTTTCCTCATGGGTTGGTAACCTTAGCTTCAGCTGTATTCCAGACAGGTGCAGCATTCACCAAGATGAATTAAGAAATGGAAATATGAGAAAACAGGAAAATAAATACTTAGCATTAATTCTACGAAATTAGTTTTCAATTGAATGATTCAATTACATTTTATAGAAGTCTACATTCTAGAGCACAATATGAGACTTCTGGGAGTAAAAGCTCAGAATGATGATGGAAAAGCTACTATTAGCTTTTTTTCCTGACAGTATAGTCAGCCTCTCCTGCACCTGTAAAACAGGGCAGTATTAATACTTACTTTACACAGGAGCACCAAGAGGTAAAAGAAACAAATTCCTGTACAGAAGCATAAGACACCATCATTAAAAGCAAGCAGTAGTTTAATTTTTGTTCAGCAATTGCAGAGTTACAATAAATGAAAGGCACAGAGAGAAATACCTTTTGATTTAGCAGATCAAGCTCCACCGTGACTTATGCCCTCAGAAAAGCTAATGGTATTATTAATGGTTAACTTTAGCATCCAGGAGTGCTCATAACAAGGACACACCAAGGGAAGGGGAACATGCAAAACAAGGAATTGCACACCAACAGTGAACAGGGGATGCCTGCAACAGGGAATTCAGCAGTGAAAAGAGTATTAAAATCTTCTTAAACACATTTGGTAAGAGGCCTGTACTATCTTAATGTAATCATTTTGCCTGCACAGTCAGTGAACACTAAAATACATCACACTTTCAACCCACAAAAAAAAAAAAATACATCTTTGTATTACAGACTGCCTTTTAACTAAGACCATAGCAGAATATTTATATTTCCTGACTAAACACCTCTTTTGCTTCAGTGGTATCCTCAGCACCTCAACTCTCTGCCTCATTTCCTTCCCGTCCCCATTCTTTTCCTGTATTAAAGCCTATTTCCCCTTAATTTAGGGAATTTACTCCTGGGTTACTGATTTGAATCTGCATTGTCCTGGCAACACACAGAAACAGCTTTTTTGATGATCTGTGTAATTCAAGTTTTGTCTTAGTTTAGGCATCCCCCTACATAACATGATCATAGCTCCTAACTGGCTTGATCTGAAAACACTGCTGAGAAATCCTAGCAGAAAGATTAATGACAATCAATCAGCTTCTAAAATGGTCTAATAAGCACCTTATCTATCTCTCCTTCTTAAGCACAGGAAAAGCTTACACTAAGATGTCTACAAAACCCTCAGCACTACTCTCCTTAAAACTTTTTTCCACTGCTTTCCAAAATCTCTTCTACTATTAGGCACTCAGTGCTCTGAGACTTTGTTCTGCAGCTAATACACCTGTATTTGTTTATCCCTTGGGTTTCTCTAATTGCCATTTTACATTTAAATAAGAAAAAAACTTCTTGTGCAGTATTTATATATTCTCAAAAGAGTATTTAGGCACTACCATAAAACTATTCTGAACAGGCACTAAGGCAGCATCTTTATGTTGCACAAGTACCTCCCCACATCTGGGTTCATATGGGGGGGGAAAAAAGCTCAGGGATGTGACTTTTGCTCTCTCTCCTGCCTTGCTCTTCACCAAGACAGCTCCCTTTTTCAGTGTTTAGAAGGTCTAAAAGATTATACTTACTTTATGCTCACCCGTTCTCAGTTCTTCCTCAGTGAGTGTTCTGGGAGTCAGTTTCTAGAGCCAGGTAAAACCTTGAGATGCAGTTAGCTCAAGAAAAGTCTAAGGATAAAAGTAAACAAGCAAGTTCTCATCTCTAACTCCATCTCTGCTTGTTAACAGATAATTTATTACTAAATCAGAAGAGACTGTTTTCATTGGCTGTGCTCCAGCTTTACCTTTTTATGTGTGTGCAAAAAGGCCTGTGTTCCCAGAGTCCAGCACATCAGCCAATATAGATACAACAGGTAGCAAAGTAGTTTATCCTCTGGGTGCTCGATTCTTCAAGGCTCCTGGGGCATCATTTTTTTCATAAAGACTAGATGAAGAGAAAAGCACTTTACCATGCATTAATCATATTCACAATTAAAGCAATCTCCTCCCTTACCAAGAGACAGAAACTTAGAGTCTGTCTTCCCCCAGCTCTCTCAAATTCTGGAGAAACTTTCTCCCCCACTTTTTTTTTTTTTAAACAGGGATTTTAGTGATTTCTTCATGAATTAGTGACTTTGACTTACAGTTTACTCCACTTAACTCCAAATATCTGCCTCCAAAATACTTCTCTGAGAATAAGTTTATCAAATCATAAATCACATAAAAGTCCTATAAAACGCACTGAATTACTTTAGCAGATACACAAGTTCCTTTTATTCTCAATTTTGTAGTCTTTTCCCAAAGTCCAAAATTCTGTATTATTATTGGCATTATTACTATAGAATTCTTGTAGGACAGTGACATATGAAAGCCACGGGAATATTTCCAGAAAGCAAGATAGTTTGCTTCCATGCGTTGCAATCCAGTTTTGAAGGTACAAAAGCACTGATAAAGGTTTTCCCTAAGTAACAATTGTTTGATTCCACATTTGTGGAGAAGGTAATGTTTTTAACAGATGTTAGGCTTTAATACTTGGAAGAGGGGAAATGATATAGGAAACTTTTGCCCTGAATTGTTGCAGGGCAACAATTGTCTCCATCTTCCTACTCCTTTCTGACTTTTGTAAGGCTTAAAAAAAAGCCACGCAAGCCATTCAGGATTTAGTATTTCCAAATCTCTGAATATTCTAGATTAAAGCACAGTGAACATAAATGCTTCTCTTCACTGAGGACAGCATCAGGTATTATACACAAAATGATTAAACATTTATTCAGTGAAGTACAAGTTTAAAAGAAATTAAAACAGAAAGTAATCAGGCAGTTTTTTATCAGGAAAGAACTAACATAGAAGATGTTTTACCTAGGGCATGTTCAACCACCCCCAGACACAGTTTTCATCACACCTAAAACATTAGCAGGGAAAAATGGCCTGCATCAAGATTATTGAATAAGAGCTTTATAAATTATTGATAAACTTTGCATCTTACCACATCAGGCTAATGTTGCCTTGGAAAAAAAAAAAGTCTCACTACAAATAGTAGCATTCAGCATTACTTAACTACACAAAAACAATTGATGCTAGAAAGGTACTTGGTTTTCAGGCTCAGTAAGAAAATGCTTCAATAATAACACTCAATGTTTCCTTGTTTCAGTGGTAAGTTTTCTCTCAAGCAAGTGTTCAATCTCTAATCAGATTTGATGTTACCATAAAAATCATAGGAAAGGATAGAGGAGGAGAAGAGAATACATCTAGTCGTGATATTCTGCAAATAGGTTACAAAGTTCTGCTGCAGTTAGATGAATAACCTGACATTAAAAAAAATAAAAAAAAAAAAAATCAAGCATGCTGCCAAAAAACAGCTCACAATTTTTTTTAAATGTACTTATTCAGTATGCTATTCTATTTTTTAGAAAGCAGTTAAAAGCTGTTCTTCATTCTTTACCTGTAAATAGCAGCTGTAGTAACAGTTACACTCTGTTTCCTCTCTGCTTGGGGTATTTCCCTCTACAGCAAGTTCAGGAAACCCTTCCAAAGAGGGGCACCTTCCTCTTCTCTCTCCCTCTTAATGAGAATCTCCTGAGAAACTCCACCTTTTGGGGAGGAGCTGCCAAGACTCGGTGAATCTAAATAAGATCTTACAGGGTTCAGAAGTACAGGAAATAGAGTCTGAAGTTTTGTTGTTCCTTGTGAGTCAAATTGAGAGTATTTTTAGAGTGATGCCTGAGGAAAAGCCCTCTCCAATCAATAGCGGTATTTACTATGCTGTAGCTTTCTTTGTCACGTGGCTAACAACTATTGGCAAGAAGTACTTCATATTTGAGGTTTGCAAACTTTGTGTTATTTGTAAATATTGGTTTGTTTGAAGAAATCAGTTATAATAAGCAACTATTGATTAAACTGTAGAGATTCTCAATTTCAATGTAGGGGCAATTGTAATGGATGTGAGTTTTGGAAGCTACGTTTTATAGCAGAGTTACAACAACAAGAGTGAAAGATGGGTAATTATAGCCATATTCCTACTCTGTAAAAGTGAAATTACATCTTCTCAAGAAGCTTCATTTGTAGTATTTAACACTCAAAAGTTGTACCTCTTAATTCCAGTTTTCTATTTAAATATTGGCTGGCTGAATATGAAGCAGCAATGTGCTCAGGTGGCCAAGAAGGCCAACAGCATCCTGGCTCATATAAGAAGCAGTGTGGCCAGCAGGACTAGGGAAGTGATTGTATTTGGCTCTGGTGAGGCTGTACCTCAGGTAGTGTTCAGTTTGGGGCCCCTCGCTACAAGAAAGACATCGAGGTGCTTGAGAGAGTCCAGAGAAGGGCAACAAAGCTGGTGAGGGGCCTGGAGAACAAGTCCTATGAGGAGCGGCTGAGGGAGCTGGGCTTGTTCAGCCTGGAGAAGAGGAGGCTCAGGGGCGACCTTATCGCTCTCTACAGGTACCTTAAAGGAGGCTGTAGTGAGGTGGGGTTGGTTTATTCTTCCACGTGCCTGGTGACAGGATGAGGGGGAATGGGCTAAAGTTGCACCAGGGGAGGTTTAGGTTGGATATTAGGAAAAACTTCTTTACTGAAAGGGTTGTTAGGCATTGGAATGGGCTGCCCAGGGAAGTGGTGGAGTCACCATCCCTGGAGGTCTTTAAAAGACGTTTAGATGTAGAGCTTAGGGATATGGTTTAGTGGAGGACTGGTTAGTGTTAGGTCAGAAGTTGGACTAGGTGATCTTGCAGGTCTCTTCCCCCCCAGACGATTCTGTGAAATATATAACTTGTAGTGTTTTATTGTCTCTTTCCATGGAGTGCCTTGATTCCCAAATCCTGTTGGATCTAGCTGCAGGGAGTTTATTAATTCTCCCAAGCAGCCAAAATTATCTTTGACAGAGATTGTAAATCAGAGCCCTCAGCTACTACAGATCACAGCCCAGCATTGCATCGTAACTGGAAATTGGTGGAGCTTTACATTAACATACCAGGCTGTGACCTGTACAAGACCCATTTCCATTTGAATTATCCTGGAAAATTGCTAGGGCCACCTGGGCAGCAGTCAGGGCTCAAACAGCCAGCATGTGCCAGTCACAGCTCAAGAACAACTGTGCTGAAAACGAAGCTGGTGTGATGCCTGCTGTGTCTGCATAGCAGTTCCTCACACAGCACAGCACCAGAGCAGGGACACGATCAGTGACTTTTTAATGATTTGATGTTACCGCCTCTGCCAGAGGCTGTAGCTACAGCTATGGTGTCCCTGTCCCACGGGGGCTGCAATGTGACAGGAATTAGAGTGTCTGAGAGGAAAAGGAGTGACAAAGCAGCTGGTGAAGGAAGCATGGAGCCTGCTGAGGGCAGGCAGGGAGCAGACGAGGCCTGGCCCCGCCGCCTCCACCGCGCTCACAGCGGGCTCGCTTCGCCCCCCCAGAGACTCCCTCAGGCGGCCAGCGGCCATCTTGTGACCGCGCTCAGCCGCCCGCCTCTATGGTAACCCTGGCGGACTCCCCTTCCCTCTCTATGGTACCGAGCCGCCCCACCTCGGCTCATCTCTATGATCCTACCACCCCGCCGGGCGCCTCTCTGGTTGCGCTCTCCCGCACCTCTCGGGGCGCTGATTGGCGGAGAGGGGGGGAGCTCTCGCGAGAGCGCGAGTTCTCGCGAGAGAGCGCGGCGCGCGGCGCGGCCTGGCGGAGGCGGCGGCGGGGCCCGCGGTGGTGCCGGAGCGCGGCGCGCGGTAAGATGGCGGCGGCGGCGGCTCCGCTCCTTACCCCGGGCCCCTCAGCTCGGCGGGAGGCCGCGGGTGGGCGAGGGGGAGGCGCCGGGCTTGGAGCTGGCGAGGCCGGGAGCTCCGCTGGGCCAGGCCCCGGGAGGGCCGGGCCGCGGGGGGCAGCGCCGGGGCGGGTGTGGGGTGAGGGAAGGGGGAGGCCGAGAGGCCCTGAGGGGGCTCTGAGGGGGCTCTGAGGAGACGGGGCTGTGGCTGTGGCTGTGGCTGTGGCTGTGGGGGGATCTCGGAGCCGCGTTCTCCCGCTGTGTGGTTGTAGAGAGAGGGCCCAGGGGTGCTGTGCCGCTCCGGGGGCCTTTGAGTGCCGCCTGGCGCTGTCCCGGGGGGCGCTGGGGCTGCGGGGGCGGTTTGGGAGCAGGGGAACGTGTGGGGAAGGAGCCGGGCTGGGAGCGCGCCCTGCCGCTCCTGGCTGCCCGGGAGCCATCGGGTGCCTGTTGCTGTTGTTGTCGCCGCCTTCTCCTCCCCCTTTCGCCGCCCCTGTCGTAGTGGTTGGGAGGTAGAAATAGTGAAACGCCGGCTCGCGATTTAGAAAAGCGCTTTGATTCCAAGTCTGGAAAACGTGTAGTCGAGAAAAATAGCTAGGAGATAATTTATTGGGATCGACGGGGTACTTTTGGGAATAGCCACGCTTAGTATAAGTTTTTCTGTTGTACGTTGGATAAATTACTGTGTGCTGTTTTGTAGTCATGTAATATACATACCTAACTAGTTCAAGTTCTGTTGAAAACTTCAGAGTAAATGTATTTTACGTAAGTTTTGCTTTAGAGGTTTGTTAGAAATTTTCTGTATAAATCATGGTTTATTAGTGCTACATCATGGCGTTGTGTGTCCTGTATAAAACTTATATACAAGGTTTGTTTGGACTGGAATTAAGAGTAAGCACAAGAAAATGGTATTAAAATTTTGTGTTCTGGTGATGGATGAAAGCAGCCTTAGAAACTGACTCGTAGGTGTCAGTGTGCAGGAAAATGGAGGAGAAAAATGTAAAAGTGGTTTGAGATAAAAGGATGTCTTTTGGATTGTTAATTTAAAAGATCTCATAAGAAAGATATAAAGATAGTAGTAGCACAGTGTTTGTATACATTAAACTTGCTTTTAATTGAATTGTGCTAAATGAAACGCTTTTTTTTTCTTTATAGTAAGAGTCCAGGATGAGTTATGCAGAAAAACCTGATGAAATCACGAAAGATGAATGGATGGAAAAGCTTAATAACTTGCATATTCAGAGAGCAGACATGAACCGCCTTATCATGAACTACCTTGTGACAGGTAACAATGAGCAGTAGTGCTGGGAGGCTCTTAAATGCGTGCTGTTTATTTTATCAGGACAGATTATTTTTGGTTAGAATAAGTTACTACATAGAGTGAAGTTAAGGACTTTAAAGTTTCAGTGACTGCTGTTGGTTTCTCCTAGTAGCATACAGCTACTCACCTTAAGTGGACGCTGACTCAAATATACTAAATCAGAGACTTAGCAGATATCATGCAATAGAAATTACACTTGCTAACCTTAATTCTTGTGCTGAAAGATTTAAAAATATATATATTTTTTGGAATTATGTTAACAAAAATGACCCGCTTTTGTACAGTAACTTTTTTTTGTGCAATTAAAACAGTTCAAGACGTTGCTGTTGTTAAAAAGCACTTTAAAATCTGCACAGAACAGCCGTCGGAAGCAAACTTTAACTGTCTAGAAAGACTTTGAAAGAGCACTGTTCTCAAAATAGTTGAGTCCAAAAATACTAAGTCCTTCAGCACATAGCCTTACTTCATTCTTTAAGCAATCAAAAACTCGTGGAAGTTGTCCCTAGCAATTATGATGCATGCCATCAGAGTAAGCTATACCAGGGTGGAGGCATTTATATCTGATCTACACCCCTGTTTACGTTGGTGCGTGGCTGGAGTTTCTGGGATGAGGGAAGAGCATCTTAGTGGCCCAGTAAAGTATGCTAAATCATTTCTGTGCATATGAAAGCATAACTTAAGGTTTAGAATAGATGTTACAACTTTTTCTCATACTAACACTGCATTTTTTAGAAAAGTAAAATTGATCTTATTTTCCTGTTTGTTCTTAGTAAAATTGTATAAACATGAATGGGATAGAGGGAGAAGCAAAATCACCCAAATTTTGAAAATGTGAGCCCATTTTGGAATAATTACACTGCTCTATTAAAGCTTTAAAGTTAAGAAGTATTGGAATACATCTGGCACACTTCCTTAGAGAATGAGGGCACTTGAGTTAATGAATTGGTGTGTACCGCTAGATGCGTGTTGGATTAGATACCTACATAAATAAAGATACAAAAAATAATTTTTCAGAAGTTCAGAATTCCTATTTAAATCACAAAAATACATGAGAAATACGGAAATCTTTCCCTTTAAGCTGATGTTTTTTTTTTGTTTTTTTAAGTTTGATGAAACTGATTTTATACATAAAATGTTTCTATTTCAGAGGGCTTTAAGGAAGCAGCTGAGAAGTTTCGAATGGAGTCCGGAATTGAACCCAGTGTTGATTTAGAGACTCTTGATGAAAGAATAAAAATACGAGAAATGATATTGAAAGGACAGATTCAAGAAGCCATTGCATTAATAAACAGCCTCCATCCAGAATTGTTAGATACGAACAGATACCTTTACTTTCATTTGCAGGTAAGGACAGGTGTCAAACTTTAATTTTGTTTTAGAGGTTGCTGAAGGACTGGAAAAAGTAATTTGACTTTTAGGACTATGATAAGGGTTTGTGGCTGAATGTGGGTGCTGTTTCAACTGATTGTTCTTGGCATCATTTTGTAGCAGTGGGAAACTTTGTGGCGTGATGCAGTAACTATCATATGCAATTAATTAGTAACATGAAAATACCGAACAGCCAGAATGGTCTGTGATCTACCAACCTCAGAATTATCACTAATCTGAATTTCTTGTAGTTCCTTTAGTAACATATTTCCAAAACATGTAACTTGAAAGCATCGAGTTACCTTTTCCAGTAGATTTTGTTAACAAGTCAGTTGTTTCTCATCTTAACGCATTTAGAAGTAACTTTAAACTGACAAATTATGTGTGAGCATTTGTCTCAAATTACATGCTAATGACTGAAGATTACAGTCTTGAAATACTGAAGAACTGTTTATTTGTTTAGATAATATGCTTCCTTTTTTTTTTTTTTTTTTTTTTTATGTAGCAACAGCATTTGATTGAACTGATTCGGCAGCGTGAGACAGAAGCAGCTCTAGAATTTGCTCAGACCCAATTAGCAGAGCAAGGCGAGGAGAGCCGGGAATGCCTGACAGAAATGGAGCGTACGTTGGCTTTGCTCGCCTTCGATAATCCTGAAGAATCGCCATTTGGAGACTTGCTGAACATGATGCAGCGACAGAAGGTAGTACTTTCTCAAAGCAAAGTTGATATCTTTTGTTTGTTTTTGCTAAAAATGATGTCCAAATATTTTTGAAGTGTTTAGAAAAATGTACGTAGCAGCGTGCAAAAGAACAGAAGTATTTCTTAAGCAGGATTTACAAAACTGATGTTACTGTAATCAACCATTTGACTCTCTCCCTTATTTTCTCCAGGCTTTTAGCATATGGAGCTTTGTTGTGGCTGCGTTCTGAGAAACCAACGAGCTGTGTGTGATGTTATCAATGTCTGTGTGACATTACCAATGTTAATCGTAGGAAAACTATTGCTAAACTCCAGTATTTCTTTTCCAGGTTTGGAGTGAGGTTAATCAAGCTGTTCTAGACTATGAAAATCGTGAATCAACACCCAAGTTGGCAAAATTACTGAAACTACTACTGTGGGCTCAGAATGAGCTAGACCAGAAGAAGGTGAAATATCCCAAAATGACAGACCTCAGCAAGGGGACGATTGAAGAACCCAAGTAAAATGTGTGCAGATGGACATCAAACAATCATAGTACTGCACAGTATACATTTATATCAGTCTGTGACTGAAATATTTTTACTACAGTACAGCACTCAATTCAGATTTTTCAATGAACATCTAATTTGAAGGGAGAAAAGTCCCTTTTAAATGCTGCAAAAACTGCATTGAAAGGCGCTGTATCTCTGAAAGTCTGACTTAGGCTATGCACTATAATACATTTTTAAAAAACAAGTAAAGAAGACAGGAAAAATAGCATTTTTAAAAGTACAAAACACAAGCTTTCTAATTGGCTACTGATGCCTAGTTTAGTGGCCAGTGAGTTAATATGGAGTTATATTGGCAACTATTCAGTTACGTTTATCTGTCTCCTGTTTGAAATATGTATATAGAACAGTGAATATTTTCTACCTTTAAGTTATAGCCAGATATACATTCCCCTTAAAAGTAACTGGTCAAGTTTTCATCTATAAACTTTGCAGTAAGTTCAACCTTTTGCCTAGGAAATAGTGTACAAACTTGTAAATCTTAATTTAAGGACTTTTTTTTTCCTTGTTTCTGAATTTTTGGTGCTTTATATGGTGAGAGCTATGTTCATAATGGATCAGTGACCCATCTTTTTCACGAGAAGTATTGTTGGAAGTAAGTTCTTTCTTAATTTTCACGAATGACCAAAATGGCCCACAGAGGTGTTTGAGAGTTTTTCAGACAGGGATCTTTCCCCCGCTGTGTTGAATTTGCAGCTGTAGGCACTGCAGTGATTCCAGCAGGCTACTGAAGCTTTGACAGCTGCTGGATTTTTTAAGCTAAAAGATGTGCTAGGAAATGAAGCAGGGGGAGAGATGCTCATTGAAGCCTCTGATGTATCATCTTGTGCAGGATCTGCCTTTATGCTTGCTGAATAAGAATCGTAGTTTTAGAGCTACTTGGGCTATTTTTATGCCTTGAGGGGAGCAGGGCTGTCTTTAAAGACCATTTTCTCCATTCTTCCGTACCTTTCTGAAGAGATGCAGTTCATCTTCACCTGTATTACTTTGTTTACTGACTGTCCTCACTCCAGTTAGGATTATAGTTTTAACGTTTTACATGTGAAGTCCAGACTTTCAAGTCAACAAATTGTAATCTTCTGGGTATGGGATGTTCAGGTCGACTTAATTTTACAGCACTGTTCACTGGTATACAACCGGTGGTAGAAAGCACTAATCTTGCCAAATTGATCTCTAGATTTTTAGGTCCGTATATCAAGTTATTAAAGATTTGCTGAACAAAGACCGATCTGATGGGTGAAGTAGCTTAACATCACGAAACACTGGCAGTTGTCATACCAGTCCCATACTGTACATAATCTAGTCTAGTACCGTAGATATTACCCTGTAGAATGAAACTTAGTTTTCACTTAATTTTACTGGAATACTTATGCATTAAACTGTATAAAGCTTTGCAGATACACCTGATTTATGGAAATTAACAAAACCTGTTACTGATTGCATTACTGTGAACACTGTTTACTTGTGTAGCTATATTTTGTGGGGGGAATCCATTGTTTGTTAAGCAGCTATTAGAGATGCAGGGCACCAAGGTTAAGCTAGATGATGGATATAACAAAATGATTTGTTTCCATTTATTACTGATAGTTTCGTTCTGCACTTTTAAGGCATTTGTGGCATGGAGGTCTTGAAATTGACACACAACAAACAAGCTATCAGTTACCCCCCAACTACAACAGCAGTCTGGCTTTCCTTCACCCAGACTGGTTATTCTAACACCAAAATTTTAACAGTTGTATTCTCTCTCTCTCTCTCTTTTTTTTTTTTTATTTTTTGGCTTTTTCCAGTCGGTTGATGTCTGAAAACCATGTATAACTTTTAGTTTGTGAGAAACTGTATGGTTAATGTAACTTTGTTTAATAACAAACTGCAGAAACAAAACTGGAATAGCTCTAATTTCTTCACATATAACTGATCAGCTTTTCCTCCATTCTGACACTCGTTTACTAAATGTCATCTAAAGCTTCTCCCGGATGAAGTGGAAAGTGGTGCGTTTTTGTGGCATGACTAGCATTTTTCTCCATGAGAAATGCAGTATTACAGTCCTGGTTGAGAAGTTCACTGTACTTCTAGAACGCTACATTAATTTCATATAGTATTTGGGCAGAGATTGAGCATAGAGTACTTGAATTTTCACTAGCTTGTTTTTTTTCCATTAAAAATAAACATGTTTTTTAAGGAGTTTAATATAAAATTAGTATAGAACTATTTCACTTTGTTTTTATGAACATGCCACATTGATAAGCAGCTTTAATCTGTAAAGTTTTTGGTAACTGCAAGAAAATATTCGAAAGCTATGCATTTTAGAGAAAGCATAAAGGTAGTCATAATGGTACTTCTAAGGATCTTTATATTAGTGTATATAAAATAGTTTGCATATACAAATATAATATATAATCTGTTTGAAATATTCTTGAATGGTAGGGGCTGTGAAACATATTATAATTTATGGAAATATTGTACACAGTAAACAGACCTCTGTCAGTACACGAATGAACTTTTGTCATATGCATGAGAAATGTCTTATTTGGTGACTACTAATGAATGGGATTTTGTTAACCCATTTTTGTTAGATAACCACTTTAACAAATACTATTAAATGCCACTTTGATCAGTTTGCTTTAGTGTAAAAATACATATTTTGTTTCACTTAATTTAGAACTGAGAATACGAGACTAACTTTTGTATGAAGATTTGTTCCAAACACGAAGGTGGCAAACAAATCTGGTAATTAAATGTGGCACACTACACTCATTCTTCCCCCAGCCTTTCCTTTGTTGATAGAAAGTAAGATTTTTTTTTTTCATTAATGCTATGAACATAACAAAGTTGGGTTGTAAAATATTTTGTCTTATATGCCTCTGCAAAAAGACTTCATATCAAGTGTGTTTTGATTAGGCTACGAATCTCACTCCTTCTCCAAAACCTATCACATCCCTAATGACTGTCTCTTGGCTGTTACCATGTTTCTTTTCTGCCTGTCAAATCTAAGCTAAACTCTGGTTGCTTCTGTTGTACAATGGAGTGATTTGTAAAAGGTTGTGGATAATGGGTTTCCATGAAGATGAAGTACTGGCAGTACTTTCTGAGAAATACTTACTGAACCGTTTAATTTTATCTAGCTGGAAAACCAGAGGCTGTTGCGCAGAAACCTAACAGCAGAATTTTAAGTAAAGCATTTCCTCTCAAGACTTTTGAAGAGGCAAACATACAGAGCTTGAAACCAGGTGAAGTACCTCTCTCAGTCTTAAGATGATTTCATTGAAACACTTTATGCTCCTTCCACCCACACTAAAAGAAAAATTGAAATGAGTGTGGAGAGCACTTATGTAGCATTAAAAATCTGTGAAATGACCTGGAAATAATTCTGTCTCCTTTCCACTCCTTGTACATATAGGGGAAGCCATTACATTATTCTAGGGTGATTTTATTGTTTTTAATTTGTAAAATTTATGCTTTGTATGCTTGAATATAAGCTTAAAAGCATTACTTAAAAATTCCTTGACTAGTAGATGAGTGTTGCTCAACTTATTTCAAACCATTTTCTGTCCAAGTTCATTATGAAGCTTATTAAATTGAGTTGGAGTGTGATCCCTCTGTGTCTTATCTTCACGGGTTGCCAGGCCTCCTGTTGTCAGCAGCTGAAAGCATCCTTCAGATACTTCACTGAATATAAAATGATAACGAGGAATACATTGCCCTACATCTCCCTTTACACTACAGCAAGTTGTGTTGGGTTCTGACCTGCACTGTAGATCTTCTCCATCTAGAAGCAATTGGTCAGTATTAGTTTCTGCCATAAAGTTCTTCATGACAAGGGCACAGTAGAATTCACGAGCAAAGCTGTCTGTCCCCAGCCCTGCTTGGCAGGTAGTTCACATTACTTGCACAGCTGTATAGGGACAAAACCTAAAGCATACAAACAGGACCCTCCCAAGGATTTGCATTTCATAATCAACATTTTAGCACTAGAACCTACTTCTATTCTTTTCCTCTCCCCTCTGGCTTTCATATTATGAAATTGAGGACAAGTGTGACTAAAGTACTGGTGGGCTACACACAGCTACCTTCAGGCACTTCAGAAGCAGAAAATCCTGTGCTTTTTTTATGCTCCATATGTTAAACTGGAATTCTAATAACATACTTCTACCTTATACCCACCTGGACGAATTTCTGCACGGGAGCTGCTGTTCATTTAAGAAACATCTCCCTTTTATCAACTTCTCTCATATTCTGCTGATTTTTCAGCATGTACCTGTCCACAGCAATTTTGCAAATTTCTGTTGTTTGGCATTAGAAACCACCTGCATTTTCCTTGGATTGGGAATAAGTTATGTTAAAACTGCTCATACTTAGCAGGGCTCTTTCAAGCTGCGGTCAGACCATTCTTTCAAGAAACAGTTGTCTTTTATGGAATGTGTAAACCTATTTCTCTTCTCATATCCTCTCAGAAATACCTAACTGCATCGTGGTTTGTGCTCAGCTTCATAAAATATCCACATAATACAGCCATTGTGTGGGTGAAGTTCAGTCATAGTAAATGTCTGCTTGAATGCTAACCAAATAATCATTTGTTTGATTTAGTCTTTGGACAGATAAAGCTGAATGCAGAAAAAACTAGGGGAGATTGTGTTCTTGAATAAGATTATTTTCTGATGTCAGCACGTGTCTAGTGCATTATTTCCGTTTGCTATTTAATCAGCCTGATGGGAAGTTTGCTTCCAGAAAGTTACGAAGCAGTGAAAGGAATAATATGTGGTTTTTTACTTCTTAAACATTTACGTGCATGTGGTGGATGTTAGAAGCTGGGTGTTAAGTTTATACTCAAACACATTTTCTAACTGCAGCTATTTTTGAAATTAAAATTAGATCTTTACATGAGAAACAACTTAGTCAACCTTTTGATGGAAGAGGTGATGTTGAGCAGAAGGGAGGAAGTGGAAGAGTACAAATACAGAAAACTTTGACACTCAGTTTCCAAATTCAATCATAATTTTAGCAAGTTAATAAGCCAATGTTGCAGTGTTAGTGTTGGATGTGTGTGCATCCTATTGAAATGTGACTTAACATAGTAACTCAATTATGGGTACAAGATTTTATTTGTGATTACTGTATCCTGCCCAAAATCTTATCTCTTCTATTCTTTCTTGACCTTATTACCTACATTTCACTTCAGTACTTACATCAGCACTCATCTCCCCTCCTGCCTGGAATTAATTTAACTCTAAACATATATGCTACTTAAAACAAAACCACCCCAACAAAAGTAACAACTATATATACACCCCTTATAACAGATGGAACAATGGTTTTGATTTTTGGCTGCATTTTTCATGACTTGGCTCCCTCTTCTGGAAACAGACACAGTTAACAGAATGAATAAAAATACCTTCTTTGCATAGTTTCTAATTTCCTGTCCAAATAATTGAAGGAAAGCCTACAATTTGATGAAGGTTAAGCCCTGTGGTTACTCTGCACAGCACCCCCCAGTTTCCACTTGCCACAGTCGTCGGCATTGTTTGCTTTCTATAGGGGTTGGAGGCCTGTAAAACTATATGTGGCTATGCCATATGCCTTTTTGGGGAGACCTCTTTCCTTGGAGGAAGAAATGCTGAAGCAAAAAACTGTGATTTTATGATTTTTGCTTTCGTCAGCCCTAAGGGCCTACTGGTTCTGGAGTTGTCTCTATGGAGTGCGAGGAGCCTTTTCCTGCTTCATTCTGTGAGGTTTAGCTCGATAATGCTGTTACCTCTCCTGATTTAAGCTAACTGCTCTTCAGGGACTTGAAAAGCATTCCTCTTTGGAGGAGAATGAGTGAGTTAGCTAAATGCTATTCTGCTGAAGTCTTAATTTTATTGAACATTTACAGGCTGCTGCTTTTCCTGGCTGCAGATGAGAGAAGCCAGCTGTGCACCTGTGCCCTGTACTTGTTAGCGTAACCCAGGAGCTTCAGTACCTTTTTCCCAAGGGCCATATTTGCCCTTGGCAGGCTGTGCAGGAGCTCCTTCTCCATCCTTTGACCAAAGTTTTGCCATGCCTGCATCCAAGCCGCTGTTGGCCACCTGTACAACATCTTAACAAAGCTCCACCTGCTCATTCATACCCCTGAAGTGACTCACGCCTCCTCTTGTTTTGTACTGGGATAATCATTATTTTAATCATCTATTTCCATAAAGGAGCCTGATTACATCTCCGTGACACTTACAGGAAGGCAGCGGCTCTGTCCAACAGAGTTAACCCAGGCTGCAACAACACTGATAACTGTTCGTTTTCTCCCTAAATTTAGGTGGGAAACCTTAAAAAGCAGAGAGAGATGTTTGTGCTGGCAAACCTGTGAAAAACAAAAGCGAAAGCTGGAGGAGCAGGGGCTGCCCCCGCCACCACGAGTAGCGTTGCAACTTTTGGGTACAGGAGGGACAGGAACATTTCATTTTGTTGAACAGAGTAAAATGTAATTTTACTTGGGCCATCTGTTACCCCATCACTACGTTGCTGTGGGGATGCAATTCCACACCGGAGGGGGGGCAAAAATCCTTAAAAACTAACCCAAAAGGAGCCCAGCGAGCTGAGGGCTGCCCGGATCCGGGGGGGGACCGCGGGTTCGAGGCTGCCCCCGGTCCCCACGGGCCCCGGGGGGCGGTGGCGGTGCTGGCTCGGGGCCCGGCCCGGCCCGGCCCGGCGGGGAGGCGCCGACACGTGGCCGAGGCCCGGCGGGGGAAGGCCGGGAGGGAAGAAGGAGAGAAGAGAAGGAGGAGGGAAGGAGAGAAGGAGGAGGCCGGCTCGGGGTGAGGCGGCGGGGCCGGAAGGCTCTGCCCTGCCCGCATGGCCGCGGGTGGCACCGCGGTGCCGTGTGGCGCCCAGCCCGGCTCCGGAGCCTCGCAGCGCCGCGGCATGAGGAAGGACGGCGCCGGGGACCCCTTTTGGCCAAGGTAAAGCTGCCTGAGGGGTGCTGCCTGTGGAAAAGCCGCCGCTGCTCGGCGGAGAAACCGCTTCGGGAGCCGCTCCGAGAGCCCCCGGGGGCTGGGGTCCCGGTGGGCTGAACGCGGGGCTGTGTGTGTGGGAGGGGGGGGGGAGGCTAAAAATGCGAAATAAATCTCCTCCTTTCTTTCCTGGCACGCCGGCAGTTATTTGAACACGCCGCTGGATGTACCGGGAGGGTTTTATCGGAGTGTTTCAGTCAGGATGTTTGTCCTGGCGTTAGGAATTCGTGAAGATAAAAGTCCCGGCGGGGAGCTGGGCGGCAGCCTGACAGCACCAGCCGTTTGGCAAGCCAAGTCATTAAAATAATTAGCGCCCCCGTTAAGCCCGAAGGGTCTGCTTTTAGAGCAGGGTGGTCCCGTGCTTGCAGCGGGGCTGTGCTGAGCCCCAGACCGCCGCCTGCCACCCCGACCCCTGCTCCAACTCTTCTGGTCCTGGCAGGGCACCTGATCCTACAGCCCTACAGTTTAGCAATCCTACAATCTAACAATCCTACAATCCTACAGTCACAGATGGTGCAGAAGTGCCCCGTGGCAGCTGGAAGTGATGCTCGGAGGCTTCTCCAAGCCGGGACCCCGACAGCCAGAGTTTCACCCCGCTGCCCCCCACGCTTTGGGGTTTTTTATAGGTTTGGCTTGATGCTGCTGTGGTGCCGAGCGAGGTGCTGTGCCCGGCAGGCTGCCTGTTCCCCTTTGCTTTGGGGACAGTGTGTCCCCATGGTGAGCCCATCACGGTGGCAGCATCGAGGGGCAGCCACGGGGCCAGTGACATTGGTGCCAACACACAGGAACGTGTGGCCCGGGGGAGGATTTGTCCCTTCTGGCAGCAATCGGGGTGGTTGGGGTGGGTTGAGGTTTATTATCAACCCCCTCTTGCAGTGGTGGCACGCCTTGAGCTGCCTTCCCGAGGCAGGGTCCCAAGAATGCCAGGTAGGTCTCACAAGCAAACCTTTGGCACTCATGTTGCTTAAAATTTTAAGATTCTACCCCCAAAGCAATTAAGAAAATCCCCTCTCTTTGTCGCCCCGTTCGTAACTTTTCCCTAAATATTCGTGAACTGGGAGTGGTGGGAGACAAAGAACCCCGAGCCAAATTTTCATGAAACAAAAATTTCTGCTTAGATGTCTTTTCCTGAGAAAAAAAAAAATTATACATTTTGCCAGAATGAACCTTCCAGCTTCCCAAATCTCTTCTAAAAGTGTGAACAACTATAACACTTCCCAAAACAAGAGACTGCTGATGAAACATTTACCAAGAAAGACATATTTTGAACCGATTCCGACCGTAGCGCTGCAAGTAACCGAAAGAGTTCAGCCAACGTGAAGGAGCAGCAGGACGAGCGTAGCTCTAATCAGCTCGTTATCTTTATTGCAGTAATTCACAGAGGCAGAGAGCACGTCCCCGTCAGGCACGGCCGCACACACGCGTGGTTGCAGCCCTTGTTTGGGGAAGTTTTGTGGGTCTAAAGCCAACGAGACAGGGGAAGGGTAAGGGGAGCCTGCTGCCAGCTCACGCGAGCAGGTCGGGGGCCAGCTGCTGGCTGCAGAACGTGGCAGGTTGGGCGGTTTGAGATCGATTCGGTGGGCAGTTTTTGAACAACACATGCAAATAAAGAGCTGTCAACATTTCCAAGTAAGTAATAAGTTATTGCCGTGGAGGCAAGGCTTGATCGGGTGGGGGAAATGACACAGGTTCTCCTTTCATGCTCCAACAAAAGACATGCCAGGCAGCCTTCCAAGATCTGTCTGCACCGTCAGTGCAAGGAGAGATAAGCACTTATCTTGGTGGCAGGTTTATTTTTCCATCTTTGTTCAACCCGCTTCTTCTTTTGTCCTCCCTTTTTTTCAGCTGGCTCTTCCTTCCTCTTCTACTGTTCTTGCCCTGTGATTTATCCTGCCTCTCCCGCTGCCCCTTCCCAAACTTTTCTGCAGGTTTCCAGTGGCTCCGCGATCACACATCTGCTCTTTCTCTTCCAAGATCAACTCTCACCAATTTCTGTTTGGGGCTTGAAAAATTGCTTGCATGTTTATTTAGCACATCTGGATGTTTAGATAGCACTTTCTGCCTGGAGATCTCACCATGCCAAGCGGGATCCTTTTGGCAGATGTGTGGGAGCACCTCTGGTTCAACAGGAGGGAAGACCAAAGCACCCAGAAGAGAAATTGATGGCCAAAGGCTGCACACAAAGCCCTGGGCAGATCCAGCAGTCAACGTGGAGACAACGCTTTGGATGGTGCCTCCAGGAGAGAAACAGAGCACAGAGAAGTTAGTGTGTCCTGGGAAGGAAATGGCTCCCGAAACCACTCTGCATCTCCCAGCCTCTGGCTACACCTGAAGACAAGGGATTATTATAGCAGTTTCTTTAAACTCCACAGATAAAAGGGCTTGTACCACTGGCCACATGCTGGCCTTCAGTCGCCTGACTGCGCTCTTTGCCCGGAGCCAGAGGTCACGTTGTTTTTCTGAGCTCAGTGCCCCAATCTTTTGTCAACACGATGCTGTGGTTTTAGTTGATTTTTTTTTTTTTTTGGTGATTGGGTTTTTTAGTCATCCAAGCTCCTCACCCTGAATTTAAGCACGTATTTCATTTATAGCTGATCCGTGTATGTCCTCCAGATCAGTGTGCAAAGCATGCGTGTGCTTTGTTATTACATTTTCCCACCTCCTCCACCTGGACTAAACGACTATTTCCAGCTCATGAGAGCTGCTGAAATCTAATTTCATCTTTGCTTTTGCCGAAAGCAAGAAATGAAGAGAGGGAATAAACTGAGAGCTGTGCTCGCTGAACACCACTTTGTTGCCATCTGTGGCTCTGCGGAAGAAGTTTGTGCACAGGAGGCTAACAGGAAATCAGCAGCTTTCCCAGTAAAAAAGCCCTGTGTCCTCCGTGCTGCTCTAGCTGGCTGCAAGCTGGCAGATTGGAAAAAAGACTCCTCTAAACCCGAAAGCTACTTTTGACAGCGAGAAATCACCAGCTTTGAGCCGGGCTGCAGCACGACAAAGTCAGCTTGAGGAGGGGAAATAAAGGGCTCTCTTGACAAGCGTGTTAGATTTTCAAGGGTAGGAGAAATTGTTAAGAAAAACAAAGAGAGAGAAGTGAGAGGACTGTCAAAGCAGGTTAAAAATAACTACCTGGGTATTATCTCCTTGTGCAGGAGTGTCTGCACGACGGCTGTGTCAGACCACGTCAGTCAGGCTGTAATTGTGGTGATTACTGTCAATTAAAGCAGGAGGCAGGTAAGCAGGGACAGAAGTATTTTATGGAGGAAAATGATGCTCAGGTGGGGCTGGGAATGGGTCACGAGGAGGAAAATGCCCCTGGTCTGCAGCTGGTGGCCCCGTGGCATGGCTGGAAGCTTGGTGCCACTCTGTGCTCCCCATCCTGCTCCTCCCGGAGTTTGTGCAGGGATGGGTGTGTGCCTGCTGCAATGAACAAGGGGCTCCAGCACACGTTTCCTCTGTGCATCTCCCACAGGGCCTCTTTGGGTCCCTGTCTGCAGGAGGAAACTGAGTCAGAAGGCTTCTGCCCCTTCCAGTTCCAGCTCTGGGCAGCACCCACAAGCACTGGAGACAGCTTCCATCCAAAAGCTGTTGTTGGAGCAGACCGTTCGTGGTCTGCACAGCTCTCTTACTGCTTAAAAAACCACCTGGCAGTCCTGGCTCGTGCCTTGAGGGTGGCACGGAGCTGTGATCTAACTGATAGCCTCAGCACCAGCAAGTCCATTTTAACAGCGACCTGCAGTGCCTGCAAACACGACTGCAGACTGAGGGAAAGGAGCAAGGCATGGCAAGAGAAATAAAGTTGAATCAATATTTGCTTGGTGGCACCTACTGGAGAAATTCCTCCAGCAGGAAAACACCCTGCAAATAAAGATACCCTGTGCTGCTTCCTCTGCGGGATGTCCCAGGACTCCTTCAAAATCAATGTTAAACACTGCCCTAGGCTGGGGACCCATTCTTGGTGGGATCCAGGTCCCAGATGAAGCACTGGATGCTTCAAAGCAAAGCCGTGACCGTGACCACCCAGCGCCTGGGGCTGTGTTTGGGGGAGAACCCGGGCACACTGCTCAAACACAAGGCTGCTGCCATCCAAAAAGCCACCCAGGAACAGTCATTAGGACTCAATTATAGTTCTCGGTGCTAATTATAGCCCGTCTGGGTGGTGGTTGGAGCATTACGACATAGGAAGTGTTTTCTAGCTGCACGGCTGCGAGGAGGGTGCCGGCGGCGTGCGGAAGGGGACGCACCTGCAGGCGCCTGCTCCCTGCGAGAAGCAAGGAGGTGTGACGGGCCAGGAGAGCACGGCCGGGTGGCGAGGAGCTGCTGCAGACCTGCAACAACCTCTTGAGTCAGCGGGGTGGCTGCGGGCAGGCCGTGGAGCTTCATCCCCTGACGGTTTCGGAGGTGGCTGCCCCTCTCGCCGCGGTTTCTGCCCCGTGCAGCTGGGGAGCAGCTGGGAGAAGCTCGGTCTGCGTGATAGCACCGCCACCTGCAACTTCCTTCTGCTCGGGTTTAGATGTGCCTGCCTCTGTCTCAGTTGGGTTATCAGCAGCACAGGTTGTTGCTCCCTCATCAGGGATGCAATTTAGTTAAATTTGCTAATTCCGGTAAAGCTCCGCTTCTTGGGTGGCTGGTGTTAGCTACAAAACCTATTGTTTGGTTTGTCGTTACTCCTTAGCTCCTAAAGCAGTTTTAATTTTCCTCCTTTGCACTAGTCAAGGTTTCTTCTGGAACCTTTGCTGCTGTTGTTGTTGTGCACCGAGCAGAACATTGACTCATCGGCAGGCTCTGTGATAACTGTAATTAGGAGAAAATGCGTTTACAAAGCTCTTTCCTCTGAGGTAAGCACGTCCTTGTCCTTGCAGAGAAATAATTCTTGCCATGCTTGCAGGTGGGTGTGGGCAGCCAGTGATTACATTTGACACTCGTATTATTGGAGGGGATTTTCCTAGCTGGACGTGCTGCCTGCAGAGCGAGTGGCAGTCGGAAGCCCTCAGTAGAGTTCCTGCTTGTTTGGAACTGAAGTGTGTGCTGATGTGTATAAAAACACAGAAAAAGGGCATGAATTTATAGAATGGAGCAGTGATCAAGGAGACCACCATGACCATGTCATGTTTTATATATCATATGCAGTGGTTTTGGAAAAGAGTGAGGCTCCTCCTGTGCCCCCTGCCCGCAGCTCCCCTGGACAGCGGCATTACTGCCTGCGGGCTGCACTTCCCCTTGCTGCAAACACCTTCAGGAGGGAACAGAGCTGAGCTGCACAGGCCTTTTTCTCTCCGTTTCATACCTTATGCAGCCTTCCAGGGGAGAAAATGCCAATCTTATATCCCATTAGAGTGCTGCCGTGCTCACCAGGAAGAGCTGCTGGGAGAAGAAGCAGTGCCCAGCCCAGTTCCAGACACGGGGAAGCTCAGAAAGGTCCCCGTGTGCTTCAGGGGGAAAAGTACAGTTTGGAAAACTCTTGGCGGCTAAATAATTGCAAACATATGCACATGGCAGGCATTTACTTGGTCACCTCAACTTCAAGAACTGAAATAAATGGGCGCTGTGCTGCTGTGGATAGCAGGGAGCTGAGCGCTCCGGGCTGGCAGCTGCCCATGTCCGCGGGGCAGAGGCACTGGTTTGGCAGGCACAGTTGTGCATCTGATACCAGCCAGCCTTGGGAAATCCCTCCGAGGGCTCTGCCGAGCACCTTTTTTTAATTTCTAGCCCCACCTGCCTGTGCCTCCCTCACCGAAACCACTGTCCAGGCTCTCCTGGGCTGGCTCCGACACTCAGGAGCTGGAAGTTTTTGGGCTTTGCTGCAGCAAACTGAAGTTGGTCAGAGCCACAGCTCTTGGTGCTGGCTGGGCAGCCAGCACAGAGCTATCATCCGCAGGTGATAAAAACAAATCAAATTGTTTGTGCAGCAAATTAAAGCGTGCTCGTTGCGTGCCCTTCGAGCAGTGTAAGACCAGGAGGGCGTTTGTCAGCCAGTTCAGGTGACCGAGGCAGGTCAACCCTCGGTTCCTTGTTCTCCCAGCAAACATAAGTGAGGTTTTCTAGTTCCCGTGTTGTTTTTGTACGTTTCTGTGTGCACAATAAGGACGGTTCCAACCTTTAAAGCTCTGCTGAAAGCTCCCAGTTCCCCCCGCCAGGAGCCGGCACGGAGCTGCTTGTCAGGAAACAGCAATAAATTCATTTCCAGCGGGCACAACTGCTCGGTGTGTTTTACTTCTCATTGTTCCTTTGTCTCCCTCCGTGCCGGGCCATTTGACACATTTATAAATGGGCTTGTGCTGTGTGGGATTAACCTACATTTATCCTAAAACCAGCACAGAGGAATAAGCTCTCATTACAATATAAAAGTGACCCAGGTTGTTCCCTGGGCAGACGGCGGGGATGTGTAGCAGGGTGGAAAGCACCGAGGTTAATGCCCGGTACAGTGAATTTCACAATCATCTCTGGAGCAGAGAGAGCCTGTTTGTTCAGGCCTCTGGGCACCAAATTAACCACATACAAATAATATCAATAGTTTATGTTCTCACTGAGCTGCTTTTTCATGAGCAGAGGGGGATGCAGCCTGCAGGACTTCACCTGCACGTGGTGAAGGAAGAAATACTGCCAGCCTGGTTGTCTGCAGGAGCTCTCATCCTGGGGCTGAGGATCATGGACCAAAACCAAGTGTTACTACGAGCACATCCATACTAAAGTTATCCTAAACTTCTTGCCAGGGCAGGCTGGATGACTTCGCTCCTCGCCCTGGGCTGTTCAGCCCCACCACGTCCTGTCTCTCCCTAAAACTTGCCTCCACCTCTGTTGTTTTTAAGAAGGGTGACATGTCACCTCCCCTGGGGAACGGGCAGGAATGCCAAGTGACAAATATTTGCTACCAAGACAGCGTGTCACGCGCTGACCTTTCTTTTGTTACCCTTACCTTTTAAAGAACAGCTTCTAAAGCTTTTGTTTGGATAAAAAAGCCCAGCAAAGCAGGTTTCCACCCTGCCTTCCCCTCCACCTACAGTCAGCAGCGCCCAAGCAGCCTGGTGTACCTGCAGCTTTTGGACACAGACACAATAATTTGGATATAAAAGTTAGCATAATTCTTGAAAGTCACCAACCAAACACATTTCCAAGTGTTTCTAAGCACTGTGCCCCAGGGGGATCATGCTGACCTTTTTTTACCAGTCCAAACTCATTACAGCTTGCAAGCAAACCAGTCCCACCTGTAAAAGTGCTCGGTGGGCACCCATCTGCCTGGCAGCTCATCCTCTGGCCTTTTTCTCACCTTCTGCTCTCTTCCTGCAGGCCCACGTGCCGCGTGTGGATGGTGATGCTGCTGCTGGGGACGTGCCTGCTGTACTGCGCCCGCGTCACCGTGCCCATCTGCGCCGTCGCCCTGAGCGCTCACTTCGGCTGGGACAAGAAGCAGTCGGGCGTCGTGCTCAGCAGCTTCTTCTGGGGCTACTGCTTGACGCAGATCATCGGAGGACATATCAGTGACCAGTACTGGCATTGTCTTTTCCCCTGCTCGGGCTTTTTCAGTATCACCTAACCTGTTTTTGATCTCTTGGTTGACAGTGCCAGGTTTCACCCTGGGATGGTAACGGGGTGGAGGGTGAAGGCTAGGTGTGGGAGAAGCTTTATGGGTTTCTCTGTTAGTTTTGCCACAGCCCTCATTCAGGAAGTACAGCTGTGGTTTTGAGTATCCGCTCACATTCCTGGGTCTTCAAACTGGTGCCATGCTTACAGTGCGGTGTACGGGGAAGGACTTTGTACAGGCAAAACCCCCAGAAAACCCAGGGAGTGCCCACACGGTAATTACTACCTTGGCAGTTCCCACACCGCTGCCAGAAGAGGCCTTCGGTTATATTAATGGACACGTAGACCACCGAGGTTTCTTTTCACCTTTAACCAGTGAAGGGCACTGTTATACCAGCATATTTTTTTGGGTGGAGGTGGTTTTTACCACTGGGTCAGTAACTGCAATAAAAGTGCAAACCCACAACCCTACATGTTAGGCTGACAAAAGAAATGGTGGGTGTGAAGTGGGCTTGATTTTAGGAAAGTGATAAATGCTGAGTTCTTGTGTGGTTCATAGCTGCTGCTCGCTGGGAGTGTTATTTGTCCATTAAACAATTTAATCCCAGCTGTGTCCGACAGCCGTTTGGAAGGGTTTATGGCTGCAGTCACTAACCACAAGATGTAAGATTTCCTTCTTGCAAGGACTACAGCTTTTTATTATTTGAAATAATCTATTCTGTCTTCATTTACATTTTGGCACCTCCAGTGTTTCCACCCCACATTCTTGTGCAATCCTTTCCCAAACAAGCCCCTATCAGAGCTTCCATCATGTTTTGAATGCCTTTGGTCTATCACATCAATTAAAAAACAACTACCCCAGCTAGCTGTAAGGAAAGGTCTGGTTAATTAGCCACTCACATTCCTTTCCCCAGCTGCCCTCTCCTTGGTGAAGAGGGTTTTCCTGCGAAACCTTTCGTGAGAAGGGCATGCCTGGAAGGAGTGTGTTATCCATGCAGGGCACTCTGCAATTTTATTATGTTCCTTAATAGTCTGCAAGCAAATGCCAGCAAAAAAAAAATCCCCCAGCTGCTAACAGGAAGGAGTAGCTGATGCAGGAGAGCAGACGGATGAGAAAATACGGTCATTGTAAAAGAAAAGCAGAAGGGCAGCAGCAGCTTGGGTTTCCCCTGTACCAGGGAGAAGTGTTTGGGGTGGTTGTGTGCTGAATGGGCAATACCCACTGAGAGCTGTCCTGGTGGCTGACACGAGTCCTGCTCTGGGGCTGTCACCGGGCCCCTTCGTGGGGTCCCACACTCCGTGGAGGTGGGAAGGGAGGGGGCCAGCTCTGATCCTGCTCCCCGCTGGGCTAAAACCTCCTTAAGAGGAGAAGAACAGGTTAGACGGACAATTTGCTCTTAAAAACCAGCTGAAATGGGAAGAATGCTTGAATTTTGGCTGGGGGCTGTTGCTCTTTCCCCCACCACTTGTTTCTAATGCACATTTTCTGTCTTCCAGAATAGGAGGTGAGAAAGTTCTCCTCCTCTCGGCGTCAGCATGGGGATTCCTGACAGTCATCACCCCGCTGCTCACACATATCTCTTCTGCCCATCTTGTCTTCATGACCTGCTCCAGGTTCCTCATGGGGCTGCTGCAAGGTGAGACCCGTGTCCTGAGCACACGTGTCTGTCTGCCCACGGGCTCCTTGCTTGGGGCTCAAATGTTCAGGTGCAAGACATTTGGTTTGCAGTGTGTGAATTCCTGCTGCGTGTTTGAGCAAGCTTCTGTCTCAAAGCTGCTTCTGCACCCGGAGCAGAAGCAAAAAAAAAAAAAAGTGTGACATTTCTAAAGTCACCCACAAATCATTTCCCCATAGAAATATCTCTGCCGAACATGGGCTGCCACAATAAGAAGCTACAGCTGCTGGCTTCTGAAATCAGATTTAGATTTTTCTGTGTTTTAAAACTCCTTGGAAGCACTTGGTGAAAATTGGTCCTTGCCAAAACCTCTGGATAATTTGGGATGGTTTTCCTTTCCTCTTGCCAAATTGCAGCACTGGCACTGATGAACTTACAGCAGCAGTTTTGATGATGGAATGGGACTACAGAGAAGACACAAACAAACCTTTCCTTGCGATGGGTTCCTTTATTCTATGTTACATCCCTGTTTTGAATCCACCCAAAGTCTCGTTGCTTTGTCTCGGTGTTTAGCTCTTGATGAATCTTTTAAATTTGCTTTGGGTTTGCTGGTGAGGGCCTGCCCTGATGGCCCCCTGCCTTCCTTCCCTTTCTCAGGGGTCTACTTCCCATCGCTGGCCAGCCTGCTGTCCCAGAGGGTCCGGGAGAGCGAGCGAGCCTTCACCTACAGCACGGTGGGGACCGGCTCACAGTTCGGGTAAGTTCAAAAGGCAGATGGCTTTGAGCAGCGAGTGACAATCTCAGGACATCACGGTGATGAAAGGACAGTAAATAGTTGGAGGCAAAACTTGCAGCCCAAAGTACAGGCAGGTTCCTGGGTCCTTGAGGATGCCGGTTGCAGCTGGGGAAGCCTCAGGCAGTTGCTGTCTGTGCTCTCATGCACACGCTGCTGAAGACTTTGTGTTCTTTGAAATGCACGGTTTGCTCTTGCGTGTGTCAAAGATTTATGTGGTGTTTTTTTTTTTTCTTTCCTTCCAAGACAGACTTTGAAGAGCGTTTGCAATATTTAATTACTGTGGGGAACAGCCTGATCCAGTAGGAAGAGCAGGGGTCAGCGTGAGACTGCTCACCTGTCCTCCCTGACAGATGGCGATAATACAACTTTCCCTTCTCTTCTATTTCCATGAGAATTTCCTTTCTAAATGGAACAGTTGCTTAAAAGCCAAATAGAAATACCACTGTATTTAATCGCTTTGTTTTTATGGGGGTGGGAAACACAGGACTCAGTCTGCAGCCGAGAGCTTGGGGGCGAGGTGCTGAGCCTCCCCAGCTCAGGATCTGGCCTTGCTGGGACCAGAGCAGGTTGCAAAGCCACAGGGTGCAGCAGGTGGATGTGCAGCATCCACCCCAGGAAGCCTCCCCTATGGCTCCGTGCCATCCTGGTGTCCTTGGCCAGCCCTTGGCAGACCCAAGAGCCAGCTTGTGGCTTCCCTTCCAGGACACTGGTGATCGGTGGTGCAGGATCTCTGCTCCTGGACTGGTACGGCTGGGAGAGCGTCTTCTACTTCTCCGGCTTGCTCACGTTGCTCTGGGTTTACTGCACCTGCAAGTACCTGCTGACAGAAAAAGGTAAATTCGACCTCATCCCTTGGGCTGCAGGGCTTGGGGTTTCCAAGGGCTTGCCTGGTTTTACACAGTGTATTTTGTTTGGGTATCTTGTATAATAAACAGTATCTGGCCAAAAATTATGAACCCAGAAACAAGATTTTGAGCTTTTTTGTTGCTGTTTCAGTCCCACACTGGATTATGTTGCTGTTGAGAGTCGCCCGGACTCCTCAGTACTCTTAAGCACCAGTGAAAACACCAAGCGGAGCGTGATCTTCTAAGTGGATTAAGCTTAAACAGGGCGAGATACTTATTTCCAACTAAGAGCATCTATACACAGAGCTTTTAAAAAGCAGTTAATCCCAGTATCTCTTCCCAAATAACTGTCTGGGAGAAATTCCACACATGGGCAAACCATTACACCTGCCTACAATGCTCTTAGTGTGCCTGTGGTATGTAGGGGCCCAGCTCATCTTGTGCCTGGTGCTGCCCTAAATCCAGACCCAAGAGATTTCTGTCCCGTTGTGATGAGAGATGCAACAGCTGGGAAGGTGGCTGGATGGGGCACTGTGTGGGTGCGTTGGAAGATGCTTGGTCAACATAAACAAGGTGTTTTCATAAGCATCCAGAGCTGGTTTTGCAAAAAAAATAAAGAGTTTGAAGGAGATTTGAGGTGCTTGTACAGGTCTTGCAGGGCTCCCTCCAGCTGCACAGAATATCGCTGATCAGAGCTTTCCTTTGTACGTTTCCTTCCCTGCAGAACTCACCATCCCCATAGAATATTTAACGAGAGGCCTCTCGATGTCCAAGCAGAGCAAAGTGCCCTGGAAGCAGCTGTTTACGAAGGCGCCCATATGGTAGGCAGCTGGAGCAGCCCTGGCCAGGCTGGGAGAGCTCCTCCACCCTGCGGCATTGCCACCTCTGCCTGCTTGCTTCTTCTGTGCTTGTTCTCTTATTTAAGTATTTGGGAAATGCCACCACGTTTTCTAATCCCTCCTATGTAAATAAAGAACTGAAAGCATGAGCTTGATGAAAGGTGGGGTTTGTTCTGTCTGGGGGAATGCTAGGCTTAAATATTGCTGGCAAATCTTTCTCTTTTGGAGGCTGTTCCCTGGGTGAGTGTGATGCTCAGGGGCACTGGGAGGCATGGGCTGGGTTTGCACTGGAATAGAGTTTTTTTTTAGGCAAATCTGCATTTTGCACTGAGGCTCATCCAAGCACAGCAGCAGGTTCCCAGGTGCTGCTAAAGACGGGGAGGAGGGTGATGGAACTGGCTGCCCTTTCCTGCCTTAAATAACTGTGGGACATCTGCTGATAACACAGCTTTAGAAAGCCCTAAATGACACCTCCTGCTGCGCTGGAGGGACTTTGGGGAAATACGCTCACACGGTCACAGCCGTGGTGAACCTGGCCTGAACCCACGGGCTGACGTCAGGCATCCGCCCTGGTGAGGGCAGCTGGGGAACGCGTGGTGCTGCGAGCCCAGAGCAGTAGTTATCTGCGAAAAAAATCTCAGGAAACAACAGCAGTGCTATAAGGGAGTTATTTATAGACCAGGAGCTGAAATACTGCGTTGCTAGAATGCCCCTTTCTCGCCCAGCGTGACCTGTCAGTGCTGATTATTCCCTCCCCACTGTATTTTCTCAGGGCTGTCATCATTGCTCAGCTTTCTACATCCAGCACATTTTTCACTCTCCTCTCCTGGCTGCCCACTTTCTTTAAGGAAACTTTCCCCGAGTCAAAGGTAAGGGTGGCTGAGATGCGGGAAGGGCTGGGGTGTGTGCAGAGGGGATGGTGCTGGGGGCCTGCCAAAGCGGGTGGGTTGGGGAGCAAGGGGAAGGCAGAGGGGTTTGGTGAGAGCAGGCTGGGAGGCAGGAGGAGGTGGGAGGCTTCCCTGCAGGGCCAGGAGGCGTTTCTCCATGCATACATCTGGAGATGTGCACGAGCATCCTCCCTCCGGGTAGGCAGAGGCTGGTTTCTTATGGCTTGGTGAGGGATGCTGAAGTGAGGCAGACCTGGGGCACCTTCCAGGCAGGGAAGAGAAGGGTTATGTCTGGTTTTCAGACTCTTATTTTATTTTATTTTATTTTATTTTATTTTATTTTATTTTATTTTATTTTATTTTATTTTATTTTATTTTATTTTATTTTTCTTCCGAAGGAGGGACGATCTTCAAATGGCACGGAGCTCATTGCACTATGCCATTGTAAATGACCACCATTCCTGGGTTTTTAAGTTTTTATTTAACTATATTGACATTGTATAGCTCAGAGATACCAGCAATAACTGATAATTACCATTAATAAAGTGTACTTTAACAACACTATAAAAGCTTCTCTCCCCTCAGCACAAACAACGATCCCATTTTTCAGAAACCTAAGCAAGACTCATCTGGGCTGACAGCTACTATTTTTATCTTCTTATTCTCAGAAACTGAGACATCATTTTCCACAATGGCTCTGCTAGGGTTTTTTTGTAACTTCCAGAGCTGCTTACAAATGCCTTTTAACATTACATTTGTAAGGGGCTTTATGGCATGCTTGATATTTATTTTAAAATCGTGTATTAAACCAGTAAACATATTGTTGTGACAAGATCTGTGCACCTCTGGTAATATGCTTGGGTAGCAGTAATTTGCCATCTGTTAAGCCTTATATCATGGTCCTCTTATGTAAGATGCTCCACACAGCGCTCCTGCATCCAGTAATCGCTTCATGCATTTTAATAAAACGGGGCTTGACAATGCTCGATTTTAAGGGATTGATGATAATCCTTAGCGTGGTAAAACTATGTCACCTACTGGTCGGACACCCTTGCTGCAGGTGAGGTGCCTTCACCGCTCTGCAGTCTGCCACCTACAGCCCACCTGGATGGAAGATTTTGGCGATGGGATGAGACAAGGGTGGCCCTGGTGTGTTGGGACAGATCGCTGGGTGACCCCAGGTGGCGTCACGAGATGCCACAGGCATTGCCCCACAAACCTGATGGGATAACATTTCCGAAAGTGACCGAGGACCAACATTTCAAAGGCGCTGAAAGATGCAGATGGGCCATGCTGTGATTTCCAGGAGCAGTCGAAACAGGATTATTCAAAAGCAGGATTATTCAGCCCTCCCACGCATCCTGATGTGGCATGGGAAAAAGAGATGTGTACATGGGGAGGTGGGCTCTGAGCAAAGGGAGCTTTAAATGGATGAGGGATGGGTTGATTCGACCCACTGAGATGAAGCTCAGCCCCAGCACACACCAATTTCAGCTCCCCGTGGGATCTGGGCACCAAAACGCCTGTGAGCAGCTGTAATCCAGATGACCAGCAATCATCTGTGATTACAAATGCAGCAAGCTTGCTTAATTGAAAATAAACCGAAGTATGTTGTGACTGTAATGTTACCTAATCCTGGCATTAAAATCCAGCTACACTCCCGCAGCTTTGCAGTAACGCTGCTAATGAGGTTGAAGCTGCTCTTGGAAATTTTGCCAGCAGCTTTTCCGATGACCCCTGGGGCAGAGCGACATCCACAGCTTGCTTTCCAGACCTCTGCGGCTCCCTGCCACATCACCTTGCTGAACACTAAACTTTGCCACGTTTAATCCCTCGCCTCTGAGCTTTCTGCCTCTGCCCTGGAGGTAGGGTCACGGAGACTGAAGGAAAGGCAGCACACCTACCACCTGCTGCAGCCCCGTGCTGTGCCTGATGGGCTGCAGATTTTGGAGAGCTGCAGGCTGTAACTGAGAGCTTGCGGTGGGAATGGGGTAGAGATCCTGTAAAAAGTCCTGATCCCTTCATTTTTTCCTTTCTACAGACATCTGCAAGTAAGCTGAGCTCTGACAGCAGCCCTCTCTTGACTTTTGCTCTCTTTCAGGGTTGGGTGTTTAACGTAGTCCCCTGGCTGGTGGCAATTCCAACGAGCTTGTTCAGTGGATTTCTGTCTGATCATTTAATTAACCAGGGTAAGAGCTCTTTTGGCTTTTCCTCAGCTCTGATTCTATACAGTGTGGGAACAGAGCCTGTCTGGGAGGACTTGGGCTTGTTCAGGTGGAGAAGTCCCAGCAATAGACAGCATGAAAATGGGGTAAGTATGGCAGGGTCCAGGTCCCATCCACGTGCTTGGAGCTCCCTTTGATCTCACAGCATCCATCCAGAGATGAGCTGTGGCCATCTGAAATGCACTTCCCTGGGAGGAGCACAAGGAGACCTGTTGCTCTGTCTTTACGTGGGACTCTTCCTTTCTCTTCCAGGGTACAAAACCATCACCGTTCGTAAGTTCATGCAGGTAAGAGACCTCTGCTTGCCTGCTGCTGCTGAGAGGCAGATCAGGTCGCTTCCAGAGCTGGGTTGGTGGTTGCAGGGGGGAGGTTTTGTAGCTTTGCAGCCAGATTTGACTGGCGTGTATGGGAAATGAAATGCAGAGGAAAACCCGAGCAAGGAGCAGAGTGTGGACCCGCAGTTATGTTGTGCTTGGAGCTGTGAGAGTGCTCCAAGGAGCTCTTCCTCCACAGGTAGGGCCCAGCTGTACGCTGTCACTGCAAAGGGCCCTTTAGGTACCGAGGGAAGAAGCAGTGCAAGGATGAGCAGAAATAGAAAAGCCAGGAGAGCATGCCTCTGCCCACATCGTGTCCATCTTGGGGGAGCAAAGACCCAAAGAGAACCGTGCACACAAGCTCTTCACATTGTAAAAGGGCACAGTTTGTCTGCAAAAGGGCTTGCTTTCTGCCTCACAGAAGATCCACTGCAGTATTTCATTTCCCTTTTCTTCCAGGTCATTGGCTCCGGTGTCTCCAGCGTTTTTGCTCTGTGCCTGGGCCAGACATCCAGCTTTTGCAAAGCCATAGTGTTCGCCTCGGCCTCGGTTGGACTCCAGACCTTTAACCACAGGTAATGAAGGCAGCAGTGAGCTGCAGCCCTAGGCTTTGTCACTCTGGGCTCGCAGGGCAGGCTGCCCCTGGTCTTACTGGGGTGCTAAATCTGGCACTTCCCAAGCAGGGGCTGGCTGTGCTGCGAGCAGGGGCACGAAGCAGGAGGGGAGTTGTGCTTTGACCCCTCTGAGTGCCTTGAACTGAACCCTTCTGGTTCTCTCCTGCATTGCCTCTTCCCTCCTTGTCTTCCCTCGTCAGTGCCGTGGGTTGTCTGGGCTCCTTCCATTTGTGTGACAAGCTAAGAAAGCTCTGTGCAAACTATGAAAAAACAAATCGTGCTCCATTAAAACTGGCATTTCCCCCTCTCTGTTTCTCACTAGTGGTATTTCAGTAAACGTGCAAGATTTGGCCCCCTCCTGTGCTGGCTTGCTGTTCGGTAAGGTTTCCTCTGGGCTTGGGGCTGTGCTGGAGAGGTGCTGTGCGTGGGGGCACACGGGGCTGGGTGTCAGGGTTTTAGCAGCCGTAGCTCTTTGGGACGGCTGCTCAGTGCTTGCAGCCTCAGCACCCTTCTGTGCGTGCAGCTGCCTTCCCCAGGGCCAGGTGGCTGCACAGGCTGCTGCTTCTTTTCTCCTACAACCACCTGGAGAAAGGGAAGGGGGTGAGGAGAAGTGGTGCTGGCCCTGCCACCAGCAAGGCCCTTTGCTGCCCCCCATATCAGGGGTTGGGTGGGAAGCCAGGTGAAGCTGCCTGCATCTTTGGGTTTCTAATACCCACTTTCCGTGAGACAAAGCAAAAGGAAAAATCCCTTTTTTTTCACTTTACAGGTGTTGGAAATACAGGTGGAGCCCTCCTAGGTAAGGCACCTTCCTTCAGCTCATCCTTGCGGGCAGGCAGGATGCGACCCCACAGCCTGTGCATTTCTCTCTCTTCCCCCTGTGCCCAGGAGTCATCTGTGTGTACTTGGCTGGCTACCTGATCGAAACGACGGGCTCCTGGACTTCTGTCTTCAACCTGGTGGCTGCTGTCAACAGCATCGGGCTCTGTGCATTCCTGGTGTTTGGGGAGGCCCAGCGGGTGGACACGGACTCTGCCTACATTGACCTGTAGAGAGGAGTCCAGCAAGCAGAGGAAGGATAAGGGAGCTCAAATCCACGTGTCATTGTTGCACAAGTGCCAAAGAATATTATTTTTTGTAGGCATTTAACAAAAAATACTGAGACCAAGTACTTAGTGGGTCTGAATGAAACCCACGCCAAAAAGACTTCTAGAGTTCATTTTTTTTTTTGCTCAGGGCAGGGCTGATGGCCTGTGGAGCCATCCAGCTCAACATCTCCAGTGAGATTTTGGCCTTGGTTTGCCCCAGTCCCGTTTCCAGTGGGCAGACACCCAGCTGGGCTGCCCTGCTAGGTGGGGCTGCAGTTTGCACTCCCAGCGTATTGATAGAGCCGCTTCGCCGTGTGGAGCATCACTGCCTCCATGCTCTGCCTCCCTGTGATCGTGTGGAGGACTGCCAGCTCTTGGACCACCGCTCAACACATTTTTGTCTGAACTAACAGAAAGGAAGAACCCCAAAGAACATACCTCTGACCTTAACCATCCCTCGCGTGCCTTCGTTTTGCAGCCCGCTCGGCAGGCACAGCCCAGGTGCACAAGGGACTGGGTTGTGAGACAAATCCAAGGCTTCCCTTTGGGGCAAGCGAGGATTTCTGGCTGGGTGCCTGCTGTGCACCGTGGGCAGGACGTTGCATCCATCCTGCAGACCACAGCAGACCGCTCTCAGCAGCCCAAGGGCTCCCTCAGTGTCTGAGCCCGGTGGGATGCAGGACACCACGTGTTGTAGGGGCAGCCCAGGAATCCTCCAGGAGCCCTTTTGCCCCACGCTGTGAATGTAGAAGGATTGGTCATGCTCAGTGCTACGGGTCCGTGCTCCCAAACGCTCTCTGCTGCATCAGACGTGTCCTTCACGAGCTCTCAGAGGGCTGCGGGAGATTTTCCAAAGAGCCTGCAGTGGGCACCTTTTGTTTCTCCTTCAAGCATAAAGGGAATTTCTGCATCAGAGACCCTTAGTACTGGGTGTGGATCCGTGCTGTTCCCCGTGTCAGGGGGAAATACGTGGCTGTTCACACCTCTGAGCCTGAATGTCTTAAGTTATTTATAAATATTTTTAAATTTAACTACCAAATTCTATATTTTATGTACTTGAGGCCTGATTCTGCATGCTTATTTTCTGTGGTACTCCCACCGAAACCCACAGTATTTCCAGAGGGGAAGGATTTACCAGCCTACAGATTCTGGTTTTGTACGCTCTATTTTAAATGTGACATTTAATATTAAAGTAAGTCATTGCTTTTCCTCCCACCCCTTGCTTGCAGCCCAAGTTTTGGAGCTGAGAACAATTCAGTGCCACTCGGTTAGCGAGGAGGGCACAGCCAGCATCACGGCTTTGGCTTTGCAGCTGCTGAAACTGCACTCACCGTGCAGGAAAACTGCAGATTCAGGTCCTTAAAAAAAAAATAAAAATCATGCTTATCCTTTTGTTTGGGACAGCTTTCTTGGAAGATACCTTGCTGCTTCTGAATAGGTGGGCTGATAATGAAAATGTTTAACTGCAGACACAGTAATGGTGCCGCTAAGCTGAGCTGAGCTACTTATTGGGGGTATTAAGAGAGAAAGATAGAGCTGCCTGGTGTCTTCTCGAGGGAAAATAACATCGGTGTGGTCCAAGTTGGGGCCAGAGAGATGAGTACTTTTTTTCTTCTTGCTTGCTTTTTTCTCTAAGAGGCTGTTTGCTGCCATGGGTCCAGCCCTGTGGCTGGGATGCTGCAGAGCCAGGACCCGGACACTGCTGGGGAGCTTCTTAAAATCAGCAGGTAACGGGGGGCAAACTCAGCCCAGGCTGGCCAGCCAGGCATCTCTGCCAGCCCTGTCCCTCCTCCAGCTGAGCAGCTTGCTTGCATGACCTTTCCTGTAGAAACACAGAAAAAAAAAAGTGTTTTTTTTTTTTTTTTCTTTTTTTAAAATATCTTGGCCATTCAGTGGTGCAGCTCAGGAGAACAAGGAGTGGATCCTGGTTCTTTTTTTTTTTCTGCTTGCACTGTTTCTCATGGAAGAGTTGAATTCCATCAGTTTAAATCACGTTCACATGAGGCAGCTGGGCCACCCCTTGTATCTGCAGGCTGGGAGATGTGGAACTGAAATCATCAAAGGAAAGTCAAAGTCCCAAATGATCAAACCGATGATGCTGGCTGTGCCTTCCTTGTACAACAGCTAGAGCTTTGGTGGGTTGTCTGCATTATCTGTCTCTGTAAACTGGCCAATATGTTGTAGAACTGAGGCTCAGGTTTCATCACATTCATACATCTCCAGTGAAGTATTGAAACCCTTTTGCATATCTGTATGATTATTAGTTTAAGCAGCCTTGCCAAAGCTTGCTGAGAGTTTTTTTTGTTACGGAAAGACCTAAAAAATAAAGGCAGCAAATCATTTGCACACTGATTTTGTGATTTTCCTTGAAAAATGATTTTCCTTGAAAAATGAACGCAGAGGTGCTCATTCACATGGTCAAGTAAGAGACAGACAGAGCTGGCGTGTGGACCGACTCCTTAGGAAGGAGAGGCTGGGCTGGGGGAGCAGCTGGGCTGGCGGATCTCCACAGCATCCTCACACACATGCTACAACTTTTTTCTGGCTTATTTTGGAAAAATGACTGAAAAGCTGTTTCCAGCATAGGTGTAGACTCCAGCATCAGGGGACACGGTCCGGTGTTAGTTGTTAGAACAATAACACAGATGAAAACAGTCTTCTGCTGGGTGGGACATGCCCCGCAGACAGACCGCCTTCCACCTGGAGACCGAAAAAAAAAACCCAAACTGCCAACTTTTTTCCATCCTCGCTGATAGGTTCGTGCGGATGCCAACAGAGGGAGCTGTTAGATTTGGGATGTGGCTGCCCAGAGCTGCACCTGGCCCTGGCACAGCTGGCACAGCCCAGCCGGGAGGGCAGCGAGTGGCCAAGGGCATCCCAGGACCACTGTGCCAGCCAGTGCCTGCCCCAAAGTGTGCCCGTGGGGTGATGGGGCAGCTCACACCGGGGGAAAAAGCTTTTTAAAAAGGAGAAGTAGCCACTAAAGGAATTTTAAAACCCTACCTGTAGAGCCACACAGTCAAGGAAGGACCTTTGAGGGCTATGGAGCCCGCTAATTTTATCCTCAATGTGCTCAGGAAAAGTAGCGTGAAATTTAGTGCTGCCAAAACAGTGCTGAAGGTAATTTAGCAGGATGTTTGATCCCCAACCCTCCTTGTCCTTTTGCTCCCCTGCTTATAAATATATGAACAACCTCTGACAGACACTCTTTTGACCCAGGAAGCTCTCAGTAAGCAGAGACCACCCTAAAACCCTGCCCTGCTCCTCCTCACGGTGTCCTGCAACCGTGCAACCGAGGGAAGGGAGTGAGGGACAGGTACGGGCGAAAGGGTCTGGAAATCTGGGACTGTGCTTAAAGGCTGATTAATTACAGGTCCATTGTATGGCTGCTGAGGGGTAGAAGTGATGGGTCAGTTTGTGTTTGAATTGTTGAGGGCATGCTCAATAGCTGGCACGAGCACTGAAAGAGCGCTGTTCTATTGCAGTTTGCGTAACACTAAATCAATAAACACGTTTAAGCAGATGGAAAGCAAAACACGGGGATAAAACGGCACTATTTGGAGAAGAAAAGAAAGAGCAAAGAGCACTTCTCGCTGGCACTTTTGCACTGAAAACCCAAGCAAATGCTCTCACAGCAGAGCCCCGATCCAACATCCACCTGCCAGCTCCCCGGGGCCAGGACGTGCCCCAAAGCCGTCCTGCAAAGGGCACGTCGCACCCCGCGCCCTCACAAGCAAAATATCACCCTTTATTGCAGCCGTGACCTACTGCACGGCATGTACGGAGGAATTTTCCATTTCAAACTTTAATGCAATAATTAAGATGTCCATTAAGGTCTTTACAGTTTGACTGCTTGTAATTAAAAATGGGAGGGAGATGGCGAGGAGTTACAGTCGAGGACATCAAGCTCCTGCCGGCAGCTTTAAACACTCTCCCCTTTCTACTTCTCTGTTTTATTTATTTCTTCAGAATCATTTTCCAGAACTCCCCCTGCAGATTTTGGGGTGTCTCTGGGCATGGTGAACCTCGGGGATTGGACCCCTGGAGCTCCACCAGCAAAGATCCTGGGGATAACCAAAAATCCCAGTGTGATCACCAGCCCCAGGAGCAGTAACAGGGTTTTATGCTTCAGTTGCCTTCCAGCTCCCCGCTCACACAGCTCACAGCACGGGATTAGCAGTGGGGAAGGTTTTAATGCAATAATGAAAAGGGGAGAGCCCCCCATATAAACCCACAGCTTCCAAAGCGCCTCTGCTCCTGGGAGGCCACAGTCCCGTTACCCAGTAATAGGATTTGGTGTCCTACAGCACCACTGAAATACTTGCAAAAATTTCATTCTCAAATCACCAGATTTTTGCAAAGGCTTAACAAAAACTAATGATTTGATGGTGGGAGTAGCTGCCAGAAAAGCTTTGGCTGATCCCCTGAATCCTTTCCCAAATTGCTTTCCCTGCCATGTACAACCACCGTGTGCTGGTTCCCTGCTCGTGTTCCTCCAAACGCAGCGCTTGGTGCAATCTCCTGGCGCTTTGGCATTAATTATTCTCTAATAAACTGTTTTTAATTTCAGCTCCAAAGGAAAGAAAAAAAAATCCACTTCCATGGGAGACAACGGAAAGTACATGTGTAGCAATTATCTGTAGGGTTTTACACAAAGAATTAGAAAGCTACTCGCGCATGTCCTGCATCCTCATTAAAGGCAAGCGGTTTGCAGCTGACAGGGGATTCTCCTGTGCAACCATTTAGGCTCATTGCAGCTGTTAAATTCCTTTCATTTTTTTTTTTTTTTCCTCCTTTCCTACCAAGTCTCATACAAAATCCACTAATTTATGACCTCTCCTGCGTACCTGGGTGAGGCGAACGCTTTCGTGGGACTCATCCTCTACCCTTCAGAAGCGCTGCTGGGCTCAGGGGAGGGAGGATTTGCCTTCTTTGGCACCCCAATCCCTGGTTATTTATTTATCTAGTAGAATAAACATTCCAAACACATAGTGCCATCAGCAAGAACATCACCAGATATCAGAGGGGAGGTCTTCAGATGAGCAATTTATCATTATTTGTTTTATTTCTCTTCATTTCAGCCCATCACAAGTGCTCTTTGGACAGGGCTGGAGGATCTACCGTGGGACCCACCTGGCCCAGCAAGAGCTCAGCCCCAAACCTCCGTCCCCTCCATGGCACGGTACAGAAACCTCCAGGTAGGACACACACTGCGGAGAAGGGGACCCAAGAAATGTCTGTGTCTGTGCTTCCAGGAGGGTCAGTGCTGGTGGGACATGGGCTGTTCTGCACCCCAGTGAAAGGCTTCGGACTCAGGGACCGTGAGAAACCTTTCCACGTGGGACATTTTCCAAGCGGTGCCCATTTTCTGGGGAATTCATGCCCGGGATCAGCTGGGAGTGCAGCATTCACATTTAACTCGTTGCTTATTTGTGGTGTAAAAAACATGGGGAAATTGTGATTGACCTCCAAATCAGATTGGTTTCTTTTCTCTATGAGGAGCTAAATTTAAAACTTCAGCCTTTGTGTCATCAGACTTTGTCTTTTGAACTACACCAAATATTGAGTGATCTCTCTCAGTACCTCAGATAATTTCAGCGTTTTCAGAAATGCAATTTTGATTCGAGTTGGGATGAAATTAGTGAAATCCAGAAACTGAGCCTCTCTGCAGAGCCCCTAGATGGACAAACTCTTCCTAACAGCATTTAGAAATCACTCAAATAGCTTGAAAAACGAGAGCTGTTTTGGGGAGCCACCCAATAAACATGCCCAGCACCATCTGTATGTTAAAAGGTTTAGGATGGGAACTGTGGCTGACAGAGCATCATTAAGATGTATTACCCACAGGTTTAGCGGATAGGGATAAAGCTCCTCAGGGTGGAAACCGAACCAGATTTGCAGTTGTCTCAAAGCTGGCTGTGCTAATACACACACCATTACACGCCAAATTTGCCGTGGGACTTCGCCCAGTCGTGTGGGCAAACCGGAGACCTGCCCGTGTGGGCTGCATCTGCGAGCACCGTCACAGTGACAAACACAGGCATAGCATTAATCACATACCTGGACTTAACCGTGTGAAAATCTGGCTTGCAAGTGTAGCAGCAAGGTAATGCAATTTGGGGTGATACGGCTCGGTTTTCTGTTTGGATTTAGCGAGGGGCACTAAGGCTGCAGTGCCTGCCTCCAGGTGTTCCCAGAGCACGGCAATCCCAGAGGGTTTCTGCCTTAGCACCTCCGTCTTCTGGCACATCTAATGAGGAGCCAAAAACTGCAGCATAATTAAGAAACAGAGAATTTTGATATTGCTCAGGGCTTTGGTGTTCATAGGCAAATTTTAACCACTGGGTGGGCAAGAGGAGGTCATTGCTCTCGATGAAGACATGTTTCTCTCTCTGCCTTCAATACAGTGCCAATTTTTATTCTGTTTTGATAGGTTCTGTCCATTCTCGCCCTCCTCCTCCTCCTTGGAGATTTCTGGATTAAAGAATAAAGCACAGAATTGATTTCCTAAACGTGCATTAGAAAGGATTATTCCAGGAGATTCACCCATGTTTGGTGGATTAATATTTCCAGGGAAGGACGTCCCCAGTCTCGGGCAATACTTCGCTGACATTTCCTGAAACATTTCTTTGCTTTTGCAGACACAGGGGAGCACCTGTACCGGAGAGCACAAGTCCACAGCACGGGCGTTTGAGCTTCTGCAACTTTTGCAACACCAGCATTTCCCATACAACTGTATAAAGAGTGCTTTGTGTGAGTTCTGGCTCTTTTCTTTGTTGAACACTACCAGCACCAGGGAAGTCAGGATGAATCCATCACTTGCAGCTTCTGAGAGTGGCACAGCATTCAAACTAAACAGGAGCCTGTCCAATTAATTAATTTGCCCTCCGTACCCTGCACAAATGCAGCAGATCGAGGGCCTATTACATGATAAGAGCAATCTGTGAAGGCTTTATGGTGATGTGTGGCTCCAAATTATGTGTCAGAGGTTAACAACTGATGCAGGAGTACAGCTCCCTGCCTCCTGGTCTGTCCTGGGCATGGGAAAGCCCCTGGGTGTCATTGAGTGAAACCAGGCAAGGTTTTTCTCAATGTTTCACAAGGCCCAGGGAGGTGGAGGGAGGCGAATCAGTGCTGAGCCCAAACTGAGACCTCAGAGACCAGCTTCTGGGTGTCAACCAGCAAAAAGGACAAAAAGCCATCATTCTCCAGCCGTGGCCAGACGGATTGACTGGGTTGCCCTTATGTTTGCTTTCGAGCAGTCAGTCTGGCAATAGCAGCAAGGGAAAAGAAGAAAGGAATATAAGAACAGATTTTATGGGGGGCCAAAGGAAGCATTCAGGAGTGCTGCCTACCCATCCTGGGACATTTTCTCCCAGGTATTGACCTCTTCCTCTGCCCGTACTCTTGCAAGATTCATGTTTTGCAAGCAAAACTGCTGCAAGGCAGAATGAGTACGGTAAGGACAGCTGGGGTCTAGTGCTGGGTTCGCAGCAGGTGAAATTGTCCTGCCTTATGGTCAGCACACCTGGCAGCTGCTTCTGATAAGGAAAATGCTTTCATATTGCCCTCCAGGAAGGCACTGGCATTTGTTTGCAAGAGCTGTTTTTTTTTTTTTTTTTTTTTTTTTTTTTTTTTTTTTAAATCATGAAGTGCTGAAGAAAATCTGCATTTTGTACAGGAACAAGGAAAATTGTCTTCTTCTTCTTATTTTTTGCATGAATGTCACTCATTTAACTCCTGTGGAGTTTCTCCTGCCTTGCATCACTGTGGCTGAGACCACCACCTGCCCCTGAGCCTTGCAGTGCATTGATCTCCCTGCCTTCACCTGCTCTCACCAACAATGTTTATCGGGCAGAGGTTTCTGCCCGAGGTTTTTCCGCAAAAGCATGGGTCCCTTCACCCTCTTTCATTACCATTGCCAAACCCCAAGCACAACAAATGTCTTTTCCTGGAGCCACCAGGAATCTGGTGTCCCCCCCCAGCCCATGCCTCCTGTCTTCATGGCCACAGTACCTGCACGCCAGCTCCCAAATTTCCTGCTTTCTGCAGCAAACCACACAATAAGGATGGTTGGACAATATTTTACTGTTCTCCCAGTTTCTTCTTTTCCTGCAAATGATAATTTCTCCCTTTGATTTTCTCCCCCCTGTTAAGGTCTGCCTGAAAACGAGAGCTGTTAAAATAAACCACTGAGGGTTCAACGTGGGCATTATCCGTGGAAACCTCTCTCACGGCCAGAAGACTGCTTTTCTTTTCCAAGTGTTTCGACTGAAAATCTTCAAGCAGATGGCGCCCGAGCATCCCCAGCGGGGCGAGCACACCTCGATGGCAAGGAGCTTCCATCCCTCAGCTCCTGGAGCAGCAGCCCCTGGGTGGCACAGCTCAGAGGCTGGAACCTGCCCTTGGGGATGCCCTTTACCTGCAGAAAATAAACGCGGCTCCTGAGCTCTCCAATGCCAGCACGGGGCTGGGAAACCCTGGGGGACCCGTGCCCACAGCAGTGGAAATGCAGGGAAGTGGAGAAAACGGGACGGCGATGCGACACTTGGTCCTAGGACAAAAAACATCTGCCTGTGAGCACGTTGTGCTTGAAACACAGCCTGGGCATGTAGTAAATCTTCACCTTGTGCAGCCTGATAAATCATGCTCCAGCCTGAGGTGTCAAAGGAGAAAAAAAAAAAAAACAACAAAAAACACCTTTTTTTTTTTTTTCCTCCTTCTTCCCAGTTATTTTTGACAAGCTGGAGGAGAACAGGGGGAGAGGGAAAGGCTGGCGCGTGTTTGATATCCACTTTTGACGGAGCTTTTACTTTATTATGTTTAATTGAAAAGTGTTAACGCCGTCCGACATGAATATTCAGCTGACGCCTTTTGGTGCCGTTCCAGGAGTTACGATCGCCTGTGATTCCTCCACGGCTTCTCAGCACGGAGCCCTGTCAAAGCCAGAGTGACAGTGGGGAAGCTATTAATTGAAATAGCTTCATTAATTAGTAATTAACAGCAGGGTAATGACTATGTCACACATCGTATTTCAATGAATGCCCTTCATGTGTTATGGGGCCTTTAATTAAAGAATATGCATTTTAATTAAAGGCAAGTTTGGCCCTTTGGCCTCTGGAATACAAAAGACGTTTCTAACTTTGAGGACTCGGAGGAGGAGAGGTTGGCTCGGGGGAAAAAGGCCGAGCACAGGTCCCTGGCTGAACCCGAGCAGTGTTTCAGTGGACCAAGTGGCATAAATTAAGGCAAATTTCTGCTTTTTTTTCATATTCTGCTGGCTAGCGCTTACTCCTTGGCACCTCGGTGGGCACAGTTTGGGTTTCTGTTAGCTGGAAGCAGAGCTCTTTCTGCAGGGATCCCAAGGTTATGCTTGGAAAGGCAATCGGGAACAGAGGAACCAGGCACTGAGCATCGGGGGAAAGTTCAGGAGAAGGGAACCGAGGTGCCAGAGGAGTACTTAAAATCCCAAGAAAAAACAAACAAACAAATGAACAAATCCACAAAACAAACAGAAGACCCCAACCCAACCAGAAACAACCACCAAATGTGTTACTTTACGCTTTTATCATATAAATAAATAAATAACATTTACGCTTTGAAAACAAAAACTTCAAAATGACCCCTCTTAAAAATAAACTCTGCTCCCCCGACATCCCCATGATCGGAAAGCCTGAAAAGAAGCCTCCCAAATGCGGTGAGGATTAGAGGAGCGAGCCATTGCATTTCAAAGGGAAGGCGGCACATCAAACGGCGCTGTGGGGAGATGCTGAAGTCCCCACTCAGGAGGGCTCCTGCCTGGAGAATTGGACCAGGCGGAGGCAGGCGATGCTCTTAAAAGCACTGGAAAAGAAGGTGGGAAGGGCAGGAGGCAGCGCCACGTCTTTCTGCAGGCAGCTGGGGTCTGGATCAGGCCGGGGGACCCCACCTGCCTCTCCCGGCTAATGATGCCCCGGGTGAGGTGTCCCCAGAAGGGACCCCTGCTCTGTGCCCCGAGGCTTTCCCCTTGCTCGGGGGTGACATGTGGTGTGTCCTGCCCTGTTCCACCTGCCTCTGTGCTCTGTCCCCACCGGGATGTGGGCAGCAGAGCTGGTCAGAAAGGCACCACGTCACCCTGCACTGCCAGAGCGACGACAGACAAATCATGTCAACCAGCTCCAGAAATAAATTTAATAACAAACTAAGCAGCTGAAGAACATCTCCTTCCTCCCCACATGGCCATTTCCAGAAGGTTTGGGGTGAGGCACCCACAGTGGCCAACCCCACCAGGCACAGGCTGAGCCCCCTGTCCATCATCCAGTGAGAATACTTTCCCTCAAGCAGACTGGATGTCGTCTCAGTTTATGGGCTACAGAAGAAAATATGTTAAAAGTTAGCCATAAAAGCCAACAGTTTCACTCGGTGACACGAAAGTATACTATTATTTATATTAAATGATGATACTCTTATTGCACTGGAGTGCTGAACTCCTCCACATCCTTTTAACCTCATCAGAGAGGGTGCAGAGGAATCTGTGTACCCCCCAGCCCTATATATGTTGTGTTACCTCCGTAACAAAACACTGCTCGAGGGACAGAGCGAGGACCATAAGGGCCAGGTGCCTCCAGCTCCATGGCACAAACCCAACGTGGGGCTTGTCCTGAGCCAAAGATGCCACCGAGAGCCCCATGGGGGTGACAGCTGGAGGCTGGGACATCAGGTGTGCACCCCAGTGAGTTTTGGTGGTGCAGAAAATGGAGAGGGACAGGGAATGAGGCTTGGCAAAAAGGGTGCTGGAGCCCCAAAAGGAGAGATGAGCAACGGGTGGCTGCCCCGGGGTCTTGGCACAGCCTGCCAAATGCCTTCTGCTGCTCCAAGGAAGCTGGAGACAACAAGGCGACGTCGAAATTCAGAGTTAAACTTTGCAAACCGAGCTGGGGGAGGGAAATCGTGTGAATCACTCAGGGTATCCGAGCCTGGTAATTAATGTTAATAACATTAAATAATTTAAATGGACAAGCAATATTTTATGTGATATTTCTCTGGCATTTTTACTGGTGTCACACAGGGTTTGTCCTTGTGTCCTGGATCAGGGCAATCCTGCCCCCTGCAACTAAAACAAGAGCGAGAGGATTTAAAGGTAATCTTTCATTTTCTCTTTCCCAAGGCAAAACTGCAGGTGTGAGATTCCCACTCAGGTGGGAATGTTGATTGCACACACACCAAGGACTTATTTATTTTCTAACAGCAGATATTTGGGCAATCCTGGGAAGATGAACCATGCTGCTGTTCACCACCAAGGCTTATGTGCATGCAGTGTGCTGCTGCACTTGCTCCGACACTATAAATAGCACTTTGGAAGCATATTTCCACCTTGAGGCCTTACTTCCATTCGAGTCCCCCTGGGTTTGGTTTCACAACCCGAGCTAAAGTTGTGACCAAGCTGGAGGGGAGCGTGTCATCCCAGCCCCCGTCAGAAAGCGCCCTTGGTTCTGCCACGCTGCTTGTTCATACGACTGCTAAAAGGCTGCTGGAGTGCTCAGCTGTGCACAAAGCACGGATTTCGGGTCTGCCTCCCGAACAAGGCTGCTTGGAAAATCACACAGGGATTGTTAAAAGGGAAACGGCTCCTTGGGTGAGTAAATGTTGGTGGCACGTAGAACAGCAGAAGATGCTGTGGCTTGGGTAAAAACAAGAACCAAAACCTCTTGTTTGCCAGTTATCCAATCTGTAATGCTGGCAGGATTCATCTTATTGGGGAAAAATAAATAAAAAATCTTCATTTTCTTCGACAATTCTCATAAAAGTTAATCCTGATTTAGGGTCAGTCTTGACAGACTACACCTAAATACTCTGCACATGAAATGCCTGGATAATCCCAGCCTTATCCCACTTCTTGCTGCAGGGCAGAGAGATTATCGAGGCATTTTTAGACGCAGCTCTTTGCAACTCCGCAGTTGGAAAATTCACCAAACTGCAGTCAAATCCTTGTTCAAGTACAGCACAGGCTGGGGAATAGGAGCACGGTTGAGCATCATGGGACATCTGGGTCACAATTTTCCATTTTTTGGGGGTGCCCACCCAGCCAAAAAGTCCCACCTGGATGTGCCCCTCTCTGTGTAGAGCAGGGTTTGGCCCCAAATAACGGTGAGTGGTGACTGTGCTCCAGGCCTGGTGATGCTCCTGAGGTTTCCTGGAGAGAAGGGTCTGCTCATTAAGTAAGACTCGTTTACGGGACTGCCGGGGGATGCCAACAGCCTGGCCCCTGGCCAATGCTCCAGCCAAATCCATGCCTGAACCCCACCTGGGAAGAGCATCGCGGCTGCAGACAGACAGACAGACAGACAGGCAGATGCATCCTAATCACAGGTTTAGGTGAGACACAAACAATCCCTGTGCCACATGCCAAAAACCTGTGTAAATGCTTGACCTTGCTCTGCCTTCCTCTGCTGTGCTGCTCCGGGAGGGAGCCACCTCGTCCCTTTTTTTTTTCCTCCTTTTTTTTTTTTTCCCATCCCTTGTTTGTTGTGTACCGAACGTCGCCTCATCCCTTTCAAATCAAACGTCGTCTTTCTGCCTTTCTGCTCCCAGAAATTAAAATGTGGTGAGGCCTTTTTTTTTTTTTTTCTGTTGTTTTGTTTTCGTTTTGAACAGCAAGATTAAAAGTTGTTTGAAGAATAATGTTTTCCTAAGTTTTAGCTGACATTCAATTTTAATGACTTTTTAAACAAAGTAACTATTAACTGTGCATCGTTTTATAGTTTCCTGATGTCTGACAGGTGTTTTTGCCCATGTGGGAAACAGATGCTAATAACATTTTCCCTAATAGCTCATAAATAATAAGCATTTAGCATTTTCCTTTGTATACTGCTCTGTCAATAGCCAATTTACTTTTCAGAAGCCACAACGTTTTCCTGTCAATCAGTTTTAGCCTCGGGCACTTTTTGGTGATTAGAAACCCCTTGGAGAGAGAGAACTCCAAATTAGTTTTAAATAAAAAATAAGAATATTCATGCTGTTGAACATCTAAAGGTAAAAAAAAAAGAAAAAAAAAAAAAGATCTGGGCACATAAATATCACTGGTGGGGTATTAATACTTCATAGAAATAGAGTGACCAAGTGCTCTCAGGAGAAATGCAGCAAAGACAAGCACATGACACAAAGAAAGTAATGTATGCAGGAGAAAAATAACTTTTTATTTAAAAAAAAAAGAAAAAAAAATGTAATTTAGGAGGGTGCTAAAAAGCTTGAACTCTAGGAGAGCTGGATCACCTTCTCGTTCGGAAAATCAGCGGTAAATGCAGCACAGCACTTGATGCTTACTGCTGTGCCTCATTCTCTCTCCATAAGCCTTGGGTCTGCTCCTGACATTTTGTCTCCTTCCAGAAGAGAAAAGGGGGAGAAGCAGGGATGGTTCCTGCCGGGGGGAGAGCAGATGCAGAGCCAGGAGGTGCCGGGGGGGCACCCAGCAGAGCTTTCAGCCTTCGCTGCGATATCTGGGCACCTCCTTTTAGAAAACCTCCATTTCAATCATTTTATTTCCCACAGAGATCACAACAAATGGCACTTTGGAAGAGAGAAGAACCGTGTGCTGCAGGATTCAGCCTGGTTCTAGGCTTGGCATGTCCTGATTTCCCACCAGCCTTGCAGGGGCTGTCCTGATTTCCCACCAGCCTTGCAGGGGCTGGCTTATCAGCTCAGCATTTTGGGGTTTGGTGGGTCTTCAGCAGAGCAACTGGTTCTGGTCACCACTGGAGGTGGGATACTGGTGTGGATGGAGCTTGACTCCTGCATTTTTGGCCCTTTCTGCAGAAACAAGATGAAATTCACTGATTTCACTGCCCATTAACCTTACAGCATCACCTTGCATTGCAACATGCAGCTCTTCCACCAGACATATTTTTTTCATCCATTTTGCAAGAGAAATGGAGGGATGCGACCCTCCAGCCGGTACAAAAGGCAGCATTTTTTGATGAGAAAGGGGCCTCGTCCATTCTAATGTATTGACTTGGAACTCCGTGGCATGCTGACATGTCTGCAGCTGCACTGCATGCCATGAAGCCCCAAGGGGCCTGAGTTAATCAGATGTAAACATGAATAATGCAGTGACATAAAACGCAGGTATCACTGGTACACCAGACAAAGGGTCGGAGCGTGGGGCGGTTCCTCTGGTTGGTTGTTTTCCTTGAATGAAGGAAAAGGAAACTTTTGCCCTCAAATGAAGTGGTTCTGTGGTTCCTACCTTCAGACATGACAACAGTTTTGCAGCAGCTGCAGTGCCACATCCACTCCTCTTGAAAGGACAGCAATGATGTGGTTAAGGGCACCGTTAAGTGGCTGCCCTTAAATTTAACATTAGCATTAGGAAGTCTGGGTTTCTCTAAGCAGTTCGGGCTGCCTGGCTGCCCGTGCAGAAGGCAAACATGCCTAGGATTTCAATTCACATGCGGTGACTTTCTAATAATAGGGGTGTTAATTGAGAGTAGAATAACGCTAGCAGGTGAGCAACAATTAGCTGACACTCCTTCTACAGTGTACCACAGCACATCCGTGCACAGGAGGTGGAAATCACTTCTGCATATCAAATTTTAAAGCTAAAACATGGCTGTGTTGGAAGGAAAAGGGCTCCTGGCACCACACTGGGCTAGTCCATGAGCACCCACCACCCTAGAAGAATCCTAGAAAAAAAACACAGCATCATTTATGTGGGGTGCTGGTTTGTGTTCAGTGCCTTCAGTGCAATTCCCAACGTGACAGTCTCTTTGAAGGGCATTTACCAGGAAGAGTAGGACCAAAGAAAAATCAGTGTTCAGTATTTCTGTGATTATATCTCTTTTTCACAGGCTGGGTAGTGATAAACACCCAAGCCTGTGGGAAGAAGCAAGTCTGCCCTCGACATGGTGCTGCGTGGGGATTCTCACCACCGAGTAATTCAGCATTAAGTGCGAGAGGTTTGAAGGAAACCTGAGAGACTTGTGCCACTTTTCTGCCTGCTATTCTTCATTCACTTTCTTCTTGGTAATATTCTCCCACCTATGTTTCTGCCACCCCCACCAGTCCCAAACCCCGTACTGCAGCTGCTCGGGGTCCCACATGGGAATAGCTCAAGGCAGCCTCCTTAGCCAGCCTGGAAATGAGGGGGAAGCTCTCAGAAGCCTCACACGTTGTTACGAGACATTCTCTTGCCCATCAGAGTGATGGAGAGGGAGCACAATAATCCCGATAAGCTATTTTGGTGTACTTAACCCTCATCCTCCTTGCCCCTGCATTAGGCATTAATAACACCTGGTTTCGATCCTCTCCATTCCCTTTTTTTTTTGGCTTCCTACAGTCCAAATGGTAAACTGCCCCAAACAGCTACCTTGTTAGTTGTTCCTCTCTGAGCAGTTGGGTTGGAACATATGCCACCGGACCTGCTGTCCCCAGTTAAAACCCCTGTCACATCACTAAATATTTTAGCAAATAAAAAATTTTTTAAACACGCGGCCAGATGTCCACACTGACACAGTGCTTAAGGCGTTCGACTGATAAAAAGCCAGGGCCCTTGGTAAGTGGGGATTTAAAAACATGTCCTGAGGCAAGTGTGTGATATTAAAAACATCCTGGGCTCTTTTGTATGGAGATTTGCATACGTTGAGGTTTTAAAGAGAGTGTCCATCTGTCACTGAGCATTCTCCCAATACAACAAAGCATTGATAAATATTTTGAACCGCAGTCACTTTTCAGCAGGCACCAGCGAGGAAGCAGAATGGTTTCAGCTGGGATATCCACTGCTTTGTGCAATAAAAGGAGCTGCAGTTTCACTTGGAAGCGGTGTTTAATATTTATGAGGATGACAGCCCCGTACAATTACAGAACTACAACCTGGCCCTCGAGTGATTCCATAAAAAGTATCATCCAGCCAGTGCAAAAAAATTTAAAAAAAATAAAATAAAGCTTTTGTTCTGGAAAGTCTGGCTGCTGGGTTTAGCGATGTGCAGCGATCGCACTTCAGCAGTGAAGGCAACGAGGCAATGGGAAGAATCCTGGCAATTTAATGAGCTCTGGACCAGCCTGGGTGCATCTGAATAGGCACACGAGTGGAGAAACTCTTTGTCCTTGTACATGTTGGAAAGGAAGGGCCAAAAACTCAACTGGCTGCAGTCCCGTTCAGATCTGTTGTATCGGTGTTGGGTTTGGACACTTGGATTGAAGACAATAATCCTGTTTTAAGGCTACGTCTGGGATGCGAGGAAGCATACAGCGCTGGCAGGGAAGGGATCGGGATGTTCTCACTATAATACAGGGCCTGGTGGTATTTTAGAAAAGGAAAAAGCAAACAAGTGTACATCTCTCTGTGTCTTGTGGGGCTGGCAGTCTTGTTTCAGACAGGACAGAGTGAAAGGCCAGCTCTCCAAATTCAACATTTCTATTTATTTCTTTGGGTTGACATTTTTCAGGGAGGTGACATATTCCCCAAGCATGCCAAAGATCTGAAGTGTCTAATTGAGACAAGACAAAGTCACGGTACAAAGTACGCTTGCAGCAACTATTTTAGCTAATTAGACAATTACAGTTTGGGCACGTGTGCATCTGAACAGACTGATTATTGTGGTAGATTTCCAGCTTGTCCTACTCACGTTGTTTCCTTCCTTTAATCTGAAGCCAGTTCTGAACCCCTCCTGCCTAACCAGTGGCCTTTCCAAAGAGCTGCCCACAGATGGTCCCATGCAGCGTACGGGCAGGTGACTGGACGAGCTCTGTGGCTGTGAAGGATGAATTTCTTTATAGGCAAAAGTATACACTTTGGGATGAATCCCCTGTCTGGATGTTTGAATGGCTGCATCAGGTGTGTCAGCAACTGTGGTGTGAAATGGGTGATGGCTTGGGAGGACAGGAGTGGCATCTCATTTTCCTGGAGGGCAAGGAAAGAGCTCACATCCATCCCAGGGGCTCAGCACCTCTCGGGGGCTGGCAGCAGACCGAGTGGTGCCGACCTTCCATCGACTGCTGGAAAGGTTTCTGGGTCCCTCCTCGATGCAGCATGTGCACCATGCTCATGTCAGCCTTTTCCTTGCCTTGGCACACCAGAATATCCAAGCCAGGCTACCCTGGTGCTGGCTCTTGCCGGATGGGCATGCCATAAAATTAAATACTGGATCCTTTTCTTGTTATGCAGCCAGTTAAAGTCCATCAGGGTACTGGTGGGAGCTGGGCACACCAGCACTGGGTTAAAGACTAGAGCTGAGTGCCTTCAACAAGCAGAGCTGAGATACTCCCTGGTTTTCTTCCACAATGATTCAAGCTGCAGGACGAGGCAATAGCCTGGGTAGAAACATTTGAGAGAAAAAAAAAAAAGAAAAAGAAAAAAGAAAATCTTACTAAATCCATACCCCGTCTCCTCAAAGCTTGCTTACTGCCAGCTCCCTAATTTATGTAAACTGGTCGTCAGAGCTGAATTAAAACCTACAATTAGCAATCCAGGAGGGCACGGCTGTAATTCAGACAGATGTGCCACTTACAAATATTTACATAAAGCTTGCGGGATAAGCAGCGCTCCCGCAGGGAGCTGGCACACAAGCCCAGCAGCATCCTCCCTGCCACGGGGCAGCGAGACCCCAAGTGGGACTGGGGTGATGTCCCCCTGGGTCGGATCCTCTTGGGACTGTTCCTGCAGCCCTCAGGATCAAAAAGGGTCAAGACCTGAAGATGTTTTCAAGAACCTTAATGTTTTCTCAATTTTTTTTGGTGGGGGAAATGGGAGAAATCAAATTCTGCTCCTCCTGCTCCAGCCTCTGTGCCAAGGTGCTCCCCATGTCCTGTTCTCCTTCCCAAATGTTAAACTCACCAAGTCCTAATCGCTGTGTGTGGGGTGGGCACCTGCCAACGGGCTCATCCTACATGCAAAGGGCTGGCATCTGGATTGGTATTTACCTCTGTTTCCATGGGTTGCTTCTAGCAGCCCATTAGACCTAGTAATTTCTTATTGGAAGAGACCTCAGAGATTAATTTGCACTTTTTAAAACCTGGGGTTATTTACCAAAATAAAATAAAATAAAATAAAATAAAATAAAATAAAATAAAATAAAACAAAGCACTGATATCCGTCTGTGAGCACAGAGCCCATTCTTATTTTAACCAGCTTGTGCCAGCAACATGCTTGTGGTCAAAAGCCTGGAGAAGCTTAGGAAAAAAGTTTTAACCTGCAAAAACCCATTGCTGTTATAGTGTGAAACTTAAACCTGTTTATACCCAGCCTCGGGCATTTCCAGCACAATTAGGATGTGAAGAAAACCTTTGGGAACAGAGGGCGGATGGGGACAAGCAGCTCCGAGCCTCATGCCCCGTTTGCTGACCTCTCCCTCTGGTGCCCCCTTTTTCATGTCCCCAACCAAGGGGCTGGCAGCCACATGAGCCAGCTCTGGAAGGTGGCACTTGCTCATATTCAATAAACCCTGATTTAGGCTTTATCTCCAATTTCAGAAGCACATTGTGATCCTTGGAAGGAATCGTTTAGATGACACTGGGATGCCAGGAAGGGTTTTAGGCTTTCTCAGGAGGGTTTAAGGGAAACACATCTGCCTGAGTGTTTTAAAGCTGGAAAAATACATTTGTAACAGTCAGTTATAAAGTGGGGCCAGGTCCCACAGATGGTGAGGACAGTCAGGCTGCCTTAAATCTTCAGAAACAACAACAACTAAAATTGGCTCAGATACAGCTCTGGTAAAAACAGTAAAAACTATTCACAGATGTCAGATTGTGGAGGTAAACTTTGTTTCCCCACCCCTGTCCTGGCTATTGATAATTATAATTTTCCACCTTTCCAGCTGCAGAAATTCACATTTAATGTGAAGAAATTTCAGACTGGAAAATGCAAATGAAGTTCTGAAGATATTTCACTTACATTTGCTTGCTACTGGAATCACACACAGTTTTTCCTGCCCTTTAACTGGTAGCCAACACCGCGGCACTGACACATATTCCAAAATGACTGCAAAAGCCCATTAATTTCTTCCAAATATTTATGGAAATATGCAGAATATTTACAGCAACAGATGAAAGAGGACTGAGTAGCAGATTCCCTTGCTTACTAGCAAAATACCAAAGAAAATACCAAAGAGAGAAGAGAAGAGAAGAGAAGAGAAGAGAAGAGAAGAGAAGAGAAGAGAAGAGAAGAGAAGAGAAGATGAAAAAAGAAACTGATTGCCCACTTTTGTTTCCATTTTATCAGTGGTTTGCTCAAAACTTTCCAATTTCCAAATACATTTTAATTTCAGAATGGAAGTGTTGTGCACAAAACTCGATTCATCTGCTGGCCTTGACATGTGGAATATTCCAGCAGTGGCTTTGCTTTGTCTCAGCACAATGAAAGTTAAAAAAAAAAAAAACTGCAGACGAATTTTATTATTGCAGCTTTTATATGGGACATGAAAGCACAGTAGTTTAATACAAAGTCATTACTGCAGTTAAAACCATTAAGTTAATTAATATGGACATTTATTACTGCCGATAAAAGATAATATCAGGGGATTTATAGAAACAATATATCTGTGTACTCTTCCTCCTGAGGTCTCCATGAAGACAGGACTCTCTGTGGGGCGGGATGTGGGGCGGTGGCACCTGTTATGGGGTTTGCACTGATGGTAGGTCAGGGGGAACTTTTTTGGGGGTGCCTGAGGGTAACCTCAACCCTGAGAGCAGCAGGGCTTGCAGAATGAATCCTTCCACCTTTGTAGTTATAATGCCTTGAAGGAAGAAGAAACCCCTTGGCCCTACCAAGTGGTAGAGAATGAGTTATTAGTGGAAATAATTCCTTTATTTTGGTCCTAAATGGGATGTCTGGTGCTGGATGCCCCAGTCCAGTGAGGCTCAGCAGGGTGAGGGTGGAAGGGGGCAGAGCTCGTGGCCCAAACTCATCCCTGTGCTCACTAACGTGGGGAGAAAAAGCAAGAACCATGGGGACTTGAGAGGACATGGGGTGTGATGGGTTTGTTGTAAAGGTGCCAATGAGATGGACCTGATCATGGTGAGAAGGGGAGATCAGGGTGGGAAACAGAGCTGCAGGAACCAGTTGTGAACAACCCCTCTGCTGCTGAATTTGGGGATACCTGTCCATGAACATAGAGATAAAGGTGGTGATTCTGCACTCAGTTTTCTAGCCCACAAAAAAAAAAAAAAAAAAAAGCCAGCAAAGCTCTCAGCCCCTCCACCTCCCCGATCTCTGGAGCTGAAAAACCTCAAGTTGTCCCTGACTCCTCTTGGCCATTGCCTTGTACTGATGCTGGATAACAGTTGGGAGACGCTGTAATTTAATAAAGCTTTGCAAATGTGGACAACTGCAGGGTGTGATAGAGGGGCTGTATCAATCACGGTAATGACAGACATTAGCAGGATGCCAAGTGTTTGGGGCTCAGCAGATCTGTCACCGGTTTGCAGCCGGCGGTTTGTAAGCACAGGTCTGCGCGGTGGCCGCTCTCGTCCGGTGCTGTCTGCAAAGCTGTCATCTCCGGAGAAGATTTATTGGGCTGGTACGTGTGATTTATGTCAGACGGCTTCAGCTTTGCTAACTTGCGTGTGACAATAGGAGTTAACAAGCAATTAAAATCTGTGGTCCATTGTGCTGGAAGCGATGGGATGGTTCCCTGGAGCCGCGGTTTCAGCATCGTCCCCTCTGAAAGCCCTCAGGTTGGAGGCTGGGGGGAGTCTCAGTGCCCTCCCTGCTGTGGATGGTTTCTTCCTCTTTAAATATGGGGTGGATGGGTGCATGGTTAATTTTGATTTTCTCTAGCTCCGCTTTCTCCATGGTTATGCTGTGAAAGTCTCTAGGTGATGGGAGGCATCTACATCCACTTGTATGTGCCTGTGCTCATGTGTGGCCATGGTCTGCCTGCACTACTCATCATCCAGTGGGAAGCACCTTTAGAGACAATGACACAAACATTCAAATATTGCTTTGTCCCATGGCTGACCCAGCACACCGATTCTCTGCCAGGGAAGCTCCCCAGGACCCTTCTCCCGGCCGCTTCCCACCCCACAACTGGTGAGCTGGTGATCCCTGGGGTGACATCCCAAACCCAAACCGATGCTGCCATGGGAGCAACTGGACAAAAAGCTGGTGCAAAAGGTGGGTGTGAGAAATCCCCATCCAGGAGCTGGAAGGGATTCAGGGCAATCACTTCAGGCAGCATCTCCTCCACCTGCACACCCCTGTTTCGACCTTCCTGTGGCTGTGGCTGTCACGAGCTGCAGATGCTGATGAGCACCAACAATACTCCGAACCCCTCTGAACCCTTCTGAACCCTTCCAAGCCCTTCCAAACCCCTCCAAACCCCTCCATCAGGGCGAGGAGCTGCAGTCACACTGCTCCGACTGAAGTGCAGCCAGCCCGGCTGGGTGGGAGCGTGTTGAGCCTGTCTGCGTGTTGGCGTGAACCAAACTCTTTTAAATCAGCCAGTACTTTGGAGATAATTAGCCTCGTTGCCTATACACAGCGGCTTTGCCATGAATGATGTAGGCTTAATTACTAATGGCAGGGTTGTTTTTTATTTATTTATTTTTGTCCTTCTGTTAGCACGGTGAGTGAGCGTCCATCTTAGTGGGTGTTTTCACCTGCTGAGCGCCGTAGTCCTTTTCCTCTCTTTATTTTTGGAGATGGCATTTGAGACATCTGATTTTGTTCTCATTGTGCAATGGGTACGGGAGGCTGCTCACAGCCAGTGCTCTCTGAGTGTAGACAATACACTTTTTAATTACTAGTGTTTACTGAAATATTTTTTTTCCCCTAGTTTTATGTACACATTTGGGGTCTGCACTCTGTGGCCTGTTAAAATCACAGGGACATCTTACAGACGAGTGACTTCCCCATGCAGGGAGCTGCTGCTGGGAAAAGCTGCATCCCACTCCTTAACCACCCAGCAGCTTTTATACTTTTTCTCACAGTATTTTTTTTCCCTGCAGAGTCATTGTTTATAGGTCACAGGTGAATACTTTGTGTTTAAAAAACCCCAAACCCTTCCCCTAGCCCTCATGGTTGCTTCTGGGCCACATGCAGAGCCTTGGCTGGGGGAAGGTGCTATGGGAAGGCAGACTCCAGGGATGGGATTAGTACAGATTTTGGGTTCCAGCCCAACCTTGCCAGTATTCAAGCTGGGTTTTATAGTATTTATGTTTTTCTTGGTGGATTTTTTCCTCTCCCACCACCCCAGAGGTTAGATCCCTCCTGTCCCTCCCACCAGCAGGCTGCGAAAAGCCTGGGATATCAGCACCTGAGGCATCAGGAGGGGAGCTGTGCCTTTTTGGTGTCAGGTGAGTAGCAAAGATCCACTTCTGCTTCTTGCAAACGTTGATTTGTTTTCCTCCTTTTCATGGAAAAAGCTATCTATCTCCACCCTTTTATCTATTTTATTTTTTTTAATCCCTGGGCTGAATTCTCTGATCCTTTGTATGCAGCACTGAGCTTTTCCAAAGCAGCAGGACGTGTGGGGGCAGCAGGAACACTCTGTTGTGAGGTGTAAAAGCCCCCCTGACTGTGGCAGGATCAGGCCGTTACACCTGGGAGCTGGGTGTGAAGCCTTAAGCCAGCTCAGGATTACAGCCTGACTTTGCTTAAAGTAAAGATAAAATACCTCAGGAGCTAAACAACCCCCTGGAAAAAAACTACTGCCGAGCAGAGGTGATCCAAGCTGACATTGAGAATTGTTTGATTTACAATAACAGGGAGATAATATTTTGCTAAGCCTCCCTGTAATACAATGTGTGTCATTTTAAATTTCCCATTACACTGAGCAATCTAATAAATAAATGCTCGGGCTGCAATAAACATGAATCATTCGGTGCGCAGAAGCTCTCAGCAGTCCAGTAACGAATATCTTCTTCCTAATGGTCTTTGGAAGTCACCGATTAATTTGACTTTCAGCTGACTGGCTCTGAAGCCGCAGCCAGACGAGTGCCTGCAAGATGCTGGGTCAAACTCTGCAGAGATTTAGTGACAAATCAGATTTACAAATTAGGGATGTGCCACTCCGTAACGAATACGGCTGGAGCTGGGTGATTAGCAATCCCATGGTCAAATGGAATTGGCTCCTATTGGGTTTTCAGGTGTTTATTTATTGATTTGTTTGTCTATATTCTGGAAAACAAAAGCAGTTGTTTTACATGCTGCAACACTGAAAGACACCTTCTGAGAACAAGGAAGCGGTTCGTGGTATCTGTCCCCTAATTTCTGCAGTTAACCTTTCCCCGGATTATGTGCACGTGAAGGCATTTTAACTACCTCATGCCCTCACGCCAATATTTGTTAGAATTTGGGATCGAATTTAATATGAGTAATGTCAGGAGAAACAGGTCAGGGTTTCAGATTAACACCAATAACCATAATGAGAACAGATGCTTATATCCATCTGGAATGTAGATTTAATATGTTAAATTCATAGCTCAGCCCATGAAATGCAATCATCAGATGTTTACTGGTCCCAATTTAATGAGCGATTTTGGATTAAACAGGGGCCAAACAACAGGCCACCAATCTATATTAAATCTCTGCAAAATGAAAATTGCAAAGATTTACTTAGGGTCATTACACAAGAAAATTTAATCACAACCTCATCCATAATGTCACATCGTCATCAGACTGATAATTGAAATGCCATGTGAGGGATTATGAATAACCCTCTGTTTATGAAGATAGCTTTCTGATTATCTCTGTGTCCTGTGAGTAACATAAAATATGATTTGTATTAATGTACATAGCCCTTGCCTAAAAGAAACCCATTGGGAATCTGCAGCAGAAGTCTAATATTTTTTTTTTTCCTTCACTGTTCGTGGCAGGAGATGTTGGTAAGTAACATTATTGCCACAATTTTAGAGCTGCAGGGTGAGGTGAAGCCCTGAATACAGACTTGTGCTGTGTCTGACGGCATCGCAGGGACACACAGCTTGCAATGCCCCTGCAGCTGTGTGGGTGCTGTGAAATATTCAGCACATGATTTTGGTAGGCAAACATTGATTTGTCTAGAATCAATATTAATTTTTCAGACTACGTTCTCTGGGGCAAGAAATGTATCTTCCAGTATTTACTGAACACTTAGTAACTTAGTACATTTGGGACGTTAATAAAAACACACTTTTGATTTCGGTGTTACAAAATATTCAGCTCATGGATTGCTGACAGTTATATACCTCTGCATTGCTCTGGGTTGTACAACGGGACAGAGCCTACAAGTAGCCAAATTTCTGGTAGCATTTGGTTTTGAAAGTCTGTAAATATTTATAAAGTGTATGCTGAGAGACTGCCCCAGGCCTGAAAGTGGCTTTTCAGTTGAGATACTCAGGTAACCACACAAATGAGCAAGTGCTGATGCTGCTGACATGGACACCTGCACCTTCCCGATGGACACCTGCTCCTGCTCCTGGAGGGGCTGGAGCGAGGAACCAGGCTCCTCATCTCCAAATCTGCCTCCTCCTCCTTCTGCAGGCTGCCTGAGCTTTGTCTGAACATTTCACGTGCTCTGGAGGTTCAGCCTCATGCACAGGTTCGGAGCAGGATCAGAAAGCAAGCAGGGCTGTGTCCTTTCCTGTCCTGCTTGCCGCACTGCCTCAATGTCGGTGCTGCAAAACCGATCACGTGCCGTGTGTTTTAATTGCCCTGCATATGAATTAATTAGCCCCTTTGTCAGAGAACAATTAAGTGGCAAGCTAAGGAACATGAAGAGCAAAGGCGGAACAGAAATGAGTGTCCTGTCTCCAGGTGGAAGCTGGCAGTCCCCGAGATGAGATGAGCATCCCATGTCTGAGCTGGGGAGCGGTCTCCAGTGGCTCTCACCCCTCACCGAGCTTAACAGCCTCTGAAAAACTTTTCCATCTCCTGCTAAGCTGTGCTAACCTGGGGGCAACATCTGCGAATCAGCAGGTTCCAAGCAAATCTGTGCTCCTTTTTGACAGCAGGCAACCAGAAGGGGAAGGAGCCAGATTTTTCACCAACAGTGACAAAGAAAGTAGAAGCAAGGCGCACGCTTTGCAGGTAAAGGTCCACCTGGGAAAAGAGAACCAGCACCCAGCACTGGATGTGTAACCCGGGGGTCTGATATGTTCATCACTTTATGATTGAGGAATCATGGAAAAAAGGTGCTGTGCATTTAAAACATGTATCTTCTGTTGGTAAATGTAACACAAAACTGGAGAAAGCAGCGGGGCAGCCTGATGGACACGGACAGGCACCACCTCCCATGGGCAGGTTTTGCACATCGGCTGGGCTGGGGTCAGAAGATACCAGCAAAATGTTGAAAGTGATGACAAAAAGGACGTTGCAGCTGCAGGGCTTGGGGGAAAACACAGGCTGAACTTCTTGCCCTGAGATTAACGCCAGGCTGCCAGGTCCTGCAGTCGGGATGAGTGGAGCTCAGGGGGGATGAGCACAAACAGAGGATTTTGGGCTGGTGAGCCCAGGCCAATGACCAGAACCCAGCCTTCATTATTTATACAAGTAGCACAGATAAAGCTATTAAAAACAAGACATCCGCAGAGAATGGAGAGCCATACGGTGTGCATAATTTACATCAGAGCATGGACCAGCACTAATACATAACTGATGCAATTAGATGCAGATAAATAGGTAAGGGATATCTCTCCATGGACCGGGGGAACAGAGGCTGCTGTTTTACAATTCCTTGTGCTATCTCTGGCTATCCGACCATTGGAAAACCAAGGCCCAAACCCTGTGTGGTGGGACTTTACCCAGGCAGATAACTTACTAAATCACAGGAGTGCACCAAGTGGATAATAATAGGGTGGACTCCTTTTGTCATGGATTTTGATGCCCCAGGACATGAGCATGCAGTGATTTCCATCTGTGGGTGCTGGCAGAGCACGTGGAGGGGCAGCCCCATAAGCAGCCACTTCCCAGCTATTCCCTGCTGCCACCGAGGACCAAAGTCCCTGGTGAGGGTGGTGAGAAGAGCTCTGCACGTCGTCCGCCCATGGCTATGTGCAAGGAGGGGGCAGCCGTGCCTGCAAGTGGCCAATTGCCACCACTTTCTCAGGAGCTGCACATTTTAACAGGCTTAGCCGGCGTTACATCTCTCAGGCACCTTCCTCCTGGGGCTGATCCGTGTAAGAGCATCACCGTGCTGCCAGGCGATGGTGTGCTCCGCTGACAGATGTCCCCATGCGATATTTCAACTCCGAGGCTCTAATCCCACAATTACCCATCAGGGAGGTCATTAGACATGCACCGAGGAAACAGACCTGGGTGGAGAATGACAGCTTTCATTCATCCCTTCCTCTTTTCCAAGCCCAGGGTATCTTACAGAGTTTCTCTAGACAGCAGAAGGTGCTGGAGTGCAGTCAGATTTGCGGTGATGACAGGATGCTATCTGCTACTCCTGCATTGAACAGTTGGGCTGCGTGTTGCCTGCCTTATTACCGAGGGTGGAAAAATAATGAGTCATTATTGGTGGTAGCTGGCATGTGGGCAGAGTTCAAGGGTGTTGGGCAAGGGCCAAATCCTGCACATGCCCATGGCTCCACAGACACACATGCTCTCGTGCGGGGGTCTCCCCGTAGCTGTGGGAAATACGAAGTAAAGGCAAATACAGCAGTGGGATAAACTCAGTGTGGAATGGGGCTGATAAGGCAGGATGCTTTCGCGAATCCCGTTCTGTAAAAGTCGTCATCTGAAAGTGACAGCAGCACAAGATGGAGGTGCTAAAGAGAACTGACGCATCAGATAAACTCCAGCTGTCGCCTGCAGTCAGCGCCTCTTCTTGTTCCCCTGCCTGGCCCTCTTCTTTTGGCTAATATCCCTAATGATTAAAACTGAAAACATTTTTTTTTTTCTGCTTTTTCTTTCAGCCTCAAAGGTTGATCATTCTTTTTTTTTTCCCTCTCCTTTAAATGTTCTTATTTCTCAAAGAAGTGGCAACTGAAACCCAGGGAACGTCAGTGGTTTGCTGCTTGACCTGATTTTATGGGAGAGCTTGAAAGACACCTTTTGGATGCTTTTGTGTGTCCTCCAGGTAAACACTCCAGACACTGTGATTAATATATATATATATATATATATATTATAAATAAATATATATATATATATATTTATATATATAAATAATATATATATATATATATATATAAAATTCTGTCCCAACCCCTGTCTGAAAGATCAGATTTGAAGCTTATTTTCTTGCTCTGAAAGGTCTTATATTATAGACTAGAGGACCCCAGTCTGAAGTCTAAGGTCATACATGGGTGACATGCCCCAGCCTGAAACAAGTTACCTTGGCTATATTTTCTGGTTGAAAGTTCAGTGAGGCTGCGGAGGATGGGAACAACTGCGAGCTATTACAGTGGCCTCTTGGTCCAAAGGTTAATTGGACTTAGTAGGCTCTCCCTCCCGAATTGTTTCCTAGGGTGACTTTCTCATAGCTCAGCTGTAGCCATGGCAGAGCTGAGAGCTTGTGTGCAAAGATAATCCTCAGAGAGCCAAGGGATGCTGCAGAAGGAGAAACTGGCAGTTGAACCCACTAAGTTAGGGCTGGACTCAGTTTTCCTCAATGTTCCTCCTTTTTGAGCTGAGATGAAGAGATTTGGTTGAGATTCCCTCCCAGGTCCCCCATTTTTTCATGGGAGATATTAAAATCATCGCTGGCTCATGTAACACTGCCAGTGAGGACCTCTGCTCTCATTGCTGCATGGTCTGCCTTGCCTATAGGCAATCGTGTTGTGATTCACTCAAACTGCTAAAATTGAACCCTCCCTGTGTAAAGCAAGGTATTCGGGACCTTTTGGAACACTTGATTTGGCTTCAGTAAGGCAGATACATAAAGTTAGTGTATGTTTGTATACAAGATCACAGACAAATGGACAAACATTCGTTTAATGGGCAAACATTTATTGACCTTCTGTTGACAAAGCAGCCAAATAGATGTAAATAAATCTCCATTAACAGATATATTGAGACACTGAGCAGTCATTTAACATACCTCAGGATGTTATTGTGTGCTGAGAAATAAAAATCTCTTAAATTAATTTCTATCCTTGTCTCAGAGATGGTGTGGAAAATTACCTAATGCTGAAGAATGTCACTTAGTAAAGTCTTAGTCTGTCCAAGTAAAATGATTGATAAATTAATTTAAATAATACACAGTATTTTGCTTTCAATAGTCTGCTATCCATTCACAATCTCTTAAAGAAAATGAATCAATGAGAAAATGTTGTCGTATTGATCCCTTGCTGTTGTTTTTTTTTTCCCAATGAAAATATTTTGAAAATATACCCTGCTTACTTACATGAACAACAACACACAGAGAAGAGTTAAAAGTGGGACATTATCTTTCCAATGACATATTTAGCCAGTTATTCAGGCTATAATGAAGCTGTGTAATGAAGTCAATGTCCTTGAAAGTTCTTCATCAATTTTTTTCTCATCTGTCAGCATATCCACTTGCCGACACAATATTAATTAAACACAACATTTCCTGGAGTGTTGAAGTGAAGTCCCATCACTGATAATGAACAGGTTTAGGAGAGTCACATCCCAACAAAATTACTTTTTAAACCAGCCTTATTAAGCAGAAAATTAGACCTAAATCACCCTACAACATCCTCATTAAAAGCCACTGATCCTTGGCTGCTTCTATGTTCTAACATCTTTAATTAGCAAACTGCTAGTCTATCTGCCATGATAAATGCTATTAATCTTACCTTTCATTTGCTTTCTCTTAACCTATCATTTGCCCACTTCAGGGAGACGCACGCTTCCACCAGAATTCGTTTTATTGCATCTAATGCCCTTGTAAGGATGAAAAATGCAGCATTCAGGGGTTAAACGCGACGGCTCTCCCTGCGCTCACTCCATCACTGGATTTCATGATTTGTAGATATCTCAGACGGCACAGTCGCTGTGTTTTGGGGGACATTAAGGATGCTTTCCTGTAGATATTTATGGGATACTGTTGTCAAGCCTTGATAGTGAAATACAGTGCCACCATGGATCGGTGACCTCTCCGCTGCACTATTTAAAACCAGGCAGAGTTACAGACTCCAATTAAAAACCTCCTGAGTGCCTGGGAAAGCTCCGCCCAGGGAAAAGAAATGCCTTAAAAACATGATTGCATTTTAGAACTGTAGCAACTAAATCTATAACCTTTTAGTAGCCTTTACAAAATGTGACAGCTTCACAGCTTCCTTAGTATTTGTTCGCAGAAGCTCCCGAATCTATCAGGACAAATAACATACTGCACTGGGCCGCTTTCACTTTGCATTAATCAGAAGTAAACTTTTAATGCAGTGCCATACTAGGTATTTCAGAAAAGCGTTATTAATTGCTGCGTTCTCAGAATGCCTCCTTGTATGTGCAGTTATTTTTCCTGGTTTATTTGGAATTGGGGTTTCTCTCTCTGCCAGTGCTGTTATTTTTGCAGCGCGCTTGCTCATCCTTTTCTTATTGCAACCAAAATCGCTCTGTTCAGCTCACAGCTCCCGGGCAACAGAGAATTGCAAATTTAACCTCACCTAATCACATATCTGGCATCATAAATTCGGTCTGTGTTACTCAGCAGATCTTTCCAAGGGGCCTCTGAAAGGAACCCTGCCCTGGATGTGGCACGTCCTGACTGCAGCCGCCGCCTGTTGCAACCTCCAGCTTGAAGAGCTCGACTCTAAGGCTTGTTAGCATAATTTACTCATTTACCCCTACTCATTAATCTCTTTCATTGTTATTATCCCATATTATTTACTGACCACACATGCTTCCCACAGATATAAACGCTTTCTCCTAGTGGCTTTAATGAAAGCTGCTTTTACATTCACGTTGCCTTGTGCTGTACTTGCTGCTGGTGGGCTGCTTCTGTTTGGGGCCAGTTTGTTCTAAATGCTACGAAACCTTTCAAATCCTAATTCTAAGTCCTAATTCTAGCAGTAGGCTGTATGGCAGGGCATCTGTCACTGTGTTCATACGTCTGAAAAGTGGGCACTGATGCTAAGCTACCTGTGCAGCTTCTGCAGTCAATGTCAAGAGAGAAGCATCCCCAGGAGGTGACTTGTCCACCCCATCTATGGTGACATGAATTACCCTTGGGAAACCGTTCTCTGTTGTTCTTCAGGGTGGAGACAGACCAGGCTGAATTATTTGTCTGACTTTTAGATGTTCGGTTAGGAACCATCTGATTCCCAGTGATTTTTTTTTGGTCTGGAGTGGATGAGCCCTGCTCCATGTGCAGGAGTTGTACTTCTCAAGCTGTGCTTTTCTAACGAAACCCTTCTCTCGACCCCAATGCGTTTCCATTATCTTTCCATCAGAAAATAGTTTTTCCTCATGCGTACGAAGACAAATGACATGCTCATTTACTTGCGCACGTGCAAAACGAGAATAATTACTCCATAAATTAGTTAAAAGATTTTCCCAGGGAAAATGAAGAGGCAGAGAACGGAGAGGAAAGACATGTCACTTCCACTTCTTAACTGCCGAAAGAACGACGATACTCAGCCCACTCTGTCCGCCTTGTGAGTATCTAGACAGACACTTGAATTCAAGATCACTTTATTGTGATGGGCAGGTTCAAGGGAACCCAATCCCTAGCAAGTGGCTGCCTTGCTTGCGAAAAGACAAGCAAGGAGATGTTCAGGCAGCAAGAGCAGCTCCTGCTCCCACTGCGCATCAGTCTTGTGGCCTGGGGTCATCAGCCTCGTGCAGGACTGAGGCACAAGCCTGGGGCTTGAACAGAGACAGAGAGGCAGAGAAAGCAGCAGAGGACAGCCCAGTGATGCCACTTACTGCTACGGATTGGTGGTCTGACAACAGGCAGGGCCAGGATCTCCCTTGGTGTCTTTGCATCTCCCCCATTTCAGGGCAAGAAGCAGAGGGCATTCAGACTGAGCTCAGCGAGAACACCACCGGGTTTTTCATGGACAGAGGATTTCTGCAGCAAGGCATTTCATAAACCCTGGCCCAGATTCTCCCCCTGACTTGCCTGTGCTCGGTGCACGACGGGGACTGGAGAACAAAGGTGGCTTGAAGCCACTTTCTGCTTCTCCCCTCTGCAAGCAGCTGGGGACTGGCTGCCCCCTCGGGCAGGCTCACCTCGCCTCGGGCTAGTGCAGCACCAGGAGATGGCTAGCAAACAGCCAGACCTGGCTACACCTCCTTCTCCGTGGGCTGCTGCTGCTCCAGCAGGAGCTGGGAGGTGACTTGGGTGACACCAGAGCCCAGGGACTGGGAGCCTGCGGGGAGCGAGCTGGTGCCAGCGTGGACATGGCTGGGGGGCAGCGCGGTGTGCGGCTCGCTCGGGGAAGCAGCGAGCTCGAGTCAGTGTGTGTCCACGGGCAAACGCCTTCATCTTCTCTGTGCCTCGGGGCAAGGCGACTGGGGGAGGGCATGAAAAGCAAAAGGATTTCACTAAAATGATCCGATGCTGCTTCCAAATTTGGTTCAGCGCTGGCGACACAAACCAGTAAATATCTGCAGACAGGGACACAAGCGTGCAGCATGCGGTGTGGCTGAGCATCATTATTCACATATTTGTATCAAAACTATTCACTTATTTACATCAAAACTATTCTGTTTGCAGGCTGGATCAGAATCCCACTGAGGGCAAAAACATTTACAGGAGAGATTATTTGCAAGAACAAGGATTGGAAGAAGCAGTGTGGTCCTAACTAGTGCACACAAAATCTCAGAAAGGAAAGGAAAATCTGCCCAAGAAGAGGTTTTGGTCTTGCTTTCAATGAAATATAACCTAAGAACCCCAAGCACCCAAAAAGGAGAGAAGTGTTTCAAAAAGGCACCCTGTGCTGCACTGCTTACCCCCAAAAAGAGGATTTGTGCCCAAGGAAGCTCAGCACCCCTCTCTGCAAGCACCGAAAGAGGACTGGAGTCACAGAGGAACAGGTTTGCCTGCTGTGCAGTCTGCAGTACCAAGATTACCCTATACAGTGCCACATTCAATTGCAAAAAGGAGCGTTAGGAGTAATAGAGCTCCCGCAACTAAAGTGTTTTCTGTCCTCAAATCTTTCAGGAAACTGACTGAGGCAAGAGAGGGAAAAAGCCAAGGGGAGGAAACTTGTTACAAGTAAAATCGTATTTCCTTGGACACTGGGGAGGATGTAAAACTAACCCAGAGGCCTCCAAGTCAGCAGCCATTTTAACATTTTGCGAGAGATTTTCATCTTTTTCCCCTACAGCCTCAGTTCTGCCGTAAACACCGAGCACACCCACCGCGGCTGTCAGCTGTGTGGCTTGCTTTACACTGAAGCAGCCAGGAGATAAAAAATACTTAAGGTAATACAATTCTCAAACTGGTGGCATAAGGTGGCATTCATGACATCTCCGTCAATAGTGCAATTCGGGACACTTTTACCTGGCATCAAGCAGATTGATACAAATAGGATGCATGCATCTGGCATCCAGTGAAGGCAACGATAACGCTGCTTCTCCATCCTTCTGTCTGCAAAACTGCTGATGGCAGTGAGAAGCTAGCAGCCTGTCCTGCCCCCTCCCAAGGCACTGCTTTTCTTTAGCAGGTGAAATAAAAGGAGAAATATTATTCGTGGTTTGTCAGCTTGCACGGGTCACGGCAATGTTTCAGGAGTCCAGAGGTTTTTATGCAATGACATTTGCTGGGCTGCAGTCAGATGGTGGTGCACAAAGTTTCGTGAAAACATGACAAAAGCAGTAAAGCGAGCAACAATTGATGGAAAAAAAAGACACATTGGCTAAATAAATTATTGGTATACTCCTTCGTGCATGCAATGTAGGGGAAGGCATCACAAATATACATTAACATGCAAGGGATGTGCATTTTACACAGGTATACACACAACGAGATATATCAATGTGATGTAATTTTAGGAGTTTATTCTTTTCATAATCAATTGACTGCCACTTGCTGGAAGGCAAATCAAGCACAATAAATTTCCTCCCTGGTATCAGGGAAGAAGCAGCAGCAGTGGTACTACAGCACGCCGAAAAGTTCAGCACTAGTAAATTCTTCAGAACACCATTACTGTGATTACTGCTTGTGCAAAGATATGCCCGCCTCATTGTCATTTCTTATACTACATCAAGCAAAGGCTGGTGGGGAACCTCGTGCTGCTGTCGCCCAACTGACTGTGACCTTTTTTGGGTGACCGCGCGGCGGTGGTGGCGAGGGCTTCCCTGCTTCCATGCGAAAGTGTGAAGAAAAGAGCGCAGACCCTGGGATGCAGTTTAAGGTTTTAATAAGTGGAGAAATTATCCAGATTAGCTTTTCTTCCCTTAAATGTCAGCGTGGCGACTTCCGTGTCATTAGCAGGAGCAAATGGAAGGGGCTAAATGTCTTGGGATGCGGTGGGTTTTTAAGCCACGTAATGATGGCGATAAAAATCTGTAATGTCAGTTGCCTTGTGGCAATCAACAAACATTTCGCATTATGCTTGCATCTTAAGGTTTGCGGCCAAAACCCAGATTTGCCTCTGTCTCATTAAAATAACGAATGCAGTCCGAATGGATCTGCAATGATTCACTGTACGTCACACTAAATCACAACGCTTCTCGGAGCCAACTGACTATGGCCTCATTACTTCAGACAAAAGTGGGCTTGGAGGAAAAACTGGGGTGATGTTTTTTTGCTCGGCCATGTTTTTTCCCTTTGAAATACTTAAGGCAAAAGAGCAGATAGTTTTTTCCCATTGGTAGCTGGGGAATTTGGGTTATATTCACAGTGCAGCTCCCTATCGATACACATAAACACACAAAGCGTTAGTGCTCGCGTCGGGAAACAGGAATTAAACCCATCCAAATGGCATTAATGAGGCAGGTTCTAATGAGTATGAATCGCTGATGAAATTAAATACCTAAAAATGAAAATAAGCTTTGAAATAATAAACATATCTTTTAACTCTTCTGCTAGGGAGTCTGAAGACCAGCATGCTCGTGTTGTGTAAGAGCTCATGTACTTGTGGTTTGTCTCCTGCAAGTCTTTGTTCTGCAACTTTCAGTGCCTTGAATATAGACAAAATATGAAAAACTTTTTTTTTTCCCTGAAAAATCTTGGCTAAATCTCTAAATCGTTGCTTTTCAATACTGATACTTAATTATCTATTTGACATTAAAGATTTTTTTTTTAGAATTACGTATGAAACCAGTTAGCATTTCAGGAATAAACATTAACTCAAACCTTACTATTCTTAATTGCGGAAAAAATATTTTAAAAAATTGAGCTGGATACTTTAAAACCTATGTGTATTTATAAATACAAAGGCAAGATTTTGAGGTAACAGGTAGAAGAATAAATACATGAATTTTGATTATGAAAAGATTATATAAAGGAAATTGTGAAAATCATTCAAAACACCTCAGTGAATGGCAAAGACCTTTCAAATATATTCTTTGTTTTTATAATTGTTACCATTTGCTTTATGCACATATGCTTTATTGTAAAGAGAAAATGTCTGAAATTAAGCTATTTTTCTAAAACACTCTTGCAAATATATTTCTAATTTGATAGCAAAATATTTTGTTATATATGCATTAGGAATTTGTTTCACGTAGGAGGACAACTGAATAAGAAGCATTCATGGAATGATTGATTTAAATGTTATAAATCCCTGAATTTTTCATCTCCCTTTGAACGGAATGCCAAAGGGGATTAAAGACTGAAGACATATCACAAACAAATTTACATTATTAAAATTACTGTAATCAAGAGTGTTTTCTAGCCTTAATCAGGATTAGAGAAAACCAAACAAAAAAATCCCAAAACTTTTCTACTGAGCAATACTAATCAAAATTCTATCAAATGACAGATAACAGAATAAAAGCGCTTTTGAAAATTAAAAATACTGGATGGCGTATCTAGCCTTCTCTCAAAATATTTTCACTCATTTGAGATCTGAGCACCGCTTGCTCTGCTAAATCTTATGGCAGACAGCAAGCACAGAAAAAAAATAATGCTGCTAAATTTCCATAACACCACAAAGTCAGACCTCTTATTTCTGTGAGCACGTCCAGGAAACACACTTGTTTGAATATATGCCACAGAAACAGGAGGGAAAAGTGCAGCGTGGAGTGCTTAGTTTTGTTCTCCTGAATTGTAAGCAAAATGATTAAAGTTGGGGAAAACTGGGCTAGAAATCTGCTGTCCAGGGTGCCGCAGGGAGAACTCAGCCTCCCGGCACGCGCTGCAACTTTCGTGATTGTGCTGGCAATAAGCAGGTTTGCTCTGACGAGCCGTGGAGGCTTTTAAGTGTCTTTATCCACCGTGCTCTGTGCTACACAGCTATGCTACAAGGCTAATATGGTAAAGGGATCAAGCTTGCACAGATTTTTCTGGTCCTCTGGAGCCTCTTAAAGAGGGCAGCGTTACCCTGGTTTTGGAAAGCACAGGGAGCTGTGGAGCATCAGGCCCCGTCTCACTTCCACTGGTGTCCCAGTTCGTAATGCTGCAGCAGGATTGGACCCCGCATCCATTTCAGCCTCGTGAAATGTCGACTCCTGTTTTACAGTGGAAATCCTAGAAATGTATATGTAAAAAATCCTGAAAATGATCAGAGAATGATGAGCTTTGTTTTGTAAAGCCTAGGAAATGAGCTGAGCAAAGCGGCAATACGGAGATATTGTGCCTGTCCTTCACAAAAAGAGCAATATGGATTAAAGAACAAGGGAAACTGCATGATTCTCATGGCTTTTCTAGAAACCACAACCAATTTAACCTTCACCAGTATCTGGAGAAGAGAGCTGCCATCCGGGCCCTCTGTCTTCAAACCTGTTGCTTTGCTGTATTTGGTTCAAGAAGATTTTACCTTGCGAGCTCAAGATTAGTAATGCCAAACCTTGACTGATACAGTGCAAACTGACAGCAGTTTCCAAATCCCTCTTAGTAAGGTTACACTGGCTGGTAAAATGTTAGTTTTGGATATTACATATCATACAAAAGCAACAGGCAGGTGAGTAGCATCTCCTCTTTGCATCTCTTCCTACTGAGACCGTATGCTGACTATTTTTGCAATTTAAAGAAAAACTAAGGGAGGTAAGAAAACAATATATTCTTTAATTAAAAGTTGGCATTGTCTTTTCTTTGAACATACCAGGGTAACAAGTAGATTAGAACACATGATCTGTATTTCAGTTCCATCCCAGCATACATCATAAATCCTTCTTTATAAAAAAACAAACAGGAAGCATAACAAGGACATTTGAGAAGAAAAAGGGAGTTTCAGCATTTTGAAGTGCTCCCTTTATATTCTCTGAAACACCAACCAAAACCAGACACTTGAAACCTTACATGGAACACATAATAGATTTTTTTTTTTCATTGGGGAAAAATAAATGACAGGTCACGGGATCTTATCCCCAGGATAACCATCCACATTTGCAAGGTTAACACTGATGCTTCACGCACACAAATGCAGTAGTCAGACGCTAGTTTATCTCCCCCCAACAAAACCATCTTTCCAGCAGTATCAGGCATTCACTTGGCAGCAGTTTTAGCAGCAGCTCAACGCAGAGCAAATCATACCGAAACAGATGCCTTCCTGTCAACAGGAAGCACGACGGGCTCGGTATGGGTTCCAGCTCTGTACAAAAAAAAGAGTTAAAATCCTGCAGGTCCACGGTGGCTTAGAAACAAGTCACGGAACTGAACTTTCAGATTATCTCAGAAGCTAGTCACCTTGTAGTTTAATATTAATTCGTCTGTGGCAGAGTTATAATTGGACTTTTTACTTTGGAATTAAAACAACTATTCTTTAAAGTAGATTTTAATAATTATTTACATGTTACTTTAGTATTGCTTTGATAAGTTCTACATTTGTTTTTAATACTTAGCCTTTTAACAGTACTTAGATACTCAAGCTTGCTATTTTTAATTCTTTAAATTTTCTTAAATAAAGGTTTTAACTTCTGCATTTGAAATTCTACATTTAGCCTCCTGCAAACAATTCAATGTGGGTTCTCAAAGAACCTTCTGAATATTTCAAGGACTCCCTGCAGGTGAATTTTTAGGATTCCAGGTAGATACAGTAATATGAGCAAGCCTTTTTCTCATGGAAACTGTAGGAAAACTTAATCATTGTACTAAAAATACTTGTTCCAAAAATATCTTAAAAATAACAGTCTGCAAGACTATGAAGACTTTTCTCAGCTCTGAAATCGAGCCACTTTTTACCATAATTATTTGAGGGGAAAAACAGCAATTATAAATTCAATTGTTATTAGTGTAAGTACATAACCAACCCAAACTTTTTTTTTTTTTTAATATTAAGCTGTTAAGTATTCCAACTATTTTAGTTTCTAATACAACATAAGTTAGACCATTCTCCATTTAAATATTCCGAACTGCTCAATTTGCAATAATTTTAACCAGAATTAATAAACATTTAGCTAAAAATCAGGATTCTGTTACACAGACCCTCCTTTTTCTTTTTTCAAAATAATTTCTGGCAACAACTCAGTCTGCAAGATATGAAATGACCTTTGCTGATTTGCAGTTTCCAGTCAATTTTGCTTCAGTGGTTTTGGTTGGCTTTCACTTCATCAGATGCCTTTAAAGAATATTTTCAAGACTTTCTTTTATGGAAAGAGGTACAACAGATAAACTGTTCTGAAAAAAAAAAAAAGAGGAAATGAAGATATAAAATTGGAAGTGAGCAAGAATCAGTTTTAAGCATACGTCTTTATGAATGAAGCTGAATCACACACTTCATTTTCCAAACACAAAAAGTCTTTTGGAAATGTATTAATTAAAATTAAGTGCCACCGACAAGCAGCTTTAGAGGGATGGCAGTCCTTTTCAAATTAGCATAACACTAACGACAGCCATGGAAATTGGTTTAATAACCCTAAATAGTTACACCCCACTCCTAACACAAATGGCCACGGACAGCTCGAGCCCCTCGGGCTGCGACTGTACCAGTTTGTGTGGTTGCTCTGACATGGGGTGGGTATTCCTATCTGAGCAGAAAACACTGAATGCACCTCAATTATGATTATATAATGATTAGTGAAGCATACAAGGCACATAATAAGACAGCAAACCAAAGTAAACCAGCACAGTGACATCAAAACTTGGTCGGCGAGGGACTCACTTGGTAACTCGTACTACCGCAGTCAACACTCAGCAAGAGATTATTCATTTAGCCGTGACATTAAGCAGCCCAAACCACGCGTAGGTCTAGGGTCAAGCTGCAGATATAACAGAAAACCAAGCTGAAGGGACGAGCAGAGTCTTTAAACACTTTCCTTCCCTGCCGTGTTTTACACCAGTGTCCTCGGAGCTAAGCTCAGTGCTACAGCAGCCCCAGCACAGCACTGGGGGCAAAGCATTTTCCAGCAAGCATCTAAATACATAAGCTAAACCTCACGCATTCACAGTCTGCTTAACTGTAAACATCACTTTTGTGTGCTTGAGATTCGTTAGAAAAGACAGAGGGAAAAAAACAAATCCCTGCTGAGAAGGAGCTGGATTTCCACAAGCTTTTTAAAGCACGATGATTACTCGCCTAACTTCACAGCGCTGGTCCCCTGCGAAGCACTGCTACAGCACCTCCTCGTTACCTGACTTCAGCAGGGCTTTGCTCGGACTGCCAGCTGGTTTTAGAGACATGTAGGACAGAGAAAGTGGTTATTCATGTCTTTTATTTATTATAAATACAAATAAATATGTTAAGTGACCTTTGCTTTGCTTATGATGAGCAACGACTTTGGAAAATCTGGAAAACTTAACCAAGCTGAGAAACAGGCAAAAAGCAGGCATTAGCATACAATCAGAGTCCCCTCAGTTCAAGATTATTTTCTAAAGAGCAAAATAATGCATCTTATTCTGAAGCATCTATACTTTTATCAAGAGCACCAGACTGCCTCCCTCCCAGGAGCTGACCAAATGACATTTTCATTCGGATTTTAGGGCACAAGCAAGCCCTGTCTGGCTACAAATGAAGCCCCTCGTTTACGTGTGGCTCTGAAACATTGCATAGTTTCGGGGCTGGGTTTTCTTTCTTTCCTTTTAAGCTGTTTTCAACCCAGATCAATCAGTCCAAAGACAACTCAATGAGGTTTCCACTTCCAGATCTCTCTCTCTCTCTCCCCTTCCCTGTGCTTCTATAGTTTAAAAACTGCTCAAGAACTTTGCAGGTCAGAGCAGGCAGAAGAGAAACGCCACGCTCACAGTCCGCTAACGGGCTGGGAGGGAAACGACTACCAATGGAGTTGCACAGGGGGGAAGAAACTAAAAGTTAACAGTGGGTGTGTTTTGGGTCCAAGCATCTCCGAACGAGGTATGAGGGGGTGATTTAAGAAAAACGAACAAACAGAAAACCCAGACTTAACTGATGGCAGGAAGCCGGGGCTGGTGGCAAGCGGAAAGAAAGGTGCAGAGGAGAAAAAAAAAAGAAATAAAAATAAACCCGAGAAGCCCAAAGAAGGCAGAAGTCAAGGCTTGTCGTTACAGTGTTTGCAGAGGGTGGAGGCGGCTCCCGTGAAGGCAGTGCATTTCTCGGGGCAGCCAGGCAAGGCCGTGCCAGTGAAGGGGTAGACGGCCGACTGTCCGAAGGGGCTGAGGGTGGCGGGCAGCGGGGCGCCCAGCGCTTGGCCCTGGTTCAGGTAGGCCACCAGCCTCCGCATCTCCTCCAGAGCCTGCGCCTGCATGAGGATGTAGTTCTTGGCCAGCAGCAGGGTGGCGATTTTGGACAGTTTGCGCACCGAGGGGCTGTGGGCGTAGGGGATGACGGAGCGCAGGCCGTCCAAGGCGTCGTTGAGGTCGTGCATCCGCCGCCGCTCCCGGGCGTTGATGCTGAGGCGCAGCGAGCGCTGCTCCTTGGGTTTCTTGCCCAGGGCGGCCCCTTTCAGCTTGCCCTCTCGCTCCAAGGCCTCGCCGCCCTTCGCCCCGGCCTCGAAGGCATCCTCCTCGTCGCCGCTCTGCTCGCCGCTGCTCTCCGCCGCCTTGCCCAGCGCCCCGGGGTGGTGGAAAGCCGCCCCGCCGCCCCCCGACAAGGCTCCTCGAGGGCTCTGGGCGCCGCCGTAGGTGAAAGGCGAAGGGGCATAACCCGGGGCCAGCGCCAGGTAAGCCTCGCCGGCCAGAGACTTGAGCTCGGCCATCCTGCCCCCCCGGCGCTGAGGGAGGAGGATGATGATGATGAGGATGGTGACGATGAAGAGCAGGACGCGGCCCCGCCGCTCCCCTCCGCGCCGCTCCGCGCCGGGGGCGGGCTATGAGGCGGCCGCGGCTCCGCCGCCGCTTATATAGCGGAGAGCGGCCCGGCGCGAGGCCCCGCTGTCCAATCAGAGGGCAGAAAGGGGCGGCGGGAACGGCCCCGCGCCGGCCGAGGCCCCGCCCTCGTCCCCGCCGCCTGAGGAAGGCGCTGAGGGGAGCGGGGTGGGGGGGGGCAGCGCGGCCGTGAGGAGGGGGCTGCAGGGCTGTGGGGTAGGGGGACTGGTGGTCCCCTTCGGGTAGAGGGGAGATCCGGGAGTGCCGGGGTAAAGTCTGGTCACTGGTGTGCTCTGTCTGGGTCTGCTGTCCCGGAACCATGCTCCTGTCCCACCACCACACTCCTGTCCTGCCATGATGCTCCTGTCCTGTCACGATGCTCTGGTCCCATCATGATACTCCTGACCATCACCACACTCCTGTCCTGTCATGATGTCCTCTCTTACAGGATCTTTTAAAAACTCTAAATTTCCCTTTCTAAAATGAAGAAGAAAAGGTGACTGTTGAGCTGGTGCTTCATCCTTCCTCGCACCGGGACACTAGCTGGAACCCCTTTCTGTCATACAGGGTTTTTCAGAAAGCGAGGATGTCAAGGTTGGCTTTCCGTCAGAGTTTGCTGAACCCAGTGCAAGGGGGGCAGATCAATGGTTTGTGCAATTCCCCAAGTCTGGTCTCATTTGGAGACTATGCAGGAGTCTGTCTTATTGTGGAAATGGCCACCACACCCTAGCCCTTGTTAGCACCAAAACAAATAAAGAATTGATTAGAGAACATACATACATACATATCTATGTATATCTATGTATATATATATATTTGAGAGGGAGAGAGCTTTCTAGTATCAACTGGAGAAGTGAGCACTTCCCCATCCCCACACCTGGGACCACCAGTCACTAAATGGTACATATTGCAATGGGAGGCAAAGTCATGCAAGGTCTTGACAGCTTGTGGGCATGGCTTGCTGGCCTGGTCGCTCTGATTTAGGTGAGGATGACAGTGGAGGCACCTGTTGTGATGAGAGATTTCCAAGACAAAGGCCCCGTCTATTTCCATTTCCTTCAAAGGCTCACTGTGCTCCTCCATTCCATGTACCAGGAAAAGAAATGTGATCCTTCCTGACTCAGTCTGACTCTGAAGGGACTCTCTGTCCTTCCCAGTTGTACCAGTAACTGAGTGGTAAGCTCAGAAAGGAAACAAATCTATTTTTTCATAACCATTTTGGTAGCATAGTGGCCTGCAGTGAGAGAAATCATGGCTGGGGGGGAATCCTTATGTTACAACAAAACCAGGTCCCAGTGTCAGGATTTTTTTCTAGGCTTCTGAGACTGCTTGGTTGCACTGAGTTTTGGTGTGCAGGCACTATAAGAGCACCCCAGTCTTATTGCAAGCATGCCACGTGTCTGGTCCAGGCCCCTCAGGTACCTGCTTGGAAAGGATGGGATGCATCCCATGCACCGACATCCAGTTGTGAGCGAGTGGATAATGCCTAAAGGCAGACACAACCTGTTGATGTCGATGTACCTGGTAGGTGATTTCCCGGAGCAAACAATGGCTTGGGTGTTAAGGTGACACGAGGCTTTTTCCAGAATGTGTTCTGTTTTTATCAGAGCCTCTACAAAGCACAGTTAGCTTGTCCTCTCCCCATCACCTCCCTTTATGCAGTGTGCTAACATGAAATGACGAGCTTGTCTCTCTTCCTTCTTCACATCAGAGCCACGAGTGCTGAGATCTGCGGTGACAGATGCACACTCGCTCGTAGTAGCAGAGCTGCAGCCCAAGAATGAGGCTGCTCCCCTCTGTGAATGTAAATCCTGAAGATTTTTGGAAGAGTGTAATACATAAAACAAGTTGTGCAAGCATGTGCATCATAGTTTTCTCTTATCTTGCCTCCAGTGTCTGATCTATTATCACTTCTCTGTTTTTGCTGCTCTTATCAGGCTTATTAGACTATGAAGACTGGTTTTAGTTAATTAATTGTTTTATGAGAAATCAACCACTTGACTACTCCTAGGGTAAATCACTGTAAAAATTCATGTGGACTTTCAAATACAGGTGAGCACAGCATAACTTCTGTTCACCTCTGGGATCACTCCCACACTCCAAGTCACAGCAGACAAACAGAGAGAAGTACTAGAAAATTACATCAATAGATTCCCATAGGAGAAAAAAAAAAAAAAAAAAAAAAAAAAAAGATGTGCAAGGACAGTTAAAAGCAGGATTGTACCCTGCTGGAAAAGTTCCCTGCTGGAAAAAAAAAACTAAAATAAAAAAATCTGTAATGCATTGAGATGGACCAGCAGTATTTCAACATTGTAGAAATTTTTGTTGTAAACACATGGTACAAGTAGTGCTAGCTTTCAAAGTATGTCACGCATCTAGCAAGGCTAATGCTAAGAGAAGCAGTGGGCTGAAAATTAGAAGTGAACACTTTTCACATAAGCTCCATAGTGCTTTGATAAATCGATGAGTTCTTCAAGGGTTATTTCAACACCAAAGGGCAGCTTGGGAGGCAGATTAACTACAGCAGAACAGAGCAGAAGATTTGTTGCCTTATATAATTCTAAAACACACAGTTGAGAGAGTTCATTTGGAGTCCGTATGAATATGAAATCAAATCAGGGTTAATGTGCTACAAAATAAAATGTACAGTGAAGAATTTGTTTCGGACTTCCCCCTCAAATTTCAGCTGTGAATATGTAGCTTTGAAAATATTCAATCTAGTTTCTCCCTTAAAAATGACATGGCTGCTCTCTGAGAAAAAGAAACATCTGATTTGGGTTTTGACATGTCAAACAACAACAAAAAGGGGAGATAAAGGAAAAAAAATAGCAGAAGGGAATGACTCATATGGAAGAACATTGCAGAAAATCAAATCTCTTCCAGTTGCTTCAGGGAAAAATGGACATACGCAATAAGAAGTAAATTTATCATGTACTGTGAAGTATTTGCCAGCTTCTAAGTGGGATCCTTCCTTCTGCTGTTATACATATTCAAAACTTGGTATGAATATTTAATAATTAATAGCAGACAATTACAGCTAGAATTATAACAGTTATTGTAGCTGCAAGTTCCTCAAGGCAGGACCGTACCTTTATTAAGACTCCTTTATGCCACAAACATTTCATAAATAATACACAGTGCTAACGATTTGATTGACATATCTGCCTCCTTAATAAATGGGATTTCTATTAGCTTAACAAGTCCAAACAGCCCACAAAATGAAACACTTTTACCTGACCGTGTACAGGACCAAACCAGGAACATCACGAGCTGGGCTGTGTCAGGACTACAGCTCCCAGGTGCCGCTGCAGCTTGGAGGCTGCTCTCATCCCTCGGGGAAAAAAGCAGTCTGGGATTGGTAGCACTTGTGCTACAGGAGGAGATTGAGTACAGTTTATTTCAGTTTTGATGCAAAGAGTGGGAGAAAATGATCAAAATAAGTGTGTGTATATATATATTGAATTTTTCTTTTATTTCTAAAACCATGCACCTACATCAAACAATGTGTCTTGCAGTGTCGCTGCCTACAGGCTGAATTTCGAAGGAATTGGAATGAGATAAGACCATGCAATGAAGTACAAATCTTTACTCAGTCACCTTACCTATCACATGGTAGATAAAGGAGCTCAGGGTTTGGCCAGGACCTGTTATCAAAGTGGCTAAAACAGTTGCAATGACTGCCCCGTGGGTTTACAAATTCCAGCAGTTTTGCTGCATATCACATTAAGAGCATTTTGAAATGGGGACCAACTCACTAATGGATATTTTTCCATTGGGGAAAAAAAAAAAAAAAAAAAAAGAAAAATTCCATCTCCATCCCTACCAGCCGGATTCAGATGTTAAAAAATGTGACAAAACAGACTGTCTTGAGAAGACCGGGCAGAAAGGTGTCTGAAATACACTGAAACTCGGAGCAGAGCCCTGCGAAGTGCCACGCTGACACCTAGCGACAGCCTCCTGCAGAGCCCGGCAGATACCTGGCACCCTCCCCAACACAGCAGAGGGATGCAGAGCACCAAAAATTCAGAAGTAACCCAAACAGCACCCAGGAGTGCTTGTGGGTTTGGGGCTGGAGTTCCACAGACCGTATTTTGCACGCCTTGCCCTGTAAATCTGACCCTGGTCCTGCTGGCTGCTGCCACCGCAATGGGTCTGGCAGGCTTTTGGAGCTTTTTCTTTTATTCAGACAGACACATGGGCAGTGGGAAGTGCAGAGGTGCTTGAGCCTCAAGGCGTGTCAGTGAATCATCTGGTGCTGAGAAAAAGTGGTGCTGGGAGGAGTGGGGGCGTTTTACGCTGCTGGGTGCTGGGAAAAGTGGGTGAACATGGTCCCTTCCTTCCCTTGGGTGTCCTAGTGAAAAATAAAAATAATAATAAAAAAATAAAAATAAAATAAAATAAAATAAAATAAAATAAAATAAAATAAAATAAAATAAAATAAAATAAAATAAATCAGCAAGGCAGGAAGGGCATAACCTATAGCCATGCTGTGCTGGTTCTGGCTGCTTGCAGACGGTGGGTAGGCAGAGGACAGGGGCTCAGAGCAGGGACAAAAGGCAGAGGGTGGTTTGTGGGCAGCAGGAGGGTGTCTGCCCAAACACACACAGAGGTCTGGGCTAGCTGGAGGTTGTAGCTGTCCCCTAGGAGTGTGGCAGGAGGATAAGAAGAAGTGGAGCTGCTGAAGTGGCAGTATGGTTGTTTCTGCTGAGTTCTTGCCTATCACTTGTCTGCTATGCTGCTGAGGCTTTCATCTCAAAAATAAGATTAAAATGAAATGAAATGAAATAAAATATGGGAAAAAATAAAATGAAAATTAAAAAAAAAATAAAATGGAAAAAAAAATTAAAAAAATGAAAGATGGAAAGATGCAGGAATAACATTTTTGTTTTAGGGAGGGGGGATTCTGTTGTCAGTCCTGCCCGAAGCTCCCTCAGGTGCTAACAGGGCATTCAATTTGGATTGCAAAACCTGCCTGAGGAGTCAGGTGGATGTGTAAGGGGTGGCTCTACTGACTGGGCATTCATAATAATATAAAAAGCGGTGAAATCTTCCCTTACCATCAGCTCCTGCACCACCTGTTGTTAATTCCTGGGGTTCAACAACAGCACCCCGAGGAGTTTTTTCCCAAACTGCTCAGCACTGCGCTGTGCTTCAGGCACAAGCGATGCCCAGGGGAGGCCTCCTACAACCTGGAAGCTTATTTTGGGGCAGCTTATCAAAGTCAGGCTTTGATTTGAAAGTAAAGGCCGCTGGGATAGATTTTGCTCTGCTTACACCCCCCAGCTGCTCATACTTCTTGCCCTTCACTAGGTGGCAGCAAGAAGATGGCTAATAACAATTGGAAGGAGTCGATTTATTTATTTATTTAAAAATAAAAAAATACATCGAGCAGAGAGTTTACAACCGCCTCCCCGTGTCGATGGATTTATTTAGCAGTCCCACAGCAAACAAACCAGCCCAGCCTGGCGAACCCTCCAGCGGCTGGGGGATGCTGGAGCATCCCGGAGCCCCCCCCCCCCCCGGCGCACCGCAGCCTCTCTGTGCTCCCTCTGCTGGCCAAGCGGCTCCTGGCGGCTTCTCCTCGGAGCTCCTGCAGCTGCAGACAGCATGGCAAGGAGGGACAGGGCCTCGGTGTTGCCTCCAGAGTGCCAAAATAGCCCCTGTTCCTTCCCAGAGCAAGGGGGCACCATCCTCTCTTTCCCAAGGCATCGAGCTCCAGTTTCGGCTTGCAGCCCGGATACTGGTTTGATAGCAAGGCTGGACTCCTCCTAACTTCCAGCTTTTTCTCCTGTTCTTTCCATCAGTCCTTCAGCAACAGGACAAAGTTTGTTATGCCAACCAGAGTGCCCTTAGCTCTGGATACAGCCCCTGCACACTCGCCACTGCTTTTACTAAGGAAAAGGGGTGTGCTTGGATGTCCATCGAGTTTGACACTGCCATGCAGAGCAAAATCCCAGAACAAGAAACTACTGCTAAAGAGGAAAAAGAGAACGAGGCAGATTCCTGCTGCTCTTTTAGAGTCCAAGCTAAAATGTTTCCTTCTCTAACTGAAATCAAAGCTAAAAACACAGCCCCTTTCTGAGCTAGAAGAGAGGCTCAGTGCTTGTCTTCCTCTGTTCTTCACACCTCCAGCTGCCTCACAGCAACTCTTCTTTAAAGTCTCTGTGCCTTTTGGTAACTCTGCACCCGGGTGCAAGGCCAGTTGGGATCCTGTGCCTAGCCAAAGCAGAGGAGATGTCCCTTCCAGGCCCTCTCCGGGCACAGGGGGATGCACGCCACAACGTGCTGCCGACCAGTTTGCCAAGAGAAAAAGGTTGAACGTGGCAGATGGCCTTTAGGGAAATTAGAAATGGAAAATTGTCCCAGCGTGGCTCAGGACTGACCGAGGATGCAGGACAAGTCACTGTTCACAGAAATGGGGCATGGCTATCTACCAGACAAATTTTGGAGTCGGGATTTGGGTTCAGACTAAGGTCCAGACTCCTCTCCCAAAGGCAAACAGCGTGTTCCCTTTCCTGCCTTTCCCAGGATGGAGGTTTCTGGTCTGGGTGCTTTCAGTTCCCTCCTGCCACGTGAATATCCCAACCTAACGAGTGTGGGAAAACTTGGCTGTTCTAATAAGAGAGGGGAGCAGTTGAAAATGGATTAAGAAGGGATTGAATGTGTCTTGCGAGAGCTTGGCTATTGATTTCTAACCCTCCCATTCTGATGTTATTGCAGAAATGATTTTCCTCTGCACCGTGCAGAGATTAAATATTAATAAATAGAAAATTAAAAAAAAAAAAAAAAGAAGGGGAAAAAGACCAGATCCCAAGACATCCCACTGCACAATTAAAAAGCAAATGAAGGATTTCCAGAATGAAAAACTTTGTTTCCTCAAGTTTTCTTGAGCTCAGAGTAGAAACAATGGAGGTTTTTGGAGAGATTATTTGGAATATTTCTCTGTAGTGTTTTGTAGCAGGGTTGTGTGAGTTTGAGCCACATCCCATCGCAGTAGGTTCAATATAAACACAGAACAGAGAGGATGGAGCTTTACTTAGGTCCCGTTTGTCGGTGACCCATTTGCTCACTGATGATGAAGTAAGGGGAAACACGCAGCTCTACTCTGGCTTCACTCACACTGCATCCCGCAGTCAGACTCAATCCCATTAGGTGTCTATTTATTATTTAACACGAGGAGATGGAAGACCAGGCACACCAATACCATTTTTATGTCCTCGATGTTCCGCTTCACACAAACACTGCACAAGCTGCTACTTGCTGTGAACTCTGCGGCCCCCAGCTGAAACCCACATCCTTGAGACTCTGAAGCAGGGGTGGAGAGGTGACCTTGGCATGCAGATCAGGACTTCTAATGTGCCCAGAATCTGCAAGGAACTCTGCCCCGGTGAGATCTGCGGTTCTCATTCTGCCCCATCTCCCTCCTTGTTCCAGGGGAGCTGGGAAGCTTTTGAATAAAAGAAAGAGCACAACGAGGATCTCCCATACAACACCTGCCAGATCAGCATCCTGTCTGCAGCAGGATACACATGGAATATGCAAACAAAAGTGTGGAGACACTTTAATATGGAAGAACTTTATTTTTTATTTTATTTTTTTATTTTTTTTTAAGGAGTTGCTACCATAAGAGGGCTTGCAAGGGTCTTATGCAAAGGAAGTAGAAATTTATGTGTGTCTGCCTCCAATCTTTCATGTTCTCTCCCTGTACCCTAAAAGGTTGCTTATGTTGCTACTGTACATCGTGCGACAGAGATAAAATAAGATCTATGTACAATCTGTCATGCTTTTCTTTTTTTTTCTTTTTTTTTTTTTTTTTTTTTAAAACTTTCTTCATCTTTGGAGTTCTTGCAGTATTCATTCAAAAGGGCAAATCTGCTCCCAAAGTGTGGGACTGCAGGAACCAGCTTTGAGCTTGACGACTCCCTGAAAGATATTGCTTTCTCCGTTGACTTCTATCATTGCAGCACTCTTACTTCCAATGACAGAGTAATAAATTGAGGGGTTTCATGGGCATCACACCGCCTGCAAGCTCCAGGCAGTGGGCAGCCAGGTTGCACCATGCCTATGGAGCGATCTCATCCTGCTGACTGCTTTCCTGGCTGTTATTTTTCTGAAGCAAACAATTTTCATTTCATGCTGATGCAAATTTGGAGCAGTGTTAGTGGGTGGAGACAACAGGAGAGGGAAGAGGAACTGGCTCAATGGTCCCATGGACCTAATCAGAGGCAGGATTTGTCCACTCCACTTCATTAGGGTCCTGAAGCCTGTTCTTTGTTTCCCCAGCAAGTGATCCAAGAATGCCTGTGTAGACAGTTATTAGGGAGCAGCTGGTGGGTGCTAACCCTAAAAGGCACAGTAAATCAATTGGTTTCTGTTATTTCCCATACTCTAGGCTGCTTTTCGGTTCCTCACCTTCAAAATACCAGTATTTGCAGTCCTGGGGCTGGAGAGGATCATACACAAGTGATTGCAAACCTGATAGTGTAGATAGTGCTAGAGTCCCATGCCTATTCTCCAGTGCTGCAGCTGAGATGGTACAGTAATAGAAAAAACGAGTAAAAGCCTCTCCTGGGTGTATAAAAAAGCTGTGCAGATTATCCACCACGTCACACCTAGGTTTAGAAGCAGCATACGGCATTATTTGGCAGACACCAGGCAATATTTAGTGACTATGCTGGCTATATATAATGGAATTACAGAGGGTGTGAGAAAGCAACACCTCCTCCCATCTGCCCCCTTAAGGGAAGCAAATGCTTTGCTATAACACTGTTCCCTGAGAGCTAGAACTTTAGCAAATAAGGGACTTTATTAAGTTGTTAATAAGATTTCATTTTCTCACTAATGCTGCGGTGCTACATTATTAATTTAAAACTGTATTTAGCCTGACATGCTAAAGTGCTAGGCCTCATTATTAATGCATAAACCCATGCCTCTGTTGTTTAATTAAACACCATGATTATGAAGTTCTGATGTGGTTTAATGATAGCAGGCTGGAGTGGCAGTACATTCCTGTGCTCAGATCTCCCCCGTTCCCCCCTCCTGCTACTTTCTCCTTTCATTTCCCTTGAAAAGCACAAATGCAGTTGTTGTTCCGCTGAATAAACACCACAGGACAAATGATGTTGATCTTTCCAAGGTGACAAAGAATTGTGTTTTTATTTTCCTAGGCTTAGCTTCTTATTGACCAGAGATTTCTATCCTCTGTGTTTTTAATGGCTCTGAAGGTACCCGCTTCTATTTCCCCAGAAGACCATCTAAAAAAGCGCTCCCAATGAAGTCAGGAGGAGTTTGGAGCTGATTTCAAGGGGGCAGAGTTTCACCCAAAGGAGAGCAGAGACCTAGAGAAGGAGCCTAAGCCAGAGTTATATATATATGTCTTTTTAAACATGGCTGTTTCTAAGCAGTTGTTATCTGGGAGATGCAGCTTGGCCAAGGGAAGACGATGGGAGGATGCTGTTGTAATAAATCACACAAGAATTAAAGGGATCTAGGCCAGGGTGATAAACCCTGTGGGTATTGCCTTGCTTCACTTTCCCCACCTGCTTCCTTCTGCATTTGGCTCAAGTGTTTCGGAGTTGGTCAGGACCATTTCATGCAGCCCGTAACTCATTGTATTCTCCTTGATCTCCTTTGCAAGACCAAGACTTTCTGGGTATTTCTGAGAAGTTTTCTGTTATATATTCCCTCCTTTCTCCTCTCAGAATTCATCTTCTTCATCTTACTTCTCCCTGCTCCTTGTGATGATTCTTTCAGCACAGCAGCTCATCCAACCCGTCTTGCAGAGCCTCCTACTTTATTGACTAGGAGTAAAATTAAACATATTCTTATGTACTTTCCTGCTTAATAAGGATTTAGGCAGATCAGCCCTCTGTGCCTTTGTTTCTCTCCATACCCCCAGCCTGTTTTTCTGTTCAAACAGGAAATCTGTGGCTTTGGAGCCTGCCCTTTCTAAAACTTTGGGGTCCTCCCTCCTTTTGAAGGCAAAAGGGGCATTGCCATGGGCTTTACTGGAACCAGAATTTTACGTTAAGTTCTTGTAAGTCAAGGCAGATGCTGGTCTGGCTAGATGGGAAAGAGAAGGAACAAATTACGTCGGGGGTGAGGGAGCACTTGTTGTGCTGAATATTTCTAGCAGGGTGGGTAAAAGCCCCTCTCCTGCCAGCCAGGTGAATTCTTACCTGACAGCTACTGCTTTGCTCAGCAGCACCCAAATAGTTTCTAAATAGACTTTTGTTTCAAACACGTCTTTAATTCTTGTCTTTGTACCTCTCAAAGAAGAAAATTGTTTCCAGTCAATCATCATTCAAGTTCTTGCACTGCAAGTGAGTGCACAGATCTGCTCTCTACAGGTACAAATGCAACAGAAATATTACCAAGCTTAATTTCCTTTAGTAGATTATTATTTTTTAATAAGCGTTCAGCGAAGCAACCTTCCTCTAACAAAGCAATGACCTTTTTGCATTTATGTAGTGCTTGTTGCTAGGATTTAGATCTTTGACGAAAGCCGTTATTTCTCTTAAGTACAGGAGAAAGTGCATTTTCACTTCCATTTGGGTAAACTGTCATTTTCTACTGTTCACTGCTTTTCTCATCACGGAATAATAATTTGAGGTTCAGTGGGTTTTTTGAGAGAACGCGTTCCAGGAGCGTGGTGGGGCCTGGGAAGTCCTCTGCGATCGCTAGGAGGGGAGAAAGGGAAGAGGAGGGAGAAGGCTTCTGAAATATTTAAGGCTTTTGAGTAGTGCAGTTGCTCAGCTTCTGCCATCAAATCATATTCAATTTAGGAGGGTCATGCAGGTATTTTATAATCGTGCACAAAAAGCAGCTGGGGGGTAGCTGGGAAGTTATATGTGTATGCATAATATATTATTTTTTTGGTGGTAGCACTCGCATCCATGGGAAGCCACTTTAGGTAGATTTAAGAGGATTCTGTCCAACTGTGATACTGATGAATAGCAGAAATAATCTAATATTACTCTTTGTATACCTGTGTTACCAGTGTTATTACAAGTCATGCTATTAATACACGATGCAGGAGGAACTCAGCCACTTCAGCTGCAGTAAGGCTGTAACAGAGTGGGAGGGAGAGTTAGGCACGTGTGTGCAGATCACTTCATGAGATGCAGAAATGAGTACCTCTTCCTTGAGCCATTTCTTACTTTTTGTAGGTAGTGAGAGACTAAAAGAAATGATAAAAAACAACTTGATAGTTTTCTCTCTTTTCTTTTGCAAATTGAGCACGGGCAAATCCCTCAGTTTCTTTGGTGTTTGGGAAGGATGGAGTATGGCGTATCCCCCAAGAATATTCACACTTGTTTTGGTCAAAATTGCTACTCAAACACAAGAATTTGTAAGTTGGATATACTGTTTGCCAGTCTTTCAGGAAGTGGAAAGCGACATCTTATGCCTTTATCAGTGTGTAAAATTGAACGTGTTGCTGGGGAATGGCACAAAATTGCACGGCTCGGTGCTGAGAGCGTTGTGCTGTGGTTTCCAAAAGGTCAGCCAGGAACAGTCCCACTTTACATCCTCTTTCTCTGTCTCTGTCTCACACGCACTTAGAAGAGAGCAATCAACGGTTTCATTCCGACTGAAACAACTGAAATTAATCAAGTCCAAATCCCTCCTGTCCAAAAGACCATGAATTTAGCTGGATCAGAAGCCCTTGGTTAAGCAGCCCCTGAAAGTCTATCAGAAGTTTATTAGTATGGTAATTTATCTGGGTAAGCGCATAAAGATGCTAATTGAAATTTATTTTTTTAAATGCATTTTTTAAAGGCAGAAAGATTGGGGATTTTCTAGGAAGAAAAGTAGAATTGTCACTTATGTTTCATCATGTCATAATGTTATAATTTCATCATTTTCCTGTACTTCGGTTCTTTTTTTTTTTTTTTTTTTTTTTTTTTAATTTTAAGCACAAAGAACAAAGAACTTGATACTCCAAAGATTTGGGGCTCGTGCCACGTCTGGTTGTGGTCTTGATGCATGGAGATAGATTGAATTAATCAAACTTCTTCACACTGCTATTTAATCGGGTTTACAATTAGCTGAGGGCTGCAGGTCTCCCGGGCCTATCAGCTTTGCAAGCAGACGCTGTAATACGGCAGCTCCGCAGCCACACACTGGGAGTGCCTTACAGACCAGATTGTCATAATGTGGCATGAAATTAAAGCGTGATGTTACTTGACAACAGAATTTCAATTTCGCCCTCCCCCCTTTTTTTTTTCTCTTTGACAAAGTCTCTACCTAGAGATAGGCTTCCCCGTCGCGTTGCACCCACCTGCTCTAAGCTACACAGCTGCCTTCAAAAGAGTTTGTGATGCTATTAAACCGATCTGTGTTCCATTACAGCCATTCGGATATTCTTCCCTGTCTGTTTTCAATGGCAGATTATTTTGCTGTGAGGAGCTAATAAGCATACCGCTCTTAACTTGTTTCAATTCTTACTCAAATGTATTGATTTCTTCTCTCCCCATTTTTTCGCAACACAGAGGATTTTCGCTGGTGTCTTCTCCCCAGACCTGCTGCACAGCGCTGTCAGGCCTCCTCTGCTGCCCCAGTGTTGTTCAGAGTGGCTAAAACCATTGCCACCCAGATGAAAAAACACTGGGGAGGGAAGATCCAGGGCTGATTTCTACTTCCATCACCCCCCATCTCTTGAGAAGCAGTGCGGATGCCCAGTTAGGAAACAGGATTTAAAATTCCCCCATCCACAAGCACATCAAGATCTTGTGAACAACAATAACCAGACAAATTAATTATCTAGGTACTGATGATTTTGTGTTGTTGAAGAAACCCATCATAGGAAGAGTTGGAAAGGAGAACATAATGAACGCAGAAGGGCTGGGAGGAAAGAGGGGACGACGCGGCCAAGTGGATAGAGGAGGTTGGTGTGCTCTCCTTGAACTGACCTGAAACCTAATTTAATTCAAGGTACACCTTAGAGTCAGTGGGTAGGTGATGAAGTGTTCCCTGCAGTTCTGAAGGAAGGGGCTGAGCACAAGTTCCTGATGGTATTACCATACTGCGGAATAAGCTCCAGCACTTGGAGCTGTTGGAGTCACGCTGGACAAAGAGAATCACGCTCTAGGCTGAGAAACCCTTCAGTTTTGCAGGGATGGATTCTGCTTTTAGTTCTGAGCTTTCTTCCACCTCTGAATTATAACAACGTTCCATCCCTGCTAATATCAAATAACTAATTGAAAAACAAATCATATCCACAGAACACCTGTAGATAAGCTACACAAGAGAGATTCAGGCCAAAGAGAATTACATCTTCTACATTCACTTTAACTGTTTTCAGCCTGAAATGGCACAGAGCTGTGATTCTCAGAGTAATTTGGACATATTCAATGAGAGCGTCCTGCATTTAGTTATCAAACATGGGAATAAAATGAGCTTTACTTATAAAAAAAACCAGCTCCTTAAACTTCCGTCCCCCCTTGCTCTCCGTTCTTTTTTCCTTCCTGCATGGTGCTGAGCATCTCCCAAGGACGAAGCGATTATTCAGAAAATTGATTCTGCTCCCATTGAAGGTGATTGCTCCCCTCCTGCTGAAATCCACAAAAGCACAATCAGGTACACGACCGAGGTAGTTCTGAGCATTTGCATCCTACACAGGTTGGCCTGCAAACACCTGTAGTTTTTCTGGCTGATAGCAACCATTCACGGGCATAGGGGGTAAGGACAAAATCAGGGAACTTTAAGAAGCCAAACAAAAAAAGAGAACATTTTTTTTTTTTTTTTTTCTGATTGAGAAAAATCAAACTTAATGAAATGAGATGAAATTGTTTCCCCAATTTGCTTGGACATTTTAAATCAAAAGCAGAGTGTAACCTCTGCTGGCAAATTGCTGTAAACATTGCAATCACTCGCTAATTGATGGTAAAAGGGAGGGAAGGCTGGAATATGGAATATTAATCAGAGATCACTGAAGTCAGACTCTTTGTTTTCTCCTATTTTATTGGACCATAGTCTCTGGGACTTTACAGAAAAATGTTTATATATATATATATATATAAATATTTATGAAAAGCTTGCTAGTGACAGGCCAGGCTGGCCCTGCAGGCCCAAAGGAATTAATGTAAATTCCAGTCAACCATGAAAACCCCCTAGAATTGAACTGTATTTCAGCATGGTGGATAAAGCACATCAAAGAGCTGAATTTCTATAAGATAATTACACACAATGCAACTCTAATCACAGAAAGACTGTGGATATTGCTGATAAAGCATAATAAATCTTTTATGACTATGCCTTGTTCTGCTGAATCAGCTTTCTGTTTCTATTGCACTAAACTCCACATTCTTCCCCTTATTTATATATTTACAGTTTTAAAAAACATATCAACTAACAGTTTACTGTGGCTTCCATGAAAGGTTTGGATTCACTTAGCTTTTTTTTTTACCCTGTTGAAGCGCAGTTAGATCAACAACAGCAAAGTATTCACCTCTCTTGCCTGGCAGGTCTGCAGAAATAAATGGTCTATAGCTGAGAACACGCCTTCCTGTTGTATTTTAAGAAATTGGAATAATTTCAGTTTTGACAGTTCCAGGAGCTCAAAATTCAGGCTCCCTCCCTCGTATGCTCTCTGTAGCATCACGAATTTGTCTCACAGAATCAGAGGATGGCTGAGGTAGACAGAGACCCCTGGAGATCTTCTAGTTCAGCCCTGGTGCTCTGAGCAGGGCCACCTACAGCCAGCTGCCCAGGACTGTGTCCTTTAAGGTTTGAATGTTTCCAAGGATGGAGACCCCACTCTCTGATCCCCTGGGCAACTGGTTCCTTACCACCCTTACAGTAATTTATTCATTTATTTATTTATCTATTTATTTTGTGCACTTGAACAGGATTTTCTGTTCTTCCATTAGTCCCCATTGCCCCTTGTCCTTTCATGGGGCACCACCAAGAAGAGCCTGACTCCATCTCCAGGTGTTGATGTACATTGGTAGGGTCCTCCCTGATCCTTCTCTTCTCATGGCTGAACAGGCTCAAGAACAAAAGCAGAGACATTGTGTGGGGATTTTCATACGCTCCCTTTTCAAATTTTAAGAATTCAGAATGTTTTCCGGCCATAAGCTCAACGAATAGGGAGCTTTGATTTAAGCAGAAGTAGCAATTCTCATTTAATTGCATGACTCTGGGAGCTTGGAGGCTCTGGAAGGAAAAATCAGGACAGAACCAGGCATGGTTGCAATGCCGTGTCAAACTGATGAGTGCTCAAAAGGCAAAGCGGGGGTTATTGCCATGAGTCAAAACCCAGTTGTTTTGGAAAGGGCACCAGGACCCCAAGAAGTAAGGCAGCTATGCTCTTTCTTGCAAAATGGTGACTGATCCCCAGCTTCCCAATGCTCTTCTGCCCTTACACACAGGTGTAAGCCTGGGCAGTGAGCAAGCCCTGAGTAATCTGTGTCTGGGATAAGGCCTGATGCTGATAACACCCCGTTCCTGGAGCAATGGGGGAACTGCAAGCCCACATGTGGCCACTGGCTGTTTCTCAGCTGTTTTTAGGGAATCCTTGTGTCCCACTGCGTGGACCTTGCTCATATATTGAAGCATCATCTGAGCACCAGCCGACACGGTTATGGAAGGTGTCTTTGCTGTTCCTTAACCAAGAAGCAAAAGTTTGCCTTCTTCATGCGAGCTTTGCCCTTCATTTGTCTTTTTGGCATATGGGCAGCAGAAGGTCTCTGCTTCTGACAGAGTGCAATAATTTTACATATGGTTTAATTACAGCAAATTACCGGCAGAGGGATGGGTTTGCAGGGGGACAGCTGAATCCCACTCATGGGTTCAGTGAGCGTCTGGCCAGGGTCTTGGTTCTCTGCCATGCTTCACGGTGACACTTTGCTCCACCCCAGAGGACGCCTTTTTCCAAAAACAGCCCGTCCCCTGGGGTCTCTCTGTGCGGGGAAGCTTCCTCCAAATGACAGCAAGGGATGTCTGCCTGATTGTATGGCTTCTCAGCCTGTTGTCTGAACTTGGTGCTCAGGGAGAAGCATTGAGAGGAGTTTGAGAACACTACCAATGTTTCCTGTCTCTGGATGCAGAGATATCCGAAATATCCTTCTAATTTCAGAACTTGGAGGCTGATGTCCTCTCCGGTTGTTGTCCTCGTTAAGTCTGTGGAAAGTCTGAGCATGAGCTGATATATCCTCTGGCAAGTAGCTGTGTCTTCTCTTCCACATCTATTCTGCTCTCCTGATGCCATCAACAAGTCCGTGTCACCGAGGTTACACTCAAGAAGCCTCATTTATATTGGTAGCATCACCCTGGTTGGTACCCGATGGGAAGGGCTTTTGTGTGCAATCCCCCCAACAGATGTGAGACCACGTCAGGACAATGGAGGCTGCAGAAGATGTTCCTTCCTTGCATGATTTACATCCTATCCTTGAAAGCGTGTTCCTCCAGTGACAGGCTGAAGCGAATAAACAAAGTTCCTGGGGAAATGGTAGGCAGCATTCAAACACGTTGCTGAACTTTAATGTTCTGTAAGTTGTAAGGAAATGACTACAAAAGCCTTGGAAGAGCAAAGGAAGAGAATTAGCTCAAGGCAAGGTGATATTCCCTCATTAAAATCTATTTGTGCAAAGTTAAGACGTCAAAGAAATTTCAGTTGCTCCAAGAGGGAATGAAAGCCCGTGTTATTAGTGATCAGAAGGGACTTGGGAGTCCTGTTTGCCAAAGAGGAGGGGGTAGTGAAAGGAAGGGGAAGAAAAAAAGGAAGAAAAAATATATTGTATTTGAACATATAACGTTATCTGAGAAGAATAATGAATTCAGCTGCCTTAAAACAACAACTTTTGCTATCTGGGTATGGATCATAGAAAATATTTTTATGGAAAATGTCTTCAAACTGCGGGCTGAGGTTTTGCATGCTGTTCTGCAAGCTGTACTGCTGCACACACGGATGCCCACAGCCCAGTTCTGGGGCAACATCACATCACTTCATCCCCTTTCACCGAGGGTGAACGAGGCTGCTGAAGGCCAGACTATGATTTCTCAGATTATTGAGACCTGTGCTCGTGTGGGTGGTGCGTGCCCCAGCACCGTGGTATCACAGGCAGGGTTGGAGTGAGATATTTAGCATTAAACCTGGCACTTTTTCCATATTTTCATAGCTCAGTGACGACAGCACCAGGGTTATTTACAATCCTAGAACCAAATACCCCTCGGATACAAGCCATTTTGTGCTGTTGGGGGTTTGGCCCTTTAGGTGTAGGGCTGTTGGCAGGATTTGCATCTGTGTTAACAGTTGCCTGCGCGGGGTGGAGGCGAGGAATGCCATGTGGTCAGCCTGCTGTTAACTGCTGCTGAGCAGAGGGGGAAATGTGCCTGGGCCTTCCATTCTGCACTTCATGGTGGATCAGCCATCTGCAGCACGGGATAAATTGCTCAAACTGCTAGTTTGAAGTACCAATAATCCTGCCTGCAGGAAAAGGAGCTTCGGCTGCTGCTGTCGAGCAAAAGCTGGGGCATGCGAGCGAGTCAGACCGCTGGATGTAGCAGCATCCATTCATTCCTGGGTGCCCCGTGCCAGCAGCGACCCTTTTTTGTGCCTCTTCCCAATGTCTGGGGTCTATGCTGGGACCGGGCTGTGCCCTGAGAGCTGCATTGCAGTGGGGAGAGGGATTGCAGTAGGGAAATGGAGTGTGCGGAGCCGGGCTTACAGCCCTTGGGGACCCCATCACAGCCTCAGGTGCTCCTTGAGTGGGAATTTCTGGGGATGTGCATAGTGCTCACAGCATGTTTTATAATAATAAAAATAATAATTATATGTATATATATATATACATATAATATATATATGTATATTATGTATACTATGTATATTTTTTATATATATATATGTATATATACATATATACATATATATATATATATGTATATATGTATATACATAATATACATATATAATATATATATGTATATTATGTATAATATAATATATATATATATATATATATATATATATATATATATATATATATATATATATATTTTTTTTTTTTTTCTTGAGAAATCAGCAGAAATCTCCTATCTCTGCCTCGGCCAGCCCGTCCATTTGTTTTGATGGCTTCTTTTATCAGTGGCAGCCGTGTGAGGAACGAGCACATTAAGAGGTAGGGCTCCCTTTTTGTGCTGATAGCGGCCGGGGCCCTCCCCCAGCTCTGCATTAATCCAGAGCGGGTGACGTGGCCACGGGCTGATTGCATTTGCTAATGTTAATCACCCAGGGGCCAGGCGAGGTGAAGAAGTGAACTATATTTTATGCGGCTTGACAGAAGGAGGAGTCAAATGGAAATGATTTTTATCTCTGGCTGTGGCCGACCCAAATTAACGCTACCTCTGGAGCTGAAAGGCTCGGGGGAGCAGATGTCTGCATCCCGTGCGTGCTCCCTGGTGGGGGCGGCTGCACCAAGCACACATCAGGCTGGGCGATAACGCGGGGACGAGGCTGAGCCGTGCCCCCAGCTGCATGGGCCGGGGAGATGAAGATGTAGGGAATGAAATCGCAGCTCGTTTCGCCTGCTTGGAACAAAGCCGGGTTGCTGGAGCTGGATTTCAAGGGCTGGAGGAGCGGATGGAAGGCCCTTTACCATGACATGTACAGAGGGAAAATGAGGAGGGAAAAATTTAGCAACAACCGTTATTAATTGCTGGGCACCAGTGATGATTACTGGCCTGCCAGCAGTAAGGCTCTGTAATCACAGCCCCATCCATCTGTGCCAGGTGGGACAGAGGCTCCCAGAGTCCCAGCAAGGCCCCTGGGCTCCATCCTCCCTCCTGGGAGGTGCAGGGGGGTCACGGCCAGCGGGGTGTGGGCACAGCTCGCCCAGGGGCAGCTCAGGGGCTGGCAGGCACAGAAAGCCTTCCCACCGTGCTGGCTTCCAGGGTGGAAAAAGAAACACTGTGCTGATGACAGAGAGGGTGAAAACGGAGCAATTGCTGGAAAGAGGGTGGAAGAGGCTTAGAGAAATCTACCTGGTGAATGAAAGAGCGATGGGAAGGAGAGGGGAAGGGGAAGGGAGCGCGCTAATTGGCAGCGCGCGGTGAGCGGTGCCACCCACACGGCGGTGGGTGGGATGCCGGAGCTGCGGCGAGAGGCTCTGCGAGTGCATTTCCATTTCTTTATGCACTGGATCGTGCTGCTCTTCTCATTGCAGGGTCTGATCGAGTCTGACTATCTTCACCCCGTTTTGCTGTAAAGGCACCTATTAATGTTGACAGTTTAGGTGGCTGGGGGATGTGGTATTAGTCCTGACAAATGCTGGTAATTTGCAAGCAATGTTTTCCCTCCAGCACCGGTGGGAAATCACCTAACCTTTGCCAATAATTCTCAACATAACTCACAAAACCTCATATTCTATCATTACGAGGAGCGGCATTTCTGAAAATCATCAGCCTCTTCTTGAATCCCTCCATGCTAGACAGTACAGAGGAGGTGATATTAATCAGTGTGTGAGGCCCACTCTGGTATTAAGGATTCTCTTGCAAGATCTTTTTACCATATGCTCTCTGATATTAAGCTTGCTTGATTATGCTTTCAGATCTTTTTTTTTTTTTTCTTTCCAACCTGTCACATCACTTGGCTTTAACTATTTTTTTAGCCGTTGTTATTATATCGATTTCTTTAACCCTAATTTGCTTAACTTGTCTGCGGAGAGTACTTGTCTATGTTTATGTGCTAAAGCAACGCTGATTAATCAATAAGCAGTGGACTGGTGTAAGTGCAACTGGCGCAGGTCTGAAGGCTTCAATGGGGGGAGCGAGCTGAGGATCTGGCCCGCTGTCCATGCGCTGAAGCATAAGTATGAGATTTTCAGAAGAGCCGAGCTTAGAGAGGCTTCCTTGGAGAATACATTGAGCTGTTGGCCAGTAAAGTCTTTGGCAAATCTTGCCTTAATTGTTCAACTGAGAATATATAAAGAAAAAGAAACAACGCTGATAGAAAATACCCTGGCACCTGTGCTGAGCCGAGGAACCTCCCGAGTTCGAGCACAGCCCGAGCTTATTTTGCAGAAGCTGCAGCCAAACAATGCTGATAGCAACTGTCTTTAAAGTGAAATTAAAATGTAATGAGGGTGGGAGGCAGGGACAAGCTAGCGTGGACCATCTGAGCTGTTGCAATTCCAGAATTCATCAGTGCCGCTGAACGCAGGGAGCGGCTGTTGTGTTATTGATGCAGGGGGAGAGGGAGGTTATTGCATTATTGACATACAGTAGGTGGAGAAAGATTACCATGTTAGCAGAGGTACAAGAAGCGAGATTATCCAAATGCAATAAGCCATTGTTACGGCAATGACATTTTTCCACACCTCCCCCCCTACCCCCCCCCAGCTTCTTATCCTGTCCTTTCCACCTCCTGCCTGCAGAATATTAAAGGTCAGTAATATCCAGACAGATGGCTGGGAGGGTGTACGGATAGGGGCTGCTTTCTTTGGTCATTTTTTTTTTTTTTTTCTGAAATGGTGATTGTGCTCAGAAAAAAAAAAAAAAAAAGGGCATTTGAGTTTTCTGACTGGGATTAACTCATCTGAATGCTGCACAAGGCAAGAGAGATTTTGGGCTAGGAGATTGTACCTTTCCCTGACATCTGCACTGCTCTACATGACAGCTCCGAGGAGCACAGCTGCATTTAGGCACTGGAATAACCAGGGATAAATGTCACTGGATTTGGGCTCTTTATTTAATACACAACTTCACTAAATTTTTTTTTTTTTTTTTTTTTTTTTTTGGATGTGAAAGACAGAGAGTGACTTCTTGAGGAGGGTCTCTGCAATTCATTCATTCTCAAAGGACTCTGATTGCTCATTTGGAGAGCATTTGTCTCTCAGGTTCACCATTGTGCTTTCAGACAGAGCCTGTTTTCTCCTAAGACAGGACTGTTTCCCCTTGCTTGTATTTGAGATCCCTGGATTTACTTCTGCCTTCCTCTAGGCCTGCTCATTTGCTCTTAGAGCAGGCTTCCCAGCACTAAGCCAGAGCTGAACAAAACCATGGCCCACTGCAGAGAAAGTGACTCACAATGCAAAATACCCTCCCTAGAAAATGCACCAAGCTGTGCTCGTGGATCAGATCTGCAGTTCAGAGAAGTTAATGCCGAGGCTCCCCATCGATGGCTGTTAGTTTTGGAGCTGGCCTGAAGTGATCAGCTCATATCCTCATGGATTTAATTGGGTTACGGGGGTGACTTCTGATCCCTAATCCCCAGGGAAGGAGCCACAAAGATTGCCGCGTCTGCAGCAATCTCATCTGTCCACAGTTGCAGCCGGGGAGAGAAGAATGGCTGCTTAATCAGACGCACAATCTGAAAATGTCACATTATTATTTATGAAGTGTTTAATAATCACACCACAATCATTGGGCGCACTGAGGTGGAAAACGAAAATGTATTTTTTTTATTTAAATAATATATTCAAATTCTGTTATTTGGGGAGAAAAAAAAAATCCAAGTAAATGTTTTTTTTTAATTTGCAGAATGCGGTCGGTGCTAGTTTTGCAACAGTGCCTCGTTTATGCTGGGATCAGCTGGGGCAGGCTGGAGTTCAGCAGCTCGGATCAGCCAGGTGGGGTCAGCCTCGCATTCGCTGCTGTGAAACCCCACAAAGTTTTTTCAGCTCTGAGTGGCACATCCCAGGCACTGGGTTGTGGGGTTGGATGGATGTGGGTCCAGGAAGCAGACTGGGGCAGGAAGCATTTCGATTGTGTGCCTTTATTTACTTGTTGCTGGAAAACGTGGCTTGTCTCATAAAAAAGACAAACAGACAGCTGTGCTTAACGAGGGAGGACAAGGGAAAACAGTCTTCCTTTTCAGCCAGAAACTCATATGCAAAAATAAATGGGTTCAATTTGTAATTATTATATATACATGTCTGTGTATGCCTCTACATCTCACCTAATATCTTTTCCATTTTGCTGTCTTTCTCTCTGTGACCAGGGAAGACTTTTGTAGAAGAGTTTAATCTTAAAAATATAAACCCTTACCCTCTCTCCCTACGTTGCATCCTTTCTTTCTAGCCAGGCCTTTTTTTCTCCTTACTGCTGTCTTGCTCCCTTTTCCTATTTTTATATCCAGGCTGTTTTTTGGGGCAAGGTTCTCAGAAGAGCAGAGCTGCGGTGTCCGGTGGCAGGGGATGGGAACTGGGAGCTTGTGGTGTTGGGGTTGGTGTTGGTTCATGTCTCTGTGCATTTCTTTAGCCCAGCTCCTGGCGCTGCTCAGGGCTTTGGGCTCCCTCTGTTGGCTTCCTGGCTCTGGAGCAGCGGAATTAAAACATAAATGTTAGCGGGCTGTGTCAGGCAGAAGCAATTTCTCTGTTTCTAACTGGCTGGTGGCCAAGTTTTGGAGGACATTACCAAGCCAAATAGCCTATTGCTTCGAGAATTTGCCTGCTTCTGAATTTGGTGTGCAGCAGAGGACTCAGGGAATCAGGCTAATTCATTAAAATGCCAAAACCTTGGGCGCGTATCTATTCAGGAGAAATAATTGAGGTCTGTGCTCAAGCCAGGGACACACCACCCCTTCCCTTGGTCATGATGTGCTGCAGCTGGACACATCTCCATCTCCATCACCTCTTTTCTGGGCTTGGTCAAAAGTTGTGAAAAGTTGGTGCGAAGCCTTGTGCCCAGATGTGTTGCGACGCCTGCTGGCATGGCCACTTGCAACAAACACAAGCTCATCCCTCTCCCAGGAGCTTGTGATGGCCTCTGCACCCATGGCACCCACCCCATGGACATAGCGGTGATGGCATGGGGAGGACGATGGCACTGGCCCGTACCAACACGTCCTTCACACAGCTCCCACGTATCGCATCATCTCTGCCGATTAACGCCGCGCAATCAACAGTTTAATATGTTACTACTAAATACGTTAATTATATTATTCCTTTCTGACATTGCAATCACTAGATTTTTATGCTTTGATGCTGAATCTAGTAAAACTTTAAATTAGAGTAATTAAATAATTAGCTGTAATATGTGACAAGCCGACAAAACGATTGCTCTGTTTTATTATTTTGCCACGACGTCGTTGCTTCTGTTTGTGTTCAGGCAGCCGGTCCTTGCAAGGCAGAACATGAGTAGGAAAACCAGAAACCAAAATCATCCTCCAGAGCCAGAGATCTCATCCAGAGCAAATTCTGAGCTGGGCAAGTTATTTACGTTGCCTTGAGCTCCAAGAGCAGCTCTCCATGTTTGTCTGATTTCTGTTTCTTTGTCTTTAAGACACACTTCGCCACCCCTTTCTCTCCCCAAGAATTATTTCTACTCTTTTTCCAAAGCTCTACTGTCCCTAATGGCTTTTCCCTCTCTGTTTAACCTTTACACTTCAATGCACTTATTTAAGCTTTTATCTTTGGTTCAGGGCTCTAGCTGTTTTCTGTATGCCCTCCCCCCACTTTTTTTTTTTTTTTTTTTTTTTTTTTTTTAATGTTATATATTAGCTGCCCAACAACATATCCCTGTGACAACTGGAAAAAGAAATACCCCCTTTTTATGCCTGAGGAGCTCCTGCTGGGAAAAAATGGGTTGGGTGAGGTTTTGCAATGTAGCGCTGGCAACCTGAAATGTATAAAACCAGGCAGCCCTGCAAGAGAAATAGATCTGTCACTGCCGCATCGTGGGATGCTCAGAAATCAAATATCAATTTAGATGAGAAGGCAAGATTACCAGAGCAGGCCTGGGCTCTTCCTCTCCTTCGTATTACCTCTTTACTTCTTTACCTCTCCTTCTGTCTCTCCTCATGCTCCCCTTTGTCCATGCACCCACTTGTGCCTGAACACAAAGTGCTTGGGAAAGCACTGGCTACAACGTGCTGCCAATTAGGTTGGCCAACTCTCCTGGAGATCACTGGGATTTAGAAGCTGACACATGAACCGGGTCCTGTGGCCAAGGATGTCAAGCTTTGGACATCCTCATGATGGATACTCATAATGGAGCCTTTGTTCATCCATTTTATTTATTTTATTTTATTTTATTTTATTTTATTTTATTTTATTTTATTTTATTTTATTTTATTTTATTTTATTTTATTTTATTATTTTATTTTATTTTATTTTATTTTATTTTATTTTATTTTATTTTATTTTATTTTATTTTATTTTTATATTTTATTTTATTTTTTAGTGCCAGATCTTTTTTTTTTTTTTTTTTACAAGTTAGTGCCAGCAGGAAATGCTGCTCTTGTTCATCATTCAGGATGTAACCACTCAAGTGAGAAAAGAGTTGTCTCTCTGGCCCCTTTGCAGTGCTTTGGCACTGCACACCATGACCAGAGGCAAAATGAGAACATCCTTGTTTACCAGCTCCCTCCCAGGACACTGGACAAAGTCCCTGGAGTGGTGTCCAAAAGGATTTTGCCTTGCATCACCCCAGCAAAATGCCCCTTATGCAACCCCTTGGTAAGTGGTTGGGGGCATCTCACCATAATTAAACCCCTGAGCCCACCTGGGCAGGGGCAGCACCCATGGGACACTCTCAGAGACCCTCCCCATAGGACAGTGCCCGTCCCTCCCGCACTCCCTCTCCTGTTTTCTGCAGCTCCTCCAAAAGCTGCGAGCAGCAGCGATGTGTTTTGCAGACCCACAGGGTGTGAGGAGAAGTGACAAGATTTTCCTATAAATATGGCTCTAATCACATAAACGTGCAAACCCCTCAGGAGCGATCCAGGTGAATTTCACACTCTCTGATAGGATTTTGTTGTTTCATTTTCCTTCCTTTTTTTTTTTTTTTTTTTTTTTTTTTTTTTTCTCCTCTTCTAATTTTTTACATCACTGCCAGTTCTGGGCTGCACTTCATCTTTTTTGTTGTAGCTAGCTTAGGCTACATCCCCAGAAACACACTAAAAGGCTCTAAATTAAATACTTCACAGCAATGCAGCACTTTGCAGCCTTGAATTGACAATTAATCCTCGCACTCTCACTCGTGGCCAGCAATGGCAAAGCAGGCTGCTTCCTCTAAAATAACTGGGAAGCAAACCAAGAGAGCTGGGTTAACTTGGATCACCGTCAACTTTAGTGGGCTCACATCAGGGGTTAATTTGGCTTAGAGAGATTTTGACTTTAAAAACCCAAAGCCTCCAATTTTCCTCTCGTCCCGTCTCTGCCTTTAGTTGTTGGGTGCAAATCCAGCAACGACACCCGCACCCTGACGGAACAGAAAATTGCCAAGCCTTTCGCTGTTGCTATTTTTCTAGCACTATAAATATTCCTCCCGATACATTTTAAGCATTTTACATCGTGTGTACATATCTGGCATCGCTGGTCCCCGAGATGCTGCTTGCTGTAAGCTCAACGGGATGTGAACTCCGTCAGCTTCCTCGGGGAAAATTCATTCTCCCACTTGTTTGAACTTCTTTTAATTTAATAGAGGAATGGTAGGGAGTAAATCTGCAAAGTAAGGAGGATATTTACCAAAAAAAGAAAGAAAGAAAGGAAGTAGGTGTAATTGTTGGGCAGGTTTTTGTTTGTTTGTGCGTGTGTTTTGACAAGAAGCACTGCTTTAAAATGTGAGAAATTTGAATATAGAGACTCCAGCAGATTTTTACCACAATTAGTGGAAACCCAAAACGTCACCGTAAGAGTAACTGAGGCACTGTGCTAGTCCTGAGGTATTTGCTCGGCTCCTGCACAGCAGAAGCTGGATGTTGTTGCAGGGGGAGGGCTGTAAAGCCTCCTCCACCAGGTGGAAGCTTGATGAGATCTAACTTAAATAGGTGCCTTTTAGGGCATTTTACAACATCCCTGCCTTTCAGCCCATTACGGAGCAACCTGCCTACAAACCAGTGGGATCTATTGTCCATCACCTCCGGTGCTATTTATATGGGTAATTTAATTTAACACCAGCAGGAGGCTTCCAAATAACTCTCCCCAGCATGGGAAGAGAAATAACCTCCGGTGCATATTCGCACAATATTTTTGACCCGCGGGGCTGACCACATTTTGGGGGGGATGTGCCTTGTTCTGCCTGGAGGAGGACTGAAGCCAAGTATGTCTCTATCCTCTTTCTGTTTTATTTAAGGGATTTCCTAATTCTCCTTTCTCAGCTTTGAATCTCCAGGGGTTTTTGTGTCTCTGCCATTTCTTTCTCCTAGACCTTGCATTTGGAGTATTAAACCACAGAAATCACTCCTGCCTCTCTGCTGTTGTTGTTGCTGCTGTTGTTTTTTTTTGACCAAGACACAAATCCAGTTCAATATCAGCCCTACAAAAATTTGTAGTGACCCAGGCACAGCGTGTGGCTCGTAGGGGACAGGGCCATGGTAGCCGAGGGACAGCACAGCTCCAGACTGCATCCCCAGCCTTTCTGTGCCAGCCTGTGTTTTGGGTGATGGCCCCTCTTGTTTTGGCTATCATGACATTAAGCCTCAATGGAAAGGCAACTGCAATTGTGAGTTTTCACCGAGGTTATAACCTACCCATCACAATATGGTGTACGTCTGCACGGAGAGAGGTTTTTATAGGCTTGTGGAAAGATGCCACATGCTTACTAGCCAGTGAATAGAAATAAGAGAGTACTAATTAGGTCTGTGATGTTGGCAGATGGATCCATGTGTCGGGAAAAGAAAGCCCTGCACTACACAGAAATCCAGCCATCTTTCAAGTGCATTCATCAATAAATGTAAACCGGGAGGAAGAGTTATTCTGCATTTGAAGAACACAACGCAGATTTTTGCACCAGGCTCCTATGAAAGATGCAACCTTCTGAACCGAGCCATTTCTGAATACATCATTTAACTTATCTCACAGTGCAGCTGTCTTGTGTGATTCCAAATGTCACCAAGTTTGGGGACATTTCTGAAAGGCAATGTGCTCACTGTTTCTTCAGCTGCCTTTATTAATCGAACCTGAGCGGGGACAGGTGGGTACAAATGGCTTCATTTGGCATGCGGGGTATATTGATTCTGTGCGTATATATTCTGATATCCTGTGCATATTATTAGCTGGAGATGAAGCTTTCCAAGCCTTTCCAATGCCAGTCTGATGGGGACATGGAATTTCATCAAAAAGGGTCCTGCCATGGATTTTGGTGCCCCTGCAGGGCACGGCTCTGATTTTGCAGTGGGGTGAGCAGTGTGGGAATGCTGCTGTATTTTTTTTTCCACTTGCCATAACCATAACCCGTATTGAAAACCAGCATTTTGGCAGCGTTCTGATTGCATCCCATGAAAACAGCTCTGCTGCATCCTGCTGCTGGCTGCTGGCCCTTCTATTACTGCTCCACGGGTACCGAGCCCTGGCAAATCCCGGGTGCCCTCTCACCCCTCGCTCAGGATACTGACTGCTAAAGAAATAAGCTCAGCTTTTTTTGGGAGGTGTTTTTTTAATTTTTGCACTCAACTAGTCACTTCCCCCACCCCCACACTTTATTTATATATTTTTTTCCCATGAGTCACAAAAAGGTTGCAGCCAAAAGCTTTCGGGATGACAGATGATTCACAGATAACCTCCTCTCTGGATCTCTACTCCCAAGAACTTTGGGAACAAGAAAGGAAAGTAATTTTTGGACTACTGCAACGGCTCATGCTGGGGCTGTATAGCGATAAATTACCTGGCCTCTCCCATCTCCGTCCCCCCAGTGGCTCTGGCACGTGCGCGTTATGATTAATGCAGGCATTGCAGGTAATATTAAGCACGTTGGAAGGTTTCCATGAGCCAAAGGCTATTGGGGCCATTTCATGGGCTGGAACGAAGGCCGTTAGGGAAAATGTGGGCACTGCAATTTCATAAAATGCATGAAGAGCTGGCTCTAAGCACAGACACACCTCTCCTCTGAGAGGAGGCTCCTGAAAGGCAATGCTTTATTTTCCTGAAGCCTTTTTCTGCCTGCTTAAGTTCCTGGGCTGTTACAGAAAATAGGAACATTTGGGCCCTATCAGTGTAATAGCTAATAATAGCCGCACAGTTTACTTATCTTCACACCATCCCTTTAATATACCCAGTCATTTTCTAACAGATGGGAAACAGGTATGGAGGAAAACCAAGCAGCTGGCCCAAGGTCGTACGGGAAGGCTGTGGCAGAGCCAGAGCCGAGCCGGTTTGCGGATCCTACACCAAATCCCCAGTGACTGAGCCATGTCCTCACCTTGCAAGCAGCAGGGGATCGCACACCGAGACCTGAGCCATCACCCAGGCTGTCCTCGGCCTTATCTGCCAGAGGAGAAAGTCCCAAAATGGTTTCTGAGTCCCAAGTCTGCTCTGCAGCCTGGCCCGGGGCTGGGGTCTCAGTAGGAACAAGGGGGGCTCAGCATCACCTTCAGCAGTAGGCAGGATTTGGCCTTGTGCAGCAGCAACCATGCTAGGGAGAGCTGCAGGAGCTGGTCATCCTACAGAACACATAAATACACATATATACACATATATATGTATATAAAACCTTCCTCCCAGCCAGCATGGAGCCCACCCTGTCCAGCCTTGCTCTGCTCCCAGCCTCTGTCTGCTAACGCAGCCTCCCCGTGCTGATTTTGGTGCGGTGAGCACAGAGGGAGCAGGGAACCATCCCTAAAAAAACATACCTAAATGCTGCAGTGAAGCAGGTGCTTGAGTTGTTCCCTGATCTAGAAAGTAACTGCTAATTAGCTTTGTCTGCAGTGTAAGCCTTCGCTCCACACGGTGTATTTGGTGTCACAGACGGATCCCTATCGGGGACTTTATCTGCTCGCTGTCCTCCCCCGGTATTCAAAAGAGAAATGGAGATTCCATCGCCAGCTCTGCCTTTCCACCGTTATCATTTCTCTCTTAGAAATCCAATCTTCCACCCTTTGTGCCTCAAGGGGGGTATTTGGGGGGACTCACCCCATCCCCTGGCCCTGCACATCACCTCTCCCAAAGGCTGTGTGCATCCTGGGGCAGCCCATGAGCGTGTCCTGGCCGTGCTGGGGGTTGTGTCCCTTCAGCAGGGGCCCTGTGCCGCACGGGGATTGCCCATGTGTGGGAGGAACAGAGTGCACGGCCCATTTGAAGCCGTCTTTATAAATATTCAATTCCCCCCGACGCAACGGGCGACACAGCAAAGCAGCCCCTCCTGCTCTCGCATGCCAATAATTTGCAGATTAAAACTCCTCCAATGCGCGTCTCCACAATGGGCCCTGCCTTATCTGGACTGGGCCTGTGGAACTATTGTGGTGATAATCTGGGGATTAAGAGACTTTAATAAAAAGCTTTGACATGACAGGTCATAGCCGCTCTGGAAAAAAAAAAAAAAGAAAAAAAAAATCAAATCTGTTACTCCCGAATGGCTTAATCCTGTGTGAGCAAGGATCGTGACTTGCCGACGGTGCTGGGGGATGCAGAGATGCTCAGCACCTTGTGCCGGCAGCCCGTGGTCCCTTAGGATGGGGCATAATTGCCTAACGAGCTTGCTGCTCTCAGCGTGCCTTATCCAGCCCACTTCTGGGGGACCCCGTTGTTTTTCCAGGGCTTTTCCTAAAACCTTTCCTAAAACATTTAGCGCTTGGTGGCAGAGGATGCCCACTGCCTCCATCCTTTGGCTCTGGGTGCAGCTCTGTGCTTGTCCTGCCCCAGCTCCCCGCGTGTTTCGGGGCCAACTCCAGCTCCCGGACCCCACACCGAGCGCGCCCATTTGCAGTAATTACATTTGGGTTTCTTACAGCAATCCTCATCCGGCATTACTCTCTAAACAAATTGTTAATATTTTAAGTGTCTTTCATGAGCCCGAGTCTAATTAATTAAAGGTTTATGAAAAACAATTAGGTTTTGATAGGGATCACCTTCTCCCGAGTCCCATGTCTGCGCGGAAAAAAGAGAGGGGTTAGAAAGGCTCAGGTTGAAACTTAGAACTGCAGTGAATAAGAGAATACACAAATCCCACATGGATTGGGGAAATTAGGACATTTGGTGCCAGATTGTCTGACTAATTAGATTTCTATCAAGTCCTGAGGGACTGGCTGATGCAGCATTTTAATTTAAAGCAGCAGCGGCAGCAGCAGCAGCAGCAGCAGCAGCAGCAGTTTTTTCCTTCTTCTCATGCCCTTTACCAAATTGCCTGTTTGCTTCACCATGCAGCCGTTTTCCTTTTTAATGGTGCACCTCTGCAAGGACCAAACCTTCTGCATTTTGTGGCACGGGTCTGCTGTGCGCTGCTGGCTTTCTTTTGAATAGGAAAACAGCTCTGTATGCATGGGAGGGGATTTTCCCATTATGTGGGCATGGCATTCCTTGACAGGCAAGCGGGGTAAGAAAAAAAGCTGGTGTGTCTTGGAGCTGCCCAGTACACCAGCTACTCGCTGTAATTGGGAGCATCATCACAGACTGGTGTGTTGGACTGGAAAGCAGAGCAGAGGCAGTGGTGCCTCTCTGCAGACCGAGGCTGCTACCTAAACAGCTTCCAGGGCACCGGGAGCGGAGCTTTGCATTGCAGATGAAATGCTGGCCAGCCCTTGGAGTTAGTTCATTTCCATCCCGAGCCTCCTGAAATGAAGATCTATGCCCAGGCGGCTGCTCCCCGCAGGGCGAGAGGAATGGCACCTCTTTCAATTACGGTCCTTGAAAATATGGTGATGGGGTTGTTGCGCAGGCAGGCGCGGGCTGGGGAAAGGAGCAGCCGGGTGGCAGCGCTGCGAGGCGGGCAGGAGCCCGAGGTCCCCGTCCCTACACCATGGAGACAGTCCTGGCACCTGATTTACAGCAGCCTTCAAACTTGCAGTCTCCTGAATTAAAGGGGATGGACCTGGGTGTAACATGTACGGCCCAACGTGCAAATCAAGTCAGAACTCTGGGATTGTCTTCTTGTTTCTAAGTAGACACCAAAATTTAGTGCTAATTGCCCCCAAATTAGTTAGCGTCGTTGAAATAGAGGAAGTGGAGTTTTTTAAAGCCCTTTCTTACTTGACAGCATGAGATTGCAAATATTCCTGTGCCCTATTTAATGAAAAATTATTATGCTATTATTGCTATTTTATATGATGGATACATAATTAACGGGGTCTATAGTACCGTTTCTTCTCCCATTTTGCTCTACTTCTTCCAGATTATTTTATCAAAAAAAAAAAAAGAAAAAAAAAAAGAAAAAAAAAAGATAATGGAATTATATCTTATGCTTCAATGAAACCGAAAACTATTATTCCTCTAGATAACCAAACCCAGCAAAGTCAACCATTTCAGTGAATATTAAACACAAAAAGTACATTTCAGATGTATTATGAATCTGCTGCTAAGTCTTTAACTCATTGCTTTGTGCAGAGAAGTTCAGCAGTGGAGGGAGCTAAAATGAAATGAGAGCCTCTAAAGACCTTGAATTTTCCCAGCTCTCGTTGATTGAAAGCAGGCCTCTAACGTTATTGAAATGGTTTCACCTAACCTTGTTTTCCTGTTATTATTTGGTTCTGCTTTTGGGAGGAGGTTATGTAATATTTACTTACCCCCGCCAGCAATGCTCAGACCGATTTAACCCCGCTGTGAATCACGCAGGATGCTGGCCAGGACGGGCAGCAGTTTGTGGCCTGGCCTCTCCAACTTCTCAGGTACATGTTAAAGAGGGAAAAAGGCAGAACAGCCACCCTCTCTACTGCAAAAACATTAAGGGACTGAAGGGTGGATAAGGTCCCACTAAACAGGGTAGTACAGAAACACAGAACAAAAGGGTGTTTTTAGCCCCAAAGTGCTCAGGTGCCATGAGCTTCCCAAATACAGCAAAGAAGTTTGAGCTCCTGTGAAAGCAGAGCACGTATTTAGGATCCTAGGAGAGATCTCAGGTCTCTTGTAGAAGTAGGATTCCTAATTCTCCCAGCCAGGTCTGTGGGCCTATGAAGTGCTCCTTCCATTTTCTGCTGGCGTATTTTTTTACCCTTGCACTGCTGGAACAGATCGAAAAATGAAGAGTGGGGGTTATAAAACACACTTCCAGGTAGCTGCTTCGGGAGACCCACAGAGAGACCAAATATATTGGCTCACAGAGAGCCCAAACATGATGCATTTTAACATATGAGCCTCAATCACTCAGACGCCAGGATGGATTTTCTAGTAATCATTTACACCCTGCTTCATGGTAAAGAACAGATTGCACCAGAGGGATATTTTCAAAAGAAAAAAAAAAGTTAAAAACCAAAGTGACTGGCCACGTTTTTCTGCTGGGGACACCAAAGATAAGCCAGTAACCACTGCCTCTGCCCCACCTGCTGCAGGAGGGATTCCCATCGCGACCTCTGTCCACAGGCCCTTGACTGGCCACCTCCAGTCACCACATCTCACTTGCCTGGGAAGTGAAGGGAAATCTATTTTGTTTGTAATAAAGCTGATTATCATAGATAAATGTATCTAATTAGTCTCATTTGCTGACACACAAGCCTTTAATTGCAAGTTGAATAATTAGACATATCTGCATATGCAAATGAATAGGGTTATACTATGTCACTCTTAACATGATTTCTCTGGAGACAAATAGCTCTCTATATTTCAGGAGAGAATATGATATATTAATTTACGTAGACAAATAACTTTATTTAGAACGAGTCGCTCTCATGTTTGTTTATATAACGCAATAAGTGAAGAAATGGAAGGGGTTTTATGCGGAAGGGAACAGCTGGAAGATGCTCATTTGTGAGGGGAAACCCTCACGAGCCTCGTGTGGCTCTGGGGGTGGGAGCTGGGGGAGATCCCCGGGTGCAGACCCCCTTGGGGGGGCACAGACCCCCTTGGGGCCATGCAACCCCTCTGTGACCATGCAGCCCCCTGCTCCCTGTGGCTGGTGCCGTGATGCTGCAGCATCCCAGCCTGCTGCCTGCGAGCAGACGGCCACCACAGCATGGACAGTGGTTTGGGGTGGGAGGTGTAGCCCTGCTCTGGGTGCCTGCGAGGTGAATCCTGATCAGGTGGTGGGAAGGGGGGTGCTGGCTGCAGCCCCCCCGCTTCGAGATGGGGACACAGGTGGGCTTCTCGGAGCTCCAGTGTTGTGTCAGCCTGGGGTGTTGTGGCTTTGGCAAGGCTGTGGAACTGAGGCTGATCCCTGGAGTGCTTGGCAGGGACGTGCTGGGGCTTCAGCATCACCACCAGCACAGCCACCAGCACCACCAGCACAGCCACCAGCACCACCAGCACTGCCACCAGCACCATCAGCACCACCACCAGCACCAAAACCACCACCACCATCATCACCACCACCATCAGCAGCACTGACACCAGCACCACCAGCACCAAAAACACAACCACCAGCACCACCATCACCGGTACCACCACCATCAGCACCACCAGCACCACCAGCACCACCAGTACCAGCACCAGCAGCACCAGTAGCACCACCAACACCACCACCAGCACCCCTCTCCCAGCGCACAGCCCCCAGCAGCGGTCACGGTGCCTCAGCATCCCCCGTGCGCCCCCCGCGCATCCCCCCGCCGGTTTCCCCCCTCCTCTTTTTCATCCCCCCCCCCCAGTGTTGCCGCAGCAACCGCGGCCGGGAGGCGGCGCCGAGCCCGGGGCCGGCTGCGGGGGGCGGCGGGGCCGGCAGGGGGCAGCACCGGCACGGGGCTGGGGAGGGCTGGGGGCGGGCAGGGTGCAGGATGGGTGCAGGATGGGTGCAGGATGGGTGCAAGCAGAATGCAGGCAGGGGGCAGGCTGAATGCAGGCAGGGTGCAGGAAGCATTCAGGTTGGGTGCAAGCAGGATGCAGGCTGGGTGCAAGGAAAATGCAGGCTGGGTGCAAGGAAAATGCAGGCTGGGTGCAAGCAAAATGCAGGCTGAGTGCAAGCAAAATGCAGGCTGAGTGCAAGGAAAATGCAGGCTGGGTGCGAGGAACATCCAGGCAGGGTGCAGGCTGAATGCAGGCTGGGCACAATCAGGATACAGGCTGGGTGCAATCAGGACACAGGCTGGGTGCAAGGAAAACGCTGGCTGGGTGCAAGCAGAATGCAGGCAGGGTGCAGGAAGCATGAGCACTGGGTGCAGGTGGGATACAGGCTAGGTGCAGGAAGAATGCAGGTTGGGTGCAGGCTGGAAACAGGCTGGGTTTATGTCCAGAGAGGCTGTGGAGTCTCCTTCTCTGGAGGTATTCAAAAGCTGCCTGGGTGCCATCCTTTGCAGTGTGCTCTAGGTGATCCTGCTCTGTTGGGGGGTTGGACTGAATGAGGGGCATCTCCAGAGGTCCCCTCCAACCTCAGCCATTCTGGGCTTCTGTGGTTTTCTGGGGGAAGCAGAATAGAGGCTGGGGGCAGGCAGCACGCAGGCAGGGTGCAGGCAGGACACAGGCTGTCACAGGCTGGCTGCAGGCAGCACGCAGGCTGGGTGCAGCAGAGTTGTAGGCTGGCTGCAGGCAGGGGGCAGGCAGAATGCAGGGAGAATGCAGGCTGTGCACAGGCTGGGTTTTGAACTTTTAATTCACACGTCACAGCCTTAATTTAAGCTGCAGACGTGGGGGGATCCATCACAACACAGCCAGGGAAGCTGGCAGAGGGGTCAGGTTCCCTGTCCCGTCCCCCTGTCCCAGTGAAGGGGGTGGTCTCATCTGCTACCAGCCCGACCCAAGCATGCAATAAAGGAATTATTTTAAGAGACTCATGGATAAACTTGATTGTGGTTACCTTGCACTTTACTAATGAAATATAGCCACGAGCTATGGAAAATTGTGGATGAACATCTGATTTCTTATTACAGACTGGTACAAAAACCTTTAATGCTATACAAACAGCGGTTTTTAAGCTGACACATACAGGTTTTATGATAAGAGAGAGGTGGAGAAAATGGCTGATAAGGCACCGAAACCTCTGCCATGTTTTCTAAGCAAGCAGGCAGTTGCACTGAGGTCCTGTGTCATTCCACAAAGTTTTAGGACTCCCATGACCTTTTCAAGCCTCCGGGAAATTTGGGCAGTGCTGGCACCACAGGGGTTAAACAGTAGAGAGGGTGGAATCAGTGTAAGGCTGATTTTTGGGGAAAAAAATGAAATGCAGTTTAGCTGAAATCATGGCTGGGATGTGGGGAAGAGCACCTCTGAAGGGAGCCTGCCCCAGATAGAAGCAGCAGCTCCAACTTGGCCACACTCCTGCTCTTTCCAATGCCTCTTGCTCCCCAAATCCCAGAAGGTTCAAACCAAGAACTGCTCGGGGACCAAATCCCATGGGCCCTGCAGCTTTTGGGGGATTTCGCTGAGAGAAGCAGCTCCCCAGCCTGCTCCAGCCCTGCAAGCTGGCTGGCACAGCAGCACTCCGAGCTGCTCGTTCATTTACCTTAGCACTAAAAGCTTAATTCTCCTCCAGCTGCAATGCAGGGGGAGGCCCCAGTCTGAGCAGAACCCGGCTGTGATGGGCTGTTCCCACCCCACATTTCCTGGTGCAGACAGTGGGACCGAGGTGACGGGTGGCTGCCGGGCTGCCCATGGGTGCTGTTGACCTGTCCCAGCCACCCCAATTCCTCAGCATGGCCTTGTACAGAGCCACCTGCCCAAGGGAGCATCAAAGGAGCAGCAGTTTGCCTCAATGATCAGCTCAGGATGGGCTTTTTCCTGCATTATTACTGCTGTTTGGATTATTAAACATTTCTATCACAGCAGCAGCCGGGAGCCGCATCCAGCTCTGGTGCAGTCTGTGCGAGCAAATCCCCTCCTCTCAGCGAGGTTACAGTGGAAAAGCAGGGATGATGCAGGTACATTCCTGGAGCCCTTCCTTTTCAGGTCAGCCCCAGGCTGATGCTCTCGTACTGACACCTTCAGTCCTTACAGGCCTGTCCTTCTGCACTCGACATGGCTGGGTTCGTACTTGTAGTTCTCCATACACACAGATATGTTCTTTTTTGGAAAGGCGATGTCACAGTGTCATGACGTTTTGCTAAAACCCGTCAGGTTGTCACTCCTGTTAATGCCTTTCTAATCCCAATGAATTGGCAGAGAGGGATCAAGCCCCACGCTTGGCTTTGTAAGAGCCGTGGAGCTTTTTTCAGCAATTCCTGTGCTCACTCTTCGCATCCAGGCCCGGCATCGTGGTGCAGGTTGCGGCTGAGCATCGCCATTTCTCTTCTCTCCAACAGTTTCTCTGCCTCGTGGCAACACAGAGCTTTCACAGTGCAAGTGAGTCCAAGGAAAAGACGAATTTCTTCAGCTATGAAACAAGCAAAGCAGATGATGTAATAAAGTTTCATTTCTCAGCCTGCTCGATCTCCCTGTGGTGCATTTCCTAACTTCTGGCCTCAGCAACTTTCTTACCCTGACCTGTGACCCCGTGTGGGTAACGCTCTTGGTTTTTCTCTGCCTTTGAAAACCTGACCTTTCTACTGATGGCCAAAAGCTGCTCTCAATTGGGGTTAATCTGGAGAAAATCCATGGATTATCTCAATTTAACCCTGTGGTGGTTGAGCAGCTACGTGTAATGTGGGTCTAGCAGGCTCCAGGAGCCTCAGGGTGGGTGAGGAGAAGCTCCCAGAAACCTACAGGTGCCTATGGGGGATTCTTCCACCTCCTGGGAATTATCTTGGGTTGATGTCAATGAGGAGAGGTTCTGTCTCTAGGGGATCTAGGCTCTCCCTGACCCTAATCTGCCCCTTCCTGAAACCTGGAACGGAGCCGGGCTGGCCTGGTCCTGCTGGCTCTGGGTGGCCATGATGGCTCGGGATCACAGGCTGCTGGGTGCCTCCTGCCCCTACCTCATGCACCCCGTGCTGTTCTCTCTCCTGTTCATGCCCTACCTGGTGCTCCCCAGCCAGTTTTACAGTGGGATGAGTGTCTTTTTGCTCGTGCTGTGGGTAATGCAGGGAAACGCTCGCCTGCAGCCCCCGGCACCCCCTCCACTTCTTCCACCCTGTCCCCCCTCCTCCAGCTGGCTGGGGAAGGGAGAAAAAGCGAGCAGCAAACCCCAAAGACGTGTCATTGTGCTAAGTGCTTTCAAACCTTGCAGGATGTCACTGTGTCACAATTTCAGTTCATTAGGCGGCGTGGGGAAGACGCTGGGACATCAAAGAACTCCTTTTCCCTATAGAAACCGGAGCAGCTCTTTTGATCTCAGCCCCCCGTATCCCCCCCAGATTAATATTTACTTGTACAACCAAAACCTACGGGGGATCCTGCGCTTGATTCCGCCATATGTTCTGGGGCGGTTTTCGCTGCTTTCCTGCTTTTCTTTGGGAGGTGTTTTTTTGGCGGGGGGAGGAGTAAGCAGTAATCTTTCTATGTTTATTTATTTGCACGCCACCCTCTGCTCCCTGGACGCAGCAGGGGAGGGTACCCAACCTATTTTGTGTCAAGCAGGAGCTTTGAAGCCTGCCACAATCAAACACTTGTATTTTGGGGGAACCCAGCCAGCTGTTTGTTTGCTTCCCTGCTTTATATTGATTCAAGGAGTTAATCTCCCAGGCCCCACGCGCTTAATCTGTTAGCTGCTAATGTTGCATGAGATATTGGAACGGTCCCTTCTCCCCTGGATTGCTGGGGTATTTATAGCTTAATGCAGAGGTTTACAACACGACGTTCGTTTTCAGAGCAGCAGAGGATACTGTGTGTGTGCCTAATACCACAAACTGCTGCTGACGACAGTGGGGATGTTGTCAGTAACTCAGTGCCAAGAGGTGACTGTGCGCAGGTATCCGTAGGCCGCATCGCTTGGCTCCAGCCAGTCCTTAGGATGTCAAACACCAGGGCTCAGCTGCTGTCTGCACCTGAGTAGGAGCACAGTTTCATGCACTGTGTGCTCCCTGAGATAGAGAGTGGGATGAAATCGGGATGGGGAAAAGCTCCATGCAAGTGGGAGGCCCCGAGCTGCAGGCCCTGAGCTGCAGGCCCCGAGCTTGGCTTTTGTGGTGTTAGCCTCTGACAAAATGGAGTAGAAATGAATTCAATTCAGCACCATCTAATTTCTTGAGAGACTCTCTAAGAGTAATTCTACTGCCGTTGCTTAAAGAGATTTCAACATTAAATGCAGGAAAGACAGAGATGATGATGGAAAATGACTGCAGAATTCATACCTTCCCCTGCTTTGCTTCAGCACTGTGCATCCTGCCTGTGCCTTGGCACAAGTGCTGACACAACCTCAGGTCAAACAAAACATTTTCTTCTCTGTTTTTATTGCCATAAAACAAAGAGAAGACTGCTGAAGGTGCTTACAGCCTCCTGTCCTGAGCCCACAGGGCCTTGTCCAAGGAGAGGATGTTTTTATTTTTATTTTTTAAATGAAGATTTTTAGCATGGTCTTAAAACTGCTTAGAGAATGAAAAAGGCACCAGTTCAATCAGGTGACATTGGTCACTCACACCATCGTGGGGTGCTCTTGGAGATATTTCTGTGCCCTAAGTCATGTTCGGGAAGCCAGATCTAAAATACCCTAACACAGAGGCTGTGGCTGTTAAGAACACATGCCCATATTCTCCCTCTCTCTCTCTCTCTTTACTGCATTTTTTCTTCCTGCTGTTTAGGGGGTTTAAACAGCCGTGATTTTCTGTGGCTGACAACACACCCCATATGCTATTTATCTTGTCAGAACTCTCTCCCTCTGCCCTCAGTTCCCATTTTGTTCTCATTAATAGTGATTATGAAAAATGGGGCTAAATACTTACTTTCATATGATTTATCCAAATGTTGAACTGCGTAATTGGAGAAGCTAAGACATTATCCCTTCAGATTCTGTCAAGACTCAATTTCTGCATTTGATTTAATTTTTAAACTCATGACCCATAACAGTACATATATTTATTGCCTTTATGGTGGCTTGGCTGAACAATATATCTATCAGTCACAACGCAGAAGCTGTATATTATTTGTGAGAATTTAAATAGTCAGTGTTTTTTAAGAACACTTGTCCTTAGCGTGCAGTTATTAACATAAGGCCCCTAGATACGACAAAATTGGAAGTCAGCTGGAAGGAATGCCCTTATAATGAAGATATTTAATAGCTGGCATCAAACTCTGGTTTTACTTTTGGTGACAGAAGTGACACAGGAAGGTTTTGCAATGCAGAAACCTCGCCTGCCCCTTTGAGGGCCTGATTCTGCCACTGGCCAGATCCTGCAGGTTTTCAGTGCATTTTGCATCCATCCCTTGTACCTTCCGTGGCTTACAGAGGGATGAAGGGATGTCACACTCTGCGCTTACATCCTCCTGCCTCCCCAGCAGTGAGTTTCATTCCCTTTCACCGCAGGAATTGCTCAGCTATAAAAAGCACCCGTGCATGGCCACGTAAACCTGGTCCTGCCTTTTCGAGCTCCCGCACGGAGATGTGCACACAGACACTGGCACCCACAGTATTTATGGAGAGCGAGTCGCTGCCTGGCTGCTATTTTGTGCATCCTCCCCTCCACCCCCCCCCCCACCCCTCTTTCTAATCCATCATTTCTACGCCTGTTTTTCACAAATCACTTGTGCACGGCTTTGGCCCTGGTGTCCAGCTGAATGCAAATGCTCGTCTGCAGCAAACAGCCTTCATCATATGGATCATCAGCGCACACCTCGAGCCCAGCCCGAGCATCCTACAGGCTCCAGGGTGAGGGCAGCGCAGAGCAGCGAGTGACAAAAGCACAGAGAAAACTCCAAGCTGCATCCGTGTCACCAAATCAGTGCTGACACAGGGCTGAAATTGTTAATAAAACAAGTAATCAAGCTGCTAATATCTGCAAGCAGCATTTTGGATAAAGATAATAGAGCAACCATCAGGGAGTATGGTTAATGTATAAAACAATTACTGTAGTCAGATGCTTAAATAAGAGCCACGGTGGTAACAAATGCATTACTGTACAGAGGAGCAGTTTACAGTACACATGATATTTTATTTGCGGTGCCAGAATTAAAAAGAAGAGCTCTAAGATGGGGCTTGATGCACTAATCACCATTTTTTATCCACCAGCCTTTTTCCTGGGCATGAAAACTGCCAGCACTTGCACGCACGTGTGTACACACGGATGCAGTCCTAACTTGGTGTCATTTGTTGCAGAACGTAATATCATTTTTTAACCACACTCAGTTAGTGCCAGCTAGTTCATGTCAGTGGTTGCCTTTTATTTATTATTTTTTACATGCAAGTGCAGTATTTAGGAGAGCTTCCTTTTAAATAGACAACTTAAACAAAAGATTCCCATTGCCATTTTTGATAAGGATCTAACTTCTAATCTTTTATTTTGCAGTCAGCCATGAGACTTTGGCATGGCTCTTCTCTTCTTGCAAGACTCCTGCAGCGAACAATAAGAATATTGATTTTTTCTTTTTTTTTTTTTTTAGACTAGTAATACCGCAGTGATTTTTTTCTCCTATTTTCTCTAGCATTTGCTGGGTTTTGACCAGCTTTAATTGCTACAAAGCTCTCCTATTTTCTGTTGTTAGTGGTAAATCCGTAACCTGCTCTCTGCCGCACGGAAGCGGTTAGGACTTCTCATTGTCTCTTTAATCCCAGTTCCTCTGTTGTTGTCTTCCTCTGTCAGGAGTGAAAAACGCCTTGAGAACCCCAAAGTACAGAGAAAAAGCATCAGGAACAAAATGAAAAACCTTGGTTGGGACACAGCTAAACACCGGCAGAGCAAGAGTGCTTTTGCTGGGAGAGTGGTGCTAGGAGGAGTGTTGCTGCTTTTTGTTTAAGGCTGAACGTAAGAGCAGAGGTATCAAAAATGGCTTAGCTGAAGTGTGATGTGTCTGTCCAGGGAGATTTCCGAAAGTTTAAAAAATGTAAAAATTCAAACTATTGTATCAACTTCAATACATCTTTGGGTTTGATTTTGTGCCATATCCTGTATATTAGTAGAAATCAAAGCCAGCAGAACTACTCTATACCACAAGTCAAAAAACGGGGATGGAGATCTACTGCACAATTCCCTCTGCTTGTGCTGTAGACCAAGCATTGACAACAACCGTACTCCAGGTTACCTAATGCTTTGCATTAAAACTCATTTTTATGTTATTTACCATTTTTACTACTTGCAGCCCAAAGTTTAAGCAGAAACAACAGACTCATTTCTCAGAATAAGATTAACGAAAAGCAGGCAGCTCTGCCCAATAAATAAATATTTCCATTGCCTGGCACACAGAACGCTTGCTGGATATTTTCCCCATGTACCGGGATTTGCAAAGGGCTGTATACTGTTTCCCATCGACTTCCATGAACTTTGCATTTATCCATTCCTGCAGTGCTCCCTGGTTCCTGTGGGAAATATCTTTAATGCTGGAAATCCTGAGGTTAACTACCTACAAATGGTATTTGGTTATTAAAAACATCGGCCGGTCTCCGGGCTGAGCAAGGACAGATTTCTTGAGAGCAGTGCGAGCCTCTCACGGTGGCCTGGGAGGTCAGGAGTAAAACCATCAGCAGAGCCTGGTGGTACCCCAAAGGCCCCGATCCACTCCCCCTCAGCAGCATCAGCTCTGCTTCGATTGCATCAGGGGTGTGAGACCTCGGTGCCCTTCGCCGCGGTGGCCGGCGCGTGGTGGCTGCTATTATTAGTTTTTTATTGTATCACTTGTCTTTTTTATGGCCAGACAGTCAACTGTCGGCATCAATTATGAGAGTTAATATTGACGGACTCTTAAAAGAGGTTTAAATATTAAAGTGAAAAGGGACTTGCTCTGGGCTTCAGCTCTTTGCGGTGTTCGTCAATAAAGCCTTAACTTGCAAAACAGTTGTCACAGCGATTTCGTGCGTCTTGCGCTGACACGGTGCCTGAGCGGCAAATGTCGCTGGAATTTTTCAAATGAGCAAACTGCAGTTATTAATTATGCTAATAATCACGACTCTTAAGATAGCTGCTCTGAGGAAGACAGTGGATAAAACTCTCTCGTTTTAAAAGGGACGGTGGAGGAGCCATTGTCTTTGTCATATTTAAAGAGCCTCTACGCAGGGAAAAAAATCTCTTCATTTCTAGAGAAAAAGCCATTCACACATATAAACCAGAGACCTCAATAAGTATATCTTCATTTTAGCCAACATGCTATTTATTGATTTTCCCTGCAATTATGCAGTGTTGTATTTATTTGCATCAGTGCTCTGCTGTGCCATATATTAAACCTCCCTTCCTCCAGTGGTGGCTCTTTAGAAAAATGCTTCTGATTTCCCCTCAGAGTATGAGGTCAAGAGGCCATAACTTATGATTTTGAACCTATAGCCAGACCTAATTTATGGATCATTTCTGGTTTCTTGTCTTTAACCATTTAGGGGTGAGAGCTTCATCGGAGAGGCAGCGCGGGTCCATTGTGCACAGCTGCTTGGAGAGAAGCGTCCGCACGGAGAGCCAGGCTTGGCAGCAGGAGATGTATGGACTTCAGCACAGTGCCCCGCAATGCTGCATGCACTTCAGAACTGCTTGTCTTTAAATTATCTGTAGTTCTGCTGAAAAATGTTTGGCTTTCCTAGTATAGATCTGAATTTTCTTACTAAAGTAAGGAAAATCTCACTGAGAGGAAAAGTCGGTTCTCATGTGACAGAAATTAGTTTTCATTTGCTCAGCACCGAATGCTTCTGGTTCTCAAATTTTGTTTTCCAGACTAATATTGACAAAATATAGATTTGCTTCTCTCATTCTCTAACAACTTTGGCAATATTTGCTGTGGACAAAAGGTTAAGGTTTTACATTCCAGCTTGTAAACATTCCAAAAATTTCTCCTGACCTGCAGCAAAGTGCAGCTGGCACTGCCCCATGCCTGGTGCACTCCCAGCACCCTGCTGCAGCTCGTGCCCTGCCGGAGCAGTGATGGCATTGCTGATTTAGGTTTCACTCGCTGCACGATCACCTGAGCAGCACATGCTGCTCGCTCTAACTCAAAACAGCTCAGGGTGCTTATAAAAGCGCCAATCAACTATTTCAGCTAATTTTGGGTCAGATGCAGAGAAATCTCCATGGGTAAATCACTGCATGGGGACGTGCAGGGTGGTGCAGGCTGCCTGTGCTGAGGAAACTGTCCAAAGGTGGCCGGGCAGGGGATGTGGCATGCCGCATGCATCAGTTCATTTCTGACTTAACTGCCTCAGCAGCTCTTGGGAGCGATCCCCTTGCGCTTTACATCACCAAAACCATCTGCTAGAGCTGTGCCTAGAATCGCCTGGTCCTCTAGAGGCAGCAGGGAGAAAAAGGCAAAGTGAGATTCCTCCGTGGAAAGAAGTAAAAAAAAAAAGAAATAAAAAATTAACCCATTCAAACCCAAACAAAGCCTTTGCAGCCCTAAACCATGTCAAGCCTAGGCTGGATCAGGCCCATCCTTCAGGAGCTCACCGATGATGCTGGGTGCCCTGAGGTCGGCCAGCTGCCTGCAGGGCGCATCGAAAACGCGGCGGAACAAACAAATGGCAACGTCGACAGCTACTGATGAGGTTCGGATGTGAACCGGTGCCAGACGCTGCTGTCAGCATTACCGCTGCGCCCGGCTGTGTCAGCACCGATCTTGCCACGAGAACCTTCAGTCCCACATGTGCACCCAAGCACATGGAAACCCAGTGAGGAAAACGCCCCCGGGCATCTGTTCCCTGCATCTGGGGTGCTGCACACGTGCAACGAGTGTGCGGGTGCTCAGAGCTGGCTCCGAGCCCCGTGGGCTGGGCTGGAGATGAACCCGCAGCTTTTAATTCTGGATTTATGGCTGCTGGTGATCCTAAGCTAACCCTTTGCCTTTGCAGTGTCTGAATGCAACTTTGGGGATTAATAAATGGGAGAAGTCGGGACCTTAGCTGTCATTAATATAGTAGATGTGCCCGGCACTAAAACCAACAGCCGTAAACCATGGAGGAGCAGACTTCACCGAAAGGCAAACCAGCTACCTGGTGCACAGGGTTAATAGCTTCAAACCAACGGCACAGCCATCGCCGCGGGCTCGGCTGTGCTGTGCCTTCCTCCCAGGATCCCAAGGAGTTAAAATGAAACAAACCTCCTCATGCATTTTATGTCACAGCTCCCCCTTTTTTGTCTGTGTGTGACCAAGCCAAGTTCTTTTTTAGCTCTACCCTTTTGAAAACTGCTGGTTACAGATAAATTAAAATGCCAGAACTGAAATTGCCCACGTTAGCCCCTAAGGGAGCCTGCACTGTCATCTTTCATTAGATGCTGATAGACCAAAAGCCCAAGGCAAAGTGAAAGCTGGTTCCTAAGAAAGGGCTGGGAGCCAGGAGCTGCATCTCTCCGCTGTAATTTTGCATCTCTGTCCTTTTAAGTTTAAGCTGAGCAATGCTTTCTTGGACATGTCTGTTTTCATACTGCAAATTTCAGTCTTAAAATCAACAGCAAATATGAACGGAGTATTCCACAGAGTCCTAAATTGTCAAGACAAGCCAATGCATTTTCTCAGAGCAATCTGATGGTTTTGTCTGGTGTCAGCCCTTACATCCTCCAGTGCAGATGATGTGTTTGGACGGTTTAATAAAGAGCTGTTTAGAAATGTGACTGTTATTCTTTTTTAAAAAAAAAATAGAGTCAAACAATCCCTCGGCAACAAAAGCAGGATGATCCCCATAGTTCTTCCATCATTTTAAAGGAGGGACGGTTGCTCGGTGGGCTTTGTGAGGAGCAGCGCAGAGGTGAAATGCTCTGGTCTTTAAAAAAAAAAGTCTAAATTTAATGCCTGCACAAGGAGCTTAATAAACCATAAAGGCCAGTGGCTTTCCAGCATCCTTTCACTTTGTATTTGAATTAGAGATGTGCTTTGACTTAGAAAAATGGGGCTGGTCCTCGGTGCATGCGGCAGCAGGCTCGGGGCTGGAGCCTTGGAAAGGAGCAAAAAGCCCAGATCCGCATCCACGGGGGCTGCTCAGAGCTGCACGTTGCTGTCGTGGCCAGAGGACAAGGGCTGCTTCACAGCCCCAGGAGCAGCAGATGGGTGAGGAAGAGGAGGCCCCCGGCCATCACCTCTAGGTCGCTTGAGTTTCCTCGCCCCCACAAAATCCTGCTGAGGCAGTGCAGCCAGAAAGCCCTACGGGGCTGCCTGGTTATTTAACCCTAGGATAGATGGGATAAAATTGATAAAATTTATAGAATTTCAATTATATAGAATTTATAGAATTGATAGAATTTATGACCACCATAAAGAACAAAGTGAGTGGCTGACTAGGGTGCTTTTTAAGACATGTGAAGCTAGCCTAGCTGGTTTTGCTCATCTGTTACTTTAGGAGTGGAATAATGTGCTCCATTTCCATCCACCTTCTTCTATTTAATTGTTTTGATCTATGATGGGGAAAGGAGCCATCTTAGATATCCCTTGCTTTCTTGGAGTCAGCAAGGTTTTGGTTTTCAGACTGTTACTTCTCTGAACTCCTAATCTCCTTTTTTTTTTTTTTTTTTTCTTTCTCTCCTTTATTTTATTTTTTTTTTTTCCTAGCTGCTCCTGAATTAACTTCTGTTCTGTGTATACACCACAAAGCAAACAACCTCACAGCAAAGTCCAGCGTGCTTTTCTCTTGGCAGCAGGCAGGCCCCCTTCACCGTGTGACACCCGCAATTGATTGAGTATATGAAACCATGACACAAAGTAAAGAAGGCTGCAAAGTAGATTGTTCCAAAAGTTATCGGGCAAGGCTATGGGGAATTAATCTTCATCGCAGCACAACTCCAGAGGAGGCAATAATAATGAGCTGCACTTAGCACAAGTAAATACCTGCCACAGCTCTATGTGCTGCAGCGCTCGAGACCTCAAGAGCACAAAGGAGAGGAAAATTTTTTGGCTTCAGTTCTGGGGAGTTTCTGCTCTATTTGAGCACTCCAGTGGTAGGTGTTCTGGTGGGGGAGTTAGGACATCCCCGTGAGGCAGTAACTTGGCATTTTGGCTATGGATTTTCTTTTAGTGCATCCCAAAGACTTGCTTCAAGCATGCAATGAGGAAGGCACTGCCATGGTCTTCTCTTATCAGTACTGCCACTGCTCTGCCTTTCCCACTTACCTCTGTCCTCTTCCTTGCTTTTAAAATAAATCTGTGCTCGTACACCACAGATGAATTTTCACCCATCCTGCCTGTTGCCAGAGGCTGCTCATTTGGGATAAAGCACAGGCTTAATCTCAAATACATGACCTAAATAACATCAGAAAAGCAAAAATAAACAGATCAGGCTTTGGCTTTTGCTCCTTCTGACTGTGGAGGATTTTTGCAGACTGAGTTCGCCTGGAGGGGTGGCAAAGGGTGTGCATACACCTGGCCAGTCTTTGTGATGCCCAGGGAGGATGTAGCTGCAGCTCCTTGGCTGGCACTTCCAGCATCCACACTACATTGAAAGGGTATTAAAAAAAAATAATCACATACAAATAATAATAATAAAAAAACACAAACACAGAAACAAAGAAAAAAAAAACAAACACGGAAACAAAGAAAAAAAACGACAATCACAAAGAAAGTACCCTCTGACCCTCTCCAAAAAGAGCCTGGGAACAGTCACCAGGCATGAAAGGTGCAAATCAGGGTGGTTTCTGCAGTTGGTGCGCAGAGATGGGCACGCTGAAGAAGCTGCTTTGGCCACAGAGCGACGGTTTTGGCAGCAGAAGTCACAGGGTTGCGAGCAGGGCAAATTTGGTCTAAAATCAGAAACACCATTTTGTTTCCTGACTTACAGAAGAGGATAATCACACTCCCTTTACATGGGTATCATGCCGTTTAATTAGTAAATGATTAATTTGTTAATGATTTCCCTGGCACGGAAAGCACTGCTGAACAGCTTCTTTTCCCAGCCATGTAGAGCCGAAGCAGAAGGGAGGTACATCTGCACCGTCTCAGGGCTGTGCTCGGCTCCTGCTCCATCCCTCTGCCCGAATCTGTTCACTCGGTGGAAGCAGAGGGTGGAAAACTGTGCCGAGAGCCCGCTCCTGCAGCACCTCCACATCAAGGCACATAAAAGCTTCATGAAGCTGGGACACATCATCCCCCTTTCTGAAGCTGAAAGCCATCAGGTGTTTTCTGGGAGCTGGACAAGGGCTGGGAAGTGAGCACCAGACCTCCTGGTGCCCACGGCTGCGCCTTACTCCGAGCCACCTGCAGAAGAGATGTTTGCATTGCAAACTTTCACATAAAACATGTAATTCCACTCTATCAACACTCACATAGCCCAAACCCTGCTTATTCACAGTTTCAGCAAATAAGATTACCAGTGAAAAGAGAAGGAAGCAGAAATGAATTGCAGCCTTGCTTAAGAAAAGAGAAAGAGAGCCATTTAAGCCAATTTCTCCAATCAAGGAGGAAGGCTGTTTGAAAAACAGATGAAAACAAGCCTGGTTTCCTTGCAAAGGAACTTGACCAGAATGGCATTTTTCCATGAAAAGGGCTGGAGAGGGGCAGTTTGAGGGGGCTGGGGCTGATTCCCCAGGACAATTTGGTTACGGCCCTGCGGTTTGCACCTCGGCAGCAGGGCTCCCAGCCCCTGCTGTGGCTGCAGTCTGCTCCCTCTGTCTCCCGAGGGGTTAATTTGCTGCAGAGACAGATGAGAAGCTCCAGGAAGGTTTCTCTTTTCCTGCCCCTGCTCCAAAGCTTCCCTGACTGCCGGCCTCTGGGAGCATCCCAGGTTTCAGGCAGCTCTGCGGTAGCAGAGATAGGGCTGATGCCTCTCCTCGGCCGTGGGTCCTGCCCTTTTAATTCTTGTGAGCTGATTATCTGCCTGTCCTGATCTCAATCTCTCCATTTTCATGATGCCCTTCTTACCCAATGCCTCCTGTCAGCCTTTCCCCCAGAAGCTGAGCTTCTGTGGAGGGGCTGCCCTTTTCCCAGCTTTTCTCCTGATGGCACATGACTCCCAAGCAAGTGCTTTTTTTAGGGCTCTTGACTTAAAAAAGCTCCACTTTTCGAGCAGGGACATGTGCTTCAAAGGGGCAACGTGCCCAGTGGTGAGGGATAATCCTGACATCAGCATTGTGGCACCAGAAACACACCTGCTGTGAGTGTGAGCAGAGCTGGACCCCCTGATCTCGAGTGGCTTCAGGTTCCTCAGGGAAGCTCAATGCACACACACAGAGCACTGCCTGTTGTGTGCAGAGTCATGCATTCAGCTCGCTGCGAAGTGGTGAGATTGGCTTAAAAATAATGAGGTTTAAAAATAGAGAAAAAATATATTTTGGGCAACTTTTATCTGCTCCTTGGCTTTGGAGTGGTTTTCAGCTTGGCTCTGGGGACCACTTCAATCCCATTTCCAAGTTCTTCTCCGTACCCTGGAGGGCCAGACATCTACTTGAAGAAATCGAATCAAATCTGAGATTGCCAGAAACCCCACAAAATACTGACGGTTTTTAAACCAAACAAAATCTTCTCTCCAAAAGGAAGCCCAGTCCAGCCCGACAATACAAATCACGAGCTGGCAGTGCAGCCCTCCTAGCGAGGCATCCTTGCTGATTAGCGCTGCTGCCTCATTAACATGCATACTGTAATCTCATTTGCTCCAGGATTGCTTTGATGTTAATTCCAGCGTTTTGGTGCAGTGTGGTACTGCACTTTGTGTTTCCAGGCTGACATCTCTCTCTTCTGCAGCCCAGGCCTGAGTCCTCCCTGCTGCAGCCACCACAGCCCCGGCCACCCCGACCCTCCCAGCCTGCAGCTTTGCTCTCTTGCATGCAGCTCTGCGTGCTCTGCTTTCCGTATAATTCTTTCTATCATTTTCAGCCATCCTTTTATATATATTTTCAAGCTATATCCACCATTTCCCCCAACCCCATTCCCTGGGTTGGATGTTGAGCCACAAAGGGGACCTGGTGTGAGGCCAAGGGGAGGAAATCGTGATGCTTTGTGCCCCGAGTGCTTGCTCTGGGGCTCACGAACAAACCTGCTCGGCCCCACAGCCCAGCCAGTGTGCTGCCTCCTTCCTGAGATGGTGAGGATGGTTTTGGAGCAGAGGATTTGGAGCAGAGCAAGTTTAATGCACGTTGCTATTGGTATCTGAGTTATCGAGAGAGCCAGACGTGTGGCTGGGGTCAGCTGGGGCTGGGGATGCTGCGAAGAGATTCTGTTCAAAGCAAGATGGGGACTTCACCACCCCACCAAATCAATCATTTACACACTTAAAGGCATATTCCAGCTATCACAGGCATTTGCAATCACAAGGGCTCAGAGCTACCTCAAAACACAGGCAGCGCAGGAAAGCTAGCCTGCTTTATTGTCTGGGAGATCAATGACTTTAATAATTAGCATCTTACTTACACATAATTTCTATACTCAATTTGAATCTTAATTAGAGGTGGAGAGGGGGGATCCAGAAGCCGTGATGCAGCACAGCGCCGTGAGCTGCTCCCACCCCTTCGGAGCAGCATCCCCCGTTTGGGGAGAAACCCCAGGGCTGGTGGGGGGCTGCTGCTGCTTGTCTTATCCCTAGAGGCTTGGCAGAGGGACAAAATGCAGGAGGATGCAGCACTCGGGGGTCTCAGAGCCAAGGGACCTGCACTCATCCTTCCTCAAAGCCCAGCTAGAGCTCCCTGCAGGGGCCAAAGGACCACACAGCTTGGGTGTCAGCACCCAGTGCCAAAGGGAGATGTGGCAGCCCCTGGGGCCACCTCTGCACGTTGCTCATTCACTGCAAGAGGAAAGCTTGGCTCCTGAGAAGCTCCCCAGGCCCTGGAGCAGCTCAGAAAGAATGGCTCTGGGTTTCACAGATGGACAAACCTAGGCAGCAAGACACCAAGTGATGCTCTCCCAGCACACCCAGCAGGGCTGGGACTCAAACTGGTGTCTAATGGGGTCCCCGTCCCCCTGCTTGGTGCAAGACAGGCTGAAGGCAGGCACGGGGCAGTCTGGGCTGCAGCCGAGGGTGTCCGAAGTGGTCACCTGCTCTAAAATCTGCTGGCTTTAGAGCCCAAGAAAGGGCCCGAGGAGCTCTTGGTGCAGGCAGGTTCAGCCCGCTCAGCCTACCTGTCTGTGCACAAGGCCGTGCATCACAAAACCTGCCGCATTTGAAGCCCAGCGTTTTAATTAAACTGATTTAACATCCGAGTTTGCGAGGGGATCAGGGCTGGCAAGCACAAAGGAGCCTCACAATCACTCTCGCTCCATTGTTGACGGGCTTTTGCTCTCTGTTTGTACAATAACCTATTGAACTTTTCTAGACTGTAATTCAATACAGAATAGATCCTTGCAGGAGGCTTTTTTTGGCAGGGAGCACTGAAGGCCTTGAATCAATTTCACTTTTCCAGCGTGGCTGTTTAATGTATTGATACCAGCTGGAAAAAAAAAGAAAAAAAAAAGAAAAAAAAAAGGAATCAATGTTACTTTTATTTGTCCTGAGCTGAAGCTTTTTGGGGCTGTTCTTTGTGACACCGATACCACGCGGCGTGTGGCTATTGTCCCACCTTCGCAAGGAAAAGCAAAGTCTGTTAATGTGAAACAAGGCATTTTTTTTTTGTCGGTAATACTTCCCGTTCTTGCAAAGGCTTAAAACCTTTTATACAAAAAGTCCAGCACTCGCACCGGCGCGTGGCTTAGCCGCTTAGCCTAATGAAACCAGGAAAATGCTGCGTGGTGCCAGGGACCCTCGAATGCAGCCGCATTGCTGTGTGAGCACGGGACGAGGTGGGGCTCAGGACCAGGCTCAGGCTTGTGTCAGGCAGGGCTCTTTGGTGACGATGGCCCAAGTGTCCTGTGCAACCTGCCAGCTTTTCTGAGCTGGGACATGCATGCTCTCAGCCCCATTTGCACCGGGGATGAGCCTGACACAGGGGTGGGAGGCAGTGTATGGCCACAGTGCCCTCTGCACTTAGTCCTAAAGCCATTCCCACCCCCGTCATGCAGACATAGGCCTTGGGGATCCCTCTGTTGCAGAGGTAAAGGAGACCTAGATCCGTGTGACACGAAAAAACTGGGCAAGGGAGCAGAGGGATAGTCCTGTGCTGCACAGAAAGCTGGGCAGGAGCTTAAAGGAGGAGGCAGGGAGGTGGGCTGGGGGCAAGGTGGTGGGCTGGGGACAGCACGATGGGCAGGGGGAGATGGGGATGGGGCAGGAAAAAGCCTCACCGTGGCCACAGGGTGGGCTTGGTGGTGCCCTCCCACCTATAAGGGTGTGCAGGAGCTGGGGGGAGGCACTTTGGGTAACACGGCAGGGAGCACACACTCTGGGGTAGGGGCTGAGCATGGCACATCAGAAGCACTCCCAAAAGACGAGGCGATTAATTGTTACTTAAGCAATCAAGCTGTTTCTAGACTGCCTGGAGTGAGGCAGTGGCAGTGGAAGGTATCGCGGTGCCAGAGCGAGGAGTGGCATTGGTGGGGACCCTCTGTCCTGGGAGACTTTCAGCCATGGGAAGCACTCAGAGGTTTGGCCTCCAGCCTTGGTGATAAATGTGCATGTGCACAAAAACAACGTGATGCACGTGGACACACACACACGTAGGTACAGGGGATTTCCTCAGTGATAATGGTCAGTTTTCCAAGGAAAAGGAATGGCTGGTTTCACAAATCTTCAAGTGATTTAAGAGCATGACTTCCACTGAATGACACTGTCAAGAGTGTTTTCCTGTTAGGGTTTGCCCCAAATACAGAGCAGCATGATACTGTGCCAGCTAATTATGGGGAATAGGACGACTGTTTCCAACGGAGTTGCAGTTGCTAAAGATCTGTCCCAAAGATTAGTCTTGGGTGTAGAAGGCAGCTTTCTGCCCTGCCATTTATTATGGGGAGAGAGGAGAAAATGGGGGCCTGACATGTACAGACTGTGTGTGCACCACAGCTTGGATGGGCCTGATGAGGGCACGGGGAGCCGAGTGCTGCTGCGGTGAGTCCTGCCACAGGGAACTTGGAAACAAAGTCCCTGCTCATAATCAGGGGCTTCAGCACAAATCTCTTCACTTGGAGCAATTTCTGAGAGACAAAGAAAAATCCACCCGGCGAGGTGTGCGTGGACCATCCAACGTGCCAGCAAACCAGATCCCTGTGCCTCAAAATGCAGCCAGAAGGGGACACCAACAGCAGCAGGGTGCCGGCAAGGTGACGTGGTGGCCACAGCGATGGCGAAGGTGGCCAGGACGGGCTTGGAGGGCACTCTGGGGGAGGTGAAGGGGTTTCCATCCATGTGGCCATCACCCTGCAGTGGGGTGGCTGCTGGCTGTGCCTGTGGGGGTCTGCAGGACCCCATTCCTGGGCAGGATGGGGACCGCTGGGGGTGAGCATCCCTGCGCATCCTTGCAGCCCCCCTGGTGCACCCCGCCGCGCGCGCACAGTTCGTGCCTGACCCCCGGCGTCCCGGCACTCCCCTTCCCCTCCACTTATAAATCAGAGCAGAATTAATTCAGGCGCCGCGTTTTATTTGATAAACGTCAAAATATGTAAATACCGGGCTCTCTTCCTCCAGTCGCTAAAACAAATGGAAAACACATTTATTAGCATAGAGATGAGTTTAATCAAATCAGCGGCGAGTACAAATTAGCCACAGGAAACGTAATGAGCTGGGAATTAATTAGCAGCATAATGGTAATAACTTTGCCTGCTGATTACCTTGCGGCCATGGCTCTCCCCCAGGGCTTTCCATGGGTTCTCCAACAGCTGATCTTTTCTGTTGCAGGAGCCCCTGAACTGGAACAGCATGGCCGACAGCTCCGGTGCAACAGACTGGAGGAGGGGAGGGAGACAGAGGGAGGGAGGAAAAAAAAAAAAAGCCATGTGAGACTTGCAGAGCCTTTACCTTTCCAAGCCACAAGCCTGCTTCTTTTCCCAGTGCTCTCTCGGTTTGTCCTGCTGGCCTGAGAGCTGCTCTGTCCCTGCCTGGCTCTGGCATGGGGATGCTGCCTTGCTGCAGCAGCTCGTGGGCAGGCTGTGGCCCCGTTAGGGTATCTGGGTCACCTTTGCTGATTGAATATTGCCTCCCCAAGAAGGCACAGATCAGAGCCCTGACTGCGTCCACCCCTTCCTCCAGAGTTATTTCAGCACTTCCAGCATCACGCTGTACAGGGGTGATGCTGGACTGGGCTTGCTTGAAATAAATATTCGGGTGGTTTTGGATAGGGGCTTGGGAAGGGCAGGAGTGGGGTGACCCCGGGGACTCAGCTGGCTTTTTTGAGGAGCTGATGTTGCATGAGAAAGGGACAATTGGTGCTCCAGGGGCTTTGTAAAGTGCTGGGCTTGTAAATTAACTGTTTGACACCAGCAGTGATGGAGAACAGTGGGGGGCAGGGGCTGCATGCGGGAAGGGGGCAGCTTCGCTTCTTGATTTATTTGTATTCCTGCTGCAGTGCCTCGGCTCCTAACACCTGAGCAGTCCAAAATAACTCGCACAGAGCCTTCCAGTGCAGGAGCTAAAAGCACTTCATAAGCCTTAATGAATCAAGCTGTGCAACAGCCCTGCGAGGAATTATTATTCCCGATGGTGCAAGAAGGTTAAGGGAGAAACGCTCGCGTCTGGGGGCCTCCATTTGGATGCTCCTGGCCGTCCTCACGCACCTTCACACAGAGCCTCAAGTGACTGAGGTGAAACCCGAGCAGCTGAAAATACAAAGCTAAGGTAAAAAATAAGCCAGGGCATGCGCTGAGGTGCTTTAGCAGGGGGATTAACCGAGCATCTCGGTTTAAACTGTGTTCAGAGGGATTTCTCCAAATTTTATGGAGAAAATAGGAGCACGGCTCCAGGTGGCTGGTGCCTGAGGATCCTTTTTGTCCTCTCTGCTCCAAATGCTTGGCTCCAGCCTGTGTAAAAACCTCGTGATATGGAGGGAGGAGGACGGTCAGGTGAGGGCCTGGCACTGACAAGGACACGGCGATGTTTGTTTTTTTTTTTTTTTTTTTTTTTTTTCCTGGGGAGCTGGTGTCAGCTTGGACTCGTGCTTCCCCCAGTCACCGGGCTGTCAGGGGTACCTCATAAATCAGGCCGGTGAATCCTCGATGTGATGCTCACCGCATCGCTCCAGCTGCTCCAAGCTGTGCCTCAGCCATGCCAGCTCCTTGGGCCATCCAGGTTTGGGCAGACGTTTGATTCGAGCTGTCAGGAGCTGGCGGACTGAAACTGATGCAAACAAGGAAGAAGTCAACACTTTAAAAACATATCCAGGCTGGATGGGAAGGGGCAGAGGTTCTTCATTTACTGGAGGCAAAAGAAAGAGAGGATTTTCACATTTTACAGGGCGTCTCTGTGCTAATGGGAAGGTATTTGGTTCAGCTCCAGGAGGCTTCGGAGAAGCAAGGGTTCTCTCAGTCCTGAGATGGGCTTAGACCAAAACGAAGGCTCTGTCTTTCCCTGAGACACAAAGGAAATTCACATTCAGCTCTGATCTTTGAAGCTGAGACTCAGTTCTCCTGCTTGGAGACCTTACTAAAATCTGTATCTGACCTTCAGACGCAAAAATAAAAGGTAGTACATAAATTCCTGCTTCGGCTCTCACATTCAGATTTTCCAAGGCCCTTGTTGTTGCCCTGAATTTGTTTTTTTGCAGGCATTTCTGGGTCATTTACCTTTGCCTTTAATTCAAGCAATATCGGGTCATTGATTCTACCAACATTTCCCTACCCAGTTTGAATAAAGCCACCAACATCAGCAGTACTGATGGCAAAGCATTGCCTCACTGAGCTGCGTGGAAGAAGAACTTGATGACTGGATGGCTGACCCCGAAAAACCTGACCAGTGCCTCCGAAACCTGGAGACAGAGGAGAGGAAATAAGCCCTGCTGTGTGCTAGATCTGACCCATTCACACAAGGACTAAAAGGCTCATGCAAAAGTACCAAAAACACAGCAACAAATGGTCTACAGGAGGTTTTGGTGATGCGTGGACTTTTGTGGGAGTGTTTGCTCCTTCTGGAGAAGCAGAGGCAGAACTGGGACAGGGACTTATGCAGAGCTCACTGCAGAAGGTAGTAGGAAAGGGATGCTTGCACGGATATTTTCAGCATTTTTGCAAAAGCCCTCACTCGAGGTGTTGTTCAGAAGCCCTGTGCTGGGCTCCAGCCCTCCGGCTGCCTGTCTGCTCAGTACCTTGTGCCCAGAAGGGTGCCCAGGGCTGATGCAGAGCAGGCTGTGGAACATCCATCCCCTCTCAAAGGCTATCGCCAGGATGCTCCTCCACAGAGATCTCACCCTGCAGAGTCAGGGCTACAAGGGCCTGACCTCAGATGAAAGTTGAGTGGCTTCAGTTAAAGAAACTCAGCTCTTTGCTCCCTTTAATGCCTCTGATTTATTTATTTTTATTTTTTCAAAGGGAGCTTGTGCCACTTGCTACAATGGATTAAACCAGGAGTTGTAGTTAAAGAATCCTGTACTTTATTATCATGGATAAATAATATCTCACCCAGAGGAAAACGGGGGAACACAAGGTCACCCAGCATGCCCAGGGCTCAGCCTGAATAGGAGGTCTGAGCTCCCGTCTGGTGCTCCAGCCTCCCCTGCCGCCCATGCGTCGCTCTGAAGGCAAAGGGGTTTTATCCTTCAAAGTGCCATTTCCCTTTGCTACCTGCAGACAAATAGATTGCTCTAAGATGCATGCCATGAACTGATTTTTGATTCATGAGAGCTTGAACCAACGCTGATCATAAGAGAATCGACAGCGATCATGAAATATGAAAGGTTTTTAAGAAGCAGCCTACGTCGCACTGAGGTCTGCAGCACGCTTCCTGCTTCAGAGCCAGAGGGGCCAAATCCAGCCCTGGCTTCTTCATGAAAATGCAGAAGCAAAATCAGCAAGAGCAGAATTTGCCCCAGTATATTCAGGGCTACCTCGTTCTGCAGAAGCTCTTCGGAAACCTACCACTTTAAGCATAAACACAAGACAACGCTGTTTTCGTGCAATTTTCTTGCCAATGCTTTTTCTTAAAAATCTGCACGGCTGTCATGTAAAATATGCCTTGGTTTGTTCTAATTTAGATTACGCATATTTGTCCTCAGTGAATGATTGATTAAGTGCTCTGATCTTGACTGCTATGTTAGCAGCAGGGTATCTGCGCAAGAGGATTGGAAATCTCATTGGATAAATTGCGGAGATGAAATCAGCTGTTAGAGATCTGGTTTTCTTTTTCGCAGCCAAGGCAAATGCTGTCTTCTTCGCAATAACAAACATGCTTTGTAATGTGTTCCAGGACAGTGCTGATCCTGACTTTGTTTCTTCATGGAGGGGCTTAAAGCTGTCATAATACCATGGCACCAAACTCTTAATGTCAAGGATATCGCTGTTACGCGGGGATATCTGAGTTCACTGGATCAGTTGTGATTTACACTGATGTAACTGAAAACAAAATTTGTCTCACTGACATCTGTGGAGCTGCTCTGATAAAACCAGCACATAAGCAAAACCAGGGAAAAAAAAAAAAAAAAAAAAGAGATCTCTGTGCAACGGAGCTCATTCCAAGCACCAGGCATGGTTTAGCAGGGCTGCCCGAGATGGAAAACCTCCTTCTGGGGTTAGTTACCCTGTCAATCTCGCTTTAACATCACTGAACCTGAACCGTGTGCGAATGCATCGCTACCTGCAGGAACCGGGAGACATCGCCTTGCTTATTTGTATAAGCTCATGTCCCACACTTCTTAGGGGAAATTATGTCAAGCTGTGTTTTGTCATCTTTTCATCTGCTTGCATTCATGATCTAGAACTGATGCGAATAAAGGCACCTGAAGAAGCTAAATTTAAAATGTATTTTGTTTTTTCTTAGCATGTCTTAATTTCTAAAGTTAGTCTATGCATTGTGTTGTCTCTGGACTCTATTGCTGGGAATGTGTGGTAGCAAACCAGGCATTTTTCTAAAGAAAGGGGGTTTTATTTTCCTTTTCTCTTTCTGAAGCTTTTCTCTGACCTTCCTGGAGTTGTAAGGAAAGCTTTCAAGACCATCAGAATAAATGGGTTGTTTATTGTGATGCTTGCAGCCTTGGAAAAAAAAAGATAAAAGAATAAAGAAAAGAGAATCCCTATACCTGCTGTCTTCCAAAAGGGGATGGATGAGGTGTGAGCTGAAGAGAAAATACTCCAAAATTTTAGCATGATGCTGTCACAGCCAAGCAGAGGGAACCAGAACAAAGCTAAGCAAAGAGGCAGTGACCCCAGGGGTGTCGGTGGGACGCAGCACCCGCCTGCTCGGGGTGTTCAGAGCTTTGCAGAGGAAAAAGTAAGGGCAGATTGCAGACATACTAGAAAGAGAAATATATTGGAGAAAATGTATTTCCTGGGTTAATTTTGCAGGATCAGGGCATCCTGTTTGCTACGGACACGGTCGGCACTGCTCTGCTCACACGCAGCCACCAGTGGCAGGGCCTCGGGTGGCTCCTGGCGGATCTCGTGCCCCAACCCGGAGCTGCTCCCAGGGAAAGCCATGGCCCGCAGCCACGGACGGGAGTGCTAAGCTGTGTTAATGATGCTGTGTTATCATCAGGCTCTAATGCTGCCTTGAATGGATGTCACTGCTGTGTATGTTCCTGCAGATCAGTTGGTAATTACACTTGGATCCCAAGTAATTACCTTGAGACTCGCACTCTGGCTTAGGAGGCAGAAATAACCACGCACTCTCCCAGTCCCACACGTAGCGCTTGTGATGTAATTTAATAGCCAGCTCCTAGCACGAAAGAGGCATTTGTCTTATATTCATGCCCTTTTAAATTAAACATTGGTGTTTTTTTCCTGTGAAAGGAGCAGGGGCCTGTATGCCACCGGTCTTCTCTTTCCCACTCAGGCACCTTCCCCCCTTGTTGTTACAAAACGCAATACTCCGAAGCAAAATAAATATTTATAAGCTCCTCCCGGAGTGTGACTGTTTTGACAAACTAACTCGAGCAGGTCTTGCTTCGGTTTTCCTCCGCGCCCTAGTTAGATGCAAGGCGGGGAGCGAGCGGCGCTGGAGGGAGCCACGGCGCTGGGCTCGGTGGCACGAGCGGGGCTGTGCGGGATGCCAAGGGGATACAGGCTGAGCTTTTCCAGGTCACATCTGCCAGCGCCTCTCCTCTTTCACCTCCCAACGTGAAACACCTGGACAGCTGTAGCACCGCATTAAGCGCCTTCCTTGATGAAGAGCTCGAAGGCAAGACAGACTGACGGGCAGCGCCCAAGTGTTGCAGGGCACCCTCGCTGCCTGCAGTTTTTCCCTACCACCCCTCATCGGGCATGCAGCTTTTTTTTTTTTTTTTTAGATAGAGGGTAATACTTCGTGTGCGTTTCCAAATAAGCCAGTGCTTTTGCAAATAGTCTTCTTCCTTCAGGGTGAGCAGCTTCTTTTGGTTAGGGAAAGAAAGAGTCTGATGTGCTCCCTTTCTTTTGGCAATGTCTGGGTAATCATTGCTCATAATAATGCCATCCCAGATGTTGAAACATCTCCTGTATTAATTTTACCCAGAAGATAATTTCCCCTAGAAATCATGTGCAAATCCCCTGTTCTAATTTAAGAATTAATTCAGTGCACTAAATCTTAGCACTTCATCCTAGAAATGTTTTTCAGTGTCTGTTAACCCTTTGCAACAACAACAACAAAGCCAAATGGGAGATTTACAGAATTACAAACCCTGTACCAGCTCTGTGTGAGCCAAATACAAAATATCTTGAACTAAGGGTCCTCTTTGACACCTGGAGCCTACCTGGAATGATTTCCCACCTATGTGAGATCAGATGCAATCCAGCACCTCTTCTGTGCCATTCAAAAGGCACAAATACCTCTGTTTGCACCAGGGCACCACTTTTTGTCTTTAGTGTCTTATTTCTAGTGGCGTTCACAGAAGAAATGAATCTCAGGTAGCAGTACATTTAAGTTAATCTCAGGTAGCAGTACATTTCAGTTAAGAAAAAGTCATGCACAGAATTGGTCTCTGGGTTCTTGTAGCTACTCAGCCTGCAAATGTATGTGCCCGTATTAGCAAGATCAGGCAGCCGGCTATGAAGTGTGCACGCAGAGCAGCTGAGGATCACAGAATTCCTCGAGACCAAATTTTTATATATATCTACAAATGCTTTGTGATTCCTACCATAAAAACATGAACTTATTATGTCACGGTGATAGCATCTAGCCAGCCGCTTCATGCGGTAAATTGTCACCGTTTGGATTTCACTGATTTCACTGTTGGCAATCCTTGTGCTTGTGCCCTGTTTGGGGAGCACCTCGTGCACTTTGCAGAGCAGAGGGCAGGCCAAGGACCTTCTTCAAAGAGGATTTCTTCTGAATCAGCTTTGATAATTATCATAAGGTGATAATGTGTGATTAGTGCCAGGGCATGCCAACACGTCCACCACCACCTCATAAACTCACGGATGCAGGACTCAGACTGCACAGAAGCATGGCCTTGGAGGTGAAGAATGATGCAATCCTCAAAAGGAAGCAGAGGAGAAAAGACCATGCTGCCATAGTGTAGTGAATCCTCTCTTCCTCTCTCAGTGGTCCCCTGTTAATAGCCAGTAGTGGATGTGAGCCTGGCTTTGAAATGATCCTGGAGTACAAGATTTAGATCTTGGTTTTAAAATGTGTAGAATTCGGCCCTATGGAAATGCTCAGAGGGGTAAGATAACACATTGCCCTAGAAAGTGCTCCAGGTGCCTCCACATCCCCTGTGCAGATCAGGCCTCCTCTCCTGCTTGGCACCAAGAAGATGTGCTGGGATGACAGAAACCATGCAAATTTTTGGCTTTATTCCCAAATAACATCCTGCTTCATGACCCTCCTGCTGGGTACTGCTACTTAGTCTTATTTGCAAAGTGCAGTTTCTTAGACTTCATGTTTATTCGTTCATTTCAATAAAACAGGCTAGAAATATATTGCTGTTTCCTTCTGGTCCCCAAGTAAAGGAGACTGTATTTCTGCTGCCCTGAAATTTGGCCCAGTGAACACTGCTGGATGGATCTGCTGGCCCAGCAGCTCCCAGCCTGGGCATTGGTTATTATTATTCCTCCTGATGAATTCACCTGGGGGATCTGTTCCTTGAATGCAAAGCTCTTGGGTCAGGACAACTGGAAAATGCATTACGTGGAGCATGACATGCCACGAGTCCCAGAAACGAGTGCAGGCTGAGATATGTTCACAGGCAGGGGGAAAAAGTCTCTCCTTTATCTCCAAGTTGTTGCTGAAATTTCCTTCTAAAAACCCATGTTTGTGATAAAGCAGCAGCAGTGGCTACGTGCGGAGTAAGAATGGAGTTGTTCTAGGATTTAACTGGCTAAAATCACTGCTCTGTTCTGATTTCCATTAGTGGGGTTTTTGGCTCCCCATCAGTGCTCTTGGACCTGACCATTCCCTGCAGTCAAAGATCAACCTCAGCAAGGAAACCAGTTCTCACTGACCACTTTAGTTCCCTTCCATTCCTCCAACTTCCTACCTGGGGTCCCACCTACAAGACACCCACAACCAAACCAGGTCCCCTTGGCCATCCTCCCCACCATTGGGAAGCAGAGCCCAGCACAACTGCTCCATCACTGCTGTGAGGGGGTACGGGAGCTTCTCTCCCTGCTTTAATCTTTCCTCATGTTTTTATCTCCATGCAGCCCTCCTTAGCCTTGACATTAACGCACCCAGCCTATATCTGCATCACTGGACGTTTTATATTTATCCGCCAAACCTTTCCCTCTCGCCCCACTATAGCTATGGTAATGACGTCCCTATTTTCAGCCACGGAGGCGGTTGTCATTTAGGTTTAGTTAAGGAAATGACAAAAAGACCCAGTATCAAATCTGAACTGTGTAGAAAACCTTTCTCAAAAAAAAAAAAAAAATCAACACCAAAACTAAAAAAAAAAACCACAGAACCTTAAATATTGTCCCAATGGGAAAGCTGCCTTTCTAGCTTTCTAGCAAACCTCCAGCCCAGCCCAAATTTTCTGCAGCTTCTCAGGATCTTGAGCTCCTAAAAAGGAACTGTTTGTGGTGTCTGAGGCCCTGCTCCTGCCACGAAACATGTGCTGGCTGGTTCTGCGGGGGTTTTCTCCTGTCTTCGGAGAGGAGACATGTTTTAGTGTTATTTGGTGAATTGTCATAAGACAAGCAAAGAGACAGCTATTCTCACCCAGCCCACTGATCCTTCCAGAAGACTTTATACATATCATTTGTTTTGTTGTGCTGTTCCCTTGAGCTCCAGGATACTACATTCTCATTCAGGTTGGTTCATACTCAGACCCTAAAGCATCTTGCGGAGAGGAGGAACTGTGTTTCCAGCCATGTTTTGCAGCTCAGATTAACGTGCTTGCTTTCAGCAATAGCTTCTCAAATGCATAGCACGTGGGAGGCTGGTGGATTGATAAAACCAAGGTACAAATGGGCAGGAGGTCAGCATCAGTGGCCCGGGGGATGTATGGGTATCTGCAGGAGATGGAGTTGAGGTCCTGTATGGCTTGTTGGCAAGAGGAAGGAAGAAGATATAGCAGAAAATGATGTCCAGTGTCAAACCACAGCAGAGCAGAGGTTTCATGACTGCCTCTAGATATGCCTGGGCTGTAACACCCATCAGAAAGCTGGCAGCAAAGGGAGGAAGGAAAGGCAAGGGAAGAAGATGTCACAGTGTTGACTTCTGGGATTTGGGGACTGTGCCTGAAGACTGAGAGTCAGTGGGGTCTTTCTATTTCTGGTCTTTCTTTGCCAGCAGGACCAGCCACCACTTGTTCCCACCAGCCCTCTCCCAGCTCAGTTTTGGTTGAGGATGGTGAGCGCTTGCACAGTGGAGCATTTTCCTTTCCCTCCCTTCAATTCCTCTCCCCCTGGGGAAAAAGTTGGGATTAAAGCCTGTTCTTGTTTGATAACTTCCCTTAACTATCAGCTAAATAATGCATGAACACTGATCCACCGTGCTGACTGATGACTCCCTCTGCTGACCCTGTTTTATTTTTATTGCTTGGCTCGGGCCAGTTCCTTCAAGTCCTGAATCATCAGAACAGAGACCTTGAGGTATTCCAGCCAAATCAATCCCTGGCCCATTGACATATTGCTTTACCTAACCAACCATACAACTTCGTTTTTCCCTGATAATTTCTCAATTAATTGCTTTTCAGATCTCATTCGTTACAAGGTCAGGCTGTGACTGGGCTTGTACATTCCCATCTCTGATAAACTCTCCTGGTCCCCTAATCAGCTACGACTGGGATTTTAGTTCCATTAACTTATTCATCATCTAGACATTTTCATCTTGGGGAGCTTGACTTTTGATTGTATCAGTAGTATCTTCAATTATTTAAGAGGACTTAAAATTCCCTTCTTACCTAAAAGGAAAATGCACTGAAAATTGATCGTATCGGACCAGCGTGTTTGGGATGTTTCAGTGTGCAAGCCCGTGTTAAACAGTTCGAGCGTGGTCACACCACAAGAATCTGCTGCTGCCGAGCATGTGAGTGCATGGGGCCAACTAAATTAAGATGTCAGCTATAGGGGGATGACAGTATGCTTATGACTAGTGGCTGACTAATGCTAAATCACGCCCGAGATTCTGTTCCGTGATGTCAACCATTGATTCAGTTTCTGTGGGAAGTTATGCAAATGCCAGAGCCCCTAAGATGAGATCTGAAAGAGAAATTGCTAGCAAAAAGCTGCTTGCCCTCTTCTGGCTAAGCACCTTTTTAGATAATCTTGAAGCTAGCAGCTCCAGGAGGGGGGTGTATTTGGAACATGCCCCCAAAAAGAAGGTCTCACAGCACCCATCTTCTGCTGTGGTGCTAGCTGCTAGGAACCGAATCCTTCTCTTCTGCTGCAACCTTCTGTCTGAGTTTGTGCTTCATCCTTGCAGCATCTGGTCCAGTCCAAGGCAACAGCCCACCAGTGTTACTTGCTACAAAATTAATCTTTTAACAGGAGCAGTAGTCTGTGTTGCACCATGAAATGCTCTGCATCCCCGCTCCCCTAAACGCCCTTCCCACACGTTGCATCCAGGCAAAACTCCGAAGAGTTGGAACACTTCTCCCAGTAGGAAAACTCACAGCAAAACCTAACAAACTGGCATGAACTGGGAAAATGATACGTATCTGAATGGTTGATGGGACTATGAAGTCTGGAGGTCCCATTTTGTATTTGGTGTGGTGTGGAAGCCAGTGCAATGCTAGTTGAGTGAAAACCACCTTGCTATGGTAGTGTCAGGAAAGACTTTTAGATTATCTGAGAGCTTCAGGCTCTGAGGAATATCCACAGAGAGAGGTCAAACTGTATGGACAGACTTCAGGAAGAAAAGCTGGTTGAATACTGTAAAGACAAGAGCTGCTGGATATTTAACAGGAGACTCTCCTTCCAGAAAATGTGCGATCAGGGCTCTGAAGGTGCAACCTGATGTTGTCCCTAGTGAAACAAGGCTGTGCCTTCCTGTGCCATGCACAAATCTGTGCCACAGGGCAGCTGCCCAGATTCTCAGGCAATGGTACAGGTATTTCTGAAGTCAGTGGGGTCACTCTTATCCTTACAAAGACTGAAAAAAGACCTAACTGCTGTTCGCACCAAGGCAGGATGGAGAACCATGACCCTCTGGGGATATTTCCACCCTGCCAGCACCCACATGTCCTCATGCACCACGTGGAACTGAGCTTGGGGCAGCTCCCATCCAGCTGCAGGTCTGGGCAGGGGTCCTCCCAGGCCTGTATTTCCTTTCTGCAGAATGCTGGTGATAGCTCTCGATGCTCACGATTTGCCTGTGCACCGCAGAATGATGGGTTTTCTCACAGAGCTCTGTGATCACACGTTAGAGTGCAAAAATTCAGCACTCGCTTAAAAAGAGATGCCTGCATTATCACTGAGAAGAGCTTAAAAAAAGATTAAAAGCTCAGAAAAATGAAAAAAAAAAAGAAACACAAGAAAAAACCACCCTCCCATCAATAGGCAGTACATTATCATGAAAGAAAGTGCAATAACAATGACTATATAAACTTGAGTGTGGCTTTGTTTGCTCTTCCCCCATGCTGTGAAGGCTCACCCACCCCACTGGACATCTCTGGGTGTCCGTGCCCTCCCCAGCTCTGCTGCTCCCCCTAAATCTTGCACCAGAAGGCACCAGCAGTCGGAGGACTTGAAGAAACGTACAGTTCTCTCTCTCCGCCTGTTGCTAGGATTCGCAGCTCTACCCCACCACTTTCTGGGGCTCCTATTTTGGCTGTAGGAAAAAAGCAAGAGAGCTGGGTGCTTGCAGGCTCTGCATCAGGCTGAGCAGCTCCAACGCCAACCTCCACAGCATTGCTACAGTCAGACATAAAATCTTAATGCACGATGGTGCCTCGAATCTTACATTCTTCTGAAAAAGGTGAGTCCCCAGTAGTAAATGAAATATTAAATACTATTAAATATGAAACAGCTAAACCTGGATTCCATTAAAATGAATCTTTCATAGTTTTCCTGTTTTTTCTTCTTCTTCTTCTTTTTTTTTTCCTTTCCTTTTTTTTTTTTTTTTTTTTTCCCCAGGTTGTGCAGCGATCTCGTGAGCTTTTATGTGTCCTTTTAAAGACAGAGAAATCACAGATAATTTAAGCCTATACTATTCAGATTTATTTTAGCTGGAAAACAAATCAAGGCTGCGAAACCCTCTCATGGTCACATCTATCTCGCTGAACTATTTAACGGTCTATATCAAAGGCTCACCTAAAGACACCGTTGTAATGCTGGCTGACATGTGCCACCTATTTAGAAACCTTGCATTCAGTTACACATTCTACTTTCATTTCAAGAGGCTTTAATCTTCCACCATATGATAAAACCCCCTCTTTTCATATTACGTAGGATACATTTAGAGCTGTTTTTGTTGCTCCTGCAGGTTTTCTGGGAGTTAAACTGTGACTTAAGTGAGTGCTGATGTGCTGGCTGGGCATCCTAAAGAACACCTACAAGAAAAAACTTAAAATTTTACAAAGCTGCTGTGACTTTGGGATGGACTGACACCGAGAACCTGGCTGAAGTTATAACCACACAGACAGCGCAGCGCAGTAAACAAATAAACCCTTACTCAGCGTTGTTGCAGTATTTTGTGACAACAGAATTTGCACCTGGACATTTGTAAATAAATGGGCGTCTGCCCAGGTTGGCTGCTGAAGTGGACAGAAAGGCGTGTAATTTTAATTTTCATAAAGTCCTTGCATTCAGTTCTTTAGCCCTCTCTTTTATTAGGTATTGTTGTATTTGAGTGGGGTTCATAGAAATTTCTAAGGGCATGGGAGAAAGAGCACCCTGGGTCTGTGCTAAGGATTCGCCTCTTTCTGGACCGCAGAGGCTGCTACAAATAGTTGGGTCTGGTGGGATCCCCACTTCCTGCACCTGCTTTAATTCTTGACACTTCAAGCCACCACATTTTGATATCCAAAACATGCATGAATTAGTGTATCAACCTAGAGACAAGCATTCAGGCTGGAAGGTAATAACTACAAAGAAAGACAAGCTAAAATGGCAAAGTAGGTAAAATACCATGAATTATTCATTGCAACCACTCCATTTTGCGCAAAAAGCCTTCCACCTTGCTTTCCATTACACTTGCCTTAGGTCACTTCCGAGGCTCGGCAAAGCAGGTGATGGAAATGGGGGTCCTGGCTGCAGGAGACTGCGCTGTGGCTGTGTCAGTCCGTGTGGGTTTCATTTCTGCCCTGCTCCAGGAACTGAGAAATGTGGGGAAGAAAGAAGGAAAAAATAGGGTTCTGAAGACAAATTTATATAAAACAACAACAACAACAACAACAAACAAAACAAAAACAAACAAAATTAAACCAAGCAAAACAAAAACAAACAAACGACAACAAAAAAAGAGCAAATTTCAGGAGGTTATTTTCTGTGTTTAAATGTCAGCATTTTCTTTTTCCTGTGCTTCTACTCCAGCTGGGATGGCAAGAGCATCAAGCCAGTTACGGCCTTCTCGCAGCCTGACCAGAAGCATACGCTCGTGGTCTGTTCTTGTAAGGGCTTCTGATGCCTGCTTCTGGCCTGACACCCTTGGGATGCAGAGGAACAAATCCCAGCATTATTATTTATTTATTTTAATGAACCGCCGCTGGCCAGCTCACGTTTTCACCGCAAAGATTCCAGATTGCCTCAGAGCAGCAGAAAACATGTTGCAAAGCACTGCAAAGCTTAGACACGAACATGTCAAATAAGTGATCCACATGAGAGTAGATAGACGTGACATTTAGTAATCATCTTTCTTGGACAAAATGGGGCACTGCTGTCACTTTAAGTAAATCTCAGTCAAATTTCTGGCATTTTACCATAGGATGCATCATAGTAAATTTCTCTTTTAAAACTATAAAAGATCAACCTTGGGAAAAAAATGGTTGCCGTTATTTAGGGTGTAATACCTTATGCGGTCTTGGCCAACCATTTACTTGCTGATGATATCAATATGCCACCCCTAATGTTTGCTGATGCTCACTTTATAAATGACTTTTCCTAGCTGTCAAAATATCTGTCACCAGCATCTCTTCCCCCTCTTTACCTCTCACCCCTTTTAATAAAGATTAATATCTTTGAGGTTAACTAGAAAGATCAGATACTACGCAAATGACACCATAGGTCTGATATTTAAACAAGATGAACATGTAATTGCTGAGATTATGTGAGCAAATTGGGTAATTCCTAGCCTAAATGAACACAGTTGGCTTTTGTGGGGTCAGTTAATACAAGTGCACATTCAAAGGAATTGTGTATTGTGCACACATTTGGTGCATGTTTTGAAGGTTCACTCGTCGAAGAACAGTAGATGTTCAAAGCAAAAATGGGAGCGTTCAGCTTCCACAGCTGCTCTGAAACAATAATATGTTTAAAAGATATTCAGAAGGGGGTTTCTATAAAAATATGGCACGTTGGTTTTCCATATTTATAGTCCACCAGTGACTTCTATATTAAATGGTTTCAGTCTGTGAGTTCAAACAAGATTTTTCAACCTGTCATTCCTGCAGCTCAACCTGGTGTATGAAATGCTAAGCATGTTCTGTCTGCTTTGTACATCTTTCTTGACAAACACCTAGAGTAATGATTCCAGAATTAAAATTTAGCTGGCAATTTTATGGAACAAGCACAAGCCGTTATTTTGGCTTTGCAATGCTAAGCGTAGTGAACATACATTTAGCTTTTAAACTGCAAGGTGAGACTTGGAAGATGCAGTGGAATAGATCGTGGTCTCTTCAAATAAGCCATGCTCCAAGTGGGTCAGATAACATTTGCCTGGCTTGACCAGCACTGCAGAATCAGACCAAAGCAAAGGATCATATTTGCTGGCCAAAACTCCAAGATCAGACCAAACCAGCTGTCTGTAGGTGTCAAACAGTTACTTTTTGGATCACCACCTTGCTGTATATGTAGGACTGTCTGTTGGATAGAAGGTTTGTGGTCCAATACAGGCAGGTTCCTGCAGACCTCCCTGGCAGGCTATGAGCATCATATCTAATAAAGGGATGTGGGCCCTAGATCCAGATCTCTTAACCTGAAATCCTCCACTTGCTGCCAATCCAACTTATATAAAAGCTTCCTGATACCTACAGCAATAATTATGCATATCCTCAAAGCTGCAGCAGTTTTGGTGTGGCTGAGCTGCTCGGTTTGTGGTTTCTGTCCCTGCCCTGTTGGGTCCTTGCACACAAAGGCTCTTGAACTCTTTTCTGAACAATGTCCACTGTGATTTCGCAGAATATAATGGAGACCAGGCACAGGGCACTGGAGATCTAGGTCCTGCCAGAGCCCAGGAGGACCGAGGCTCACTGTGGCACAGTGTCTCCTCTCGGCTGGGGAACATTTTGGACATGAGCACGTGTATGTGTGTGTGGTGGTGACCTGGCTCCTCTCCATCCTGCCTGCTCAAGAACCATCACAGGACAGGGAGAAAAATCTGGGGCTCCTTGGCTCAGGAAGGGAGCACAAAAGTGCTTGTGGCTCTGATGAAGGCACTTATTTAGGACTGGAACATTTGGTTCTGTTTTGTGCTTTCTCCAGAGGCAGTTTGACATAAATTGTTAGATTTAGCCCTTAAACTTGCCAAGTAAAACCCTCCTCCAAATGTCAAAGGCAACATTCCCATCGGTGCCAGTGCTTCAGCCTCATCTTAAAACACTTCCCACTTCGTTGTGCAGTGTGGTGAGCATGAACCCGGTGATAACTGCAGTCCCTGGCTCCACAGGGAGGGGACTGTTGGTGAGGCTGACCTCACAAACAGACAAACAAACAAAAAAAGCCAATTCCCGAAGTGAGAACTTCATACAGAATTTCTTTCCAGTGCACCAACAAAACTATTGTGCTGAGATGACCCTGAAACTGACTTTTGTCGGATTTTGTGCAAAGTGGGATTTTATATCTGCGATAGCCATCAGGTGATTTTATTTCTAGGAACTGGCTTATTTTGCAATGGAAGAAAAGACTGTCAGATTGGTGCTTTAGCAATCATATTTTGAAGGAAAACCACATCTAAACATTCCAGGAATACTGTAATATGTCCTAACAGCAGCTTAGTTTTGATTCACCCAGATTGTTATTTGTGCTGTTTTACTGTATGACACCGGTTCTTATATGCATACAATTCTTTCCTTCAAATATAACTAACTTGATCCCTCATATAACAGATCTGACACTGGTAAACCACAAAGAAATTTTACAGTGCAGACTGCAGCAAGCAGAGGTCTCTCTAGCGAAGGCATTATTTTACAAAATGATGGATGTGCATATTTATTTGCTCTGTGACTTCCATGTCAGGTTTGTCATATTTCTTCAAATTACTAGTTAAAGCAAGGTTTTGTGTTTTGTTTTGTTTTTGTTTCTGCTGAAGCCTGCAGGCTCAACATACCTTATAAAAATCAAGCTGTAATTTATCTGCTCCATAGATCATGTGTAACAATAATCAGTCTGGAGTCTGTGCTGGCTTCTGATGGCTGGCTCTGCGGAGGAGATGTATGAAGTGAGCAGAAAGCTTCCTGCTTTTCATACTCTGTAATAAACCTGAAATATGGAGAGAAGTGAAACACGTATTTAAATTAAACCATGGAATCATGACAAAGAAGGAGTGCAGAGAAATACACCCATACCAGACACATATAATGCAATGACACAATATTATTTCTCTTACCAGATGGACCTCTCTACAAGTTATGTATACTACATGTCACACACATACAGCAATTGAACGAGCAAACCAATTTTTGTCCTGAACTTTGACTCATCGAAATGGTGTGTACATTTCCATGCATTTTGCAGGGACAAAACCCTTTGGCAGTACAGGGACATGTGGACCCCCACGTGGGTTAACGCATGCAGGTGTTACACACCATAGCTAAGAGACAGTTTGCACAAAATTCACGGCTCGGTGTTAAGGCTCATTTCACATGCATGTGGGTAATTTTGGAAAGGTCACGAACAAAGTTGGGGATTTTTTGTAGATGTTTGGTAAGAAAAAAGCCATGTACTATTCTTAGATGAACAATCTAAGAATGGCTGGAAAGACTCCCTGATGATTGCTGTAGCTTAAATTCCCCCCACCCACCCACATACACCTCCCTAAGGACAGGAAATAATATTCAATTATTGAAATATTCGATATTGCCCCCTGTTTGCAATTCCTCCCATAGTTGCATTGCCCTTTGCAAGGCACTGCCCTCCCCATTTTATTGCAATTTATCCCCCGAGAAAAGGAACACATTTGCTTTGCTTCTTTTTAGAGAAAAGCACCTCTAAAAAAGTCTGGAGATTGAACTGGGTGAGAGATGCACAAAGACGTTTGTCAGTGCCTTGTGAGCCCCTTGTCACTGCAGGGGTGACAAGGGGGTGACAAGCACCAAAGTGCCGTCACCACCAGGCCAAGAAAGCCAAGCACTGGGTAAGGATTTCTGATCCCCTGGCCATAGGGACATGGAGCTGTGGGGACGCCTATCATTAAGAACGGAAAGCAAATTTAAAGTTAATTAATTATCCAGCACACATGCAGGTGGTGAGATGCATCCTGTCCGCTCCGCTCCCCAGCTAAATGTGTGCCTTCCATGGCAGGAGCACAGCACATCTTGGGAGGCACTTCCCAAAGCTGATTTTGTCTCTAACTCCCCAAAATCTCTTTTTTTTTTTTTTTTGGAAACTAAACTGCAGTCGCGTAGTCATTAAGAGAACCAACAGAAGCCTGGAAGAAGAGATTAGCACATACCAGAGTGACAGGGCTGCTAGAAAGGGGAAAAAATAGACAACATCAGTGCAATGTACCATTAAAAGTATGGAGTGACAGATGACAGTTGGTCTGTGATGGGGTGATTCAGCTAAATGGTAAACAGAAGGGCGAATTCTGATCTCACTGATGCCAACATAAACCTTGGGTTTCAGAGGAGCTGCTTCGCGTCTCTAGTACCGGAGTCGAGCCCGTAAAAGCTGTGACTCAGCCAGATAATCTCTGACAACTGTTAGCGCCGTGGTAAATATGGCAACGTGGCAGGCTGGAACAGAGACTGGAAAAAGTTGTACATGTACTTCCCCACTTCCAAAAAGGAATGTTTTGGATATTTTGTTCCCCAAGACAACATTTAAAATCAGTCTGTGCTTGGTAGTCATAATAGCATTGGTTAATAAAGGTTTAGGAAAGAGTAATTTAATTTTTTTTTTTTTTTTTTCATGATGGATAAAATGTTTTGGTTAAGGCCAAATTAATGAGGTGGCTTGGCCAAGAAGTGAGCTATTGACACAACCCTGGTCCCTCTGGATTGGACCTTAGGGATACCTGCCACAGCTGGTACAGGTGATGTATTGGACAGACACCCACCAACACCTGCTCTTTGGGGCTTGGGATGGATGAGGAAAGGTTTTTAGAAGGGGCTATTTGCTTAGAAAATCTTCAGCACTTCATCTCGCTTCAGAGAAAGGATCCCATCTAAAGCATATGTTCCCCACGATGTGTGGGCAGGCAGCAAACACTAACGTGGGACCTAACAAACTGCAAATTAGAAATCTTCCTGAAGCCAAAGCTGGAACTGTCCCCATCCTGCCTGCTCGGATTTCTTGTGCTACAGGTGGCTGCTCTTGGATTTTGTAATGGGGATGTCAGAAAGGCAGAAGGATGGATCTGGCATACCCTGGGCTGTCCAAGACCACGTGTCTCTCCAGCCTTCGGCACCATGTAGCATGATGGTGTTTGCATCCAGCGAACTCCAACCTGATTAACTACGGGGATGTGGTCATGTGCCGTATTGCTTTGATGATTTAAAGAACAAATCCCCATTTTCTGTCTGTGATTTGTCTTTATGAGGTGTCGGTATTTTTACTTCAGTCCACGTAGTGCCTGGTTTCACTAGCGAGCCACTGCGGTAGCTGCAGAACTAAAAATAAGCCGTTTCTCAAGGAAAACGCCATATTTTTTTCAGATTTTAGCTGGCCTGAAAGGCGGCGGTGCATGGAGATGGGAAGATTTGAATTCACTTCCACTGTGAATGCAAAAATGGAGATGCCCACCTGGGAACTATTCAGGGGTGTGACAGGCACCCGAGGGCCACCAGCAGCGAGGATGCTCCCAGGTGGGTGTCCCACCTTTCGCTTGGACAACTGCAGCAGCAGGAGCTCTGGATCCCAGCTGAATGGGGGCTGCAGGGATGGAAGGGGGTTTCTAGGAGATTTAGGAGCACTCAGAGTTGTTTTAAGAGCTGGGGAAAGGTTTTTGTGTTAACCAGAGTGAGTTTCTCCTGTAAACCAGGCTCAGTGTCGCCGTGAAAGCGGGGCTAGGAAATAAAGCCATGCAGAAGTGTTCACCTTCTGGGAAAGCCACCAAAAATATATGTGTTGTGGAATTACTCTTTGCTGAGATGGGAATTCACATTTTATTCCTTTTATTATGTTTTATTTCTTGTGTCATTACAGCATACACAAGCAGATTATTCCCCAGCTACAAAAACAGTTGTAGTGAGATGCTGCAATTGAAAAGCACAAAACAGGCAACAGTTCAACATTCTCAGTTAAGATAATTATGTTAATATTAATGGATATTAATTTCTGTTTATTTTACAAATATTGTATTAGGAAACTAGCTTTCAAATTCACACCTCACCAAATGCTTTTCAACAATGATTTGTTTCATTAATTTTATCAGCTGCATTGCTTTTTTTTTTCTTTTATAGCACATTCTTTGCTGAGAGACATTAAACCATGATAGAGTATCCTAAAAGTCTGTGCAGAGGAGCTGAGCAAATAAATGTCAGTGTACTGGCTACCCACTGCTGTCAGTTTTTCAATTTGTAATGTACTTGGGGCACGTAATAATTTTCCGATTTTTTATTTTTATTCTTAAGTAGTCTTGAAAATGTTCTGTGCATATTTTCTCTCTGTTTTAACATACACGTGAGCCCTCATATTCAAATGTCAAATTATGTGTGATATGGCTAGGTAATAAACCCTGCAGCATTATTTTTGGATTACATGTAAAAATAAATAACAGTTTAAAGTCAATGCCTTAGTCAAATATTCAGTGCAGAATTAGTTTTTAGCTGAATTCAATATCCACCATTTCTGGGTTTCCCACTAATAAATATAAAATTGTAGAGGAAAATGAACAGGAAAATATTTTGCACATGCTAAATTGACCTTACATTCCAAATGCAAGCACTGATGGCAAAAATGCTTGTGGCACTTGTTTAGCTGGTAAAAAAAATAATAAATCAAGTTAATGCTTGCACCTGAATGAAAAAGAGAGCAGTGAACAAATTATTATTTAAAATGTTTTCTTTCAAATCCCAGGTTTAGAAAATGTCATGGCCTTTATCAGGGCGAGAGCAGAGAGGGGTGGTTGATACTTGCTGAATTCTGTTTTTAATTTTACTCCAGGTTCATTCTCCCTGGAGCAGCTCCTTGCTCCTTGAGCATCCTGACCCCGAGCGCCGCAGTTTTACCCTGGTGGCACCGCGGTGATCGCAGGGCACGTGGCTGGGATCGGGCACGACATAGCAGGACTCAGCCCCCCACTGCTGCCGGCTCAGCTGGGGACACCCTTTATGGCACATTTATTATCTATTATGGCACATTTATTGCTCTTTAACATGCCTGTGTGAGCAGGCCTTAGGTGCCACCATCAGAGGGCTGCACAGGGCGGAACAGGCCGCAGGCCATCAGCTCTGCCCCTAAAGCAGCCTGCAAAGCCAGCTGAGGGACAAAGATCTGCAGAAGGTTTCTCCAGGGAAGGACAAGCCCTCAATGATGGTCTTTTGGGCTTAAAGAGCCACCCTAAGCAGCCCCTGAGCCTGCTTTTATGTTACACTTCCTTGTCAATTGGCTGCAAAGGCTCCACTGGATGCTGAATTCCTCTGCTTGAAGCTGGAGATGGAGCCACAATTCGGGTGCTGCCATCATCTGCAAGCACCCCCGGCTATCCGGCAGTGTGAGAGCATCACCACAAAAAAGGGGTGCAGTTACATTTTCTCCCCTTCTCCCAGAGTGCTGGGCCAAATGCCTTTCTCCTTCCAATAGTGACCCAAACCCGCTGAAGGTGATGGAGCAGCCCCGACCCACCTGTGCTTGCTTACCATTGAGTTAGCCCATTACACACATCCGTTTGCCTTGACCTCTCTCCCCAGGGCAGACACCGACTACTATTTTTCATGTTTCTTTCCCTGGACCTTGGCCAGCTGAGTAGAGGTCAAATACATCAAGCCGAGTCTAAACTACAGGAAAAAAAAATGAGCTGCATTTCAACCTTTTCCTCTGGCAGAGTGACAATATAATTCATGTTTATATTCCTGCCTTTGCCACTGTCCTGCTGTTTGACCTTGGGGGAGTCACTTCATCTTTGTAGGCCTTCATTTCTCCTCCAAATTTGAATTTAGACTAATACATTTGGGGCAAGAAGTGCCTCATGCTGTGCATTGTGTTGCTGCCAAGCTACTGGATCCTTCTGAATCTGAGGTCTGTGGTGGAAGTTTAGGCAAATTAAACTACAAACTCCAGTGAAATGTGAAGAAACGTACCACCTCCTTGCACAACATGCTGTGTGTTTTCAGTATTCCTTGCACGTCTAAGATGACTCAGAAGATTTTGCTCCCGAGCACCCAAATTAGCAGGCGGAGCAGCACCATACCCCCAGTCCTGCCGTGCTGCAGGAAAAGCAATGCCCTGTGCTGAGCTGCGATCAAATCCAGGCAGATTAGACCTGGTGCTAAGTGAATTTGAAATGCCTTCATTTGAGCAAAGCTCCCATTTTTACAGAGTTGTTTGGCTGCCTTTGGATCTAATTTCGGGATCCAAACAGTCCGATTTCCCCATAAGGATGTGTTCAGCCACCGCCCGGCTGCTATTCTTCTCCCTCGCTGTGAAGTTGGAAGTTGTCACGTCTGATGAGGATTCATTATGAAGTTGACAATTTGCCCCTTTCCTTCAAGAAACGCAGCAGCGCTTTGCTCCTCTCAGCCCACACCGACTTACCCGAGCCTTCCTGGCTGCTCTTACCCTAAAATATCTGAGCAGGAGGATTAAACCCCTCCTGCCCCCTCCAAACAAACCAACACATAACAGAAGAGGGAAGAAATTATCTCTGCAGTGGAGCGATGGAGGCAAAGAGCTTTTATGTTAGTCATTAGCAGAAAATAATAAAAAAATTCTCACATGGCCCTGAAGCAGAAGGGAAGAAGGGGAGAGAGAAAGGGAGCTCATGGACAACTCCAAAAGGGAAAATAGGCTGAGCATGAGTACACAGGGGCACTGAAAAGAGGGTTGTTTGTCTGTTGCGTGCTGCAAGAGCCCTGGCCAAGGAGGTAAGGTAGAGTATTTGGCCTTTAAACCAACTCTGGCCATGCAGGGGGCTGGGAGCCCCTCAAACAGGGTCGGATCCCCCCTGCAGACCCCAGCCACCACCGCTGCCTTGCCATGGTGCCCTCAGAGGGTTGCAAGGGAGGAAGGAGCCCCATAAAGCCCCCTTCTCCTTTAAAGTCAGAGATCTCCTTCACACCCACCCCCTATTTACACATTTCTCCCCATAGTGACCATTTGCAAAATAAGGGGGACTTTTCCATTTATTTATTTATTTATTTAATTTTGGGGTATCCCTGGTGTGCAAGGAGTTAACTCATTATCTCCTCGGATGTCCGCAGCAGCCCCACGTCCCCGCTGTGCCCCATCTGACTGCTGGGGCAGTGTCAGCGATGACTTCACCCCAGCGCCTTGCAGCACTGCACAGTGCCCGACTGCTGGAGTTTGCTAATTTGTGCGTTTTCACTCGAGGCCTGCTGATTCAATCATTTTAAAGATGCCCATTTCTTCCAAGCCAGGGATTTTATGACTCTAAGGATTAGAAGCTGTTATCCCAACAAACCCTGGAGCTCTATATATTCTGATTTTATGGTAAGCTTCACTAATAAACTGTTTAAAACATATGCTAATTGTGTTTATTGTATTCTTTAATTATCATATGTATCATTAAAGATGTACTATCCCGTTTGGAATCCTAATACCTAATGCCCTCTTTTTTTTTTTTTTCCTTTTTTTTTTTTTTTTTTGGTACGGTGGCACAGCACTGCATTACTTTAAAAAAAATAAGAGAGGAAATAGAGAGATATATATTTTAACAAGGACGCCTATTTTCAATTTTCATTGTTTATTTAAAAGTAGAGTCTTTGAATTTAATTTGAAATCTCTCTCCTGAAGAAAGGCAGGCAGGGAATGACATAACAAAACATGGCACTCTGTCTCTGTGCATTTTATTCCTTAATTTATTTTTTAAATATGCCTCCCTATAGTTTAGTATGCTTAGTTTTCTGTTTCAGACTGCTCAGGATGATAATTTGTGCAGTTGAGATGGGTTACAAAAGATCAGAATAATTGTCCCCTCATTTTTGTTATAGCTCATTATTCTTATCATACGTACACACACATATACACACTCCGGCACATGCATAATAAATTAAGTGTATTATGTATATGTACACACACCCGTGTGTACATATGTATATTCTGGCTTATTCTTATGCCAATTTTCACCCAATTAATTAAGAGGCTTTTCTCCGAAAAAAAAGAGATACCAGTTGTCCTAGAGATGTGAGTCATTTTCCTTATTTTGAAGACCGATCTTAATTCTTAACGTGGTTTTATCCTGTCCCTTTAAAATGAGGTTTTCCCTGCATAATCAAATGCTCTCGCTTAGCACTCACAATATATTCCACTCTGCTGACCTGCTACCAGCAGCCGCAACGTCTCCCAGCCCTATCTGCTATCGATCGCAGTGGCCTGCCCACGTCCTCTCTTTGCTGTTTGGATTTTTTTTTTTTCACCTAGGAAAAGGAGTTGGAACTAATACAAGGGTATTTCATTCACACGGTTGAAAACGAGAAAAGAAACAAAAAAAAATCCGAGCATTTTTCAGCTGAGCAAGTCAAGGAAAATGGATCTGGGGAGAAAGACGCATGTGTGCTGAGCTCAGTCCTCGGTCATCAATATTGCAGGCGAGGATAACAAATGCGTGCAGACAGGAGATGAATGTGGGCACACGTGTTTAGCACGGGCTCGCTCTTCCTGCCAGGGCGTTTTGCACACTCGTGTGCCCCAGCCTCCTTGTGTGAGGCCGCGTGATGGACAGACCTCTCTCTTTGCTTCTGACACATCACAAAAAATCAAGTTTTTCAAAGCTTTATCAGCAGCTACCACGGAATAATATTAATCCTCTATCCTAGAAATAATTCCCGTTTTGAAACCGGACCTTTGAAGTACTTTTTTCCCCTCTCATTTGAGGGACATTCTGGGAAAACTGAGAATATCCCCGCAGAAACACTCAGGTTTTGATGCAAAAGGGGGAAACCACTGGGCTGCTTCACTGCTGGCATCGTGGGGGATGTGCTCACAGGAATTTATCAATCGGTTTTTTTTTTTTTTTGTTTGAGTTGGTGAAGAATGTTTCCTTTAGGTACCAGATGCTAATGTCACATCATGAATGAAACTGCTTCTGCAAATTGAATAATATCATTTGCATTCACTCATTCAAAACAACACTGAGAAGTGGCAATGCAGCTCTGTGTAAAAGCAGAAATTTACATTTCCGGGCAAACGAAAGTGCCTGCTTGGGTATCCAAGCCATGATAAAACAGTGGGGTTTGGATTTGATAGAGGTCTTTAAAATACAAGTTAAATAATTGTATAATTGCGTTAAGAATGATAAAAACCATGTAATTTTGGTTTCTAAATGATGGCAACGAACAGCCTATTGCATCCACATCACATAATACAGAGCGCGATGTCAGGTCAGACGCTCTTTACAGGGGTGCCGGGGTGAATTCAGAACAAGCTGCCTGTGTATGCATCATCGCTTCTCGCTGGCTGGGCTCACTGGGAGCGTAATTAATTGTTTGCTTTGCCTTTTTGGAGCTTTCGCCTCTGCGCGCTTGTTGGTTTGACATCCCGACCGCATGTGGACTTCAACCAGTGGGAAGAAATAGAGGATTGTGCCACGTCAGAGCAACGCACCGTGACCACAAACTCCTCACCCACCAGGTGCTGGGTTCCTGCTGCCTTCCCTGGGCTCCTCGTGTCCCCAAGCACCCAGGGGTGCTGACACCCTGGGGATGTGCCGGCTCCCTGCCCGCCCCAGCACAGCCACAGCAAGCGGCTGCTTTGCACGGCCCCAGCTGAAGGAAAGCATCGCCCTCACCATTGCCCTGTTCTATTAGTGGATTTTACGCTGCTTTTTAAATTATGCTGTTTTCAAACACGACTACATTTGAATGTCAGCCTCTAGTACCCAAATATAAATGTCAAGACCTCTGTACATCTCTGGCATGTAGGAACTAATTTAATCATCTCGGTGAAGCGATTTCAGTTCAGACAATCACTTTGCTCGAGTGGAAGGGTTATGAAGAGAGTGCACAGTCGCGGGCGAATGCTTACACACCATTTAGGGCCGTGCTGCTTTACAAAGAGACAGCCAAGAAGGGCATTTGTTCACCAGTGGACCTTCCCTGTGCCTGCCCTGCTGATTGAAATCAGGGTAATCATGTCTCGGGCTCAGAAAAATGACGGGTGGCACCAGCGCATACTGAATTTTGTTTATTGGGAAAAAGGTTGAGAAAAAGTGACGTGGAATGATTTTTTTTTTTTTTTTTTTCCCTGTGATAGGTGGAAAAAGGGTAATCTTATGAAATAGAGGACAGTGGTCAGTGTGTGCTGCTCAGATCCCTGAGTGCTGATCGCCCTGACTGGGCACACAGCTAATGTGACTGCAGCAGCAAAACCATTTCGCATAGGAACCATGGGCTACTTCTGAAATCTTGGATGGCGCCATTCCTCCCTTTACACAGGGCTTTAAAAAAAAAAAGTGAAGACAGTTCAGGTGATACAGTTTTCATGGAATAACTCTGCTAAGCAGGGCTAGCAGAAGGAGCTTATTCTCTCCCGGTGCCAGCTACCCGGAGTAGCCACGCTACTCAGCCTGTGCCCTCAGCTGCATTAGGAAGCAAAGTTCCTCCTAAATTTCTGGGGGAGTCTGGGCTGGCACCAAGCTACCACTGTGCAAAAACTCTGATTTGGGTCATCGCTGGAAAAGCAATGATTTTATCGAAAAGACCAAGCAACACCCAAGCTCCTTTCTGTGGTTGCTGGAAGGTCAGAGATGAACTTGCGTGATAAGACAGAGATGAGAAAATGAAAAGGAAGCAGTAGAGCAGGAGCTGGAGGGTGAGCATGGGGAATGGTCGAGCCCAGGAGGCTGCGGGGACATCTGGGGACACATGGGGATGTGCTGAGGGAGGCCATCACCCTGGCATGGGGGCTCCCCACCGAGGAAGCAGAAAGCGACCCTCCCACAGCAAGCATCCCCCGACTGCTCGGTGGCTGTGCACTCCTGAGTCCGGCAGGGGCAGTTGTGCAGCCCGAGGCCACAGATTTAATAAATGAACCACAGGCATCGATCCGACCTGTCTGCGTGGGAGCCATGCCAGGCAAAGTGTCCTTTCTCCAGGCACGCCGTCACCTCACAGGCTGCGGGTCGGGAGCTGACCCAGCTCAAGTCACAGAGAAGAAGTTTGGATCTGGCACTGATCACACTCTTCCATCCTGAACTTAAAACTTTTGGCCCTAATTCTGTTCTCAGCTACCAGCATTGGGAAGTAAGAACAAAAAATTTTGCTACCGTTTCAAGCAGCCCCAAATCAAACAAAGCAAAAGAGTGACAAGAAGTGCAATCCATTTTGGAGAGCTTTGGCAAAAGAGGCTTAATTTGTTGGATTACTTGTTACAATTAGACGCGGTATAGATGCTATCAAATTATATTAATAGCTCTAACATTTCCTAAGTGTGAGTATGAAAACTGCCCAGCCTGGATAATGAAAACATGCACAAGTGAGCTGTGTAAAACAATCAAAAATCAATCTGACGTGTCAAGCTGAACATGTCAATGAGACAGTTTGCAGTCAGAGGGTTTTCTTATGAAGTGCTGTCAACAGGCAACGCTACACTTGTCTGATCTGTCCAGCTCCACTAAGTGGAAAGATTTCTCTTTTTTTTTTTTTGTAACCCAATAGAAGAGAAAGGAAAAACAGGAAAATGTAAGCCACGGTAATTCATCTCAAGTATCCTGAAGGACAATTAGTAACAAAGGCTAGCAGTGGTAAGCCTGCTCTTTGGTGTGGTTTGGAGATCGGGGGCTGTAATTATTGAGCCATCCTGCTGAATAGCACAATCAATGCTTGACGGCTGCGTGGCAGAGCGCCGGTGCGACTGCTTGAGCTCTTGTGTAAATGAAACGTCAGGCTCGGGGAAAGGGGGCCATTGTGTTTACCCGCGCTTTGATTAGCTTTTAGTGAACAATGAATTTTCAATCGACGCAAGACATTTTTATGGTGTTGTCAGGATCTTTCTTAATAGGAGGTTCGGGTGATAGGGAGGGAGGGAGGGAGGGAGGGAGGCAGGCAGCGCGTTGGCGAGGAGGGTTGACGTCCTGGCGAGGAGGACTGATGTGCTGGTGAACATGCACCCAGCCCTACAGCCCTTCCCAGGGCTTCAGCCCCCCCGTGCAGCCCTGTTGGGCATCATGAGGCTCCTGGCCTCATCCTTCTGTCCACAAGTCCCTCAGCCTCCCCTTTTTTCTCCCTGGAGCACGGCCATTCCCCCCTTGCCAGCCTGGTTTGTAACCTCAGCGCTCACCCCTCTCCCTCACTGCTTGCTTTCCATCATATTTCCATATTTTTTCCCTGTCTGATAAAGATGATCACTTCCATGCCCTGCCTTGCTGCAGAGGCCCTGGCCCTCCCCTTGGTCACCCCGTCCCTTCCCAGCTGCACAGCAGGGTCTCCCCTGCTGCACCAAGTTCAGGCTTTCTTCCCTTTAAAGTCCTGAGGAACATCTCACAGACACATCCTTAGTCTTGTCATCCATTAATTTTTTCTTTCACAGCAGAAATATTTATCAAATTGCCAGTCAAAGCCCCTCTGTAGCCCCATTTCTCCCTTCAGTTTTCCCAGCACTGCTCCTGATTTCACAAATCATCCCTCCTAAATAGCCACAAACCTTCAGGCTCAAGCCTAGGATGCTCTGGGAGGGTTTCACGAATTTATGTCCAGAAGTCAGAGACTGCCCCAGAGGTTTGCCATTCCTCAGAGGTATTGGATGATCCCATTTTCTCATCATATGCAAGTATTCTACACCCAGCCTGTGTTGTTAAGGGTGAAGGGACAGGTGACTCCACTGGCCTCTTTCCATCCATGGACCAGAAGAGCGGACACACACATTGCCAACATACGCTAGCATATTTTCCATATATACCACTTTGTGCTTATTGCCATGCAAACTGCATCCCTGTGAAAGAAGAAGCCCTGGCTGTGGAAGCCTTGAGAAGATGAGCGACAACAGAGGTATCAAAATGCTTTGGGAATGCATTTGGTATTTGCACCCAGACCTCATCCCACCACATTTGCAGCCTCCCATTCTGTGCCAATCCCCCAAACTGGATTGTGCACGTCGTACTTTGATCCCTCCAAAGCCGTGCCTGGTACACAAGGTGCCTGACTCCTGCTGTCCAGCCCTAGTGAAGGATTTTGTCCCCTGGCTCTTCCCCTATCCCCCTACCCAACAGGGCTGCACCCTGCGAGCTGCTCGGGGCGGGCAATGCGCCCTTCCCACAAACCACCCCAAGCCCTCAGTGGAAGGCGAACTGCAGATGCAATTGATTAGTAACTATCAGCTAATTACAGGGTAATCACATGATTATTTTTGCTTTGTAAACTGAATAGTTGTCATGAGATTGAATAATTACGTGGGGCAATTTTACATGCAGTCACATACTACTGCTGTGTAAAACCAGATAACCTACAGACCACGCAGCTGCGTACAGCAGGTAGGATTATTTAATTCCTATCTCTGTACAAGCCTGGGGTGCCTCTTATTGCATCTTATTGCTTATAAAAGGGTGTTTGGGTCCTGTGCTCCAAAGTAGAACTGAAAGATGAGAAATCTTTTCCACCAGGATTACTAAAATTAAATGCAACACCCCAAAGCTGTGGCAAAGCAGCATCTTTGCAGCTCTGCCAACCCCAACGGCAAATTTAATGCTTCTGCCCTGCAGTGCCTCTTCTCCCAAGGCCTGGTCACAGAGTGGGGAGCTGGACAAACTCGTCCCTTTGAAGCTTATTAAACTTTGTTGTTGGCAGGAGAGTCAATCAAATCCCGGCAACGCAACCCAAATATTTTCACAGACGGACTGAGCACGGTATCAGGAAGCAACCTGAAGAAATGATTTTCTCTGCTGGCAGTTTTATCTGAAAGGCACCCTGGCTCCTGAATCTCTCTTTCCTGCAGAAGACTAAACATTTCAAGCCATTTTCAGTGTCACCAACTCAGATTAATCAAATATTGAAGAGATGGGGTTAAGCTGAGCCTGCTCTCTCCAGGCTCTCAGTGCTGTGGCACCAAACCAGTGGGATTAATGATTCCACCTAGGAAGCCTGAATTTCCCAGGTTTGATGGAAACACCCATGTTTCCCTTGTCAGGGAACCCCAAAGCTTCCCGTATCTCAGGATTCCTGCAAGAAGCAACCGAGATACAGAAGAGTGTTCAGTGGGATAAAAAAAAAGCCACCACCACAAAAACAGAAACCATTTTAATGATTAAAAAAAAACATTTTATAAAAACCAACATGATTCCGAAATAGATTAAGCTCTTATTAATTTTCAGAAAAGTTTGGCATTAGAAGATGTTTTTGCATGAGCCAAGAACTAGCAGAACGTACATGGGAATATGTTGAGCTTTCATCCAGAAAAAAATAATGCAAGAAGTGCCATCAGCGTGCTCACAATTGTGCAGGGGGTGGCTCTGAGCCTCAGCTGGTCCAACCATGCCTCCCCAGTACTGTTATTTGCCCCAGCTAGGGCTTCAGCCCCCTTTGTTAAATGCCATCGATGCCGAGAGGCCAATGGGCACCAGCTCAGGAGGAAGGAAGCCTTAGCAGGGAGACTTTGTCTCTTTTTATTTCTTCAGGAGATAACAAAGGAAAAGCAAGTAGAATATATCTGTAAGGCCACGTGGCTGTCAGGGGGCTTGGGTATAGGAAAAACAACGGAGCTTCCCTCTTGTACTGTGATGTTTTCAGCAGCTGACATCTGAAATGAACTAAAAATACATTTCTGTGCAGGGAAAATCTCTCAGAATGGGTTAGGTTAATTTTACATGGGAGCTATGTGTACTCGCGGCCTGATCTGAAGCTAAAAACAAGGAATAAATCAGATTTTTTATAAGCAGGAGCGTTTTTTGGTCCCAGAAACTAATCTATTGGCAATGCTGAATCTGAAGTTAATTTGGAGTGAAAATGGGAGCTCCACACAGTCACTTACCCGGCTTTGGCAGAGCAGGGACACTTCCCAGTCATTCTCAAAATGCCCCCGCTACCCCCACAGGGTGCACCAGGAAAGCTTTCCTCAGGCTCCAGGGGTGGATTTTTGTAACCAGAAAATATGTGAATCACACAAACTCTTTCTTAAATACCTCTGGATTTGAAAATCTCAGTGGTTAAGCTAAGAAGTGTGGTAGAAGAAGAAAGGAAAGGTTGAAAGCTGTAAGGGGGGTAGGGAGGGGAGGAAAAAATCAGGGTCACCTGGTTGCAGTCAGACAAAAGCCACATTTCGAAAAATGTACCCTGTAATTTAGTCAGGATGGAAAGGACGGGAAAAAGGTCAATATTGTTTTAAATGAGACTAACAGCTTCCTTTATGTAATGGGTGAACTCTGGTGTGTTTCCGGATGATTGGCAATTTAGCTGCTCGGGGAAAAAAAAGGTTAAACTTATCAGCACACAAAAGTGCCAGCAATTTATTTCTGTCACTTTCCTACAAATTAACCTGGTTTTAGGCATTCTGAGCCTCATCAGCAAGCCCAGGTGTGGATGGGACTCGGGGTCACCCCTGGGTCTGCAGGGTGGGGGGGCTGTGGCAGGCAGCTGCATAGAGGAACTAGGGGTGGCCGAGGGGACTGATAAAACCCCTCTGGGGTTTACAGAAGACCCTAAATTTTCCTCATTTTCCTGGAGAGGAAGGTTTGGCCTGCCCAAGCACCAGGACGGCCCCATAGGTCCGAAGCTCTGCACCTGTTTGTGGGTCAGGGAGGTGGGAGGGCCAAAAAACGGGCTGTGGTGGTCCTGTTACAACAGAACTATGGAATCCTAGAATTTTTGGGGTTGGAAAAGGCCTCCAAGATTGTCTGGTCCAACCGTGCCCCTACCACCAGTATCACCCACTAAACCATGTCCCTAAATATTACGTCCAACCTTTCTTTGAACACCCCCAGGGACGGTAACTCCACCACTTCCCTGGGCAACCCGTCCCAATGCCTGACTGCTCTTCCTGAGCAGAAATTCATTCTAATTTCCAACTTGAGAAAACATCTGGGATCTGGGCCGCACAACCCTGAGCTTTCAAAGCCTGAGGTCTGTACCGGGAAGGGAGACAAGTGGAGAAAAGCCCCTCTCCAGCCTTGTCCCCTAATGCGCCTTTCCTCAGCTAGCTGGGAAACCTTGTCACATGCGTGTGCTGAGCTGGGTCTCTAGGCTGTAATCCCCAGAGACAGCACGGAGAAAAAACACCCCCTGTGAAGCTGCAGCAGCTGTCTGCTCGGCTTTCTGTCTGTCTGGGGCATTGGGCAAGATTTTAGAGCTTTATGGACAAACATAAGGTGGGGTCCCATCAGCGGTGACACCCTCAGAGGAGGGTGAGCCTAATAAATGCCCAAGCAGGGAAGTTTCCCCATCACTTTATTTTTCATAAAGCAGCTGTTGGTAAAGCTCTGTTGGTTTCCCAGAGCTCTACTGGTTTCTGCCAGAGCAGAAAAGGCATCATTTTTTTTTTTCCCATCAGTTCGTATGAGAGACACGGGCTTGTACAAGAGACACGGGCTGAAACGAGACCTTTAGCATTAACATTTTCCAACAACAGTTGGTCTTTCCTTCCCGTGCTAATTACAGCCTTTGTGAAAGAACAGGGCAGGGCCTCCTGTCACCCCGTGTGCGCAGGGGCTGGGGAAGGCTCTCTCTCTCGCACGGCACTCTTCAATTTTGACAAAAAATAGCATAATTAATTTACACATAATAGCTACAATTTTCCAAGAGGACCAACGGGAAAGATTAGGGGATTGAGGCTCCTGTACCATTCGGGACCAAAAGTTTCCACAGCCTCGATGCTGAGCAGCGGGGTAGGTGCCTGCCTTCATTGGTGCTCAGGTCTCTGAAAATTTGGCATTTTCACCTGGGGCTGCCTTTCAAAGACAACATTAACTGTTTTGGTCTAAATCACTCAGTCTCACCACTGATAACGCTTTTAATTAAAGCAGTGGTTTTCCCGTTAAAACGCACGTAGTGGATAAAGCAGCATCTTTCAGTATCTGGGTATTTCAGCGTCGATTTTATATATGAGGATGCCTGACTGGCTGCTCTACACCAGCACAAAGCCCTTAACGATTGCTCCAGCTGCATCCACAGGTGAACCTGCTGGCGAGTCAATCAGCAAAAGATGCTTGACACAGCAATATTTCGATCTTTGGGATTGCCGTGGACATTATAGGCCTTTTTTTTTTCCTTCTCTGACCATTGAAAGCATCCCTATCAAAGGACTTCCTCTGTACCCAGGTTAGTCTGTGACGAAATACTGCCTGATATCAAAATGCTGACCCCAAATTAAGAACAAAGACTCATGTAAAATGCGAAGGAGTACGATTTCAGTTCAGATCCTTGAAATATTTCCACTGTTTCTGCTCTATCCTTATTGCTTGTTTTCTTGTATATCTGAAACAGCAGCTTTGATCTGTTAGAGGTACATTTACAACCCTCACTCATCTGAGTACTCCTTTAGACTATTGAGAAAAAAAACACAAAACTATTTGCAAGGGGGAGAAACCTCTAAAATTTATCTTTTAGATGTAATTGATACCACTTAAATATCTTTTAATAAAAGTGGCAGTAATAGGAGCAATAAAATATGCCATAGGCAGCACTGGGAGGAATGGGCTATAGATTCCAGCAAAGTTTTCAGGGTCGGTGTAAGGGCTGGCTGCAAAAAGCAATGTGAGCCTTCATAGCCTGGCTCCCAGGAAAGCAGAATTTTCCCTCATTCCTCTTCCCCCTCTGGGATGAAGCAGTCCGGTGGCAGCTCGTGTTAGCAAAACATTAACTTCTGGAGCCTCTAATAACGGCCTTCCGTGATCTCAGAAATGCTAAGAGGGCCAATTTTGCAGTCTAGGGTATTTGAATCAGCAGCTTTTCATATTGCAGTCGAGGCATAAATAGCCATTGTATCTGCTGAAATTATTTTGATCAACTTATGTATTCACCAAGTGGTGTCACTACCACTGTTCTCGCCATCACAGTGCTGGAGTAGTGAAGATTCGAGGAACTTGACAGGATAATTAAGTATGAAAGCAGACTGGATTTAGCAGGACCCCAGTGAGTCAACAATCCTGATTGTTTCATCATCTCGGCTTTGTGCTGTTCATATCTTATCAGATTAGATAACAATCTGGTAGAGCTATGAGTTGAATTACCATGTTGAACCGCACAGTTAGACCACATGAAAAACATCAATACACATTTAAATAATCCCATTTTCAAACTCAGATAAGAAATGGCCAACCTCTACAAATCAAAGGCATATCCTCAGGCTAAAATAAAGAGTGGTCTGATTACCTATTCAGTTATATCAAAGTGCAACAATCAAATGCTATCACTAATATAATGCAGTGGCTCTCAGAGCAGAACAGGAACACGACCGCTGTGACGGCGAGTTTCAGGCCCAAAGTTCACAGGTGGAGATTTTCAAAGGGGAGGAAAGGATTTAGCTCTATAACTCCCACAGGAATGAGTGCTGTCCGTGTCTCAGAGGCTCCAGCTCATCCAAGTTCTTGCTCGGAGGCACTCAGAGGTCTCAGTGAGCTCAGAGGGTCAGCAGGCAGCAGGTCCCCTCCTTTGTGACCTCTCCACTTCTCTCCCAGGACACAGACTCTGTTACCAGACGTGGCTCCCCTTGTTCCACCTGCTAAAGTGACTTAGGTGATAAAACCGAGCCACTTCTAGGCTTCAGGGGTGTTCTGGCTCCTTGCACAGGGTGCTAGGTGGCAGAGGGGAAGGGTTTGGCCAGTGCACAGAAATGTCCCCAGCCTGGGCAGCACACGGGGAGCTCTGGAGCCCTCCCCTCAGCATGCTCCTGCACTTGTCTCCCTGCTGGTCTGTAATGATAACGGGACCAATGAGGGTTTCTTCTTGCACCAAGGTGAATTTTCCCAAGTTGCCATGTCGGTATTAAAAGGCTCTCATTAAAGAAGTTGCTGTCTTTCTTCTTTCCTTATTCTCGCTCTCAAAAAAAAATTAAAGCACACAGCTCCATCACTTTGATCTCAGGAGCTCCCATTTCCCATCCTCAGCACCGCCGTGGCACAAGTAACACCTCCTGTTTAAGAGGGGATGGAAGGCTGGAAGAGCTGTGCTATTTTATCACATTCACAGGCCTGTGAAGTGTATTAATGGAAAGGGAATTATTTCTGATTTGTCCTGGCTTGAGAAGTGAATTAAGCCAGAAGTTAGGCTCAGGATGAATGTGCAGCCCTCCTAATTACAGTCACAGTTTCTACCACGCCGCCAGATCCTGATCCCACATGAAAGCTGGGTGAAATTCCACATTAAAACCCCCTATTGCTGAGAATTGCTTTCGAACCAAATAAAAAGTAAATGAAAATCAATTTTCTTTAAATACTCCAACCGTTCCCCTTCATTCCCATGCATTTCCCTACCCTCACTTCCCCCGCATGTTATGCTCCGTGAGCATGGTCCCAGGACATGGACAGGCAGGACAAGGACCATGGGTTGGTTGTGCTTACACCAGGACACCCACACCTGAGCTCAAAGCCCCAGCCCTGAGCCCTGAGTTCCTCTTTTGTGGCTCTGCTTGCAGCAGGTGTACAGCACGGTGTGGCACTGGGCTGCAGGGGGTCTTGGGCTTTTTGGTTTGGAATTGAATTTTTACTTGCTGAAAACAGTTTTCAGTCCTGCCATTCTGGGAGAAAATAGTGAAGAAGCTGCATGTCCCACAAACATTCCAGTTTCAGTGAAAAGGCACATTTTGATTTATACATGTTTCTAAACCCAAAAACCTCCACTTGGTTTGCTCTGGAGCTCTTTGGCTGGAAGTTAGGTCCCACAGCAAAGCAAATCTGCAGATTTCCAGGGGAAATGGAAGCTGGCTTGGCAGCATGCATCAGGCTCATGCTGAACTGTAGGATGCAGGCCTGGTGGCTGTAAATGTGGGCTGTGGATCCTCTGGGCACCCGCCTTGAGAGGAGCTTGCTGGAGACTGATAGGGAAGGAAGGTGTCAGCAAAAATGCCTTTGGTGTGCTGATGCTGGAAGATGTGTGAATAAACCATAACCTGAGCTGTTAAACTGTTGTCTGTTCATGACTTATATACCTTCAGGACATGGTTCCTCTGACCAGGAATGGTCAGGGAACAATTTCCCTCAAGGGGCACTGTGCAAACTCTGAAATAATTGATTTTCTGAATGCTGGCCAAATTGCAGGGATGTGTGCATGTGTACTTCACCGTGGGTCAAATAGAACACTTTGTTCAATGCAAAGTGAGACATCCAATTCCCAAACCTTCCCTTAAAATAAAATTAGGCACAGCTGAAAAGACAACATCACTTTAAAACTCTGGAATTGTATCATTTAGGAAATTTTTGAAAAATACCCTGTTTTGGTGTTTTCAGCATTGCCTGCTAACACAGTTTATGAATACAAGCCATACTTAGTGAACAATTTTGGTTAACTTTGAACCATATTCCTAGTGACTGGTGTCCCAATCCTGTGCTTTCTCCAGGAGACTCAGTCACGATGGTGTTTGGAGAAAAGCCCAAAGGTGAAAGTCACAAGCCGGGATGGTAGCGTTGTCCCTTTCGTGGGTGTGGGCATCACAAACATTTTCCCTTACAACTTTCCCAGTGCCCTCATGTCCTGCAGCAGCTCCAGGAGATGATGCAGGAGAGCTCCTCTGATTCCTGCAGGCTGAATTTTTGGAAATCCGCTCCCAAGTTGGAGAATTTGGAGCTGGACTCTCCCTAGGACTGCCAGACCTCATTTTATTCTCTAGGACTCGTGAGGTTAGAGGGAAAGCTCCAAAACAAGGGACAAGAACCCAGGGAGGTAATTATGGATGGGAAATGGAGATTATTTTTTTTTCTTTTAAAAATGTATTGATATATACATTGATGAGCTAAACTGACAAGCTGTGCTTGGGAAAGGAATAATTGCATCTTTAATAATATTAACCCTGACACCTGCCTTGGCCGATAACACGCAGTCCTGATGCTACTTAGCTAACAATTAGGACACATGAAAAGGATGAAGGCAAAAACAGTATTAAATTGAATCTGCATTTTAAAGAACACAAAAATAAAATAAAAAAATAATTAAAAAAAAGACTGTTAATTGTCTAACAGTTTGTTAATTCGATCAGGCATGCAATTTAAAAATAGCTTTGCTTTTTCACTGAAAGAGGAATTAATTACGATTTCTTCCTGAATCCCATATAGGAGAAAAAAAATATTTAGGACAGCCACAGTGCTCTTAGAAGGGCTGTTTATTAATAAAAGCAGAAAACCCCAATGCTAATTGGCATCATAAGCACAATTAGAAGAGAAGTTGTCCTCCATTTGAAAATGAACAGAGAGCTGCATAGCTGAAGGATATTATTGCAAAATGATAAACTGTTCAAAGGTACTAGTAAAAAAGAAGGTCTTTTCTTTAATGGTAAAATGCCATGTTATCTTGTTTAAATGGCATAACTTTGCAAAAGACGCCATAACATTTCAACCTTTTAAAATGTCAGTATTAAAAAATGCATATCACAAATAGCTTCTTCATACACCTCCTTTTTTCCTCTTTTTTTTTTTTTTTTTTTCTTTTTTCCCTTCCTGAAAGGCTTATGTGCTTATGTAGAACTTGCAACTTCAAAGGAAAAAGGCAAGGAAACACTAAAGATGGTTCAAGGTGATCTTGAGCCTTGCGAAGCGTAAATAGATTTAGAAACAAATTTGGATTTTCAGTCTTCTTTCCCTGTTTGTGTTTGTCTGTGTTTTGAACAAAACCCACAGCCCTCGTGCCTGCTGGGCTCACGTTGTCCCCAGCACTCAGGGGCTGCTCTGCTGAGCCCCGTGGTCACACACAGAGGTGTTGCAGTGGCTCAGGGCACAATGCAGACCCCAGGAAGGTGTCGGCAGGTTGGGCTGAGTTACTTATTTTGTGGGAGGGCAACTTAATCATCACCACCTTGCTGCTCCCCCCCACTTTTTACCTTTGCAGTCACACTTGGGTTTCTTCAGGGAAATAAATCTGCGTCTCAGTGTAACAGGAGAAAATGACTTTTTCTCAGTTTGCTGCTGAGCGCGGTGTAACGTTTTACGATCACCTGTTTCTAGCACCAACTGCAACAAAAAAAAAGCAGGGGCAAGAAAAGAGACAGCAAAAATCCCCCCTTCAAGGACACGAAGCTCGCTGGGTGGCGGAGCAAGAAGTAGATGGAGAAGCAGAAGTTGTCAGGGATTAACCTGGTGCAGGCTACCTCCGTGGCTGGCAGTGGGATTTGCTGGTCTTGATTTCAAGATTTGGTCATGCTAACTAGTGACAAAAAGGCTTAATGGATCCCTTCAAAAATATATATAAATATAGGTGGAAATCCTTCTTTGATTGACCCAGGAGCTTGGCAGTTGATTTCAGTGGGGTCACAGCTGTGCTTCAAGCCTGGAATTTCTGCTGGGATAGGACAAAGAGGTAAAACAGAGGTGGGGGCTCTCCCAGCCTTTGATTTCTGAAGGCTGCTGTGTGCTGCTGGAGGAAGGTGGGGAAGCTGGGGCTGCCCGTCTTGGTTCTGTGTTGGGCTGGCTGGAGAAACTCTCATCAACATCTTACACATTTGAGCTTTCACTTAGAAAAAACACCAGCAAGGACCAACCTCAGGACCCCAAACCAGCAGTTTTGATACATCTATGTCTGGAATATTTTGCAAATAATCCATCAACACATGCATGGCAATGCGTGTAAGCTTACCAACACACACATACATATACTATATACACACATGCTCATAAAAACATGTATATGTTCATATACGAATGCAACACCCTAATTTAATACTGCATAGAAACCTACATGCTAATGCTCAATTGCATATCTGAGAACACAATGACTAAAAGTTGGCACAACCCATATTTTTTTGCAGTATCCCATTGCATCTGTATCCAATAATCAGTGACATTGAATATGTGCAACATAAACCTATGCATTTATCTATACATAAATAACATGCTCTATCTATACATATAAATGGATTATTTACAAAGTATTTCTCCAAATACAGTGACAGTTCATCATGTTGAGGGTGCAGTAGTTTGGTTAAAATGACACTGTTGAGCCCCTAGGGTCTTTTTTAATAAATATATTTTTGGCTTCTGCCTTCTGGAAATCTGCACCAGGCTTTGAAACTCCTGCAAAATTGATTTGCTTTTTTATTGCTGCTTAGCCCACACTACAGGCTGGACATATTTTCTTCTTTTAATTGAATCTGCCTGTTACACTGCACAAGTTCCAGGACATCAATTTAATATCTAGATTTTTGCAAGCTTTCAAACACACAAAAAAACTTATTTAATATGGTTGGATGTTTCTATTTCGCTCCTCAGAGTTTTGATTTGTACATTAGCATTACAGTAGCTGTCCAAGCTGTGTGATATTCCTTGGGAGAAAAAGATATAACACGCTAGAGGAATTTTTTTTTCTTTTTTTTGCTGCCTTCCTGCTATAGCTTATCTTCCTAACAAAGACAAGACTTTAGCCGAGGGATGCTCCGATGGGTAGGAACGGGGAGGAGATAACCATCAGACACCGAGAGGGAAGCGGCGGGCACCAAAGCGGGGCTCTGCCCTTCGCCGCTGCCATAATAATCTCGAGGGCTGATGCTCACCTTGGAAAAGCTAAAAGCACGCTTGGATAAAATAACAGTTACTTTACTGTGGCCGTGTAGGGCAGGACTGGGTGCCTGTACGTGTTCCAGGCTGTCTGCAAAGCCTTTACCTATGTGAATGAATTAAACCTCTCAATTAACTTCTCAGAGAAGGAAGAAGTAAGCTGTGGGAGGCGAATGGAGCTGAAGGTAGTGTCTACCTTAATTTCCCTGGGTGTAATTGATGGAGTGACTTTCCTGAACGTCCCCCATGCAATAAGGCATGCTACGAGGGGGCAAGGCGAGGTTTACGATGCTCACAGCCTGATAAAATCTAGAAAACTGTCAGGGCAAAGGAGATTGGTGTGTACAAACAGAGTTAGGCCAGCACCAATTCCTTTCAGCCTCAGCAAGGTTGCTCACATGGGCCCCTATCCTAATCCTGCAGTTCTTACCACATTGCCCGCATCCAACCCTTTACTTGCTGAATTCTTTTTCGGAGGTTTCATCCATCGCCTGTTCAACAAGAGCAGGGCATCGCTCAGAGAAGCTACTCATACTTGTAGAACCCCTTTGCAGGCTGTGCTGGATGTGTTTTGGCCAAGGAGCCCATTGTTAAGAAGCTTTGTTTGTAGTATTTCAGTTGCCTTCATGCAAACCTGTTAAATACGTATATTGTACCGGGGCAGAAAGAAACATGCATCAATTCAGCTGTGTAATTGAGGTAAGTCGGTTGTACACCACTGCAGTCAATCTGTATTAAGGAGTTTCCACTTCTGCTTTATTTGATGTAAATGCTTTTCCCCTCTGGAGCAGATAAAACCTCAGCTTTGGCCAACTGTCTGCTCTAAACCCAGAACAAGGCAGGGCCTCCACGATCCCAGAGAGAGAGAGAAATACATTAAATGAATTTCAGAAATAAAAACCAATGCCAGAGTTACTCCATCAGGGTGGTATCAAGCGGTGAGATTCCTGGGCAAGGCGGGGGCAGCCCCGGAGGAAGCCCTGTTCGTAATTATTGATGAATATTCTCAGGAGAAAGAGAGGATGTTGCTTAATGGCTCGATCTAATATCTGCCGTCAGAGAAGAGGGAAAAAATAGAGGGAAAGCTATCCTCAAACGCAAAAGCTGAGGAATCTTCTGAGCTGGAGCTGGTCCTTTAATTACCCATGCTGCGAGGGAGGAACACACAAAGAAGGAGATGGCTTCAGTCAAAGTCCTTTGAGATGAAGTCCTTTTACCGAGGCACTCTACTTGTTAAAGCTATAATAATGTCACCTGGAGGTTAGCTTTTTTATTAGGACTCGGAGTCACGGAAACATTTAACGCACACTTGTGCATCTAATTTGCCATGCAATTGGCATAACGACACGTGCCAGCTGGGGAGGTGCGGGTGGAAGCCCAGATATTTGTGCAAGGAACTGTTGGGTTTGTAGAGGCAGTCGGAAAAAAAAAGATGAGAAAAAAGAAAAGGTCAGAAGAAGACCTGGCTCTGGTACGGAACAGATATTGCACAGACTGAACCCAAGGATGATTAGAGAAACTCTGGGAAAAGCAACATCCATGGACACATATATTTTTATTTTATTATTATTATTTTTTTCACTAGGAGCAAGCTCTGGGGACCAGAAACTCCCCCATCACAGCCTCCTGCATCCCTTCACCCCGAATCCTGCACGGGGACCCCGAAAGCACCCCAGATCCCCCTGGGAGGCCCGCACTGGGTGCCAGGGATGCCCTGCCACCTGTACGCAGCGCTCCCAGGCCCCGCATACCCATGAAACCCCTCCCCAGCTGCCTGCAGGCGCGGGGGCCCGCAGCAGCCAGCTGGCAGGCGAGCAGAGCAGCGAGCGGAGCAGGCAGAGGAACCATTAGGAAAATATCTCTGGCACGAAGCCTGGCGAGCTCACGGTGCCAGCGCGTGGGGAAGGCTGCGGGAGGAGGGGAGGAAGGAAGGATGCTGGCCCCGAGGTGCGGGTGGCAGCCGGGTCCCCAGCTTCGTCCCTCATTTAGCTGTGAGCTCCGTTCGTCCCCAAGGAGGGTGATGTTTGGGTTACAGCGGGGCAGCTCCTTGTTTTTTATTTTATTTTATTTTTTTTTCAATGAGGAACAGGTGGGAGAGGAAAATTGAGCTCAGGGTTTGCAGGTAGAGGCAGGAGTGAAGCCTGCAAGACACCAGCCAAGGGATGGGGACAAGCAAGGAGCCTTCTCCCTGCACTGAAAGATTTTGGGACACTGCTCTGGCTGCAAAACTTTAATGGGCACCAGCCCCCAGAGCTACAACCCCCCCAGACCAGACCATGCACACTCTTTTCTCCCCTCCCTGGGCTCCCTCTTGCTCTGGCAGCAGCAGAAGCGGGTGCCCCCTTCCCTCTCCCAGCTCGCAGCTCTTCCCCCCACCCCCTGCCGGCTTTGTTAAATGCAGCACATTTCCAAAGAAGCAGATTTTAATTTCAATAAACTCTGCAAGAAATAGATCAGCGCTAAGGAGGGGAGCAGCCACAGGAAGTGAGTTTAACTGCTCGTCTGCAGAATATTAATAGGCTGGAATGTTATTAGAATAATTTTTCACAGTTTATTAGAATAATTTTTCATCATGAATAATAAATTAATAGAATAATTTAGTATCGCTACTCCTCTGTTTGAAAGGGTCTTTTATTTAAAAAGTAGCTTGAAAAGTGGTGTTTGGGGAGGCAGGACGGGAAGCAGAGCCCAAATGGTGCTGGTGCTGCGGGACTTGATGCTTGATGTTATCCCCATGGACGTGGGCACCCTCCTTCTTGTCACCTGGCCCAAAAACCTGCCCAGAGTCCCCTGTTGTTGTGACATGGGGACATGGCTTGGGACAGGAGCAGGAGCACAGTGTGCAACCTCTGGGCCTTGCAGCTCCCCGTCCATCTGTCCATCCTTCCAGCAGCCTGGGAAACCGATCCCTGTCTGTCTGTCTGTCCCTCCAGCAGCCTGGGAAAATGTTTCCTCCACTCCTAGGTCCCTGTATGGGGCTTTAGCTCCTTGCTTCCACCCATCGCGGTAGTTTTGTGCAAGCCAAGAGGTCTCCCTCTCTTGTTTTTTTATTTGCATCTGCGTGGAAGATAATCAGTCCTCAGAGGGCTATTCACACCACAAAAGCACAATGACACTATTCTCTCCCTCTCTCTCCCTCTCCGTCTCCCTCTCCCTCTTTCTACTGTTTTACTCTACAACTGACAATTAATGTTAGAAAGAACATGAAATGGAGGAGAAATTACAGCAATTTATCAACTGAAATTATAGGTGTAGACACATGTCAGCAGTGGAAACAGTTTCTATCAAAATTAAAGTATTTAGAGATTTTCCTCAAATTTCAAATTATGCAAATCCCATTTTTGTGATACGCTGCTACTGTAGCTTTAATTGCAGGATTAGCAGCAAGCTGCAAACCGCACTCGTACCCGGGACCCAGCATCTTCGGCGAGCCGCTCTCTTCCCCAGCACATCTTATTAATTCCGCCAAGTCCCCATCTCTTTAACAAATTAACTGTGTTTTGCAGAACAGGCAGCGGTTTTCTTGGTTTCAATCTGTCACGAAGGACCCTGCTGTTTGCAGAGGTGACTCGACAGCTGGATGAACAGACAGGTTTGAGTCCAAACACGGATTCAAATGCATATTTATACATAAAACATATTTATACAACAACGTCGCGCCAACAGCTTGTGCTGCCGAAGTTCCTACAAGGCCCTTGGCGGTGAGGACACCGCAACCAAAGAGAGGAAGGAATCTGGATTTCAGCTTCTTTCTCCAGGTCCTTCTGGACACTGAAAGCTGCTTGGTGACCCTGGAGGGCATGAGTGCTTCCATGAGGGTGGGTTTTGCTGGTTAGAAATAACCAGCGTGGCTGGGAAGCGTAACTTGCTGCACCATCCCCTTGCTGTGCCACTGAGCACGTTGTGCTCCCACTCCAAAGAGCCAGAGAGAAGCACAGCAGAGGGGAGAAGGGAAGAATCAGTCTTATCTCCACTAGAGAATCAAGGCAAGCTCTTGGGGTGGCTGTTCTGCAGTGTGAGGCATTGCTTGGTAAGGAAAGAAAACAGCATTTTCTCAGCTTGCTCCATAGAAGAAGAGTGGGGTTGTCCTGCGCTGCATCGGCCAGCTCATGGGTTACCGATGAGTTTTACTTCTAAAAACCAACCCCACCAATGTGGGCTGGGTCCTTCATGCACTTGACTCGTCCATCTGCTCATGGAGCGGGTGCCAGGCAGCCACCCCAAAGGATGCTGGAGATGTGCTAACACTGAACGTCCCTTTCTGGAGTGTCCTGCCTGCAGAAAACTGAGCTGAGGCTGAAAATGAACCACGAAGGCACGCGGTGCATCAGGTGTCTCGTTCCATCCCTGCTTCTCCCAGCAGCAGCACTGCTGCAGCTCTGGTGACAACCCCTTGCTCCCGGCCCTGGTGGCATTTCACAGCCATGCCTGACCCTGGCCATGCATTTTGTGCCACCCTACAGCCGCTGCTGGGGGAAATCTCCTGCCCTGGCTGACCTCCCGAATTGGGAACCGCGCGGCACCTGCGGCACAGCGACACCCGAGCTCCGACCAGCGGCTCTCCCTCACCAATGGCTTTCTCTGAATATTTTTTTTTTTTTTAATGTGGCCAGAGCAAGGCACAACCAGATGCCTGGGATCTATTTGCATATGCCAGGCAGTGTACGGCTTCTGACAGCCTCCGCACCCGGCTCCAATAACCGCGCTATGCTCCATCTGCTGACACCCCAGCAGAACAACAGTGGGGAGCTGCACTGCCAGAGGCACTCCTGCAGCCGCTGAATGGCTGAACAGCTGGTAAAGCATCGAAGGGCACTTTCCAGAGAGGAGCAGGGTTGTTGGGCCCACTTCCCTTCCTACATGAGTTGGGGAGAGGAGGCAGAGCGCGCACGGAGGCAAGGACAGGTTAAAGGGGCAGCCTCGGTGAATCCACCCCTGTCCCCTGCACCCCAAAAGGCACAAGGCAAGGAGGAGCTGGAGTGGTTCATGCTAAAAGAGAAGCCTGATTGGGAAAAGAAGTTATCCACAGGGCACTCTGCATGCAGGTGTGGTAGAGTTTAACCTGCTTAGGGTTTCAGTGGTGATGCTCCCTTTGTAGCAGTAATCCTCGCTGCTGCTGTTGAGAAAATAGAGATGGTGTCTGAGCACCAGGGATGGGGATAAAGCCTCGTGCACCATCATGGGGCAGGTGAACACCCCAAGCTGAGGGGTGGTGGTTGCCAGTGGTGGCCAGTGGTTTGGGGAGCTTGAGGGAAGGCTACAGGTTGGTTAGAGCAAAAATGGAAAGGGAAAGGGAATGGGAAATGGGAAAGGGAAAGGGTAAAGGAAAAGGGAAAAGGGAAAGGGAAAGGGAAAGGGAAAGGGATAGGGAAAGGGAAAGGGAAAGGGAAAGGGAAAGGGAAAGGGAAAGGGAAAGGGAAAGGGAAAGGGAAAGGGAAAGGGAAAGGGAAAGGGAAAGGGAAAGGGAAAGGGAAAGGGAAAGGGAAAGGGAAAGGGAAAGGGAGGCAAGGCAAGGAAAGGAAAAAGAAAAGAACAATCAATGGGAGAAGGGGGAAAACCTGAATTGATTCAAGCATTTTTTTTTTTTTTCTCCAGAATAATTCAGTGATTCTCATTCAGCTGGTGCTTTTCTTAAAGACCAAAGAGCCTATATGATAAGCATATTTTACAAATTAGGTAGCGATTTATCCCGCTTTTGTTTTAATGATTGAAATGAATGATGTCGTGCCGCTTGCTGCTGCTGCTGCATTCAGCGCCTGCTGTTCTTGGGAGCTGAAGACACCGAGAAATTTGCATACTTAATGCCGGGAACTGGCACAGACTAAATAGCTTCTTTTCTTTCCTCTGTGTTTGTAGATTTACTGTAGTGCTGGGTTTAATCAAAGGCTTTTTAAAGCCGTCCGTGTGCCGTTTCACAATGCTGAACTTGCATGTGACAAAGGCAGCTATTTATTACTTATCAGCTTTATGGCAAGTACCACAGGCTACTCTAATTAAAGGTATAGGGCTGCATACCCCTGCAGAAAAAGGCACTGGCCGGTTAACATTTCTAATCCCTAATCAAGACATGGCACGGATTAATTTTTTTGTTTTCTTCCTGGTTAAATGCTCAGCTATAAGGTTAGTGCTAGGGAGGGAGCTAAGCCAAGAAGTTCCCTTTGGATGGGATGTGAAGCTCCAGGTGCAGGAGATGAGCTCCCTGTGGCAACCCTGTGGGCTTCATTCCTTGAGGTGCTCCACACCTTCACCTTCACTGAAGCTGAAATGCTTGGGACATCATCATCTTCATGAAACATCACCAAAAAAGGATGGATCATTACAGTAAAAATGCTCCACGGAGATAAATCCATGTCAACCAGCTTTTTGGGAGGTCCCAGTTTATTTCTGAGGTACACATGAGAGAACGAAAAGGAGAGAAGTGTCGCACTCCATCACTGGATTTGGAGTCCAGCAGATCATCAAACAGGAGATCTGAGGGCAGAACTGTTCTTGAGAAGGAGCTTGAACCTTTCATGGGAAGGAGACCACTGTCCCAGGACCAGGTTACGGCCTAAGGCACTCTGCTAGTTATTTAGGGGACTGAACAGTCCCAAATCTGAGAAACATTATTACATTAGCTAGGTTTTGCGTTGAATGCTAGTATTTTGATACAAATGTATGTCTTCAAAAACTGGCCATGAATTCTTTTATTTTTGTTCCACTGCTGACAAAACAAATCCTGAACTTCAGGGGATGCTCGCAGAATGGAAATGTCACATTACGGACAGCTCTGCATTCAAATCAGCGCCCATGAAACCCCACAAGAATAGCAGCGCTGACTGTAGTGAAAGCAGGATTGCCCTTAATTTACTATCAGCAAATTTAGGGCTCCCTTTGAAGTCATCAATAAATTTCCACTGGCAAATTATTATTATTTCGAACAGCAAGAAAACACATTTTCCTCTCTAAATATTTTCCAACTTAAATAGACAAAACACAGTGCAGGGGAGAGCAAACAGAATTAATCTCTCATCTGGGCTGGTCCTTAAAGAGGCGAACTTCTTAAAAAAATAAATAAATTGCTCCCTCCCCCCAACATCTGCTGGGAGTGCTCAGAGAGAACTGGCAGCTTGAACAATGCCGCCGAGGGCTGGAGCCTTCGAACAATGGGACTGGGACGAGAGCAGCCCTCGCTGTGGCATCGTTTCCAGGCCTTCTGCACATGTTACTGGTTAACGGGAATAAAGATCAAGTTGGACCAATAACACTATAATTTGGAAACAAATATATTGATTACAAGAGAGTCCCGCTGGAATGAATGGGACTCCTTGCAAAGTGCGGTGATTATTCCGTGCGCATGGGGATTACAGAATCTGGCCTTCTGTGGTTATGAATTGATCAGCATGATATTATCAGCCTCCAAATGCCATGTTATCGTGCCGTAATGTGGAGCTGTGTGCTGGGGACGGCAGACATGGGACGGTGCAGCAGTGCCCAGCCTGAAGGCGCTCTCTGCTCCTTCTCCGTGGCTGCTAATTCCCATGGATGCTTTTTTAAATCTCCATCGCCAGACCTGGCAGGTCACCTGCCACTGAACCCCACTAATAGGGAGTTTATCTGTCTTCTAAAATGACTATTGAATAAAAGAAATAAAAACTGGCTATGAAATATTTAGGAGAAAAGATAGTATTAAAATAACTGGATTTGCCAAAACCCCTACACCTATTAATAATGTTTTAGAGCACAATAATGGGATTAATTTTTTAATCCTAGCTTATTTTTCACCATTGGTGGGTTTTAGTTAGGTTCAGCATTTTATTCAGCTCTTGAAGTGGCACCAAGTCCCTGTTTTTATTCCTGACTATTTATTTAGTTAAATTTACATTAAAAGATGAAATGCCCACCTAAGACTTTACATTCTTTAACTTGTCCTTCTTAAAGGAAAAGAATCCCAACTGCATCAAAGCGATTGTCTCACAAGAAAGCCAAGTGGCTTTAGAGCACAACCAGAGATCACCAAACTTGTGTGATTTCAGCACCAGCAGCAACACATCCCAACATCACAGACACCTCGTCTCTGTCTATATAGCTGATGAACGTCAGCCACCTTCACCCCTTGTTTTACCACAACCCAGCACCTTCTGTTATTATCCCACAATAATATTTATCTCCATTTTATCTCCTTCTAACATCAGCATCGTCACTGCTTTTACACCAGTGACTTGCCTTTGTTCAAGCATCTTTTTACCTTTCTGCATGTGGAGTATAACAATTATTCTCTTATACATGGTTTAGTCTTTTATTTATTTTTTTAGTTGGTTATCTATTTATTTTTTATCTATCTATCTCAAAGGCTAAGCTGAGCCTTTTAAACAGACTGGGGAGTTTAGGGCCTATTTTGAGCTACCTGCAGAGAGCAGATTTCCAAAGGTGGGTGTTCAATATGTTCAGGAAATCGTTTCTCTCTAATGAGTCGGACCTCAGGCTCCCAAGACAAAAGACACCCAAGCTGCTAATCTTTTCTTAAAACTTTATCCCTGTAGCAAAGTTAAATTGCAAAGTAGCAATTTCTTTTCTAAATAATTTTCTCTGCATTGTAATTCCTTTCAGCTTGACAGCCTTCGAGGAGACCGATCAGGCTGAGCCAAAGGTTTTACCAGCTCGAAACGGAGTCTGTTTAAAATGGCTGCAGTGTTAATTTCAAGCTAGGAATCACAAGACAAAAAGTCATATTTTCCCCTCCGTGTAGGTAACAGCCCAGTACAGACCCTTTTGGGAAAACATATGCAACAGCACAATGCTGATCAAACCACCACCACTAAAAAAAATAAAATAAAAAATTAGCAAGACCACAAATTTGCAAGGAGGGTTTTGCATTCAGTCTACTGTGCTGGAAACCACAGCGCCGCGCTCTAATGGCCTTCTTGGGTCCCATCAGGCTCGTGCAGCTGTTACTGCAGCTAGCGCGAGTGTTAGCCTAAAGGGAGAAAGAGACACTTATTTTGGGTTTGTGGTGGCTGCTGTAGCTTCATCAGCCTGATTTATATGCTGATTTGCATATGTTCACCCACAAATGCTGTGAATTGCGCTTTTCCACGAAGCCGTACCATTAACGCTGGCTGCCAAAGCGGCGATCAGTGGTGCCGTTACACATGTTTGTCTTGCACATATCTTGGATGCTAGGTGTGTTATCAGGGCAGCCTCGAACCTTCGGGTGCTCCCAGCCACGCTTGGTGATAATACTCCATATGCGGTAAAAGATGGCTGATATCAGAGCTGGGATTTTATTTTTTTTTTTTTGCTAGCGAAACGGGTGCTTTAACATTTCACATCTCTTGCCAGAGACGATGCTACTGGCACGTCACTTGCAGGCCAGAACTGGTGCTATCTAGGGCCCGTAAGAACTGGCTCTGTAGCACTCCATTTATGACAACCATTATGCTGATTCATAAAAAATAACCATCAAATATCCCGCAAACACGGAATTGTTTTACTCATAGACCGATTTCTCAACACCTGACATTTCTGCAAGGAACCTGGATATTATCTTCCCTCTAGTCACTGTGCGAGCCTCTGAGCGTTTCTGCAGTCCCACGGTATCTCCGAGACAAAAGAGCTACAATTAACCTCCCTGTGCAATCGCAGCAGTGCCGAGTGATACTGGAATGCCAGGAAGGAGGTTTCTGATATCCGGAGAAGCAGGTGCCCTCCCTGTGAAGGTTATCAGACATCAGCTGGGGCTGGATCAGTCCTAGCATGCTGCTTTTTGGGGAGGAGAGCACCCAGACTCTGGCTGCAGCCGCTTCTGCCCACAAGCAGCCGCACGCATTCTCCTCTAGGTGTGGTAGGCAGGATAGGAACTTGCCTCTGCAATCGATTTTATTCCATTTTATTACTCTCAGCTCTTCCAGAGTATTGCAAACCCTCCGGGGACCTTTTAAGACATCTGCTGATGCTTCACTTATAAATCAAATCTGCCCTTCCTGGCTACTTGGCCAGTGCCCCATCCTCCTGCTGCGCACTGCCTGGAGCAGCGCACCGAGACTTCACCCTCATGATGCCTCTCCAAAAAATGTAAGGGGGGAATTTTCTTAGCTCAAACCTAGGTTTTGTGGGTCAGTTTTACGTTTCGTGACAGCTTAATCAGACACTTCCTCATCCACTATCTCTATATGGCGACTGCAACAGGTAAAACCACGATTTTGCCACTCTTTTTGGACCAGCAGAAGGTGTTGGCAAGGCATGCTGTGTTGGGGTGAGTGCCTCGGCACGCTGATGTCTATCAAGGCAGGGGCAGATGGTGTCCAGCAGCGTGGGCACATCTGAGCCAGGGGAAGGTTACTGGGAGAAAAGATATTTTCAACCAGCATTTTTCCCGAATTGAAATTATAGGCTGAAAAGATTTATTACAGCAGCATGTCCGTGCTGCTATATTTAAGGTGATGTCAGTGTTCTCAGCCTAATCCTTCTTATGCACCGAGGATTAAAACTCAGCCATAATAAAGTGCTCCGAGCTGAAACTTGTCCTCAAATGTTTCCTACTTGAAGTATTAATTTTATTTTATGAAATTAAAAATAAAATTAATTCCAAAGTTTTGCAGCTTTGGGGACGTGAATTAGGAGGAATCCTGCCTACAGATTTGCCCATCTGATTGCTAGTGTATTTGAGAGACCTGCATGGAGAGGATGCTGCCAAGGTAGCAATATACTCCTGCTTTTCTTGTTTTAAGCATGGAACATCAGACTACAAACAGGAAAAATATTTTTACCTTTGAGCTGCCGATAAAAGAGCAAATGAAGGCAGACTCCTGTTTGCACCATGGCCTTGCCGGGCTCCCAGGCAGCAGAAGAAGTGGGGAGGACGTTTATGTACAGGGGAAGGGAGCCAGAAAGAGCTGAACTTTAAACAGCATTCACTTCCCCCTGGAGTGCGTGTTTACTCTTGAACATGCTACAAATAATTAATAGGTTGTATCTGGTGAAATTATAAATAAAATGGTAACAAAGCTACTTCGCTTGTGCAGCAGGAACAAGCTTCTACTAGGGAAATTGCATGTCTTTTCCAATACGTTGCAGTTACCAAAAATACCTATTGTTTCCTGAGTTCTCCTTGGTCACTGGGCCAGCATTTTTACATCATAAGTTCAACTTTAAGACATGAACTTGAATCACAACCCTATGATGATTCTCATGATAGTTTTCACCTTTATCAGCCAGGTGGGGCTGGCTGGCTGTGCTGGATCAGGCGTGCCATTCCAGCAAGCATTTCCTCTGGCAATTAATACCTCCGTAGATTAATTAGCACCAATAACAACTGTTATGTTCATGGCAGGCAGTGGGAAGTTGCTGAGCACTGAACGAGCACTGAACATTGAGGCCTTCCCATTGCTGTCTGACAGGGAGCGCACGTCCAGCACCAGTGTGGTGCAGAGCAGTGCAGAAATGCAGAGGAAAAAAAGAAAAAAAATGGTTTCTGGAAGTGCAGTGAGCACCTCTGACATCTCCTACATTGGCTGCATGCAAACCGTGGCCCTTGGGGGCAGCTTGAAGGAGGAACTCGTGGCTGGCTGGGCTCTGGGAGCACACCAGGCTTAATGCAGGCCTCTAGGCCGAGATAAGGATAAGCCGAGTCTTTGAAGCTGAGATTATGGAAGGAGGGGAAAAATTATAAACCTGCTGAACGTGCCTAGTGCTTATCATAACATCTGAAAGTCAAGGGTGTCCCTTTCATGATTTTTATTACAAAACTCTCCCAAGTGCAGGCTCCAGCCAGCAGCTTTGTCTGAGGAGGAGGGAAGTCCTGAACAAGGAAGGCCCAGAAGCAGTGCGGTTCCACCAGAGGCTGTTTTTGCTGAGTTTATGGTGCTAAAATGTGGAATTCAGGGGGACCATGAAGCATAGAGATGGTATATGCACAATCTTTGTGTAATACATAGGCTGGAAATGTCAAATTACACTTACCTGAATGATCTCAACTTGATTCCTTTGGGCATATCCATGATCATATGATCTTTATGCTTTGCCATTTATTTTCCAAAATTTCCATCTACACAAAGTACCGAGCAGCTCTAAAGAGCACCTATTCAATATTTTATTTCCAGCAAACTACTCAAACTCTGCTCTGGGGGCAATGACTAATTTCTCAGCCTTGCCTATGGCATTCATCAGTTTAGCATTAATTTAGGAGAAGGGTGACATTATTGCCATTTTACAGATGAAAGTGCTGAGTCACAAGCAGAAAGTTCACCAAAACACACTAATTTGTTGTACGCAATTTTTGATGATGCAGAACTGGGTATTTTACATCCCAGGGTGCTTGCTCTGTCACACTGCCTGGGTGGCTGGGGGAGCTCAGCACCCTACTAAGAACAGCTGATACCCCAAAGTGTCCCTGGTACCCCAAAATGAGCAGCTCGCATCTATTAATTACACCAGAAATGTAAGCACTTCATGTAGGATCCCTGTGGTGAAGGTAGAAATGGGTATCAAGTGATCTGGGTCTTCAGAGACAACTGCCTGTAATACAGGGCTGCTGCCATGCCTATTTTGTTGGGATTTTATGATTTGGCCTGAAATTTCATGAGGGTGAATGCTGAAAAAAAAAAAATCAATTAACACAGATTAGAGATTTCTGAGGAGAAAAAAACAACCAAGCAGTTTTTCCCATATTAAAAAATTAATAGCAATCTGCTCTGTTACATTTCTGACTATTACAGGGGGATGAGGAAGAATTTTATGCTGGGAATATGCCTTTTGCCTTTTGAAGTTCCTGTGAAAATCTGTTCAAATTTGGCCATGCTATACACATTAGAGGAATTACTATTTGCACATGCTCGGTAGAGATTTATTTTTTATTTTTTTTTGATTTTTAGCAGCTCAGATCTTGAGAGAATCACCTGAGTAGTTTGGAGCTGTGCCATTACCAGGGGCTGAGTGTGCTCCAGCCTGGACATCAGTGTGCAATGCAGGTTGAGGCGGGCTCTTAGAAAAAGCATCTCATTTGAAGAGATGCTACTCCCTGAACATGTCTCTTATTTGGAGGAGGTTCATCGTGTGTGCTGTTGGGGCAGTCACTGCTCTGATTTTCCACCTGTGTAGCAGGAACCGTCCCAGATACTGGGGTGCTCAGACCCAGAAATGCTCAGCCTGTCCTCCAATTTTCTCCACTCCCTACATTTTGTAAAGGGAGCAGTGCCTGCCCTGTGGCTGCCTTTCCAGGTCCTACGTGAGCATTTAAACCAAGGAGGAGACATTCAGGGGAAGAGCAAACAGGACATTTCCTTCGCATGCTGCAGTCCTAAATGTGTCAACACGTGGTCAGATCAGCAAAGGGAAATTTTACCTGGTTAATGCCACAGGGAGATAAAAGCAGCAACACTGCTAAACAGAATTAGCGATTTGTTTGTACGGCATTTAATTGCGCTGAATAAAGGTCAGTGTGTTCTCACAGCCTTCCCGTTTGTGTCTAGGGAAGAGTGGCTGTGGTTCCTCTTCCTGGCTCCAAGACGTCATGATCACTTATTCTCCAGCCAGATATTCTCAGCTTCTTTTTATGAACCCACCCATAAAGAGAAGTTTCCTGCCAAGAACCAGAAGGAATCTTTCTTTTAAACTTTTGGCCCCTGTGATGATGAAGTCAGAGACTAAATTGTACCCAAACACAGAAGCCAAGGCAGCAGCATCATTTGTCTGAGAAAGTTAACCAGGAAAGTGTGGGTGCTACGTTTTATCTCGTGTCACTGGGACTTGCCACATGCTGTCCCATCCTTCCACACTGCCCCTGCCATATGGTGCACCCTGTATGTCCCGCTTGGTCCTGTGTCTATTATATGCCACAGTGAGCTTCAGCAGGTTGACCCTAAACAACATTTAAGTACCTGTGGGGTCTCACCTGCATTCTTTGCCCCTCACTGGTGTTCTCTTGCACCTTCACCCAGCCTCGTGCTCCCATCTCTGCACAAACTGATAGCTCCCATGTGAGGGCTGCAGCTGCACTAGGTTTACACCTTCACCCGCTGATCCTCTTGATGATGCATGACCTGACAAAGCCGAAGCAGACACCAGCCTTGCACACCCTCTGCCTGCCCTCGGCAGCACACATGGCTTTATCTGACACTTCTGGCTTCCTCCGTGGGCCTGTGTGGCACAGGCGGTTCTGCAGAAGCGGCAACGCTTTCCTCAAAGACCCTTTCCCTAACGTCTCCTCTGGGCTTTTTATAACCTGATACTACACCTGCCATTCTCACTGAGCTGCCAAGTGGGATAATGTGCACAGGCGAACATTGTTACATGCAAAGACACATACTGGAGATGCTGACAGATGGAGGAATCACACCATTTTGCAGGGAAGAAGGGCAGGATAGGAGCAGGAATATCAGAATGAGTCTTGCCGTTTACATATAACAAGCTACAGCTATATTTGGATACGCTGCTGCATTCACAACCTTCCCAATTGCCAGGCTTTCAAATACACACATTACCACCAGAAGTGCTCTTGCTTAAGTGCTCCCATCTCCAGGATTTCCCTTGAAGTATCTGACTGAAGTAATGTAAAGTGCATTTCAATTGGCAGTGAATGCAGGTTAAATGGTAACAGCACAACAGATCCAGTGTTTGTTCCCTGGGCTTTTTCTTTTACCAGTCTCTCCTTTTAAAGAGTCGGTTACTTACTGTAACGCTGCATTCAGGCACCTTCAGTCTATTAAGCCTCTTTCCTGACCCTCTATACAACAGCTTGAGGATGCTGTGAGCTGTATCAGTACTGCTTTAGTACACAAAAAAGTGAGTAAATGCACTGCTGAGTGCTCAGGCTGAGCAGCAAGCAGTGGGTAAACTCCCTTTAGAAATCTGTGCACTTGGATTTATCCCTGGCTACAGCACCGAGCTGACTGGAGACCAAGCCAATCGCTCTGGATTACTTCAGATTTGTGTCACCTCCTGTACCTGTTATGGAGCACCAACTGCTTAACCCTTAAACAGAGTCCTTTTCCAATCCATTGGTCTGGCTGCAAAACGTACATTATGCTAGCAAAATAGCCAAGTCTGCAGTGAACAATGAAATATCCCCACCTGCCCGTGCCAGACACTCAGCCTGAGATGGCTGAGCCATCGCCCTCTGAAAGTACCAAAAAATGCAGAGCAGGGGAAGATCTTAACCTCAGTCACCTGTCCCACAGGTATCTCACCCTGTCCTGAATGGGACCTTGCTGGTCACAAAATGACCCCCTGCAAAAGTGGGGACAGGAGAATCCAGGTTATTATTACCTGGGATAAGTTTCTGATGGAGGAAGGACCAATCTGATTTATGGGCTACATCCCCCTCCACTTTTGTACCACAAAGTCATGCCGAGTGACCTCTAAATGTACAGAGAAGGAATCACATCCCATCACCATGGTGTAGCACAGGCAGGCTACGGCTTTTCCCCCAATAGCAGTATTTGTGTCTGTGTGGATGTTTATGGGAGAGATTTTAGTTTGGTTTTACTGCTGCAGTTAGCTTTCCCCATACAAGCTCAAGAGGATTTTCTTTCTTTTCCTGTTAAAGCTGTGAGCAATTTATTTCAGAATCATCTTTTTTTTTTTGGAGTGGAAGGAGTGAGAAAAAGGAACCCTCTGCTACGGAGTGAAAACCTTACGTGTGAGCATCTTCCAGCTCTGGGTGTTGGGAGCTTCTTCCAGCTTCCTCCTGGCTTCTCCAAACCTCCACGTGTGATGGATGTTTAACACGCCGTGATGCGTGATGACTTTGGTGAGGCCATTACACCGAGTTATGCTGGTAACAGGTTGATATTTGTATAATACCTGTCTGCTTTTCCACGTGGCCCCCCATCCCCTTAGCGTCATTGCCCATGCAGCACACGGACAGCACTGAGCACCACCCAACAGGGGGTTCAGGCCTCCTTCCCATCCCACATCGCCATGGCACCCAGAACTGCATCACTGAGGGTGTTTCAATAGGCAGACGTTAATTTATAGAGTAAATCATTATGAAATGGAGGAAATAAGTGACTATCATCGGCGCTGATTTGATCTAATGGAGCCTCACAGTAAATTGCTAATATTCTCGCTCTCCCAGCTCTTTTCTTTCAAATGACAAAAACAAATAAAAATATGAGCCTTTGTTCAACCAGCACTCAGGACATCACTGCCAGGTGCACGGCTTGCTGATCACGTACAGATTCACCTTACCTCCTCCCTGCTGCTTCTCAGGCTGGGGCGAACAGCATCCCTCCCCTTCGGCTTCAGCAGGGACTCGGTAACCTGAAAATTGAAAGAAGACACATTTATCGCTCTCTCCTGACCTGTCCTTTCCCTTTCTTATCTGGAAGTCGGCGGTTTTGGTTCACTCGAGTGGCGGTTGGCTGTCCATTTCCTGATGGCAGCAGACTCCCATCTGGCTGGTGCAGATGCCACTGCTCTGACTTCATCCAGGTGGTCACCCGGCAAACCCTGTGGTGCCTAATTATTTAAGAGGGTTGTGAAACACTAGGTGATTTTATATACCATATGTGCTAGAAGACATAAGCACGAAGATGCTGTGACTTAATGATGTGGCAACTTCAGCCCGGAATCTTCCATGTTTTATGGCTTAAGCCTGACCTTTCGCTTTACTGCAATGCACTTTGTAGTGTTTAGCATGAAAGGGAAGCAAACGGTATTGGAGACGGAGAGGTTATCGGCAGCAGTTACAGAGCCATCCTCCCACGTCTATCGAGATAAAGCACTTGACTCAATTTTAGAATATCCATCCTGGTGGGGAGAAGGGGGGAGGGGGGAGAGCCAGTCCTTTAACTGAGATTTCAGGGTTTGGAGTTCAGAGACTTTGTTCATGGCGTTAGAGCAAATCACAGACCGTCTTCTTCAGAGCAAAATAACAGCAAGCCGGCTCGCCCACTCTAATTATTAATTTATTTATTTTGAACGTGCATAGTTTGTTGCTTTGACTTCTCAAACAATGGGAAGGTACAAGGAGGGAAGGATAATAAATTGCATTCCCTCCTTCTTGCCATCACAGGAAACCTTGAGGGACTGTTCAGCAAGCTAGAGCTCTTATCTGCCTTTGGGCGATCTCATTATCAAACCTTCATTTTGCTCCCCAGCAGGAGAGATGGCCTGCAATGTATGATAACCTCTACTTATGAAACTCACACTCCAGAAATCTCTGATAATAGGCCAGCTAAAATGGAAAACTGAAGAGCGGGCAGTAGGTTTCCAGTCGCCAATAAAGACTATGCACACGGACGCACAGGCAGGCACTAAGACACCCTAATGTTTATTTATATTTCTGTGCACCAGTCCCACTGCTGGCACCTCCCAGGACTAAACCCACCAACCTAACACAAGCAGCATTTTCTGTCATGCTCCGAATAATGTTTTCAAGGAAGCCCGTGCGATACAGATCCCGTGTCCCATCTACAGAGAGGTCGGTGAAATCAGTGGGAATTATAACCTGCCTAACCTGCTCAGGTGTTTTTATAAATCCCATTAAACACTTATTTAAGGCCTGTTGAAAACTGAGCTGTGGAATCATAAATAGTACCTGGGGCTACAGAGGAAAAGAGGAAAGGAGGAATAAAGAGAAACGGGTTCCTAAAACACTTGGGCACTTTGCTTGTATTTATTTTCAATCACTTTGCCATTGCTGGAGAGCCAGGAGACGTACAAGGGGGTGGCCAGGGGGGTGGGGGTTCAAGCCCTCAAGTCATGTCCATCCTGCCTGCCTTATGCTGTGTTCCCTGCAAACCATTGGGCTCTGGAGCATGGAAAAAGAACCGGGAGATTAGCTCCTAGTGCTGGTTCCTGCCGTGAAGCCATCCAGACGTACAGCTGGTGCAACCACAGCCCGCAATATCAGGGTTTCTCCAGTAACTGGCCAACCCCACTTTGGGAAAGGCAAGTGCTGGGTCACATAGCATGGTGAGGGAGCCCTTGTGAGCACAGAGAGGTTTCCACAAGGACTCCCCTGGATGCACAGCCCCACAAAGCCGTGCAGGGCTGCCTTACCCCCCTTTTCCCAGCCCCACAAGCCCCCAGCAGAAGCTGCTGTGCCCTGGACAAGCTGCACAGCTCTCCTGCAAGCAGCTCCAGCACCTGCATCCCCATCACGCAGCATCTTCATCGCAGTTTTGTTTCCATTTTCCTATCAGTAAAAGGGTTACCAGTGGTCAGTTGCTCCCCCTCTCCAGCGTGGGCGAGGCAGAAACATTATTTGCACTTGTAAAATCTCCCTAGGCATAGCATGCTGCTGAAAATATGATAACACTTTTAATTATATTTTAATATATCATGTGGATTATATTTTTAATACCTTAAAAAATAATCAGCCTGAAAAATCCCAGCTACTTGAGGAAATAAATGCAGAGGACAAAAATATTAAGATACGGAAAGATTTTTCTTATTAAAGCCTAAATAGGTTTTGTTTTTAAATTCCCATTAAAGAGAAACGCGTATTATAAAATAATCATAAAAAACCGTGGGGAGGCACCTAGTTACGTGAGAGGCCCTTGCTGGGACAGATTGTCCTTGCTCCTATTGGGATGAAAAAAGAGTAAGAGCTGCAGAGCCGCCCTGGTATTCTGCATTAGGTCTTTGAAATGGGTTTGTGCTCACCCAGGGGGTTCCCCCAAAAAGCAGAGGAAAGCAGGAGCTCTCCTCGCAGCGGGGTCCCGCTGTGGGGATGTTGGCACGGTGGGAACTCATGCAGGCTCGCATGCACCTTCTCCTTGCACAGGCTGGAGCTCGCAGTTGAGCTCGCTGGGACCGTTCACACGAGCAAGGTGAGGAGCAAACAGGGCTCACGTACTCTCACGGCACCAGCAAGGTTCCTGTGTTGTTTTGGATTAACAATTTCCAGTTGCAATGGCTATCAGAAACACCAGGTCCCCTCTTCATAACGCACAGGATGAAGGCTGAGTTTCCTGTAATGGGGAGGGAATGGCTGCTGAAACAGCCAGGGCTGAAGTCAGCTCTGTCTGGGCAGACCCTGCCAGAGCCCACGTGAGAACAGAGATATCACTGATAAAGTAAAGCCTACTTCAACTGAGCATGCAGGCGCCTTTTCTTTAGGAATGGGAGAGGAATTCAAAATGATCTCCCTTTACCAGAGGCACGTGAGCTCTCCAGAAGTGCTATTTTGCGAGCCACAAAAACCTGAGCCCTCCAGCCACCCTCGCCAGGCAGCAGAGCTCCTCTGCTCCCAGCTCCTCCAGCTCACTCCAAGCTGGACGGGGCCGTGGCTCGCCCTCCTTTTCCTCTCCTGTGCTAAGGGCAGGTAATTATCTCTGCATTCCTGGAGGAACGTGACGATAAATATGGCTGTCGTTTTTCATTACCGCGTGGTGAACAAAGGGAACAAAGAGAACAAAAGGAAGTGGGGTTTTGCTAACCTGGGCTTGCCCGTACTTCTCTACGTGCAAGGCAGGAGTAGAGGGGGAGAGTTTATTGCTGTTATTTAGTGAGTATACACCAGGCTGGGTGAATGTCTCAAAATTTACCTTATTTTTCTTTTTTAACTAATTAAAAATCATTCACTGGTGAAATCCTTACCTCCTACGTTCTGTCCCACCAACATCTTCGTTGGGTTAAGATGGAAATTATTTAAAAGGCTAAAAAGGAAATTGTGTCTTGCCATCTTCCACCCTAGAAAGCACAAATATTCTCTATCCTGATTTTTTTTTTCTTTTCTCTCCATTTGACCTCCTCCCGGTAGAAAGTATTTAGCTAGATTACTGAATTTATCTTGATGATCACTCTTCACATAACGTTGGAAAATGTAACAAAGGGAATTGTGTAAATAAGAGCACTCAGAAAATAGCATGTGTGTGTTAATTTCTCCCCTCCATAGTCATCTTTGGCACTTCCTTTTCAACGCAGACCAGTGAAATTAAAAAATGGTCAATACCCCTAATCTCTGAGGATATCTAATCCGAGCCACAGCCAGCTCAGAGTTCATCTCTATGCCTGTGAATTTTTTTCCGTGGTTCCTAGGTGTTTTTACTGACTAACTGAACAGACACTTTGATTTGCCAAACTGTTATTAAAGAAAAAAAAAATTAGAAGGTTCACAGTGTTCACACTGACTGCAAAATTATCTCCTGAGTTGCAGAAAGAACAGTTTGCACTCATCTGTCTGAAGGCTGGCAGCAAATGGAAAATTATGGTGTAAGCAAAATTTCCCCTGGCAACTGTCTGTGGAGGAAACATCAGACTGCGGGGAGGGCTGCGCACCGTGGCGCTCACAGCCGCCACACACGAAGGGTCCCGGAGAGGAGCCGCGCATTTCCCTGGCTCTAATAACAGGTCTCTGAAACTTTGCTGAGATCTCGTGGTGAATTCGCTTCTTTTAGAGCCGAAATTCTTTTCTCAGTCTTCCATGCTGTCTGTACAGCACTTAGATTTTCCTCGCAAAGCCCCTCCTGCTGCTTCTCGCCTCTCCATGGCTCTGCCTGCGCTGGCACTTGGGCTGCCCCCTCCTGCACCCTGAGGCTCTGGCCCCCACAGTCTCTGCTGTGTCCACGCTCATTTCTTAGCAAGATCTAGCTCACAGAGGCCCAGGCACAGCCAACATCTGCACCAGAGACGCACATTGAAATCCTAACATGCCCTAAACCGCTGGGAGGTCTTGCATCTCTCCCCGCAGCCTGGGCCTTTATTTGCTCTCTGAAGTCCACAGCTGCCAGGTTGCTGCACATTCCTCTGCTGTTTCAGGTCCAATTACTGCAAAATAATATATCTATATATATATATATTGGAGCTACACTGGCACAATAAGGGCCCAGAGATGGCCTGCGAGAAGCTCAGCTACACCAGACTGCTGTCTTCCAGCAGTGGGACCAGTCTGTCCCAATCTCTCCCAGCACCATGCACGAAGCCTGTGCAGGCATACAAGTATCATGAGGCTGATGAAATGTTCATGATGGACGTTTTCTTGCTGTATGCAAAGGCACAGACACGTTCAAGATGAGTCCTGAACAGCCTCAGCTCTGATAGCAGGCAGCTTGGTGTGGGCAGCTCAGGGGGAGAGCACGCCCCGACCCTTGGGGGGCTGTAGCCAAAGCCTTGGGGTGCTGGAGCCCAGGGGGTTAACCCCTGTACGGCTTCAGCGAGAGGCAGCCCAGAAGTTGTGCAAAGCAACTGCGAGCCCGGTGCTGTCAGAAATGCAGGGAGCGAGTAACAGGAGGTCGGCGAAAAGGATTTTGTGAAATAAGGAGAAATGAGATGTTTCTGATTTGTCATTCCCTCCTCTTATCCGGTCTCAACCCCGTTGCTCTAACAGGCACCTTCTTGTCGGTAGCCACAATGACATCAATTGAGTGGGAGTGAGAAGCATCAACATTGCCGGGGAGAACAATTCAGTTAGGGAAGGTGGCTCCGCCGGCAATATTGGAATCAAAACATTCAAATGCAAAGACAGAGAGGCTAACAATTCAATTTACGCTGTGAATGCTGAGCAGCGCATTAAGCAAATCAGTTCAGATGGCTGGAAGTTGTTCTTGCTTAAAGAAGATCAGAAACAAAATTTCAGCCTCTCTACCACATCTGAATGCCAGAGCTGACGTGCTGGAATAGGCACTGCTGTTATTTTGGATTTACTGAATTTAACACAGCTGATGGGTCTTTTTTACTGCTGTCCTGTGGTCCAGAGGGAGCTGCTGTGGTCCTTTGCAGATCTTTTTAAACGGAAGGAATATCAAGTTGGTTCCACCTCATGTAATGGGCTGGAAGGAAGACATTTTAGGGATATCTTTTAGGCATGTCATTTAGGGATGTAAACGTTTAGCTTTTTCCCAAGTATCCTTCTGTGATAAGATCATCCGTAATGTTATACACCATAAAGCTTCCAGCAGGAATTTGACATTTCCCCCACAGTTTTAGACTCAGATTTCTGAAGGACTGTGTCCAAAGTCACAAATAGCCATGCTGAGGATTTTTTGAGGTGCTTTAAGGAGGTTTGCTACCTAAGCACAGCAGGTTGCCGCGCTGCCAACCACCCCAGCAGGACCTGGAGGTGTGTGCCACCCCTGGCTCAGCACTGTGGGACCCTCACCCGAGCAAGAAGTCTCATAGGCACATAACGACACTCTTTCCATGATGGAGATGATCCTGGGGGAAAGATTAGGACCTGTTTGCCACGAAAAATATTCTTCAGAAAATGAAAATCATAACGAATTCTGTATTTGCCCTTATTCCTTTCCTAAACAATCTTTTGAAAACTAGTTTTGGTCAAAAAGTTGCTGGGGATCATGTAGGTCCACCGTGCGTTTCTGGACCGGAATGAATAGTGACTACTTTGACACATATTACTTAGTTTACCCAGGTAGGGTATTACTTTCTTATCTAACTACATTAATTGATTCTACATCACTTAATAGCTCAATAGCTTATCAGGTTACTTCACTCACTAGACAAGCTAAATGTCTGGAGGCAATTAGAGTGTCATTCTCCGTAATAACAAGTTTCTTTGAGAAGTTGCTGATGAGGTTCTTTATTACACAGATTATAAAGCGTATCTTCATACTGTTATAAATACAGGTATGGATGGAAATTACCTACCAGGAGTCCCACTTCCCTAGCAACCAGGCAGATTTTAGGCTCATTTTTGGAGCGGTTGTTTTCTCCCCTTCCTCCCCGCCCTCCCCTGCCAGCGCTCCCTCCTGCCTTCCCCGTGATCTGCGTCTCGTTTTCTGTCACTCCGAGGAGATCTGCGGCCACCGAGGATCTGTCACGCCACCCCTCACCGTTTGCCACTCTCGATGTTCAGTTCATTTCAAGGATGTTACCTCCAGGGCATGAGGGCTCGGCACCACGGGTTAATTACGGCTGCTCGTCTTCTTGGCTGCCCATTACACGAGTGCAGGGCTGGAGAGGAGCTCGTCCCCTTCGCATCCCCGCTACAGGAGGCTGCACACAAATTCCCAGCCTCGCCCCATCAGAAGACCTGGCTGACCTGTGCTCTGGCTGACCCCCTGATGCCCACTTTAGTGCAATTCCCAAACATGTCCACATTCTGCAGGACCTAAATTGGTATTTTCTTATCCCAAATCAGCAGCCCACTTTTGGACAGTGAGGAGAAAGTGGCTGAAGGGCAGCAGAGCCCTGTTTGGAAGTGGTCCCCAAGCCCTGTTGTCAATTCTTTGCTTGGGTGCTCAGTATAACAGTTAAAAAACAAAACAAAACAAAACAAAAACTATTCAAAATAGTATATTTTATTGTGGTCAAAAGCATGGACAATGCTGCTCCAGCCTCCCCAACCCAGACTTTAAAAACGCTGTTGGTTGGGAATGGGGCAGAGGCAGGATTTGAAATGGCAAACCCAAATCCCTTTTTTTTTTTTTTCTTTTACCTCTTCTAAATCTTTCTGCTTTTTCTCAGCCACCTCCTGTGACCAGACAGGTGACTGCAGCTGTCACTGACTATGCTCTTCTGCTGTGGGATTAAGGGAGGGTGTTTAGGCATTGCTGGTGGTATAGGGTTAAAAGAGCAGGCACCTTTACTTCCTCCACAGAGGGAAAAGTCCTGAAGTCATCTGGGTTCCTGAACAAATGCCCAGGGGAGCAGTGGTTTTCCAACCCACACAGACGCTTTGCACATGAGGAAAACAGGAGCCCTTGGCTCCTAGGATGGGGCAGAAGGGGCAGGCAATGCTAGGTCCTACCCTGGGTGCTCCACTACTCCATAACCTGAGCATCTCCATCCTTAAGCACATCCCAAATCCCACACCCCCCTTCAAAAATCATATCCTCCAGGCTGGTGGTTTGGGAGCTGAAAGCCTGGGGAAATGCACTGGGTCAGTTTTGCTTTCAAGTCCCTGCTTTTCACCTGTTTATTTTTTTTTTTTTTTACACAACCACCCACTGTCATAGCCAACAGCAACATTGCACAGCATCATTCAGAGATCTTGTCCTGATTTATCAGCTCCTTTGCCCAGCAGCTCCCGTGCAGGACAAGCCAGAGCATCCAGGAGGCCCCAGGGCTGTGAGCCCCCAGCGAGGCACGTGCAAGGCACAAAAGCAACCTCAAAACAGAAAGCCTTATTTCTGTGCAATCATAACAATCATACACGAGCTCAGCCTGGTGCATTTGCTCGATGTGCTGCCTATCTCTGGCGTTTAATGCGCTCGGTAATTTGCAGAGGACAAACAAACAAAACCCTGGCGGTTCGCTTTAAGTCGTACGCGAGACCCACAGCTAGTTGATATTCACCAGCCAGAGATGTCTGCTACCTCAGAACAATTAGTCTAAAATATTTATCAGAAATAAGTGTTGGGTTTTTTTGTCCAAGTTTTTGAAGTTAGGAGGCCTCAGATGGGATTAATGGAAATTTTAATTAAGATATGGAAATAAGCTGCTTTCTCCCTGTCTCTCTGAGACTGCAGGGAGTTAACATTATCCTCAACAGCGTGTCTCAACCTGCTGGGGGAACCATTTGCAAGACGACTTTGTTTTTAAGTTCACCTTAGACAGGAGGTTTAGCCAGGAGTGTGACGTGAGCCCCAAGTCCCTGCCTGTAAATCACTGCGGTGCCCTGGGTACCAGGCACAACCCGCTACGCTGTGCCCTGGGGCACGCAGAAGCACCCAGGAAAGGCTTTCCTGAAGAAGGGAAAGGGATTTCAAACCCTTTGTGCTTCTGACTCGCATCCTGGCCATCCAGCTGATTAGCTCCAGTAATGAGGAGGAGATAACCAGGAGCTGGAAGGAGAGCAATGGCCATGGGAGCTGGGATAACAGGAGGAGCATCCCCAGAGCAGCACACGTGCTGCTTCAGGCTTGTGCTCGTTTAGGTAGGACCCACGAAGGCTGATGTGAAAGCAGAAATTAAGCACTATTTTCAGCCTGAAACACCAAGAGTGCAGTGAGCTTCCCGCTCCCAAAACGAGCTGTTTCCTTAGGGAGAACACTTTTTAGGGACAGTCACCCTTTTTGCCCCGCAGCACTGCAAACGCTGTGTAATGCACACTGCAAGCAAAGCCCCCATTTGCAAGTTGGGCACAGAAAAACAAACTCATCGTCTTCTGATGGCCACTGGAGAATCTTAAAAGCCATTTTATGCCATTACACATCAAGTCCACCCATCCTAGAAAGGGGTCTGAAGGGGGTGAGAGAACATGAGGGGGACAAACGCTGCCCAACAACCATCTCATGCCCCCAGATTTTTAGTACTGCTTCATACGCAGAGACGTTTGGAGCTCTGGGAAAACTTACAACAACCCTGGCCTCTTATTCATAAAGATTTCATGGGAAATAAGGAACCCAAGTATTCTGAAGAGCTGGACTTCTGTACAGAAACAGGTATTGGGACGTAAATCACAAAGAGAGGGTGCCTTATAGTATCCAGAAAACTTGCGCAGAAACAGACTGGCAGCTGTTTTTATGCTTTCCATTCCTCCTTTTTCCCTTTATTCTGTATAGATATACCTCACTTTTTTCCCAGTCTAAAGACGAGGGAAAATAAAACAGGCAAATGTTTCAAAGAGAACTATGCTTTTGGATGCTCAGCCTCAGCAAATGGTGGTCTGGCTTGCAGATGCACTAAACAACCGAATTTCTCGCTGAGCTCAACCAGAGCAGAAGTTAAGAGATGGACATTTTAATTCCAATTTCCAAAGGCAGAGAAAAGTATCCAATAAAAGCATTCAGAATTATTCATGCCATTCTGTACACTGTGGGATCGCACTTCAATTCCTACAGATACATAAAAAGTTGTTTTATTTATGGGAAACAACTCTCAATCCCAAACCTGTTAAACCAATGGAAGCACTTTTGAATGCACTGTGAGCAACTTACTTCACGTGAGGATCACAAAATAACTTGCAAGCATTAATTAATTAAGTACTGAGACCTACACATGCGATATCGAGGCATTTCTATACCAAACCCCTCTTCCTGACAAGGGAGGACTAAAAGGCATGAAATGACTGATCCAGGGTTGCAGACGAGTCCATGGCAATGCAAATACTGAAAATCAGTACGTCTTTTTCTGTCCTCAAAACCAGACTCAGTCCTACAGCACGGGGAACAAAAGAAAAAGGAAAAAAGGAAAAGGAATAGATGTATTAAGGATGCCCAGATGTTCTTGACACAGGGGGCGGAGGTCAAATCTGAGATCCTATTTCAAAATCTAGAGAAAATTACCTTTGCAATGACATGTGGTGTGACCTTCAACTCCTAATAGTCTAGGAGCAGTCCATTTCTGCACGCCTGGATCATACATTTTACATTCAGGATCTCTAAATCATCTCTTATCATTTACCTACTTCCCTCCGATAATGAACGCTATTTTGCTGCTGCATCTCTGCTCCTATGTGGGCTGCATCCTGCTACACCCTTCACAGAAGCACAAGGAAAATCTCAAGGCACAAAGATGACATTTACTGCAAGACTCGGGGAGAGCTGCTGATTACTGCTTGCTGTGTGCTCCGTGCAAAGCAGGCAGGCAGGCTGCAGAAGGCTGGAAGGCATTAAGCAGAGATGATTTTGAGGGGATCTCAATGAAATTAAACTTTTTTTTTCCCCCAAGTAAAGCTCAGCAGGGGATAACAAAAATTAGGGTTGGATTTACTAAAAATGAAGTGCTCCAGTGATTAAAAAAATGGATGGCTGCAAAATCCCTAACTGCATTTGATTGTGCAACAGCACCAAGCCAAGATAGCGCAGCTTTTATAAATTGTGTTGCTAAATACAAATATTTCATACTTATCTCCCTTTGTACAATAAGGACGGAACTGTTTAATGACAATTTATTAGTGCTTATGCACAGATATAATGTATTTTCTTTTCCTTTTCCTTTTTTTTTTTTTTTTTTTCCAATTGGTTCTTCCAAATAGGAAAAAATGATAATTGCTATCTAAGCTCTTGACTTCCCTTGACTTAATTGCAATCTAAGTCCGCTTCTAATCTGTACAGATCACAGTAGCACGATTTGGAGTTTAATTTGAACCCCTTGTGAATACATGTGAGGAGGCTTGAGGGTTTGTGTGTGCACATCTTTCCGTGCTCAGTATTTTGAGCATACTTTTTTTCCCCAAAAAAAGCCAGCAGAGAAAGGTCTCTTTCTTTCCCCTATTAGGACACACAACATTTGCCTTTCTGTCAGTATTTTTCAGCTTTCTAAATGACCGTGAATTTTTCCACAACTCCGTATTTCATGACATAAACAAAATGAAGAGCCTTGGAGGGAGAAAACCAAAATTTGCTGGGAACAGGGAAGGCTGGAGCGGTTCTGTGCCTGATCCACAGAGCATGCCATGCCCCTGGGCTGAGGAGAAGGTCCCTTCATGCCTCAAGCCTGATATTTGCAAAGCTGTCTGAGAGATCTGGATACCTAATCCTTATCAGAATACTAAATTGAGGTTTTTCTTACACATCTTCACCTCACACGTGCCTCAGGAGGTTCCTCAATCCATTTAGAAATACGGGAAAGGAAATCTCTGGCTCAGCTGGGGAGAAGGAGCAGCACAGATGAGGTTAGAAGCAACCTACCTGGAGTGGGAGCCAACCCCTTTCTCAAGAGAGATGAGCTACTTATTTTTTTCAAGTTACTTTGATGACTATTTTTAAAGTATCTGCCCATCCCGGACCAGGCTGAGAACCCAGAGCTCTGAGCTGCCTCCGTGTCTGGTGGCTGTACCCAAGTACAAGCAGAAGGGTTGTGCTGGCTCCTGTAGGATCTGCCTCGTCTGCACAGTCAAGGAAAAAGCTGAGAGCAGCTTCTTCCACCATGGGGGAACACACACGCTCTTCTCCTCCCTACTCACTTACAGAACTTGAAAACAAAGCCACACACACCAAAAAAAAAAAATAAAAAAATAATAATAATAAAAAAAAATATATATACAATTTATTTATTTTTTTATATATATATATAGGCACACATTTGCTATGGTAGCTAAGATTTCGATTATTACTAAAATAAAGCTTCCACTGTTTTAATTAGCTCCAGGGGTGGAGTCCTAGCTCATTTCCCTGAAAGTGTGGTGATGATTCTACCTCCGTTTCCACCATTACATCCTTCTCATTGATCTACAGGTGGGCTCTGAAGAAGCCGACCCAAGCCCACTGCTGCTGGCCCAGCCTGGATCTCACCTTGGGACTGTGCCTGGGCTCCATCCTCAGCACTGGCTGCTCAAGGCAGGCTTGGGGCCGAGCTCTGCACCAGGTTTGGGGGCAGAGGCTGCCTATGTTTGGGTTTACCCCTCCATCATCCCCCCTGCACCCTGTGGTGGCTGGTTCTGCTGCACCAAGAAGTGCCATGGGGTTCACCAGCACAGATCCTGCTCCAGCAGCACTCCGGTGCCTGGCCTGAGCTGAACCCTTTCCATGCCAGCTGATCCCTGAGATCCTGCTCTGTGTAAAGCTGCAGTGTTCAAGTTCAGGACGAGCTCAGCATTACCCTCACCTGACATGACGCATTGTCCGGCCTTCCTCCCAGCATGCTCGTACGTGCCTGCAGCCCCAGTGCCCGGCGATTAACAGCGAGCCTGAAGGGACAAGCAACGAAACACATCCCCAGGAGGCTGAACGCGAAGGAGCTCATCCCTTTGAGGTGCCCTAAGTAACTTTTAGGACCGTGATGGCTCCATTAGCTGTACCCGAGGTGCCACTTCGCATTTCATGCTACAGCGAGGCTCTCGTTTGACCAGCAGCGATTCGCACAACTTGGGGAAGTTTCTTTCTCGGTGCCAGCACATTAAAGAAAAAGGCTACGCAGCGCTGCAGGCGAGATCCAATATTTTGTTGTCATGTACGATTGCCTATTGACTGTGAAAAAGCAAACAACACAGCCTGAGCTGCGCAAGCTTTCAGACACCTGAACCCAAGGCATCTAGCCATTTCAAAGGAAACCCTTTGGGAAGCATTTGGGGTTGGTCCTGTTTTGCTTGACCCCACAAAACGTGCCAGGCTCTCCCGGGTCAGAGGACGATGTCTGTCTTTAGCTGCGTTAGCAAACGCTGCCAGCTCCGGCAGTCCCAGCTCAGTCCCCGGGCTGTCAGCTGCCGGTCCAATTTTAGTTCTGTGTGCTGTCTAGATAATGAATTTATCGACCAAATGTGGTCGGAGGTGTAAGAAAAACTTGGAGGATTCGACCCAGCTTCTCGAACCTCTACTCATGAAGACTAATGTGTGGCTTGATGAACTGGTAAATTCTGTCCCTGAAGGTCTGTGCAGGGGAAAAAAACTGGAACAAAAATGATGAAACTTAGAACACTGGCTTTTGTTTTGTTTTGTTTTTGCTTTTTCCTTTAGTCCTGCTGCAATCAGTGTAAAAAAAAATATCCAGAAAAAAACAACATATACATATAATTGTTACTATGATTGCTGAGGAGACCCAGGTCTGGAGCAGCCTCTGCTCCACAAATACTTTTCTTAGCTTAAAAAGTCAAAACCTACTCATGGAAGAGTTTTGCCATAAACATTAGCACGAACAGATAAAACACAACCCGACCACTGCTGATGCTGTGCCAAGAGACTGGAGGTGACAGGGACGGGCAGCAGGGGTACCTGGGCAGAAAGGCGACCCCTCCATTGGAACATTTGACCAAGCTTTGCATTTCTCATTTCAATGAACACTGGGAAGAAAGCAGCCTGAGATGAGTTAGCCATTACATTTTGGAGGCCAAACAGAAGCCTACAAAAGCTTCAATTCAGTTCAGAAGAGACGGGTACTAGGGGATGGATCTAGCAGAAGTCAGTCCCCCAAAATCTGGATTCTGTAAAAGCTCAGCTCATGCAACTCTGGAGCCAATGGCACCTGTGAGATAACTTTACGTGTAATAATCAGGACTGAAATCATTGTAAGGGGGCAGATTGTACCCGCCTAGATCATCCGATGGAGATCTTTGTGTGTGGGGATTGCCCTGTGCAAGGGGAAGTGGAAACTGAAGTGATGAGGGAAAGAAGGGTAGAGCTCCATGGCACGCTGAGGAAGGGCTGGGGAAGAAATAAATTCCTCCGGTTCCATGGAGGTGCCCCCAAAATAATAAGTGACATCCTTCTGAAGGTCCATGAGTGTTGGCTGGGGACAAGGCTCATCAGAAACAGAGGAGAGGTTGCAAACTCTGGGAAAAAAGGCTGCTCAGAGTGAATGCACACAGTTTCCCCTCCCAGAGCCCTGGGGGAGGAAGCCGTGAGCAAACCCAGCAAATTTCCACCCATTTCCACCCCGAGCACCCAGAGAGGGCAGCAGGAGAGGCCAGGGCTGCAGAACCCCTCTGAGGAGTGAGAAAAGCAGTTGGCACGTGTGGGAAGAGAGGGAGAGGTCAGACAGGCAGTGGCACTGGTTTCTGCTTCATGGTTCGGGTTTTCTCATGGTCTTACTGACTGCGTTTGACACAAGCATGCCCTCATTAATGTAATGCACGGATAAATTGTATATGGTATGGCTGATAATGCCTAGTGCCTCGCTTGGTAGAAGCAAAAGGTTCTGAGCCCATAAGGGGGAAAAAAAAAATCAATAAATTACAATAAAAGTGAAAGAAAAACATTTCTCTGGCAACCAGCAATGCAGCACCAGCAGGAGAAGCAGCCGCAGTAAGGGGGGAGAAAAGACAGGGGAAAAAATAAACAAGATGTCTCATTTGGAAAAAAAAAAATAGAGAGAGAATTTAAAGCAAGGCACATGTTTTTACAGGAAGGCAATAGTGAGTGAAGAGAGGACAGTTACATGGAATAATTCCCCTCAAAAAGCCTGTATAAATGGAAAGGAATAGATTTGAAACACTAGCAGGGCTTTGCCACGCACTAGAGACAAGTGAGAGGAGGAAAGGGAAAACACGGCAAAATTACAGCACAATGCAGCAAACTGCCTGCCCTTCTCCAAAACCCTCCTCCAAGCAGCCTCCCAAGTCCAAATTTCCTCCCAGAGGGGAAAAAGAGAGATTTCAGCCAGCTCTCCTTGCCCTGCTTTGGATGGGGGAGAGATGACGACCTTACTGGGTGCTACTGGGCGTGGGGAGCCCCATGGTCCTCACCCCAATGAGAAGCCCCCGCTTGTTGGGAAACCAAAGGAGGCTTTGGAAATGAGCTCTGTGGTTGGAAAGCTGCAAGGAAACTATCTAATTATCGGCTGTTGGATTATTTCCTTCTTTAAGAGTCCTTTAAGAGCAAGTCTGATCCGTTCCCTTTGCAGGTGTGTTTCTCCCTGTCAATACTGAGCACTCATGTGAAGCAGAGAGCCGGGCACACCAGATGATTTTGCCTCCCTGACAGTCCCTTATGGAGTGTCCACACCATACCATTTTCATGTATGGAGTCACTGCAGTTTTCCAGCAGAATATGGTCTCTCAGCTGCCTGAGAGGACATTTTTGGGGGCCCAACTGCAGAGCAGAGGGGCTCTGCCACGTTGCACACCCAGAAAGGACCAGAGTCCGATTTCACGGGGAGAATTTCCACCTGCTTAGACCTCTCCTACTCTCCCCAAATACCGTAACCCAACGGGTGGTTTTGCAGAGCAGTCATCCTGGTGACACTCAATCTGAATGCTAAGTAACCTAAAATTTACCCAGTCTGGAGTCAAACAGCATGACTTACTCAGTGTCCATGCTGATTCGGTCCTTGTGTGGGCACACACTGCCCTCTGCACCCCTCCATCCTGCCCACCTGAGGACAACAGACAGGTCAGACAGACGTCCTGCTGTCTGCCAGCCTTCCTCCTCCTCCTCTTCTTCCTGCAGTGCCCAGGAACAAGAAGAGCATCACCTGGCTATCCTCCCACGTCTCTGTATCACAAAGGGAATTTGTCATTATTCTGCTTAACCACTTAATAATGACCACCCCAAAGCGGTGGCTTTTCCAAGGAGAACTGGGGTATTTTTCAGCCTGCTCGCTCTGCCAGAGTGCTGCAGCCTGGGAGTGCTGCAGGCCCAGATGGAGGTTAGACCCTAAGGACCTGATTTCCAATATTCCTGCCCATTCGTAAAGAAACTGAAACTTGTGCCTAACTTCTTGTCTCACTGAAATGGTGAGCACAGGAGGCAGAGCTGGGCAGGAGGGCATCTGCCTGGCAGCACTGCACTCCCCTCCCTTAGGTTTTGGGGTTAAAAAGATGATACAGAAGCTACGAGGCACCGCTGTGCCAAAGGTGAAAAAGGCACCTTACCTTCCCCGTTGTGCCATGGAGAGGATTCCAAAGAAACATGTGCATGCCTATATTTAACTCTTGTTCCTTTCCAAAAATAAATAAAAAATAAATTATTCAGCTCATACAGGCAATGAATATAGGCCACGGAATCCAACACGCAGCAGCAAAAGTACTCCATTATTAAGTCTGTAATTGCCAAGAATTAATTTGCTAATTGCATGCAACTAATCTGCGTCCTTTTTGTTTTATATCAATTAACAGAGTAATTAAAAAAAGCAATCTTCTTGATAGTTCCTCACTGGCAGACTTAGCCCAGCAGAGCTAATGAAAGAGGGCCACCCTTTAACTAACCTCATTAGTATCTCTTCTTTTGTTGAACATCCCACGAAAAATAGTTAATTTTGCTGCATGGAAGTCCTTGATGTTAGCCTGCTAATGAGGGGGCCACACGGCTCGGAGTCGACGTGTGGCTGGCGAGGGGCTGTGCTGGCTGCAGAGGAGCTGCCTGCTCCCTGCCTCGCTGCCCTTTCGGGTAGCAGAGGTGCTCCCGAGCTCAGCACCGCTTGGAGGCTTGGAGGTGTGTGAAGTCACCGGCCCTTTCCCATTCCCTCCAGGCCACAGATGAAGTTTGTTTTATGCAAAAGGGCAAGCAAGAGAAGCCCCGACTGCAAGGAAAGAGCAGCTGGGATATGGCTGTTCCTAGGCTGAATTTTGCTTAGGCTGAGTTTTCAAAGCCTGGAATTTCTGCTCGTTACCCGTGCCTGTGGAGCCCTCCAGGATCTCTGCTCGTTGATAGCTCCTGGCTCTGAGGATGCAGGTGCACAGGGGGAACACAAATGTCTCATACTTCTATCATGGGCATCCTTGGCCAAGGATTAGGAAGAACGGAGAGGAATCACCAATGAGGAGGGCAGGGGAACAGGAACAGGGAACATTGTGCAGCTGTGCCCGTGGTGCAGCAGTTCTGGGAGGAAAACCTCTGCTCTGGCTTTTCTCACCCAGTTGAACATCTTGTGGAGCTTCGTAGGAGGTCTTGCAACCCAGTGGGGCACAGAGCTGCACTAACACAGTCTTCCTTGGGTGTGGGGGGGATGTTTTTGGTGAAATATCCTTGAAAAGAAATACATCTGGGTGAAAAGGGAAGAAGTCTTCCTCTGCGTGCTTGGCTGCAGCCCTCCTTCTTCAGGATAAAAACCAATTGGGATATTTTTGCTAATATACGAGGCATCCTACAGCACACGACTTACTGCCTGGAGGAGTCCTTAGCAGACATGCACAGGTTCACAGGGCCGTGGGCTCTTTTATTTTGCTTGCCTTGGTTTTAGGGGTTTGCTGGGCCATGCAGTGGCTTCTTGGCTCGGGTTTAAGACCATGCCAGGCACCCCTGTCCCCGTCAGTCTCTTCTGACAGTGTTTGCAGCTCGTGCCCTGCTTTTTCTGATAGCTCCTTGCTGTAATGAGACCTTCCACCAGGAGGCAAGTTGGGCTTCACACCGGCACAGCAACGAGCGGAAACGGCCCCAGCCAAGAGCTGTCTTTCACCTTGCAGGGGTCCCAGATGATGCTTGGATGCCAAAGACACCAGGATTTTATCACTGAACATTTTAGATGAGACATATTTTTTATTATATATATATACATTTTTTTCTGGGTAGGGTTTCTAGGCTTATCAATCGATTTAAGGGAAAAAAACGACAGTGTAGCAGGTGGCAGTGTTAGCAGCGTGCTCCTGCTCCAGGGGCTGGGCTTTGTCAAAGGAGACCAAAATGGGTCCAGGCTGTTCTGAAACGACAAGCTGAAAAACCCAAGGGGGTGAGAACCTCCTCCCAAGAGCAGCAGGACCCCAAATCCCAGAGAGGGCCCAAGCACATCATGTTTCTGTCTCTACAGGAGCTTTTTAGACATCATCTCTCCCTCCAGACAGCCTGTCCTTGGTGGTCCCCACCACTTTTAAGGGTCACCTGCCGAGGGGACGCTTGCCCCAGGCCTGGACCTCCTGCATCACAAAGCAGAGCTCGGATCGCCATCCGGCATCCTCCAGATGCTCTCTCAAGGGGTCAAATAAGAAATAGCCAACAATTGCTATTGCTGTAGGTCTGCTGCCTCTGAAACCAGGGCTTCCTTGTGCCAGGGGGAGCCAAGAGCTGGGCCAGGGGCTCTCCTGCCCCATGCCGTAGGACTTTAGCCCATGACAATGTCTTAAAAACACTGCCGGACTTCATTTTGGCCCAGAATCTCACCCTGGGACTAATTGCAGCTAAGATTGAGCCGACTCGCTTCCCGTGCCTCTGAAATAGCAAAGTCTCCTTGCTGAGCCTTAAAACCATCCCAGTTTTCCCTCTCTCCTTGCAGGGATCTCAGGACCAGGGGGGACAACGGTGCTGGTAGCCGCCTGCCTTGGCCTTGCTGTGTGCGGAACAAATGGGACGCGAGGCAGGGGAGGGTGTCACACCCGGTGGGGGGAAGGTAAAGAAAAAAAAAAAAAGAAAAAAAAAAAAAAAAAAAAGGAAAGAAAGAAGCCAGATTTATGCTCCAGCCATTTCCCTCCGTAATCAGCTTATGTTGTAGAGTTAAATGAAGCGACGGGGAGCTCGCGCAGGCGGCGGCGAACTTGTAAATCAGGCAGCGGCGTGCAACGCGCGTGCAAGGCGTGTGGCGGCCGGGCCAGGGCTGCTGGGGGGGGTGGCAGGGGCTGGCGGGGGCCCAAGGCGGGCGCTTGGCGGGGGCCTCGCTCCCCCCGGCAGGCCGGGTGTGAAGGAGCAGCTGAGACGAATTGCAATACCTCCCACTCCCCTGCCCATTTGTTTCTTCTGAATGCGTAATGAATGCTAATGAATTCCTCACTCGGGGCATATGGTTAAGACATATAGAGCCTAACCTTGCTACGGAGAAGAAAGACCTTGATGGCGCACACGGGGGGAGGCCCCCGGGGTGGGGGGAGCCAGCCATGCGCGAGCGGGGTTGGGGTCAGCGGGACGCGGCCTGCTCCAGGCCTGGGTCCTGCTCCAAGGCGAGGCCTTGTGGGGTTGGAGGGGAGGTGGTTTACTTCCCCGTTTGTGCTTCTCCCCTTTTCGCCCTGATGTATTCCTTTTCAAGGATATTTCCCAAAAAAACATCCCCCACACACACACCCCTGTACATCCGTATACTCCCAACACCCTCTGGAAACAAAACCAGGCGTTTAGCCCCAGTGAGAGAGGTGCATGCATGGGGGAAAACAAGAAGGTCCAGGGCAGGGGGGAGGCGTTTCTGGCCAGCTTTTGGGGCAGGAGAGCCAGAAGCAGATGGGTTGTTCTCCTCTCAGGGTGTGGGTGCAAACCCAGCTTTGTTAGCCCAGCTCAAGGCCCTGTGCTCTCCATGCTCCTCCATCCACCCCTCTGAACATGGGACACCGATGTTCAGGCAGCCGAATCGTGGCGTGTCATGGATCTAGTCATGAAGCCACTGCCTCAGAGAAGCAAAGACTTAGGGATGACTTAAATGAGCTAGCTTATATACCTGTAATAACACAGATCCCTTTGCTAGGCCATATACTGACCGCTCCTGGCTGCATTTTGGGTCTGCACAGAGCTCTCAGTCCCAAGCCAGGCACTAACTAGCTCCATTATCCCTCCTGGGCTGCTGTCACGTCTGTGAGACATCAACAAGCACGCACCCTGATGGCCTGTCCCCAGAGGGTTACAAAACCTCAAGAAGATGCTCAAGGACTTTTCAAGGTAGTCCAAAAATATCTGAAGAAACTTTCACCCGCACCAAAAAGTCCTTTGAGATGGAGAGCTGCCGCAGGGCTCTGGGGGGATGTGAAGCAGGCAGATTTTTGAGCGAGACCACCTCACTCAGGCACCCAGGGGCAAGACGGTGCTGTTGATGCTGCCCCCTGGCATTAGGGCTTCGACTGCCTGGGGTGGAGGCTTGCTTCCCTGCTTCCCTTCCCTGCTTTCCAGCTCTTCTCCTCTCCCTGAACCTATAGCAGGAGCAATTAGACAGGGACTCCTGTTAATCTCGCACTTTGAGGCATTGCTGTCCTTTGCCATCCATCTCATGCCTTAAAACAAGAGCCGAGATTGGGTGAAACACCGCAGAAAAGCGCCGCTCACCATAGCTGGCGACTGCTAATTTATCAGCGCGCCTCCGAGAACAAAGCAGCCCAGGTACCTGACTGAGCGAGCAGTGAAAAGCAGCAGAGAGCAAGCTGGAAAAATTTCAAAGTCCTTCTAAAAATTAAAATCTGAAAGCCAGCCAAGTCCCAGCAGCCGAGCGGAGGTGCGAGGCATTTAGTCTCCGGGGTGGGCAAAAGCAGCCGACTGCCGTATGCGGTGTGCATCAACACCTCTTGACACTTCTGAATGTGGGGCTGGTGCTGATGCCCACTTGGATGAAAGAACAGAGTGAGACTGCCAGCGCCGAAGTGGGTGGAAGGGAGGGATGATCTGTAGCAAGATGTTGGGTTTTCTTTAACCCTCTCTCATACAAAGAGCAGCCCGGGAAGACTTGGAGCCGTGGAGATTTGCAGGCTCCAGGTGCTTGGGTGGAAGCGAACAGAAGGACGGAGCTGAGCCCACGGAGGGGGCAGGAGAGCTGTGAGGGGCCAAGCCCCATGTGGCCACCGATGTTCAGTGTGGGGGAAAAGGGTCTGCTCCATTTCTTACATCACTTGCTTTATGGAAATGGCCGAGTTTGCTGGGAGCTGTGCTCGGTTTTCCTATGGAAACTCAGGCCTTTATGCCTCCTGCAGCACCCCGCACTCAGCGGAGCAGCAACGCCCAGCCCCGAGGAGTGGGGAATCACACTGCCATTACGTTCCCAAGTTCTTTCTGCAAGCCCAGGAAGGATACTGTAATCACCTAAAATAACTGTTTGCAGTACAAGATGATGGTGGGGGCAGGAGGGTTTCAGGGAATGCTGCTGGTAAACCAAGGCTCACTGAATGTGTTTCAAATCCACGGAGCCAGGGTGAGGGTTTGGGTCGCTGCAGCCTAATCAACGGACAGAGACTCGTTAATTTGTAGCCCCAACCTCTTTGCTTTTCTGAATTTTTAGTTGTGGTGTTTGGCTTTCGCCAAATCCTGGAGAAAACAGCAAAATAACCCAACCTGCCCCTGCCTCTGCCCCTTCAGGAGGCTGCTCCCAGTGCCGGGGCAGCAACATCATGCTGGAGAGCCGTGGAGCTCACCCAGGATTTCTCCTCTCGCCACCACATTTGCATGACAGACGGCTCCTTTGCATTATCCACCTCTTCCCACATCAAGCCCTGTCCCTCGGGCATCCCGTGGGGATAGCTGCTGTCGCAGGCTGCTTTCCACCCCCTCTCTGCCCACCCTTGCCCTCACTCCTACGTGCTTCCAGCAAAGCACGGCTCCGCTACGTTGGGCCCATCTTAACCCCTGCTCACGCTACCTCCTTCTCTGTTTGCCTAAAATCTCAGGCCTCTGAGATTTGAGATATTCCTGTGACAGCCCGGGGAAGACGCTTGCAGCTCCAAGCCCCCCCTGCCCCTCCCCAGCAAGGGGCCGTGGTGGGCGCATCGCTCTGGGGAGCCCCAGCCCTTACCCCAGCTGCAACACGCACCGTGCCTGATACGTTGTAATGACATGAAAATGAATAGAATAAACTGACTGAGTGGCATTGTTATTAACCTTTGGTACCTCAATAAATCACACCAAAGAGCAGCAATTACTCCCGTTTCTGACAAATACTGGTTACGCAGAGGATTCCCCCTTGCTCGCGGTCCCGTGCCCTCTCCCTCACTCTCTTTCAGAATTGAGACCAGGGACACGTAGTGCATATCATAAATAAAGGGAACAGGAATCATTTAATACCAGTAATACTGGGACATAGCAGCACGTGGCTTCTTGGGGTGCCCCAAAAGGGAGAGGAGAGCCATGGGGTTTGCTGGGCTCCACGGCACCGACCTGCAGTCACGGCACAGGACCAGGCACAGCCCTCAGTGCTTCCCATGGCACGGCAGGTGTGTTGCTGGCACTCCCTACCTCCCCCTTGCTCAGGACAGAAGGTTTTCCAGGGGCTCTGCATCCCTGGTAGATCCCACTCCTGGCCCCTACACCACTTCTGCAGCAGCGCTCGCCGACGCGCTGCGAACACACAGCAGTGCACGCAGATCCGGGGATGGGCCTTCCTTTTGCAGAAAGCTTTGGATCCCGGGAATTACTGAATGAAACAAACGGGAAGTAAAACTTGCCCTCCTCCAGACTCCGGGCCAAGGTATGAGTCAAGCTCTTGGCCCCACACCAGGAGCAGCTCCAGCTCTGCTTGGTTTTTGGCACGCGCTTGTGTCAACACCGATAAGAGTTTGGGAGTTTGATGCTGCTCACAAGCTAGCTAATTTCTGAGGTTGGTGCTACATTTTCAGATCGATACATTCAGAATTTAGTCAGCACAAACAGCCTCGCAACAGAGTGCTCTCCTTGCATATATAAAGCTACCTGGGAAGAGGACCTTTCACCAAAGTTATTCAGTGAGACTTAAAAATCAATTCTGGTTTGAAGATGCTGGCAAAATATTGTAGTGGCCATTGTTAAAGTGCCTGGATTAATCATAAATCAGAGCTGAAAAATACTTCCTGCATTTAAAAATTTGTGGATTTGATTTCACAGAGCAGCTGGTTGTGGACACAATAGTTGAACACAAGTTTCTTTAAAGCAAGATCCAGAATTACCATCGAATAAAGTTTGAAGGACTTTTGGCAAACTCGGCAGAACCCCCGTATTTTGTTCGTTCAGATTACTCTTCTTTAGAAATCCACAGAAGTCTCTTTGGAGATTTGAAAAATTCATGGGAAGTTTTGAAAGTCTCATACACAGTGAAAACAGCAGGATTAGAGTATTCGGATATGACACCTGGTTTTGAAATAGTTTGAAATGAGAGCTGAACAAGTGATCTATGGGCAGAACTAGCTGAAGTTGAGGTTCCTCCTGCAGAGGTAAAGCTGCTGGTGCAGCACCCACCGTTCATTGCTCCTTCCTGCCTTGCTCCAGGTGCTGGGTGAGCGCTGTGGCTGCGCCCACAGCCTGCTCCACCGACCAGAAACCACAGAAGTGTGCAGCGCTGGGCTTGGTTACCCTGCCAGGTGAAATCTTCCTTTGCAAATTGCTTCGCCGGGCCGCATTTGAATTCTCATGCTTCGATTTGCCTTAATCCGGCATGAAATGCCCGTCTCTGCTATCAGCACCCCGCGGAACAGGAGCAGCATCCCGCGGCTGCAGGTGCTGGGCAAACATAAAAGCGGCCCACAAGCAGGCGCGTCCCGTCCCTCTGCGGCTGGGTGACACGCAGGGGACAATGGATACGGTCATGTAAAAACCCTGAATGAATTTCATGGCGATGGCTTATTTCCTCTGATAGCATTTCAGCCGTGTGCCGGTGCGTGGTTTTCGTGCAGGGAACTGCAGCTCATAGGACTAATGGGAAATGCTCAGCTCCTCAGGAAGAGACTGCTTGTCTCGGTAGCTTTGCTATTGTTAGATCTGGAATGAGCCCCAACCTTTGTTTTAGGTCAGCTCAAATCTAATTTAGGGAGGAATCTTGGTTGTAGGGATGTCTTTGTGACTTATGGGCTCGGAGTTGATTTTACTCCCCCAATCTTATTACGGACTTATTATAGAGTGAGCACTGCTGCCGAATCCATAAGGGTGCGGGCGAGGTGCCCTTTATTGCTAGCGAGGGGTGCGTGTGTGAGAGAGGAAGAGTGGAAGGGAAGCAAACCAGACATAAATCATCCAGAATGCCAGCCAGCAGAAACTAAAACCCACGGAAAAGCACGACCATTTTCTTTCTTTCTCCCAAATTGCCGAGGATCTGATCCACGCTCCAACAGCGAGCGGCAACTCGGGGATGCGGGACGCGGCGCAGTGTCTCTTTCCGACCAACCTCGGTGACCTAGTTTCTGCACTTTCATTATCCTAAAATAATCCTGCCTTTTTTCCTGCCTCCCCCATGGCTCCTGAAGGAAGGAGGTGGGATTGTGCCGTGGGGATCAGTGGGAGAGGAGCTCGTGGGAGCGGGGAGGCTCGGGCGGCGTTTCTTCCCTTTCTGTTCCGCTGGAGCATGTGACGGTTTGCGACGGGAAGCCCGGGCGGGTGCAGGAGCGAAGTTGTAAAAAAAACCCCACATCACAATGACTTTTCTCAAATGATAAACATAATAATAAAACTCCTCCTAGTAGCCAATATGATGCTAATGCTTCTTAGCTCTGTCAGAAGTGAAAACAGCTCCTTGCTGTCAATTACTGGAGGGACAGCTGGAGTCTCTCCTCTCACTGTCAGGATGCAGACATATTGCATGTCATCGAGAAGGTAACAAATTCACCAGGACAGCATCACCATCTGTCACCAACAGAGACACCGCCGAAACAAAGGGTCAGGCTCCGTCGCAGAGCTGGGGCCTGATCTCACCCCGAGCCGGGGCGCGGCGGCGGCGGGCAGCACGCGGGCTGGCACGGACGGAGGTGCCCCCGTGCCCGTCCCCCGGGACACACGGAGCAGCTTCGTTTTGCGAACCCAAGGGACAAGCTTTGAGTTTTGAAATGAGTGTTTTCACCAGCAAAACCTCGTGCCGAAGCCTCCAGACCCTGCTGATGGGGTTAAGCCCGGTCCCCAACCCACGGGGCTGTCACCTCCCGGCACGAGGTTTTCCAGGGCACCGGTCACACGCGGGGCATCTTCCTCCACGCATGGCTAGGTCCGTTTGGGCTGCTCGCAGGAGAAAATCGGAGGATCAGGCTGGAAGGCCATTTGTTTGGGGCCAGATGGCTGGTTCCCTGCATTATTGAAGTCTGACTGCCCTGGATCCTCTCTCACAAGGAGCGGAGCTGCTCGCCCACCCTGGGAAGGTCCAAACCCTGCACGAGACCCAACACCCAGAAAAACAACAAGGAGCTCCGTGATGTGTTTTGGGGTCATTCTCAGTATTTAACCAGCTCACCAGAAACTTCAAAAAATCCTCTTCAAAACCCCTTCAATTAATAATTCCATTTTTAAAAAACATGTTTTTGAAGACTCTGTTCAGCAGAATGGTGTAAATAGCGTAAATAATTTACACAATTTTTTTTTTTCTCCAGCATATATTGTTGTGCTATTTAAAAATAACCCACATAACTCCATTCTTTCACTCAAGATGAGGCTTGTGATGATGTGCTAATTATTTTGAGAGCAAAGTTTATTTTTTTTTGACAGAAAAATCATTGCACTTAAAATCAAGCGGAGCGTTGAAGCTTCGGATGAGCCCGAAAGAAAGATGTTTGTGCAGAACCAGCCCAACGTGACAAGGCAACATGTCCCTGTAGCTCCTGCGCTTGTGTTACGGTGTTAATTTGGGACACCCTGTGGCTCCTGGCAAGTGCAGCAGCGTGGGGTCCGGCTGACACCTAGGGATGCCCTTTGGGTTTCCAGCCTCGGGTGGCAGCTCTCCTGTTTGTATCAATTGCAAGATCCGGGACTCACCATTTATACTCTTAAATATCTCAGGTGTTAATTAGAAGTTAGCTCAGGAGTCGGTCTGGTGATGGGAACAGAGATACCTGGAATTAAATAGTGCACTTCAGACTCTGGCAGCCTTTCAGGTGCTGCTTTGGTTTGGTCCTGAAGGACTTCCCTGTAAATCCCAACCTCCACCCCCCAGGGCACAGTAATAATCTATAACAAGCACAACTGAAATTTGATCTCAATTCCAAAAATGCAGCAAAAAAAAAAAAAAAAGGAAAAAAAGTGTACTTGCTGCTGCTCTTGCACTGCTGCTGCTGAGATTTACGACAGGCACACAGCCCTCAGAGAAAACCGCGCTACTGCAGGCACGAGGACATGTTTCTAACAAGGAGAAATCGCCCATCCTCTAGTCAGAGGCCAGAATTTATTTCACGCTTTAGGCTACAATAAATGCCAGCTGACTACCCTGAATCATACAAAATAACTTCTAAGGAAGTCCCAGGTTCTGGCCCCCTGTCCTAGCACTGCTTCGTTGCTGCAGCCCAGGACGAACATGAGAGGTGCTGAGCGGAGCCCGTCCTCCCCTCCACCCCTTCCTTCTCCCCGGTGTTTGTGGGCTGCCTCGGGATTTCTTGCTTGACTCTTCTCCAAGGTTATGCTGAGATTGCTGTGAACTGGAAGTAATGGGAAGGTGCCAGCAAGAGGCTGGAAATGAGGTTGGTGTTGCTGCTGGTGGCTCTCCCTGCCTGCCTCCTGCCCCACTGGGCTCCGACCCCTCCGTAGAAATCAGGAGATGCTCCTGGATCCACAAAGCCTGCAGGGTTGGTGCTGGGTAAAGCCCTTTGAGTACAAGGAGGGATTTGCAAACTGGGCTGGGAGAGTGGCTCTTGTTCAGGAAGGGAAAGCTGGGAAAGCTGCTGCTGTCACTCCTGCTAGAAATGAGGGCGCAGAATGGTCCTGTGCCTGCTGCGAGCAGGGAGCAGGTGCTGTGCGCTGCAGTTACTGCCTCCTCGAGACCTGCATGGGTCTCTTCTCTCATTCTGGATGGAGGTGCCCCGCTCCTTGCATAGTTTCCCCCAGATCCAGTCCCCTGCACTCCCACATCCTCCAGGCACGGCTCCTCAGCAGCCTTTTGGAGGGACGGTGCTCTGACCCCTCACTAGTCTCATGGTGCTGGGAGGAGCAGACAGCCTGAAAATTTAGCTGTGCTTCCTCTAAAAAGCTTTTCGGGGAGGTGTTTTCCAACACAGCAAGCGACGGCGGTGATCTGGACCTCCACGGGGAAGCTGAGACCATGGGGAGGCTGTGAGAGACCAGGGAGCTGAGCCGTGCGCTCCCTCGAGCTCTCCCTCTGCTCCCAGGACACCCTTCATGCTCATCCCTGTGGGGCACAACATCCTCCACTGGGCACCTTCCTCCCCGGGGAACCAAACCTGGGCAGTTTGCCACAACCCAGGCGCTGGCCTTTAAATGTGAATGAAATCCTGCCTTAAATCCAGCCTGAAAGATTTGTTTGGGAAATCGTGATCCTTGAGGAGCATCCTGGTGTGCTCCGAGGAAGCCTCCTCTGCACAGAACGGCCTCGTTCGAGCTGTGAGGTGCCAGCTTAATGGCGTGGAACAGATGAAGCCCGGGCCACGCGCCTGGGATGTGGACGAGGCTTTAATTCTATTGTTTGCAAAGGTTTCTGCAAACTGAAGCAAATCCTGCCCCGGCTGCCTGGCTCAGCTGGCCTGCGAGAGGCTTAGAGCGGCGTGAGGGTGTTTTATCTCGGCGGCTACAGAAGGAAAAGCGCAAATGATCTAACGCCGCCCCTGCCCTGCTCGGACCCCGTCCCCGCTGGGTGGCTGACTTCACAGCCAGGGCTCGCAGACTGGCTCAAAGTGCAGTTATTTTGGAACCAGATCCGCTTGTCACGGCTGTACCCAGCTTTCAGAAGGGAACTCGAGCAGCTTTGGAGCTGCGGCTCAGAACATTTTGCTCTCGCGCTGTGCCGCGCTCTGCGGAGCCCTGCAGTCCCCGCCAGCCAAAGAGCAAGCCGGCGCTTCTCTCCTTTATTAAACAGAGTGGGAAACTTCAAGCGAGGAAAAACTTAGCCCGAAAGCAATATCTGCTCAGGTGTTGTTCAATATAGAGGCTTGTCAAAACGCTGCTTGTGCTGCTGTCCTGAGCTGGCATTTGGGTGTGCTCCCTGCAAAGGCTACAGCGAGGCTGTGCGAGTGGCACTGCCCGTACAAATCGCTGCTCCCTCCCGAGCAACGCGGCTGGCTGTGGGGTGGAGAGAGCGGCTGTTAAAAATGCAGCTGTTTCTTTAGCTTGGGCAGGGAATGGAGAAAAATACAGAGTTACAGGGTGGGGAGAATCTAATCTAGGGAGCTGCCCAGGACGGCTCTCAGAAAAGGTTTTGTCTGAACGCAAATGGGTTCTTAGCAGGAGTGTGTGACACTGGGCACAGTTTTCTTGCAGAAATAATTGTGACATTTCCATTAAAACTTCAACTCGTGATTGATTCAGTTTATAAAAACCAGCCTTCCAACAACGTCTCATGAAAAAGAGTTTTGAAATTCTGCATTTTCTGAGTAACTTGAGCAGCTACTACTGCCGACCATGGGGGATGAATCTAAACTGAGGGTAAGGACGGGGAAATATCCACACCTCGGACGTGTCCCTGAGGACCTGCAGGCAGGCAAGGCACCAGTAGGCACTCAGGCAATGCCCATAGGCTTGGCCAAATCAACTGGTAACCTTCCTCATCACAGCTTCTGGAGGACGGGGCAAAATCTGATCCGTATTATGTCACAGATGTGTAGGTGTAAGAGGTGTTAGCAAAGAGGGCTACCAAGCAGACAACAAATCTGTATTCCCTGGTCTTGAGTTATCAGAGGTATCTCATGGCTAAATACAGACAAGGCACATACTCTGTGCAGGTTACCCGTTCTGGGACTCTGGGGCATGGCCCACGCTTAAATCAGTGTTTTCTGCATCCGCAGTGGCTACTGATAAAAATGTGTTTTCCAGAAATGCAATTGTTCAGCCTCCCTGTGAGACTGTAATGCATGAGGAGAGCACGACAGGGCAACAGCCCCAGCTTCTGGGCAGCTCTTCCCAGCAGTACCTCCCTGTACCCTGGATATCCATGATGACAACACCTCACCCACACTATTAAATGCATATTTAATTTTTTTTAAACCAACAAATTATTTTTTTTAGCACATTAGTTGTACTAAAAATGTGTATTTCTGAGATATTTTTTTTGGTTCCTTTTGTTTTAAAATCATTTCCCACATCAAGTCTAAGGCACTTTGCTCCTCTGTCATCCAGAAGACAGGAATTCATGCTCAAGACTTGGGGCAAGATCTATCAAAGGCAAAACGAGTAGATTTTTTTTGACATTTCTCCTTGGTGCACTGCACGACCACTTTCACCTCTTAATGAACAATACCGACGGGAGCTGCAAAGCAACTGCCCTGAGCTGGAAGCAGCCGCCCTCTTTGCTCTGCTTAGGATGGTTCAAAACAAGGGAGGAAAGGGGACACATTTCCTCACGTATGCTAGGTGAGAGACCAAGTACATAGCTAACGATCATTTGTTTTAAAATATTATCCTGCCATAAAGGTAGAGATGCACATTTCTGAAATTTGTTGTTATATTTTGCTATTGCTGTTTTACTGAAGCTCAGTTTCACAGCCAACTTTGCACACAAAATGGAAGTGTGTCTTCTCACCCAGTCCGTGCTTATGAAAACAACCAAACAAGGCGCCTTCAGGAGATTCTGATGTGTTTTTAGTTTTTTTCTCATGGGCAAAATTCTGCCTGTTGCAAAATTTCCATTTCCATTGCTTACATGTATACGATTTTGCAGAATTTTAGAAGAAAAAAATAGTTCTTCTTTGGTCCCTAGTACGGAGGTTAAAAAAATAAATAAAAGAAAAAAGCCTAACAAATCTATATGCACAGTTCCCACTAAAAAATAACAAACAGAACTAAATTCCTGCTGTACTTAGGCAAGTGCAAGAATTCCTTACTACAATTTAAAAAGGTTTCTTTGCCACTGAAGCAATTTATTCTCCAACAGCGAAGGACTGGCCACATCTATGCACTCAGAAGTGAATTTTTACAGCAATTCTAAAAATATTTGTGTACCTGGAGGTGTATATGGCCACCCTGGGGATTTTGAAAGCTCTTGAACATCTTTAGCAGCAGCTAAATGCCCACAGCTTTGAACATTGCACCAGACATCCATGTGAAATTTCAGGTAGAGAAGTGTCTTTATGGGTTATGATTTACATGGATGAGTAGGGAAGGATATATTTAAATATTCTTCTGAAGATGGCCACTTTTGAAAATATCCTCAATATTTTTAGCAGTTAGTTTGCATTGGTTGAGTGTAAAAGACAAGATGGTGGCCTGGCCCTTACTCAGGCTTTCCTACCAAGTAGCTGCACCAAATTAGTAATTTAAACTGAGTCTGAAACAGCACTTTGTCTGCATTTACAGACGTATTGCCCCAGGATAAGAGACGTAATTCTCTGAAATGAAGAAAATTAAATCATTACCCTCTTCACCCAAGCCTTTTTGCTGTTGGAAAGTTAGTTTTGCATTTAATGAATATGGGCTCATGTCTTTCTAATGAGTATGAGATAGCTGCTGTAATTGAAAACTTAAGCAGGGAAAAAATCATTACAAGTTTTTTCTTAATTAATTTATTTTGTATATTTGTGTTATGAGTGATAGTTACCAGTAAAGCAATGGGGGTGGAAAACCACAATTTCTTCAACAAGCAATTCAAAAACGTGCTGGAAAGAGGAGATTCCCTGTATTTTACCTGCCTGAAGGAAAGCAGCTGGAAATGAGTTTTCTTCTGAGTGTCTCTGAGACATCCTAGGCATTTCCCCATTCCTGCCTTCCTCCCAACTCTTGCCAATGTTAACTTGTTCTCACATTTTCTCTACTCCCCTTTTCAGGCAGGAGAAACCTCCCCTGTCCCTCGCTGTCTTCCAGGACTGCCGACCAACCTGACATTTGGGAAAGGCGACCCAAATGGATAAAGAATCCCAGGCTGGGCTCTCTGCAGAGCCACAGCACTGCCTGCTGTCCCAGACCGGGGGATTTTACCTTCCTCGAGGCCAGCATCAAGGCAAGACCCCGAGCAGAGGCAGGGAAGAGCTGCTGCTCAAGGACCATGCTTCTAAGAGCACGGACGGCTGCAGTCAGCACAAAGAAACCCCCCTGGTGTCCTCTGCTCATCATTCGAACCTGCAGCCAACGTCTTGGGAGCCCCAAAGACTAATGGGACTGATTGTCACTGTGTTCCCATGTATGAAATTGAGGACGGAAACATGCATTTTTAATAACGAAAGGACATCAAGGGGAAGGGCAGAGGAGGTGCCGGGAAGACAGAAAGGTGGCTCCTAAGGTCAATGTGATTCATAACAGGTCCATAAATCTCTACCATGAGCTGGCAGTGCTTTTCTTCACCTTTTGTGATATGTTTCCCCTGGTTTTGATAATCCCCATCGGTTCCCTGTACATTTACTTCTGGAGGCCAACCTTCATCCACAGGCCCGCGTATCATTTCCAGACAAAGATTTTCCTCTCAAAGTTCTTTGTTTTCTTCTGATTCTCACCAACAGTTTGATATTTTGAGTCTTTGCTCTCCCATGAATAGCTCTTCTCAGCCACCACCATCCACAGCAAAATATCATCATTAACCCCCCTCTAAACCCTGATATCATCCTCCTGATAGCTCCCTCCACACTCCCTGTGCAAAAACAATCCCACCTCGTTCTCCTTTCAGACACCGTCCTTGAGATAATCTCTCTAATTTCAAGAGCAAAATCAAAAGAGAGAGGAAGTGATTCGGAGAAGCACTTGCTGCGGGACACTTTCCTGGAAAGCCATGCTCGCGGATTTACGGATGCTCACTATTGCAAGGCAGCGTTTGTGCCACTGGTATTGGGCTCCATCACCACACCATGTGCGATGCCCCCACTTATCCTTGTGCAATACTGTTCCCAAAGCAGCTGAAAGTGCAAGATTGAGCACAAAATGATATTCCTTTTTGCAAATCACAGCCCTGAGTGAAGACATTACCAGCCTCCAGCTTCCTTTTCTGTCAACACTATCCGTGTGTGAGCTCTCCCTAAGCAGCTCCATGCGCTCATCCATCTCCATCTCCACCTGTAACATGAGCTCACCTGGATGGTTTGGTCTGGGGTGGATCAGGGAGCACTCAGACCATTGCTCCAACCTGTGGGGTGGCACCAGGCAGCCGGGGAAGTTAATATCTATGAGTAGCATCACTTGGTCTGCGAGAGGATAAATGTCTGAAGCAGTAACTAAGGGTTTTGTCCCGATCACGGTGCATAATTTATCCACAAAATGACTTTCTGGAAAGAAGCAGGAGCGGAAGAACATGGCAGTTTTCAGGCAGATTGAGCTGAAACATAAGAAGGTGGCAACTCTACTCCAGAGCTAGATCTGGACAGCGCTTCCTGCTCTTCATTTCCAGGAACACCCAACGTAAAACCAACTGTCAGTCCCCGCTAGCTGTTCAGATTAGAACAGGCGCATCTGGAGACCACGCTTTGCCCTGACAACAACCCAAACTGGCTCTGCAGTTGAAGACGAGGGTGGAATGTTCTTATCCCCGAGCCAAGCCTGTCGCGGCGCAAGCACAAAAGGCAGTTGGTAAGACATCAGCTTGTGGGAGTTTCCTCAGCTACCATAAGGAAAAGTGAAATGTCACAGTCTCCACTGGATCAAATCGACAAGAGTGGAGATGATTTGTTTGGGCTTGGATCTTGGTTCAGCCCCGGATCTGAACGTGAGGCTGAAATATGGAGTGTGCAAAAAAGGCAAGTTTGGGTTTTCTAAGGTGAAACTAGTGAAATCAATGCAATGAAGTCAATGAAGGTAGCATGTTAAAAATGAGGTTGCGAGTCCATAAAGTTTAGCCTTGGTCTCCCTAATCTATGGCTTAATTCTTTACGCCAATATTTTGACTTGAGTATCTTGAGTAGCTTGCCCATATTGGCTAAATTTAACTGAGAAACTGCATCTTTGGGGGAAAAGCAGTAATCCTGCTCTCACCCTCATTTCATCTTTTTGATGATGTCTGTGTTACCCGGCTGAGCCCCAATGCCAGGACCATAGGGTGGCAGCGAGCACTGGGACATACTGGTATGGACACAGGGGTACTGGCATGCATCTCCCAGCAGCGATGTCCCCAGAGCTGCACCATGCGCTCACTTCTCCATGAGCCAAAAATGTGAAAGAGGAGCCTGGCTGGGACATTATCGGCGGTCTAACTAGATGCTAATGCCACTGCCAGAGCACAGAGCATTGTCAATATTTTTCTCAGCCTAAAACCCACCCTTTCAGAAGTCAGCGCCACTTTAAAGAGGCAGAGGGAAGAAAAAGACACTCATTAATCATTATGGCATGACAACACTACAGGGTGATTTCTGCTCTACACCTTTCCTCACAATAGTATGCGATTTAATTGCTTTTTAAAAAGCTTTAATGATACAGACCAAAAGCTGATCTTAGCAACATCTTTTCTACTTCAGTGAAATTAAGGACACAGTTGGTCGTTGATACAAAGGAGTGAGTGAACCACTTCAGAAAAGGCAAATACATCTCAACCTCAGTCCGGCTAAAGAGGACACTTTCTGCAAATGCCCAGTAAAACAGCTTCTATCTACATGGAGTCCAAATTGCTTTTTTTTTTTTCTTTCCTTTTTTTTTTTTTTTTTAATCTTTCTGTCTGGCCAATGTGTATTATTTCAGGGTGTTCTGACCCAGGACCTTCTTGCCTATAAGAACCTCTCCCAGAGGGGCAGGCTTTGTGGATGGAAAGAGGATGGAGGCAGAGATTCATGGTTAGTAAACTGCAGGAGAAAATGGATGGGGACACTGAGGGAGTCCCCCAGAGTGTTTATAAAAATTAAGAGTCAAAGACCGCCAGGTGTTCAAATAAACATGTGTGTATCAGCAGAGCCAGATTTTCAGCAGCACTCGGCAGGCTGGGTGCGGGTTACACTGTGGCACTTCCCTAGGATTATATGAGATGCCAGGAACATTTCTGGAAAAATCAGATTATAACAAATACATCAGGTCTGGAGCTGGGCTTCCTGCAAGTCTGACCTAGACCACGAGTGCTTGAAATCGCAATCCTGTACGGATATTGCAGAGAATGAATAAGACAGGGAGGTGTTCAGACAGGGCATGCGGGCTTCTTTATGATGAAACCTGTCCAAAAATCAGTGAAGGACATTTGTATTTATGCCACCAATGATAAAGGGACTTGTTTTAAGAGGGATTCGGGTCACTTCTGCTGTCACTACTTGTAACGTGTGTGCACGTACAAAATAACGAGCAGGCTTTACATGCAAAAGGGACAGGCCTGTGCTATGCACTCCTGGAGATGTCCGAGGAACATGCCATGAAGAGATTACAATGTGCATCTGTGCTCTTATGTCACAAAGCCTCGAGACAAATTGTCCAGTCTCAGCATGCCTTTTCCTCCCTGTGTAAGATTTACCACGCATTCAAAAGCTCCTCAGCTTCTGAGATGGCAGAACTGGACAGTCCTGCTCCAGCACACCCTCACAGAGGGCTTCACTGAAGCATCACAAGGATTTCAGCCTTTCTGGGATTCCAAGGAACAATTTTCCTGCACCATTACCAGGGCAAGGGGAGTTCCCGAGCAGTGGGGTAGGCACCAGGCGGATGCAGTGGCAACACCAGAGTACACGTCCCAGCAAATGGAAGCTGCCCCCATGGGAAACGTGTTCAGAATTCAGGCTGGAGGCATGAAGAGGATGAAAAATGTCACTTGTTAGGGCAGGGTGGGGAGACAAGAGAAACACAACTTGTGGTTAAAGAGAGAGGCCTTGTTCCTTGAAGCTTTTTGCCTCTGGAACAGCATCTGTGGCCATCTTCTGCTGGCCAGAAATGTGCACTCAATGCATCCAAGGCACACAGCCTGCTCCGAGCCTTCCAGCTTGCTTCTGCCATCATTCACAGTCATAGCAGAGCTAAGGACAGTTTAGGAGAGATTACCTAAGATAAAAGACTCCGCTTTCTCTAAGAGCTATGCATGAACACATTATTTGATCCAGGAGTGTACACAGCTTGCTGGAAAATGTTTACCTCAGTGGAAAACGTGAATCTGCTCCTGTATCGGAGTGCTCTGCTGCTTTAGACACAACCTTAAAATTCCTCGGGGATCACTTTTCTTAAAGGGATGAGTTTCAGTGTTGATGGGGCTGCCTAGGAAGGAGATTTTCAATGCAATCTGTAAATATGAGCAATTCCTTACAATTTAAAAGAAAGAAAGAAAAAGAAAATGCAGAACCCCCATTTCAGGAGCTTTGGGAGCTGGGGGTCTGTGTGGGAGCTGAGAGCTCTGAGTGCCAAAGAACCACCCTGACTGAAGACAGCAAGCGGCAAAAATGGTGATTTAGGTGAGCAGATATTTTTAGCAAAAGAAAGGACACAAGGCAGGAAGGTAAGGTTGGTGAGCAGGTCGATGGCAGGAGCAGGAGCAGCACAGAGGTCTCTCTCCTTCCCAGCTGATGCCCTGCTCACAGCAAGATCCCTCCAGCTGCAGCAAAGCCTATCCTAAAAATTTGGCCCTGTGCTCGCTGACATTCTTCCTACGGCTGTTAGTTTGTGAAAGGGATTTGAGGCTCACTCTCATGTCACAGTATCAGTTTAATGTACATTTATTTTGTATATATTATCTTTCCTTTCAAGCACTTCACTGTCTCATTAGATACAGTAACTCCCAAAGAGGCAGCCCCGGCAGGAAGAGCACTGAATTCCCAGTAAGATATTATTACATTGCCTTCTTTGCTGCACGGTGTTACAGTAAGTAAGGGAATTATACACTTGTCTCCCAATATATAGATAAGGTATTAAAAAAAAAAAGAAAGAATTGCTTTTGTTTCAGCAGTTCTAGTCTGTTTGCACACAGGAAGATGAAATCCTGCCTACCCAAAACCCCGTCCTGAAGCATCACCCTCCTCTCGCAAGAAAGCATCTCTGTCCAACCAAAGGGAGAGAGGAGAAGGTGGAGCGAGCTAGGAGATGAACCAGAGATTCATCATCACAGCTTACACAATCTTCTCCTTTGCAGGGCACCCAGCCTGCAGGTGGGCTTTGCCCTTTGGAGCTGGGGCATTTTCCAGGGCTTGTTCCCACCCTGAGGGTCTGAGCCCTCCTGGAAAGTCAAAGAAGAGAGCACCCTTGGAGCTGGAGAGGATGGTTGTGTCCTATAGCAGGAATACAGTTAGATTCAGTTGCAGGTTGGTGTCTGTGTGCAAGATAAAAGCGCAGGCAAAATACTTCCAGATTTTTCAGATGTTCCCTTGGGGAAAGGCTGTGCCAGCTCTGGTGCTCCAGAAAAGGACCAGGAAGCAAGAAGGGTCCGCACGTCTCCAAATGTCCTCTCCTCCAGCCACGAGGAGAGCTGGAGAGCACAGCTGGAGAGCTCACACCAGCTCACACTGGAGCAATCCAGCCCTGGTGGCTGGGGCTGGGCGACCTCAGCCCACAAAGTCCCACCTTGTGCTAAGGGTAGGCACAGGAGGCTGGATACCGCAGGGCACGGAGCTGAGCTCCCGCAGCGTGCCCGGCTCCTTCCAGAGCCAGGGCCTTTCACCTGCCGTGCCACTCAGCCCCGTGCCTGACCTGGTAATTAAAACGTCCTTCCCTGTCTGTTAAGTGTGGAAACCCTCTCCCTCGTTACCCCAAACATTAATTTAGAAAGCCAAATGCCACAGTGACTGCTTCTCTCGTGTAATTTTTCCCCCCTTCAGATTCCCTTGCTTCCTTTATTTGGTGCCAGCAGAAAACAATATGGTTTCGTTCATTGTCTTCTATTAAGACTTCCAAGCGAGGGGGGAGATTATTCTGTTCCAGCGTGTGACGACATAATAGGCTCCTGTCCCGGGAAACAAAAGTCTCTGCAAGGCGATAAAGAGACAAGTCCTACTTATGATGTCACTGAAAAGACAGTGGTAGAAATAAAGAAAGAAAGGGGGGGGGGAGAAGATAAGAATAAACATCTGTATATTGGGAATAACAATAACATTTGTTCTGCCTTTTCTTTCTAAATGCTGCCTTAAATTGTGCCTTGCGTGGAACAGAAAAGACTTTGCGTGTGTGTGTGTGCGCACAGATGGATTTATAATAATAATAAAAAAAATCCATTGAAATGCAAAGTTTAGGGTTTCCCCCTCCCCCTCAAATATAAAAAGATCAAATAACTCCTGACAAAGAAAACTGGTACGGTTCTATTTTTTCCCGATCTTCTCACGTTCTGCCCCTTTTATAACCATACCGAGCAAAATGTAGGGTTCTCTTCAGCAGAATTTGTGTATTTTGGGAAATACGCTTCGGCTGGCACAATTAACGGGGCGTGCGAAGAGCAGGAGTTAGGAAAGGAGGCAGTGCTTTGCCCTCGATGCCAGCATGGGCTGGGGGGTGGTGGAGCCACTCCTTGCCAGTGGCTTGTGCCAGGGGACGAGCAGGGCACATGGGGCAGGATCCTGTCCTCGTGCTGGGCTAGCTGTGGCTCCAGGGGGATGTCTTGGGTTTACCCAGCAGCGTTTGTCCCTCGGTTTAGAAGAGAAAGGGGAGCGTACCTTGATGGCTTTAATATTGGAGGTCTATATTAGTTTGCACGCTGGCTTGCTGGCCGTGCTCTGCAAGGAGAGATCACCAAGGGCTCGCTGCCCCGCAGAGGGAGGCACTGACAGAGGTCACCACTGGGATTTTGGGGATCTTAAAGCTTGGGACAGAGCAGAGAGCAACAAATCATGTCCCAGTGCATGAAACAGCACCAGCCCTTCCCTCCAGTGCTGCCTGTAGTTGTTTCTCATGGATTGCCTTAAACCCCACTGTAATCAGCCCCATCGCATCTAATGACTATTTCTTGCTCTCAAAGGTGGCATTACAACAAAGGTGGGCATTATTTGGTAAGCAGGACCAAACTAGGCGTTCACATCTGATTTCCCTTCTCCTAGCACAGCTATTCCTAGGACTTGCGCAGCTCTATTAGATCTATATGCAAGTGTATTAATAACAACAATTGTACTTGCAATTAATTTTAAAGCCCACCATCAATCTTTCTTGGAATTCAATCTGATGCACAGCCAGAGGGAAGGGACGTGCACGCTGCGTTTCATTTTAACCCCTTCCTTTTTTGTTTGCCAACGTTGGGTTACGGCGAATAACGAACCCCCGCGGGCGTTGCGTTTCCAGGCCAGAGCCGAAGAGTTAAATTTGCCACCGCAGGGAGATTGGACATCATCAAAACCTCAAATATCAATAAGTAAACAGACGGGAACAATGCACTCCCCCCGCACGTGACCGACGTTACTGGTGGAATTAGGAATTAACTACAAGATTAAACCCACCATTTTAATGCGTCAGACAAAGCTGGGTATCTGTACAGCCATCGAAAGCAGGTGGCCAGCTTGCTAGCTGCCATGGACACAGCGGCCAGGATAATGCAAAGTGGACCAGGAGGTAATAATTCAGCCGATAACCCCTGCCACACTTATTCAGTTGCTAATTCGCTCTGCGTGCATGAGCTGTAACCAGCGTTTAAAGATGTGCTCTGATATTTAAAGCCTAATTTATTCTCTTTATTAAAAATGATATCAAACGATATTTCACTCTCCCTTTTGGTGAAGATTAACTGTTTATGATCCTGGTGTATTACGTGGGGCCATAACCATTACTCACGTCAACTGTTTGGCTGGGGCATCTGAGGCCCTTTAGATTAATAGTGGGGCTGTTATTTGTTACAGCTGAGCAAGTGTCAGCGAAGGAAACAGCCTCCGTTCTGAGGCAACTTTATGCCAAGCATTAAAAACATTTCTTTGGACTTGTTCGTTTATAATGACCTTCACATTTTGATAATGTTTTTTTAACGCAGACAGAGAGATATTTTCAAATCTGCGTACAATAGATTTACTGTTACATTTATTTGATGCCCACTTTTCCTTAAATGAATTTATCCACCAAGACCCGCGTGAGCCACTGGGCATCAGCATTTCTCGTTTCCCTGGGTACTGCAAGACTGATTTACTTTTTTCTTCTCTGGACTGTCTGGCACATTTTCTAGAGCATCTTCTTCCTTGCGCAGAAAACAAATCTTGCTGCTCACGTGTTTTAGCCTACAAAGACCGGTGCTGATCCTCCAGGTACTCCACGGGTCCACTGAACTAGCCCAGTTGAAAGGATTCATAAAAGTCATAAAACCATCAGTGGAATACCATTGTAACAGCAGAGGAATTTCTAGGGAAATAACACTATTTCTTTTAGTTGCCTGCCCCTAGTTAATAAAATATTATTATTATTACAGCAGAACCCTCCTGTTAAGGAGGTGAACTTTGAAGTAACAAAACCAAATTAATACAGAAGTAGTAATTAGCTCCCCTTCAAAAATGCCATGAAGAGCAGCGAAGGGAAGTTGTGAAGCACAGCACCACTACCTGCAGGGATAAAACAGAGCGCAACCTCCCCAAACTTCCAAAGAAATGGTAATCCAGCGGTAAGGGCACAACGCTGCCACGTGGAGCTGAGCGGGCAGAGGCTTTGGCACAGCCCTGGAAGCTGTAACAACGTCTTTGGTGTGATGGTGTGTAGGATTTCATACTGCTGCTAGCCATGGATATGAGTCATGGGCGTGATGAGAATAGGGTTAGTGCTATGAGGGGGGTGATTATCAGAGCAAACCCTAGGATGGCAGAATTTGGGCCACTGATGGGAGCCGCAGGGCAGTGTGTGGGGGTTTTGCTGTAGGGTTAAGCTGGAAGGGGATGGCTCCTGCACCTCCTACCTCGGTGGAGTAGCAAGGATTTACAGCACCAAGGGGATGTGGAGCAACCCTGCTTTCCCTTAGCCTTAGAGGGATCCTAATTCAGAGCTGGGGAAAGTAGAAGAGCAAGTGAGCTGGCAGACAAGAGCCCTCTCCATCCTTCACCACTCCCATCATACTACAGAACTTCATTTTCTTTTCATTTAGAGTGATGGCAGTCAAAAATATTCCAAGCTTGCAGCTCCATCATGGAAAGCCCACGGCAGTGACAGTAATGTTGGATGTACACTGTGCCCTTTCGGTCCTATTATTCAGGCCCACTTTCCCATTTGGCCATCCCAGCTGTCTGGAAGTAGCTGCTCAGGGCGCTCACCCATTTTCAGAGCCCCCCTTGCCCAGGCACCCGAAGGAGGAGCCCCTTGCCCCTGGTGCCTCACATCTGCCAGACCCAGCAGGTTCTCGATTCGTACAAGCAGAAATTTGGTGCCAGGAGCACCGGGAGATTCGGCCTGAGCTCAGGAGGACAAAAAGGGGCTGTGGGCGAAGCGCTGGAGCTGGTGCTTTGGTCCAAGCTCTTTCCTGGCCTCTGTGTTTCTGCTCCCCAGCTGCGAAATGGGGGCAACTGCACTTCCTGAGAGCACAACAGCTTATCTTGGAAAGCGACTGAGATAAATAGATTAAAGCTGTGCTGGTGGAGAGTCACGGAGAAGAGGGTCATGCGACAGCCTATTCAGACGGTCCCTATTATTAATATGTAAAGCTGTCATACTTCATAAGATCACATCCAATGTAATCAAGAGGATTTAGTTCACTAATATAGCAGCAGTCACACTAGATAAGATTGCTTATAGGGATAAGAGTGTACATTTGTCGCTCCATTTTAATTAAAAAAAAAAAAAAAACTTAATAAAAGGTTGTAATGATAAACTGATAAGCAATTGCGTTCTCCCCTTCTCCCAGTAGGTTACTGCACAAAACTCATATTGCAATTAGAAACCTCCCATAAGACACCATAGGACATATATCAACGTTGGCTCCGCAGCCCGGAGTTCCCGGTCACTCCACTTTGTCAGTTCCATTGCTGCTAACTAGATTTTTTTTTCCCCCCACCTTGATTCACAAATGATTTTGCCAGACAGGGAACAACCCAGAGCGAATTTATTTAACACATCCCGGCGTTATGACTAAGTGGGAAGAAAATCCTCTCTCCAAAGAAAACTAATTGAAAATGTAAGCGACTCCAGCAGGACAGCCCTGCGGTACGCCCTCCCTTGAAAAGTAGAGGCTCGCTCAGTGGTAGCACTGCTAAACATTCCCCCTTGCTAGATGAGGTGTTAAAGTGTATCTCTTCCCCTTTTCGGGAGATGAATTACAAAATGGTGTGATGCAGAGCTCCAGCCTGGTTGGATGAGAGGTGCACGTCGATTTGTACAACTGAGCCTATACGTTCCTGGAGCAGCATGAAGAGGCATGCTGCTATTGAAATTTCAGATCATTTTGCAGCTGCAAACTGTAATAGCGGTAATAATAAACCAGAAGCTGTGCTATCCATTAAAAAGAACCCCAGACACTCTCACATGTTTGTTTTGCCTCTGATTTTAAACATTCAGCACCAGCTGAACTTTGTGTTCACGATTCATTAAAAATGTCCTGCATCTCGTCACACACATGGGTTACTGTGCGTCCCCAGAGATAAGAGCACGAGATGGGAGAGGGGACAAAAGTGAGCTCTCGCCTCGCTTAGGTCACCTCCTTGGCGTGACACGGGGTGGTTCGCTCCACTTTGCCGTGTCCCTGCTGCTCAGAGGGCAGGGGGGTGCTGGTGCCCTGCAGGCTGCTGTAAGGCCAGGCTTTTCTGCTGGCAGAAATCTGCACATTTTTGAGCTTAGTGGACTTGGGGATAGCCAAACAGAAATGCTGGATGACGGTGTGCACGTCCTGCATCTCTGTGAATGTCTGGGAAGCAGCTGTGCATGGCTGCGTGGCTGCAGTGATGAACTTCTCCGAGTCCAGTTGCTGGAGGCTCTGAGCTCCTGCACGGGCAGAGATGTTTGCTTTCTAAAAAGCCCCAGGTCTCTTGCTGCTGTCTCAGACACAGCAATGATTTGCTTCAGGCCACAGGTGCTGGGGTGCTGGATGCCACCCGAAGCGTTGCGTAGAAATGTGTGGTTTGGTGCCAAAGCAGAGCCCAAGCAGCAGAGAAGGAGGCTCCTGCCTTACCCTGCCACAGGGCTGTGGTGCTAATGGGGCCGTTGCTCTGCCTCACAGGCCCTAATGAACCTCTAACTTCATCTCTCAGGCTGCAGAGAAAGAAAAAGGTCTGCGTGATGGCTTGTGCAGCGGGTCAGTTCGCTCCATAAAGGTCCGTGGGCAAGGAAAGGTTTCGCTCTAGGTTACTCCAGAGCCTTACACCATTAGGAAGGGTAGGAGGGGAGAGCCGTGCTCGCACTCCTGCCAGCTACAAAACCACTCATGAATTCAGCAGTGACAGCCGGGGAGCAGCTCAGGGAGCTCACCCAGCCTCCAGCATGCCCGCAGAAACAGCCCAGCGATGGGCACCAGCTCCCAAAACTCTCCTTGTGGTCCCTCAGCACCATGCAACGAGCTGAGCACGGTCATCCAAAACCTACGCTGGATTTTGTGAGCCTGAGAAGAGCCCTATATCCCTGTAAGAGGACGGAAACATTTATTTATCGATAATATTTTCTTGCTTCTTTTTTTTTTTTTTTTTTTTTTTTTTTTTTTTTTTTTGAAGTGTGCCAAATTAACACAATAATGGCAATGTTGATTTTTTTTTTTTATCTCTACTTTTCAGTGAATATGAATGCTCAACTCTGGCAGGGCTTAACTTTGTGTATGAAGAGGGAAAAAAAAATCCTGGTAAATATGTTGTTACTGATTTAAAAATCTATTTGTTCAGTAATTTCTGCTGGAGCCATCATTATCTTGCCAAAGCAGCTGTTGGAATATTAACTAGACACAGCAGTAACAAGTGGAATATAATTAGCACTCCTTGTTCCAGTGAATTTTCAGTTTTAACTAGGAACAATTTGCAATGAATCTCTGTGCTGTTGTAATTAACTTAACTAATGCACCGCACATACCGATGACTGTACTGAGTACTGTAGGAAATCACCGAGGGTGCTGCGGGTGGGGCAAAGCTATTGCCTAATTCTGGCCAGCTATTACATACCGAGGAGATCCCTCCTTGCTCTGCAGCGCGCTATCTGCAGTTACAGACAGGTAGCGTCTGCTTGCGAAACCATAAAAACAAAATTCCAAGTGGATATTAATGTCCCACACTCGGATTTTCAGGTGTATTTTTTTTTTTTTGCAGCGTGCATCGTTAATACATAAATGGTTTCCCAAGCATCGAGGCAAACTCTTCATGGGGCCAGCTCAGCCCAGTGGCCTCCCTGGACCCAAACCTCTCCTACATCAGCTGGGTTTAACCCCACGCCCAGCATCCGAGCACCTTCTGCAGATCGGGCAAGCTGGAGACACATCCATCACTGCATCTCCATCATCTTCAGACTTCAGGAGCTTCTCCTGCCCTCCTTGGCAAAGGAAAATGCTTAAGGAAATAGCAGCAAACAGATAGCCACTGCTCCTCATCACCTTTAGAAGCCTCACGGCGGGATAACAACGTCCAAGGCTGTCCCAGGTGCTGAGATATTGATAAATATTTGGGAGAAGGGGCCACTGAGGCTTCAGGGAGCTGAAAGCTTGTAATCTGTAAGTTGTATTTTGACCTGTTTTGCAGAATAAGCCCCTCAAAACTCCTTGACAGCATCACTGGGAGCTCCAGCACTTGTGTGCTGCCTGCTCTGGTACGACTGACCAGGGCTGAATCAGCCCCACGTCTGTTTTCACGTGGGATGGCGTAAATTAAAACATCTCCTGTGAGCTTTCAAAAGGAAACAATCTTTCCCTAAAATAAATTTTGAATGAAGAATTTCCACAATATTTCAGTTTCTACATTTTTCACCCCACATCCTCATTTTCCTCTGAACCCCTCTTGGCATGAAGAGCAAAAGGTGGGAAAAATCCCCACAAAGTTTAAATCATTTTGCAAAACTTTTTAAAAAGTGATTTATTTTCCCAAAATTGAATGCAAAAATGACTCGTTTTCATTTAATTCTAATCTGTGTGCTTTTCTCTGGATAACATATTAATTGAATACCACATTTGTCCTATGTCTAAATGTGTTATCAGCTATCAGGAGCTTCGTTAAGTTTAGTCTCAATACCTGATCTCATAACAGGACCCCTGGAATCACAGCAAAGGAACTGACTGCTGGCGGAGGAGCACTGTGAGCGTGCAGGACTTCCAAATCAGGCTAACAGCTGGATCAGACCTGAAGAGTCACACTGATCTAGCAACTTGTCTTTAAATACGTACAGCGTGCTGGATGGGGGACTGGGGATTAGGAAAAAAAAACAAAAAACAAACAAAAAACAAACAAACTAAAAAAAAAAACAACAACAGCATAAAGATGAAAGAGAAATAGAAATTAGATGGGAAAACTGTTATTTTTACAAGCAGCCCAATAGCTGGACAAACTGGTGCTTAGCCACCAAGGCGGAGAACAAAGCGATGGGTGCAGTAAGGACTGCAAAGGGTCACTTTCATTTCTCTAAATGTCCTCAGCTGCCTGTATCTGAGCAGCAGAAAGGTGCTGGGAGCTGGTCCATCTCCTGAGCACCTTCGCCAGGTGAGCTGGGTGTTGGTGTGCTCAGCTTAAACCCCTCGTGCCGCACAGGCCACGGGCAGGGCAGCAGCAGCCCAGCAGGCATCAGCACAGCCTCCTGCCATCTCATCCAAAGCCCAGAGCAGCCTCCTGCAGCCTCAACCTGCGTCTACAATGACACCGAGTGAAAAACCCTTTGTCGGAGGAGGAGACGGCGTCGCAGGAGAAGGCAAAGGGGCATTTATTAAGTCATGCTGCTGCAGAACGCAGTTCCTGACATCTAACTCCTGAAAACACTGGCGAGGTGGGCTCCTCTTGTGCTCTTTAAAAAGCATTACTTCATGCCTTCTTGTCTTCTTCCATTAAGATCCCACGCGCGTGGCTATTCATCCCCTCAGCACACAGGAGCCAGATTGTTTGCCGAAGTGATAGATGAAAAATTCATTTGGTTTTGAGGATGTTTAAACATTCAGGGCGGGAGTGGCACTGCTGCTGGGGAGCCAGCCTGACAGTTGCTCTCCGGCTTGCAGCCGCCAAGGTTCAGGCTGCAAATTCCAAACCCTCTTCACGGTCAAATAAAATCACCAGGAATTGGCCTCTGAATTTGTTTTTGTTGTTTTTTGTTTGTTTGTTTTGTTTTTAATGTAGATTTTTAGGGGTTTATAGCTCCATCCATACCATAGCATTTGACAATTTATTCTCCTGAGCTTGACCGGGGCTGTTGTGCATAAAGTAATGAAAATCTCGGAGTCCGAAGGGAAGCATCTCTCTGCGTGTTTGCGTGTGCACATGTACATACATTATTTTGAAAAATGAATTGACAGGCACCCCTATGAGATCATGTTTGCAGGCTGCATTTCCTACTGTTTTTTTTTTTTTTTTTTTTTTTTTTTTTTTTTTTTCCCTACAAGACTAAATCAAGACATTTATGCAACCGAGGCAAAAGATGTGAATCCCTAACCCTTCCCCACCCAGAACGTGCCTGCACACACAAAGCCAAGGCAGGAAATCACATTGCTTTCTCAGCAGTTCCATATTCCACCCCTGCAAAAATGGTGTAATCTGTTTCCCCTGTAACTGGAATTCATGATGTCAGGGATGCTGATGGCAGTGTCAAGAAATCAGCTGAGCCCCTGGTAATGGCATTTACACGTTTGACTTTTTTATTCTTCGTGCTTTATGATTTAAAATCCGCAGTTTAATCTGCACCCAACATCTCGCATGCGGACTGTAAAACACCCCCGTATATCCTGACACAGAAGCAGCAAAAGCTCTTCTCTATTGTCAGCCATTGCTGTCCGATGCCAAAAGAAAGAGGTCACCCATAATAATAAGGTCAACCATCACCATGGTATCTGAGCACCATTTGATTTAAAGAATGCTGTAAGAGTCTATGGAAAACGTAGAGGCAGCGAAGGAAAAGCACTCACAGTAACTTCAGAAATAATTGCAACGCAATTAAGACGTGCCACCAAAATGAATATTTCAGATCAGAGTTCATCTGCAGAGAGCTTGCCAGTGTTATAAAAGTTAGAGACATTTAGGCTTGATTAGGCTCTCGCGTACAACGCAGCAGTCAAACCCCCACAGATCGCTGGATCTGCATCAGTAAAACCCTCTTGGGTAGGACAACCCTGCCTAAAAGGAGGCAGTCGGCCCCGTTGACAGCTCTGGAGCCCCCAACATTGATGGGTGGCCTGCACTGTTCGGGATCAAGCTCGGAAGCCTCAATATTGCTGGAGAGAGAAGAGGGAAGGTGAAGAGGGAAGATGGAGCTGCTACCTTCGGGTGTTTGGGGCCGGCTTTTCACAGCCCTTGAAGTTTCACTGCACAAACACACTTGGGAAACTGCACCAAGAAAGATCAGTGGGATTTCTCTCGTTTCTGATGTCTCCTTTAAAAGGAGCTTTGTTTTAAAAGGATCTTGGCTTGTTTAACAGACTGCCTCTCGTTTGAAAGGATCTTTGGTGGGAGGGGAAGCGCAGAAGGGCTGGGACCTGGGGTGCAACCAGCACTTGAGGAGAAGGCCGGGATCTTGCCAGCGGGCACTTCACAGGCTAAGCTGCCAAACCCATCTGGGTTGGTTTGTGCCTTCAACCATAATGGTATTTCTGCTACAAAAGAGAAAGGAAAGGCCCTCAGTTCATCTCCCTACAGTCACTGCCTGCACCTAAAGCCCGCTTCAGGCCTGAGCATCCTCTCCCATCCAGCACAGGGCAGGGACGGGCTCTGCTTTCAGCAGACATGCAGCCCCGGGGAAGCTGGCTGGGCTTAAGAACAGAGCTAGAATAAAAATGAAGCCCATTTGGCTTAAAAACCTAACGATTAAATGTTTTGGGTGAAGAGGATCCATTCTGGCAGGGCTGGCAGCCCAGTGGGTCCAATCCCCCGGAGCAGAAGGATTAGGAGCAGAGCTTAACACAACCTCTTTGGAGCAGCGCGCCGGGGGCAGCTTTCGGAGGCTGCTTTCCCCAGAACCATGCTCAGCAGCAGGGTCGCTGCGAGCAGACGGGGCTGTTTATCTACTAGAGGCTAGGATTTATTTTCTAGAGGGCAAGTGCACCTCCAGGGAAGACCATTTTGGTCATTAACGCGGGCTTCGCCGGCTCCATTTTATGCCGAGCTTTGCTGGTACGGAGCTGTAAATATGTTTAAAATTCTCACGACAGAAAATCAGGGAGGGCGCTCCTCCAGCCAGGCAGCAGTCCAAGCTGAAGGCGAATACGAGCACGGGGCAGCTTTGTTGCTTTTTTATGATCCCCACCGTACAGTAGGCTCTGATGTTTATTATGAAATATTATGATTTAAGTGACTACAGTAGTTCATGAAAAACGACCCCTGTAAACGCTGCCGGGGAAACTCGAATCAGTAAATTAGCACATTCCTTAGCATGATCCTGCTCGCTGTATATTGCATGTTCACTTAAATGTGCCTAAATGGACAGTTCAGTAGCCTATACATAAAATCTGTAAATGATTATCCTATTAGGGGCGATCATTGGAGTGGTTTAGTCTTGTGCTGTATCATTTATGCAAATGAGAGGCAAACTGAAGTTACTGTTACTTTTAGACAAAGTGCAAATAAGCTTTTCATTGCATATTAATGAATTGCTAATACCACAGCTCTTCCGGACCCATCTTTATGCAGATTATAGTAATGCTGTTTGCACAGTTGTATAATTTGAACTTTTTCATTTTGAAGCGCCTACAATAAGATTCAGATCCCCAAACCGGATCTGATACCTCTGGAGTTAAAACAAACCAAATACCCTTTCCATGGAAGCACAGATTTGAAGCTTTGGACTTGGTGAACACATTCAGTTAATTGTGTTTTGTGTTAAATATATCAAAATAACTTTTTATGATTTCATTGTAAAATTGAACAGATCCCACAGCATTTCAAGAAAGCATGTAAGAACAGAGTGGAAACCATCCATTTTTTGAGATAATTCTTAATTTTAAGCACTAACTTAAATCCCAGTGACCATGGTGACATGTTGATGTGTGTTTCATCACTGCTTTGAAAGAAATATTTGCTTGATTCAGTACTTCAGAGAACGATTCTTGTCTTTGGACCCGATCCTTCAACCCATTACTCTAACTTTTACCAGCAACCCCCGTGACAGGGGCCCCCTGTCGCCTGTGCAAATACCTCAGGTACCAGAGTCAAAGCTGTAGACAAACTGAAAGCGCTCCCTGGCTCTAATGGGAGGAGGATCAGGTCTGCAGAGAGAAATGGAGATGATAAACGTGATCAATAACGCCTGCAACTTGCTAAGTTATAGCCTTATTGCAAACCAGGCAGAGCTTCCAGCTGTATGAGGGAGGGGGAAATGCATGCACACCATCCTGGAGAGGTAATAACGCACTTTTATGTAGCTTCAGCAAATCTGATTCCAGAAGAGAATCAACAAAAGTGCTTGATGGATCTCCAATTTTTATTTTTTATTTTTTAGATTCACTTGTTCTATTTTACTGCTCCCTGATATAATGGCTACATAGTCACTAATAAAAGTTACCTCATAAACCCTTCCAGTTCATATTTACAGTGCTGCATCTGAATGAATATTGGAGGCGTGTAGGAGGCAGGCATCTCTTTTGGAAACACCACATAGTGCAAAAAGGCAGGGAGGAGCCAGAAAAGTACCTCTCCTCCCGTGACACAGAGGGGCTGGAGGGGGATGGCTTTGTCCTGAGTCCTGCAGAGCCCCCAGCCATGGTCTGGGAGCAGCCACGGAGCTGCTGGCACCCGGCTGGGGTGGGCTCAGGGTGCTGGGTCTGCGGGGCCTGTGGGGTGCTGCCTCTGTGAAACGCTCCTGTTTCTGCAGGGAAAGCAGCGTGGCACAGAAGGCAAAATGACCCATGTCTTGATGACACCAACACACACAAGCACCCCTTTCTTTGCAGCCACCAGGCTCGACACCACTTACTGGGTTTTGAAAGGGTAGATTGTGGCTACAAAAAAACCCGAGGGCCTTAACAGCAGAATGACGTGGCTTTCTGTGGCCATCATTTGAGTTTACACCATCCTGAAGCCACTGAATTGCGTGTGGTGGGCACCGTTCGGCCTGGGGAGGGAGGTGACGCCTGGTGCCACCAGCACCGTGTCTGCCCGTCTCAGCTCCAGCCCTCCTGTTTACCCGGGATCATCACAACCGCTTCACAGCCATTACAAGCCGTTCAGTAAATACCACGGATGCTGTCTAAATGCATACGGTACAAATGCTCAAATACATAATTAATGTGGCTTACCCTTGAGAGCCGTTGTCAGTCTCCCGGGTAAGTAACAGGTCTTTCATTGTTTAGACTTAAAGATCTCTTGAGCCTCTTTTAAGGACGTGCTTTGAGCAGCTAAGAGAAGAAAAGCAATTGTGCACAAGAAATCTATAGATGACTCTATCTGTGGCAAGAAACCCAAACCACAATCCTGTAAAGATGAAGGCGCAGGTCTGGCCTCACCTTCAGGAGGGCCCCATCCAGCTGCTGCTGGGCCAGGGCTTGCAGAAGGGCTGGCAAACAGCCCCATAAACAGGGGTGAGATTTCGGGGTCCAGAGACCACTGAGAATGGATGGAAGTAGAATTTGAGCCAACAGCTTAAAGGTAAAAGCGTGTTTATATTTCTTTGCTAGCTCTTAGGAGTGCCCAAGCCCCTCACCATCCTCATTGGGAAGGATTAGGGAATAAATTGCCTCTGGGGCACCTGGGTGAGCCATCCCACTCAGCTCCATGAAGCCAAGGGGCCTTCTCCAGCCAGGCTGGGCAACCACGTTCGGCAGGCGAACAGGCCCTGACTTCAAGCTTGTGACCAGTTCCTTAATGTCACCCCAAAACACCACACAGGCGCTCCTGCTGTTCCACAAAAACCATCTTCAACACCGCACCGGTTAGCAGACATCCCAAATCCCCTTTCGTACACACATAAGAAGTCCACCTGCCCAAGTCCTGCTGTCACAGGGCTGTGGATGCTGGTGCCACATCAGGCTCCCTGCGATTTGGGACCAGGGTCCATTCCCTGCCTTGGACTTTTCAGAGGAAGCGACTGGCGAAGAGCCAACTCACTCCAGCCTTATACAATTAATGCCATTAGTATTAATGAACATTGGGAGAGAACATGGACGGGGCCTGCACCCCACCCTGTTTAATTTGGGACCATAATACGAACCGCAGTGCTGCCCACAAACACCTGATGCAAATGGAAGTCAGGCCTTTTGCACAGCCTAACAGCTGGGGGGAGGTCAATATTATTATTATTTTTCAAACACAGACAGCATTTGCTTTTGCTTTGCCTTTTATAAATGGCCAAATTAAATTTGCACCATTACTTCATTTGGGCTCCCTTCCTTTTATGTTTAAACCACAGCACTATTAGAGGCTTACTTTATGGGTAAAGTAACTAAGAACAATACGGGCATCATAATGAAAAAGATGTGCAGCTTTTTACACTGCATAATAAATGTGTGTCCATATCAATGTAAAACATACAAATGGCAATAATTTAACACTGAATATTTTTCTGCCTTTAATTAAAATAAACTAATAAAGATTTCAGAGATGCATTTGCTTAAATAGAATGCAGAGTTATAATTGGTGACCTATTTTAAGCAATTTAATTTCCCATGACCTGTTTTCCAAATTAACATAGTAATAGAAGAATGTTTATTGTGTTTGGGAATATAAGTTTCTCCTTCAAAGATGTCATATGCCTTTGTGATTTGATTTAAAGGTGTATTCTTTTATTAAAATGTTCATATAAAGAGCTTGTAAATTATGTAAATGTTTCTTTTTATGGCATTTAATGAGCCCAGAATTTTAAATCAAAGCACAATCAAAGAAAATAAACAAGGACATCCTGAAGATTCGGAAGATCACTTAAAAAAAAAATAAAAAAATGCAGAGCAGCCAGGTCGTGCTGAATTCATTGAATCCCTATTCTCTTACAGTGCTCACGAGCATACCTTCCCCAACTATTTTATTACATTTCTGCATTTGTATGTACGCACCAACACACCCCTACACAAAATTACTTATTTTACACACACGGGCTCAATCCACAGCTGTTTGGAGATGGCTCTTTTCGGAATCTCATTAAACTCCCGTGGCACTGTGTGCCGAGGGCTGATTAGGTGTTATGTAAAAAGCCCAAGATATTCCCTCGTGCAGTTTGGAGGCACCTGAATTATTCACAAGGCACACGGGGGGCCCAGCTCCCATCCTGCTGCTTCTCCGCCAGCACGAGGAGTGCAGATAGGAGCAAGTTCAGCCTGCTATTACAGCAGGGTCCAAACCCAGTGCTTGGGGTGAGCCCAAAATATGAAATCCTCTCCTTTAAAGGTTGATGCACAGCTGACCAGTGGATGCTAGTCTCATGGGTTTGGGGAAAAAGACACTGTCAATTCTTTTTTTATTATTAATTGATTTTGGTCAGCATTTAAAAACTTCTCCTTATGGTACTTATTATTCAGCTTGAGGGCAAATTGTCTGATAAAACCACAAGCTGAAATCCTTCGGAGTGCCACGGCAGGGGAGCTGACATGGGGTGAAGGCGCTGTAGGAAACCAGGACAGCGCCCGTGTCCCTCCTGCGTAGGAGAGCTGACACCTCCACACGGGTAACATCGGGCAAAGACGGGTCCTGCACGTGTAAGGCTGCAGGTAATCCTGCTTTTCATTATGGGATTACAGAGCAACGATTACAAGGCTTCGGGAGACCTCCAGTCGTTCGGTGGGAGGGGATGGACACAAGATTAAGATTAAAGCATTTTAAACCAAAACAAAACAGAAACAGGAATAAACGTTTGTTGTCTTGTCACACAGGATACGGGTGGGAGCCCATTCTTAATGCATGGGGAATATGGGGTTGTTCCAAGGGGGTATGCAGGGTTAATGAAACACAACACCTCTGTGCGAAAGCAGTTCTACCCTTTGTTTTTGTAATTATTTTGCCATGGTCAAAAGTTTTAGATCATTTTCTGGGAAACTGAGCAACTCCCCAATTCCTCCTACAGTTCAATAGGTCTGCTCATTATACAAGTATATGAGTGCACCTATGGATAGTTCTGTATATTTGGGGGCTTATATGCATTCATCTAACTGTGCATGCACTATGCCACTGGTTCGTGTATGCCTACAAAAGGTACAATAGCGCAAACAGCTGCAGTCACAACCATAAAGACTCACTCACTCTCACCAGGGCTCCATCATTTGAAAATGTGGAAGAGAGGGGAAAAATTACACAGGATGGTGTCCTTAATGTACCACGAATACCCATGACCTGAACGAAAACCTCTTCTACGTGGTGCTCACAACCCCAAATCACTCATTAAATTCTCGGGACACCAAAGGAACGTGTTCAACAAGAGGAAACTCTCATCACGGTGCCTGTACCTCCGTAAACATGCCGAGGAGCTGGGGAAGTGTAGCAGGGGGCAGCTGCTTGCCTGAATCTATCGGTGACGAGCAGGACACCAGCAGCAGGACAGATGAGCCTCCTCCACCCACTTGTCTGCTTTTTGCTGGGCTCTGATAGCCACGTGGCAGTATTTCAGCAGCGTGGCCCCGCAGCAGAGGAGATGCTCTCGAGCAGCTTGTTACAGCCCCATCTGGTAAGAATTTGCAGCTAACGTATCTCGTAGCATGGGTCTGTAGAGGAAACAAAGTGCTTGGCCTGGTTAGGAGATCTTTGCACAGCTCTGTTAGTGATCTGGCTGCCTAATACATTCGGTTCAATATTTGGGGGAGCTGATATTAAAAATATCAGTGATTCATCCATCATTGATAAACATGCTGAGATGCTCGATACCGACGCTTCAGCAGCAGTAACGGCAGCGAGGTACATATAGATAGCTGAATTTATCTCCACGTGTTTCAGATATAATTCCTCCAGAGCAGCCCAAGCTGTAAGGTGTTTCACACTCAAACCCAAGTTCCCTACCATGACAATTTACAGCACACAATCTATAAAGCTGAAGGGCCTGACTGCCTGGAAGGAGCTGCAGTGTGCTGCCGGATCTCAGCCAGCCTCGCTGCCCTGCGTTTGGGAAGCATCAGAAAGAAAAAGATAAATCCCCCACTGTAAGAAATTTACAGCGGTTCTGTTATATTATTTGCTTTTTATAGCCTTCTGAAAGCACCAAGCAGCTGAAAGGCTTGGCCGGGGAGATGCAGAGGGAATGTATGAAATGGTTTTGGTGGAGAAAAGGAGACCAAATCCGTCTTTTTCTCCAAAGACAGAGGCTAACCAAGCATTGATTTACACCTGCCTGTTGAGCTGAAGTCCCCCGTCCATCCAGATCCCTAAAACACCCTGTCCTGGTAGGAGCCCTTAGCCTCAGACCATGCAAGCGCCCACCTAGGGGCAGACTGGGGCAGGAGTGGTGAAGGCTGGCCCCGCACCGCTCTGCTCCAGCCACCCCAGAGCCGGAGGAACTGAGGAAAACACCAAAAAAGACAAATGAAGAGAGCACTGCAGCAGCCTATCCATCAGGGATCCTTTAAAGGCATTGATTTCTGGTCTTCAAGAGAGGAAAAGGAAGAGAAAAACGTTTTGAGAGAAAAATAACAGCCCCCAAACCGCAGATTTCGAGCTGCCTGAATTTCCTATGTGTGTTCTGCTGGATCCTACAGCAACCCCCAGCGCTGCTCCCACCCCATGTCCAGCCTGCAGCATTTCGACCAAGTCCAGCCAAGATCCCACTGATAGAAACAGCAACCCCAGGCTCTCTGTTTCATTCTTTTTTTTTACAGGCTCTGAACTGAAAGCTCCAGCTCGTGCAATACCCTAGCCAGATCTCACGTTCCCTCCTTGAGTCTAGCCCTTTTCCTGCTCACCTGCTCCTCCCTCAGCCCAGCAGGAAAAAACCCCACTGAAATAAATCACCCCTGGTCCTATTTAGGACAAAAAACGACTCCTGTGGTTACCAGCCTGGGATATCCACATAGCTCTGCCCTGACCTTACGTGCCTTTGGTTAAAGGGATGTTCCATGGTTAATCCAGCTTAGAGCTGGATTAACTTTTAAAGATACAAAAATGCCCCCAAGCCAAGTAAGGTGATATATTTTTGGCTGGTTGGAGCTGGCAGGCTGCCGGGCAGGGCTAGCGAGCAGCTAGAGCTTAGGAGAGTTGCTTTTAAACACAAATCCCAATGAAAAAATATAAAAACAACCAAAATAAATTATGTAAGGAAGTAGCCACCAGCAGGTCACACAGCAGGACCTCGTCCTCCAGATCTATTTGTGCTCTGTGAGAAATTCGGCGCAACGCAGAGCTTGGAAGGTGACTCCCGGTTCGAAAGAGGACAAGGGAAAGACAGAGGGGTGGAAAGGGAATTCAGAAGAGGAAAAAAAATACATATGCTGAATAGAAAAAACATGTCAGGACTGATGCAAAACCTACTGAAAGTGATGTCAACAGGAGGTTTTTGTTTTCCTCCTTGCAGCAGACATTGGATCGTGCCCCAGAGCAGAGTTTCTGAACACGGCTGCTGTACTGGGGCATCTGCAGCCTGTGCTGGGAGCTGGGAGGTCGCGGGGGCTGCAGCCTCCCCAGGCAGGGACCGTGCCCAGTTCACTGCCTTGCCGCACCGACGATGGCCAGGATCAGTGAAACATGGATTTTCACCTGCATCTGCACCCAGAGAGCTGAAAACCCAGCCTGAGACATCCCTCCCATTCGAAATAAGGCGCTGAGAGTTACAAACACATTTAGAATATTAACGGTATTAACTTATGCGGCGCCAGAAAGGTGGATTTCAGCCTATCCCTTAAAACAAACTCTTCGATATTTTAATGTATGCTCCTTGTGAAACTCTGCAGATCTCCACCAGCAGATTCCTGCTGACTGCAAAATACACATCCGCTGTGTTTACTCTCATCGCTGCCTGAGGAGGGGATTTATGAGGATGATACCTGCTTGTGACGAGCATACGAGCAGGGAGCTGAGCAGAACAGGCTGGAGAAGACATTAGCACTCATCTCTGCAGACGTCCAATAAAACAGGAACTGTTGAGCCTTTACGGTTTTGCTTGTTTCAATAAAGTTCCATGATCGGTATTAAAAGGAGGTGATACTTATGCTTTCCCTCTGTTGTCATATACCAAAGTGCATTAGCAAATATTGTCACAAAAGGAGAAAAATTGCTTTTAAATAAGTATCAGGTAAAAAGAAACAGTTAAGCTCTGCCATGAATTATTCAAGCAGCTCCAAATATCTCTTGCCACAAGTAGTGGGACAAGGCCTCAGCTTTCTGTGTGCTGCTGTGTCCTGCCCCAATCCAGACCGCAGATTTTTGTGCTGGGGAAGCTGTGCACGGAGAACTGCAGTGCCCTGAGGAAATCCAACGTGGGGGGCAATGGCACGCGGGGCAGAATTTGTTCTTCTTCACCTTACAGGTTAGATATACACGTTTTAAAGCCATTCTGTGCCACTGCGACCATTTGGCACATGCTGCCTCTGTTCCAAGCCTCCTGCTGCACCCGAGGGCTGCACAGCAAACACCGCAGCTGATGGGGGCCCCAAAATTAGAAACGAGGGCTGGGAGCGCACACTCCCTTCCAGCCCCAATATAATTAAGAGCGATTCTTCACTCAGATTGCAGTTTTGTTACCGTGATACTGACAATTATTGGGATGCACGTGGAAAAGAGTGCTGGCTGCTGGCTACACCTGTGCAAGTCTCTTCATGCCGCGAGGGCTGCACCATGCAAGCTGCGCAGCAGAAACTGGCACGAAGACAGCAGCGCTCGGACTCGCCTACGTTTTCTAGGGCATCGCATGCAAAGGATGCTGATCACCTGCCCTTTTATTTGGCTGGGGCTGCGGGGAGCAGAGCTCCTCTGACTTTGGCCACAGAACGACTTCACTGCTGTGTGCCCAGCTGAAACTGACCCTGGGGACCTGCATCAGCCGGGGGCTGCAGGCACAGAGCAGCCTCCCCCTGGCACGGCCACTCCACGTGCGGGGGTTTCCCCATCTTCCCTCCTGCTCCTCGTCCTTCCTCAGCTGCCCCTCAACCTCTCTTTTTTTGTAAGGATTTGGGTCACCTTCCTCACTCCCGCGCTGCCGTGCCCAACGCAGAGCTTTTGTATAATCCCCCAGAGTGGGAACAAATTGGAGATTGATGCTACAGAAAGAGTTACTGCTGCACGGGAATTAAGCTCTTCCAGGGGTGCGTGGTGATGGGGATTATGTGAACAAATATTTATACTGTTTCTTTTTGCAGTATTCCAAATGAAAGTTTAGAACATTACAGAGACGCAACCCACACGAACGTATCATTTTCCCTAAATGCACAGGGCAGGGCAGAAATCTTTGCGTTTTGATTCTGTTTCCTTCCTCTTTAAGAAAACAAACAAACAAACAAACAGACGTGACAAAAGCCAACAGCTCTCTGCTGCTCTGAGAGCAACACACATTTGCAGGCGGCCACCGCTTGAGTGTGTGCCTCTGCCTTGCCCGAGGAGCATGTGCCTCGCTCGAGTCCCCACGGTGAGTGGCAGAATCTGCCATATGGAGGTCACCTTGTCCGGGTCCATAAATAGCTCCTCTTCCCAAGCAGGCAAGGGAAGGAGCTAGTGAGAGCAGTGAGAGAGGAGGCTACCTCGCAGCCGTGGCACTGATTGGTGCCAGGGTTACAGCACGCAGAGACTTGTCATGCCAGCAGCAGCGATGCCGTCAATCTGCAGGCGCAGAAGTCACCTAGTTCCACGGCGAAAGCGTGTGCCAGCCAGTTTTTCATTTCAGCTTCCACACAGGGGTTTGGATGCCTTTCAGCTGTTCCAAAAGGAAACTGCAGGGAAGGTGTCCTTGGGGAGCAGGCGGCAGCCCCCAGGCGAAGGGCAGGCGCTGCTTGGGGACAGACCCCGGGCTCCTCGGGGTCAGTCTCATGGGCAGGGGATGGATTTTGATGAGGAGAAACAGCAGCAGCGAGGAGACCCTGTATGAGCCCCCTGCTGCTGCCAAGAGCTGCGTGCCAGCACAGACCGCTCTCTGTCACCTGGCTGCCATCAGTCGGTCCCCCGGGCTGTGGCAAGGACTTCTCGTCCACGCACCGGCAGCTGAAGGTGGAGAGATCAAGATCTGCACCCTGTGCAGTGAAGCTTTTTGCTTCATTCAGCTCTGGAGATACTGACGACTGTGAAAACGCTGCCGCAGAACTATTTGATAGCCAAGGAGGTGCTCAGCGGGCTGGCAGGTAATTGATCCTGTCATTTAAAAATAGGCTGTCACCTCGCGTGGCACGTCAGGCCGACTTTCATGGACCAGAAATCACGTGGCTGCGTTCCCGCTACAACATCCCCTGGAACAATGTGAAAATAAAGAAAATATTGCAAAAAAAAAAAAAAATGTCCCTGGGTGAATCAAAAATTTAAAGGAGGGCAGAAAGGGAAGGGGAGACATTCACGTCCCGTCACACGGGTGATGCCGGTGCTCTCCATGCTGCCCAAAGCGCTCCCCTCGCGTTAGCCGGGATGGGAAGGGAAGAGCACTCATCCCTCCATGACATCTTTTTGCATCCCACAGGCTGCAAATCCCCGGTTTGATCTCGTTCGGCGTGGAACATCTGACATGCCTCTGATGGGGAGGCTTTACCCGCTCTTATTCCTCCTTCTGATACCCATGACTATAGGAGCGGATGAAAGGGAGGAACAGATGGATGGCTCGCGTGTACGCACTGCAAAGCCTTTATCCTTCGCTAGGTGTTGGTTTTAGCGATGCACGGTATTTTTTAAATAGCCTCTTCTCTTTTTCCTTTTCCCCTTCACAAGTTTTCCTCTGTGTTCCTCCCCTCGGCTGTCTCTTTCCCCCCCTCTCCCATACAAACACTTTGAGCTCGAGTCTTGATACTGAAAAAAACACACCCACCACGGAGCAGCCCTAAGCCAGTGTTTCCTTTGTCCTTGCTCTTTAAAAGCCGTAGTTGCTGCTCAGATGAGGTAACAGGCCTCATAACACAAGAAGTATGTTTTTCAGAACTTAATGTCCTCTGCCACAGATGTCGTCTCTGCCAGAGGCTTATTAACACCTCAGAAGAGCAAAGCCCTGCCCACAAAGGGAAGGGAATCTAAAGAAGATACACAAACAAAGGAGGTGAATGTTAAAAGCAGCTAATGAGGGGGAAAAAAAAACCCTCCACCTTCCCATCACGGCACTTCAGAACAAGTAGCATTGCCAAGCACTAAGAACGTGGGGATTAAAGAGACAATTTAGGAAGACTTGATGCGAGGAATGGAAATCTCCTGGAGGACATTAAAAGAACACAGAAGATCAGCGCACATATTTGGGGAAAAGAAGAGAGACCTTAAAAAAAAAAATAAAATAGACGTACGCATACGGACAACTTTGCAAGGACTAGCAGAAAAGCTAGTTGGAAATAATCAGGTGCATTTATTTTCTGGAAGGGAAATTTAAATTTAAAAGAAAACTGAAGCTGTGCTATGGGAGGGGGACGTGCACAAAGCGGTTTCGTTATCAAAAAACGCTGCGCGTTCAAAGGGACTTGCTGCAAAAGCAACCCTGTTTGTTTACAAACCTTTTTATTTAAAAGCAATCCTCTCAGAAACACCAAGAAGCTCTCCAACAAAATACCCACTTCACTGGCTGGTCTCTCTTGCTGCTTCTGAAATTCCCATTCTTTCCCCAGTGCCACCTTTGGTTTGGTCCCCAGCACGCCAAGGACTCGCTGGGGCCAGCCTCGTGCCCTGGGATGTGGTTTCCCTTCTCTGCCCCATCAGAGAACCCCATCATTGGGCCAGAGAAATAGATACGGTTGGAAAAGATGGCAAAGAAAAGGGTCTCCTGGTCCTCCTGGAGGCAAGACAGGAACGTGGCGGGGGTCAGGGCCTGGGTGGACTGCTGGTGTGAGACATGGGTGGGTGAGGAGTGATGACGGGGCCCCAAAGATCACCAGAAACAAGCAGCAAGTCCTGACATCCCAAAGGGCACTGTGCCTGAGACCAGGCAACACGGACAATAAAATCAGCCCCTGAGACTGTGGTTATTTAAAGCGAGGTTTCGTATGGAAATGATCGGCCCACGGAGGGACCAGCTGGGTGCACACCATGCATAATGCTAAAACTGCGGGCATTTACCCTCGGCAGGGCACACAGGGGCTGACGGATCACAGAACATGTCACAGGGGTTGGGAAAAGTCCAGGGGCTAAAAAGATTCAAAGGGCACTCAAGGCAGGCCAGGCTGCAGAAGTTGGGCTCTAAAGGCTTCCCAGTGAGTTACGTGGCATTCACCCCTTCACGGGGACACAAACCTGAGAGGGGCTGGTCCAGCATCGAAGCTGCAAACCCCAATATCAATAAGGGCCCTGGGTGGTGTTATCCCTGTGGTACCCTAATTCTGTGTCAGCCAACAGGGGGGATCCTCATTTTTGGTTCTCGGAGGCTCTGCATGTTACAGGTCCTGTGTGAGGGGGAAAGAGGTGCATGGAGCCCCAACTTCACCCCTCAGGCACTGGAGAAATTAATTTTTTTCAAGATATTCCCCCCCTGTATATGATCCGAGGCCAGCCTTGTGAGCAATCCTTGCTTGTGCGGGGCTGAGCCAGCCCGAAGGATACGATCAGGATCATCCCAAGGGCAGGAGGAGGCAATCTGCCTCAGATGGTGCCGGCTTGGATGGCAGTCAAGGAACCAAATCTTCTGCGGAGATTAACGAGCTCTGCAGGTGCAGGGGAAGAACAGGCTCTCGGAGCACGGGGGAAGAAAAACACACGGTATGGAAAAGTGTCCGCTGCCCGGCTCGCCGGCGAAACTGTTAAACAACTGCCAGTGGGTTTTCTGGAAGGAGGTCAGGAGAAGCAGAGGGGTAGAAAGAAAGAAAACAGCAGCCCCCCGCGTCCCGAAGGAACGAGGCGCCGGCTAGCGTTTGGAGATCCGATCTGCCCCCTGCGTGTTGTGCGAGTTGCCTCGCTGGAATCAAAGGCTGGAAAAGCAATTTGCAAAATAATGCTGGTGGCTGAGCAGCACCACCCCACGTCGGAGCCGCTTCTCACAGTGGGGTTATCTCACCTTTGTCTGCGGGCATAAAATGAATTTTTCTGACCGGAGGGGCCGAGTTATTCGGTGCTACAGAGCCTCGCAGGAGGCCTGATGGCAGAACAGGCTCTACAAAGCATTCCCTGATCCCAACCAGCCTCAGAAAGCACCTCCAAAACCTTCCTACCTAGAACGTATCCAAAGGCGGAGGGGAAACACCGGCTTCCCAGGGAACAGCTTCGAGGGACTAAGTGGGGATGGCAGCAAAAGCGATGTGCTAAGAAGAAGGACGAGCTGCCGAGATGATCAGTTCCTGGCGTGATATTCCCCAAACACTCCCGAAGCCTCGCAGCCTCCATATGGCTCAGCAGACACGTACAGTAACGGGATCGTTGGGAACATGCAGTCCTATAGGAAGGGAACGAGAAGCGCAGACGTGGCCGCGTGCTCCTCCACATCATGTTGGGACGGGAGCAAATTCTCCTTCCCCCATCATCCTGCCCCGAAGTCCCCTCTGCCCTCCAGACCCTTTGGGGTTCCCATGCAAAGCCCTCGTCTCTCCGTGCTGTCAGCAGAGCAAGGTTTTTAGGGAGCAGAAGCGTGGTGAGTCCCAGTGGTTCCCAGGGATTTTCCCTAGGAGATGTCCTCGTGTGACCGCCCCAGCCCATCCCAGAGCTGGTGGACTCATGGTCTCTGCTGGCCACAGCATTTATTGTTGCTCTGAGGAAGGGTCAGGCCTGTAGAGAGCTCCAGAAAAACTTCTTGGTCATGGTTTGTGAGCACGAAGCCTCCATCCCCAGCCTACTGAGGCTCAACCAGCTGCAGTTGCACTTTCTGAGAGTCTTTTCCAAGGCTGATAACCAGCATCCGCACCACTTGTTTCTCAGTCATCTGCTCTCCAGTTTTGAGAAACTATTTCAGTTCTACAATCCTGGCTTGCCATCTTTTCCTTTCTATGAGGTTTTGGAAGGAAAAAGGATGATTCACCCTTTTTTTTTTATTACTTTTTCCAAGTGGGGGGCTCCTTCACACACGGCTACTTGCTCCTAGCATCCATCGCACCACTCCTGTTGTCACCTGCGGTGTCTTTGATTCCTTCTCTTCCCTCACCGAGGGGCTTGTTTATTTTTATTTATTTATTTCACGGGCAGAGCCTAATTCTTGGTTTCCTCGTTAAAACCCCTCAGCCGAGCTCCTCGAGGAGCAAAGCAGTCATACGGAAAGTTAATGAGAAATTCTCACTCCACCCCTGAGGACCGAGGAGGGGATAATTTAGGTAATATTCGGAACCAGCTCTGACCCTTTTTAGACTCCCCGGCACCCTCCACGGGAGGAGGAGGAGGACCCAGCTGTCCTACTTCTCCTTGTCGATGCCACCAGCGCCTGCTTCTGCGTGCACGGCACTGCTGGCAGGTCCAAGCACTGCCTGGAAGGTGGGGAACCACCTGCGATTTTATGGCCTTTGGGCAAGAAATGTTCATTTTCAGCACTTTCCTCTGCTGGACACACAGAAAGCTGATGCCTGGCTCTGACATCTGCTGGATGTGACCGTCTCGTAACGTTCTAATCAGCCTGATGGGCAGGACCGAGCATCCTCTCCCTCTGCCCGGGATGGGTTCTCCCCCTGCTCCGCTCCACTGTGCTTCCCCCAGGAAGCGTTTTGTGATGCTTTGGGTCTCTTGTAAGCCGCCATTCTTCCATTTGGGCAGTCTTTCAACTCCGTGAAAGTTACACGTTGTTTTCATTTCTTCTCAAGTACCTCAGGTCAAAGAAAGACCGGTGGCCGTGGCTTTAAAAGCCTAATAAAGCCTTTCATCCGCAGACCTGCTTGCTGGCGCAAAGTCAGGGAAAACAAACTAAGTCATCGAGTGTTGTTCAAACTGTCAGATCCTTTTCAGCGTGCTCTTCCTGCCAGCCTGTTCGCGTGCGTTTGGGGGCTGGGATGGGGAAACGGGGAGGGGGAGGAAGAAAAAAAAAAAGAAAAAAAAAAAATCCCGATGGCAGAAAGCCCATGGAACAACTGGCACCTCTCCAGAGCTGCCTCCCCCCGGCCCCTAGCCCGCCTTCATGGGCACACGGGCGCCTGCCAAGCTGCTCGGCACACGTGCGCGAGCGTGCGCGCACGCAAGGCGCGGGCAACCAAATGACTTCCCGACAACTTTGCTCACAAGTGGCACTCCACTCCCGGCTTGGCACCTCCCGTGTCCCCCCCGCGCCCCCGCCTCTCCAGCCTCCCAACGAGCTGGACAGGTTCCAGTGCTTAAAAGCCCATTTAACCACTCCCTTTTGTTTGGGAACGCTAAGCCTTGATCTGATTTTATCGACTCCACCGCCGCCGCCGTGCCAAGGGGAGGAGGATGCAGAGGGTTTCAGAGGATCCTGCAATGAGCTGAAAAGCTCCGGGAGCCCTTCAAGCTTCGAGAAGGGTTTTGCCCACTCGGCGGCAGCCCTCGTGCCATTGAGAAGCCCCGGGAGGAGAGCGTGTACATTCGCCGGACCACACAGGATGGTTTCTGCTCTGGCTTTTGTGCACGCTCCTCCCTTTAAAAACTTCATTATTGGCACGCTCGGGAGCCGAAAGTCGGTGCCATGGTTGGCTGGCACTGCCTTTTGATGGTTAAATAGTGCTTTATCCTCTGCCTTGTTCAGTGCCGCTATGCCCAGGAAAAGCGGAGCGGCAGGGGTGGGAGGCGAGAACAGGACCTCTGCTCTGCCTGACAATTGTAATTTTCCAGGGTATTGTTCGGAGACATCCCTCTGCAAACGATAAAGCCAGCATGATTACAAAAAAATATATCCTTTTAAAATATGTTTCTCTTTTCCATAAAGCAGGTAAAGGCAGCTGCATTGAGAGCTAATTTCTATCCCTTTGTGCAGTGCAGCATTTGGATGCCCTCTTAAGGATGCCGGGTTTGAAAGTTTCCCTTATCAACATCATTTTTTCTCATAACCCCAGACGAGCTCTTAACATTAGTGACAGCAAGGGCCAGGAAGGCAACATGACAGACAACCAGGCAGACCCGGAGTAACGAGAGCCTCTTCCCCACACCACACCTCCCCTTCCCACGCCATCACTTCTGGAGGCAGGCTGGGAGGAAGGACACACGGCTCGGCTGCTTACGGCACGGGGAAAGACGTAACCAGAGTCTGCCCACCAAAACCACCTGCCCCAGGAAAGGCTGGTTTTGGTGCTTTGGTCCTGTGCTTCGTGTCCATGAGCCCACCAGTCCTGTGCTGCTGCTGCCATGGGGCTGCTGACCTGGGGGAGGAATTTAAACGTCCCTATAGCTGCTGGAAATTTGGCTGAGTGAGAACAGTTTCTAATCTATGCAAATTACAACCATCAAGACTCTGCCCTCACATATCCTGCAATCTGGAGGAAAGAGTCTGCTCCTGCTAGGCACTCACTCAACCATTTTTAACTTTCCAGAGGGCTCTGGCTCTGCCCTCCTCTGCTTTTTTAATTTCCCACTGAAGAAAAAAAAAATAATAAAGGAAGTAATGATGTGGTCAACAGAAGGAGCAGCATGTTCGAGGCAGATCCTGCCCAAAAGGTGACACAGAAACAGAGACTTAGCGGCATCAGGAATAGCACAGCCTGGAACAATGGCTCTGAAAAACAAATTGCACACAGACACTATCCAAGCAACTGCCTTCGGTCCAAACCAGTCAGATATTTTTGATGTCCTGCAGCTTCAAGAAGGATAACAGGCAGCTGAGTACAAGTGCTGAAGATCACGTTAGCCCTACTGGATTATTCAGGTCATGCTAAACAACAAATTCAGCGGATTAAAAGAGCCCTCGTTCCTGCTGTGCAGTTTTAACAGCCTGCAAGTTACACTGAGGGCTGAGGATGCTATGGACGTTGCATGTCTTGTGCAGCACTTTATAGTCAGACAAGCTCAGCAAGGGGCATCTGCCTTCCTAAAAATTACCATTGACCCATTCCTGTTTAGGAACATTGAGAAACCAATGGACTCACCCAGCAGCTATGTGAAAACCTCTTTGCCAAGCCATGCAGAACTCACTTTTGTGTCTGCAGTGTATCGGCATTGTATTACCATGACAAAACCAAATTACTGCCATTGAGGGAAGCCTTTGCGAGCACAACAGTCCTGCTCGAGTAATAAACTCGTGCGCACAAATGATAGCACAAAGGGGTGGATGTGTAGCTGCTGTGGGACCGCTGGGGTAGCGGTGCAGTGCTGCGGCTTCTTTCTTGCCTCACCCGAGCCCTCCTCCATGCAGGCATCGGTGCCTCCTGGCATTGCAGTGCTGCTGCCTCGTGTTCATGGTCCTGCCATCGCTGCCAAACAGCCCCCATCACACCCAGGGTTGCTGTGGCACTGCCCCTTCCCTCGTTGGGGTCAGCGAAACCATGGGTGTTCCTGTACGGCGACTGAAGCCACCCACCGTAATTAAGGCTGCGTTTCATTTGAAAAATAATGCTATAATCAGTACAAATGAATGAGCTGCATTGCCTGGGAATGGTGATCCTGAGACAGGTCGGAAGGGAAGCACCCAACTTCCAGCACACGTGCACCGAGCCTCCACCTGCCGAAAACTGCCCTGCACGACACGAGGAAATAAATCCTTCAGTGACCAAGTGAATGAACAAAGGAGCTGGTGGTGCTCCTGCCTCATTTTTACAACCCCATCCTGCTGAGGCAGGCTGTGTTTGGGGGCTCTGGGTTCTACCAGGGACAGAGCCGTGCAGTTCCCATCCCCATGGGGGGAGCACTGATGGGGTCTCCTCTCCCCCACTGCCCATGCTGGGAGACTGGTAGGGATTAAATATAGCCAAGGCTTCTGCCTCTGTTACAGCTGGTAGGAATTAGCTGACAGCCTAGACAAATATGGGAGCTGACAGACCGACACACCTACACGCTGCATGGGGTGGCACAGAGCTGCTTTCCTTAAACTGGGCTAAAAATGAAACCGGCCAGTCCCCGAGCGGGTCAGGACGTGGATGTGAGCGCTGCTCACGGACTGGCAGGCTCCTTGTGGAGGCAAAAGCTCTCCTGAGATTCAATTAGCAACGCAAGAGAGAAGGAGTTGGTTTAGAGTAAAACACCGAGCCCATGCATGAGGATTTAGGACAGCTCGCACTAGCACTGACCTCAAACAACAGTTTCAGAGTAGCTTTGACCTCGCAGTCAGCACCTCACGGACCCAGGTCCCACACCAGAAACTGAGAGCAGAGATCCACATGAGAAGCTGAAGCCCCTACTTTTCCACCCACAGTTGTTATCTGGCTTAATGTCTGGATACATCAGCATCTTTAGAAGGCTCTCAGCTAAGAAAGTCACCCCCAAATCTAAACATCACTTCTCAAGCTAGGAGGATGCCAGGGTAACAACGTCATCAAGGCTTTTTTCACAAAAGTTTGCAGATGCCGCTGGGTATTTTTGCAGCTAAAATAAATCACCGTGAGCTCCCACAAGGGCTCCTTGAAGGTACAAGATGGCAAAACTGAATGCTCACCACCAGCGGATCAGCAAGCAGATGGATAAACCACAGTCAGAGGTTGCACTGCGTTTGCTGTTTCTTTAAGTCGCTGATGGATTCACACATGATGCAACTAGACACAACACAGCACTTGCATCTTCCTGCATCAGTGATTCCGCAGACATAGAGCTTCCCACCCTCCTCTTCCCCTTTCCAAAACCCAGGCACATTTTTGTCTGCAACTGGGTACAATCACGTTCTGCGTACGAGCCCAACAAAACAAAACATCCCATTTTCAGTTCACAGAGCTGCCATGGCAGAAATAAATATTATTTTGTTTGTTGCCGTTTCCTTTCTCTTTGCTGCCGTTTTGTTTCCCAAAATCATTGTTCTGCCGAGCAGTGTAACAAAACCCATTCTTCCTCATTCAAGATTTCGCAGCTAGCTGCATCGTAGTAGCTGGGTCCTCATTAAAAAGTCAATCCCTCTGAAGCCAAACCCAAACCCAAACCTCTCCAAAACCTCAGCCTCTGGAGAACTTCCTAAATCAGTAAGACAAGTGCCTGGCCTCCTTCCAGTTCCAGCAGGAAGCCACCAAGCACAAGGTTGCTGAAGCACAGCCACGGTTTGCAAGCAGAAGAGAACTCCTTTGGTTCTGCCTCTGCTCAGAGCGTGCTACGGCTGAATTTGGGACAGACTAAACCATTTCTCACTCCCAAACTGGGCTCTGACTGCAACTGGTACCAGCACTACTTAGGAAGAACAGCATCAGCTGCCCCTCTGGCTGATGCTCCCTGGATTTGAGAGCAAAACATCCAGAGGTGCAATGGGCACTGCAGCAGTGCTCTGCTTGCAGAAGCACATCGCTGGATATTGATGAATCAAGCCAGGGGATGAGCCCTCCTTGGAGGAGAAACCTGCTCGAGTTTGGGCTTTAGGATCCTGACATGGACTCGCCAAGATCAAGCACTTGGAAGGGCTCCTGACCTCTGTGTGCAAGGGGCAGCTTCAGGAATTAGCGTCTAGTTTCTTCTCCATCCCTTCTCACTTTGTTTGCATGATCAGGTGGTAATTTTCCTCCCCATCCTTTCTTCTTCCCACCCTATCCGCCAATAACAAAACTACAGATGAGAAAAGACACAACTGCACAAGAGAAGGCATTTTCCACCCACTGCCCTATGCAGCAGCATGGCAGGTTGTGTGGGTAAGGTTTGGATGGGGACCATGCGAGGCAGCGAGCTGAGCTGCCCCTCCATCCTCTTCTCCTGGCTTCACTGAAGGCACTGGGTGTGAAACGGTGCCAGCACCGACCCCGTGCACTTTTCTGAGCAGCCTTTGTGCCGAAGGAGCAGTTGGACCAAATCTGTGCCCTGCGTGTTGTGCTTGCCTTTACTGGGTGTCCCCAGAGGGGAATATTCCCTGGTTTTGCATCACTGATAAAAAAAAAAAAAAGCATGTTTTTTTGCAGACACTGGCTGCGTGGCCCAGCGGACGCAGTGCTGTTGTGGGTTGGTGTTAGAATCCATTTAAAGCAGCCTGCCTGGCTGACAGCTTCAGAGTGAAGGAAACGTATTAATCAACGCTTACCTTGGATTTTGGCTTGGGGGGTTCTTTTTCCCAACAGGGGCTGCTTCACGGGGATTTTTGCAGCTAGGAAAAAAAAAGAAAAAAAAAAAAAAAAGAAAAGGTATTGTAAGAACAAATCAAAAGAAGAAATTACATTAGCATGCCATTTTTAGAAAGCTCTACTTGTTTTATGGATTATTTTGATTTTTGCTTAGCATTACAGCTGATCAGATTAATCTTTGGAAAAGAAATCTTTTTAAGTATATCCTCGTTTTTGATGGAAACTGTACGTGCTCTGATGTGAAGCCAATTGTAGGGTTGTTCCTCTCCTCCAGTCCCCTTTCTTCCTCCCCGTTTACCATATTGGAAACTGAGGGTGGTCCCAGAGCTGCTCCTTGATATCCCACCATATCCACCCGGTTATTTTATCACCAAACTCATGACATGCTTTACACTCCCCAACAGGACAATTAAAACAACTCGAGATTAACAGAAGACGAATTTCCAGGTACCATCAGCCCAGTTTCTAGGACAATTGCCCCTACCAGTCAGGGCAAACATCTCCAGTTCTGAACTACTCAACCCAATGTCAAATGCACAGCGACGGAGCTGCGGAGTCCTGACCTTCCTTTTGGAGGGGTTTCCCAAAACACCTCTTCTAAGAAAGAGAGAATTCCCCAAATTAATTTGTCGGAAATTCACCGTAAATATTTGTTAACCCGCTTCTCCTGCCTCCTCCTTCCCTCCCCAGGAGCTCTTTGTGTCACACCAGTGCTCTGCCGCCCTCGGATCCTACGAGCCCTTCTGCCTCGATGCTTCACGGGCTGAAATGATCCTCACCCGCCCGCCGATGGAACTGAATTAAAGTGGCCTTCCCCAGTTCACGTATTGAACCGTTCCTCTCTCTTCTCTCTGCTCTTGCAGCTACAATTCCTGGTGGATTTCATCTTATTAAAAAAAAAAATAAAAAACTAAAAGGCCCCCAGCTCTGTCCCATCCCCGTCTCTCCCTGCCAGAGCTGCCCCAGGGTGCCCAAGCTGGGTGGGAGCTGCTGAAGATCTCGGAGCCCAAGCCTCCAGCCTTCAACTTCCACATGTGGTCATGGGTGGCAGATTTCTGCCTTTCACACTTAAAACCTCAGTAGTTCTGCTTGATGGGGAAGGGGCAGCTGGTTAACCTCCTCTTGGGATGTGCAGGATGCAGAGGAGCATTTTTGCACCCCCAGGGGCCACAGCCATCGTGACCATCGGTCACCCCAAAACCTGCCGTCCCCAGCCCTGAGCTCACAAACCTGATATCGTTTTGGTGCCATTCAGCCCAGGAGAATTGGGAAAATAAAGTTTGCTCCCTCCTGTGCTGCCCTACAACCGCCCTGAAAACCAGCCCTAAATATTCCTATGTTTTTAACATCATTGTGAAACCTTTTTCTGCTGATCCTACAAACCCAGGTGCTGCTGCACATCATGGTCCCGGGGTGCAAGACCTGCTGACACAGGGCAGGGGCACGGCCACCTCTCCCCTGCTCTGCCTTGGGCTGTGACACGAAGAGGCTCCTTCTGCACGTGCTTCTGTGAAACCATGTGCCTGCACCGTGAGCTCAAAATGACACTTCTGAATAATTTAAGATAACGATAATAGAAACATTAAAAAAACTCTTGTAGAGACCAAACCCGATTCCTTTCACAGCTTCTGAATTAGTTTTTCACTTGTAGCCACTTCTGCTCTATCTTAAGAGCTATAAAAAAGCGCGATAGAAGGGAGTATTAAAAATTATTAATGCTTTTTTTTTTTTTTTTTTAAAGTACCTATTGCTTAACCTTCTGCAGTTCTATTCCTGGGTTCCCATGCAGCTTCCATCTGCACACCGAGAGCCTCGCGGAGCCCCTCACACGCTGCAGCCGAGCCCACTGAGGACAGGCTATTTTGGGCCTTTTCCCCTGCAGCTGTTTTGTTTTGTTCTGCTGGAGACGATGTCACACGAGGTCGGCTTTTTTTTATTATTATTATTTTTGAGCTGTATTTACAAGACAGCATTAACCGTTTGGACTTCCTAGCCCCAAAGTCTTTGCTGGTTTTCTGAATGCAGTGGATTTGTTATTTTTTCTTTGGTTAGTTGGGTTTAATTTTATTTTTAAAGCCAGGAACTGAGTCCAACATCACAGAGCATCTCGCTGTCAGGAATACAGAAGCGTGGGCTGCCCCAGGAGCACAGGACCGGCCCAGCACCTTCTGCCCAGCAGCACCCAGGGGTGTTGGGAGCCGCACTCGGGGTACCCGACCTCACCAGGAGCGAAGAGCCATGCTCAGCGCTGCGGGACTCCGGTTCCCTGCCTGCACTTCTCCATTGATTTATGGGGCAGCTCATTTCCAGATCCACCTCCTCCAGGAGGAGGAACCTCGCTCGATGTGAATAACCAGCTCCTATATCTCTTAAAGCACTCGCCGCGTCCTTCCGAGGGGGGAATTATGGCGAAGGGCAACGTTTCCCCTCCCTTCGCATGGGGCTGCAAACGAACGCAGCCGGAGAGCCGGTGCGGTTTTGCTGGGTTTGTTGTCATTTTGTGCTGTTTTAAAGGAAAAAAGTGCAAAGCCCATAACCCAAAGCAGAGCTCGAGGAGGAGGAGGAGGAGGTCCCGCGCTCCACGGCCGCGGCGGGGGCACACAATGGCAGGCACGCACGCCTGCCGCCCATTCAATCTCTCCCTCGCGTCTCTATATCTATATCCACATGCCCCACAAAGGCATATTTTCTACATTAAGCCTATGGATTACTGGCTCAGGCCCTTACAGAAGGAAAAAAAAAAAAAAAAAACGTTGCCAAGGCGACGAGCCAGGGGTTGCTATGGCATTTCGGAGGCGAGCAGCTGGGCCAATCCCCGCTCGCTGCGAGCTGGGAAGGCGCAAAGCCCCGAAATTTAATGTCAGCGCCGAGAGGAAGGGAAGCTGTTGAGGCATGCATGATGCTGAGCGTGCGCTTGCTAAATGCGGACAACATGGCCCCCATGATTAGGACCAGCACACTAATGAATATTCATTGGGCTGATTAAAGCAAAGTCAATTAACTACTTGACTGCTTGATTTTTTCCTGGGTTTCAGTCTTCTCTTTTAACCATTTTGCCACTGGGGATGCTCTTGTTCTGCCCTTCATCTCCCTCTTTCCTCTTATTTTCTTACGCTGGCAATTAGGGTTCAGATATTTATTTTTTTTTTTGGTCTTTGTGCCTTTTACTGACAATAACCCATCCCATTCGGATTTTACGGCTTCCTTTATTTCCCCAGTAAATCACGCTCTTCTAGGGTCACCGTCTTCCGCTGCAGCGGTAGGTAAGCCAGAAGGTCACAGATTCCCATCAAGTTTTTAAATCTCACGTGCGATGTAATTCAAAATCCACGGCTAAGCAATAATGCTGATTTTCTACTTCACAGTGGGATTCCCCCCCATCAGCGCAGCCCTTTGTTTTATAACAGAAGGCTGCTGTGAGCCTGGCCGAGGGCTGGGGAATATTTTTTTTATTCCGATTTGTTAGAGCGGGATTTCTTCAGATGGACGACTCAGACCGAATGTTCTAGGAAACCTAAAGGGATCCTAAAATAAAACAACAATTCATTAAAATGGTTTTCAATTCCGAGAGATGTCTTTCTCCCAGCGCAGTAGTGATGTAATGAGGCAGTGATGGGGACTGCATATTTTATAAAGACCATTTTTCAGAATGCGCCTGCAAACTAAAACATGTGATTAAATTAAAAATAAATGAAAAATTGTTGGCCAGAAATCAACATTTGTGAGCTCAGCACTTACAACCTAACCTGGGAAAATACATCCATTTTCATCACGTTCAAATTTCTCCGGTTCCTGTATTATGTATACAGGACTTTCAGAGAAAGATGCATTTCTGTGATAGCGAGGAATCTCCTGGAGGGGAGTCATTAGGAGCTGTAAGTAATACCCCGATGGGTAGAGTGGAAAACCTGAACGTAATCACCCAGCACTTGGGCTCGTATCTTTGTCAGCAATTGAAATAAAAAGGTGCCGAGGCAGGCAGAGCCTACAGAGGGAAGGCACGGCGCTGCCTTCCAACGTTGCACGTTCAGTACCCGGTACAATTCAGTTACATCCAGGCAAAACCAAATTGCCAGTCCTGCTCCCCTCCTCTAAGGAGCAAAAGTCACAATTCGAGGCTGGCGACCCAAATACGTGCCGGTCAAACTGGGGAGGGAAGGGTGGGTTTGAACCAAAAAGATTACAGGGAGAAAAGGAAATAGAAAAGGAATGGAGTGAGGCAGAACATAACCGAATGGGGAACTGAATTATTTTGAACTGCAAGCCAAAAATATATAACCAAATCTCATTCTATAAGCTCCGCAGACACACATGTTTCTCCGTTATTTGGCTAGAGGATGCACTTATTTAGGTTTTCATACTTATATGCTTTTAAAAGCAAATCCACTACAACGTGGAAAACTGAGAACTGCAATATTCTGTGCTGGGGGAGCATTACAAACAGTTTCTCTGCAATCTCGCTGTGTGAGCATCCTCCTCTGATTAACGCCATTACCCCAACTTTTAATCTTTGCATTTGCAGCCCAATATTTAGCACCTGCTCGGACCCTACACATCATTCCAATTTCCCCCCACGCTGGATAATGCTGACGGAGGATGAAAACTGCCGGTGCGCGTGTGCCCGGCTCGCGGAGATGCTGCCTTCCTTCCAGGGCTTTGCGTTTCTGCCTTCAAAATCAGCAATCTGCATAGCAACACCGAGCTCCACGGGGTTCACGTGTAACTCACCCCAATCTGAGGAGCACCACAACAAACAGTCACCTGTTTACAAATTAAAAGAGCGACAAAAGAAGGGGAAGGGGAGCGTGTTCAGCTGCCACGTTTAATCAAAACAAAACGCGTCGTGGGCTCTTTTTCAAAATCAGACATTTTTGTCTGTGCGCACTGGAAATCTCCTCACAGTTTAACTGGGGGCAACACGCAAACATTGAGGGGCACACACAGAGAAAAGGAGAATGATTTTGTTTAAAAAAAAAAAAATCAAAACAGAGAATTGGATTCAAATTGTAACTGGGTCACAAACGAAACACAGTCAGCAACCTCGCCGAGGTTTGCCTACAGTAGAGGAAAAATGAGCGGCTACAAAAAACCCCCACGCAAGCTGCCACGCGCCTCAGCAGCCTTTGCAATTCCTGGTCAGGAGAGGCCACAGCACCAGCCGGGCAGGGCGCGCGGGTCAGGATTAAGATGCATTAACAGATTCGTAGGGAGGGAGCGTGCCCAGCACCTGCCCGCAATTTGCCAATTCTCCCCATCTCCCTTCCCTGCGAATCTAATTCTCTTTTCTACTCAGAGGAAGATTTTAAAAATAATTTAATTCTGGGTCAAATTTGCATCCCTGAGCTGCAAAAAACATTTTATCTCCGAATCTACACGGGCGTAAGAAGTGCACAATGACTGTGCTCGCATCTGAACGATGCTGCGAAAAAACCCTCAAGGATGTGCATGTGTGTGCATGCATACACACAGGGATAAAGGCTAATAAACAGCACTTATCTCACGTCTAAGGCACAAGAAACGTTCTATCGACTTAAAAAAAAATAAAAACGTGAAAACAGAAACCCCAAATTTGCTTCTGCACAGTGGAAATATCCCGACTGCAAGTGAATTCAGGGTTAAGTCTCTGGGTTCCTGTCTGATACTCCCAGCCTTTCATCACGTCTCTATGAATTTTTATTCCTGCACTCGGGGGGAAATTAAGGCTGATGGTGTCAGCACAGGGTTTGGAGCCCCATTTCAACGTTTCTCGTGCTTGGCCTGGTTAATTCAGACCCCTTCAGTTTGATTCCCACCCGTTTAGGCGGAGGGTTTGGGGCTCCCTAATCCGCTGCGGCCGTGCCGTGGTTTCTCGGAGGCTATTTCCCACCCAGCTCCCTCCCGGGCCTCCCTGTGCTCCTTGTGTCAAGGCAGGAGCCATTTTCCTGGGCAGAAGCAGATAAAATCCTCGCCCTTCACCCTTTGCTTCCAGCCCTGCCGAGCCGGGAGGGCCAGGAGCAGCGGCGAGCCCCAACTTTCCCTCTCCTCGCGGTGCAGGAGAAGCCCGGTGCGTTTGCGATTGAACCGTGATGTGTCTGGGATTAAAGCACACACGTTTACAGCCCTGGCGGTGCTAACCAACCAGAAGAGTTATCTAACACACGATACATGTGATTGCTTGAATAATATTACAGCGCACGCCGCGTCCCTTCCTCCCCGCACGCACAGCCTCCCCGCGCACACACATGGTATTTCTAATAGGATCGCTTCCCCCCCTCCCTCCCTCTCCCCCGCTTTCACAATCTGTCGCTCTCCAATCTGCCCACTCTGCTCTATTTTCCCATCCAACATTCCCCCTCCAGCACCTTCCCCTCCTCTGCAGCCCCCGGCCTTGCTCCCTCGATCTTCCCCCTCCCCGGGCGCGCTGCGATGGCATCCGGATTTGGGCTCGGTGGACACTCAGAGCACTTGGGCCGGTTAAAAGAAAAAGAAAAGGAAACTGCAATGCTTCTCCCTGTAACTAGCATTTCAATATCACAGTGAGCAACTAGCTCTGCTAATAATCCGGTGGCTAAAACCAATTTTTCATAGCGCTGGGCTACGTTATTAATACCCAAATCTCACTCGGTGCCTTTTATCGGAAACTTTGCAAACAAGTTGGCCGTCGCCAGCTCTGATTTACAGAGGGGAAGGAACAGCAGAGGGAGGAGGAAGGCTCGGTCAGAGCTCCCCAGCAGGCTGGTAGCATAGCCTGAAATAAATTAGGTCTCCTGGGTTCCAGTCCGGTGCCCGAGCCATTAGTCTCTGACTACGAAACAAATGCAGAGAGGCCAGCGAATGCGTAAATTGAAGCAACACTTCACTGTTCTTGTAGTCTGCGGAATAATTACTGGGTGCATATGTAGCTGGAGATGCCTGAGGCTTCGGTGATCCCCGGGATGTATTTTTCAGATCCAGCCTTTCCTCTAGCTGCTCCTCCATCCTGCTGCTCCTCCACGTCGCAGGAACTATTTGCTCTGGCTGCAGTTTGGCCCCAACCAGGCCAGGGGCTGGAAAACGCAGGCCACAGCCACATCCAGCCCAGCAAGGGGGTTGAGGGGTTGAGGGGAAGCACCAGGCTTTAGCCAGGCCTGGCAGGATTATGGAAATAAGTATTTAATTTTCCAGAAGAGAACGAGCTTGCGGCCAGCCTATGTGAGCCTATGCACGGACACACAGGGACACACCAAAAGCTCTTCCGCGGCACTCGAGGAGGGGAAAGGTGGGGTTTACTCATTGTGTACGGTAAAAACAGTTCTCACAAAGAGGAGAGAAAGGTAAATACATGTATAAATTCCTGTTTTTCTAAGTGGTGTGCCCAATTTATGGTCCCCTCTCTTCTCCACGCTTTGGGGTAGTAGCAATGAGATCTGCATGGGATGGGGGAGGCTGGGCAGGGGCTGGGCTAGGATCCTGCAGCATGGAGAGCCCAGGGGGTTATGATGGCCTGCTCCTTTTTCCTGAGCATAAGAGCACCTACAGCTATGAAAATGAGTGCTGCTGCAAACAGAAAACAGTAAAATCAGCAAGAAACTTCTGCCATTCCTGCAGGCCAAGCAAAATCTGCTTTTAAGGCTGCTTTTACATAAGGAAAAAACCCTGAAGCTCCTTAAAAGTCCAGAAGGCACGAATGAAGTTCTTGTTCCTGTCCTGGGCTTGCCAGTTCTGCATGGCCTCAGCTCATCCCTCCCCACCTCCTGCATCTTGCTAGGTCAAGGCTGCACCTAGAGGCTGAAGACACCCAGCACAGCTTCCACTTTTATCTCATTCATCTGCAGGAAGCACAAAAATGCTCAGAAAAAAATTAAAGGTGCAGAAGACCAAATCTCTTCACCTCGTTTTTATTTTTTGTATTTCTGCACATGTGAACTTTTTTTTTCATAAATGATTAATAAATAGGAGTTGGTACAAGTGTAGGCACAACCCTTGGCCGTGTTTGCCCTACATATTTAAAGACCAGATTACTTAAGAGACTTTGTGATCTGAAGTGGCCTGGAGTGAGCTGCATTTTATCTGCTGCAGTGCAAAGATCTTTGATGCAACAGAGTAAGGGAAAAAAAATTATTTAACCCTCCCAAGTCCTCCCCCCTCAGAAGTTATTTTAGAATAGCCTAGCCTTTGACGCGCTACATTTTAGGTTTAAAGCTCCTTGTAGTACCCATGCTCTTCCAGCACACTCAACCTCATCAAAACATGCACAGCTAGTGGCTCTTGTCCTATTTCTCACAAATCTTCCCAAAAAATCTCAAACACGTATGCACCATATCTACTGCTACTAATTAGAAGTTCGGCCCTCATCAGGTCAAAGAACTGGCTTGAAGTCAGGGTATTACAAAATTACTATATTGACCTCCCGATGTAATGTTCACAGGAGATTTTGAGGCTTTTCTTGGGACCCATGAAGCAAGATGAGGATTGTATCACAAAGCTGGGATAGTGGTTTAGGCACAGGGTGTGAGATGAGACCCTTAAAGAGAAGGACAAAATGTCACGAGGCTGCTAAGGTCAGCGTGGTCCACTCAAAGAAACCTGTGAAATTCCTGAATTGAAAAAAAATCCATTTGCATCTCTTTCCTGAGGAATATTAAACAATTTGAAAGATTATGGGATATTTTGACAACAAATTTCCTTTAACCTTCAATATAAAATATGGATGTTGAAAAGTAGACATTAAAATATTTCAAATATGGCTCCGTAAACCATTGCTTTTATTCACTAGAGGCCACAAACGGTTTCCCCGATCCACAAAATTTCTGATAAAATGGTAATTGTAGAGCTTAGGGATATGGTTTAGTGGGGACTGTTAGCGTTAGGTCAGAGGTTGGACTCGATGATCTTGAGGTCTCTTCCAACCTAGAAATTCTGTGATTCTGTGTAATTCAGATTTCCTCGCTGCTGACTGTGAGAGACCTGGACAAGCAGCTCACCCGGGGACATTCCTTGCTCAGAACTGTGAGGATCGAGCCTCCCGCAAAGATTCCTGTGCGCATCCAGGCTCCTGTACCAGGAGGGCACCTCCTTGCCTTGGGCAAGCACAGCTTTGTAGGAGGAACCTGGGCAGAAATCAGCCACCATAAAGGTGTGAAATGTCACAGCCATTTTCAAAAGGGCTCCAACGCTGAACCCAGGGACTACAGACCTGTGCGTGTGGCTCTTGTAAGCTAGCAAAAAAATATTTGCAGTTCTGTGTGCATACAGATCCCCAGGAACTGGGGCAGATCTGAGAGGTGTGGCTTGCATCCAGCACAAAGGTGCTGATGTTGTGAGTGTGCTTGGATCTCTGAGAAGCTTCTGGCCACTTCCCTCTCTAAAAACTCTTAAAGAAACCAAACTATTGGGGCACAGGAGGGAGCGTCCTCTTCTGGGTTAATAATTGCAGGGCAATAATAATAGTTAATAATAAAGCAGGGCACCCAGAGCCACCCAAAACCTCCACATTTCAGGCTGCAAGGTGCCCACGTGGAGCACCCAGCACCACGCTGTGCCCAGCTCTGAGCTGATGAACCACACCGAGTCCTCCTCCTCCAACCTTCGATGCCACCCAACGAATGCCCCGCGCTGCTCAGAGCCTGCCGAGCACGAAGCCAGCCTTGTGCTGAGCCATTCCCCTTCAACAAGTACAACCCAGAGGCAGAAGGAGCTCTCGAGCACCTTCCTTCCCCGTGCAAACTCGCCGGCGTCCCAGCGGGGCCGCGAGCGCATTCGTCACCTCTCCGGGAACTTGTTTGTATTCTTGGGAGAATGTTGAAAAATATCTCTGACCCCCAAACATTTACCTTTTGATCGGAGGTTTCCAATGTTGCTGTAGTGTATTAAAGCTGAGATGCTCATAAAAAAACCCTTTGTGTCAACATAGTAAATGACTCTAATTAGGCTGGTGGTGCAATGAAAATGCTTAATTCATTCTGATGAGGCAGAAGGAAGAGCTAAAATGTTTATAGACAATGGGTGAACAGGGAGATATAATGCTGAGTGCCAGCTTTAAATGCAAATTACCGCAGAAATCTTTCCCTCTCCACCATCCCATTCCTCCCCCTTCCTCTCTCTGTCGCCAGCACCACACTGTAATCTCCTAGTGCAGTAATTAGAAGTGAAAGGAGCCACATAGAGGGGCCTCGAAAGGCAACACTAAAGAGAATTACAGAAAAAAAATACCTGCCTTTAATAGGAGACAGCACCATTTTCCAAAGTGCACCACCACCGCAGCACTTAGCGCGGTGGCAGGATCAGAGGGGATCATTTGGAGGGGGATTACTGCGATGGGATGTAAATTTGTTGCCTTGGCCCCCTCGCCTGGACCTGACTCCACCTGCAGCGGCTGCTCAGAGGGCCAGGGCCACTCTGCCTTTTGGAAGAAAATCAGAGCAGCGCTGAGAAGCAAACCTTTTGGAGAAGGCAACTCTCGTGGTGTTTCCTTCCCTCTCCCGAAGTATGGAGCTGCAGGAGGACAAGAGCTGTGTGCTTGTAAAAAGACAGCCTGGAAGCTGCCAAGAGAGTAAAGGTGGAAACCCTACAAGGTCACCCCTGGGAGAGGTTCTCTGCGTGTTTGCAGCATCCCAGCTTCTCTCAGGGGAATTTTTACATTTGGTGAGAAGAAGGAAGAGAACGAAAGGGCAAAAAAAAATATGGAGGGAGAGAAGATATCCTATACAGACTGACCACTGGCTATTATCCTTTCCTCTTTGAATATGCTCATCTGAAGCCCCTGAAATAGTGTTTCCTTGGGAGTTAAATTGAAGAAACATTCCTATTGCCAACTGGACTGTCTCATGTTTTAGGGTCTCTGCTATCAGCATGGACACACTCACAGCACCATGCAGATGTGTCTTGAATTTCCACATGCGGAGCCTGAGCTGAAATTGGGGTTTGTCAAATCTTCTGTGGATTAGGCTCCCTCAAATCCTGCTTCACATCTCTTCCCCCCCACCACCAGCACACACATTGCCCCCGGACAGCAGAAGGTCAGAACAGGAGACCAGAGATCTGCCAGTCCCAGACTATGAGATGACCAAACTCCTGAGAAAAAGCTGCTGAAATTACATCCTGGATTGCAATCCAGTAACCGAAAATACTGTTCTTCCTCCTAGCAGCTGCCGTTGAGTCAAAGCTTAAGAAGAACAAGAAGGTGCACATGCCCTGGGACACTGCAGAGGGATAAGGACAGGATTTTGCCCCCAGGAGCTGGCTGGGGCAGGGGAAGAGGCAACCATCAGGTGGTGGTTCTGTGGGGACCGTGAGGCTTTGTCTCCCTGCTCTAACAGTCTGTGGAGAAGGTCCTGCTGGGACTGAACCCCTGGGGAAAGCTGCAGGAGCCTGAGGCATGCTGATGGAGGGCAGTGGTCAGCTCCTGCTGCCAGACCACGCTACGTTACCAACTCCCAACCACACTGGATATCCTGACTTAAGATATTTCCATCTGCTAAAAACCACAGGGGTGATGTGTTTTCCCCTCCCCTAAGGCAGAAGGAGCAGCCACATCCCAGAGCCTGCTCTAGGCTCAGCCATGTTCCTGCAGGACCCCTCTCTCCTGCACCGCAGGAACGCAGGAGGTCCCACCAAAATCCCTCCTCTGCGCACCAACTTCAGGACCCAGCCCTCAGCAGCCCGACACAAACCTGGATGGGAGAAACCACAAGCCTTGCTCGGCTCGGCTCATCCACAAGAGATGCCCACAGCACCCACAGGACCACCACGAAGCCCCATGGATGGGTAACCCCAGGGGATGCTGCAGGACACGGCGGGCACGGCGTGCCAGCAGCCACCGCTCCCCCGGCCGCGCGGCGAGCTGGAGCATCCCGGCGGCTCTTGCTCTCTCTCCCTCTCTGTGTTTGCTCAGTGAGACAGAAGCAATACCAGTTTGCAGCACAATAAACCATGTAAAGGAAGCATCAATTAACTAGAATACATGGATATAGTATTTAATTAACTGATAGGCTCACAGTTACCGGATGATGTCATGGAAACCTCGAATCTCCCGGGTGCCGCCTCACACATGCCAACTGGGGACTGGAGCCAGTGCAAATCCCGTGCAAAGTTTGAATCCCGACATTTTTAATTAAAAAAAAAAAAAAAGAAAAAAAAAGAAAAAAAGAAAAAAAGATTCTGACTCTCTTAAGTACCTTTTAATCGCCATAAACGTACGCACACCCTCGGTGCTGGGGGAGCCCTGGGTGCGATGGGTTTTGGAGCAGGACAGACAACGGTGCTGCTCACTGCTCAAGGGCACTGCCATCAGCCACGGCTTTGGGGCAGGGAGGATGAAGAATGAGCCCACAGGGCTCTAAGAGAAAAAAGAGGGTGAAACCATAGCAGATGGGTTTTTCAAGGATACGACATCATAATACAGCGTATTTACATGGTCTCTCGTATGAAGATCTCAAAGCGCTTGGGGAAGCCAACCCACAAATATTTTTGGCTGATTTCCCAGCTCCTAACTGATGTTCTCACGCTGAGTCAAGTCTGTAGCTTCTGGTTAGCACCTTTGAGCAGTAACCTGTCCCCATACTGAATCACGTAACCCTCTCCCAGGTTACAAAGCACTATTTTAACACATCTACAGCCGGGGAAACTGAGGCAAGGGGCGGTCGGGGTCCCCTGTCCAGCAGCAAGTGAGCACAGGGGGAAAGAGGTGGGAGTGGGGTGGGGAGAGCCCATGGTGAGCATTTGCTGCCTGTTAGCAAGAGCAGAGAGGGCAGTCCCTAGAGCAGAAGGGATGCACGGGCTGGGCTGGGACTTCTCCTGATCTGTCAGCACCAGCTCAGCCACCTCAATGACCTGCGGAGACATTCAAAGGTCTCATTCCCAAAGCACCAGGCTGCTGTAGGTTTGGAAGTTGGATCCTTGCAGCCCGTAAGCAAATGCCAAAAAACAGCAAACAACACTCCCCAAAAGCAACATTACCCCCCAGATGTAAGCATTAACACTTCCATCCCACTTACCATGAGATATTTGTTGCCCAATACCAATTTTGCCCCACCAGCTTGAATTACAGGAAAGGTCCCGTATTAAAAACCATTGGGCTGAGACTTATTGCACTCCCTCCTTCAGTGCTTTGACAGGGGAACGTTAGACTTAAATACACCCAGGCAGGTGAGTAGGGTATTATCTGCTGTGCACAAAGGTGTGCGTTAGGTGTAAGTAGCCATTGTCTCTGTTTATGTGCAAATTAGTTTATGGATCCTTCTTGACAGAGTTACAGCGCCCTCCCTTAAGGGCACTGCTGATATATTACCTTTGAAAGAGAATCACAATTTATTCATTCAAACACAGCGCTAAAGATAGATGTGCACGGGAATATTTTGAAATATTACATTATATATAAAATGAAATAGGGGGAAGCTAAATTACACGGCTATAATTACTTAGAGTTCAGGTGGCATCATAAATAATCTATTCACAACCCGCTCGGTGTTTATTATGTCACCAGAGCGATGTAATTAACATGGGATAGACGGGAGCTACGCGAGGCAGATGCACGATGCGCCCAGATCAAACACGCCGCGACGCTCCTACAAAAACACACAAACACACGAAGCCATTCAGGAAAATTCGTACGAAAGTGGCAAAGACCAAAGCAGCGAGCTGACAATTTCCAGCTCCTTGCTGTACCAAGTCGCCACGAGCACCTCTTTGGAACAGGCACAGTTAAACTGAGGGCACGCTGCAGTGTTTACTTGGCAAAGGCATGTATAATTTTGCATTGACCGAGTTCAGGTCGGCTCTGAAATTTTTTCTCTGCCGCTCTAAAATCAGATCCTTGGCTGTTTGAGGTCAAACTGTTACAGGGAACAAGAAGCTGCCAAGTAAAAGCTGGGATCTGCAAGTCATCTCCATCCCACCTGCACCAGCAGTGCATGCGTTCAGATACCCCAAATTAATTGCTCACAAATTATAAATAAGTTGTTACACAATAAAAAACTCTCAGGATATAACACAAATAAAATAATAATAATAAAAAAAAAAAGACTCAGTTGTGTAGTTTAATTTGTAAGCACCCATTACATTTAGTTAGGAATCAGAAGATTTCTCCACCCTCCAGTCTCGTTTCCAAACTCTTGACTCATGCAGTAAGAGGCACATGTAGACCTTAGCACTGGAAGGAAGTGTTGGAAGCAAGTCAAGGTGCCTTTGACAGCTCAAAGGAGGAATGAGATAAGCAAGTGGCAAACTTTCCATTAAAGGCATGGAAAGGTTAGAGGAATAGGTTTTTGAGAGGGGTCGTTTGGGGTCTGACAGAGTGAGGGACTGGAAAATAACCCGCTCCTGAGTCCATGGCGTCCTGAAGTTTTAGTTGCTTGAATCACGAGAATATTTTTAGGGTCTTTGAAAATCAATTTGATTGGTGTTACTCCATTTCTGACTCACTCCTTTCCTTCCCATAACATTTTTCTGGATGCCATTTCCCTATATATATTGTTTTCTAATTTTGGTTCTGTAGCAGGGAAAGCAAAAGGAAAAAATAAGAGAGGGGGTGAAGTGGGTCAGAATCAGATTTTTCCCCATTACGTATTCCTCTTATTTTTCACTGCTGTGAAAGTTTATTGCAGACAGCTTATTGCATGCTTCTACCTTGAGAGAGACCTGATACAAGGTACCAGCAGAGGAGCTCTGTTTTCTTCCACTGCTTTCCTGGTCAAATTTGGTTACTGTAAGAGCAGGAGGACTTCTCCCCCAGCCTTGAGCACTCCTATCTCAGGAGCTTCTGATCCACTGCTACTGAAATACCCTCCTTGGGCTCAGCCATTGCCCCCAAGCAAAGCAGATCAAGCTCCAGGGGCCGCATCCTTCCCTGGGCTGCCCACAGCCTCCCGCAACCCCAGCCCAGGCCACAAGTGCACAATTTACGCAGGGGACAGGAAGATGCCAAAATAGGTCAGGCAAAACCCCAAATTCCAGAAGGTTTCGGTCAATTCAGAATTTCCCTTTCCCTGCAGTGGGGCTGCAGGTATGAAGCACATCTTAGAAGCTGTGGAGCTTGCTGCTGGTCAAGGAGCCACCCCGCACCTCGCCAGGAGGATGGATGCAAGCACCGTGCCTTTTATTAAACAGCATCTGCCCTTCTTCTGGATATATCGCTTTATGCCAAGTGGTGTGGATGATTTTTATTTTTTTTTTCCTTAAAGTAAAGAATATTTAATGTCATCTCAAAAGAAAAACGGCCCCTTAAATTATCTGTGGCACGTCCTCTGTGCTGCACAGGAACAAAGCTCGCTCTCCCCCTGTGCCGCACTGGAGTTCGGGAGCAGCAGTGACAGTCAGGAAAGGATTTATGGGCCCAGGGGAGAGATCTGCTAGGGTCCTGCGGAACAAGATAAAATATTCCAGGGTTGTGGCTTTATTTTTTTTCTCTTGGAGGCAGCAGAGATGAAAGATGCAGACCCATTTCCCATAGATGGAGACCCTACCACGACACCTTCCCCTGGCAGCAGAAACACCTGGATTTCTTAGGTTAACATCCAAGTTTTCTTTCCAGGATGTTCTTCTCTCTGTTCCTAAGAAGTTTCATGGCTCGAATGTGAGTTTCCAAAGGTTAAAGAAAGCTCTGGAAAAGGAGAGCACAGCACACTGGGCTCCCTTCCCCTTAGGCCCTTGTGATTTTTGAGCAGGAGCTCGTTGGTATATTTCTGATGACCACTTGCAGGTGGCACCTTATCCAGGTGGCACCATGCACAACCATCAGCCCAGCCTCAGGTTTTTAAAGGCTTTTTGCTGGCTGCTGCCTTGGGGACAGGCTGAGCTCTGGCCTCTCCATCGCTGCTCACAGCTGGAGTGTGATGGAGAGGGTTGGGGTTACTTCTCCAGGACCTGCTCTCAAGGAGCAAACCCCTTGCAGGCTGTCATTCCCAAAACCTGCACTGAAAATTGGTATCAACCCCATGGATTTGTAGTGAAGAAAGGTAACCCGTGGGTTTTTAAGGTGAGGCACAACAACATCAAGCTGCTGAATAGCAGCACCATCACTTTAGGTCTCCCCACCATGAGACCATCTCTTCCAGACTCACCCAGTTTATTCCTGTAGGTAGAAGAGGATCAGAGGGGAAGCCCTGCACGCTGCCCCCCACCCACAAATACAAAGGGCAAAGCCTGAGCTCTGCCCCATGCCAGACCAGCCAGATGGAAGCCTGCGCTCATCCAGCAGCTCTGCAGCCACCTTCACGTGGTGCTGGGATGGAGCCAAGGAGCCCGCTGAGAGCTGCAGCAGAGCACATCAGCAGGGCACATCTGCTTCGACCAAGCCGTAAAAACAGCACTATGAGGTGAGGGTCCAAGCTGGCTGCTGTCCTGGCAGCTCTGACAAAGAAACACAAGGACAGGTTGCTGCTCAGGAGCCCACTGGTTGCTGCCACTTCAGCATCACCACAGAGAAGAGCAGTGCGTGACTGCAGGCACATCATCTTGGGAGCAGGATCCATGTCTCTGATCCCAAGTCCCCAAATTGCCAGCACTGATGCTGTTCACACCTCCCCACCCTGCCTCGTGCTCACCGCTGCAGCCTGCATCGAGCACGGTGTTGGGAGCAGGGGCAAAATCCAAGCACTTGTGTGACCTGGAGGAACTTCTGCCTCTCTGCAGCCACAGGCAGGTTTGCTGGCTGCCCTAAGTGAACGCCAGCATCCACAGCAGTAGGAGATTTGATCTTCTTATATTCTTTTAGAAAGATGTTTGTGGCAGGCTGAAGGGGATTTCAACGCAAGGCCAGCTCTCTTCCCACAGCATCCACAGCTCCCAGGACCTGCGAGCAGAGGCGAGCTGTTCCTTCAGCACAGACATAGGTCAAAATGCAAAATTTGTTTCTCCAGCATCATCTGAGCTCTTTGCAGTTTCACAGAGGTGCTCTGCTGTCTCTTCCCTCTTAAAAAAAAGGGTTAGTAATGAAGCCTGAGCTTCATGCATGGCTCATGAAGCCTTTTACAGTGCTGCGGAGGAATAACCACCTCCATGTCACAACGGGGCACGACCCACCCATCTATGCAAGCGTTTGGGTGGTTATTTCACAAGACCAGTTTGCTCTAGGACATCACGAGCTGCCAGGCTGCTGCACCTAGCAGTGAGGAATTGAACCAGAAATGTTCCCAACCACGTAACAGACCTGATCCCCAAACACTTCCTGGGGTCCCCTGATCCCCAAACCCTTCCTGGGGTTCCCTGGAGCCCCATCCTCTCCTGTCGCCCTCCACCACAGCCAGTTCCCATCACAGCAGCGGTTCAGATCGAGGCTAATTGTATTTGAATCTACAGGGCACCAATTTTCCAGCAAAGGGGTTTTAATCTAACATGCAGATCTCTTGTCTCCATTCACATCACCCCAGAGGCCCATAACATAGGTCATTTGTGCATACACAATCCCGGTAATAGGATGCACAATTTTCAAACGGCTAAATCTGTGGAGAAGGAAAAAAAATGTTATTACAGGAGGAAAAAGAAAAGATTAGCTCACAGGCTGAGATCATGTTTGCCAAGTTTCCACCCAGAGAATTATTCCAGTACCGAGCTCTATGCTACCAAAATAACGGGTTTATACAGCAGGCACCGTGCCAGCTTTTTGGCTATAATTATAGTGTTTTCCTCTCTTAAGTTCCTTATTGATATCTGGATTTTTTTCCCCCCCCCAAAAAAATAAAAAGGAGGTGGAGAAGCGATTTTATACGTCCAACAAACCGCAGCAACACTTGATGTGGTTAAAACCGGGAAGTTTTAGCAACCTGCCAGCCTCCGACTTCACAGGGAATGTCGGTGCCACCACGAGACTGGCGAGGAGCCCCAGGGATCCATTACCGGGGTCTGAAGATGTCCCCGCTCCTCCCTTTCAAGCGAGCGCCGGAGCCGCGTGCTCCATTCAGCTGCTGCTGCGCCGCACAATATTCCTTTGAGGAGATGCTTTGCAGTGACAAAATAACTGCTGACAATGTGAATCCTCGGCTTCATTTTAATTTTGTTTTACATTTTCTTTGGTATGTTTTGATCCTAAAAATCTTCAGAGTGCCTTTTTTTTTTTTATGATAATAAAGCAACTATTTATACAGCACGGCAGAGCCATTTCACTGCCTCTCCCCCCACCCCTTCCCATTTCCCCCAGCCAAAGGACATGAGCTGGAGGCACGGTGCCCTTCAACCCAGAACAGCTTCAACCCAGAGCAGGACCAGAGGGGAAGAGAAGGATCCTAGAAAGACCCTAGAAAGACTGTAAGATCAGCAGTGACACAACATTGGGCAATGCCTTTTTTTCTTTTGCAAGGCATAAAAACAAACATCGAAGGACATGATAACATCAAGGTGGCTGTTGGGGAACCCATCCACTGCTTGTTGAACTCACTGGTTTCCCATCCCATCTCCATCCCAAGAAGGGCCAGTCCACGATGCTCTCTCTCATGGATGCACTTGACTTCATAAATCCCCAGGATCAGGGCAATCACTATTTCTAAAAACCTCACCCTTTCATCTCCTATAATTCTGGGAAACTTCTCCAGCCACCAGCACTACTGAAATTAAAATGCCATCGGCCACAATCCCAGGAACAATTAGCCCGGCCGAGATGATTCCCGATAGTCTTTTGCATATAATAAGCAATATCCAATATACCTCGACATTGTGGGATCTCTGTAAATGAAGTGACATCTCTTGCTGGACAAAGCCTGGAAATGTTATCCTTCGGTGATAGGAATCCTAAGGGGACGGCTCTTCTCCCCGGCTCGAGAGCTCCCTTAATTGTTGTAGTTGCTGGAAATTTTTAACAATTTCTCCAGCTGCTAGGCCGAGTTGCGGCGAGCCCTTTGTCTGGCTGCTGTGCCAACCAGAGGCACGGGGAGATAAGGAGAGCTGGGGGAATTGCACGGAGTGACTTACACAGCGGGAGCTCCCTCGCCCAGGCTCGTTCCTCCAGCTTCACCACCGCTTATTATCGTCGGCACACGGCTGAAGCCAGCAGCTCCTTCACCTCCAGCACCTTGGGTGCACTTACATGGGAAGGACCCTAAAAACAAGACCCTGCACTCAACATTTTTTCACCCACCTCCCTATCTTCATTTTCCAGTAAAACTGTATAGATTTACGCTATTTATTTTGGTATTCCAGCAGTGGAGTGGGCACACTGGAGGATTTCTGGATGTAGCTCCCGGGTGTGAAGGTTGCTCTATACGGGATTTCAAGGAGGGTAACTCTTCCCCAAGAGGCTGTCATAAGCCCATTTAGTCATCTCTTGGGGGTTTTACACTTTAAATGGCCCTTTCCCACCGGATCCACCAGCAGGTCATTAGCAATGCAGCTTGGGCCCCTTGGGAAAGACTGATGTGAAACGGGGCTGCAGAGCTCACAGGCCTCCCCGGGGCTGGGAGAAGCCACTTGGTGCCCCCAGACCTTTTCCTGTGCCCCAGCCACACACCGTTATTTGTCACCATGGCCACACCACTCCTCGGGCACCCAAAGGGAAGGGAAGCTACTCCTTGGCACGCCAACTTCCATCAGTTGTGGCCATGTAAAGTCAACAGGTAGCTCCACCTCAAGGTCAAACCAATGAGCCAGCTCTTCTCTACTCCCTTAACCTCTCAACAGACTGCTCCTCACCCTACAGGGTTTTTCTTTCATCCCACACAAACTTTCCTATCAGCTTTTGTGTTCCACACCACAGACAGCAGCACCCATCGTCTGGTGCATTTTCACTTTAAAAGTCCCCAAAACTCCCTCCACAGGGACCTGTTTTCATAATGAACTGATTTCCCCCCTCTTTTTTAGGGTGACATCAGCAGTGGTTGAGCAAGGCTAGCAGGAGCTGCCCCGACACCTACGCTGTGCATGAACGAGGTCTTCCCATGCAGACCCAGGAGACAGGACCACAACACCCATAGCTCCATCCATGTCAGCTGAGCTAAGTTTTGTTTTTTTTTCAGCAAACTTGGCCCACGGGTCCTAATCTGAGGCATTCCAAGGTTTCATTTGTCCCCTCCTTAATCAATAAATGACATCCCATAGCCAAGAGCCCCACTGGTTCCACCAGGACTACCCAGCCCAGGAGCATCCGCAGCATACGGGTGGCTGGGGCTGCAGCCTGCGCTCTTCCTTCAAGAAAACACATCAGCTCCAAATGCACCTTGCAGCTTATAAACATCAGGAAACTCCTCCTGCCACATGAGAGCTTCCAGAGCACTGTGCTGAGCTGCATAGGTTCAGCTTCCTTTCAGATCCACACGGTGACAGCTTGGCAGATACATTTACGGGTGCTGGCAGCTCCAGCCAGGGGACAACCAAGGTTGGGATGATGACCATGCCCAGCTAGCTTCATCTCTGGATCCCAAATCATTCCTCACAGAGCTTTCTGTTAGTGATACTTGCATCTTGCTCCCAGAAATCCAATTACTCCGAACGACTACGAGCACACCACCCAGGTTTTGCAGAATTCGCCTCATTCTGCAAACACATTTGTGCTTCGTCGCCACTTTACTTCTGTCCCCCGCCGTCCTGGGGGACGCAGCATCCTTCAAGGACGTGTCAGAGGAGCACGCTATCCCGGCATGCTCTCGCTTTGAGGCCTAGCAGCTGAATCACCCCCAGCCCTATTTTCTTTTGCGGTGGTAGATTAGCGCGAGGGCTTATGACCTGCCATCTGTCACTGCAGTCTGCTGACTGCGAGTCCCCGCTCTCGCCGCAACATTGCTGAGGAGGTGGAAGGCTCGAGGGGGGGGGAGGAGGAAAACCACTCCATCCTGCTGCCTCCTTGCTCCGGTTCAAACCCAGGGAGGATAGGGCTAGGGAGGATCAACCCACCAGGGGTTTGGTTTGTTGCAGCAGTGCCCGGCCGGGGGCTCCGCGGCGCGGCTCTGGCGGCCCCTCCGAGGCAGCCTGCGCCCAACCTGCGGCTCCCGCATGCTGTTCGCTCACACCTGCTGAAGCTCTCCCAGCCTTGCCAGGGAGAGGCAGGCAATGTGACCATGCATCTGGCTTCCTGGCAAGGAGAGGATTGCCTCTGGAGCCGTGCCAGCGCAGTCCATCTCCTCCTGAATATAGTGCATGAAGGAAAAAAAAAAAAAGCCACCGAATGCACAACCCCGGCTCGCGGAGAGCAAGGGGCCAGCGGGACCACGCACCGCAGCATTTGGGAGCCCCACGGCCAGGATCCAGCCCCCGGGGTTGGGGACAAAGCAGAGAAGGAGCTGCTCAGCCCCCCTGCTCGATCCCAAGGCGGCTGCTTGCGAAGCTCCTGCCCTGAGGAAAGGAGAGGACTCTGCACTGCAGTGAGGAGTCACAAGCCAGCAGCTCATCCTTGAAGGCTGCGGGAAGGAGCGCTCCCACCTTCTGGCGCTTTGCTGGAGGAAAAAAAAAAAATCACAGCACAACTTCTCCAACAGCTCCCACTGAGTCGCAGTGTAACCAAACCAGAACCCACTGGCTCTGTCCCTGCTGGAGCAGAGGGAGCTTTTCCAGCTCAGCTCCTTTCTGCCTTAAAAATAAGACAATGGAAGGCAATTCAGGCAAAGGCTGTGGCAATCCAGCCATGGCATCAGACTTCTCCCTGCAGTGCTCCCTTCAACCTCCTGCTCCTAAAATGGTTCCTACTGAAATGCCCGGCCCTTTCCAGTGCCTGAAACCGAGCTCCCCATTTTTCTGCTGGGACTTGGGCTCAGATCATTCCCCCCAGCCACCAGTGAGCTCCTGCGGATCTTGTAAAGCCCCAGCACATGAGGAAGAGCCAACAGGCAGGGATGGCAGAGCCGGTGGTCTGGGACCTGTGTCCTCAGCACGACTGACCCTGCCTGAGCACCGAGCCCTGGCACCCAGGGAGCAGCAGCCCTCCAAATTGGCCTCCAAGCAGCTCCCCTGCCCTCAGCCACCACTCAGGTCTGTCAGTGCCAGGCTGCGCACATCCTCCTACGCCACGTGAGAAGTCTCCAGAGATGCGTTTCTCTGGCTGAGAGAGAAGAACAGACCCAGGAACCAAAGGAAGGGAGGAAGTTAAATTCTTCTTCCCACCTGACATCCACGGGGACTGTTTCAACATGAGCTGATTCAGCTTCAGAGCTCAGCCAGACCCCGAGTAACTAGCAGCAGAAATAGAAATTAAGGTGTGTGTAAGGGGAAGGTAAGCTGCTACCTTTCAGAAGTCGTTCTTTACTCAGACACCCTTCCACATCCACAGGTGTGCATGAAAACACTGCTGTGCACACCATGGTCAGATGCCACATCTGAGCAACCCCTTCCAAGCAGCGATGCCCCCAGGATATGGGATTGGTGATCAGGAGCCCGTGGCCCTGGCACTGCCAGCCCTGCCTTGAGCTCAGCATGGAGCCATGACCAGGGTCCAGATATTTCCAGAAATTAGGTTATCCCAGCCCCTAACTGATATCAGCAGCGAGTCCCACCAAGCCAGGGCTGTCTCACCCCTGGACGTCCCCATCCATGCCCTCTTTCAGTGTGCTGCCTGAATGGATTAGGACAATTTTGCCTGCTCAGGTACCCAAAAATCCCAGAGCAGTGACCCCCGTGCACACCGAGCATCTCAGCACACCACACACAGCAACCGGGCTTGCTGCAAGCGGTCAAGCTATTCCTGCAGCATCTGTGCAGCAGGGCTGACACAGCTTGAAAAATCACTGTACACGTGTTACGTGATGTACACGCACATATTTCTGTGCAAGAAACCTCAATCAGGAGCACGACACCTTTTGTCATAAGACAGCAGGACCCGAGCATCCAGCACCGCTCTCATGCCACACGTACGGTGTGCATGAAATCAGCCAGGCTGTGCTATCCCCTCCAGCCACGCCGCACTCGGGGATGCTGCAAAAACACACTGAGCAAAAGAGGACAGATGAAGGGCAAGGACATGGGCTGCAGGATTTGGCATCAAAGCAGAAGCTGTTCAACCTCAGTTTTCCTGAGATTGTTTGGGGTCAGTGCCTGTGCGGTGCTGCTGCTGAACAGTGCTGGTTTGGGTGATGTAAACCAGGTCTGTGCACATACTGGAGGTCTCACTAAGGGCTTGTTTCCAGATCAGCCAGTAAAGCTCCTGGAATTGAACCCAGGGACGTGGTCAGGCAGAGCAGCAGGCAGAAGACCCAGGTTTCCAGCAGGAGCCCACACGTGGATGTGGATCACACCAACCCTTGTGCACAGACGAGTTGGTGAGACCTTCTGGACTGCAAACCCAAAGGGCTGAAGACCACTGAGCCACTTCTCTCCTCGAGGTCCCACCAAGCTTTATTGGCCCCTCGTTGCACCAAAACCCATGCCTCGGGATTTCTAGAGGATGTTCTGCTGCATGAACCGTGCACATCAAATTCTTGTGCATTAGACAGGCAGAGAAGCTAAAAAGTCATTTGGAAATAAGGAAGTGTGTAAGTTACTCTAGCTTGAGGGCTCCAGTAATTTATGCACTGAGAATTTATACAGGTCATGTACCTATTTACTTTGCTGTGCTCTAAAAAAATGCACAGTTACCTTAGCAACTTTAATATTGCAAGAGAGTACAGAGCTTTCTTAAAGAGACATTGTCGAGAGCGGTCAGCCTGACCGGCTGCTCCCCTGCTCTCCTGTGTGCAAGATCTGCATTCACAGGCATTTTCCCCTCAGATCAAATATACTTTTTGTGATTTTAACAATGAACAACCCATCTCGGAACTCATTGACATCAGCTAAGAGTAAACAAAAACAAGCCTACCATGTGCAAGAATGAAAAAGCGCCATCAGAAATGCACAGAATTTACTCATTTCATCATCGCGGCGTGTTCTGAGAGCTTAAAATAATTTTTCAATTTGTGGAAATTGCCGAGACTCCATAAAAACATAAAGCATGCTAGTTGCACCTTGGGGGCTGTTGGGTTTAAGAAAGCATTGTAGAAATCTAATCAGCAGCTGAGGCAATGAGTGCCCGACCTCCCAAATTTGTTTTATTCTCATCTCACTCCAGGATTTTTCTCTGGACGTGCTTGCGGAGTGTTTTTCCTGAAGCCAAACTGAAAGTCTCTAGAAAAGGCTCTCGAGGAGGTAAGACACAGAAATAACCCTTCAGAAGGGAGATACCACCTCTGCCTGCTCACCTGCCGCATCCGCTGCGGCCACTGAGAGCTGAGGAAAGCCACAACGGGGGCACTAAATCAAGGAGGGTCCGTGCCACAAAGCAATTGGGATGTTGTTAGACCACAGTCAGAACAGCCTGGACCTGCTGCCCAGGGGCACGGCTGGAATTTTGGCCCTTATCCCCCTAGCTATACACGCAAGTCATCACAAACTACAAAAAACACAATAAAATAGCATTTTTTTCCCCTACACTTACATAACAACCACCCAGCTTTCATTAAAATATTAAGGATTTCTCTCCCAAAGAAGTCTGGTTTTGCAAACCTGGGAGAGCAGACACTAGATTTAAACAGCCTTTTTTTTTTTTTTTAGCAGCTATAAACATGATATATTCCCTGCAGCACGCTGGGAACATAGGAGGTGCCTCTGCCACGCACACAAAGGTTGCGCGCATTTATCGATAAGCCCCCGTTTTCTGGGTGACCGCTTAACCCCTCCGTTATCCAAAAGGAGTCAAATTGTGCCTCTTTTTTTAATCAAAAGGACAAAAAAGGCAAGCGAGATGTTGCCTCTCCCTTGTGAATAGCGCATGCCTCTAATCAAACCCTGCAGCAGCGGGCCCATAGGGCTGTGTTTCAGATGGATGGTGCCTGAGCATTAGGGGCAGCACCTAACCCTAATTTCTCCACTTTTAGATCCCAGGAATCCCACCCAGGAGCTGTCTGAGCAGACGCCCTCCAAAGCCACAGGGCAGGGCTGAGCTGGGGGTCCATTACATTCTCCTCTTGCCCTCACTGTTCAGCACAACCCAAACTCAGTGATTTTCCTTTAATATTGCACCCAACTGTCCCATCCACACCCAGCAGCCCTCCCCTGCCTTCTGAACCATCTCAGGGTCGTGCTGCCCACACCATGCATGCAGACAGGGAGCAACAGCAGGGCAAGGAGCCAAAACCCCATCAGCATCATCCCTTTGCACCCCAGCCCCGTGGAAACCAGCAGAGACCACACAGAAAATAACAAAACTTTAAGGCACGGCTGCTGCAAGGAAACCTCTCCTTCATCTCCGAGGTGCTCCAGCAGACCCACACCAAGCAGCGAGGTCCCTGGCTTGAGAGCATCCTCCAGGAGCAGCGGGGTGATAAATCTGGAGCTAAAATAGGATCTACAGCATCACCCCGTTTTCTCTCCCACCAAAGCACGAGCCTTGAGCCCTCCCTTCTGGGAGGAAGGAGGCTGGGGAGAGGAGGGGAGAGGAGGCTGGGTGGCAGGGAGCTGCTCTGCTCCCCTCCTCCCCGCGAGGCAGCAATCTGCCTCCCGTGCCCAGGTACCGCAGGCAGCGCGCCGCTTTGCCAACGCACTGTCAGATCCGCGCCGCGTCAGAACGAGCCCCGCCACATTAATTCAACTCGGTGGATTTAAAAAAAAAATAGAAAATAAATAAATAAAGGGAAGGCAGGACAAGGCGCAGCAGATGGCTGAGGACAGATACTGCAGCCCATTCTTCCTTGCTCTGCAAGAAAACAGCTTCACTCTCTGCTGTTTGTCATGCTGCTCCTAGCTTTTTTTTTTTTTTCTTTTCATCTAAAAAAAAAATGCAGAAACTTGTGTCCAAATAGCCCAGGTTTCCATGTTTTTGTTGTCTCTACTGAAATTTTGTGCATTTCCATCCCCGTTGCAGCTCTCGAGGCCACATGGCACAATGAGGGTGCGATTGCTATGAGATAATCACACCCTTGGGGTGTTATTAAGCACAAGGCTATGCCTCGTGCCTCTCGTTCTCCAGGGATGTGATTATATCATGATAACCAAACTCCCCAGAGACACCTTATTGCAATTATGACATTTCTTTCAGGTTTATGTATGAATACATTATTCAAGGAAATTACTTTGATCACCAGAAACTTCCACTTAGTGTTCAAATACTTAAACTGGCTGGTTTACAGAGATGAAGTTCCTTCCTTACAGTATTTGACAGGGAGAGAAACAGGGCTTTTAATCTGAGCAGAGCAGCACGAGGGCCTAATCACCAGCACGAGCTGGTGATCTCTTATTTAGAATGGCAGTCTCTCAAATAACCAAACTAATCCAACGATGCAATCCTCGCTTTGGCTGCCCCAGCGCCTGCAGAATTACCCCAGCGAGCAATTCCCCTAAACAAGAGTTTAGGATAAAAAAGAGAATTGAAGTCAGAACTATTACCTTTAGCTTCACGGGCATGAAGACCTGGGTGGCTCAAGGACCACCAGCTCCTCTTAGTGACTTTATAAACTTGGCTGCACCCCTTTAGCTTGAATGGCCTCACCTGTATAAGGCACCCAGCGCCACAGCCAGGTGTTTCAGAAGATCTCCAACATTTGTTCTCAATGCTTGGCCAAAAGGCTCCAGCAAAACTCATTAGTTAAGTGTGCCCACCTGCCTCTCTCTGCCACGGACATCCCCATGGCAGCAGGAGCTGCTCATGCTGCTGGTTTTCTGCTCCCATCGTGGTGCGAGCGCAATCCCATCCACAGTGCTGAAGGGTTAAATGGTTGCGGGGCCGGAATTGCCTGCACAGATTAGTGGTAGGGCAAAATCAAGGTCACGCGAAAGGCCAGCACAGTGCCACAGATGGATAGTGTGAGCTGATAAAAGGTGCGGCCAGAAGGGTTCCAAAGCCCATAAGGATTCTTCAGGGAGCGACTGAATTAAAACAGAGAGGCAGAAATACCACCTGCACCCCAATAGCAATGAGTATCCCCCAGAGACCCCGGGACTCAGCAGGAGGGTACTGCGTGTCCGTCCCCGTGTTTGTTTGCTGACCTTGGCTAAGTGTTTATGAAATACATATCGGTTATCGACCGCTCTCCCCAGTCCTCACCAGGGCAGACCCAGCAGTTAGCAGCACGGGTCTGGTGGTGGAGGTAGCACCGAAAGCACGCACGGATGCTCGAAAAAGGGGTGATGAGGTCTGTGTGCCCAGCACAAATCTCGGTAAATGAGCATCAAAAACTCAACGGCATCACCCCCAGATTATCATTATTATTTTTTTTTGTCCCCATGCCCAGTGGTGCTCCTTGCCTCCTGCTCCTGATGGCACCGATACTGTTCTGTGTAGGATGCCACCAAAGCCACCTCACACTGGGACAAAGGGCAGTTCCAGGGGAGCAAAAAGCATGTTCTCCAATTTTTGCATCCCCTTTCAAATTAAAAATAATAATAATAATAAAATAATAATTAAAAAAAAAAAATCTGAGGAGCTGGTTTGATGGCTTCTGCAGATCCGGGAGGCTGCAGACCACGTACGTGTGCTCTGAAGGCCACCACCTGCTTCGGAAAACCTTGTCCTCCTGGGGACCAATCTACGAGCATCTTCGAGCTGACTTTGTGACGCTGTCCCACCTGCAGGCGGGGAAGACAAAAGCTCCTGGTCCCTGTAAGACCTTCTGATAGCTGCTGCGATTCTCCCTGAGCCTTCCCAGTGCCTCCCGGAGCCCGGCGTGCTCACACCTCGCGCTCTGGATTTGAGAAGCAAAGAGGAAGCGTCAGCAAATCTGTTACTCAGGTGATGCCTCGCTTACAACAGCCACGGGAACATTTCTGCCACGAAAGCCAAATATAAATATAAGGTGCTAAAGATAATGACAGTGTGCTTTACCAGCCTCTCATCGCCGTACGGTTATTGGGGTACTGCTGAAGCTCTGGTGGACTTCGTGCATCCCGCATCCATTCCTAGTGGTGAAGGTGACTCCAGCCAGGGGCAGCTTATCGCCCACAGTTTACCAAGTTAATTGAAATGAGCTTAAAACCAGCTCAAATGATCCAATTCCTACACATGCGACTTCGTTTCCATCTCCTTTCTGACTCTTACTGTGGGCTGGGACTTACAACGTTTCCCCCTGCTGCTTTCTCAGCTTTTTTCAAACTCTGTTTTTCTTTGTGTTAGGGGTTTGAGCAGAAACTCCACATTTAATGGGTTATCAGGGAAATCACCTCTCACTTACCCCGTAATGACACAACTTACCTGCACGTGGGTGGCCAGGGGGGTGCTGGGGGTGTGGGGACCTGCTCGTGGAGGGCAACAAGGGGGGCTCCTGCCTGGCCCTGCCTCCATCCCACCAGCACGGCTGCTGCCTCCCTCCTCGACACAAACAGGAGAGACAATCTGCATACAGCCCTTGGACAATTAGCAAGAGAAATAATTACAGTTTTTTAAAGGCGCCCTTAATGAATCCGGTCCTCTGTTTATAATGAATGTATTGATCAAGGGAACATCCTCCATCAATGCCTCTCTCCAAGCTAGATAACTCTCCTCGTGGTGACAAATAAATGCACTTGCTTTGGTGTACTTGGTTCTCATAAGGACAATTACGCAAGGACAGCATCGATGCTGCCAGAAAATGAAATCAAGAGAGAGAAGACAGTGGTTGCCAGAGCCTGTACCTTCTGAAATCTGATTCTCCCCCAAAGACACGGCTCCAGCCCGGCGATATTTGCAGAGGTGACACGGCTCACAGCCTGTCCCCGCATCAGAAAATTCATCGAGGGCAGGAGAAGCCAATAAATAAATAAATAAATAAATAAAAAGGGAGGAGAAAGGAAGAAATCAAGCGCTGGGATATTTAAGGCCGGGCCTTTTTTAAAATAAACGCACAATGAAAGGTTACGCTGTCATTAAAGGAGTAGCCAACACTTCCCAGAGCAGTTAGCACAGCGCTGCAGCCGGCACTTTGCATTTGCAGCTAATCTGCCAGTGATTAAACGAGCTGTTATTGAGCATTTGCCCTGTTGAACCAGGTTTTTCTCATCCTTATTAATCATTCATTTTACACTACAGTAGCCTCCTGTCTTTAAGCAAAACATCTTTTTTCCTTTTCTTTTTTTTTTTTTCTTCAATAGGCAAATTTTTTAGTTTTTTCTTTTTCCTCCGGTGATGTCCTTTACGTTCACAAGAGCAGACCGCCGAAGAAAAGCGAGAACAAAACCTGGGGAGAGCTCTAAAGAGCGTGGGGAAGCAAATTCTTTTTGCAGTCAAACTTCGGGAGTTAAAAGTAGAGGACATGGCTGGAGCCACTAAGCTGTGGTGTAAACACGGCCATTTAAGAGGATTTGCATACCATTTATTAACCTTCCAGGAGAACTACACGGACCCCAGGCAGGGAAAACAACTGTGTACACATGTTGGTTTCGTTCTTGTTATCGAAATATAGCTTCTGCCAGCCACCCCCCAGCATCTTCCACGGGCAGATAACAGAGAGAGAGGGAAGGGGGTGGATGCCCCCGGCCCCGTTGGGTTTTGTGAGACCTGGGATTTTTTTGGCATGGTTTCCAGAAGCCAGGGGCTGCCCCTGGCTGGTGCCTGAGGAGCAGCAGCAGAGGTGAGCCTGGGATGGATCACAAAATCCTAACTGAGGATTTTGCCCCACGTCCCCACCACTGATGCCTCAGCTTCCTCATCAGCATCGCCTCCTCTCCTCTGCTGGCACTCCCAGGCCGCTGGTGGCCACACGTGCAAGGTGTCTCGCTTCCCTTTCACTGCTAGCAATGGGTATTTGCTACATAAATTTCAAGGTGTTTAATAAAAAATTCTCAGTAGTGAATTTCACAACTGTCTGGAGAGGAAACCCTCTGTGATGGTACGTTACGGAGACCGTGGGTGGGCAATGCCCTGGGGCCCAGGAGCTGCAGCTTCTCCTCCTCACCCTACCCCAGATTTGAACAGCTCCTGAGTCCCTCCGACCACATTTTCATTGCTGGCAGAAATCTGTCTGGCACCTTGATCCTATAACCTCAGGGTTTGGGTACCTTTGCTGGTTTGTATCCCAGCAGCAGCTTGAGCCCTGGGTGTCCCTGTCCCTTAGCCGGCATCCTGGGGTACCAGGGCTGCAAAAAGAGGGATGAAGACCCCCCTGAGGTATCAGAAAGGCACAGATTTCCCCCCAGAAGTGCTCTGCAGCCCCGTCAGCACCAGCAGACACATGAGGTTTGCTGGCTCCCAGTGGGGAATAACCCACAAGGAACATCCCCAAACCAAGTCCAGCTTGCAAGTCCAGCTCAGTGCCCGGTCCTGGGGAAGTCATTTAGGGTAGGTAAGGCTTCCAGGGTGAAAAATGGGGAGAAACACAGCGATTCTTACAAATTGGAGGCGATGCCCAAGCAGGATTTCTCTAACACACGTATCTCGCATGCACACACGCACACACACACTCGCTTTGAAGTCCAATGCAAGGACGCTATCAGCTTAAAAACCAAACAGAAAAAAAAAAAAAAAAAAGAAGCTTGTTAGAAGGGATTTTTCTGCCCCTAATTTCCTCTGGGTTTTCTTTTTTTCCCCCTTTAAACATGTTGCCTTCACCGGTTTAGAAGCTGGTTTAACTAATACATTTTTACTTGCATACAGCAGCATGTTGTAATGTTTATTTTTCAAGCACTGCATTGGAACAGCTTTAAAATAAAGCTCTATAAATTATTTTTTACCAGTTTTGCCTAAATTACGGAATATACAGCATTGCCATTGGGTTTTACGAAACCCTGTTTATGTATATTTGTTCATTGGTTTGTAATTTATCGTGATGGCAACTCCTTTAAACGCTTAATGTAAAAAAAAATCCACCTCCATAATAGCGGCACTGACACTGAAAATCCAGCAACACCTTCCAAACACCAAGGTGAACATGCAAGCGAGGAAGAAAACCTGACATCCAGTGTGTTAGAGACTTGTAGGAAAAGCGTAATTAATGCGAGACATAAAACAAGAAAGTGCGTTTGAAATCTCTCCCCGCGATCCCGTACTTCACAGCGTAGTACAAACGCGGTTCTGGAGCTTATTTTTAGCCTGGCACACGCGGGTATATTGTTACCCAGCCTGCCACTAGAAGTCATGTTAAATATCCTCCTGAACAATCGCAGAAGGTGTTATCGTCAAGAAATGGCACAGAAGCCGTCTTTATCTCTCCTTCTTCACGAGAACATTTGACCTCCCCAATTTGGGTTTGTTTGACAAGAATTTGCTGGCTACTTGGAGCTCTGCATCTCGTGTAGGGTGATTAGAATAAAAGGCCCTATCCCGAGCCCTACAGCATCCTCTTTACCTACGGAAAGGTGACATTTTCCAAGCTGTTACCTGGAGAGCAAAGGACAAATGGAAAAGATCAGCCACATAAAAGCAGCGTTATCATAACATCCCGTGGCAATTTGGGAGTCCTTTGAAGGCCAGATGCTTCTGCTCCATATCTAAATTTCCCATAATAAAGAAGCACAAAACATACCTGTGTTGCAAAGGGAAAAATCGCGGCTACGCTACAATTTCAAGTCATTTTCTAGTTGGAGTGGGTCAATTTTTGCAGCGTGTGTCACGTTTTCCCCTGTGTGCCGGGGAGAGACGGCAAAACACGGCGAGGGAAGTCAAACAAAACGCTGCGGGCAGATCAGAAGCATTCAGCTGCCCAGCTGGACGTGAGATACGGCTCAGGGTTGAGGCTGAGCCTGAATTTCCTCGAAGCACAGGAATTGTTTGGCAGGATCCCACCTCACCCGCGACCGCATCCGCAAGAAGCCCTCGGAGAGATCTTCCCAACCCAACCTGTGCATGGGGAAAGCTTTTTCCTGACGATGCTTGGCTCTAGTGCAGTATATTGGGTGTTTCTCTTGGTGCTGTTCAGCGTGCAGCCTTTCCCAAGTCTGAATTTCACTGCTGCACCAACCTGCTCCAAGCACCAAGCACCAAGGGACACACTCGGGCAGAGCTTCACTCCTTCTGCTGCCTTCCCCAGAGCAGAGATGGGCCAGGGAGGGATGGACGGAGCCCAGAGGATTTGGCCTTTCCTAGGCCAAAATCATGCTAGGCTGTCTGCAGGAGTGGGGGAAGGAGATGGGCTTTAGGGGAATGTGAACTGACCCCACTGGACCCGCTGCCGCCCCGGCTTGATGGAAATAAGAGGAAAATCACTGCCCTCTGCTTTTAATTCCCGAAGGAAACGGAGCCTTTGCACACCCCAGTTCCCCCTCGCTCGCCCAAAAGGGAACAAAAGCAACCAAGAAAGGCAGCAGATGCCCTCTGCAGAGTCTAACCAATGTGCATATCTACCTGGGCTTGCTCTGCTAAATCATCTCCAAACACAGGCTGGTTTTTATTTAGTTATTTATTTGGGGGAAAAAAAAATCGATTCTTCTATGATTTACGGTAGGGTTAAGGCAAACGTGAAGCCCATGTTAAGGCTGTTCATCTCATGATAAGGCAGCAAAAAGGTCAACAAATTACTCTCTCCCTAATGGTTCATTTGAACCAATGAAAACAGGATATTTTATCCTCCCGGGTCAGGCCTGCTTAGAAATCCTACGTCCCCTTCCCCCTTCCCTTCGCAGCCTCCCCCCATTCCTCCTCCCTCTCTCCCACTCCCATCCCCTTTCTTTTAACTCTCCATCTCTGATCCTCCAAGGTGACCTTTTCTCCCAGTCCTAATACCAAATTTTCTGGCTGAGTGAAGCCGAGCGTTGCTGCTGCCCTGGCCGAGCGCCCCTCATCGATGGCCTGAAGGGGCAGGGATGGCAGCAGGGCTGGGATGTACTGGGACCAAGGGACAGGGATGGAAGCAGGTTTGGGATGCACCAGGACCAGGGATGGCAGCAGCTTTGGGATGTGCCAGGACCAAGGGGCAGTGGGAATGTGAGCAGCGGGTTTGGGATGCGCCACAGCCGTGCTAGATGGGAGGGCACCAAAAAAAAATCAGAACCAGAAAAACAGAAGGGGCACAGCCCCACAATTCCTGCCCTGCTAGGAGAGCTGTATTTGGCCATCCGAGCCTCATCAATTACCAACGTGCAGCGGCTGAGCTGGGGCTCGGCTGCTTTAGGCAGCGCCGCCCGCTCGGAGCAGCTCTCACATCTAATTGTTATCCCTGCCGCTGATTGAAGGGCGAAGTGGAGGGATGGGAAGTTCAGCCGGGTGACATGATGCAGTTTTAATGAGTCGCTCTTTTTCTTTTCCTTTTCTTTTTTTTTTCCATTTTTTTTTCTTTTTCCCCCAGCCTGGCTGTTTTAATATGGAAATATAGCAAATGCTCACAAAATAAGGAGCGCGGGCTGAGCGCAAACCTCCGGGAGCCTGTCAGCAGTCGCAGGGCAGCAATAACACTACAGAAGCAATTAGTTCCTTAAGTTCTTTAATACAGGGCCTTTGCAGGGGGGGTGGACACTAGATTAAGCCCCGCTTCATTTGCCTATTTATTCAGCTGTCAGGAAGCTGGAAGGGTTAAGTCATCTGGTGGAGAAGAAAAAGGCTCCGCAGAGCCCGCTCCGCAGAGCCCCCGCGCCCCGATACGCAGCCAGCGGCCCCGGCCCCGTTGCTGCAGAGCTCCCTGGTGCCCGAAATAATTTGGATGCACTTTTGGCAGCAGCTGCAGTGTGCCGTGGGCCGGGCATTCAGCAGGACCTGACTCAGCAGACACCCGGTGTCGGAGCAGCTCCGGCTCTGGGAGCTGACCCTCTGTCTCCAAATAACGGAGGGCTTAAGCTCCGCATTTGGGTAGGGTTTTTATTTGGTCCCTCGGTGGTTTTGCCCTCCTTGCAGCCATTTGGGCGTCCCATGCGGGCATCCCAGCACTATGAGGAGCTGCTGCTGCCCTACAGACTGCAGCCTGCGTGTTCAGCGCTCCACCGCAGCCAGATTTACAAAGTTAACTCTGCGAGCGAGGTTGTTTTGCTTTGTGTGCCTCCACGCATACACTGTGCATCAGGCGCGCCCGAAGCAGGAAGGGTTATAATTGCAGGATCATGTTTGTGCTGCATGACCGGCTTATTCCTAATATCAGTCGCTAATTCGGGCTCCCTTTTGGCTGAGCTATCCCCTGGTGCTGTGTGCTAGCACGTCTGGCATCCTCTCTCCAACCCAAGAGCGTTTGCTCTTTCTCTCTGCATGATTTGAGGACAAATCGGCGAGAATCCGGATCCAGGCACTGAGAAACGTGTTTGTTTGGTTTTGCTGTTCCAGGATCTTTTTTTTTTTTTCTTTAAGGATAAAAACTGTAACGTATTCGAAACGGGGTTAGACAAATAGATCACAGACAACCATTTACTGACGGAGGAATGCCAGTGCAGACAGAGTACGATAGCTCAAAACACAGCGCTAGCATGTAATGCAATTTTGTTCTAGCATGTCATTGAGTTTTGTTAATATAATAACCTGAAATAAAGTATTAAGGCAGATTGACATGCCTTGGTAGCACAGCTGAGGATTCAAATATTTAAATATAACATGTTCTAGCTCGTTCCCATTGAAATCAGGGGAAGTTCTCCTTCACAGCTGATTTCAGGGGGAAAAAATGGATCCAGCTTGTGCAGAATAACAGGAGGGGGAATGGGCAAGTTCAGCTGAGTTTTCAAATGTTGATTTCTTAGCTCAAATCAGCTCTAATTTCTGTTTGTTTATTTTTTAGTTGAGAAAAACAGTAGGCTGTTTTCTTCAACATCCACAAATAAAATAGAAATCATCCCAATGAAAGGAAGGAGAGAGGGAAGAGAGTGCAAAGCCTTTTTCACGTGCATCTTCCTTTCAGGCTTTCATGCTGTAAAACTTCCTTAGCCCCTGCTCTCTGTTTGCCACTCGATCTCCCCCAAGGAAAGGACCATGTTCTGCTGCAGCCTCGGGTTCCTTTGAGCTTGCTCACAATTTACAAAAAAAAAAAAAAAAAAAAAAAAAAAAAAACACTTCAAACCATTTTAGAGCTCTGAGTCTGAAAACAGAGACATGGAAAAAACGCCACAGCCTCCTGCTTGATTTCTGTGCAGTCCCATTTGTGCTCCCCTCGCCTGGCTTTTGCCTGAGGTTCCCAGGCAGGTGCTCATTCTCTTTGCTGCTGCTAACATCGTTCCTAATTTTTCCAGGGCTGTGCAGCTTCACACAGTTTGGGTCCAGGCATTCGTCCTCCAAACTGCCTTCAAAATCGAGGCAGAAAGGCACTGGTTCACGTCGCCACAGAGGCAGCAGTGATGCCCCAGCTAATCCCAGGGGAAGGAGGCTCCAGCCCGCACCTCGGAGAGCTGAGATCCTCACCAAACCATCAGCCTGTTTCAAATTGTTACCATGTAGGACATTTGCAATTACCCCTCCTCAGTCCCATGTCCTCTGATTGGTTTTAAATATTGCAAAAGTTTGGGGAAACATAAAACTCCTGCTATTAGGAATCCTACAAACACGTTTAAAGGCAATGCAGATTTCCACAGTGAAAGCATCCCACCGAAATGTTTTCTCAGATTAAAAGCTGATTTTTCAAAAAACATAACTGTGGCGGCTCCAAAAGCAGACTGGAGAATTTTGCAAGAAATAAGCAGGAAACGCCTCGGTTCTCATTCAAGCAAAACTAAATCAGATAGATTAATGCAGGGCTAGGAAAATCATCGCAAAGGCGCCTGTCATTTCCAATGGGATCTTTGAAGGGAAAGAAAATGGCAGTCCCCAGACCTCCCAAAACAACCTCCAAAATTTCTTTCCTTGCTGCCCTGAAAGGGGAAAATGCACGCTCCAAAATGCTGCAGCATCATCCGGGCAAGGGCGAGAGCAAACCCCCCTGCTGCTGCCCAGCTCCCGACTACAAATTCTACCTCTTTCCCCCCAAATGATTTCCGTATTTCATCCACGAGGTTCCTGCGGTTCGTTTAGCCCTCGTGTTATTTTTTTTTCAATGGCACTTGACCAAAACGAGAACCCCTCAGCTGCTGCGACCGTCCTGCAGCGCGGCGCTGCTCGCGGCGCTCCCGTTCCTCTTTTGTGGTGAACAAAGAGTCCCCGGCGGCTGATGGAGCAGCCCAGCCCCAACCCCGGCGTGCAGCGAAGGGAGAGGTCTTGTAGGGCCCGACCCTGCTGAAGGCAAAGCTCGAGGCTTTGGGCAGAACAGGGCTGAGTCCTCTGCCGTGCTCATTTTCTGCTTGTGCCGTGAGCTCAGCCTCACCGGGGCCGGACTCGCCGCCACGCCACGGGCAGAAGCCTGGGAATACAAATCAGGTTGTGAATTGCTTCCTGGTGTTATTTTGCTGTAAATTTAAGCGGCCCCGGCGTTGTGAAGCTCTCTCGTTTATTTGAAAAGGAGAAGAGATTTATTCTCCCCAGAAGTTGCTGAGAGCGGGGCCGAGAGCAGCCAGCTCTGAGCTGCTGCTTTCCTGAGGACAGCACAAGTCGGGGCTGTGCCGGCCAATTTACAGCAGTCGTAGGGCACTGCTCTCCCAAAGCAGCCTGAACTTCTTCTCTATGGCAAGAAGCCATCCTGCACGGCTTCTTCAGACCCAATTCCTGCTGCTGATGGGCTGTCCACACCTTTAAACCTAAACCTGGGTTTAGGGTCAGTTCAGAGGGCTCTCCTGCTGTTGCTTGTGACGCCAAACCTAAAGGGGCGTTTGTAGGGATTCAGGACAAACCTGGGGTCAACCCCCAGTCAAATTTGCCCCTGTTGAGGATTATTTTAAGACACCAGACACCTAAGATTAACCTCCCTGCTCCTAGGGGTGGGAAAGCAGAGCGGGGAAGCAGAACTGACCCGAGGACAAAGGGAAGCCGAGCTGATTGCTCATGCTCCTGGCTGGCAGCCCCATCGCCTCGCCACTACCCCAGCTCTACATCTTTGCAGGGTATGCAACCGGCATATGGGGTTTTTAAAAGCAATTTTGTAAAGATGGGCTTCTATTTCTGTTCATGCCATAGCTTTTAATCCTGAGGCAGAAACAACCAATGCCTGAGTTTTGCATGCATGCATATGCATTACCTGGAAAAGGCAGGCGAATGTCACTTTTGGGCTCCTACCAAAATCTTTCCTTAGCTGAGTTTTTCTCAAGAACTGGAGAACAGACAGAAGCAGAGCCCTTAAAATATGTTTTCAGGATTTAAAATGCAAAGTGCAGCCTTCCTCCCTTCCCCGGGTATGCTCAGGGTGAAACTCATTGCTCTCGGCAGCTCTCAGATCGGCGCGGGGTGGAGCATGGGGCGGGCGAGATGGACAAAACACCGCGGAGGGGCACGCTGAACCTGGGCACAAGCTCTTTGTTGGCTAAAAGACATGCTCATGGCATGTCTGAATAAAAGAAAAATAAAAGAAGGGGCAGGGGATAACGCTAACTGGCCTGCAATCATCTCAGCACATGGGCTCGGACCTACGCTGTGCAGAGATTCTCCAGCCCCTGGGCAGTGCTGGATGCTGAGCACACCGAGGAGATCTCAAGCTCTTCCTTCAGAGCTGGTGCTGGACTCTCTTTGTGATGCATTTGTTTTTCCTTTGTGTGCAACCAGCCCTTTGCTGGGGCTGTGCAGAGGGTGCGAGGTGTGTGAATAGAGCCACGTACGTACCAAACCCACGTCCATCCCCCATCCACACTCCCGAGGACACCCAGCAGTTAGCCAGGGCTGCCTGCTGCTGGATGCTGCTCTGCGTGACTTCGAAATCCAGCCTGGACCGTGACCATGTGATTCACTTGTTTACTGCCCACTCCAACAGGAACCGGCCCTAAAATCTGTTAAAACTGTAAACAGCACTCACTCGATGCACTGAAAAGATGGATGCTTGCTCATATGTGTTCTTTTAGATGTTTATTGGCCTAACCGGCTTTTCATTAACTCGAGAGCTCCGCTGTTTATTTTAATATTCCAAGCATTTATGACCTTGGAGCTATATCATCAGATCCCTTCTATATACGTGTTCTAGGCCATCAACAGTTTGTTTTCATTTTCCCATTGCCGGCTTTTAAAACTACCAGACCGGGTCACACAAATTTCTACCGAGGAATTTAGAAAAACCTGCCAAGCCTGACCTTTCCTGGGCGCAGACGTCTCACCGGGTTTGTATATTTAAGCACAGAAATGAGGTTTGTTGAAATCACACGCCATACAGTAATGCTTTCCCCCTTTTTTAAACAAAGGAGCTGGCGAAATGTTGCTGGCTCTGGTTTTGTGGTTTCGCGGTTCCCTTCCACAGGCTTTCAGCCCACCTGCACTAAACTCCGGCGTGTGGCCAACGTTTGTCCTTTGGGCACAGGGGGGAGAGAGAAAAAAAAGGTAAAGAAATAACTGAGCTCACCTCTGTGTGATTGAACTTGTATTTTCCTTTGCTATTTACCTTGCCTCCAATCAATCACTTATTTCTTGACCTTTCAGGAGTTTGTATCAGCGAGGTGGGAGAAGGCATTAGCTGCACGGGCACCTGGCTCTCCTCCACTTGTGTCCTGCTCAGGACCTTCTGGTTTCGCTCTGCAGATTTCCTGGGTAACTACATTTCTTTATGGGGTTTTGGGTCTTGTCCTCGGGTGTGCCATAACTATGGAGGGAGCTGAATTTCGTTGAGGTCAGAGCAGTGATTGCTGCTGTTTCACCTGGCCACCACCTTGGGCTGAGAGTGCGAGGGTGAGTGATGGCCATGGGCAGCTCTGCACCACTCCAAGTTTAGGTCTGCCAATGCACAAGCAAATGATCATATACATTGAGAGCAACAGGAGCTGGTGGAGAGAAGTCCAGGAATGAAATCAGGCAATAAAATAATGAACTTTCTGCTGGCCTGCAATTGTTGGGTAATGGTAAAGGAGCAAACTGAAGAGGCCACGAATTCAGCTCAGCTCCCTTCTTCCTCAGAAGGGCAGCAGGGACGTGCAGAGGTGCAGCCCTGGCTTCCTCAGCTACATCTGACCTTGAGGCACAGAGGACAGCCATCAGACCTTCAGCACCTTTGGTTTTATTCACACAGTTTTCAGCCTCTGCTCTTCATCCAAGGGGCAGAAATCCCTCGGGCACTGGCTGTGGTTCAGTGCAGGGAGGGTTTCTACAGCTCCTGGTCTTGGGAACTCCTTGTGCCATAGTGAAAGCCCATCTCTTCCCCAGGAGGGAGCCAGGGAGGGATGGGGGAGTGGGGAGATGCTCTCTCAGCCAGGCTGGGCTTGGCTGCTTCCAAACTGTAAGGTGCTGAGCCATGGGGTGCTGGTCCCATCACCTGCCTGGGCAGAGTGACCCTTTGGAGGTGATGGGCAGCACGAGGAGCATTTGGCAATGCCTAAACTATTACAGCATGAGGACAATGATCTTTTTTTTCCAAAAAGCAGCATCTCCCACAAAGCAGCATCACACTTGGGTGCCCAGTTCCCAACAGGAGGCTTGGAAAAGCCCAGAGCAGGGGATGGGAAGGCAAACCATGAATCTCGGTGCCGATTCACGGGAACGAGAGCCTGCAGAAGGAGCACTCGTAACAAATTTCTCCGAGCTTTTAGAGCATCTTAAGAGCAGATCACTGTATCACTTGTTTTATGAGTCTGTGGAGGATCTGGCTGGGTAAGAAATGCACATATTTAACTTTATGGGTAGCTAAACCTAACATTGAGTTCCCAGCTACGTACATATTTAGTTCGTTGCAGCGTAAGGCATATTTCTGCCATATGGGGCATTCTGGCTGACCAAACGGGAACGAGTTTCTTAATTATTTAATTACTACAGCAAGCTGACACCTATTATTAATGCTATGAATAATAAACAATAAGTCTGAAACCATAACCCCCCAAAAGCAAGTCAGACATGCACGGGAAGGAAAAAAAAAAAAGGGATATAAAAATCTGTGTGTCCCTAGTAAAGACGATACCGTGGCACAGCAGGAGACAGAAAAGTGGAAATATTAGGGAAATAGCAGCATGGCCTGTGCCTTGTGCTGAATCTATGCAAACATGCACCGTATGAAATAGTCTGTCCTGAGGAGTAGGACAGGGACTTATCCTGAGTGAGAAAATGCCTTTGCCATGCCTGTCCCTACCTCCTGTGTCTTACTGAGATCTTTGGGAGAAGAAATAGCCAAGCCGGTGGGTGTTACGGTCTCTGGATGGATTTTCACCTCCATGCCCCTGAGAACAGCTTGATCCCAAAAGGGATTTGCCAAGGGAGGGCTGGGACTATCAGGGGACAGGAAAGGAGGAGCAGAGATTGGGGAAATGGAAAGAGAATGCAGGGAGGGAATGAAGCAGGACGAGGTCTCTGCTCATCCTTCTCGGAGGGAGAAGGGAGCGATGCTTTGGGAAGCCTGGCAGGGCAAGGGTGCTGTGGATGTCCCCAGGTGCCTTGGCAGAGGCTTTGGGGCAATGGGAGGAGGGAAGGGGTGAGGACGGATGCTGGTGCAAACAAACCCAGCGACAGAAAAGCCTTGAGACGAGTCTTTGAAAGGGAAATTAAATGCTCTGCTTGCTCTTCTCCTGAGAGCCGGGCACATGCTCCCTGCTCCATGCTCAGTGCCATCATTTACCACATCAACACCAAGGGAGAGAAGGGTGCAGGGAGGCATCACGCTGAACCACGAGCAGTACCAGCACCACCCAAACACCCAACGCCACGGGAAGGAGCCTTGGTTTGCTCCAAGGTCACTGGTACCTGGCACGGAGGTGGGAGGGACAGACCCCATCCCGCTCCCCGTCCTCCGAGGAGATGCGCTTTGCTGTGCTGCCTACATTTACACCGAGCCCTTTTAAGGGCAAACCAAATGCAGAAACTCCAGAGATTTGCTGCACTACTGAAATAAATAAATAAATCATTAGAAAATAATTAGCATAAAGCATCCAGTTCCGTGTGCAAGTTTTGCCAGTTTTACAAATTAGTAACAGATCTTGAGCAGGAGGGTCAGGGCATCAGGTTTACAGAATGTCCTCAAATGACCAACAAAATACCTTTTTTTTTTTATGTAATTCTGGTGTTTTGGTGATGACACGAGGAGAGAGAAGAAATGTGCCTGTTAGTTCGGGGAAGAACTGGAGGGAGAAGGAGAAGGGAAGGGAACGCCGCTGCACATTAATTGCACCAGAAATGCAAAATGGCTGCAAAGAGAGGAACGGCGTTTAGAAAGCTGTCGGGTTTTCAAAAGATCAAAGGCAGAGGTAGAAAAATAATCCACCGGACGTGTCTAATTGCCAAGTGAGCACTGCACAAAATCAGCCCGTGCCGTGTCTCTTGCTTCCTGCCTCCTGCACGGCGCTGGGTCCAGGCGGAGCTGGGTCCCGGGGGAACACTGCGGTGGGCTCTGTGCTGCTCCCCGCACCGTGCTGCCTGTCCTGTGGACGTGTGTGGCTCAGGGGAAGGACAAATGTGGAGAGGTTTTTGAGGGAAGGGCTTGGAGCAGGTCACCAGGCCACTGGCTACCACGCTGGGGACACGGCAGCTGGCTGGCACTTGGGGATCACCCGGATGAAAAAGCTGCTGGGGTGCCAGCATCCTCGTGGCTTTTTATGGGTGGTGAGGAGAAGCTGGGTCTCCCCAAAACCCAACACTCTGTCACTCCACCTCCTCCTGTCCCCAGATGCTCTGCGGTGCCTCCATCCTGTGCTGCAGCCCTTCTCCATCCACAGGCCCCAGCTGCCAAGTGCCAGGGAGCGGGGAGGTGACCACCAGCGGGAGGGGAGCTTTGAAAGCTGGGGACAGGACAGGCAGGGACAGGAAGGGACAGACAGGGATGGGACAAGCAGAGGGGGCTCTCAGGGAGCAGGGGGGGACCCTCTCCTTCTGTTTTGTCAGACTGACCATGTCCTGAGCCAGGGGGAGCTGAGCAGTGGGAGCGGGTGGGGGGCTCCTCCTTGAGCCCCAAGGCAGCAGGAAGGGCTGGGGGCAGCCCCAAGAGGGTAAGGGGAACCCCAGAGTTGGGAGACCCCCATGGACCCCCCAGTCCTGCTGTTCCCCAGTGGTAAAAGGGGGAGAAAATCCCGTCACCTCCTGGCCGCGGGTCCCCATAAGGGTCCCGGGGGGGCTCCCATGCCCGCCGCCCGCTCACCTCCTCGGCGTGGGCACGGAGCTGAGGCAGGAGGCTCCAACGAGCAATTTCACAACGGCGCATTCAAATCAGGCTGGGCGGAATTGCATTTCCCCGTCCCTTTAATCCAATAAGTCAGAACTTCTAAACTGATTAATTACAAAATTAATGAGGAAAATGGCAGGGTTTCAGGGAGGCGGGATGGTAAGGGATTTTTTTATTATTATTATTTTTTTATGTTGTGCTCTTTAAAAAGACTGATGGAAATAAAGTTCCCTCAAAGCATCGGGGTGCTTTGATGCCTGTTACAGCAATTCAGTCATTGCATTAAGAGATTTCCCCTTTATTTTTAACTAGACGCTGTCGAACATGCTCTTGTTTTGTCTCAGCTAGGAACATTTGAGGTTGCATTTTTCATTCTACCGATTCTCCCCATGAAAGGGATTGTTTTGCATTATTCCCCTGCCTTCAATCCAAGCATTAAAGTGAGATTTGAGCACGTTTCAGGGGGTGAGCAGGACCGGCAGGACCCCATTACCACAGATTACACTGTGTTACCCCCGCAGCCTCGCGGGTACCACGAACCCGCTCTTCCCTCTAGAAAATACCGCCCCAAACTTCATCCAGTGAAGCACCGAGACTGAAAGCAATGAAACCCCAAAAGGACTGGGACGGATGCTCTGGGATAGCCTGGCAGAGCCGTGCCGAAGCGTCGCTGCGACACACGCCGAGCGCACGCATCCCCCCCAAAAAAACCCCGCTGCAGGTTGCGATGCTGCAGCAGCAGAGATGCAGCACTTCCCCCTCCCATAATAAACTCCGAGGGGCCTTCATTTCTGGTGGACCGCCAGGCTTGGCACAGAGGAATTGAGGACAGGGGTATCTCCCCGGGTGGTGTTTAGGGGATCTGAACTCAGTCTCTCCATGCTGAAGCTGCAGCGCGAGGGCTTGCCGGGGATGCTGCGGCTGCGGCAGCAGCTCGGAGCGGTGCCTGGACCCTGCACGGATGCTGCCCGGCTGCTCACCCGCTGCTGAAATTGTTTGGAAAGCCTCCTCTAAGCAAACAGGCTCCCGCCTCTATCAGGGAGCAAGATTTTTCGGGTAAATATTGAAGGAGAGGTGAAACTCGCGGGGTGAGGGGAGGAGGGAGATCTTTTTTTTTTCCTTCTCCAAGCACTCCTGGTAAATAAAGGAAGAGGGGAAGGGGACGGTGGTGACATCCAGCACACAAAGATGTGTGCTTGTCCCTTCGGCGGTGGCTGGGTGAGCGCAGCACCTGCAGGAGGCAGGCAGGAAGGTGCCTTTTGCCTTCACCGGGACCTTCCTTAGGGAGCCAGGCTGATTTTTTAAGGGAGGGTGGCAAACACGTGCTGACAATACATTTTTTTTCCCCTTTCCTTAGAGTAAAACAATCTCCCCAAAGCACCCAGACTGCGGAATGCTTTCACAGGGAAGGCTGGGGCTGAGCCCATTCCCTAAAAGCTACAATTTAAGCCATTCTGTGCCTTTTTTTCAAAGAAAAGGGACTTGCTATGGTGTACCTGGTGGCTCTGCCCAATGCTGTGCTGTCCTCCCAACAGGGACAGAACTGCTCACACGTGCTGAAGTTACAAACCCAGGTGGGATGTGGGCTTGGAGGCTGGGGGGCACTGGGCAGCCCTGAGCCCGGCTCTCCATGGGTCCACAGCAGGGGAAGGAGTGAGCAGAAACGCTGCTCAATGGGGGAAAACAAGGGGTGCACAGCCAAAATTGGGGCTGGGGCTGCCACGGTGGCGCACAGACGGGTGCAGAATGCATGCGGACAGCCAGCAGCGGGATGTCCTCCCTGCTGATGGGAGCTGTGTCAGCTTAAAAATAAATTCTGCGAGTTATCTCCATCACACATCGCAAACACACCTCACACACGTGCACAAGGGGAGCCCGGTGTGTTTGGCAACGCCATGCGAGTGGAGCTAAAAAGCTGTCCCTGGGGAGCGGGCAGCGTGGCACAAGTGGGAGTGGGGCTGTGGGTATGCGGGGGGCTGCCCCCTTTCTTCATCCCTTGTGGGGGCTCTGAGTGGGATGGGGATGCCCCGAGAAGGAGGTGGGGAGCTGTAGGGCGCTGTGAGGTCCATACAGAATAATAGGGTGCACGGGGACATGGGGTGCGGGTGCTGGATGCCCCCCAGATGGGATAAGCAGCCCTGGCTGGGCTGAACTGGGGGCTGCAGGGGGGAGCAAAGCCAAAGGGATGGGGTGGGGGGCTTTGGGGTGGCAGCAGCTGGAGGTGTCCCCAGCGAGGGGCCAGCCTCCGTGCCCCTAGCCCAGTGGGCAAGGCCGATCAGTGGCCAGACCCCCCCTTCCCGTAGCCCTCGGCGCAGCCAGATCCTGCGCCCGGTTTTCCAGAGCCCCTTTTGCCAACATTTCGCAGAAACCCCACCAAACAAGCGGCAAGCGGTATTTAAACATAGCTCTGTAATTATTAATTCCCCCCCGCGCCCACCCTACGAACGCGAGGGTTTAATTGGCTCGGCGGCGAGGATGTTGTGAGCGCTGCCCGAAAACGAAGTGACCCCGCGAAACCAGGCAACATCTGGAGGTAGGGCGGCCACGGCCACCACCACCACGTCCCCATGGATCCCAGCCCCTTCCCAGCAAGGACCGTACCCCGATATCTCCCTGTCCCTGCCTCGGCAGCCCTGGGCAGCCCTCAGAAGCCCCCTGAGCGTGGTAGGAAAGGAGAAGCCCCCCCGGCGCTTACCTGCCCGCTGCCAGGCACGTCCCCACGGCACCTGCAAAGAGGAGCCCTCCTCGCCCTTCAAACCGCCCGAAAAAACTTCCCCCGAGTCCGCCTGGGTGATTATTTTTTTTTTTTTTTTTTAGAGCTAATCAAGGAAATAAAGTTAAAGAGGAGGAGAGTTCCTCTTGTTTGGGGTCCGCTTCGGGGGAAGGAGGGGGTGGGGGGAGTTAAAGAGACCAGTTGCTGCCCACTGCTTTGACCAGTGAGGGATTCAACCCTTATTACCATTTTGTTTTTGTCCAGATTTGAAAGTAGGGCCCCCTGCATTCAAATCATCGCCCTCCGTCGTTATTGTGAAGGACAGGCCTTAGTGGGCCCCCTTCGGATTGTCCTCCGGGAACAATCCCCTCTTTTGTGGAGGTGTTTCTTTTTCCATTCACACACGCACCGCTGATGGCACTTCAGGCCCAGCTCTTAAAGAAACTGTTTGCAAAATTATACCTTTCCGCCGGCTACTCCACGAGGAAGCGGGGAGCTGCAGTTAGCAAAACATCATTGAGGCTCCTAATTTAATTAAAAACGCTGAAGCTGGCAGAGGGGAAACGGGAAAAAGGGAGAAAGAGCCTAAGAGGGGAAAAGCGGGAGCCCGGTTTATTTTATTTTTAACCTCCACGGCGGAGTCCCCGGGGGTGCAGGGAAAAGGCACATGCACAAATGGTCCTGGTGCGTGTGTGTACGTGTGCCCACGCTCCAGGGCCAAGGTGCAGATGTGGCACCCTTTAGCAAATAAGGTGTTAAAAACCTTAAAAAAGGAGCGCAAACTTGGACGTGCATGGACAGACTCCGAGGGGCCATGCAGCGGGCGCTCCTGGTGCTGAGGGCAAAGCCCTCGGAGGTAATGGGGTGCTGCACGCGTGCACCCCGCTAAAAACCCATCGCTTGGAGGGTTTTAGGGTGCAAGGAAGAGCTGCAACCGCTCGGCATCCGCTCAGCCTCGGCCAGGCTCGAGAAGCGCGTTCGCGGCGAGGACGCCCTGCCTTTGGTTATTGTTGTCATCCTCGTCGCCAGCCGATCCGTGAATGTTCAAAGAGCAACGCGGCCTTAAAAAAAAAAAAAAAAAATCATAATAATTCAGCTGGCGAAGCAGGGCAGAGCCTGACCTCCGGCTCCATGGATGAGTGCTTCGCTGGGACCCCTGCCGAGCCAATGCGGACCTTCAACATCAACTCCGAAATTGGTGTGATTTGCCTGGGAAACCAGCAGTCATCGAGCAACTGGCCTTGACAAGATGAAGAGGAAATGTATAGAAGACGTTTAATGGGTCGCAAAAGGAGGAAGGGGGGGGGGAGAAGCTCGGCCCGGAGAGCTTCAGATGCTCGCAGGGGCCCTCGTGCAGCAGCGGGGCCGCGAGAGGAGCCCTCCCCGAGCCTGGCTTCGTCTCGCAGCCATCAGAAGGCAGCCGGGAGTGCTCTGCCCAGCAGAAGGTCGTTTCCCCATCCCTGCCCAGGATCGGGATGGGGCTGGGCCTCCCATAAACCCGGCGATTCCTTTACTTCCAGGCACTGGCTGAAGGCAGGAGGCTGGCGAGGCTCTGCACGGAGCCGCGCCGGGCTGGGATTATGCACGCCTAATCGCCTAATTTTCTTCGAGTGATCTGGATGCCGTCCTCTTGGGCTGTGGAACATTTTATAAATAGCTGTGCTTGGAGTTAATATGATTTACTGGAGAGAGAGCGGTTAAGCAATTCCCCACCTAAGTAGAGCAGTAATGAACAGGCTCTGGAGAAGATGCCTTCCCCACCGGCCGGCGGAGGGGGTGGGCAGGGGAGCAGGGAGGCAGAGGGGGCGACGTTTATTTGCGGGCGTGCACCGAGTGTCATTGATTTTTAATTGTATGAAAAGGCTTGCAGTAGCCACGGGCTGCCTCTAGGACCGGCCTTTTCCCTCAGATCCGTGGAGGGAAGCTGTGGCCTTCCCCTCCTGCTACCACCTCGGCTAAACCCCAGTGTGGGAGCGACGGGGGGATGGCGGAGCCCTGACCCGACAGCACAGCCCTTCCCCAAACCCAAATCTGAACCCAAAGCAGGTCCAAAGGTGCCTGCCCGCTCCTCCCAGGACCTTTCCCTCTCCGGAGAAGAGCCAGGCTAGCCCCTGAGGGATGGAGCATCCCTGGGTTTGTCCCAGTCCAACGGGAAGGGGACGGGTCCCCAGCCTTGTCCCCGGGACTCAGCAGTTCCTGGGGACGCAGGGAGCTGGGGACACCGAGGCACTGATCCCACTGATCCCCCTCTGCCACCGCTGAAACCCTAATCAAGTCCCCGTGATCCCAGTGGGGACAGCAGTGGGGACTCGGTGCCACAGCACCTCCTGCTCCCTGCAGACAAAACCCTCCCTGCATAACATCCTGGGGTTTGGGGGAGCCCTGCTGGGAGCTGGGGGGCTCCCCGGGAAAAGAAAGGGGTGAGGAGAGTCTGTGGGATGCTGAGGACAGGCAGAAAGAGGAGAAAGCACACGAGCCTCAGAGCAAAAAGCAAGAGGAGGAACTGCAACTGCACCCGAGAGGCTGGGGACACAGCTCGGCCCTCAGCCCGGCTGCTGCTTGCTCACTGCTCCTCATCCCAGGGGAGAACAGAGCCCTGGGGGTCTCAAAGCCCCAGAAAAATCAGCCCCAAGTCCCTCGGGTAGCACTGGGAATGGGGATGGAGCATCTCCGGGAGCAGGATGGGGCCGTGCGCTCCGCACCCACGCAGCCACCAGGACCCCCCGGCAGCTCTCGGCCCTCAGCTGTGCCCACAGCTGGGAAAAACCAGGCTGGGATCCATCCTGCTGGCTGATCCGACCAAATAAACACCTCCGGGGAAAGGAAAAAATAATTTAAAAACCTTTTTCCAGCAAGGAGAGGGGCAGCAGGTAATTAGCTACGGGATGCAGCAACCCTCTCCTGCCCGGGAAATTCCCGACACGGGGTTTCTGCCCTGGGAAACCACGTGCGGATAATTTTTTTTTCCCTTTTTTTTTTAAAAAAAATAAATAAATGAAGATCATTCTATGTTTTTGAAATGTCAAGCCCAGGAAGAAGTGGCAGGGGTGGGGGCTGGGGAGCTGCAGGCATTCTTGGCTTCGGAAGGCTGAATGTTTCAAAGTTGCTGCTGTGCTGTTAGCTGACGGCTATTGTGTGCGCTTCAGGCCGGGGGGGGCGCGAGGAGGGGGCTCTGACCCCCCGTCGGTGTGGATTTGCTGCCCAAAGACCGTTAGAAAGAGGCAGAATGAATGAGGCTGAATGGAATTGTAATGCACAAGGCCCTCCTCCTTTCTCAAGGAGCTGGGAGGCCAGGAAAGCGAGTCGTGGGGAGAGCAGGCGGCTTTCTTCCACATGGGGAGAGGCTTTGCAAATCAGCAAATTGTGTATCGCGCGGGGACGAGGGGAGGGAGGCGAGTTATTTATTTTATTTTTTTATTACAGATCCGCAAAAAAACAAAAAACAAAAAAAAAAAAACAACAACAACAAACCAACACACCAAACACCAGCACCCTGCAGCAGCCGAGAAGACCAAAAGGAGACAAGAGAGAAAAAGAGGGAGAGGAGACGTGATGATAGAAAGATCTCGTTCCCAAACCTCTTGTAAGTGTCATTACTTTCTAAGAAAATGATTTGCTTTCTAAGGAGAAAAAAAAGAAAAAAAAGAAAAAAAAAAAGGAGAAATGTGGAAGAATGCCTGAAATCGTGGCGGGGGGACCAAACTCCGCCGGTCCCTTTTTGGGATTTCTGGGGCAGAAAGCAGAGGCCCAGAGCCTATAAAAAAAACTCGGGGGGGGGGGGATGCAGAGGCAGAGCTGGGCCTCGTTTTAAGGCGATTTCTCTTTCTGCCCGGCCGCGGGTGGGCTCGGAGGTGGTGCTGGGGTTGGTGTTGGGTGCTGCCCCGCTACCTGGGCCGCAGCCCGGTGCCGAAGGGACAGACAAAGGCGGCCCCGATACGGCAGAAATAAAGGAGGGGGCATTTTTGGGGAGGCGAAGGGGTGATCTGTGAGCGGTGTGTGCGCGTGTCACGGTGGCCTGGGCCGGGGCCGCGCAGGTTTTGCGGTGCCGCAGTCGATTTTGGGTTCAATCCCGGGTATTTCTGTAACGGCGGTCGTCTACGCATGGCGAGGCTTGGAAATGGCAGGAAAGTGGAGGCATGTCGCTCGTCTCCGGGATCCCTTTGTTCGGGGAACAGTAGGTGGTAGGTTTAAAAAGGCAGAGAGCGAAAGAGGAGGGGGGGGGGGGGAGAGAAGAAGAAAGAAACGAAAAAGCAAAAAAAGCCAAAAAAAGAAAAAAAAAAAAAAAGGGGGGCCCTTTGCAAATCATCTGACTGTTTTCTTCCGGGCCGTGGAAATGCTGCGCTGGGGATTAAGGAAGGGCCGAGCTCCGCACAAAATGTCTCGCTGGCAGTGCTGGCGACCCTGGAGGAGGCTGCAGGGCCGGGAAGGAGCCTTCGGGGGAATTTATTGTCCTGCAAACTTTATTGGGGCTGAGCCAGGGCTGGGGGCTCTGTCCTGCAGAGCTGCCGCCCCGCCGAGCAGCACCGCGGCCCCCTGATGCTGCTCGGTGCCCGCTCAGCCCCCTGGGGGAGGCCAGAGGGGAGCGGGGTTGAACCTCAGCCAAAAATCCCTGAACCTCCGGGAGGCTGCGGGGGGCTGGAGGGACCCCCCCGGCACCTCCTGGCCCGAGGAGGCCGGAGCTGAGCCTCCCTTTGGTGCCTTCAATACCATGGACAGCGAAGGCCGGGAGGCGGCGGAGGCAGCGAGAGGGGGAGTACAAGGGGGAGGCCAAGGGGAGGCCGATGGGGAGGCTGATGGAGAGGCCAAGGGTGAGGCTGCTTCGCGTCCCCGCACATCCCCAGCCCGGGAATGGGCACCCCATGGGGACTGAGCCCCAATGGGGCCGGCCTCAAGCACTGTCGGGGCTGGAGGCTGGGGGAAAAGGAGGCCCCAGGGTCTCCAGGGGGTGCGGAGCAGGGCGGGGGGCCCTGGGGAGGCCGCGCTCGGTCGCCTTGTTTTCCTTTCGATCGATGCCGGGTCGGGAGCGGCGGTCTGTCGGGGTAAATAGGTCAATACGGCTCTAACTAAGCAGGTTTGAAACAATAAAATGAAACGAAGGCGTTTCGGAAGAGGGAAAGCGGAGGGAGAATTCCCCTCGCTGCGTAACGCCGCTTCCCCTCGCCCCCCTGCTCGGTGCCTACGGCGGGCACTGCGGCGCTACAAAAGGGAAGGAGAAAAGCGCACGCAGGCAGGGCGAAGGCTCGCGGCGCTGAGGCCGCCTGCTAAACATGGCTCTTTGGCTCGGGAGGTGATGTTGCACCTCGCTGCAGAGCACTGCTGCTTGCTCACCGCTACCCAAGCTGCTCCTTAGGAGATGGTATTTGGAGGCCACTTCACCACCCACCCCCCTGGAGCCTGGGGTGGCTCTGGGGAAGGGAGACGCCATCCAGAAAACAATTGTTTCTGGGGCTGGGGGAGAATTCCAGGGCCACAACAAGATGCCTGCCACCAAAATCGCCTCCTGCCTTCCCCCCTGCCTGAGGAGGGAAATGCCAGGGGCTGGGGGACTGCACAGACGCAAATAAATCCTCGCCTGAAAGCTCTGCTAGCAAATGCGCATCGCGCCCTGGCCATAAAAGTTCCTCTGGGCAAGGAGCAGGGGCTTGCGGAAAGCCCCAGCCCTGCAGCTCCCAGCCCCAAATCGGTATCAGTGTGTGCGTGTGCAGCTGCATTTTTGGGGTGTGCATGTTTGGAGGGGGGACAGATAATGAGCAGCGAGGCAGCAGCTTGCTGATGGAAAACGAAACACACGCAAGGCTCCTGAGCAAAACCTCTCCAAGCGGGACCCAGCCTGCTGCTCTCCAACCCTTTTTTTCTCTCCCCAGAGATGAAATTTGGCGACCCTAGGTAAATAAATAAATCCTGGTGCCCCTTTGCATTGTAAGGTGACGAGGTCTGTAAGTTGAGCCAACGAGAGCCGCAGCCAAACCCGGTGGGACGGGCGCGCTGCGGCGGGGGCTCACAGCGGGGCCGCGGAGCCTGGGGCAGGCCACGGGCCGGAGGCGCTGCTCCGACAGCCAGGGTGGAAGGGTTTAACTTCAAAAATCCTCCCGCAGTTTGCTGGTTGGAAGTGGGAAGCGTTTCCTTTCGGCTACGCAGGCCCTCATCGTCTCACGGGCGCGGGGAGCAAGGAGCAAGCTGGCGTTCAAAGTGCAAACGTAAAATTCGCATTGTGTGCTTTACGGGGAAGCTCCGGCTTTATATAACACGGGGCACATTGTCTCTTCTCCGAGGGAACGGGGGTGAAATCCTACACGTTTCTAAAATAATTTTAAAAAATGAAAAATGGAAAAAATGGGGGAAAAAAAAAAGAAAAAAAAAAGGATTTAAAATTACAGCCGTGTCAGCTTTAAAGAAAATTACCGCTGATGTCTTTCTGAGCTTGGAAATATAACTGTAGGATGCAGCTTTCCCCTCCCCCCCTGCCCCTCCACCCCCTCCCTTCCCAACAAAAAAAAAAAAAAAAGAGAAAAAAAAAAAAAAAGAAAAAGCAACAGAATATATAAAGCTCCTCTGATTAACAGTTTAGGTGCAGAACCCTATTTATAGGGCGCGCGCTCTGCTACCCCGCCTCGGTCCGCCAGCCCGGAGCAGTACGTTATCGCTGCAGCTGCAAGTGCTCAAAGCTTAAACAATATTTTTCCGAAAAGCCCGGCAGCCCGCCCGGGAGGAAGGTGGGGACGGGCTGGTGATGGAGTCCTGAATGTTCCTCCTCCAGTTTCAAGGACATCTTGCTGATGAGGATTTGGTTAATGGAGGAGAACTTATGTCCTGGCGGTGACGTCATTGGGTCCCAATGTAATCCTCTTGTGCTGAACCCAATCAGCAGATGTGCTGAGAGCCGGGATGCGGAGAAGAAGCTCTAATCCCTTAGCCTGGATGAGATCAGCTGAAACAGCCAGGACTAGACCCCAAACCCCTCTGCTAGGAAGATCAAGAGAAAAGGGATAAATTGAGAGAGACGCCTCATAACCCCTTTAAAGAGCTTTGGAGACGAGAAGAGAAGAGAAAGATGGGTGGTGCACCAAGTTCATCTTGCTTTTAAAGCCTAGCGGGAGCCTGGTTTTCACTCTGCTGGGGTCCTTCTGCATTGTTCCAGGGCAGGAGGAGAGAGAGAGAAAAAAAAAAAAAAAAAAAAGAGAGAGAGAGAAAAGGAAAAAAAAAAAAAAAAGGAGAGAGAGAAAGAGAAAAAAAGTCTGAAATTCAAAGCTAATGAGAGACTAGGCGCCTTTCTTATTCATCTCCAGCCTGCCGACACAAAAACAAGCATCCTGAGCCACGGGAGGGCGTTTGCACTGGATCTGAGCGAGGCAGCAGAGTTTGTGCCGCCGGAGCCGCCGAGCGCTGCTTCCACGGGAGTGGGTAAAAATCTGCTCCGGGCTGCCCGTGCCGAGCCGCACTGCTGGGGTTTGGGCCACAGCGCTGGGGGAGCGCCCCGGCCCCACTGCTACCTTGGAAGAGCAGCAGGATTTTTTTTTAATTAATTAATTAATATTTTTTTTTTTTTTCGCCCCTTTTGCAAGCGACCTTAACGGGCTTGTGATTTATTTATTTTCTTAAATTATTGTTATTATTATTTTTTTTATTTTCTGGACGAAAAGGAAGGGGAGGCAGGGGAGGGGAGGGGGTGAGGATTTGCAGCCGCGCTATCGGGAGCGAAACCGTCCTAAAGCCCTAAAACGCCTCCGAGGCCGGCAGCGACCACCGAACCCGCTCCTATTGCTCCCCATCCTTCCCAAATTTCTTTCTTTCATTTTTTTTTAATCCTTTCCTATTTTTTTTTAATTTTTTTTTTCCGCATTCGTCTTTTTTTCCGAAGTGGAGCGCTGCTTGCACCAACCCCCGGCGGAGCTGGGGCGGGGAGGGGGGGGGCGCACAGGGAAGGATGCTCTCGGCCCCCGCCGCCAGCACGGAGAGGTGGGGGGGGGGCTTTACCTTTCCCCCTCCCCATCCTAGGAGGCGGAAGGGGGCTGAGGACCCCCCCGAAACATCGCCGGCCCCCCCCCCAGACCCCCCGACTTGGGGGGCTGCCGGGGCAAGGGACGGCGGCCCCCCGGGGGGGGGGTGGGATGGGGAACGGCGGAGGGGTTTGGAGCCGGGGGGGGGCGTTTGGTGGTTCGTCTGGGAGGGGTCGGAGCCGGGGATGCTGCCGTCTGTCCGTCCGTCTGTCCGTCCATCCGTCCGTCCGTCCTGTCGCGGGGAACCCCCGGGGGGGGGAGCCTCCGAGCCCCGGGGTTTTGGGGCAGAGAAGGGGGGGGGGGCGATGCTTAATGTTGCCCCCCCCCCTCCCCAACCCCATAACATCCCCGCATCCCCCTCCGGTGGATGGGGAGCCCTGGGATGGATGGGGGGGGGGGGGGGGGAGCCCACCGGGGCGGCCTCGGCACCGGCAGCCTCCGCCTGCCCCCAGCCCCCCCCCAGCCTCCTCCAGCCCCCCCCCAGCCTCCGCCCGCCCTGCTCCGAGCGGGGGCCGAGCCCGAGCCCCTCTCTGCGTGTTCACAGCGGACCTTGATTTAATGTCCATACAATTAAGGCACGCGGTGAATGCCAAGAGAGGAGCCTCACAGCTTCATTTTCATGGAAATCGGGGACATAAACCTCCCCCCCCCTCACCCCTTTAAACCATCCCCCCCCCCCCCCCTTAATTACACCCAACAACAGCCTCGGAGCGCTCCCGGGAGCATCCTCGCCCCCCGGACGAGCAGCACGAACAATGCCCGGCAGCTGCGGCCGGGGGGCGGCGGGGAGGGCACCAAGGAGAAAAAGGGGGGGGGGGGGACACGCAGGGGGGCTCGGCCCCGGAGCACAAAGGGCAGCAGCAGCAGCAGCCGGGCCCCAATAACCCCCCGGCTGCACAGCTCCTGCGCTGCGGGACCCCCCAAGGGCAAGCCCGGTGCAGTCCCCGAGCTCCCCGAATAACCCACCCCCTGCGGAGGTTGATTTTTTTATCATTTTTTTGCCGTGGTGGGGGTGGTTTTGTTGCTTTATTTTACATTTGCCTCTTTTTCGCCACCGCTCCCCGCAGCCCCCCGCACTGGGGGGCTCGCTGCACGCTGCGGGGCCGCAGCACGGGGCCGTGGTCCCCTCCTGCCCGACCTCCCCAACAGCCCCGTTGCAGCTCAGCGCCTCGCAGAGCTAAATCTCCAGCCTGCTCTCTTCCAAAAGCAGCGAGGTCCAGCGAGGCGGGGGGCTGCAGCATCACGGCAGCCTCCGGTTCCCCCCCCAGGCTCTGTCAGCAGCCTGCAAGGTGGGGCGCGTCCCCTTGGGCATTTTCAGGGGGACCACGAGAGCCCCCGACGGCTCCTAGGTTAGGCTTTCGACCTCAATAAACCTCTGTTGTCAGACTCGTTGTTTCCAGCTTCCTAAAGCCACGCCGAGCCCCGAGCCTCCCGAAAGCCGGACTTGGGCGAGGGAAGATTTTCATTATTTTTGGCTGCGAAAAGCCACGTAGCCGGATTCAGCCGCATACACCCAACTCTCGGCGCCCCCTCCCCTCCTCGGCTCTGCTCCACTTTTTCTCAGCATTGCGTCTGCCCAAGGAAGCCAGCCCGTAGCCAGCTCCATCCTCCATCCCTGCAGTGTTTGACGTGGGACACGCGACCTTGCCGCTAGCAGAGCATCTTCCTTGTGTAGCAGAGGGGCGAGAAAACCCTCGCCCGACCTTTGTGGGACTGCCTGGTTTCGCGCTCGCCTGGAAAACCCAGGCGCTTTTAGGGAGGGCTCCCGGGGGATGCGGGACGAGGCGAGGAGGGAAGAAGCGGAGGACGCGCAGCTCGCGGGGCTGCTCCGCAGCAGATCCATCGCCCAAGCAAGCGGTTGAGGACAGGGGGCTTGCATCCAGCCCCGGGAAGAGGCAGGAGGGAGGAAGCACGCCGTGCCCGTACGGCTCCTTCCATGCGGCTCCTCTCCTGCGGACCCCATCCCGAGCGCTGCTCCAGCGAGGCCAGGTACAGTGTCACTGCAGAAGCTCAGAGGGCGAGAGGCTGCGAGGCGCAGGATGCCCCAGCTCCATCGGGAGGGCTCTAGAGACGCAGAGATCTTTCAGAGAAGCCGGATTTGCCCCCTAAACTCTTCCCCAGTAGAGCAGCGCACGTAGCAAGGTGTCGGAGACCGCCTTGCTCCCTCGTCCGTCAAGCGCGGCAAGGTCCCGGGACCGTTCTGACCTCATTTGGCAGCACCATAAGTCAGGGGCGATGATGTGGTGACGTGGTCACCCCTTGGGGACGGGACATCTGCACCACCCGGGCTTCTTCCCTGCACCCTTGGGGCGAGGTGCCAGCCACGGGGCAGTTCTGCTCCAGAACGAGCCCTCGGTTCTTTGCAGAGCAGGTAGTGAGGGGTAAGAAGCCAAGGGCAGGCAGCCAGACCCCAAAAAATCCAAAGTGGCCTCGGCTGGCGTTAAAAAGACAGAAGGGAGCGAGCCGAGGCAAGCTGCAGTGCAGCAGGAGAGCTGCTGGCTCCCTCCAGGGGCCACCAAGAAGCCGAGGACAGCTCCGGAGGAACGCAGGTAACGGGGAGCTGCTGGGGCCAACGGGGCAGAGTGGGCCTGGGCCCCAAAATTGGGGGGGCAAAGGGATGAAGGAAAGATTGATGGGGCTGAGCTGGTGCCCGCTGCTCCTCCTGGACCCGAGGGCTCTCCGGGTTTGTGCTCAGAGCTGTGATCCCACGGTCTCAGGGATGTGATCTGTGTCAACGCCAGCACAGGAGCTGTGGCTGTCGGTGATCCCACGGTGATTCCCCGCTGGCTCAGAGGTTTGGGGGCACCTTCTCTGAGGGGTCACACACCCCGCAGGCTGCTGAGGTGAGAAAGGTGCCCCGAGCAACACGATCAGTCCCACAGCCCTGGCACCGCAGCCCCTCGGGCACCAGGCCCTCACTCAGAGGTGGATTTATCCGCAACGTGGCCTCGTGCAGCCATGGCTTAGTGGAGTCAAGTCCGAATTTCCTGATGGAAAAGCCCCAGGGAACACAAGCTGCACTTTGCACCATGGGGCTGGGTCAGGCCGTTACATGTCAGTCACCACTGGGCACAAATCAGCACCTCATTTCCCCTACACGGTCCCCCCACACCCAGGAGAGCCACGGTTCCCTGCCAAGGGAAGCACAGCGGGATGCAAGCCGGGGGGAAAGAAGATTTACCTCCACCCCCAGGCCTCGAGGACGTACACAAAGCACTCGGCTCCGTCCCTATTTTCAGGCCAGCTGCTCAGGGAACAGCTTTAGGAGTGCCTCGTCCTACCCAAGTGCTGCCATCGGGCAGTAAGGACAGATTAAAACACACACGGCTGCTCTCGGGTCGCCACGTAGCACGGGGACCTATCCTGGCAGCCAGAAGACAGCTTTGGGGTACATAAATTGGCTGAAAATAGGTTAAAGAGAAAGAAACGCAGGCAAAAGCTCCATCTCCAGGGGAAGGATGATGATAGGGGTGGGTAAGCCTAAGGAGAAGGAGGTTAAGGGAAATAAATTAACAGCCAAGGGCCCAAAAGGCTGCTGGAAGGGGAGAGGACGGCTCATTTCCCATAGCTGTGCACGTGGGGATGGGCTCAGCCCAGCAGAAATGGTTCAAGTGGTAGGAAAAGAGAGGAAAGGTCAGGGAAACACCAAATAGCCTGGGAAGGAAGAGAAATTCCTGCCTGGGGAAGGACCCGGCAGGGCTTCCGAGGTCCCCAGCCTTAATGCAGGTGTCCCAAGCACAGGGTGAGCGCTCAGCTGGCATCGTGCCTCTGCTGCCCCCCAAAGAGCTAAAACCCAGCCCTCACCGTGCCTTGCCCCAAGCCCATGGGGTTTTTCTGTGCCACCAGAGGCCTGGCGAGGCTGAGAGGCAGCATCCCTATAAAAGCCAGGCTCGCTGCCCGGAGCACAGGGCTGAAACATCCCGGTAGAAGTGATCAGAATCAAGGTCGTGGGGGATTTTGGGCCAGAAAGACCCGAGCTTGCCAGAAAGATAGGGCAGCTCCAGGCTGCTGACACGGGCGTGCCTTCAGCCCCAGCCTATGGAAATGATCCCACTTTGGATTATTTCCTTGCCCAAGGTCTAATACCCCCAGGTGACGGCCCGGAGGGACTGCTACTTTCTTTGACCTCCCCTTTCCATGAGCTGCACACCTTCCAAACCAAAGCAGCTCCTGCACGACAGCGGGACAAAGCCACCCGCGCTGCTGCAAGGGTCCCGGTGACCGCAGGATGGCTCCACCGCCTCCTGTCCTCCAGGAGGACAGGAATTAAATCCCTTTGGGAATTGGGAAGGCAATTCTGCCCCCTTCCCGGCCACCTTTGCTGGTTCAGCCCAGACGAAATCCTTTGGGCCTTGGGGCTGAGCACCCTGCGGTCAGTCTGCTGCCCATCCCTTCTGCCCCCAGGGCTGCTGCCTTTCCTGCGTGCCCTGACCCCTCTCCGGGTATTAAAACGCTGGCCGACCTGCTGGGTGCTGCCCTGTGTCGTGCAGGCTGGGTGCCAGGGACAACATTTGCACAGGTGCGGTGGTGTTAGCCAAGAACTCGTGCCTGAGAGCCAAGAAGTCATGTCTGAGACCCAAAAACTCCTGTCGGAGACCCAAAAACTCACGTCTGAGACCCAGAAACTCCAATCTGAGACCCAAAAACTAGTGTCTGAGACCCAAAAACTCGTGTCTGAGACCCAAAAACTCACATCTGAGGCAAGGCTGGAAGCACAGCAGGAGCCTAACCCTTCCTGCCGCTCTGCAAGTTAGCGCCGTGCTAACGCAGCTCTGCTGCAGCCCTTTCTGCCCGTAAGGGTGGAAGGTGACAACAAGACTGCTTCACCAAGCTCACCCGCAGCTGAGCAACTCCTTCTGCCTCCTCGCAGTCATTTATTCCCCAGCCACACAGCGCCTGTGCACTGAGCTCCCTCTTCCCCATCTCCCCCCCAGCCCCAGAGGCCGCCCGAGCTGCCCCATCCGCAGCCGTGCCCGGGGTAACTGCGGTGCCCCCGGCTCTGACACCCTCCTGCGCTGTGGGAACCCCAAACACACCCCCATCCACCTCATTCCAGGAAAGTTTACACTCCTTCCCATATAGAAACGGGCAGCTGATACAGAGATGTAAATGTTTTGTGCAATAAAAGCAGTAGGGTGTGCGCTTTGCCCAATTCGGGTGCAGAGCCCAGAGACGGGCAAGCGTTTGGCACGGTTACAGGGAGAGGTGGAGAAGTGCTGCGGGGAGTTACATCCTAATTAGCTTCACCTCAACAGGGTAAGCGTTACAAAGCCTGTAAAAGATCAGATGCAAAAGCACAGCTTGAGTAATCGGGACCGAGGTGGTTTCAGCGAGGCAGGGTTGTGGTGAGGCTGGCGGAGCTCTTTGAGGCTGGAGCTGCTGCGGCAGGCGAAGCGGAGGGAGCGGGGAGAGCACAATGAGGCTTACAGCACGCACAGGGCAAGGCTTTGAAAAAAGAAGCTAATGACTGAGCTGGGGAGTCCCAGAATCGGGGGCTGTGCCGCGGCTTAATGCTCTGGAAATTGCCCCAAAATAAAGACGCGAGAGGGAAGGCACCGACGGGAACCTTTGGCGTCAGGAGGAAAGGATTCCTGGGGTGGAACAGGACGGCCAGCTCGGCTGGAGCACAGCAAACGGCAGGCAGGGAGCTGTAATTCAGCTCTGAACATCACGTTCCTCAATGCCTCACCCCCCCAGCCAAACAATTCTCTCCTTTTTCCTCTCCTTTTCCCTAACGGAGCTGCTGCGCGCCTGCTTTTCACATTCTCCCCTTCATTCTCCTGCTCTATTTTTTTTTCTAGTTGTTTTTTGTTTCTTGTGGCTGTTTGGACCAAAGCAGAAACTCCTTTGACAAGGAGCAGCTCCAGCAGTGCGTGCAGCCCCCAGAACGTGGGGCAGGAGCAGTTGCACGGCTGCGATCACGCCGTGGGAAGCTGGAGCAAGAGCTACACCAGCCGGTGCTGGCTGGGAGCTGCACTCCCCTCACCCAGCTCTCTGGGCGCTCTGCATGGGAACAGCAACAGCAGCAAGGGCTGGAAGGGACCTCACTGTGTTCCTGGGATCTTTGGGAGAGTTTTGGGAACTGATGCACACGGGGAGAAGTTCCAGGTGAGCAGCATCCAACCTCCTGGGGCTCTGTAACCAGAAAACAAACACAAATCTTTTCTCCGCGCCCGCCTGAAGGAGTCAGTCCCCACCTTCGGACCCTGAGTTGGAGCTGTGCTCAGGGGAGGCAGAAATGGGATATTCATTTCTGTACCACTGATTTGGTTTTGCTGGACTCACAGCAACTGAATCGGTGCCCAGAGCACAGGTCTGACTCCCCCCAGTGCATGCAGTCGGGCTACAGCACGAAGCGGGGGTGCTGGTAGAGCAGGAGAGCTGCAGGCGAGTGCAGGCAGCACCATGCACGAGTGCTGTAAGATCTTCAGCATCTTGCTCTGTCTGTTCTTATTCCTCTGCTTGTTTAGCTTGCTCATGTCTAGTCTTAGTTGTGTTGGGCTAGAGAGGAGGGTTTCAGCCATACCCCTCAAATTTAGGGTCTGGTGGTGACCCTCACAAGGCTCCCTGCTCCAGGCACATTGATTTTAACGCCCTAAAAGAGGGGTTCCAGGCTTTCTGAAAGTCAAGTTGCACTGAAACAGCCAAAATTTAAGTTCATAAATCTGCGAGCTGCTATTGCCAAGCCTGGTACAAGGTGAACTTTAAAAAAAAAGTGCATTTTTTGTAAGTGTGCATTCAGCACAAGGGAAAAAGGAACCCACGGTGACCCCCGGGCAGCAGAGGGCACACGCACACAGGTTAACGAACCTATTTGTCAAAGGAGGACACAGCACTGTGGGAGCTCACCAAAAGACCTTGTGCTGCATTCAAAAAATGTAAGGACCCCTTCCCAATGGCAGGCTGTATTCCCCCATGGCTGGATGTGCTGTCACCACACAGGTGTCTGTCTGAGCACCCCCCCGGACCTCTTCACCGATGAAAGCTTTGTAAAATTGTGAAAAAAGGTCAGGTTTCCTGTCTTTGTACCTCCAAAAACCACACTGTGCCTTCCAGGCCTCCTCCCTCCTCTGCAATTTTATTTCCTTTTTAACCAGCCTGCATTTCTCTTCATTCTCACTGCTTCCTTCGGACGGACAGCGAGGGACCTGGCTGAAAAAGGCACTGGTTGTAAGAAGCAGGGTGAGGCTGCCAGCTAGTGGAAAGGAGCAGGGGCTGGGGCCATCCTGTCTCTGCAGCTCACACACACCAGTCACTGCCCTTCCATTTATATACATACAATGTACATGCCCATGTGTATAAAAATTGCTACACAGTGGGAGAAATCCCAGGATTTATTCCAGAGTTTGATTTTTTTTTTTTTAATAAAAAAACTGTGATGCGACGGCTCCTGGAAGCAATCCTTTAACTGGACCCCACGCTCTCTGCAGTCCCTGTGATGCTTTTTGCCTCTGGAGTAATTTTTTTGCCTCTGGGAGTAATCCCGACAGCTTTCTTATCCTTGGACCAGCAGCAGCCGAGGCAACGTGTTAAAGGCAGGAGCCTCTCAAGAAAACACGTGTGGGCTCCTCACTGCGGGCGTCTGGTGAAGCTGATGACCTTACACACTGCACAGCACCTATTTGCCCTCCCCTCCTGCAATTTGCCCCTTGATCTCTGTTGTAACCACTCCCGCACATGGTAAAAAAAAAAGGAAAATGACTGAAAAGCAGCGCTTCAGGGTTACTTCATTTCTCGTTCCTTGCCCTCTTCAATACCTCCTGCCTTCTCGAAGCCCAGGAGGAGATGCTGAGGAGGAGCTGGGTGGTGTGCTCCCCCCCCAGGTGACATCCACAGGAGCAGATGACACCCGTGTGTATTTCTGGGGGTGGCAGTGCCACTCTGCCCACCCCCATTTCACTGCGAGGCTTTGAAACTTCTCCGGAGGAGCCCCTGTGCTGCTGTGACCTTCTGTGGGTTCACACCCTGGTTGTGTTTATTACTGCCCCACAACTGGGGGAGTGCCCCCCAAGCTGCTTTCCCCTTCCCCGTGCACCTACGGGGAGGAACCCGGTGCCTCCTTTAGGGGCTGAATCGTGCAGCCTTTGAGCAGAACAGCTCCAAAAGCTCTGTGGTGGCAGCACTCTGCTACCTGCCCCAACCTAGCCCCTGCCCTCCGGGCTCTGTCCTAGCTCAGAGCTGAGCAGCAGGAATGGGAAATTGCAGCTTTCCTCTATCAGAGTGCCAGGGAGACTTCGTAGGAGGGCAGCATCAAGGGTCTGGAAAGTTTAGTGGCCAGTTGCACTTACGGATTTCTAATTTTTCATGCCAGCTAGGGATAAATGTCGCTGACATATTTATGAAATGAGGTTATCACAGGCCAGAACATCGAAGTATCTTTTTCCTCCCATGGAAATGGATTTTGGGGCTGCTGATATTCATCTTATTTAAAGTGGCCCAAAGCCTCTGCTGACTCTTTTCAAGGTTACAAAAGCAGCAGCTCGTTACAGAGCTGTGAAGTTTTTTCCCCATCAGAATTAGGCTAAGTGCAGTCACATAATTGTATTCTGCCAGCATTGTACAAATTTACACGGAACAGATTTATAGGAGAAAAGGATTTCCATACACACCAAAGGGATAAGATTGCCAAATAGCCTCCATAAATCCCCAGATCTTCTTAAATTCCAAATGTGCTTTTTAACCAGAAGTCTCACCCCAAAGGAGTGAAAAGGAAGCTGCTCTGCCCAGAGAGCTGCCTTATCCCCAGCTGGGAGGCTGGCTCCAGGCGTGGTAAGTAGCACGTGATTTTCTGCAGCCAAGAGTATTTCTTACCCTGCACGTGGTCTTTAATTAGAAAATGCATCGTCAGCAAGGTGTAGGCATTGATCTCTTCTAATTCTCACCAGCCTGATGACCCCCATTTCCCACAACTTCTAATCAGAAAATACTTCTTCAGCAAAGCACATTCAGTGTAAGATCGCGCTCTGCGTTTCTGCCTTCACTGTGTTTTCACTCCCTGACCTGGTGGTTTTTAACTTCTCAAGAGGGTTTGCAGATCCCTAACTTTCAGGGAGATGCAGAGACTGAGGCATTACCACTGGGAGAATTGCCACGTTAGGATTTGTAGATCCACCAGAGGCTCATTGCCCGGCACGGCACAGAAATCAAAGCCACCGTGCTGTGAAACTGAGCACAGCGATGCTGTAATTCTTCAAGGGGGGGACTGGACAGAGCACACACGCGATGCAAAAGCTCTCTAATAATGTACATACAGCTTGGCAATGTCAGTTTTTAACACCTTCTATTCTCCCATCCTACAATATCCTCAGGGAGGCGAAAAATTAACCATGAATTACTGCCCAGCGCATTGCATTCATATCCTAAAAATACCTGGAGAGTGCAGATCTGACAAAACAAGTGTTTACACCTCTTTCACATTACCTCCAGTACCGAAGGCACAGCAAAACACCATACCCTGCTGATGCAGCAGCAGTCGGACATTAGAAATGCATTTGGTGAAGACTTTGCCAACCGTCTGTTGTCATGGAAACTTTGCAGGTAAAAATAATTTCTTGAATAAGTTATAAACAGACAGATGGCATAAAACCTCCCACGCTCTCCAAATTAAAGGAGTCACTAAAAGGCAGCTTACGTGCCAGCTCTGTGAAGTTCTGCTTGTTGAAGAAACCACTTCTGCAAGGTCATCTTTGCACTGCTGGTAGCTCACCTGAGGAACTTCACAAAAGGAAGATCATGGGCGTTACGGGAAGCACTCACGGAAGCCAAGCCAGCACGCTTTCATGGAGGATTTCCCAAGGGATTACAAACATGCCCTGAAATCATGATCCTACACAAAAAAGGAAATTAATCCAGCAGCATACCTGGGAACTAAAGCCTTTCTCGTAACACCTAAAGCCCTGCCCTGCTTATTCTCTTGCTAGGAAATGAGAACCATTACCCATCACAGGAACAATCCAAGTGCAATATGCAAGTTAATTTTTACATTTTTTTTTTCCCCCCACAGAAGTTTTCTGAAGGTAGGAGAGCTGTCAGCCACATTCATACAGTTTCATTCACCCAAGTGCCAGTGGACGTGAGCTGAAGCAGTACTGTTGCCAAATAGTCCATGGGACTGAAGCACCTACCTCAGGAAATCCCGGATCTCTCGGGCAATCTACACACCAAGAAGTCAACGTTTTGACTCAATTCCCTAGCTTCTAAAATAGGCAAGTAAGAGTTGCTATCGCTCAAAAGAACTGTGGACAAGGCAGGCTGCTGACGCAGTGGTTATCACAGAAAAGCCACAGCTACGCTCGCATTGTTCTCGGGCAGCATCACAAATTCAAATGAAAAACTCGCATTTTCCCCAAAATAGCAAACAGCTTTCTCCTTGAAGGAGCAGATGCTGAGAGCTGCTATCAGAAAAAGTCAGAGATTTTTCCAAGTGAAACAGATTGTTCACTGCTCTGTGTTCAGAGTAGCTGAGAGACAAGGAAAAGGAGTATTAGACCAAAACACCCCCCACCTCCCACCCCAATATTATTTGTGCTCCATTTTTGCATTTATCTGATGCACTACGTGAGCTTCCTTCGCTCCTCCCAACTACTTTTCTCAACAGGTGTACATGAAAAGAGCAGTAACATCACAAAGGTTATGTTTTCTTTTGATAAAAGCTTTTTTTTAATGCTCACATTTACTGTAATTTTCTCTCTTCCCCAGCTAACTCTTTATTATTAAAGAGAAAAAGCAAAAACAGGTCCTTTGCACAACCTGTCCACGTCCTGTAGTACGCTGTGGTCAGTCTAATGCTCAGAAATAAATACGACTGTTTTTCTCTGAGATCTCAGAGAAAAAATCTCTGAGATTTGACTTATCAGTATTTGGTGCCATCAGCTGCATTTGGCTTAGAAGTGGTAGGCAGCAGGGATATTGTCGCATATATGTTCTAAAAACAACGAAAAGTACTCATTTAAGGAGGGAATTTAAGCACAAATTCAAAAAGCACAAAGGCAATTTTTTGTAAAAACACTACTTGGATTAAAGAAAGAGTAAGTCAGAACTCTGGCATTATGTAGAACAGACACTGGAAGAACAATTTCCTCCCCTCAGCATCATTTGAACACTCGAATTAAAAGTCAGGTATCTCGTTAAACTGCAAGGACAGTTGATTGAAAATGAGCACGACTAGCAGCCTGTTTCAGATCTCCTAGCACTGAATTTTATTCACCAAGAAGTATTTTCTCCCCCACTATAACTCAGATACTGCTGTACAACCCAGCCACACTGCTGCAGTATCTGTAAGGGAAATCTCAGCGTGCTGAAGCCGATACAAATTTTTTCTGCTAACCACAAAGCCAGACAGCAGGTTGAGACACATCACAGCTTTTCTTAACAACACCGCCAAACCAGTTTGAGCTCAAGGTTCTCTCTCTGGTAGAAAATATTTACACCCCCTGTATTAATTCAGAGCAAAGACACATTTTTTAAGATCTAATTAAAGAAATAAGTGAAAGTTGTGTCACTAACTTCTCTCTTCAATGCCTAAATAGAACTGAATATTCCTTTTAGCTCTGGAATCAGCACTTGTGAACGTCCTGTCTTTCACAGCATGCCCTTTTATTAGATGGTAACTTACTTATAAAATGCAGCATTGCTTCGAAAAGTCATCTTAAAAAAAAGTCAAATTACAGAAGTTAGCGTTGTGAAACACAGCCTGCTGTTGTAAAAGGAACAGTTCCGAGAGCTTTAGCTCTATTTGGAAGGTTCTTTTCTCATCCCAGAGCCCCGTGTCTGCAATAACACATCCTGCAGGCTACAGGGCAACTTCCAACTGTTGCTTCAGCTTCTCTATCACACAGAGAGAAAGAAAAGCACAAGCAGCAAACACGTGTTGTACACATACTTCATCTGAGGAACAGAAACATTCAAAGCCGCTTAGGTGTCCTCCGCAGAGTCCCGGGAAACCCTTCTGCAAATATCAAGCACGCTGGTAGCGAACAGCCAAGTTATTATGAGCAAAACACTTCTCCAATTAGATCCAATTCGTGAGCTTGCATAATGGGCTGTTTTAACATAGAAAAACAACTGAAAGTAGGGAAAAAACGAAAATGACATCAGGCTTGCTAAATATGTATTGTTTATTAAGGCTTGTATTCTCCTAGAGGAAAAAGTTAATCCGATGCTGTCCATTACCCCTTACAGGCAGTAACAGTCCAGAGACAGAGTTATATGTTCTAAATACAAGTCTAAATGATACAGATTAAACTTTATTTAAATTGGAGGTCCTTTTGGAGTAAATAGTATTCAGAAGATACTTGCTTTCTAATATAGTAAAAGATCCTCTACAATAAACACGTGCAGATTCAGTGTGCTAGAGCAGCGGACATGAGCACCATTTCCATGCTTAATTGGAACTCCAGTTGGTGACAGGTTCTCCGACGGTCCCCTCACTCCACAAAAACATGACAGCAAATTCAGTTTCTTAAAACAGGTTTTTTTACTCATCCAACAGAAAAAAGTTAGACATACACACTGTCAATTTTAAACATCTGAGGCATAATCCATCATATTATCCATACTATTAGTTCCTACGTTAAAGCTCAGCATTATTGGTATAAAAACTTTAAATGGCATTAGGACTCGGGGGGGGTGGGAGGGAGTAATGAAGGGAAGGATTAAAAATGATCTGCAATTAACTAATAACACCTGAAGCTGAAACAGGTTTAAACACATTGTCCAAAACCCCTGCAATGTTGATAGCATCACATTATTAATTATTAAGCTACAAAAACCATAAAGCAGAATTATGGCTGAGAGAAAGCATCTCGCTCACCCTCGGCAGGATATGGTATAACGAATGCACACTGAAGCACTGGTTAACAGAATGTGAAAGGGAAATATTTTCCAGAGAAACAGCTTCACTGACAATTTGATCTTCTACTAGACAGAAAAAAACAACAATGGCGCATTAGCAATTTTAAAAGTGTAATTGTACAGATAAATAAAGAGGCGTAGCAGCTGCACAAAGTGATCTGAAATTTAGATTTCTCATTTCAAAATTCCGAAGTGCAGTATCTTAGTTTTGTTTTGCTTTTTAAATGACAAAAATCAATGCATGGTTTCTTACATTTGCCATGAAGAAACACGGGTTGGGAAGAGGATAAAGGAAGATTTGTCATGTATTCTCCATAATCTCTATATCTGGCTAGGAACATAATTTGTGCCAAAATGAAGTCTTTGGGAAGCACTGACACTTTAGTATGCTCGTGTATAGGTCCACATTAGGTTAATATAACTGTTTACCAACTTAAAAAAATAAAAAGAGACACACCTTTATTAATGATTTCTACAGAATTTTACATAGAAAAAAGATACAAATTAATGCAGATCCACTTGGGCAAAAATAAACTACAAAGATGCAACAACTTAATTTCCCCTGCACGAGAAGATATATTGGAGCTGAAAGCTTTAATTTATCCTGATGCCACGATAAAGCACCAGAATTCATAAATTTCGTTTCTCAGTCGAATTTAATATCAGTTCTAGTATATATATCAAACTGTATACGTATATTCTTATTGTTTGTTTCGATTCTGACGTTCCTGCAAAGAGAAAAGAAGTTGAAAATAGTTAAAGATTTCAGTGAAATGAACAAGGAAAAGCATTTTCAGTAGTATAACAGCACTGATGTGATCCCAGACAATGACATGCTTTGTCACAAAAAATGCCACTACATTTTATAAATGTATTGTATATACCTGACAAACCCAAGGATTTGGTAAGAATTTAAAGTGCAGCTTCAAGTGGAACAAAAAGGAGGCAGGTAGATTAATGAACTCCACAGAACCAGTATAATTTTGAAGCATTTAAGAGTTAAGACTGAACTTAAGAGTTTAGTCATATTTAATACGACCAGGATTTGATCTCTATAGAAATTCTGTTCCTCAGTCTTTTAACTTGTTCAGCTATTCTGGGAAGCACCGTAAAATACTTGATAAATTAGGGAAAAAATCATTTTGTAGAAGAAAAGATGCATGTTTTTGCATGGTCTGATAAAAAACAGCACAGCTAGACAGAGCAACCCAAAAATTTACGAAAACATTCTGGTACAGAAGTCAGCAGCTGTCTGAAGTCTCAAAAGTTTCTGCCAGCCACAAATACAGAAAACAGATAATCTAATGGGTATCTGCAGGAATCCCTCAATTATTTTAAGTCTTCATCTAGCTATTTGTGTTCTCCCAGCAGCAAGTAGGGAGGACACCTTCAATAATTGCTTCAGGAGCCCCTGAAGGTGCAGAACACCAGAATGACTGCAAGAAAACCTGGATAAAACAAGCTGCTGTATTTTGAAGCAAGTGCGTTTTTCCAGCTAAGACCCCATACAGAATGAACAGAAAAGGTGCAGTCTCACTGCTTTCTGCGTCATCCTACTGGTGCTTAAAATAGACTGCAAACTCCAAAACAAGCATGTAAAGACTCTACTTTGTGTACTGTACTTAAATACATAGATATAGCACCAAATCCTAGGCCAAGACAAACTACTGTGAAACTACCTAAGCATAAACAAGTGTCAACTCCCAGTTTTCATTTTACTTGTTCTGTGGAATCTTTCTGTATAAAGTTTACCTCCAAATTGCTTGTTGCAGTGTAAATATTATTTGCAAATGTGCCAGTCCTTAAAGAAATTTCTGATTTTTTGCTGTGACCAGCTAAGTAGTCAATACGATTCCTATTATGTTTATAAGTGGAATATACTGGTTTCTGTACCCAGGCAGAATAATACTTCAATTTCAAAAAAAAAAAAAAAAAAAGCTAAAATCTTGAATAAGTTCTTAAGCTATGATTTAAGACCTTAGGAAAGTTGTTTTACCAAATCAGCAAAACAAACCGTGTGGCATGTTCTTGATGAAAAGAACTGATTGCTGCCTGTCATCTCAAACAACAGGTGGTTGGAAAGAGAATTTAAAACTGAACCAAATCAATCCCATTTTCAGACTTCCATAAAAGCAGTTCTATCCCACCTCAATTTCTAAGGTGGCAAATAACCTTTACTATACCTCATTGCCCAATAGACCATTCCCATTGTCATATCTGGCAACTTTTTTGGGGTATCTATCCAGTAACTCTTAGAATTCTAATTCTAAAGAAGTCTTTCACTCTCACAGACTACTCAGACACTCAGCTCAGGCTTTACAATTTCACAGATAACTATCTATTGAACAAATTTATTAAGCAGTTCTTCCTACCTTGCTGCTCTTTTTTTTCCCCTCTCAGGGGCTACTCTGAGTCTTCCTTTTTAAAAATGTCTGAATCCATATAGATTGACAGGGAGGAGCCTGATGCAACACTTCTTCATGCTCTTGAATATTGCTGCTTTTTGGAAGATCTCTGAAGATCTAACTCAAGTTCTCTCCTGCATTGCTATTTGGCACTACTGCAAGCAAGTACAAGCAACTTTGTAAGTTACTAAAAAGTTTTGTTCTGTTTGGCTCCTAAGATCCATTCGGAGCCTTCGTAATTTCTCTTCTCCAGGAGAATTCTCTGATCTCTCACCAGGGAGCTCCTGTTGCACGCTGCTTCTCACTGGTGACTTTAGTACGTGCAGTCATCAGGCACAGGGAAGACTGGTTTTCACCAACCTTGCGGTAAGTTCTGTTCTGGAGACACCCTTCACTGTCAAACTTCTGCTCCCTGCACCCCAGTATATAGTAGCTGGCAATCTTCCTGCTAAGCTGTGCTTGTTAAGGTCAGTTGGGTGAAAGCATTCATGATTTGTGTGGCAGGAAACAATTAGCATCAATTGTAAAATAACAATGTTTTTAACTAGTTTTGGCAGAAGGACGGTATTCCATCCCTAAAAGTTCTGTGTCAACGGACACGTTCACAGAAAGCATACTGAAAGGAAATCTTTACACAATGCTAGAAGACAAGGATTATTTCTGTTGTGCACTGGCTAACGCTTTACAGTATATACACCCAAAAGAAGAAATGCTAAGCTGTCAATGCAATAACTTTCTGGGATAAAGCTACTCAGCCCTTCCAACACGACAGGAAGGTACAGACCTTGGACTAGCTGACTGCCATGACACAGATCAGAGGCGAGAGCACAGCAGCCCTAGCACAATACCAGGAGGACGAATGGCTGCATTTTACACTCAATCCACCCTGTCCTACCATGAGTTGCCAGTGACTATACAAAAATCTGCAATAAGTTTGTGTTCTTTACACACTGTTTTACTTTGCAAGACAATTTTGTAAAGACTATGCAGGCTTGTTTCTAGGGAGTGTTATTATGACTACATCATACTGGATTTTCTTTTTAAAGCTTTTCTCATGTGTTGCAACTTTGCATTTTAAGAACATGAGCTCTGACCAGGGAAGTTGCTCCATGTGGACACAGGCATGTTGTAGTGGCCTAGCGAACTGACTGAGAAAACAAGCAGGGGCCAGAAGAAGCTTCGTACCACTTCTGCTTTGGCTTTCTCATTTATCAGGTGCCAGATCAGACTGGGAGAAAACAGCTTATTACTATGGCAAATCGGAAGCTGGACTTGCACGCCAGCATGAGCACATCTACCATGGCTTCGATCTACACGACACAGCCTGCGTTCATCAGCATGACCAGCAGTGCTGCTTTGGCACTTCAGTGATTTTCACCCAGCATTACATTACACCCAACTAATCCTCATTTGAGGATTTCAAGGAACACAGATGTTCCTAGATGGGTTAAACTCAGAGAGCACACACTGCAGCTTTACGCTGCACCCCTTATTTACTTCAGGAAACAGTGGCTAGCAACAAACCATGAATATCAAAAAAACCCAAACCCTGAAACGCCAGTGGCTCGCATTAAATACATTACAGTAAGTTTTTCTTCCCTTCTAAACATTTGTATATAAATGAAGTGTTCAAGCTCTCTATTAAGAGATTAAGAATTTTAGCCTTTTGTAATCACGACAGTGATGAAACAGAAGCACAAATGCTCATCAATTTTACAGCTGAACAGAGTATGACCAATTAAAACCATGGCGACTTGCAAACCAATTAAGACGGTACGTATGCAAACAAGCATTTGAAAAAGCTGTTTGAGCCATAAGGGTTACCTTAACTGGTAATAAGATTCTTCAAAAATTCACATAGGAAGGATAATTTTGGCATCCTAGGGAGGATTCAACTTCAATAGCAGGAACTTCACAACAATAAGTTTAATTGTGTGTATATCCTGCAAAGAAGCTCTTCTAGTAATCAACTGGACTTCTAAAATCCATTTATTCAAGGGGGTGGAGGGTGGGGATCAACTTTCCTCAACAATTTTTATTGTCTGGAATAAGAGACCACACTCCCTGATAAGGGGAGGTCGTTGTGACAAGACAAGGGGCAATGGCTCTGAACTAAAAGAGATTTAGAGGAGACACAAGTTAGAAATTCTTCCCTCTGAGGGTGGTGAGGCTCTGGCCCACGCTGCCCAAAGGGGTCCCTGCCATGGGACACGGGGTTGAAACCAGGTATCTTTAAAGGCCACTTCCAACCCCAACCATTCTATGATCATTTAAGGATTCTCTCCCACATATGGGAACAGCTCTTTGACATACACATTGCATGAAATATCAAATTGCTAATTGTCTACAGAACAAACGAAGTGTTGAGGTTACGGCTTTCAGGTTTCAGCTTGTGGAACCCTGTGGAGAGCACAGAAGAAAAACTTCAAATCTTAAGCTCTCCTTCCCTGCTGTGCTGAAATATGCCAGGCATGTTGTATCAGATGGCTAGAAAAGGTTGAGCTCAAAGTTCTTGATACATTCATCTCCACTCTCTCAACTGAAGGGTACATTCTATGAATACAATTTAAAGCTATTTTAAAATGCCAATAAAACCTTTAAAACAGCAACTTCGATTTCAGACCCAGCAATACATATTCTCTTGTTGGGTTTTGCTTCAAGAAGATTTTGAAGCAAGTGAGCTGCATTAAACCAGCCTGTCAAACCCATGCTTTATTACAAAAGCCATACAAAAGAGGCATATGAAACAATATCAAACAGCTTCAAGCACTACATAACTAGTAACTACACTATTATTTTGTCCCAACACCTATTACTTTGTCAGTCCTTTACTTCCAGGCTGCCTAACTGGAGAAAGGCATTCCTGAAGCTGAGGTCATAGGACAGCTGACTCTCTGGGGCCATAAAAGGTTCACCACACTTTCCCAGTTACTGCCCCTGTTTTTCATACATCCTCACTCAAGACTTCTTTTCAAGAATTAGTAGACAGATTAGACCTGGGAACCGAAAGCCTTTAATTACCCAAATAATACACGTGACTTCAGCAGCAGAAACCTTTCTAGCACTACTCCAGCAATTTTATGCAACTCCTTTTCCAGAGATCAACTGAACAAGCAACATAAGGCCAGACTCTTCTTGCTCTCAGAGATAATATCCAAACTTCAAATGCCACAATAGATACCAATTTTGATAGATTGGTTACAATCAGTGTTAAAACACCTCTTATCTGTAAGGCAAAGGGCTTGTGTGGCCACCTTTGACAGAACTGCACTCAAACAGAAACTAGCTTCTAATCTATTAACCATTTTAAGATAAAAATAACTGAAAAAATGGACATTGACGTCCTTTACCTGCATCACTGCTTGACCTTTTGTTCTGAAACGCATTTGCTATGAAATCATGTCACAGACAAATAAGCATCAGTTTGTTTTCGGTGTTGTCAAACACAAATAAAATCACCAGTTTGAGATGTATGAAAAACATTTTGAATTCCTACTTACATTTTTTCCACCAAAGCAGCCTTCACATTTCATTTTCCCCATATCTGTGTATAAAATAAATTTTTTAATAAGTTTACCTTCCGCACCACCTCCTCCTCTTCTTGGCGCTTTTCATAATGAGAAAAGTCATCAAAGATGGAGGTCGTGTGCTTGTAAGTAGCAATAATTTTAAGCACTTGTTTTGCTTTTTCTAAGGGCACCTCCTGTGTGTCACGGGAGTTTGTAACAGGTTTGTTGTCATTGTTCTCCAGCCTGATGTGTCGCAGCTGGTTGTTGGGCACATCCTTCACAAAGATCCACTTGACATCAAACTTCCCCTTCCACTTGTCCTGAGACCAGACACCTGCACTGGTGCCATAGTCCACAGGTGATTTCATCTCCGCAACTCCACAGAAGTGTCCACTACCATTGACACTGAATAGCAAGTAGACCGGGCCCTTACTATTCATGGACCGAAAAGCACTGTCCAGCCGTTTGTTGCCGTGCTCCGTACTACACCAAATAGAATATTTAATGGAACGATGAATATCATCCTCAGAATAACTCTTTATTATGAACACACGTCCATTTTTAAGGTTCCATTCAAAATCTTTAGGGTTATAGCTGTGAGCAGCTTTCAGTTTTTCCAGAACAGGATGGGACTCGCCACTCGGCACAGGGTTAGGCTGGGTGCTGCCAGCTGAGTTGCTGTCGTTACCAGTTCCTCCACTTTGGCCAAAAGCTGCATTTCTGTTGCGAGGCGCTACCCAGCGATTTTGGGGCGGCTGCTGAGGGCTCTGATACTGTGGTTGAGTCAATGGAGGAGGCTGAGCTGGAACAGGCTGAACAATTTGTTGCTGTGGCTGTGGAACAGACTGAGGAGAAGGTATCTGTTGGGGGGCAGGAACTTTTGCCACAGGGCCCTTATTGTCCCAAGTACCTATGTCCATATTATGCTTTATAGGCGGAGGAGGCAACGCTCCTCCGATCACAGGTCCAGTTTTTGTTTTCATTTTAGGCTGTGGTTTTGCGGGCTTGCTAGCTATAGCAGCCCACGAGGTTGGTTTAGATACTGGCAAGTTTACATTAGATCCACCGTTACCAGAGAGAGCACCTGTCATCCCAGCACTGTTGACAACAGAACCTACTGTTTTCACAGCAGAAGTTGTAACATCTCCGCCGATCTTAAGTCCAACCATTCCCTGTTCAATGCTGTTCATTCCGGGAGCTTTATTTAACGTGTCATTATGAAATCCTGTTTGCCCGTCCACGATGGTACCACCCAGTGAACTAGGCGGGTAGCTGTAACTGCTCCCATATGCTGAGCTTTGAGTCTGCTGTCCTTGGGATCCACTTGTTCCCCAAGCTGAGAAGGCAGGATTTTCAGGGAAAAAGTTAAAACGGTGTTGATAGATATTATTTCCCAGACCCCCAGGCTGTCCAAAAACAGCATCATGCATAAAATGATGATCTCCGTTACTGAGCTGTCCATAGGTGGTAAGATATGGGATTGGAGGATCTCCTCCCGTAGACCATGGTGCTTCACTGAGAGAGTAGGGAAACCCAATCGATGGTGGATAATAACTGGACAGATAAGGATCAGTCATTGATGGATAGCTACTGTTCTGTTAAAGGAAAAAAAAGGTAACTTCAGATATCTAAAACTTGGTTTATAAATAGCCACAACATTGTACATCACCAAGCAGAAAAAGAACAATAGGGACAAGTTAATTAACTTCTAATTAAAGATTTCGGTTCATACTCCGAGAGTCAGTATCTGGACATTGACAATATGCTCCAGTGCTATTTTTCACAATGATGTTATTACCTGAAATTGTATAAGCTTGGTTACACTATTATGGGGTCTTTTGCGGCCTCTTCTAGGACTACTTATCCTGCCAATACTCCAAAATACTTCAAGAAACTTATGTACCAATACATTTTGTGTCTCACAGCATTAAGGATATTTAGTCTATCTTGATTACCAGAAAGAGCTGCATGGGAGAAGTTTTAGATTAAATTGCTTTCATATGCAGCATACAGAAAATACAGTTACAGTCCTTATTACGGGATTATTTTGAAGAGCCAACAGTTCCTAACAAGAAACCATACCTGAAGCAGTAAAACATGCAAAGGCTACTTCTGACACACAACGGATCAGAGTGAGATCGCATTTTAAAAGGTGTGCCAAGTTTGATTTAAGTAGACCTAATGACTATAAACTGAAATGAAGATGATGTGCTAGAGACAACTACATACATATACAGCACGTGACATATTCCAGTAAGCCATCCAGTGTTTGTGACAAACCCTATCAAACTGTTTCTGAAAGTCTCTTCCTCCCTCAGTAGTAAAGTTACAAGTGGGCAAGACTTCTTCACTGTACTTCCAAACAGGCCACCTTTCCACTCTATGAAATAAAAGACTGACTTGTTATAAACAAGCAAATCCTTCTCCAAATTTCTAGCTTTTCCTCCCTTTCTCCCTCCTATTTTTTAGTCCAGATTCAGAAGCTTCCTCCATTTTTCCCCAACATACAATTATTTCTTAGATTATCCAGAAAATGAAGCAAAAAGACTCCTTGCTGTAGATGAGCATAATACCCAATCGATAAATTAAAGAGTCAGTTTTATTCCTCATTTTTTGACTTCTCATGACACCCAAAGTAGTACCCTTATTTTCTGTATAAAGAATGGTATCATAAAATGCCACCAAGACTTACATACACTACTGCAAGCACTGCTGAGATTTCAGCCTGAATCCAATGCTACTGATTCAAAAGACATCATTGCTGCCACTGCTCATGCTCCCATTATGTGCAAATTATATCCATCATTAACAAGAGGAATATTATCTACCTTCCCACTTCAAGATCCTTTAAAACACATTACATTTTCTAAGATTCCCAAACCAGATGAATCAATAGTTGTCATGATTTTTTTTTCCTGGGAGACTTTAAATTGTGATTGATATTAATGTATTACTTCTTCAGTTATTAATATCAGAAAAAAGTAGAAACATATGTTGTTGGAGGGAGGAGGAGACATAAGTTGTTCTTAGGAGATACTTTTCATATTCCACAGATAAAGAACTTCTTAAGAGCAGTAAGAATAGATCTAAAGAAGGCAGGTGTTTTATTCTAAAATATTTCTGCTGAAGATTCTAGACAATCCCTGACACTGTCACCTCCTGTAAGCAGCCTGCAAAGTTTCCACAAGGATTCTAACAAGATTAAGGGAAAGTTTCAGCAGACATCTTTACAAAGCATTCGATCTACTTCAACTGGCTTTATGCCAGGGCATGTATGAGCAGCCCTGACAGAAATCCTTCACTGCAGCAGTGGCACATGCATTCAACACATTTATCCTGGAACTATCTGCACCCTTCCTGTTATAAAAAAAAACAACACTGAATTAATTAGGAAAGAAATCCTTCCTCCTGAAGTACTCACACTGCTAGTAATAAATACCCTGTCACTTACAAAAAATCTTTTGGTTCTGGCTGACAGTACATGGGGGATGCCTTCCTTGCTTTGAGCATAGCTTTGTATCTGAGTATCAGACACTCAGGTACCTTCTCACTTAAAAGGTACTTTTAGTGTAGTTAATAATAGTTATCACACCTTGAATTTTTTCTGCATTAACTGCTGCTATTTGGATACTGGACATTTCTGTGGAAAGAAAAAGGCATCCCTAATGAGGTGCAGTTTCCAACAGAAAGATGGAGGACAATTCCATTTTATTTAATTAGGTAACATGCTTAGTACTCATTGAAAAGACTAATTTGTAATTTTATTTAAAGTATTAACTTTAACACAGTATTATCAACCTACATTTGAACTTGAACATCAAATACACATTTGTGTCAGGAGAATGTTTAATTTTTAAAGTATTTTTAAGAAAGAATTCAGTTTTGAGTCTTTTTGGTACGTTAATTGTATTTTACAGCAATTAAAAGGGCTGAATTAGTCTGAGTAAATAACTAGATAAGACTTTGTTCAGAAACATGGCTGTCCTGTACAAAAATCTCAGTCCTAGTTAATGCTACTGCCACTTTCCAGTTAGAACTGTAAGACCACCTACACAACTGGTTCCTGCAGCATGCCAACTTCTTGTCAGAGCATAAGTACCAGTCAATGTAGCTATGCTTTAATGGACCTAGACTCTATTAGAATTACAGACGTTCTATGTCATAGTAATTTTTCCATTTTAAACCTAATAACTGAGATTGTTAAGAGCTAGAAAAATATAGAGATATATTTCCTAGAAATTAACTGTAATAGAGAGTCTTTGATTTTTTTCCTATGTGGAGCTTAATGCTCAGTACAATTCATGTTACAAGACATCTTGTTTTTAAGTAAGTAAGAACTACATACAAACGTAACGAAGTGGGATTTCAAGAAATCTGAGAAAGGATACGACCTTGATCTCTTTCAAAACTAATTTTGCACAAAAAAAGTTTCACTTCATTTTTTCCACAAATGTCGTGCCTTTATACCTGCCAGAGCATGAGAGAATGTGCTTCATTCATTCTTCAATACAGCTCCAGAGAAGAGAACGTGCTTCTTCTTGAATGATTTTAACTTTGTGCAAGTCTGGACCATGTGCCTATGTTGCACACCAAACCTGCACACCAGGTAGTCCACACAGTGCAGAGCTAAGACAACCCACATTGTCCTAAATGCATTTGTCCCAACTTCCACAGAGGTGTATCTAGATGGCTTCCAGGATGGAAGCAAGCTCAGCAATATCTACGCTGTGCTACAGTTAGCAGCTTCAGAAAGCTGCAAGATCTAAAACCTGTAACAGTTTCTTCTCTCTGGCTGCCCTAACACAAGGCTTAATGCACCTTGAAGCTACCCAGTAGGCAGCACTAGAACTGAAGTCGTTTGCTTCAGTGTTCAAGATGAAATCACAATTTCCTCAAATGAAACAGAACAGCACATTACACGTTTTCTTTCATCCTCTTCCTTTTTTTAAGCATGCAGGTGAATGTTCCTTTGCCAGCAAGTTCAGTGATGTCACCAGTATAAACAGTGGCATTTATCAGCTTCAGGCTGAATTACAGATTTACTTTTTAAAACCTACCACTTACCCTTTCTGCCAAGAAGTAACATACCTCTGCCATGCCTCCCTCTTACCAAAGCAGATTTTTGTGTGACAAAACTTTTTGCATCTCCAGTTTATAAACATTTTGTTCTCTTTAAAAACTTTGCATTTTAAGTCCAAAATTACTTGTATTAGAAAATTTTCAATTGCAATGCTATTTAAGTCCTGGATGTTGATTTAATGTACATCATATTGAACTAAGTTATATTCAGCGTTTGCATTACAGTGCCTTATTCTTAAGAGAATACATATCTAAGTCTTAAAATATTTCAGAGGACACAAAAGAGCAATATTTGCTCAAGTGTATAAAACAAGCAGGATCTCTCTGCAATCTTTTCTCAAAAGCAATATCCATATTTCCACTAGGGCAATCTCCAGGATTATTTAAAAATACAAATCAGGAGATCCTAAAAGCAGAACCTCTAGACTCTCCCACGCAACTCATCTTTCAGATAACTTCAAGACTCAGTAGTCTGTCACAGCTCAGCTATGTCAATAACCTGCAATTTGAGGAGCAATCAGCAGACACTAGTTGGAGCATTAACTTCATTTTCACTTGTGGCCATCTGGACATGCACAGTAGCATTAGTTGGGTGAGCACAAGCACTTGTATTACGAAGTAACACTATATGTCAGTCACTTCTTTTTCCGTTTCTATTTAAGGAATTTGCTCTCTTAACACATCCTATGAATTGAGTGCCAACAACATGCCCAAGAAAAAAAAAAAGGTTAAAAATACACTAACCTGATTTGACTGCCCAGAAAGGTAAGGTTCAAAATCGTTGTCATGAACTGTATCCTTCTGATGTAACGAACCATTTTGTACTAGGGGAAAAAAAATTACAACACATTATAATACTGCTTAGCAGCAAGGAAACAACCCAGTAAACTGCTTCATTTCGTGTTATTTTATGAACAGCCATACTTCTTCACAGCATGAAGAATCTTAAAGGAATGACTTTTGTCCCCACTGTTTGTCTTTGTATTACTGCTTACAAAACTAAACTTGAGCAAGTTTAGTAAGCCAAGCTTTCCTGAAGGTTTCCTAACAGACAGCCCCTGCAAACTACCTCTGAACTGAGAAATAATAGTTCTTCACAAAAAGTTTGTGAAAAACATAGATAACAACAACAGGTGTTCTGGTACATAATTAGAACTCAAACTAATTCACAGCTTTCCCAGCATGTGTAACTTCCAATTTAAGTTGGCTTAAATGAAATCAGATGAGGTTACATTTAATTATAAAATAATGACTGCTCAGTGCCCTGATATTCTGCCATTTTCAGGCAAAATTTAAGTCTCATCTTTTAAATGCATAAGTTACAGATACTTGCCTTAATCAAACACCTACTTACAGCTACTACTTCACAGAACAGCTAAACTAAACTAAAACTACACAAAACACCGTGTTTAGCAAGTAAGTTTGAGAATTTATAAGAGTATTTCCACAAAGTTTGCCAAGGAGAGTGGAGGCAAAAGAGTGTATACAAACATAGGAAATAGTGTCAAATTTCTTGTGAGTAGAGGCAGCTGGGTTTTTAAGGCATGTTAAGATCAATTTAAAAGCACTTATGAAAGACATGGCTAGTTTCAAAACCTTAACATTTACACACTTATTAGCAATCGTAGCACAAATCAATGCATTTTCTTGAACAACTTGTTTTTGAAGTTAAATTTCAAATGAAGAATAGGTATTATTACAAAAAGACTAGTATTTCCAGCAGTTAAGAAATTTTAAAATTTAAAAAAGTTAGGTTTGTAGGCTTACTTATGACATCTAATACATACACAGTCAACTGGAGTCCAGTAACAGGACTGTATTCATACAGCAGAATGAGCAAAAGTATGTAAAGTATCTCTATATATAAGATCTTGAACAGGCCTACATTCACAATTTTGCATGGAGTTGGGTTATTTTAAGAAAATTAAGATCGTTATTACAAACCTGCTTAGTAGTAACACATTTATTTGGTATGGTAAATTCTGTAGCATTAAGTGGGATGCAAGCAAATTCACACGAATAGCAGCAATGTATTTTTGCAGCAAGGCCCAGCTTCCTTTGTTATCCAGATCCTACCAGCAACACCTTCCTGCTAACCTACAGGTATGCAAATAACCCAACTCTTGCAGTAACAATTCCAACGGCAAGATCCCCGCGCGATCCTCACCTTTGTTGTCCTGTCCTTTCGGTCTCTGCAAAGCCACAGCAGGCGATCGAGTAAAGAAGAGAAGAAAAAAAAAAAAAAAAAAGAGAGGGAAATAAAAAAAAGTTAATTTTAGACAAACGGTTACATCGTCACTGCAAAACCCACGGCTGACGGGGGAGGGCTGAGGTGAGGGGGGCGGGCTGAGGGCCTGCTCAGGCGCTGCTGGGGTTTGCCTGAGCTGGGGCTGAGGCGCCTCAGGGCCTCCCCAAGACATGGCCACCGCTCCGGGGCGGCGGCGAGGCACCGTGCCCAGAGAGGGGGGGGGGGAACGAGGAGGCTGGAGAGCCTCTCCCGAGGGTCTTACCTGAGGGTCCACGCTGGTGGCAGACATAATTCATGCACGGGGCCGCCGTGGTGCAGCGGGAGCGGGCGGGAGGCGGGCAGGGCCCGGCGGGGCCTCTCCCCTCAGGCGGCGGCCGCGGGCCGAGGGGGAGGGACGGGGGCCGCTGGCCCGCGCTCGGCGTTTCCTCAGGGGACGGAAGGAGCGGATTAAAGGCCGGCGGGGAGCGAACCGTGCCCGGCCTCACCTCGTCTCACCTCGCCTCACGGTGCCGCGGCGGCCCCGTCCCCTCACATCCCCCCCCGGGCCCTGCCCCCGCCGCCCCGCTGCAGCCACGGAGCCGGAGCCGCCGACTCCAATGGCGGCGGTGACGTCAGCGCCCACGGAGCGCGGGGCACGCCGGGAGCGCACGGCTGGGTTGGGAGGGAGGTGGGGGGGGGGGGGGGAAGGCGCGCAGAGAGCGCGGCGGCACCTGTCGCGCATGCGCAGTGCGCGCAGGGCCCCCGGGCACCCGCGCCCACCGCTGGGGCCGTGAGGAAATGGCGGCGGGGTCGCTCAGCGCCCCTTCACGTAGCCCCTCACGGTCCCCCTAGCTGCTGGTGCAGCTGGTCCCATCCCGTTTCTTTTATCAGATTAATGGATTTTATTTCCCCTCCAGCTATTACTGTGCTAAATCTGAGTGAAACGTTGCCCCCGTTCGCATCTCTGATGCTGGTTTCACAGGGTTCCCAAGCACACAAGTGGTTTTTGAGGGGTGTTGGCACGAAGCAGGGGCAAATAAGGCTGCTGGGTTACAATTGCTGGGTGCTGGCTTCTGCGGAAGCTGGATTTTAGCAGCTTTCAGGGTGGCCTGATGTTTCCTTAAGAAATCGGGTGAAATAAAAGCAGTGCCCTTCTAGTATTTGAGTTCTGGATCGTCATCAACTTACGGCAACTGCTGCTTGTGCATAGGTTTATATTTTTATTTTTTTCCTAAAGGGGTAAAACACATAACAAGAAGAACTGTTGCAACTTCTTGTCAGTTTTTAGGATTCCACATAGAACCCTTTGGTCAATAAACGATTTTTTCAGTGCTGCACAGAACAAAAAGTCAGCCCATGCCCTCCCCAAGGCATGTTTGTTAAATTACTTATTATAATACAGAAACTTGTATGATAATCCGCTTTGTATCTGAGTCCTGATGAACAAATCATAAACATTTTGTGATGAGACAGAACTCAGCACTATGTGGCTATCTTACTGTTTATAATTTTGTAATGACGAGAGGCTTTATTGCCCTATTGACTTAAAAACTGAACTATTGAACTAGTGATAGTTCAATCATTGCTTGATTGGAGTCTGTCGGACTGGGAGCCTCTTAAGCCACACACATACAAAAAGTTTTGTCTTAGTACTTCTACGGAATAGTGGAAACATTTTAGTAGGTATTAGAGATTTGTAGAATATAATTCTAGCTTCTTTGAAAGTTGGTGCAGTAATAAGAGTTATAACAGAATTTTCACTGATTAACAGTCTTACTGAAACTGTCCTGTAATGTGTTATATAGGTTCCTGACATCTGGAGAGTGGAAATAAATGTCCAGAAACCTGACTTTTTTCTTGAAAGTATCAAAATATCTGCAGGGATTTACATGTAGTTTGGTAGGTCTCTTTTGCCTTTGAATATAATGCTTGTGTAGGTTGCTTAATACAAACATACACCATTTACAGTTACCAGAACACAACATTAGGAACATATTTAAGAGAAAATTGAATCCAAATTAGGTACTCAACATGTGTATAATATATTGTGTACTTGTTTGAGGTAATAACTAGGCCCAAACTGGGCCCAGTACCAACTTGTACAATGCTCAGAGTTAAGAGTGACATACCGAAAAGTAGTTCCAGAGATTACAAATCTTTCTTGTAACCTTTTCATGCTTAATTTTTGGGGTAAAATTGATAAATTTTAGTCCAAGTGAATGGTACTATACAATGCAACCACCCCTTCTTTTAGATAATTAAAACCAATGTTTTCTCTGTCTTCAGAAGTTCAGGAAGTATTAGTTTGTGTTTGTTATTCCAATAAAATATCTGAAATGTACAGTCCACTTTTTGTCCTTTTTCTGATCAGTCATCGAGAGATAAGAATATTACATTAATGCTCAGCACTGGGAGATGCTTTGAGTTCTTTGTCTTAGCTTGCAAGTATTAATTGGCATGTTTCATTTTAGTTGTTTGCCAAATGGTTTATGTTATGGCCACCTTTAGTAAGTGTGTGCTCTTCAGAGTCCCTGGGTGAGCTGGAATGGCCATCCAGGGAACATTGCTTCAGAAATAAACGTGAGAAAAAATCAAACAGCAAGGCATGAGCGTGGAACATCTGTCAGAAAGTAGAAAATGTTTGTCCTGAACTCTTGGGTGATGGGCACTGCTGTGAAGTCCATGTGATTGTATATGTTCACTAGTCTTGATATAGCAGCTATGTGACTATGAATCATCCTAGCCATGAGTGTATGTAGGCAGAACGTTAGAACTGTATTTCTTTCAGCACCCTAAGGTACAGGGAACTAAAGCTATTAGACTATACCTGTTATTTTAGATTCAAAGTCAGAGCATGTCAGGTATATATGCATGTGTTTGTCTAAATCCATGTTTCTGGGATTTTTCTCATTTGCATTAGGAAAGTGTGAATTGCTGCTTCTCCCTGGTGACTTTAAGAATGATCTTGCCTGTCCATTGAGAAGTACACAATCTTTTAGGAACAAACCAGTAAGGAGCCTCAATTGAAGCACATGGGTAAGACACAATATTCAGAATGGTTTCAGCTAAATTGAATTGTTTTATCTCTTCTCAGAATACTCTTGGAAAGAAACAGTGTAACCCGTGGGCTAGCACATGTTTTTGTTTGTTTGTTTTGGCTTTGTTGAGACAAACACAGTGGTATGTTCTTCTCATATAAGACATATTTAACAATACATTTTTCTTCCTTTGTTAACCCTTGGAAATCTTGGAAGAGTTTGTGTGTAAATTACAGAAGATCATTTTTTCTTAAATTGGATTTTACAGGAATCTTATGCAGCCCTTTCTGCTATGAGCAGGGAGATAAAAAGCACTGTCATGCTGGAATCATCTCCCTCTCTGCTCCCCACACCCCCTGTGGAATGTAACCAAAGCAAGGATCCAGCTTTAATTTCCATCACTTTAGGGTAAAGTAAAGGCAGTCACACACAGTAGTATCTGTTCTTTCCCATTTTTCATGTCACTGGCATGATTTATGAAAACATGAGAAGGAAAATGCTATGCAAAGAACATGTCCTGTGAACAGATACCTGACATCTTCATCACGTGCTGTTCACTGCAAGACAACTTCATTGGAAAGCTGTAGCAAGGACCTCAATTGAACAATGACTGATCACAAGTGTCCCTCTCATTCTTTGTCATCAGCAACTCTTTGTTGCTGTTATGTGGTTTCAATTAACTTGTAAGGTCAGTCTTTGCTTATTTCTTTGAATTGTCTCATCCATTTTTCACTTCATCTTTCTGCGGTGTCTTTCACATTGGTCTGTCATCTTTCTTCCTTACCTTTCATTCTTGCTATCGATTATTGATATGGGGCAAAGCAAACCTATTCTGAGTCAATTTGCTTAGGAGAAACAGGTGATTGTTAGTGTGAAGAGCTCAAGAACATACTTTTCTGCCTGTTGCCCAAGTAATAGGCAGCTAGGCGCATCTCTGTGCCATAAAAACATGTTCCAAACTATAGCAGAATTTAGTGAGAAAATTAGATGTTCCATATTCCTTAATGTCTGATTTTCCACCAATTAAAAAATGTGTTCTATTAAAGTCATAACAATGCCTGACAAATGCTTCTTTAAAGGTAATTAATGGCTGAAAGGTGGAACATACATTAGTCACCAGCTGGTAGCAATATCTTCTGACAAGTTTTGTTAGTTTTATTAGTTAGTGTGTTAGTTTGTGAAGAATTTGGAGTAGCAATGCTATGCAGTTTAGATGAGGCTACACATCATTTGTTCCTATACCTCCTGCCCTGGAATGCCAGGGAATACAGCACAAGTGTGAAGCTCCTCTGTGTAAGAGTCAGAAAGAAGAAGGAAACAATAGGAAGCGGGGAGAGAGAAACAAAGAGGAAGGGGAAACAGCTGATCTTTGGGAAAACCAGGCATATCCTACTCAGAAAAGAAGGAAGAAAAGGATTAACATTCATGCTTTCCATGCTCATTGTGGAATTGTTTTTAGCCAGCCAGTTTTCTCCTGAAACTGAGTTGTATTTTTAATCCCTGTGCTACTGCTCAGCCCTCTAAGCCCTCTGCTTGCTCTTTGGATATGGCATGGCTCTGCTGAAAACATAAAATAGCTCATGCAGTTTGAGGCAGTGTTGAATTCTTACAGATTTTTGTAAGACTTCAGAATGTTGTGGGAATCAAACAGGAAAAAAAAAACTCTAAGTAATAATGGGCAAGCTCTGGTTTTATCCTTTTTTTTTTTGTTTTTTTCCTCCAATGATCTTTGTGTTCATTGCAAAAGACAAGCAGGGGCAAAAAAAAAAAAAAAAAAAAAAAAAAAAAATTAAAGAGGAAAAAAAGAGAAAAAGAAGTCCATGAAAAATAAACTTTTTTTTTTTTCCATTTACAAAAGCCATCTAGAAAAGCACAAAAGCAACTATTTTCTACAAACAGCTTTTGAAAACATGTTAAACAGCTTTCAACCCACTCTATCTTCTATAACATATTTTTGTAATAGACTGGACACTGAAATCACGAATTTAGGAAACCCTACAAAACATAATAATGACTTGTGGCAGAAACACTAATTCTCCTTGTTCCAAGGAGCTATAACATTAATTTGCTTTTCTTTGAAACCCCAGTACTATCAGTTCCTCTACTGATTTTTGACTATCTGCTGTGCTGCGCAGATTTTTCTTTTGATATGTACTGTGTTCTGTTCCTGTGGGCTGGTATATAAATAGCGTTTGATTCTAAGCACTTTTCATGAATAGTGTTGCAAGCTACATTTGAGCTGTTCCTAACCATTACTGTACATAAAGTCTTGAGGCAATCAGATGGTGTGGTAGTTAAGGCTGAAAGAAAGTATTAGGGGAGGAGATTAAAAGGTTGGAATCCTTAGGAAATCACTTAAAACATGCATCTGTTACCTGTGCATTAGTTCTGGCAGTGTAAGCTTATTGTAAGTGTATTCATAGCAACATTTTTCAGCTTGCCTGAATTAATGCTTGTTAACACAGGGAAGGATTAATCTTTTATTATGTTATTAATGTGTTAAATTTGTTCTTGATTGTTGAAATGTCCAGTGAGGAATTAAAAATGACCAGTCATCAGGTGGAAAGCACAGCGAGGGAGACAGTGATGAGCAGAGAAGATCTCTTTAGATATGTGGCTTTACTTGTTTTTTTGGCAAAAGAAAGGACCTTGAGCTGAATGAAGAAGCAAAGCGAGACTTTTAAGCTATGCCCTAGGGGAATGATTTTGTGTTTGTCTCTGGTGTGACCGGTCACTTTTCACCGTGCCTTGCCATCATTCACTGAATTGGATCATGCTGCCTGTCCACAGCGGATTTGTTTTATGGATGCCTTGGAGTTTGTGTCAGCAGACAGCAAGCAGCCTGCTGTGGTCCCTCAATGCTGCACTGGAAAGCAGCTGGACAGACAGACAGGCATCCTGGAAGGTTTTAGTGGTGCAGGAAATACATTGCCAGCAGCTCTCAGGAGAGCAGCAGAGTGCAGGTGTTTTGCTGCAGGATGATTCCAGCTGGCCATTCAGTGTGAAGGGAGATCAAGGATAATGGATAAGGAAGAGGCAGCCAGAAGATGAAGAGCAAGCCCCTAAATGGAGGAACAGAAGCAGTCACCTACTTCTATGGCAACTAATTTAATGCCTCAGCCCAGAAAGCAGTTATCTCACAAGGTCTGAACTGAGCCCTGTTTTGTTCTGAAAAATGGGTGCTTGTCTCCATGGAGCAGTTAAGGGTGGTTCTGAACAAATGGGAACAGGAATTGTTGTAAGTTTCCTCGATATCCTGCCCCTTTACAGATCAGCTGCAATGTCAAGCGATGGCATCTCAATCCATGCTCCCAGCCTCCTTGCTTCTTTGATAATGCCAGCTGATACACTGTTTTTCCCCTGTTACAAAAGCCTCTTTCCTCAGGATTTTTTGATTCACTTTTAGCTGAGCAATGAAAGCACAATAGTCTTCCTTGAGCTAAAACCATGCAGAACAGCTTTATCCCATTACATACATGTAGAACTTTAAGATTAGAGACACTGAACTCAGCTGGAGTTTTTCCAAGGGTTCCTGTCACTTCAGCCCTTTTAGGCTCTTTCTCATCCTGTCTTCAGCTATACTCTAGCCCTTATATTTGATTGCTTTCCTTCCAAATCAGGCTGATATTAGCAAATATATTTTTGATTAATTATGTTTACATTTTATTTCTTCCTAGAGTGTTTCAAATCACTGCCTGGCATGGGCTTCCAGTTACCCCAAAACAAGCTCAGCAGTGTAGAATTTAATGCCTTCCTCATGCAGGGGCATGGTGGTGATGTTGTTGATCATTATCACTGAACTGTCCTGGCCTCCTGGTTGATGCTCACTGTTTTCCACATTTGTTTGTCTTTAGCTCATTATGCTCTTCATTTTAAGACAAGCTCAAAAACTCAGTAGGACATCTTAATCCTCTGAAGAGGAACTAAAAATATATACAGATTGCTAAAAAAAAATCTTAATTTCATATAACACGTTATTGAATGTTACTTGCTTTCAAAATTTTTGTGTGCTAAAATAAAACCCCATCACTCGTCCTTGAGCATGCTGGCTTATTTTTCTCTCTGCATCATATTTGTCACTTCTTCTGCTACAGTCAGTAGTCCTTATGAGCGTTCCTTTGTTGGTGAAATGTTCCCTCCAAGATCCGTTATATGAGTGTCCTCCAAAGAAAACCTTAAACCTGTCTTGAAGCTTGTATGATGTTAAAAGAACGCTGTATTAACAATTACAAAAATAAATAAATAAATAAATAAAAGATCATCATTGCTAGAATCAGTCAAATTTTGTAAATTAACTTAGAAGCTGTCTTTCAGCTCCTCTGAACTCTTATACACCGTTTCCCTCTTTAAGAGGCTTGGAGGATTGGGAAAGGACAATATAGAAGAAAAAAAAAACAAACAAGCTTGTTCTTGACACTGCCCAAGGCACCTCATAAATCTGACAAGTTACTCAGCTGCCCTGTGTTCAATATCACCATCTTTAAAATAGAGGCAGAGGATATCGGTGATGTATTTTGAGATAGTTTGCCCTTGATATAGACTAAACGTGGAACCATAGCCCCAGCCACCCCAGCGGCCCCCCCTAGGAGAAGTGGAATTGAACAGACCTGGCAGCTGAGTACACCTCTACACCAACACGAGGGTGAGTGCAGCAGTGCTGCCCTGTGCTGTGGTCAGACTTTTTAAGCTTTCCATGAAAGCATCCCTGCTTTGCAGCCTGCTGCTAAGGGTGAGTGTGACTGTGAAGTCAGCAGACCCAGGAGCATGCCACATTCCCAGTACCTCCTGAGATCGAATTTTAGACACAACGCAGTTAGAAGCAGTAAAAAACCAACCCATTGCTTATAAAATGTGTCATAAGATGAGAACTGATAATTCTTATCTATTATCAGGTAACTTGTCATAAGCCATAAATAGTCCCCTAACAGCCTCAGTAAGAGGAACGTTTTTTAAGTCTGTATCTTGCATTTTTAGGATACATTCTTCAAGAAGAGGATACATAGAACAGAAGATAATGTGCAATTACATACAAATTCATTGTGGACAAATGAAGTAAATCACCTCCTCATTAAAAGATTCTGTAAATTTCATATATAAGCACTGCCCCCTACTGCTCAAGGGATTTTCATAAATGTGTATTTAATTAAAAATGTTCCAACAACAGAATGTTTAATTAAAATATTTGTATAGGCTTGCCTGTAAGAAAAGGACATCTTCTTATAAGAAAGTTCCCAATTTATCATTTTATGAGCATAAAACACTTGTGCTCTTATGTTAACAGAAGCAATTTGTTTTCTCAAATACATAGTTTAGAATAAGATGCATGCATCTTCTCAGGCAGAAAGTTAGTAGAGACAACCACATTTCCAAGTAACTGCACCTCTCAAGACTGACCTTAAAGTCCTTGCTTCTGAATTATGACCACAGGAAAGTGAAGGAATAGAAAGATTTCAAGTTGTAAAGATGTGATGGTAGCAAAGGAATTAGTGTTTATCCCCAACATAAGGGCAACGTGATCTATTCAAGCACTCTTCAGTAAATTCTTGTTGCTATTGTCTTTTATTTTATGGTACATTTTCTTGGAAATTGTAAGGTGCAAAGCATGTATGTGTGAGTGCAAGGTGAAGAAGATAGAGTGATGCTATTGTAGTCACAGCATTACTGCAAGCACTTTGTGAGCTGCTGTCACGCCCCTGTGTGACATCGTGGCATATTTGATGCATGTCATAACTTAACATCTGACAGTCTCCTTTTAAAATATGATTATGTTTGTCTCTATTGTATGAAATGGAAATTAAAGAAGAAATCGTAATTGCACACAACATCAGCAGTTTAGGAAAATCACTAGTCCTACTGAGAACCCTTTTACTTCCAGCAGTGATCAATGTTCCCAAGGCTCCCACACTTTTCTGGCATGGCACAGATCAGTGTCAGCTGCTGTGGTTTGAAAGCAACTCCCCCAGAGGATTGCAATGCACTAGTGGTGTTTGGACCTGACTCAGCTGATAATGAAATTCCTCTGTTTCAGTGGGGCTTTAGAAAACTGTCTTAACATGGCTAGACATTTGCTATAGAGGTAATTTGTGTCCATTTAGACTCCATTACATTGTCAGGGCCCAAAGAGATTTCAGTGGACATCAGAATCAGACTAACTAATCCTTAGACCACACTTCTGAGGTAGACGATGCAGTAATACTTATTTGAGGGACAGGGAAACTGAGGCACAGTCTTTGGCAGCCTGAGTCTTCCAAGTCTCTAAGCAGCTCCTTCACTCAATTGCCTATTGGAACTATTGGAAGGCTGCTTTAATACCTGCAAAAGCAGGAACATGCTGAAGGCAGCTGTACTTGAGATGTATGATAGAGCCATCCAAGCACAAAGCCTTTTAGCACCACACTATCATAGTCACTGCTATTATTACCATGTGTACATTTTAGTGATTATCTGTACATCTGCAGGAGTGCTAAAACAGGTTCTGTTTCTTCATAAGCATGGTGCTTAAGTCACAGCTGCTAACTGGAAAAAAAAAAAAAAGCCATATAAAAAGGACAAAAAAGTGATTTCCCTAGGAGATGGCAGAGCAGAAGGGCTGGGTGTTCTTATGAAGTCCTGCTCAGTCTCTATATCTAGTGGCAAAAACACTGCAGCAAAACAGGAGGAGTGCAATTATTACCTTAAGTCAAGATGCCACATCTAGTATTATGCTAGATTTTAACCATTTTTTTTTACTTGTTTTTTAGGCTCAAGCAGTTATTTTCTGGAAAAACCTCAGGATCAACTTCATATCCTCACTAGCTGACTTGCATTGAGAAAATTTGGGTTATTAGGCTGAGAGATAATTTCAATGCAAACCCAACCAATCAGGGAAAAAGATGCTTTAGAAATGGCCACTGTGCCAGGCAGCACCACTAGCCTTGTGTGAGGGCTTCTGCTTGCTTGGAGAAAGGTCTCTGTGGTGTGGAGGAGAGGAGAGGAGAGGAGAGTATTGCCTGAAACTTAGGTTGGGAGGGCTTTAGTTATTGGAAGTTGTTTGTAATTTACTTCAGGTAAGCAAGGTGTGTGTTTTTTTTTTTTTGCTTTTGTTTCCCTAATTGTAGAGAATTGTTGATGTTAGCTGTAATGTGGCTTTGAAAGTACATTGCTAAGTAGGTGTAAGCAGATAGTGAGAGAGCGTTATCTTTTATTTGTGCTATAGCTATTTAATATATTGAGTAGGTGTGGAGTGTTGTTATTAGCTATTTATATGCTTTGTAGAAGATTTAATGCCTTTAAAGTAGGCAAACCATAGCAGTTTTTTTTTTTTTTTTCTGTAAGCTAAAACTAAACATATGTTTCTTCTTCCTGTGTCACATCTTTTTTTAAAAAAAAAATCAGCTGGTAAGCTTTTGGGTGGAGTATCTCTCTTTTCCTTTGATTGTGAAGCTTGTTCAATGCTCTATTCTGTTAGTCATCTTCTGGGGGGTGATCAGTTTGATTCTGTTATGTGAGTGTATGACCCCTCAAAGTGTGTCTACAAGCCATGTAGAAAGTGTTCAAAGCAGTAGCTGAGCTGCAGTCTAAGTTTTGCAGGGGATGGCCCTTCCCTTAGGTAGGATGGGGACTTAGATAACTGGACATTTGTTAACTTTAATTTCCCCTTGTATAGAACTAGCACAGGCAGAAAGTGTCTTATCTTTCCTTGAGTTAAGGTTGCCTTTCTTTATCAATTGAACTTAATTATTTTGGGCTGTTTCCTGGAGAGTACTCTGTAACAGGGATATTTCTCTGTTATGTTTATTTGGCATAATAAGGTTATGAGTAGCCTGGTACTGTGAATTGGACGTGATCTCTGTGTTTGCTTGGCTGTAGCTGTTTTCTGCCCTGTCTCTTTTTTTATGAGCAAAAATGCAGCCTGTTTAATGCTAGCTTGAAGGCTGAGCAAAATGATTGGGATTTATCTCACAGATCTGAGGCTGAAAGCTGGATTGGCTCTGCAAGAGGTAGCATAGGTTTTGCTCTCCTCCTTTACTATCTGTTCCCACAAGCATCTCTCCGGTAAACTGGCAGAGGGGATCAGAAAGTGCAGGTCTCCTCCCTTCAGGCACGCTAGCAAGGACTCAGCAAAGTACACAAACACCGGATCTGCGATTAGGCTGCAATTCTGAAACAAGCTCAGTGTTGTCGAGAGCACGAGATTTCCAGAATATGCGTGGGGATGAGCAGGGGGGATGTAGGACAAATAATGCAGGGTGAGTGCTGTCTGACCCTGGGAAGCCAGCTGACTGCTCTGGATTATCTCATTCTCTTTCAGAACGAGGGCATGGCGGACACAGTACCAGCAGAGGCTTCTCTCAGGACTGCTCACTTCCAGCTCTTCAATTCCAGCATGAGGGACGAAGCAAGAAGACTGAGGACCTTTTCCCAGTGGCCAGACAGCTCACCGGTGCCTGCCTTGGATTTGGCCGAGGCTGGGTTTTATTTTGTGGGTCCGGGAGACCACGTACAGTGCTTCTGTTGTGGTGGTATCCTGAAGGATTGGAAAGCTGGCGATTGCCCGATGGTGGAGCACCTGAAGTTCTTCCCTTTCTGTGAATTTGTTTACCATGAGACTGCGCAGAACCAGCAACAGCTTCCTCTCCAGGGAATATTTGACTGTGTGGATGGGCAGTTCCTCAGCCTCCTGCAGTGGATGGACATTGAGGAGGTAGCCCTGCCCGATCCGCCAGCACACCCAGAAATGGGGACAGAGGAGATGAGGCTGTCAACATTTCAGAACTGGCCGCAAAGTAGTGAGATGCGTCCCGAGCAGCTGGCTAGAGCAGGATATTTTTACACAGGTAGGAACACCTAAGAAAGTCTCTTTCCATCTGTGTAATGTTGTGAAAATATGTTAGTGTATGGGTTCCTGGGAACCCATAGCTAAATCTGAATTTACTGTACCAAATGCTGGAGGAAATGCAGAAGCAGAAGACTTGGCTAGAGAGAGGAGTTGACCATGCCTTGTGCAAGTTTTGCTTACCTGAATCATTCTGAAGAGCGAACAACAAAAGCTCTGCAGGGGCTGTAACCGAGTACTTGAGATTGCTGGGTAACAGCACAGTGTGAGTGTTTTATCCACGCTGCACATCAACCTAACACACTTTGCCAAAGCCCTCAAAGAAGCATGCTGTCCTCTGCAAGTGTGGTCCCCTGTAAAGCAGAATCAGTTGCATTTCTACCTTGCTGTCACACGATATCTTCATGAATGTGCTGCTGATTTGGGATCCTGCAGCACTTTAAGATGCCTGCCTGGCTGTTGGTGCTGCTTCCTTAGATGCTGCTCACAGCTGTATGCTGAAGTATTTACCAGCACTTTGGTGGTGAAATGTTTCTGGCTCTGTTCTGGTGATATGAACGTGTATGTCAGCTGGTATCCTTACACCAGATTGTAGCTCCTAGAAACGGAAGCAAACTTGATGATTAGCACCTTTTTCAGCTGAAGCTCTACTTTGAAATCTGTAGTGTTTTTTAAAACTCTTATTCAAGGTAGTTTTTGAAGATGTGTTTAATGTTATTGCTCGCCCAGATACTTGCAAGTACACTTGGTATGGTTAGAAACCACATCCTTCCTTCTGCATGTGCTGCTTTATGTACTGCTTGGGCAGAAGACCCTTGTATGCTGAACTCTGGTTTTGGGTACTGATGCATCCACTAGTAAGTCTGCCTTTCCCCTTACTGACGGGAATGGAAGCATGATGTGTTTTAAGCATATATTTTACTGGAATTAGTGGGTGTTGAACCTATTTATTGCTTGCACTTTTAGAAGGGTTTGAGGCACTTCCTTTGTATGCCATGTTTCGTGTAAGCCCAGTCTTGCACCTCAGCCTTCTCAAAAACCCAACTCAAGGAAATTTATAGGTAGGTAACCCATTTGTGGCTCATGTTCATAAGGAATAAGGACACTGGACTTGTATTACCAAACTAGAAAAGATGCTTTTTTGAGCAAAATATGTAATGTTTCTTGTCATCATATAAATATATGGTGGTTCCTCCTTGAAAGCTTTGCTGAATAGGTATCAAGTCAGAGTAAGCGTGAATCCAGCTTCCTGGATTGAGCAGTTGGAGGAAATCCTTCTAGTATAATCATGATTGACTGTAATTAAATATTGTGGGTGGGAAATCCTTTTTTTTGTGATATAATGTAGTGATAATTGTGTTAGAAATGTTCCTTCTTCCATGTGATGAAGGGATCTATGGGCTTCATATCTGCACATCAGTAACCGAGATGTGGAAGGAAGTGGCAGTCTGTGTCTACAGACTAAAGTTCCCTCTTTGAGAAAAATCCTGGGTATCACGAAAGTCTCCTGCTCTCATCATTGCAGTAAAACTGACTTGCCTCTTTCTCCATCTGAGTACTATTTCTTAGCAAGGCTGCCCTTTCCTTTCATCTCTAAATGTTGTGATTGCTGCATCTCAAATCTGCACCTGTGGTGTGCACGTAGGAAGGTCTGTCTAAATAACTGACCTGCTCCTCTTAGCTTGAGTTAAATAAGTTTGTTTGCTAATGGCTTTCTACTTCTGTAAGACTTTCGCTGAAGCTTTGTAACCTCAATCTTGTGGTAAATGCAGTTAAATACTAAAAATCTGCACCTGTCTGCTCACAGCAGTGAGCAGCGTGTCTGTAGCAGAAGAGCATCGGCTACTTCAGTTTACCTGCTGCTGTTTCTGTCCTTATTACATTTCAAGGAACAGAGAAGACCAGCTTGGCCAGGAGCACAGGATAAACTGTAAAGCACTGTCTGTAGCTAAAAGGTGCCTTGTGCTGGACTTGATTTCTCAGGTGAGCCACAAAGGCTCACCTGGGGACTGTTAGGATGCAGCCTGTGATGGCAATCCTCTGCCACTTAAGCTGGAGAGCAGTGGAACCAAATGTTCAAATTAAGCCAAATGGTGCCCTGATGTTCAGAAGATTATGTCTCTGACCCAAATTTACTGAAATTGTTCAGGCTGCACTGAAACTTCCATCATCCTTAGGGCAGTGCAGTTCTCAGCTGCACTTGGCTTTGATTTCTCTGATCAGATTGTGAAGAGACCTGCAGTAGCAAGGTGGGGAGCTCAGGACCATATTGCCATAAAACTTTCTGCCTGTGGGATAGCAGCTGTGTGTGTTGTCTGCTGGTTCTGGCAGATCATGGTTAGAAATGGTGTTTATAGGTATAACTGCTTATAGCTGTGCTCTAAATGTAGGTGTGTGTGCACATGAACTAGGTGATCACATGTGGGCTGTTAGCTTGTGACCCAGCTCTGGAATCATCTCAGCCAGCTGCAGCTCTGGGATTTCTGACTGTCTTTGGATTTCCTGCCTCTAAACAACTTGTACAATGCTGATAAATTTGTCATGTGCTCAACTGGTCTGTCCTGGAGTCTGGGGTTTGTGCTGAATCTCTCCCCAGCTTCTCATCTAGGGCTAGGGGAGCATCAGGTGATGTGAGATCTCATACACTGTTTGATGTCTCTTTCAGGCCAAGGGGATATGGTGAGGTGTTATTACTGTAATGGAAGTGTGAGGAACTGGGCTGTTGGAGATGACCCGTGGAGGGAACATGCCAGATGGAATCCAAGGTAACTTGGTCTTGGCTGACAAATCTGTCTTGTAGCAAGGCCAAAAGGCACATTGTGTGTTGTAGTGTGTGTTTTTCTTATTCCATGAGACAAAAGTACCACCAGCTGAGGGACAAGGCAGTCAGACACAGGTGTACAAGTAAAGGGTGCTGCTTCCAGGCCCTGTTATAGCTTAGTTTCTAGGTTTTTCTACCTGGCTACAGCCAGGTGGGAAGCTAGTTGAGTAAATTCTGTTATGTTTAACTGCATAAGCTGTTGCTATAGTCTGTAACTATCTCAAAGTCTCTGAAATGTTGAGAGGTTCCAAATCCTTAAGGCTAAAGTTCCAGGGTAAGGGAAAATCTTCAGGTTTTAGTAGTGGGCCGAGACAGAAAATTTGTTTGTAGGTCTGCCACTTAGTCTGTGTTATTCTCTTCACCTGTGGGAGAACCAAAGGTTGGCCTGACAACTTAATCATGTCTCCTCACCTGCTGACTCTCCTATTTCTCCCATTCTGCCCTAAAATGTAGTGTGTGTGTGTTTGGAGTCTCTCTCCATGTGTTGTCTTAAAGCCAGCTCTTGAGATACCCTGTACTAATGTATTTAAAACTTTCTGCTTACAGGTGTGAATTTCTGTTGGGGTCGAGGGGGAGAGAATTTGTTAACAGTGTTCAGGAGTCCTTTGCCAGCTCTCGCCCTCCAGTGAGTCATGAATATTTTGTGTGTAGTGAATGGGAGTTTGTTAGCTGAAGTCTGGTGTATGTGCTGCTCTTCTGTGACCATCCTGTGATGTTTTCAGGGACATTCCAGGGATCAGACTGAACAAGACTCTTCTGCTTCCCAAGGTTGGTGCTGTAATTACATGGAGTCTTGTCTTCTGTCAAAAGTGGTGTTTGTTCTTCCACCTCACCCCAGCTTCTGTGCACTCTGTAGACTTGGTGTTTTTGAGAGGTGTTTTGATGTTCTAGAAGCAGTTTCTCTTTATTCTTAGGAAATGGTCTCTAGCACAAGAAGCAAATGTACTTGCTCTTGAGACCTTTTATACTGGTTAAGACAAAACATATTCAGCTAGTCTGGATGATGATGTGACTTTTGGCTGCTTGCCTAACCCTGCCCAGACTTGTTGGTGCTCTGATGGTTCTGTTTCTGTCTGTGGAGTTGTTCAGACTGCTGTGTTTGAAGTGTATTCAGTAGACCAGAGAACAGCTAGAAGGTCCGAGCTTGGTTCTGGGGATCTATTACCATCTGTTATTTGCTGCTGAAAACTTAAGTAGGTGAAATTTGGCTTGTGTAACTGTGGAAAACTGATTTCCTCATGCTCTTGAAGAGCCTGTCCACTAGGTGAGCTTAAGAAAGATTTATGCCTTTGAACAGGCTGCCAGCTGAATTTCCCACTTAGTGTTAACTGATGAATGGTTGAGCTAGATCATGAGGTGAGAGAGGATTCAATTTGAGTGTTCTTGATCTTCATGAAAGCAGTTCTGAGGCTTCTGTTCTGGGATATGAAAACAAGATTCTGGACTAGGGCCAGACATAGAGACTTTATTCACTGGCACTGTCCAATAAAACACCTGAAGTTAGTCTCCTGGCTCTCATGGAATTGCTTTCAATGACTTTCTTGTGAGTTATCGTTGGAAGTAAAAGCTGTAAATCTTGATGTTGGTCTGCCTAAATAGATAACTTGAGGAATGTTATGAAATTAATGCCACTTCATATATAAATGACTTCAGAGAGCGGCATACTCTTTGCCCTGTTAACCTCCCCTGCTTTTTTTGGTGAAGTATCTGCTCACTGCTTTACAGATCTTCTAAGGAACTGGAGGTCGCTGTCTCTTCCTTCTGTGGATCAGTTTTCTGTAGCACACAATGTCCTGGAGATGGGCTTTGACCCACTCCGGGTGCTTAGCCTGGTAGACAACAAGTACGTGCTGACTGGGACTGAATACCTGTCTGAGTCTGAACTGATTTCTGATCTGCTCCAGCTAGACTGGGAAGAGAACAGTGTGGAGGAAAGCAGAGGTATGCCTGATCTGCCCACCCATGCTCTTGGTGGAAGTTTAACCTCTCGTTCACTTGATCTTGAGCACTGTTGGGACTGTCCTGAGGGTCTGCCTCCTCTCTTCCTAGGCTGGAATTAACAGCAGTCATGCACCTAAGCCTGAAGAGGCTGAAGAATAAGGGGCTGTGATTACTGTAGTATCAGTAACTGCACCTCTCCAGTAGGCTGTGGTGTAGCAGACAGTATTGAAGCTGTCTGCCCGTAACTGGAGTAGCAGATGAACATTGTAGGGTTTCTGCACAAATTCACATCAGTTGATGCAGATGCGTGGAAGAGGCAGTGGTGTGAAGCAAGGCTTTTAGGATGAATGTGTACTCTAAGCCTATTTGAAATCCAATCAAGGACTTCATCAAAAATACCCATAGTTCTGTTTGGATAACATGTTTTACTTACGTCTGTCTTGTGTTACTTGTCTTATGGAGTCTCTGTGATAAGTGAAGTTTATCTAAGATGTAGTTTCCCATAGACTTTTTCTGGTACAAGCCTACTTTCCAAAGCTCCTGTCTCTGTATCAGCTGGCCACCCCTTTAGCTAAAGCAAAAAATAAAATGACTCTCTCAGAGGTGGGTGATTAAATAGTGAGTGAGCAGGTGCTGACTCCTGCTGTCTGATAGATAAATCACCTCTGAGGAGAGAATTTGATGTGGACATATGTTAACCTCCTTACAAAAATACAGTGCCATAAGCACCAGAAAGCATTGGCTTGACCAGGCTGAGTGCATGAGGTTAACAGTTCTGTAAACAAGTGCTTGACTGAGTGGCACTGACATCAAGGACGTTACATCTCTTTCAACAGTGCCCTCTGAAGAGGGAAGGAAGGGGTAGCATTTTAATGCCATCTTCTCTCCTGGTTATACAGATGCTGAAACCTCACGGTCAAGAGAAGAAATGCAGTCTGAGCAACAAAAGGAACCAGGTGCACTGGGGTGACGGTGGGTGAGGAAACTGCCCAGATACAGTCAGGATAAGTTTTTATAGTAACAGCAGCAGTGGTTATTGTATTTGTTGGTTTTAATCATAGAATCATAGAATATCCTGAGTTGGAAGGGACCTTTAAGGATCATCAAGTCCAACTCTTGACAGTGCACAGGTCTACCCAAAAGTTCAGACCATGTGAATCCTGAGAAGAAATGTGTAGCAGCCCAAATGGTGGTGGAACATAGGGACCTTGTTGAGGAATTAGGGTTCCTTTGAAGCAGGCTATTTTAAAATAGCTTTTTTTAATCAGGGATGTTACATATCTTTATACTGCAATATTGACACCTGTCCCTACTCAGTCCAACATGATTAGATATGCTGGGCTTTAGGTAGGTAAGAGTCTATTATAGCTGTAGCTTTTCAGTTTGAGTGAAATTTGCCTGAGAAAGGTACTTCTGACACTTTCCCAGTCAGTCACTGAACAAAATGATGAGCAAATTGCTTTGTGACTACTTAAGGTGACAGGACTGGCCCTATGGAGCTGTCACGACACTGACTCTTTGGGTTTTCTCTTTTTTTTGGTGAAGAAGCAGTTCCGTTGAGCACAGAAGAACAGCTCCGCCGCTTGCAAGAGGAAAGGACGTGCAAAGTGTGCATGGACAGAGACGTGTCCGTTGTGTTTGTTCCATGCGGCCACCTGGTAGCTTGTGGAGAGTGTGCCCTCAACTTGAGACTGTGCCCTATCTGCAGAGCGGTCATCCGGGAGAGTGTGAGGACTTTCATGTCCTGAGCTATGATGTGCTAAACAGGAAACATTAATCTATGCAATCCACTCATAAAACAGGAAGAAAAGTAGTTTAATACTGTCTTATTTGCAAGGCAGCCTGGCCTAAAACTTATTAAATGTGCCTCCTGGCACTGGCTAAAGTGATGATTTTAAATGTAATATTCTATCATGTAGCAAATAAAGGTTTGCCAGTACTATAGCTTGCTAACTGCAGGGGAAAAATGTTTTTAAATTAGCTGTTCTTTCACTGAATAAAGGCTTATCTTACAGAGATCTGAGCATCTGATTCTAGTATGTGCCCTGCTGGTGGGGATCCCACAATGTCAGAGTGGAATCAAGTTGTAGGTAACACTGAAGGATGGAAACTCAAGTTACAGAAGCATGAGAGGGAGAAACAACCTTATACCATCCACTGGTTTCCTTGGGAATTCACAGAAGATATTGCGAGGGACCTGCAGGCTCCTAACCCCAAAAGAAGGGAGGAGGGTGAGGGAGGATAAGGACCAAGCATGTGAAGTTGTGTAGGTGGGAATAATTCTGCATCTGAATGTGACTGAGAGATTTGATACCTCTTTCTTAAACACAGATGTGGAGCCTGGAGCATGGGCTCTGGAGCCACTTGTTTAGGTCCAACCCCAGGCCCTGAACAGGGTCAAAGGCTCATCCCCTTAACTTTAAGGTGTCAGGTAAATATTAATGCAGCTTTTGGCAATGATGAGAAATTACCAACTGAGCAGTTTAAACTCCTGAACTCTGAGGAAACTCTGAGGAGTTGGTGGGTTCCTTGCCAGCCAGCAGCTTTTGTAGTGAGCAGAGCTGTACCACTGTGCTAAATTAAGCATTGCATCTGGGTTCAAGCTATCACTGGCTCTATTTTGTCACTAAAAATAGCAGTGAAAGCTGCATACGTTTTAAGTGGGCGTGCTAATCTGTGGAGGGGAAAACAGCTCAGTGTTGGATTAGTGTTATTTCCTCTTAAACTTCAGCTCAGCACGGCTGGAACCCAGCCTCAGCATCAACGGGATGACAGGAGGCTAAACTGGCCAGCTATTTCTGGGCTTTTTTATTATTATTAAAGTTGGTTTGACTAGCGGTAGTCCCAAGCGGTGCCTGTCACCAACAGAGGGCACTCCTAACCTCTGGTAAAAACCCACTTCTTCAGGAAAGCTTTCACTGGCTCCTAATCTCACGGCTTGCTGGAGATGCAAACAGGGAGTTTCTGCCCTAACAGAATAGTTATTGTGTAGTCTTGCAGTACTGACAGTAGTAGGTCTAGCACAAGCAGACCAGCAGGAAGGGCTGTGAGAGCATGAAGGAGGAATGTCTTTGCTAACAAAACCCAGAGGAGGTAATTAAGTGTGGAATATGATGTGTAGTGTCTTGTCTCGCTTTGTCTTCTCAGAGTGACTTTTTTTTTTCATTGCAGTTGCCAATACTAAATATTAGAAGCTTACCTGATCCTTTGTTTTGCTTCTAGTGAGCGGTGTGTAATTACCTGTGTTCATCATAGAATGGGAAGGGTAGTTGTTGAGAAGCTATTCAGTCATCAGACCTGTGTACAATTAATCTTTACTGCAGGATTTTGAAGTCAAGAGGCATGCTGGTAAGTGCACAGCTCTGTGCTTAGTCTTGTTAAAGTACTTAGCAAGGGTTTTCAGTTTTTGTAGTAGCTGTGGCATTAAGTCTCGGTCAGATGAGAGAGCATTAAACATACAGACGACAAAATAACTTGAGGAATTCCTTTCTGACTTTGTGTTACCATCTAGAATAATTCCCCTGTGTAGTAATTCCGTTGCTAACTGATTAATGAAACACTTCAGTTCCTCAGAGCTGAAACATTGTTTTCTCCACCACTTGTGCTAAGTTTTGATTGTTCTCGAACAGGGCCAGTAAAGAATGCTGGCATCTGATGGCATTTCTGAGAAGATTCTTTTTAAACTAGGAAATGTAAATTCCACATTTTCTAATTGTTTATCTGGGGCCTCTAAAATTAAAACTCAAAGAGAGGGAAGATTAATGCAAAAATCTTGATGATGAGCACTTTTTTCTACCCCTTCAGGGAATATCAAGCAGGGCAAGTAGGGAAGCGTAATATAGGAATGGGCTGAATCAAAGTAGAGGTGGAGAAAGTGCTAAGCAGCTGTGTACCCACACTGCTATGCCACTTCTGAGTGGTGTAGTAACTTGTGTTCTGCTTTTTTTTTAAGTTGGCACAGCACTGAAGGTAGAGGTAGTATGTTTGGTCAGGCAGAGCTTTTTCTTCCTCATATTGAGGAAACTAGTGGCGAAGCAGCAACTCCCAGCTGTCTGTTCTGCTCCATCAGAAGCTGTGGCTTGGACTGGCCAGAAGGAAAAACACCCTTAGAAAACTTCAGGAACATGCTGCTTGTATCTGCACCTGATCCGAACATGAAATGTTTGGCTGCAGTAGGCATCTGGAATGCACGTTGCATATAAATTGTGTATATTCTATTAGCACTAATTTTATAGAACAGCATTTTGTTTCCTGGATCCCTTCCGAATGGGACAAATAAAGGTGCGTCATTTTGTCTTTGACTTTAGCACTTAATGTTTTTATTTCTTTTCATCCTTCCACCACACTTCCCTTCCCTAGCATGGCTTCTGGCTTGACTCCTCTGTGAAGCACTGTTCAGAAATCCCAAGGAACCTTGGACTAGGCAAGACAAAGAATTACGACAGCATGTGGAGTGTACCAGCCACGGAATGCCATGAATGGCTGGACGAGCGCTCTCTCTGCTTGACACATAACATGCTGGGAGATGTAGTTAACAAAACTGACACTTTTTTAATTGCTGCAACTCATTAATGCAACTTAATTACAGTTATATCACCCCTTTCCTAGTCCCTGTTCCCTCCCGTCCAAGTTATCCTATCACAGAAATGCCTTCCAGCAAGAAGCTGTTGGGCTGTGCCCGAAGCGTGGCTGTGTGGTGAAGAAAGCAGGAACAAAAATGTGATCCAGGAGGAACCAGGGGCGTTTTCCAGGGTCCTGCAGCAGGTAGCAGTTGTGCATACGGTTACACCAGTGTTAATTTAATGTGGATGGGCAAACCCAGAGTAAGCTACAGCTGCTCTGAGAATGGCTTGGCACGTTGAAATGGGGCTAAGCTCCGTGCTGAGTAAAGATTTGGTGCTTGTGCTAGTTTTTTTTTAGCTGTTTAGCATTTATAGTATTTAAGTCACAGAACATTGAAGTCAGTTCTTACTACTAAGGAGTGAATAACTGATAAAGAGCAGAGGAGGGGAAGAGAGTCCTGGGTGAGGGGAAGAAAGGGAAGAGCTCTCATCTATAACTTAAAAAAAAAAGTGGAGGGTGTGCAAGGAGCCTAAACAACTCAAATGCAAATAGCCCTTACCTAGTTCTATACAGGCAGGGAAGACTTGAGGTTGTGTTAAGGGATTTAGGCTCTTTCCAGAACAAGGGAAAGGAGAAGGGAAGAAACTAACTACAAAACATGAGATGTCCCAGGGTGTTATGGTGTTTCCTTCTCTATGGATCCGTGGCAGAAGGAAGCAGCTCCGACTTCTACTGTATCTCTTGAGAGAGGCTCCTGGTGAACTTCTGCCTGAGGTCTTCAGGCTGCTGCCATCTGTTGGCGAGTACCACCAGGCTATGGTAGGAATGGTTCATCAGGGCACTTGTAGAGTTAAGAACAGACTGCGTGGTCATCCTTCGGTGTACATTCATTGCATGTGAAAAGAAGAGAAGGAACAACAAATGGAATGGAGTTCTCCATCCTGCATTTCCTCTACTGGAGATCCAGGCCACAGGGGATTGTTTCCTGCAGCACATTTTGGAGTGCAAGATTTATCCATCCTCTGGCTCTTCTTTATTTACGCAGGCCTGTAGAGGAAAAAGTGAGGCAGGGCATCAATACGGAGCTCGGATTAAACTTGAGTTAAACTGTGAAGACGAGGACAAAATTGGTTTGTTTTTTTTCCCCGTTGTGGGCTTTTAAATACAATGTGTTACAAATGAGGAATAGGACTGAGATCAGAGGTAATGGGGTTAATTAGTGTTCAAGTTTGGAAAGAACATTATGTATATACCAGACCTGAATATACTGCAGTTAGATGAAGGAATAGTTATGAGCTGGAGTGTTAGGTCCATGGATCTTCAGCCTTTGGAGCTGCTTAAAATTTGGTTAGGAGTTTTAAAAGCTAGGGGCGTCTCTGGAATAAGGTAGCTTCTTAAAGCACATCACTGCAATTCCAGTGCAGAAGCATCAGTATAAGCATATCTACTTTTGTAGCCAGCATTAAGGATGAGTGAAGGCTTTCAGCTGAAACATCACCTCTTAAACATGCAGCTTCAGGTTGATCAAAACAGTTTGCAAATTCAGGTTGATATTCAGCAAATGTTTTTGTTGGGGGGAAGGGGGGGAGGTCTACCTAGAAAGAAAAGCAGAAGGATTTTGATGTGTGTAGCGTTGTGTTTGTTTTCCAAAGTGGGCTTAGTGTCTTGGTCGTTTAAAGAGAAGTTTGGAGGAGAAAATCAATCCTAAAGAAGCTTTAGTTTTTCCCGCTCGCTCCCCCAGTGTTTCAGTCTGGCTATTTGCATACTTGTACCTCTCAGAAGAGCTGAGAGGTACAAGTTTATCTACTGAAAAACCCACTTTAATGCAGTTTTAGTGGGTGACTGTTGTATGGGATCTGGTCCTCTAATTCAGGATGCTCACAGCTGCTTTGTGCCTAGGGCTACAGGCAGGCTGCAGTGCAGAAGAGCTGCTGAGGGGTTATTAAAGGAAGCAATTACCCCTGAGAGCCTTGGATCCCTAATCAAACAGTGCCTCCTGTTGCTACCCTGTCAATACTGGTGCCTCCATCTGATAAAAGTCACACCCTTGGTTACCCTCTGGCCCTTTCCAGTGGTAGATCTAAGGGAAGCAAAGTCAGTGAAATCTGGCTCAATAAATAAAGTTACATTTAACTTATGAGCTTTAAGAGAGTATTGTGTGCCAGGTTGTGCCCATGTTGTGGACAGGAGCCTTACAACTGTGCAATTCATTACTGGTTGTGTAAGTGTGGTGTTCAAAGGCAGGGAGATGTATTTATTTTTTATATTTATTGCCCATCTCTCTACATTTTAAGTAGAGGCTACTTCCCATCATCTAGCTAGTTCTTGGTTTTGCAATAAGTTGTGTACAGAATGATGTTACAAGACTAATCTGTGTTGTAACTGAGCTCACCCAGTACTGAAACACATTCAGAGAATGATGTCAAAGGCCTGAATGGATGCAGCAGGCAGGAAGCGCTGACAAGTTATCGGATGATCTGGGCCTCCTACTGTCTTGGCAGGCATTGCAGGGTACTGGGAGATAACAGCTTCAGTCAAACTTCAAAGCTGGTTGTTAACCCTTCCATGGTTATAATGTGAGCTCTCTTGCTTCAAATGGGAGCTCTGTTACTGCAAATGACCAAGAAAAGCAGCCCTGATGCCTTTTGCAGTGAAGTTTAGGAGGAGATGGTAGTGGAAACAGGCGTGGCCTGAATTTGGTCTTTAGCTAAGGAAAGGCGAGAGCTCAGTCTTTCCTTCCTGAAGTCTCATTGGGAATGTTCTCTTTTGGTCTCAGGAGAATTAGTTTGGCTTTAAATAACAGCTTTATTATCCTGTGGTTAAGTACTTTCACCCAGAAAGTCATACACTAAAGATTTAACTTCTATCAAGTAGCCTAATATTTTATTATTAATTAGTGCAGTGTGGTGGTGAAAATCTTCTTGCATAAAAACTTCCAGAAGGCTTTCTTAAGCCTGTTACTTGAAATAGGAGTTATCCCATTCAAAATCCCCTAAAGTCAACAGAAATGGTTGTGGAATCTGAAATAACTGTATTTATAGAACAGTGCCACTGTGTGAGTGGTGGAGAGGCTAATTAAGATGAAGGATCCTCAAAATCATGCAGTTGTAAGCACCAGTACAAAACTGTTATTTCAAAGAGAAATAACACCTGGCTTTTATCACTTGTGTTAACATTCAGTTAACTTCCTTGCCACTGAAGTGAAGGAGTTCAGCTTGAGATAAAGCTGGGTGATAACTGGATTATGGGCTGGAAGTATCTGCTATCAGTAACAGTGTTGGGAGGTGTTTTTTTAACCTAATTCAAGGTAAAGGTACGTGAAAGGTATGTGAGAGCATCTTTCAGTACAGTGGGTAGAAGCTGAAGGCCAGAAGTAAGGGTGCACACTTTTAAATGCCGAATTTAGCAGCTGATAACCACAGAAGTATATTACTAAGTAGTTGAACTTTGACAGTGTATTTAAAAGTTACTTGACTTGGAGGCTGGGTAGTCAATACAAGAGCAGGTCTAGTCCCAGATTTAAGCAGTGCATACCAGTGTAGGTCAATGTCACTGTTCTGGGCGGCCTTCAGAGTATGGAAATCCCTAATTTGGAGAGAGGAAGTAGGGAAATATGCAAGCCAAGACAAGGGAGAGGACACAGAAGAGAGGAAGGCGTGTGATCTTACTGGAAAAGGACAGGTAAAACTAGGATGTAGAGGGTAATACAATTAGACAGGGAATGAATGAAAGCGATTCTGTTAGACAGTTGTGGCAACAGGACAAGATCATCATCAGGACAAACTGACTACTGTCAAACGGGGTGATGCCATCCTAAAATTAAAAATGGAAGTTCATAGCTGCAGTTAGCTCAGAGTCAGTTGTAAAATGTACTTGGTTTCATTCAGGGCTTCCATCAACAAAAAGGAGAAAAAACAAAGCACGTGCTCCTGACCCCTAGCTGCTCTAAAAATTAAACTTGAATTTGGATGTGTTTGTTGTTTTGCATCTTCTTGGAAGGATACAGAATGTTTTCAGCCATCATTAAATGACTTTCATAGCAGGACAAGGGCAGCTGGCCCTCAGTGCCTCATGTTGTACAACTCTATAGCATCGTTAGCTGAGAATCAGGTAGGGATCTACTCCTACTCCCACTCCTGCGTGTAGAAGAGAGGCAATAACTAGTCTGGAATAAACAAAAATTAGTGTTTGGCTGCTGTGAAATTTATAGAGGGTCATCTTATCTACTCCTTAGCAGCTGTTTTCACCTCTAGTTAGTCAGGAAAGAAATATTATATTGTGCTGGCAGAAGCTATCAGTGCGTGAGTGATGGTCTGAACAATGGAAATGAACGGAATTAGCTGTGCACTTCAGTAGCTTACCATCTTATTAAGACCCTTGTAAGGAAGTTTTACATTGCTAGCTTCTCAGTGGGGATTACCATCTCCCCATACAGACAACTTCATAATTACCAGCTTTTTTTCACATACGGAATTGTCATTTTAAGTAAAAAAGCAACCCAAGCCCCATACTGTAAAAGCACACCGCTGCGTCAAGCCAATAAATCAGGGAGCTGCCTACAGAAGTTCCACGGCTTCTGCAGCCTGTAGGAAGTTCCGTCCCACTGTGACAAAATGAGAGGGAAATCAATATTTAATCTCCTGTAGCATCCCTTCTAATAATGCTATTGCATCCCCAAAGTTACAGGGAATTTAACTGCTTTGCAGCAATGACTGATTCTTCTGGTCTTGTGCTACATTACAGGGCGACACCTACAGATTTATCTGCGGGTAGTTTTTCTTCTCCCAACCCCACTTTTCTCCCCCATCTTCACATCTTTCTTTTTGGCAGAACTCTCTACTAATATTATTCCCCAAAACAACCTTCCTGGGTGGCTGCTTTTACAAATTCCTGCAGATTGAACGGCCTTCTGGCAGCTTGATGCAAGAAGCACCAAAAAATCACTCCTATTGCTGCTTTAAATGGATAACGCTAGCCTTTGTTTGAGATTCTCAATAAGTACCAGCTTTAATCTGGACCGTGTAGAAGTGCACTCATGTGCTGTCAGCAGTGGAAGGAGAGGAGCTGAGGGCAGAAGCAGGACTTCAACAACGGCTCTATTACACTGGCGTGAGAGGAGCTGCTGAGGATGCCTCCCTTTCCTCCTCCCCCCCCTCAGCTGAGCTCTTGGGATGGCACAGATAAAGCTGCTGTTCTTGTAGGCAACAGAATTCCAACGCAAATGAAACCTTAAGAGCAAACTTGCCCTGTCCTGCATACAAATTAACGCTCATTTTAATGTGCTGGTGGGTTAGCTTTGCTCCTTACAGGCTCTCTAGAAGCATGGGCAGATACAGAGGGGAAACTGTTACAAGAATCAAAGTTCAATGTGCTGTTATAGGAGGATGCCCAGTGATCAAACCTGCGTGGATGCACAGGTCTAAGTTCAGTTGTGACTGCCCACAAAGCTGAGATATGGCTTAAATAACTAGAAGCTGCATTTATTTTACCTCGGTAGAGATCTGCCGTTGAGCCTGACGTGCCATAATTTAACTTTAGGATTGAGAATCATACTCTGCTGTCCCTCTGGCTTATTCTCAACGTTCACTTATTCTCAGCTTCCTCACAGCTCCTACCTGTACCTGCTCAGGCAGCATTCAAAGCCTCTCTCTGCTGAAAAGCATCCAGTAGCTTGCTTACAATAGCATCCTGCAGCTGGCCCAAGTGTTTCCTATCAACCCTCACTGCCATCAGCCAAGCTTTGCCCAGGAAACCAGGGGCTGAGCAAAGGCAGTTTCACCCTTCCTGGTGTTCTGCAACTTGTTTGTTCCTTCCATGCCTGAAAAGCCTGCTGGAGAAATCAACCTGCGAGGAGGAAAAACCCCAAACCAATGGCACCCCTGAGCCGTCAAGCTCAGAGGCATGCACAGCCTCTTAGCGTAGGAGACGATACTTACAGGTATGTCTGCTTGAACAAAAGGTTGGTGGGTTTTTCATTGACATGGTAGAGAGGAAATGGATCAAATCCACCAATGAAATCAACTGAAAAAAAAATCAGAACTCAAATAAACAAACAAACATGGCCAGAAAGTTGGAAGGAAATGAAAGGAAAAGTCGGTTCGTGTCATGGCATAACACAAAAATCAGTGAGAACAGAAAAAATGATTCTTCAGGTATGGATTGCCAGGTGGAAAGTTCTCCCTCTTTTCCTGGATGGATCCCTGAGGCTGGACAAGCATGCCAAAGAGGAGATTCAGCTAATGTAGAACCCAAAGCAGAGAGCTAACAAAAGACCTAAACCAAACAAAAGCTCCAGAAAAACGAGAGGACCTCCCTCAGCCTTCTCGGGTATTGCTGCCACGCTGTGACTTCACAGGGAAGGGAGCTGCCGAAGCCTCGGCCGTTCAGCGATGTGCTGAGAGAAGGAAGCTGGGGGCTGGCTCGTGAGTAAATGCCAGCAGAGAACTTGGCAGCGCAGCGGTCCCCGTGAAGGTTATATACTGAAGTGGGAATTTTCTTGCCCCACTTGTCTTTCCTGCAAGACAGACGACAGCAGCTTTGGAGGGCTGCGAATACCCCATTGTCTGCAGCTCTGCTATTTTTCGGGTCCCCTCTGCCAGCTCCATTTCTTTAAATTGTATACAAGTCGGAACAATGCTTCCCTTCTCCAGTCCTCACAGAAGGGCGATGTAACTAAACCAGGAATGTTTTAAGGGACAATTCCCCTTAGTAACCATGGAGCAGTTTTCCAAGTCTCTCTTAGTTCCCCTGAAATTAGGCCAAGTCTGCACTACCAAGCTTGGCCAACACAGCGGGGTCAGCGTGGGGATGATGTGGTACGGTTTGTGATCGACCTAGAGAGCCCTGCAAAAACCTTTAAAACATATCCAGCTTAGACTCCTCTCCATGCCAAGTTAGAGCATCTTGTTTGGAAGTACAAAAACTATCCCATCCATATATAACTGGCATGTTATTAACTATATAAATGCCTGTTCATTTTCCTTTCCTGAAGGTGGCACTGTAATTTTAGGTTTTAGCTCTATACTTTTTATAAAAAAAAAAATTAGGAAAAATGTTTATTAAATATATAAGAAGTAAAAAAAAAAAAAAAAAACTCTAAAAATATATTTAGAAACCCAAGGAGGATGTACCCTCACAAATTCCATCTTGATGAGTAGCCTCATGCTGACACTGTGGTTTTGGAACAACTGTGAGTTAACGGGTGAAATCTCTAAAGATTCTAAGCAAACTATGGGGATCCTTCCCAGCACTTCCAGTGAGATTGAACTTCACTTAGCCACTTAAAAAAAAACTGTGAGTATTTTAAAATTGAAACAGTTGGCAGTTTTAAAAGAACAGATGCTAACTATATTACCTCAATTGTGCAGCATCTAAATTAGGAAGGCTTCTTAACGACATGCAATTTACAGTAACTGTCTGTTACCTTTAACAAAGTCATCTCATCTCAGCACCCAACCGTGGAAGCACCCAAAAGCCAAGTCTCTTAAAGAGAAAGTCTGAGCTGTGGTTCTCTGTTGCTACCACCAAGACATCTCAGTGCATCAAGACACCTGAAATACTCTTGCCCACAGTTCAGTGTTAGTAGATCCCTACTGCTGTGTTTTCTCATGAAAATCACGTTAGCATGAGCTTCCTGATTAATGTGCCTCAGCACTTGTAATTACTTCATGCTGCATATCAAAGGAACATTTAAAAGAAACCACAAATGGAAGAGAAAATTAAAACGCAGCTCAAATTCGTTCGGGTCACTGGAAGGATCTACCACTGAGAGTGTGAAATATTGATGGTTTGTCATTGTTAATTATTCAAGCTGGCATTTTAACTCCAAGCTGGGAAACTGGGAGGAAAAAGGAATTTGTTAGTGGAAAAAAAAAATAAAAAGTATCCTGGAATTAACAACTCTGTGTTTCTAGATAATGCTTCCTTCCATGTGATTGCCTCTCCTACCAGATCCCTCCCATAAAAATGAGCTCGGTCAAGTTACTACCTTGCAATATTCAAAAGAGGCTCACAATTCAAGCTATTTAGCTACCAGAAAAGCTATTGGATATTTTTAAAAATATTATTTATAACAAAGCGCCTTCACTAAGTGCAATTCCAAGCTCTGAACAAATAATCAATAAAGCCAGCAGAATGAGTTCAGCCGCACGGGAAACAACAGCAAAACACGAGGACAAGTCAGATAAGCAATGCAGCTCATCTCACCCGTATGAAATCAACATTCTTCACATACTTTCAAATAGTCAGCTCAAAGCTGTTATTTTTCAGCTACCATCCGTGCCAGCTGCTCTTTAAAACAACAGAGCTACTTGCACAAACCTGACAAAAATCTTAAGGAAGTGATATTTGGGTATAAAGCACTTGAATCAGATCCTTACCTGGAGTGAACTGGCCTAGACTCACTGAATTCAGTAAGAATATTCCAATTTAAACATTCTGAATTCAAAAATATAAAGGACAAAAAAAAGCAGAATTCACATTTATTTGATCCCTACACATCCATTCTTTTGTTTGCAAAAGTATTGGTCTCAAGGGGATTTTGAGAGGGGCAGTAATTCAGGACCAGGCTACAGGTGTCTGGATAGATCCCGCAGACCCAACCATCCTTGTGAATTCTCCGAATTTTTGCTCTTTTCTGACCCATCACAGTGAAGGTATGACACTTGAGAGAGTTGTCAACCAAACACGAGAGTCAGCTCCGTCATCCTTCCCGTAATTCAGATGCAGCGCTTCCTCTGCTTTTAAATTAAGTGGTCAGGATGGTTCCTGGCAAGAAATCTCATGCTCTGCTTCATCCTCAGCTTATGGCACATGATACTCAGCAGGTGGCCCAGCTGAGTACCAGGCTTTGCTGTAGTTTCTCCTGCTTAAATTTCAGTGGCATTACTCTTCAGCTAGAGAAGCCTGAGAACAGAAGAAGCTGCCCAGTTTCTCTGAAGCCTAGCCTGAGTGAGTAGCTAACACCATGCTTTTTTTGTGTTGGAAGAGTAGCCAGATTACAGCACGTAACACTTAGTGACGTGGGGAGAAATATCACACAGTAAAAACAGCTGATCCTTGCAAGGTAGGCAGGACCACACCACATAAAGGGAGAGATGGAAAGGAGTCTGATGACAACTTGTTCTTGATAGATGAACATCTGAGATAGAAAGCAAATTTAATAAACCCTTTCCAGGGGTTCTGTTGATAAATACTTACAGCTGTCTTCTTCTTCTGTAAAAACACTAACAACATAACAGGCGTAGACAAAGCCCACCAGCTGGAAAATAGAGAGAATAAATCATTTCAGCATCAATCTTACACGGCTGGTCAAAACCCACTTGGCATGACGTTAGCAGCCAATATTTATTCTCCACTTGGCAGCACTACCATAACGGTGGAGCCAAGTCATATTGGCTGTGAGGTGGGGAGTACAGGTGGAGGCTTAGAGGAGGACACTGCTGGGAGCAGACTCAAAGCTCAAACCTTGACCCATCCTCACCTTCAGATTGCAACCTGCTGTCACTAGAATGTTTTTCAAGAACATGGGCTGGCTTTGTTGATATTGAAACTAAGTTTATGCTCTGTGAGAAGTGATGGGGATGTAGGAACTGAGGGAACGTTTTAGACAGACCTCTACATACAGGGATAGGTTTTATTACCAGAGGTTCAGGTTTTACTACCAGAGGTTCAGCTCCTCAGCTCTGTATTCCTGTGATAAGGGGAATGAAAGGGAAGAGAAATTACACTGGTGTAGGAGCAATCAAAAAGACGTGAGCAGTTTTTATGCAGATGAGGTGGAAACTTATTTAACCATGAAAACAGTGCTGTGCTGGCAGCAACGTTCAGAGCCACTGAGATCTTTTGTAATGTAGGCTTGGAGATCTGAAGTTCATTGGAAGGAAATCCCAGTCTTACTCTAGGTCCCCATTTTCTAAGGGTCTTTCTATGGAGAATAGACACTGCTGCATGGAGTAATCAAGCACTGGGCCTGCAAAGTAAACGGGCTGGGGCATGGTGAAAAACAAGCAAGACGGCAGTGATGGTCTTACTTCACAAACTGCAGAGGCTAGCAGGAAACTGCCACCTCCTGGGAGGAGGACGGACACGGGGAAGGAGCAGTAACACAACGGGGGTGCCTCTCAAATAGCCGTCCTGGCACGGCACGGCCCTCATGTCAACCCATTGCTCGGAGCAGCGTTTCGAGCAGAAAACTAGAGTGAACGTTAAAAAAGCAATTTGTGGGAGCCCAGCGGGTCTGTGCTTAGTTGATAGAGCTTTGTAGGAGCTCTGAAGTATCCGAACTGCCGTGTTCAATTTCAGTAGCAAGTTGTTACCCAGCCTGAAAAGAGAAATAAGCTTTTGGTACTGTGGGAATTAAGCATTCTAGATTCAGCAAGGTTTTATTTTGCTCTGCCTTCTTCCTGGTAATCAAATATCCTCTCCATCCTTCATTTTACATCTTTACATAGCACCCCACTTAGCGAGATCTTGGTTGACAGTAACTGTATTAGTAAAGTTATTGTGAGGCGTAATTGTTTTCCACTGTGAACTCAATTCTCCCGAACAAGAGCTAGGATGTAACATGCAGTGACTCACTCCAAGGGAAGACAGAATGATGCATGGTGAAGCTCGGAAAGTAGAGTCCATTCATTTTTAATATGACAGAAAAATACATCACAGCAGAAAACAAAAGGCAAGATAATGAGATTTCTACTGGGGAGTTATAAGGCATTCTTGATTTCTCCAGCTCTCCCAGACAAAAGAGACCTTGTTGGAAAGGAATAAAGTATTTCTGTAGCATCATCAAACCCTGTATTGCCTTTACATCTCCTATAATCATCCTAGAGACGAGCCAGCTCTGGGTGGGCCCTATGGAAACACGTCCCATACCTCCATGCAGTAGAGGTAGCTCTGACATTTTTTGAGTTTGAAGGTCCAGCCGTTTGTATTTCACAAGAGATAAGGCCAAATCACAGGGCTGACACACACACAAATACCCACGCAGGGAAGATGCATCTTGAATGCATGCTCTGATTCCACAGGAGCTCGAGGAAGGCTTTCTCCTTCCCCAGATTTTCTGTCATGCCCCAGAATAGGAACTTTGGATTAACAGCCATGCAAAATGGCATCAATCACCCACTATTATTATATGCTATAACATATGCACACAAACCTTATCTAAGGTTGCCATTCCTGATATCTGGGTCAGGGAACTCCTAATTCCAGCTCTGTTGGAGCAGAGTTTTGTTTTTATTTCCTGATAAAAGTTTCAAACTGACCTGACTGATGTTAAAATTTTTCTTTGCGTTTACCTTATAACCCATTCCTTCTTGACAAGAGTTTCATCAATAATAAATTGCTTATTCAGCTGAACATTTTTTTTTATTCAAATAATTTCTGCAAGTCTTGCAGCCTGCCCAGAAAAAGAGATTTTCCATGGCAAAGGAGGGAAGAGACCTACAAGATAAACATGAGCACATTTTTACGCTGGCTGACCTAAACTGTAATTAACGGTATCACCTCAGGGGTGATGTGAGCTCCTGGGACTCCCTGCATCTTGCTTCCTGCGTGAATTGTGAATGAAGCAGTTACAGAGAAACACCGTTCCTATCGCCCAGTTGTTCTCAGTGGAAGAGTCTGCTGGAGCACGCCGTGAGTAGACTCCAAGAGACAGCAGTGGTTCCCTTCTGACTGCATTCTTGATGAAGATGTGTCAAGCCCCCAGACACCACCACGGTTAGCAGTAATTAACACTGAGCAGAACGCTTCAAAGGCCAAGAATTCAGAAGTAATTTTGCTCTTGCTCAAAACGTGGTCTTCATTGCTGGTTTCAGTAAGAGGGCTTTAAGCTCTGCCATCCCAGGGAAATAAATAGCAGGAATTCTTAGATCTTTGTGAATCGCACAGGAAAGGTGGAATAGGGGGGGAGAAGTCAGTGATGTAAAATGACACTAAGCTATTGCCCTAATTCCCCAAAGAATGTTCCCGGGCTTTAGCCTCTGCTGCTGTTTCTCCACTTGTTCTGCGTGTTCAGTACCAGCTTCCTCCAGGCTGCACAAGTATCCGATTAAGCTTTTTATTAGGAACACATGTCGCAGGCAGGTGTGTTCAGTCAGCCCGTCGGACAGCCTGGGAACGCACACGCTGCCGAGCAAGGGAGAGGATGGAGCGAGGGGATGGAGCTGGGATGTCCCAAACATTGTGCCGGCCGATCAGCAGAGCAGAAAAGGCAGTGTGTGTTCCTAAGGAACAAGGAAACAAACCAGTTCCTCGGTCATCTGAAGTTAACTTTTAAATACTGAGTTGAAGAGTGTTCGTGGAAGAGCAGCACTGAGGTAAAGGACTAGAGGCACAAAGAGTGAGTTACAGGAAGATCTAATGGGAGGGACCAGCTGGCTGCAAGCATACAAAATACTTGAAGGATGGGAAGGCAAATTTTAGAAGGTGTTACTGCTGCTTGAATAAAATCTTAGCTTTGATCTGCATCTGTTCTGGTGAAGATTCTGGGCTCTTCAACTCTTCTCTCCGGAGAAAAGAGAAACTTCCCATTGCTCTTTTTTTTTTTTTTTTTTTTTTTTTTTTTTCCCCACCACTGAGTATGTGCAGAATCTCCTTCTCCAGGGCAGATGTACTCCAGGTTTCACTTCTAATCAGAGCTAATGAAGCATGTGCGCTCTCACTGAGAGACTGGGGGGGAAATAAAGAGCCTTCTGACCAATTCCCAAGCTACAAGAAAGCCAAAGCCAGCCTGTGAGAAAGCTATTGTGGCCAGATAGTCAAAATGGAGCAAAATCCTTTGATTCCCTGACCTTCTTTACTCTTTGGATGCAATTACAACCACTGAAAATCTAGCTTCTGCCAACAGCAGAGCATCTCCTGCGCCTTGCTTCTCACATAACATCTGCTGTCAAAGCCTGAGCTGCCGCCTTCCTGGGAGCCTTCCAACCTGTCAGTCTGAGCGAAAGCAGCAGACAGGCAGCTCTCTCGGTTGGGAAGATATTTCCAATTTCCACCCCAATTCAACGAAGCCTGAGGAAAAGCCTAGACCTCCCCGCTCCCAGAACTACCATATGGGCGGCCCAGAGCTATGCCAGGTATTTCAGACCCAGAAATCACTCCTCTCCCTGCTGGCTGGCGAGATGCAAGATGAATCCTTGGTAAGATAAAAACAAAGCAGATTTTTTGACACTGGCTGCTGTTGCATTTCCTGATTAGGTTCTTAGGATTAGTTTTACAGTTACATTTCTACACCAGTACAGACTTCAAGAGTTTTTGTTCTAATTGGAGCTTTTCCTCCGGTGTCTTCGGTGCTCAAGCACTGAGCAAGATTTTCATTCTGGGCCCTACAGCTACTCGTCTCGTGTGTGGTGACTGATGTACCCAAGTTTGATCCCGCTCCAGATTAAAGGAGTTGCTTTTGCCTTCAAGGGGTACAGACAAGCTCTGAACAAAAGCAGACTGAGACCTTATGCATCTTCCTCAAACATACACCCAGGAGTGGGATAATATAGCCAGCAGGAGTCAAGATGACAGCTAGTACGGGGGTTGCCATATGGGCTAAGGTTTGCTTTCCCTCTGCTTTGGCATGCACGATGAAATCCAGTCAGATGAGCTCAGCCTTCCCCAGGCACACAGCACGGTGCACTGTAGGTCCTCGGGAGTCTCGAGGAATTGGGACTTCCAGAAAAGAAGTAAAGAAGTCTCCTCAGCTGGGTACTGCATAAAGAACGTGGATATCACACTACTGTATCTGGAATTTAAAAAATAAATTAAAAAAAAAAAAAAGGAAAAAAAGAACTACCCAACAACTTCTAAAAACCACTGAACAAAGCAAAACCAGCAGAATGGGACAATTTTGCTTGTCTCTCCCCTTTAAAACGGTGCTGACTGCTGAGGTCTCAAATGCGTGGGAGATGAGGAGGGAACTGGGTCATGTCCCTGGCTGCATCCCCCGAGCCCTCAGCTCCTCCTCGTGGTTTTTGTACTATCGATCTGGCCTCTCTGCCAGCCTGCTGCTCAGTACCTGCCTGGCGCTCTGGGAAGGACGGCAGCCTGTAATAAAATCTGCCTTAAAATGAGATAAAGAGCACAGAAAGAGATCCTGGCAGGGATCAAAGAGTTTGACCCTCAGAGACTAAGAAGGGAGAGAAGTGGCTGACTGGTTTCAGGCGAGGTCTGAGTGAGAATACGAAAAGGCTTCTTTCTGCCTTACCTCAGCAAAGCAGAGGGGAAAAGCTCTGTTTTTCCCACTACATGACAAAATTATATGAGCATTTCAGAGCTGGCAGGAGCTACAGGCCTAGGGCTTCAATATTCTGCTTTTATTACAGGACAAGCACAAATTTACCTCACTGCACAGCTCAGCCCATATGGCTTCCTTGCATACAAATATTTTACCCTCATTTCCAGGGTTTAGGATGTAAAAACCCACTGTGAGTTAAGTCTCGGGGAAAAGGATAGAGAAAATATTTACCTAACTCGTATTTTATCTTATAGTTCCCTCCTGTCTCCCCAGCTGGCCCCTTGTGGTGGTTTACAGATGCAGAGGGAGTACTGGCCTGTGCCCTGGGGGAAGCAGAAAACACTCCTGGAGACACAGACTGCTGCAGTGTGAGCACTGAGCTCAGGACCAGCTGCCTAAGTCAGTGAGACACCCTGAAACAAAGCTCTGTCCCGGTCCACGTCAGGATCAGTTGTTGGCTGGACCTTGAGCCTGGGACATGGTGCTTGTGGCAGCTCGGACGCGTAGGAGGATGCTAACGGTGACACTTCTGCACTTCAGGTCCACCTGTTCTGACTTCAAACTGTCAGTTCTCTCACCAAATTCAGGAACAACATCAGATCAGCAGCAATCCTGCTCCACCTAACAGCTCTTTATAAAAGAAAACGAGCTCTGATCTTCTGGATGCATTGGTTTTCCTTTCTCATACACGTGCATTGAAGCAACTCGCAGACAAAGGTCGGATCCTTTTCCCTGAAGGAAAACCCACCAAATATTACCAGCATAAAGCACAGCAGGGGTGCAGGGTGACTTGTTGCTGGCTGGTTGTGTGATACCCCTACTTGTTGGGCTGCTGCTGTGCATGTCCAGTTTCTCTAGCAATATCATTCATAAGAACCCATGAACAAACAAATAAGAACATTTTCAAAAGCCTTTGCAATCAGATGATACAAACTGAGATGCAAAGTGTAGGCCAGCCTCTGTGCCTGGAAAAGACAAAGGGCATCTCCTCAGCAGTTGCTCAGGTGGGTTCAGCAGCGTACTCACCGCGATCAGGATCTGGAAGGAGCTGTGCATGACCTCGATGTACCGGTACTCCAGGGCACAGCCTATCACCGAGACGTACGAATGGCTGTCCAGTCCTTTGATTCCGGACATCGAAGCCTCCTTCCTTACGCAGCCGGGACCATTTTCACTCCACCACGACTGGTGCCGGGAGATGTTAAATGTCAAGAGTTCGCTGTCCTAGAGAGAAGAGTTGCAAAGAGACCACCACTTACTCCAAGAGCATCTGATGTGCTGCCAGATGGGGGTCATTAAATCAATGGAAAACCTAAAGCTTCTGAGATCCCCACCCTCAAGAAACACCAGCACTGATCAAAATGCATTGATGTTAGATTTCAAATCTGGAAGAAAAAGGCAAATGAGAGCACAGAGCACCCCGTCACAGAACCTTGTGCTATGGGCATGGAAGCAACACAGAGAAATGAAAGAGAGAAACTTCATCACCCCAAAGCAAATCTCAAAACCCAGCAGATCTTCTTGTGTTCCTAGCTTTTAACCCACCTACCAAGTTTCCCTACTGTTTCTAACTGTCCCATTTGCTTCCACTCCTGACATCTGGTGTTTCTACTTCTTCTGTTGACCCTAGCACTGACAGCCTCAGGTCAAGTTACCCAGCTGAGCTGACCTCAGTGACCGCTGCAGCTTCTTACAAACACTTTTGCTGCAATTCCTTATGAACTCTACCTCAAGAGAGGCTTTTTTTATTTTAGTCTGAGCTTCGCTAGTTAAATAAATAATGCCGTTGTGGGGGTTATGTGGTGAAACATCACACAAGTAGTGCAGGAGTTGTGTGCAACCAGCTGCTGATTTCAAAATAACACACGAGAAAAGCATGAGACCTGCTGGAGCATCCAGAGTGCTTTGGGATTTTGAGCCTGTGGGACACAGCAAAGCCCTCCCTGCAGATGGCAAAACACAAACTGAGAGCTGGCAGAGTGGGTCAGGAAAGATCAGCCACATCGCTCCATAGACAAGTGCTAAGTGCTGGGTGCCCCCGGCAGGCCTCTCGGGTCACTCTGATGCAGAATCAGCCACAAGGGAGTGGAATTTTTATTCCGAAGGTTAGATTACAAAACAGATCAGGCAGAGAAGTCATGCGTCTCTACAGGGTAGGAATATGTTTTGGATTCACACACCCAGCCAAATGTTTCTAAAGCTTTTAGCACCTATCTGTGTGCTACTTGGCACTGGTCATGCCAGGGTCGTGCAGACCGCCTGCAGGAAAGAAGCAGCTCCCAGAACAGCAGCAGAGCTTGGGGTATTCACTTCCTAACACAGGAATCCAAATGTGGCAGCTCCTCTGCCTTAGTTCCCCACAGTCCAGAGGGAAAAATGGGATGAGAGCAGCGCGGGATGAGAGCAGCCACTCCAGGCTCTGCATTGCCCTCAGCCCAGAGGACTCGAATCTGCTGTCAGTCCAGGGAGCAGAGCCAGGTAAGCCTGCAGATACACTTCTGCATACCCATGTTTGTATCCAGGGGCAAATTTGAGTTACAAGAGCAGAAAACCTGAACGCCAGCCAGATAACTCGTGAATAGAGACCGAACGCCCCAGCGCGCGCATTGTGTGGGTACCCTCCGCTGCACCACGGATCCTGAGAAACAGTTTGCAAAGCTGTTATTAAAACATGCTGCAGGAAGCACATGTTAAGAAATGTGGACAATTAAGTGAGGAGGCAGCTGCCAAGTTCCCGACATAATCACCGCAGCAGATGGGATGTTTTACAGTAGATGGAGGAGGGCATGGAGATGAAGGATGGCACCAGCGCACGAGCAGCCTGAATGGCAAAGGAAAGACAATAGAGAAAACTATTAACAGTTGGGAATTTAAAGGGAGCTGCCTGCGTTTTTAAGGCCAAGGGAAATAATTAGGTTGGCAGCTCCAGGATAACACCCTGCAAGGAGCTGTGCCATCTACATTGCTGGAGTTTGCTCGTGCAGCTTCTTGGCAGTTTTGACGGAAGAGTCTCCAGCTTGCTCCCTCTGCTGGGCATTGCTCCTCGGTGGCCCACAGAGATCCCATATATCAACCAAATTGCATCTTTTCTGCAAAGCTTGCTCTTTCTATCCCAGCTTTTTCCCCAGAAAAGCTCTTCCCCCTGCAGCCAGCCAGCCCTCCTAGCTGCTGGGCTCTTCTCACAGACCACTGGAGTTAGGGAAGGAAAAAATCATCTCAACAACAACAACAACAAAGACTCAATTCCTTTTTCTTTGCCTGGGGCTTTCCCCAATTAGCGCAGTAACAAAGCCATTCCATGGGGCACCACAGGATCTACTCTTTACCCCGGTCCCCAGGGCTTCCCTTTCCCAGCTCACAGATGGTGCTTTCCCAAACCTTCTGCCTCGCTGATGCAAAGAGCCCCTCCAGTGCTCTTCTCTGCTCCTTCCAGAGGCATCTGTGTGTATTTGGCAAAATAAGGAGCAGGCTGCTCTCCTTCCCAAACCTCTGTAATGACTGATGGATGATACAGAACTGGTTCTGGCTTAGCTTTACTGCAGAAGCTGAACTTGTTCGTGAACGAAGCCTGGAAAAGCAGAATGAGTGCTGGGCTGGAGGTGGGCAGGTGGAAGGTCCTGAGCAGCAGTCAGTGCTGCTCATCTGCTGTCACACTCCAGCTCTGCGCAGAAATATTATAATCTGCTTGGAACCGAGTGGAGCAAAGGAGCACATTTGAATTCTGAAGGTACCCCCACAACTCCCACCCACAAGCCAGCCATCGCAGATGGAACACGAATACTGATTTTGCAGCAGATGCCCTCGGGTTCACAGTGCAGAGGCAACAGCTCTGCAGGGCACCAGGGCAGCACAAATGAAAGGCTCTGGACATGCAGAGCGACGCCGTCCCTTTGCTCGTCTCCCTGGCTGGGGTCCTCCGAGGATACCTGCATGGATAAGGCATAATAAAAGAGCATCCAGGAAAATCAGTTAATTGACCTCCAGTTGTTCAGTGCTTGCTGGGGGATCAGGAGAACAATCCCAGGATGTCTCCTGTGGTTTGCCAGCATCATTTGCGAGGAGGTGGTTGAAGAGAGATGTAACTGTGAAATAGGAACACTGCTCTAAAACCATCAGAAAAAGATCAACAGCGAGAAAATTTTGGAAACAGCTGTTTCCCAAGACCTTTCTGTAAAGCATTTGAAGTCTAAACACACCAAAACACTCTCAGAAGTTGAAACCCTGCAGGTTGAAAGATACTAATGAGTCCCAGAAGTGAGCAAGCCCTGCTGGCGGGAGGGCGAGGAGCTGTGTAACTGCACTCCCCCTTGTTCCTTGACAGGCTGGAGGGCTATCGTTCCCTCCTTAACCTTCAGCCTTGGGAGAAATACGAGCAGAGAGCGCTACGAGCTCCTCCTCAGGAGGATGTTGAAGGCCAGCCAGAAATCACACTTGGCTCTGAACTGCCGTAGCACCTTGTTGCTATCTATTTGCCAGCAGTGTGAGAAGGAAGACGACAGCACTAAAAGTGTCGTACCTACATTTTAGTGTCCATTTTCTGCTCCCAGCCTCTCCCCACTGTTTCCCACAGGGAAATTCACACCTAGCTCTCACCCTCAGGGAAGCAGCTGTGTTACGAAGCTTCCTTTCTCTAAAAGATTTTTTAGAAAGCTTTTCTAACATTATTTTTAAGGGACTAATCAACGGTGGCTTGATCTCTTCTTGTGAACATCCTTCTGAATTATGCCCCCCTTTATTTCCTTAATTATCAAGCACGGCATCATTATAACGTCTTGGGAAACAAGTTGAACACTGTATGAGAGCTCCCAGAGCTTGACAGCAGGATTTTATATCCATTAAGTTGGAAACAGTTCTTATCAGAATGGGAAATATGATGTTTATCTCCTAGTCGTGTGTGCTGAATATCTGTATCACCCTGAGACCGCAGCGCAGCACTTCCATCGTTTCTCAGCACACTTGTTGACAATGCCACTGCGTTTAAAGGGCAAATCCCAGGCTTTCAGCTTCTAAATTCAGGTGGAGTTGAGGGACAGTTGTGATTCAGCATGCATTTAACCAGCCTCCTCACAGTATTTATTCAGGTACGAAGTTATCCCAAAGATGCCACCCAGAGTCTCTGGAATACAAATGACACACGTACCCCATCTGACTGATACAGACTTTCTTTTTCCTTGTGTTTCCAGAGGAAATTTAGACCACCAGGGCTCTGAATTCAGATCAAAGCACTGGGTAGAGGTGAGAGTGGGGAAAAAAAGGGGGTTAGGGTGTGAAAAATCACCCTTATGAGATGAATAATTCCAGGGGGGAGAGACAAAGGAATAAAGTGAATAGACAACAATTCCTCAAATGTCTCCGAATGCTTCTCAAGTACGTGATGAAGAGCCAGTCAGCATGGCAGCAGGACAGACAGATGCTCATGTGTCTTACCAGCAGGATTTTAATTATTAACTCAGGCTGACAATTCATACTGAGGTGTTGAGGAGAGCGTGCATCACTCTGAGAAGGGGAGAAGCTTAACACAGGACTTCGAGCACAGCCTGGATGGTCAGGAGGCAGCTTCCAGCAGCTCACCTTACTCAACGGCCAGATGGACAAAAAAAAAAGAGAGAGAGATAAGAGGAACAGACCAGAGGAGGAGGACCAGAAGTCTGCAGAGTGTGCTAGCCACACGTCCCACCAAGCACAGTGACACAGAGCGGTACAGAGCTCTCAGACAGCATTTCTCCCAGATGCTGGCGTGCTCAGACCCGAGCAGGGGCAGCCAGCGAGGCAGCACTGCCAGAAGCCTCTCCTAGCACGTCCCCATCTCACTGCCGGTGCTGAGATGCAACCTTTCAAATCCAGCCTGCTGTATCTCTTGCCTGCTCGCTGGCAAAGCGCTTACAGCCAAGCTAACATATGCTAACACCCAGGGAGGCCTTTCCAGCAGCAAGGGAAGTGCTTTCTTAGACGCTTGCGCAGATCTATTTGTGTCTGTCCACCTAATGAAATTCTGCTGTGCCATGTTTCACACTCCTTATTCCTGCTAAAAAAAGATCACAGAATAAAAAATGACAGGGTAGAAAAGTAGAAATCAGGCCAGCTGAGCTCTTCAAGAAGTAGAGAACAGATTCACAGAGCAGGGATGAACATTTTCCCTTTGGATTACAAGAATTCAGAGTAGTTATAACCACCCTGAGCACAGCCGGCCAGAACAGCCTGCCTCAGGGTTTCCTTGGCCAGGAGAGAGCGAGAGCTGCAGGAGGAGCCTGGAGGACAGAGGAGCACTTCAGGAATTGTCATGAAAGACAGGAGAAAGTAGAGGAAGGCAGAGATGACCCAGAGAAGGAAAGGGGCAGTGGAGGAGCAGTTGCTTGGTAAAGGAAGGCAAAGAGCAAGCCCCCCTAAGTGCTGTTCAACAACTGTGCGCCTACAGCCCATATTCTACGGATGACCAGTTTGTAACAGTCTCTTAATCCCTGTGCTGCCTTGTTTATGGGCTGAGAGAGGCCCTTATCTCCCAGACCCCACAGCTGCAGTGTCCCTGGTTTCTGTTTATTCAATCAGCCAGGCACAAAAACCTCAGCCCAGCGCTGCCTGGCATCCCCCTGCCTGCATCCTGCACTCTCACCAATGAGTTTGGATAGAAGCATCACAGCAGAGAGAATTACTTGCAATAAGTGCACCTAACCATCATAATTTCCTCATTTTCTCATTCTCCAGGCACATCCCAAACTTGTTGCAGCAGAAACCCTTGGGTCCTTTCTCCCTTTTCTCACCCCACCTGAGTTATCCATCCCCTGTCTCAGTCTGGGCTGTCACCGCCAGCCGCCGAGGTAACAAACTCCATTCTTTCCAGCTCGGTGCCCTCTCTGCATTTTGTCATTATAAATCAGCCAGCTGCTGACAGATCTCCCCGGCAGGCTGTCCTTGTCAGGAGCACCGCGGGGCGAGCAGGAAAGCAGCTCTCCCCCTCCCTCAGCTCCCTCCCACAGCCCCACCAAGGATCCCGGAGCAAACAGCATCCCAAAACCTCCCTCAGAACTACCAGCCCCTCGAGGGACTTGCACAGGAACACAGCGAGCGTGAAAACACGTGTCTGAAACACTCCCCATGGAGTCTAGTAGGTAACGAGTTAGCATTCACCTCACCAGCTCCATCAGCATCGCACCAAATATCCCGAATAATATCTTCTAATATCCCGAATCCACATGTTTACTGCCAGCCTCATTACAAACTTGGATTTCCCAAGAAGTCAAGGTGCCCAGGGCTTGCTGCTCCAAGGTACCTGCTGCTCCAAGTGCCCCCAACCCCAGCTGATACTCGCCCCCCTCCCAGAGCCTGCTCTACATGTTCCCAGCCGAGCCCAGGTGTCCTCCTGGGGCCTGATCCCAGGGCTGATTCGATCAATGAGACCCTACAGATGTCAGCTGGCGTTGGGTCAGGTTGCCAGAGATGCAGCAGGAGAACAACACTGCCCACGTCTAGCCAGCCTGCGAAACCTCACGCCGTCCTACAGAAAGTTTAACTCCTGCTCCAAGTGCATCTTTCCTTCTTATGTGGAAATGAGGTTTTGTTTTGTCATTGCGAAGACAGAAATACCTTCAGATACAGGGAAGGGGGAGGAAAAGCAGCACCGTGATTTTTTCCTTACAAGGCAGCATTTTTAAATGGAAGTAACACATGAAGAATAGAGGCAAGGCTGTAAAGGATTTTACCACCAAACCAACATAAGTAATCTTTGGTTTTGTTCCACCCCCCAGGTGCCACTAAAGCAGCAGTGTGACATTTTCATTGCAGCTCTAGAGAGGTCCACTGAGTCGGTAACGGTACCTCCTGAAACCCAGCCCTACCAAAAGGGTCCCCATCACAGGGGACATCCTGCAGGCTAACTAAAGCTTCATCACGTGCTGGCTTTGCTGAAACAAACGCCAGCACAGAGCAAGGTTACGAGATGAAGCTCCTCTGGGGTGGAGAAGGTGAAGTTTGTGAGGCCGTTTGAATTGCAGAACAGCAATCAGCCGACACAGGGCAGGTCGGGATTAGCGAACGCAAATATCAGCTGGATGGGAGCAAACACTGGCTGCCAGGGAAGCTCCCAGAGCAGTTTTTCAAGCCAATGTTTTCCCTCAGAAGGGAGCTTTAAAATAGTTAGATAAGCTTCTTTTTTTTCCTTGGTCACAGCCAAGACCAAGATCATCTCAGGCTGAGCTTCCAGCCCCTGAGTAATCGCTGTTTTGGGCGAGAGCTCCCGCGAAGTTCCTAAAGATAGTCGTGAGGGGAAACAGAGATTAATTGAGGAATTAAGAAATTACATTTTCTTATCTGCAAAGGATTTGTAACGTCACTCACAACTCGCTGTAGGGCTAATGAAAAACACAGCGCGGTTCCAATTATGACTGCAACTTAGATGTATGACCTGGGAATTTAGGCCAGATGTGGAGTGCTCTGAACTGAACCCACAGCCCATAATCGCTCGTAGTCTGCTAAGCTGCAGCAACACTTCGTACTTCATTGCTTGCAGCCCAGGCTCAGTTTAGGGCTTGCCTCCCATTTTTATTATTTCTGACTTAGTCCTCGATAAGCAGGCAGCAATACTTAGCTTATTTCAGCCTTCAGGAGCTTCACGGGTATTAACTCACAACACCCCTGGACATGGACTTATCCCAGCCACTTACTGCTATTTGTTTTTCTACAAAAACCCAGGCACTTACCCCCGGAGCTCCTACTCACCTTTGAGAGCCCTCCCACTTCTAAGTAAAAACAGATGATGAAGATGTTCCAGGTGACCCAAACTGCAGTCCAGATGGCATACTAGAAGGGAACAGGACGGGGAGAGAGAAGCAATAAACATGAGGAAGTCACTGGAATTGCTTTATATGTATGTGATCCAGCTGGGGACAGTGAAATGCACTGAGTCAGCACCGTAACAATTTTCTTTCCCTCTGTTTCTCATGTGCAGAAGGTCCCTTGCCTAATTAGAGACACAGAGGCAGAGCCTTGGAGGGACTGGAAGAGCTTCTGCTATGTCCAAGATCTCTTTCTCCCTCTCTTTTGTGCGGTGTCCTGGCATTACTTTGGTGCCAGTACTAAATATCTGAAGTCTTCCAAGTCTGGAGTAAGCACACAAGTGCAGCACACCAAACAACGTGTTCCTTAGCACAGCCAGGCACCTCCTGCTAAAATTGTTTGCAGTGCTCGTGCCTGATTTCCCAAGGGCTTTCCTCAGTGCCTCATCGCTTGCTGCATCCCAGAACAAAGGCTATGAAGGGCCTTGAAAGGCTCTGAACAAAGCGGATGTTACTTACCACCACTATGTAGCGAGGTCTGTACTGAATAGTGCCAAACAGGCCAAGGATAACGATGATGATGTGGAGGAAGTTGGCTAGGATGGGGGCCCACTGGTATCCCAGGAAATCAAACACCTGCCTCTCTAACGCCGCAAGCTGGAAAGGAGAAGAACAAGGAGAGTTACAGCCTCTGGACTCATGGTGTTCCTTGTCAAGGTCTTGACACGCTCCCTGAGCAAATCCCTGCAGCAGCTGGAGTGGTGACTCCCACCCCAAAGCAATTTGCTGCCCATGAACCGGGGCAGTAGGACAGGATGTGTGTGCACAACTGCCCTTCTTTGCACCTCTCCTTCCCCCTCCGACGGCTGAGCTGGTGAGGAGCAGGGAGCTCCAGTGCCTACGTGGGGCACGGCCTCTCTGTGCGCTTTGCCACGGGGAGGCTGCCCTGGCAGAGGGGAGAGGTGAGAGCAAGACAGCAGCGCCTTAAACGGCTGCAGCAGGACGTCCAAGAACTCATTTATCAGAGCCGTCAGCATCACTCCATCATTCCTGACACCTCTCAGCTTTCTGCTCTCCAGCACGCATCCATCAAGGTGAGAGGGAGGAGGGAATTCTCTCCTCTGCCTTCCCCCAGCAGAAAATGCTGCCACCCAGCAAAGAAATTCTGCAAACACATCAGCTTTTTGGAGGACACAGCGTTCCTCTCCAGCACTAATAGCCTGGTTCAAGGCTAGGTCTACGTCCTGGAAATAAAACTCCACTACTGTTGAGGTGCTTGGTCTGATTTTCAAACCATATTTGCATAAAGATGTGCTTTTCTTCTGTAACCATTGTATCGGGCAAGGAACTGTTCATCTGGATCCGAACAGCTGTTTTTGGCATGCAGCTGCAAGAGCAAAACAAACACACAACTGCACGCTGGCCTTTACGTCCCCGCAGCCCTTAAATATTAATGAGGGAAACAGTGAGTGGAGGGGGCAAAATGGTTCCTGCAGGTTTGTCCAGTGGATTTCAAAGAATATTTTTTCCTGTGAATTTCAAACATGTGTTTCATTAGCGTAGTGCGCTGCAATTACGTTATGACATTTCATATTTATTTTCACTTAAATAAATCATTACAATTTACCATCGATAGTCAATTTAACTACTAATTAGACATTAAGCTTGGATGATCTTAGTCTACTATGTGTAGTCAGCTATGAAACGTGAACCAATTTTTTCCTGGCTTGGCTTTTAGATGATGGCAGGTGGGGGCCAAGCACTGGGGCTTTTGTAATGGTTTAAGGCATTTAAGGATTCGAGTGGCTGCAGGACCCAGCCTAGGCACGCAATGAGGGAAGCCACATCTACCAACTGACCACTGTTCCTCCTTCTTCCCAAATAGTGGGGAAACAAACTTTGCATTTCTTCTGGGCTGTGAAGCTATTGCAGTTCTGAACATTATCTTGGAAGTTCAACACAAATTTCTTTTTCAAAGAACTCTGTGTCAGGGCCATCAGTCCTGGGCAAGGGGGATCGGTTGGTGTGGCGGTGAGAGCTTTCCCCCACTGACATCTCTCCTCACCAGCAAAGGGGCGCAGGAGCCTGGGGAGGGAACGGAGGCAGTCTCCTGAGCCTTCTGCAAAACAATCATCTTCCCTTTGAAGCAAGAGGCTCCTTCTGATCAGTTTGAGGATCCTGTAGGATGCTGCGGGCAGACCAGGGCAGGCGCTGCCCCATCTCCCCCAGCACAGATTGTCTCCAGCTCGTCTGGAGCAGCTGGAACAGGTTAACCACTTAACCTTTCAGGAGGGGATTACTGCACATACCTTAACGATATTTGGGGCATTGGGGTTCTGACTGGCTGGCAGCAGGCCGCTTGTCCGTGAGCACCTCATCCAATCAGGCATTAATTAGCTTTGTGCAGTGTGCTGCTGCAGCAGCGTGTGCTGCCCGGAGCTGGCACGGCGCTGCCTGGGTTGGCTGCAGGGACACGTGGGGCTGTGCCCTGCAGAGATAACATCCCCCTGCTGCTGGGGGCACCAGCGCTGAGCCTCACCTCCTGCCTTCAGCCCCCAAAAAGGGGATAAGGATAGATCCTTCCTACCCGTGCTGCCTGCCTGGGGTTCTCGCAATCAAGATTCACGGCATCCATCTCTAGAGAAGTGTTTTCTTCTTTCCATTAGGGATGTGTAAAAGGGGAAAACATCTTCTTGATGTTTCCTGGCTTGTTTGGACCAGGGAAAACATCGCTCTGTGACCTGAGAGGTACCCAACCGCCCTGGAGATGATTTATCTGTGTCCCTGCAATCAGTGTGAGCAGAGCTCCCGCAGGACGTGCCAAGCCCAGCTGACTTGGTGTTGTGGTGCGACTCGTGGAGAGGTCGCTGGCTCACTGGCTTTGTGTCATACTTCCCTTCTCCTTACTGTGACTGCCCTCATCTCCAAGTTGTTTCCATCCCAATTTACCTTCCTTTGCTCCTTACCCTGAATTTTTAAGTGTTTTTGTGTGCCTGGGAGCTGCAGTGGGTTCAGCTGGTGCAGAGAGCTGCTGTGCCCGTCGGTTCGACTAAGGGGAGCGGGAGCTGGGTCGTACACTTCTGGGGGATGTGAGCGCTAAGGCAAGCTGCTTCCTCATTTATACAAAAGCAATTTTCTGTATTGATGACAAGCTCAAACGTTACTGGTGAAACTCAGCTCTGTGTTACTGACATAGTGAGCCTGGGCTGCGACCCAGCTGTCAGAAAAGCAGCCCAAAGTTACCCTGGGCTTGTCCCTGTCCCCTTAGGAATCTGGGATAATTAAGAAAACATTTGCTAAAACCCAACCAACAAGCATTCCACTCATTATGCTGCAGTTCTGTGTGCAGAGCACACCCATTAAACACTGCTGAGATCTGCAGGTAAACAGGGCTGAGGTTTGTGCTGGGCTGCCCTCGGTCTGGGGCTGGAAACAAAGCAGCAGATGCAGGGAATGTGGCTGGAGCCTTCATGCCTGCTTCCCTCAGCCTGGGCAGAATCAGCAGGGCCAGGGTTTGCCCCCCTGATGTGTGCAGATGAACCGGCACCCCTCGACGGAGCCCCTCTTGGATCCTCGTGCTGAGCAGGGGAAATGCCGGCTTTCGCTGCTGCTGCCAAGGCTCTGCAGGGTCATTTCCTCGCTGCAACGTTCTCTATGATGATTCACACTATTCTGCTGAGAAACCCTGGTATAGTCTGGAGATATTTGTTGTAAGGAGAAATTTCGCAGATTGGGGAACAGGTTTCAAGCCATTCAAAGCTGACAGGACCTTTCCATCAGGGAGAACGAATTTTTCTCCTTTATGAGTGTTCTTATTAAAAATAGTATTCCTTCTGCTCTTTTTGCTTTCCTAGACCGCGAGACATTTTTACCTTTCACTCCTTAAATTAAATTACGTGTTGTGGTACTAAAATCAGAATAGCGGCAGACTTTCTTCTGCTGAAACAAACCACATTTCTGCTGATCTGAGTGAAACTGGAACAGCAAATAAGCACGTGAAGCAACTGTTAGCCATGCAAACAAAACGAGCTCAAGCTCTCCGCCAGGCTATCGCTCATTTATACAGCTGGGAAAGATAAGAAAGGCAGAGAAGACGTTCTGCAGCTTACAGAGAGTCCTATATTGAGGCTCACATACAGAGAGGGGCATTGTGAGCCAGCAGGATGGGACGTGCTCAAGGGCTTTGCACCGTTAAAGCCTCACCAGAGAGGAGATGCTGTCCCCGAGCTGCAGGGGAGCATCGCCTGATGGACCCTCCTGCAGAATAGGAATGTGGCCCTAAAAAACATCTCTGAATGTGGAACAGTTTCTTGTCGGAGGGTTCAAACCATCCCAGCTGTGTTTGTGATGGCTCTGGCAGCACAGTGTCACTGGCGGATGTTGCTGCCTGCAGGACGCTCTGGGGTGATTTAACGTGGGCTGGGGGGTACTTGTTTAAATTTTGGCCCTCCCAGTCTTTCTGATCGCCTCCTCTTTGCTTCATCTGTTGTTTCTGTCATGCTGGTTAGCTGGGGAGTCCAACCTTTTCCCCTTGTGCTTCCATACTGCTAAGGAAAAAGAGGTGTCGGTGAACAAATCAGTTGCCATAATCCCTTAACTCCCTGTCCTTTACACTCTTCTATCAAGGCGATGCCATCAGCTCGATTTGCTCTCCTTGGTTTACTTAGACAGGGACAAGGCAAGTTTTTATGTACTGTCTTCATAATGGAAAGATTTCTTCCATGAATTCATCAAATCATCTCAGTTTCAGTTTTCTGTAGTGTTAGTGCATGACTGGAGACAAACCTTCCCAAAAGCCAGTGCTGTGTAGCCTTGGGAGTTCGTTTGAGGTTTGCCCTTTTATCAGGCCCATAGCTGTGGTTTGAGCTGGTCAGAAAATCTCTTCTTCCTCCAGAAAAGTTTTATACTTTTCAGGAGCTGACTTTGAGGAGTGGTACCTGGTAGCTTCAGGTTTTGACAAGGCAGAATTTTCCCTAAAATCGGGAGACATTCCCTATACGAAATGTGAAAGCATGTTTTATCCAGAAACCCAGCCAATTTTCCACGAGGACAATAAAAAAGCCACTTTTAAACTTTTGTGCTTCCCATAACTCTCACCACAATGACACAGCCTCATGGACCGCTCCAACTCTGCTCTGCCCTTGTTCAGAGGTGTACACAGCCACCCTGGATCTCTGTGTGTGGACCTACAGTTTCAGCACAGACAGAATTGCGATATAAGCCCCCAATATTTGCTCTCTTGCCAAGCTGAACTGCGAAAGTGCCTGAGCTGCACCCCTGGGCCAGCACCGCGCTCCTCGGATTTTCAGCCCTGCCTGGCTGAGTCCCGACTCGTTGACTCAGCTGCTGGGTCCCTGCCAAGCGGCCTTGCTTTTTAAGAAGATGCTCTTTGTTTGTCTGCTGTGCAAACACCACCGGGGCGGCCAAGACTTTCACTGAGAAAGGTCACGGGCCTTTTCTTGAGGAGGAAACTTGCGCTGATTTCCTGCGGTATTTTGGCCACGCGGTGGTTGATGGCTCGAGTTCAGGGCGAAGTCACAGCACTGCTGTCCCGATGAGACATCATATAACGATGAATGCTTGAGTCCAGCGAGCTGAGACAGCAGGAAGAAATTAAGAAAGTCTCAAATGTCTCATTTTAAAATGTATCTATTTGGGGTTTGAACACATTTTTTTTTCCTGGTTCTTCCAGACCAGAAGTTTGGCAATGCCAGACACTCGCCCTGTGCATTGTTGTTGCTGTTATTGTTGTTGTTGGCATTATCATTCTTATTACGCTGTAGTCTTTCTATACAATTGCTTTGTTTTTGGAAATGGTGAAACAGGATGAGATCTAAGGAACCCTAAACCCACGCTGCAGTGCGATGAAAATCGCAGCGGTGAGCAGAAACTTCTCTGTACGCCGGGGCTTATTCAAGGTGAAGATTTTGTGGGTAGAAAAATTATGGAGTTAACCAACAAGCTTGCTTTTACCAGAGCGGCTGCATCTCTGAATAAATACTAATGGTCTTAACAGCTGTTTAATTGAGTTTGTCTGAAAATGAGCAACTCACTGAGCTTGTGTTTCACGTCCCCCTGACTGAAGGGCTCGTTTGCTAGGTGCCCCGTCCTTGTCTCTTCCCAAGTCGGCATCTCACGTGCTGATCCACGCTGCCTTCACGAAATCTCATTTTTCTTCACTAAGTGTTGTCAAGGAAACCTTCCTTGGGGCCTTGTGATCCCCAGCTCCCTTCCCGGCATCCCTCGCCAAGCCGCGGAGGTCAGGGGACTAATTGCACGGGAGGTCTCCGTTTGTCACTCTGTCCCCCAGCGCGGTCGGTCCCGCTGGACACAATGAGCCCCATTCTCTGCCCGCTTGGGTCCGTTTCCTCCCCTGGAGCTGCTTGAACCCCTTCTATTCACACAGACCTTAGGGAGCAGACCTTATATCTTTAAATCACTTATGTTTCCGAGGCAAGCTGGTCACTCTGAGGGCCTGGGAGACAAATGCCTGACATAGGCATGGTGGCTGCTCTGCCCTCCATCCCGGTGGCTTTCTGGCACCGATGGCTTTCACAACCATCCTGGCTGCGAAGATCTGTGATTATGCAGCCCCACATGCCTGAATGCTGCTTAGCATTCCAGGAGAGGCACCATCCTCCATCCTCGGTGAGCACAAGGGATGAGACCGGCACCGAGGCAGTGCAGAAGCCTCTTGGTTTCACCTGGAGCCCCGGTTTGTGCACAGCAGCTTCATAAACCACAGCCACACCGTTCCCCGCACTCCTGCCTCCCGATAACATCGAAGTGCTGCACGCTGCTCTGATTGCTGATTGCCAAGATTAGCAATCAGCCCAAATTAATAAGCAGGTGCCTTTGTGAGCCAGGCAAAAAAGGGCTCTGAGAAGAATGACAAACTCGTTCGCTTTGTAACCTATGCCAACACTCAGACCTAAGTTTTCCAAACATCATTAGATTCAGCTGTTGTGCCCACAAGACCCCCTGCCCCCAGCTTTTTCTCCTCCCGCAGTTTCAGGGCTCTGCTTCGGCTCTCCAGCTTCGCAACAGAGAGGGGGCACTGGAACAAAGGGGATGTGACCGCTTCCAACAGACGCAAAAATAATGAGTTCCTTCAACAAGTGCCTGACTTTTTCACCAGCCAGCTGCTCCGCAAGGCACAGCCTTACCCCGGGCTCTGTGCTCGTGGCAGCCTTGTTCCCCTCTCCTGCTGCAAGACTTGCAGCCCTACCCCAGCCCACCTCACACCAATGACCCTAAAAAGGGGCCTGGGGGGGAGCCTTCTCCCACCAGTAGCACGAATTTCACTGTTGAGCGAAGTCTATTAAAGACATGCCATTAACTCCCCAGCCATTTCCCTCAGGAGATCTGCTACCATTTACGAAGCCGTCTAAACCCTATAAAGGCTGTGAGGCAGAGCAGCGTTGGAGATCAGCAGGAATTTAATTTTCTAATAGAGAGATTTATTTCCTACCAACAGGGCGTTACAGTCCGTGATCTCCGCCTCTGCTCAGCCAGGAAGGCTGCCCAAAGTTTGGGTTTGTTTGCCTGGCAGGGATGCAGGGAAAAAATACAAATAGTTGAAAATTAGCAAAGGGGCTGTTAGCTATAGGGACTGACCCTGTACCCTCTGAATTGCTATCTTAAACACTATCTGCTCAGCTAAAAGAGACAGACATCAACCTCCTGTGGCATTTTGCTGCTGGAGGGAGGGAGCAGGCACATGGCCAGGACTTGCCCAGGACACAAGGCTGTTTGGATGCTAACCATGCAGCTCTGTGGAGTCTCCTGGATGTAGGAGCAGCAGTTTGGGAACATTTTGCAGAGTCCCAGGTGGACCAGAAAGATTTCAAAGCCATTCAGGGGTTGGACCAAGACTCCCAGGGCGTATAAAGCTCATGAGATACCAGTTGGACTCACCCAGTTTAGACAAAATTATTGCTATCCTTGCTATTTTATAGGCATTTATTGTGAACTACAATTTTACTTTCCCTCTGGTTATCCCGGAGTTGATTTATAGCCTTAAATATGCCACGGGCAGCTTCCCAGAGGAGGAAGAAACTCTTGCTTCAGGCTCAAAAAAACAAGCTCAGTTCTTCCCCATCCTGCCCACATGCAGCCCAAGGAAGACTTGCTGTATCCGAATTCCTCTGAGAACATCTCCCAGCTTTAGCTAAAGGGACAAAATTGCTCACATTTGGTGTCCCCGGCACAAGCCTCACTCACGCCTGGCACCTGCAGCACTTTCCCTTCAGCAAGGCTTAGTGTGCCCTGCGAGATGGAAAAAATGCCTCTCTGGGAGCACCTCAAGCTGATTTCTCAGCCAGGGGAACACGAGGATGTTTCCTGGTGTGTAGGGCAGCAAAGCACCAGCAGGACCTCGGTGGTGCTGCACGGAGCTCCCTGCACTCCCCATCCCACTCCAGCCGCACCAGCAGCCGCTGTCCCCCTGCACGCAGCTCTGGGGCTGGAGCAGCTCAGCCCCTTAATTAGGTCACGAAGGGATCACGCACAAAACACAGCCAGGGCCTCAGAAGGGAAAACACATGCTAGCTCTGCAGCTGGGGCAAAGCTCGGGAGGGGAAGGATGCCAGAGCAGGAATAACTCTTCCCAACTTCGCCCGCAGGAAAGCGCAGCGCCCTGTCTCGGTTTCTGCTCAACAGCTGGGTCCTCCCCCTCCCCGACACCTTAGCTAAGTGGTAGTGTTGCTTTAATTTCCTCTTGCTCCTGCCGCAATGCCAGATTGCTTGGATATTCGTAAACAGAAGGAGTTTAATGAAAATTATAATTAGAGCCCCGCAGTGCTCTTGCAGGTCGCCTTTACGCTGGGCTGCCTATTTACATTACAAATCAGGCTGGTGTCACTGCCGAGTCTGCAGCCAGGGGAGGGAATTCATTAAAAGGGAAGTGCAGGGTGGCTGAGAAATAGGGGAGAAAGCAAATGATATTGTTATTATTAATAATCGAGGAAATTGGGAGCTGCCATGGTCTTGCTGCGACTCCGCTTCGCGAAGAAAAGCCCATTTGTAGTCATCCCGCAGCAGGAGGGGAGACAGCACGGCCACCCAGAAATTTCCACTGGTAATTACAGCACAAGCAGACCCTTTTTTTTCATTGAGCATCTGTTTCTCATGGAAAGCAGAGAGGCAATGAAGATTTTATCTCCCCCACCAGGACGCAGAGAAGTCCTCTTAGCACTTCTGCTTCCTAATACCTAGCTGTGAAGTGGCGGGGTCAGGGAAAGACAAGTGAAGCCGAAGGGCTGGATTTCCCAGGATTTTACAGCTTTCCCATTCCACCTGCCAGCAGCTACACGTGCTGCTTGTTGCCTCGCTGTGACGCCACGAGCAGCAGCTCCTTGAGGAAGACAGAAGCCCTCACTCTTTTCAGCACTGGAGCATCCGCTAACGCGAGGCATGGTGTCCGAGCTGGAGCCACGTGCAGCAGCGCCCTGTGAGATCTGGGTCCAAGGAACAGGAGGGAAAAGCTCATGGGAACCACACAGAGGCTGGGTACGGATGCACTGACACAACCTGGATCCTACAGAGAACAGGACAAACCAGGATCCGTCTCCTGCGTTTCGTTCTGCTCCCCCAGGTGTTAACCTCCCGTTTTCCCAGCTACGGAGTGAAATTAAAAATAATCCCCTCATGTTGCACAAAATCTTTAATATTTCATATTAACGCATCAGCAGGAACCCTAACAACATTGTAACGGTGTTTTCCTTGGCTGCCAGCCTGCCCTTCGGGATTACAAGAGGTCTCATTTTAGGCTGGGAACCTTCCTGTGCAGGTCTCAGCACCAGACCCTCACCGTGCCCCTCACCATCAAGTTCGCAAAACGGAGCCCTCACCCCACTTCCAGGCCTGCATCCCCCCAGATTCAGCCCTGCTGTGGGGTCCTGATGCTCAGCAAGTCCCAGCAGAGGATGCCAAATCAATTCAGGCTCCCCACTGCTGCCTGCTCCAGCTATTACCCTTACCTTGCCCTCCGTGGTCGGAGGATGTAACTTCAGTCTAACGAACAGCTGGGAAGTCAGGACAGAGCAGATGAGCTAATGCCACAGAAGTGATTGGATTTATACATCAAATCTGACCCCGGAGACTTTTCCCTCTGCACGTCATGACACTATGCAGAAAGTTTTCAGACAAATTAGAAGCTGGAGGTGTTTTAGGAGTTTGGCCACGAGTGTGCCAAGTGATTCGCTTGCATTTCAGGCACGCTATCCTTGGGATAAAATCACCCGTACTGAGACAGCCGAGTTTTAATCATGTCTACTAACACTGTTGTTTATATTCTGCCAAAATAATAATAATAAACCTAACATGAAAATGTGCTTATTTCAGTTAAAAAGCAGACACAGGGAAAATTCCCCTTGTGAAATTGTGTTGTGAAAAGACGTAGCCATTCCCCAGTTCCAAAATCCGTATCGGCGCATACTGACCGACTCTCCCCTAAAGAATGTGCTCGGAAACTTCCAGGCCTGTCATCAAAGCCCGAAATGAGAAAGCATCGGGAAGAAAAGAGTATTTTGGAAATGAAACCCATTTAACAGTCCAGCTTCTGGTTTCAGTAAAATGCTTTTGATAGGAAGGGTTTTAAATTGGAACAAACAGGCAAACGACCATTTTGCTACAAATAGGGACTGGCAGAGGCTTTTGGGGTCTTGCAGGAATTTTCCAATAACCACAGTCCCCACAAACAACTTCACTTCTACGGAGTAGCTAGAAAATGAATCGATCACCATTGACTTTCATCTTCCAAGTGCTTCACCAGGAGGAAATCAATCCTGCTTAAATCACGGATTAATCACTTTTATAATCGCAGGTAACAAACCCAGCTTCCCTCGCCTCCCTCAAGACCTGCACTCTAGGGATGCTTCATTTTGGCAGCCACTCGAGGAGGAAAAGCCATGACCCAAGGGCTGGGGACTCCTGAGGTGCCAGCCACATCTTGGCGCTGCTGAAACCCACGCACAGCCCCAGTGGTGTGGTCCTGGAGTTTCCCTGGGTGCCAGGTCTTTGGGGTGCCAGGTCCCCTGGGTGCCAGGTCCCCTGGGTTTCCTCCCCAGCTGCAACCACCCCGTGGGCATTATGGATTGGGAAGAGAGCTCTCTTTTCCCTAAGCTAATAGGAGCAGGAGAACAGAGACACATAAACTGCTCAAACAGATTAAATGAGTAAGGGTGAAGCACAGTGGAGATGGTGGAAGGTGTAGGCACCAGAGGGTGCTGGCTTCAAAATGTGAGAAGGAGCCGTGGTGGAAGTCAGTCAGCTCGTGGTTTTCGTGCCCACCATTCCCCACACCGTGTGTTCCTGTAGGTGTCGGCTATGCTGTGCTTGAGAGGAGTTCAATGAGACAGAAGATCCTTATCAGGGATTTATTGGCAATATGGTATTGTGCTTAAAAAAACTGAGATTTAACAAGTTCTCTGACGTGCAGTAATGGCATTGACCGTACTACTTTTTGTGCTGCATTCCCTTTGTTTTGGCGTTTCAGTCCAGGCAGATGATGAAACGAGACCCGTGACGCTCCCTTTGATGGAGGCGAGCTGCTGCCTTTCCGACGGCATAAATACGGACTCGGTGCCTTTTAAAGAGCATTATTTTAAAAGGAAAGCCCTTTTGAGCGAGGCCTGGAATGGGGTTATTTTCCACACGACCAAGCATCAAAAGGAAAGCAGCAACCCCGTCCGTCCTCTTAGCACCCTTCCCGAGTCCCCCACGGGATGGATTCATCCCGAGGTGAAACAGGAGCGAATCCTCGATTTATTATCATTTCCTCCTCGTTCTCCTTAACGCAGCTCCTGCCAGGATGAGTTTGCTGGGGGAAAGCGGACTGAAACCAGGCCTTTCAGCTAAATAGGACTGGGGGGAATTTTGCTCTTGGGGGAGGGGGCGGATGGGCCTCATTAGGAAGGGAAAATGTGCAACGCGGGGCTTTGGCCGCCCGCTGCCCGGCCTCCCAATTAGGGCGGCTGAGACAAGAGTGGCGTTCTTCCACGGGGCCATTTGTGCAGCGTCACTCGGCCATGGTTTATCTTACCAGCATAATTTCTCTCGTCTGTTGTGCTACCCGATTTGTTTGGATTTTTTGCAGTCTCCATGTTATTGGGGGCGTCTTTTGGCCCCCCACCAGCCCGCTCCCCAATTAAGCGTCCAGGAGCATCCCACAACCGCCAGGCCCCTCCTCAGCTGCGCTCCTCGCACGACGTTCTCCTACCCTCCCCTGCTGACTTGAGCTCATGGTTTATTCAACAGCAGAGCTGAATTTCTCTTTTCCCTCTCCCTCTTTTTTTTTTTTTCTCTCCCTCTCCTTTTCAACGAGCCCACTCAATAGATGCCACTTTGGCAGCTCGCTTCTTTTGCAGCAAGTCTGGGCCGTGCCGGTTTGGTGACCTTGCCGGGGTGGCAGCTCTGAAGTAGGGCACCCGTGAGCACTTCTGCCTCCTCCAGCCCTGAAAGGGGACAAAGACTTGCCCTCTATTAACATCTCTTACAAAAGCTCCGTCCACACGTGGCCCTGCCTCCCTGCTGTGGGTATCGCTCCCCGTGGGGGACGGAGCTGGTTCCTCGTCCCAGGAGCAGCAGCGTCTCTGGCTTGTCTCCGCTGCAAACTTTCCGATCGCCTCGCTCACGTGCTTTCACCTTCTTGCTTGCAGAGGTCTGCCTGCACGGATTAGCTAAAATAGAAGAGTGCTAATCCACATTATGGAAATTCAAATCCTCGTCGCTACATTAGGTTGTTTCAGGGAAGTTTAATCTGGCAGGGCTCTGAGGAGAAATCAGCTAATTTAAGAGGTAACAGCACCCATGCATCCCCTCTCCTACCAGCGTGCAAGCACCACTGGGGTAAAAAAAAGCATTATCCTCCTTAAAGTAGCACCTCAGGATTATCACAATTTCTGACGTGGTCCAACAAAATCCCATTGAACTGAATGAAGGACTTGCTGCTGTGTTCCCATTCCCACTTGGTCTGTCAGCACTGATTTTTTCCAGGATTTCTGCTAGAAAATCCACGTAGGGTGTCACCACCCAACACCGGGGCTCTGTCTGAAACGCCCTTTGTGGGTGAGTGCCCAAAACGAGCGAGGAACTTCCCGCGGCCCTGGGAGCCACCACGAGGGAAAAACTTGGCAGACGTGAAACCTGGGTTACGTCTCACGCTAGGAAAGCATCCTCTGGCAGGGCGATCTGCAAAACGAGGTTACTGCCCCTCCGCCTCCTGTCACCATGAGCTGCTTCAGAAATTCATCGCACTTTAAATGATTCACTCCAGTAGCCATTCAGCCCCAGTTCATAGATTGCAGAGCCTTTATTACGCAGCCATATATTTAGCGCTGGAATAGTTCTCAGCAGTTGTAACGGCCCTGTCATCTGAGGCATAAAACAAAGAGCCATTATTCATCAGAGGAGAGACACAGACTTTGTTGTCTGAAGCCATGGCAGAGTTTTTCTATCCCCCTATCTGTTCTTTCAGGCTGTCACACAACCCAGTTTTAAACTAGTTCAGTGGCAGCCCTGGAAGTTCGAGCGCTCCTGTAACTTCTCCTAGCCAACTTCACAGCTAATGTTTTAATCTGGCAGCACGACTGATCCTGAGCACCCAAAATATACGGCTGGTGACTTAAAACAGCAAACTTTGCCTTCCCAGAACAGCTTGAGGTAGATGGTAGCCTCTGGCTAGGTAGGGAATAAAAGCCACATGGGTTTATTTAAAGATACGAGCATGAATGGGTCACAAGGATGGATGAGCATGTAGTTTGTGCACTGTTTATACCCAGGAGATCTGGGTTTGGGCTCTGATGGCAGAGATTTGTGGGGACTGGAGGACCCAGGAGTATTACAAGGTGTGTGTGATGGGTCCTGCAGGACCCTGCAGCCCACCAGCCCTCTGGGTGTATGTCCAGCATGGAGGTGGAGGAACCAGCCTGGTTCTCTGGATCTAGACACTTCAGTGATGGATGTACTCAGCAAGAGCCTCCCAAAAACACAGAGCAAAGAGCACACAGAAAAGACCCGTCTGAGAAGGTGCTGTGCACAGGCGCTCCCCAGCTGTGTGCACGGCGAGGCAGCCCCATCCTTCCTTCGAATCTTTCATCTCCAAATAATGAGATGGGAAACTTGAAGACCCAGAATCCTGAAAACTGGCACAGATTTGCCCTTTCCCAGCTTTGTAATTAGTTTTAAGGCTGGCAATGCCATCTCCAACCCCCCATGCTCATTTTTGTCCATGTTCTCACAAAGCAGAGGGCACAAAACGGACCCACCGTGAGCTCCTGCTGCACTCCCCCAGCACCCGAACAGCCAGCAGCCTCCTAGCCTAATTAGCCAAACTGTATTCTGCACATATTTAGCATTTCTGAGTAATTAGGATAATCAGATTTCTCCCCTAATTCTGTACGTATACAATCTAAGCAGGTGTATGGCTGTTCCCACAATGAGCCCACAAAAAGCGCGTTGTCTGCTGGAGGTGCGGATGCCAGCCGCCTGTCAGAGCCCGTTCTCGTCTCGCACACGGAAATCTGCTGCTGAAGGATTACCAGGAGCCATGGGAAATTAGGAACCGGGTTTGATGTGAGTAAGAAGCCAGTAGTTCGGATATTTGTGCTATCTAAAAGCACAGAGCCTCCAAATCTGGCCAGACTTGGCTGTTCGTCTTGCAGTCCCCCAGGGGAGCGCCGTGAGAGCTGCTCCTCTGCCCTGCAGTTGAACCAGGGGTGTTTGGGGTTTCCCAAAACCCACGTTTTGGGTTCTGGGAAGTGCCACAGCCCACCCAAGGCTGAGGGCTCACGTGACAGTCCTTCTTGACAGGGTTAATCAGCTGCAAGACCATGCCCTTGCCTCTTTGGACCTGGTAGCTCATAAATACATACATATGGGCTCTGGTATTTCCAGGACTGTAAGTACAGCTCACACAGGCACGCCAGGCCAGCTCTGTCTTGTCCTGCTGAGGGTCACAGGGTCTTTGGTTCATGGGGAGTTCTTCTCCAGCCACCTTCACGCAATAATTCCCTCTGGGGAAGCAGACAAAGGCTGGTTTGGGTTTGGTTTGGTTTGGTTTGGTTTGGTTTGGTTTGGTTTGGTTTGGTTTGGTTTGGTTTGGTTTGGTTTGGTTTGGTTTGGTTTGGTTTGGTTTGTGTGTCCACGACTGCGTTCTTCTTTTTGGGATTTGGACTTCATGCCTTCATAAAAACGGGACAATTTCCAGCTTGATGTTGTGTCAAGGGTACAGAATCTTTGAAGAGGAGCAAGAAAGCTCACAAGTCCCGTGGCATGGAGCGAGGAGCTGCTGAGTATCTGCACCATGGCAGCAGTAACGGGAGGCCCTGCCACACATCCTCCACAGAAAAACCATCTCCCTGCTGAACTTGTAGAGCTGTAGAAATAATGTCCAAACCTCGCAAGAATGAACAAAACCAAGCATGACCAGGGTTTGGCTTCCTCCTGATCTCCAGGTGGGGGAACCTTCCTGGTACTGGGAGTAAGAGCTGTTACCACAGGGATCATTCTCAGGTGGAGCTGAGGACAGACAGTGACAAACTGGTAATTGTGGTGAGGCTGTTTATCCGAGATGGATGAACACACCCTACAGAGCTCCATGCAAGGTTACACTCCATATTTTATAAATTCTGTGTGGGTAATAAAATACTCCGTCCCCTCCGTCAGTGTCCTCTATCTCACCTTCCCTGTTCAGCTGAGACGCTGCTTACAGATGAACTGTCTCAGGGAACAGCACTTGGAAAATATAATTCAGCACCAGGCACTGCAATGGGCCCAAGGCTGCTGTCAGGGTCACCAGGGACAAGGGACAGGTCCCTGTTCCCCAAAAAGGGGTCACAGGAGGCAGTGTCCCAGGCTTTGTGTATTCACTGTAGTTGTGTATTGATCTGAGCACCGTGATTCATTTTTTATCAAGTATACTTAGCTTCTGAGGAGAACTTGAACCAAACTTTCCTCAGTGGTATTCAATTCCTCTGCAAACCAGCATCTGTGTGCCTGCAGAAAAAATAGGACGATGCTCCTGGTTTGCTAGAGCTTTGAGCACTGCATCAAAGAGCCGGAGAAGAAAATTTCCAGAAGAAAGCGGATGTTTGGCTGGCCTGGGAGAGCAGGGAGCAGGCGGGCAGCTCGGCGCCGCGCTGAGAGGTGTCGGAGGAGGCTGGCACGGCGACTCCTGACGCCTGCCTCCTCCACGCAGGTGACGAAGGCAAGCTGTTGTCTTGATTCCCACAGTATATTTTCATTAAGCTGTGGCAGATGGCAGCGGAGGTCACTGCTTCCACACCGCCAGCCTTTCAGCCGAAAGGTGTCAGGGAATCTGACACCTCAATTACCAAAGCGAGACTCATCCGCACAGCAGCCGGGAGGAAGGAGGAAGGGGGATTAGAGGAGCTTCTCTCCTCATTTCCACAAATCCACACCTTTGAGAGAAAATCTGGGATGCGAGCTTCCCCGATAAACAACGTATTTGTGTCGAACGTCCTGCCACAGGAGCAGCTGTGCTGAGAACCAGCCGCAGACAGGAGGAAAATGGCAATTAAATCCGTGCGGAAATGAGCCCAGAAAGCATCCCTTGGAAAAGACCGCGATGTTAATGAGCTGCAGGGAAGTCAGGAGACAATCCACAGACCTTCCCTCAGCAGAGAGCTGCCGCTCGCTCCTCTCCAGGCTGTGAAACTTGGAACACGAAGCGAAATCAAACTTCTGTCCCAGCGAGGAGCCAGAGGACATCACCACCAGCTTCGGTGTGATCCACACAGAAATCAGTTCTGCAAGAAGCAGCAGCCTTGCTGAAACCCCAGCTCAATGGGGTTTCAGTGATTTCAGTTTTTCTCATCCCGACTGCTAATAACCACTTTCCTGTTATTACTTTACTAGTGCTGCTTCACTTCTTTTTACTGCTGTTAATCCTTGCTTTTGTAACCTTCGCTGTTATCCCCGACAAGAAGAAGATGAAATAATATTGTGACCCTTACCAGAGCTCCATAAACAAGCCAAGCAGGAGCCGTTTATTCTTATTTTGAGATCTCGTGAACTTTAAGAGCCATAATATGATTTTTGAAGGACTATAAAATATCTCAGATTGGCAGTTCTACTGAGTGTTATTCACCGAGTTTCCTTCAACAACAAATACACCAAAAAGCAGTGTCCTATAAACAGGTAACAAATCAACCCAGCGAGCCAGTGCACTGCAGCAACCCCAAAGCCTGTGCTTTCTTTTTGAGAAGTTCTCCCCTTAAGCCCCAGTCCTTAGGAAGTACATCGGAGCTCCCAACGTGATGACATCAGAGATGTTTGGAAGATGAAAATGTTCAGACCTCAAAATTCCGATAAAAAACACCAAAACCAAAACTTCTTTTTGGTGAGACTTCTCAATTTTTTTTTGACAGAAGCTTGAAAACACTTCTGAAAAGTTCAAAACAGCTGGGGTTTGGCACAATAAAACTCCCATCATCTTCAGCAAACATTGCTAAATGCCAGAGTATTTGCAAGAAATGTCCTTTTTCTTTCTTTTTTCTTTTTTTTTTTTTTTGTTTTTATTTTAAACCCTTGTGTTTTAGATACGGGGAATGGAAAAAGAATGCACTGCCTTTGACACACACAAAAAAAAAAAGTTTCCACTTTGTTGAAAATGTTCTTCCTACCAAGTCTCAACGTAGACACAACCAATGCAGCCAGGTCTGCTCACCACATTTACTCCAGCCCAGGAGGAATGGGGACAAAGGGAACCCCACAACCATAGGGACGTTAAATCACAAATTATCTCTGCTTTTCAATAACAAGGAAAGGTCCGGTTCTACCGACCTCAAACCCAACGCTTTGTTAATGGGAGAAGGGAAAGCTCCAGCTGGGGCACTCAGCCCTCGCGAAATCATATGCGTTGTCTTAAGTGCTCAGAAAGCGATAGGCTATTCCAGGGTTTTCCTGGAGGAAAAGCCATCACAATCTGGCCTTTGTTATCCAGCTTATTCTCCAAGAGTTCCTACTGGAGGGCCCCTGGAGCAGATTCTTGGAAGGGCTCCATCCTGCACCCCGGCCAAAACGAGCCGCGTTTCCGTATATTATTAGCACACAATGGAGCAACGTCAGCTCCGCGCTGGGAAGGGCCCCTGGCAGGCGCAGCTCTCCCGGCCCCTCAGCCCCACACCAGGCAGGGGAGAGGCTCCCTTTTGGGGGAAAACCAGCTCCTTTGCTTCTTGCGTGGCCCCGGGGCTCGGGGAGAGAAAAAAGGGGAGGCAAAACCACAGAGCGTGGTCGGGCAAATGCAATGCGCCAGGCGAAATAAAGCCCTGGGAGTCCGAGAGGAGTTGACCAGCACCAGCCCTGCCCTCAGCTGCTTTTTGGCTCGGTCTTTGCCAAATGTCAGTCCTGGTCTGAAAGTGCTAGATGGGTTTGGATAGAGGGCACAGAGCAACCTGGTTCCTGTGAGTCACGTGTGGGCTGTGCCACCGTGATGGGGAACACGGGCACGGGCTGCCTCAAACACCCTGCGTGTACCCCAAACCCCTCTCGCCTTGTGCTGCTTTTGGGCTCAGACCGCTGTGCTGCACTGTTACGGACTCCAGTTGTTCAGGAAAAAGTAAAAAAAAAAAAAAAAAAAAAAAGATCTCCGCATGCAAAAATTCAACTTTTTGTAAGAAAAGCCCCACAACTCCAAAATTAAAAATGTTCGCCAGCACAGCAAGCCTTTGCCAGCACATTTTTGATTTTTCGCCAAAATATTCTGGCCAAAACTTTGGAGAAAAACTCGGAATTGTCTATGGAAAGCAGATACTTCTCATGAAAATATTCATTTAGTCAAATCCCCAGGTTTCTACTGAAAGTCAGCATCAGTGGAAAATGCTGACGAGCTCTATTATTGGCACAGCTTTAATTTTCCTTTGTCTGGAACAGACACGGAGAAGACAGCATCTGTCAAATATAGCCTTAGACTTATGTTATTATTTAGCCCGGAGTATTGTTCAAGGACTTCGGGAAAGGATCGAGCCATCACGGTGTTGGGTGCTGTGCGTATGCACAAAAGACAGTCCCTTCTCCAGCGGGATTGCAATCTAAGCACAAAACCTGGAGAAGATAAACAGCTGGGGAGAGCGCGAGGCAATTTTGGAGTGGGCCTGATCAGCATGATGAGCAAAGGGACACCGTGCTTCCCCCTGCACCTGCTCTCGCCTTCAGTGCTTTGTGCTCAGCCGTGCCACAGCTGCCCGGGCTCAGGGCTCCCCCAGGAGATGCATCCAACTGCCCCAGCTCCGGAGGCAGCTGACGGAGGGGGAGAGATGGGCCTCGCTTTCCCCACCCTGCTTCCCATTCAAAATCTCCCTGGGATGGAGAGAAAACCACCACCACAGCCCCAAAATGCCGACACCGCCATCCCGCTTGCCTCTTGGAGAGGAAAACACCCTGCCAACCTCCCTCCTGCAGACCCAGGGGCACTGACCAGCTTGAATCCACCCATTTTAACTCATTTTTTTTTCTTTTTTCCTCCAAATCCTGCCTTCCCAGATGCTCTGTGCAACCCCACGTGCCCGTTTTCTCCCCTTTTGCCCCGACCCCTCGCGTGCTCTCCATCGCCTCGCGTCTCGCCCAAGCCGCCGCGACCGCTCCAGTTACGAGGGAGCAGCTAGGGAAGGATCTGTGCTGGTTCCAAATACTTTCCAGCACTGGTCACCCCCTTCTGCAAGAGATTAAAAAGGCATTGCCGAGAAGGGAGCGAGGGAGAAGGAGCAGAAGAAAATAAATAAATAAAGGTATATAGTTACTTTTGGTTAGTCTCAATCTGCAGGCCCGTCCCAGGGCGCCGTGTTCTGCGCTCATTTGAAGTGTTAGTCACTTTTTCCATTAGAAGCTCTTATTCTAGGGGGATTTATAATGTATCTGTAAAATTGTCTCCAGGCTTTGCTTGGCATCTGAGCTCTCAATCCATGGACAGAATGTAAAGAAACTGCAGTTGTTTGATTTATTGGGACAGGGCATGGGGAGGGAGGGAATTTTTCCATGCTCAGCTTGGTGGAAATAAATTCACGTAGTGCCTTCAGCGCACGATCGCTTATTACTCTAGAAAACACTCTGTTTGGGTGCAATCTCAGGCTGTCGGGGAGGAAAGAAGCAAATCAAGGATTTTTTTTTTAATATTTCACTGCCTGAGCCCCAGCTGTGGTTCCTCACCGCAACCTAGGCTGCAGCCCCGTGGCCCTGCTGGCTGCGAACCACGTGGACGCCTGCCCTTGACAAGCCCTTTCCAACCCTAATTTCTACGAGGGATGTTCCTGAACCCCCGTAGAGGCTCCCTTGCAGGATCCGGGTGCTGCTCTGCTCATTGGGAGGCCAGCAATCTCTTTTCAGCCTTGCCTGGGGCTTTCCCTGGGCAGGATTAGCGAGGGCGTGAAGGTGCTGAAGGCGCTGTTAGCACCTGGAGGAGAGGTGCTAGAACCAAGCGGTGACAAAACCCTTGGGAATTTCAACACTGGAGGAAATTAATAGGACAGAGCATCCCCCTGCAGGCCTGGCCAGCACAGTGATGGGGTCAGACATGTGTTTCTCGTTACCCTTTTTTCGACTGGGGTGGGAGGCTGCAGCAGCTATTAACCTACCCCTCAAGCTCTGGGCTACCACAGCCCCGCACCTCGCTCGTGGCCCTCCTCTGTGCTGGGGCTGAGGACAATCCCCTCTGTGGGGTGGTCCCAGTTTGGCCACTCACCCCAACTTCTGCTGAAGACAGGGATGGACGGGGAAGAAGGGAGGAATTTGGGGCAGCAATGCACAGCAGGACCCACGGGTAGGAGAGCCCCAACCTCCTCATGGCCTCCCTCCAGCACAGACCAGCCAGGAGAGCCGAAGGTGGACGTTGCGAGGAAACAATAACCTAAAATTGGAACGCGGCGAATTATTTATTCAAACTACAGCCTCGCCTCTCCCCCTCTGATTAGCAAACCGCTGGGGAGCCAGCCCTGATTTTCTGCAGCCGGCCGCGTTCGGCTCTGCTCGCCTCTGCCGCGAGCGCTCAGCCCGTGGGGGGCTGAGGATCTCGTTGGTATTCGCGCTGTGTAGCAGCTCCTTGAATTCACAAGTTGTTCTGCTCTGCCACGGGATCACAAACTTTTTTGTTTGGGGAGCGCACACAGCAGCGATTAATATGTTTTCTGCTTTTGGCTTTTTTTTTGTTGTTGTTTCTTTTTCCCCAGGGAAACACTGAAACTGCAGTTTGCAAACACTTCCCCCCACACCAACTCAGCGACTTGCACCTCATAAGAAAGCAAACTGAAAAAAAAAAAAAAAAACACATTGCAAGCCAATTCTGTTTCATTTTTGGGGCAGGGGGTGTTATTTCATGTTTCCATTCATTGTTTACAAAAAGCCCCGGTGAAGCCTGGAGGAACTGACATGAGAATATGTAAAGAAACCGAAGGCTGTGCTGCAGAACTGAAGTGGGAAATGCCACAGCTGCAGTGCTCTGCCCGTTCAAGTTAGAGGCAAAACATCCACTGCCCACAGAGGAGCCAGGGTTTCACCCCGGGACTTTGGCACTGGGAGGCACCGAGCTTGGCAACACGCAGGAAAGACTGTGAAGGGTTCAAAGTATCAAATGAAGCAGAGCAGAGACACGAGAGGAACAAAGGAAGTTCACGTCGTTATAATTTATTGATGATCTTGGCCTGATTGCTTCAGTGTTTTGTCTCAGCAGAGCCCACTCCGAGCAGCAGTGAGTCCTGCAGGTCACTTGGCTGTAGTGATGTGGAAATGATGCGAAGTCTTACGGACAAGCATCACTTAAAATAAAATTAATAATAATAAAAAAGCACCAGGCTGGACCTCACCCTCACCCAAGCACTTGCTGGGAACCAGCCAGGATCTCCTGACCTCACCCCCATCGGAGCGGAGCTCCAGGAATTCCCTCCCCATAGTTCACATTTTTCCAGCTCTACCAATTCACCCCGCGAGTGCCATGGGAAATCGCCACGGCCGAGGCATCCAAACTTGCTTAAGAATGAGCCAAACTGATTCTTTTCTTCCAGGAGGAGGGTCTTAAGGAAAATAAAATGCTGGGGGTTCTTTGTCCCCGTATCTTGGATACGAAAAAACTCCCACGCTTGTCAGGAATAAGAACAGCACCAGCAGCCCGTGGCTTTTTTTCTTTTTCATTTTTTTCCCTCCGGTGTATGCGAGTGTGTGCCTTAAAGTGGGATGGCATGGTGATGGGGTTCAGAGACAGTCGGGGTGGAGATGCCAATTTCTAACGTAATACGGGGCACAGCTTCTTTCTTCTGTGATCACGGGTGAGAAATCAAAAGAAATAATCCAGGAGACTAAATACACTCCCCGGCCATTCAAGCCGCTCATAAATATGCCGAGGGAGGTGCTTTGTGCGAAAAACTTCTATTCTGCGTTTTGTTTAACTCTGAGTCAAATCTTCCATCCACATCTTGCGATTGTGCTGCTCACAGTTCACAGGGGTATTCCCACTCTGCTCCCCTCTCATTTAGGGCAGAAAACTAGCAGGTTCCCATTTTTTTCTCATGAGAGGCTCTCCCACCTTCAGCCAAGTGCCTGCTCGCTGCCTCTTGGCAGAAAACAAGCTGCTGTCACAGCGAGCGACCCCAGCACAAAGAGTTTTAGCTGGATTCGCCCCTTGGCTCCAGCTCACTCTTCAACAACTTAGAAGAAAGATTGCCGTTCCCTGCACACCCCTAGCACTCCAAAATCAAGCAAATTCGGGAGATCTACATGAAATTAAGTACAGGAACGCTGTTATTTCCTTTTTAATGCTGGAGGAGCCCTGGAGCCTTCAGCTATGGACAAGAAGGGGACCCTCGGGTCCAGGCGGGGTGCGCAGGGCTCGGCACAGCCAGACCTTTGTTTGCCACCGGCATGTGCAGAGGGATGGGGACCCCTCAAGGGACACACCGGGCAGCTTATTCCTAAATAAATGGACATGGAAGCACGTCGTATATGAACACACCACCCCGAGACTGGCTGAAATAATTCCCTCGCAGCCTGCGCAGCCCCATCCCGTGCAGGGTGATGCAGACCCAGTGGGGCTGGGCACGGCTGAAGTTTGCGTTGCCTTTGAGCATCGCCACCGAGCCCGCCGGGACGCCTGGGTTGTGTAGTTGGAGTCAATAAGCACAAACTTGTACACCGAGGAGTTAAAAAGCAAGCAGGCAAACAAACAAGCAACCAAACCCAAGGCAATCAAACCCCAAACAAGCAAACCCAGAGCAACCAAACCCGAAGCAACAAGAACTCAAAGCAATCAAACCCGAAGCGACCAAACTCAAAGCAACCCAAAATCCAAAGCAACTAAATCCAGTGTAACCAAACCCAAAAGAACCAAACCCAAAAGAACCAAACCCAAAGCAACCAACAAGAAACTAACCGACCCCACGTTTCCCCGAGGTTTAAGCTCCAACAAGCTCCGCAGCGAGCCCTGGGCTGCCCCCACCACCCCTTCCCCTGTCGACCCTGGGCACCGGGGGGCTTCGTCCCAACCTGGGGGGGGGCTTCATCCCAGCACGACTGCCCCCTCCCCGGCCCGGGCAGCCCTCGGCACCCCCAAATTCGCTCCCGGCACGAAGGGGGAGGCTCGGCTGGAGCAGCCCCCGGAGCTCCGGCACTTACCAGCTGCAGAGCGCAGAGGAAAATCAGGGTGCAGCGCCCGGTGCAGCATCCCATGGTCCCCGAGCGCGGCCCCGGGGCAGGGACAGGGACAGAAGGAGAGGGACAGACGCACGGACAGGGACACGGGGACACAGGGACACGGGGACAGGGAGAGCCCCACCGCCGCCCTGCGGCTCCCCGCGCCCCCGCCCGCAGCACGGAGCGCAGCCGCCGCTGGCAGCCGGGCAGGGCGGGAGAGGAGGAGGAGGAGGGACGGACGGACGGGCGGACAGACGGACGGAGGTCTCAGAGGCTGCCGGAGCCCCTCCAGGAGCCGGGGAGGCAGAGGGACCGCTGCTTAAAAGGGCGATTCCCCGTCGGAGGCTCCCGTCCCGCCGGGTGCCGGGGCTGGGACGCGCCCCCCGAGCCCCCTCCTTCGGCTGCTGCCGCCCCCCCCAGAGCCCTCCCCGGGGCTGAGCCCGGCAGCGCCGCGGCCCGGCAGCTCCCCGAGCCCTTGCGAGTGCCCCCTGGATTTATTTGCATGATAATGATCATTTGCAGGGTCGCCCCGGTGGGTCGCCCGCTGCACAGGGGTGCTCGGTGGGTGCTGGGGCAGGGGGCGTGCTGGGCAGGCTGTGCATGTAGGGCACGGAGCCTGTAGGGTGTCCTAGGAGATGGGAATCGGGATCTCTTCCCCCATTCCTACATGTTCTCCTCACCTTCCACCCCGTGCAGATGCTGGCTCGCTCACCCCAACATCATTAAGCCCCGAATTAAGCTAAAATGCAATGGTTCTTACCATAAACTTTGTCAGCTAAAGTGCACGGGGAAGACAAGCTCAGGCAGGGGGATAAGGCAAGGAATTCCTTAAAATGCACGTTTATGGGCATTTAAAGCCAGGTTTGTGCACGAATCCCACCTGGCTGCTTGCAGAAGTGCTCAGGGGAGCACCTCCTGCGTGGAGAGCTTCCCCGGGGACATCCCAGCCCCACGTGTAGACAAGCAGGGCAGGCTGCTTCAGCTTCAAACAGCAAAGCCACGAGCACCCAGCCACCTCCTTCACCCCCTGAGCCCTCCCCGCTGCCTCCTGCCCAGAAGGAGGAGTGGGACCAGGAGGCACGGGCTCATGTCACCTCCTGCCACGGTCTCCTGGCCAGCCCCAGGAGCAGGGCGCACACACACGTGTGCTGGGAGCGGGACCTGCTTAGTGCTAAGCTCCAGCACAGCAGGATAAGAAGCTTTGGGGGAGACTCATCTGATGACGACGTGCTCTCTTGGCAGCCTCCAGCGACTTCAGCGGCTGTGGGGTGAAGTTTGTTCTCCCACTGCTTTTTTTTTTCCTCGGACACAAGACCGGGGTTTGCTCCTGCCGCCGAGCAGAGCGTGACTTTGGTACCAGGAGGGATCGGCTCCACGTCCCTCTGAACAAACACCAGGCTGCTGCTTGCAGTGGTGGGAGAAGGAGATGGCAGCTGAGATGACAAAGGCTCTATCATCTGGCTGGAGGGAAGCACTGCTTGATTATCACAGAGGGCCCCAGGGTTAGTCCTGAGGCGCTGTGAACGTCAGAAACCTGCTACTAACAACGTTGTTGTCATTCAAATCAGCCCCGGGGAGAAAAACAAACAAACAAGCACATTGTGAATACCTAAGCTTAGGAGACAGGCTCTGAAATGATCACAAGTCCTACTGGTTTTAAATGGTGAAGTGTATTGATTATCTGACCTGTGCACCGAGCATAACGAGGGCAGCAATTAGCGCAGTCGGATACAATAAAACACACTTTATTATAGGTGAAAGGAGTACACCCGGAGAAGAAACCAATTTATTTCCCCCAGAAAACCGTGGACTGAAGAAGCTGTGGCAGCATTCGTCTTCCCAGGAAGGTGGACTGGGGATGGCAGAGGCAGTAGGAACAAAGACCAGATTATTTTTTAATGAATGTCGGTGCACCATTCCTTACGAACTGCATGGGGACATCCCCCTGCACTGTAGGGTCAGGCAGCCTGACATCAGATCTGTAACAGAAGCTCAAGGCCACCAGGAGGGGTGTGATGTGCTCTGGAGACTGCTGGGAGCAGCGTGGAGAAGGCTGGGCTGCAGCTGTGCCCCTTACTACCTGGCCTTTGGGGCGCGTGTCAAGGTTTTCTGCACCTTTTGTTATCTCCTGCTTCTAAAAACCTCCCCTAAGCATCGCTATTTTCCAGCACAGCCGTCCTACAAAGGAGACGTTGTGAGAAACAGCCAAAGGTACCGCTGCTGAAATAACAAGTTTGACACAAACAGGCAGGATTTCCCCACCCCCCGCACTTTCATCTCGATAAACCAAGGAAAAGGCAACTGCATGTGGGCTGGGACTCCGCATGCATCTGAAGGCGAACACTAAATCATCTGAGCCTCTTAAGCAGGGCAAAACAGCAGTGATAACACAATGGTATCTCAAAAGGAGACCTGGAGCTCCCAGAGCCTGTTTTTGCAACCTCTATTGGGGATTTCTCGGCATGGGTACGGCAGGAGGCCCTTGCACAGAGGGGATCTGCCCCGAAGCCTCCAGGTACCCCCCTGGTTGGGGTTAGCGGGGCTGCTCCCACGTCGGAGGCTGCTCTTCAGCCTCGGCTGATGGTGGGCACCATCAGAGGTGTGTGAGGTTTGAGCCTGGTGTCTTGGTCATTTTTTGCAAGCCAATTAAAAAGCCTCCTGCAGAGCTCCAGAAAACCCCTTATCTCAGCGATGAAACACTCACTTAGCTGAATTTGGACCTAAGTGAGTAAAACACATGGAATTTAGATCTTAATTGGGTATATTTAATTAGGGGTGGATTAGCTAGGCGCTGTTGGAGGTGTACATAACACAGTGCCACCCCTGATGTGTGCTGTGCCACCAGGGATGTGCCATGGGCCACTGCACAGGGACACTTGGCTTGGTGTGGCCACAGGAGCTGCCAGCACCTGCTGAAAGCTGTGAGCACCTTGGAGCCATCTGAGTTCCTGGTGATTCCTTTTGTCTTCCTCCAGCCTCCTCCTGGGATGAAGTCCAGCTGGGAATTATCCCCAGGTACACATGAGGCTCCAGAGACTGAATGTCCCCGTTCTCAGCCAGAGCTTGAATCAGGAACCCGGTCCCATCCCTTCAGAGAGGGAAATTTGCTGTGCCAAGGGCGGTTAACCTGAGACAAGAAGACTGGTGGCTGCTTGTTCCCGGCTGATGACATTTAAATAATTTCATGGTCACCGTTGTGCTTTGGAAGAACCCAAGAAGCAAAGTTGGCACGCTTGAAAGAAAGCAGCAGCAGTGCCTCCCTGCAGCTCATTATCCCTCGTGTCCGTAGCCTCCTCGGTCTGACAACAAGAAGCACACCCGGGGCTGGAGGTATCAGCCTGGGACACATCTTTTCACAGCCCAAGCCCTGGGGCAGTCAGAGCTGGAAGCTGTAGATGCTCTCACATCCTGCAATGCGTGTGGGTGCTTTATTCCTCTCACTTCATTGACATTCACCTCCTCTCCGTTTTAATAACCCCAGCTGGGTCACGGCGGCTTTACGGACACCTGATCAAACGCAGCGGTGTCAGAGTCCTCCAGCCCTATCAATGCCACATCCAAAAGGCAAAATGTGCCTGTCTCTGGGCTTTGTGCCCTTACTGCTCCCTCGGGGCCAACAGCAGCCTTTCCAAGGTGGCGCATCAAATCCCATTCTTCTGTCCCAAATCAGAAGTAAAACTTGCTGCCAGCTGTCTGATCAATGGCTCCTTTCCTTTGTGTGCAGGACTTCACAAGGGACACATTTGAAACAATCAGTTGGAGAACTGGAAATCAGTGGGAGCTGGGTGAGCTGCCAAAGCTCCTGCTCCAGGACACTGGGGGTGCTCCGAAGGAATGGATGAGGATAAATCAGGAGGAATGTTGGATGTTGTGACAGGACCTGGACCGTGGTGACGGAGGTGTCACTGCTCACCTCGTACAGCAAGGGCTGGCTACAGAAAGCAGACTTTGTGATCTTCCCCTGTGTCCTACTTAAGACATTTTTATATAGGAAAGCATTACTGAGCCAGATAGACAAAAAAAAAAAAAAAATCTCTTTCTGGAGAAAGAGATTATGGAAAGGGCAAGCACTTTTGATCTTCTCGTTTTTAATTTGTGATGTTTTTAAGCTCCCATTACCCTGGGGTAATAACAAGGGAGTTGTTTAGAGCTGCTGAAGCCAAGAGTACCCGAGGAGAGGACCTGAGCGGTGGCAGCAGCACGCACACGTCCTTCCTCCACCAGAGGGACCAGAGGCAGAGAAGCACAAAGTGAGCAGCGCCACAGTGCTGCACGCTCAGCCTGTGGTGCCCAGAAAGAATAAGCATGCTGCTCTCCCCCTCTGAAAAAAAAAATAAATTAAAAAAAAATGAAGAAAACAGGGCAGCACTGTGAGGTTGAAGCAAGAGTTTTAAAAATCAGTCTCATCACTACACAAGCGAGGAGACAATCTCAGTGACTTTTGTGTCTGGAAATAGTTTCCCAGCAGCCCAGGGCAACCTGTAAAATTTATCAGAAGCGGTGCGTGGAATCTGTCATTTTCCTCCTGAAGTCTCGGATGCTGCTTGGGGACGGATCCTGATGAGACTTTTTGGCATTTCTACACCTCCATCAACCACATTCTGCGATTGTATTTCCCTACTGTTGGCTCGCTGAGCCCCACGGATCCTCATCACCCTTGGACGAGGAGGTGGAGGGTGGCAGAGGTGGGAGGCAGCTTCGGAGCTCTCCACTGTGCCAGAGCAACAGCGAGGTGCAAGATTTGTCCACATTTAGTGATCCGGCCGCCTTGTTCATACGATCAAAGGTTTGCATGAAGGAACCATGACCAGTATCACATCACGATGCGTTTTTCCTCCTGGGGAAGGAGGAGGGAGTGCCCCAAGGGTTAATTCCCGCAGGAAAAGCAAGCTGTCACAGCTGACAGCCCAGCTCCCAGCCCCTGCAATCCGAGTCGCTGGCATGATTGCAGCCACATTTCCAGCTGCAGTTTCTCTGGGCGGTGTGACCAAGAAGTAATTCAGTGCAGCTGCCAAGGTCCCCGGGTATCGATACCAAGTGATTATTCGAGGCTTCCATGCAACAGTTGCATTTCTCAAATGATAGGACCAAAGGGGCCAAAAGGCTGAGAGCAGCCTCTGATTTTGGGCAGCCTTTTTGCTGTCTTTCTTTTCGCCAAGCTGCTTCCCTGAGTGCTTAGGATTTGAGCTTTCCTCCCAGAGAATTCCCCCAATCAATTAAAGAAGTTCTCATGTGATACAACAGAGAAGAAATCAATAGTGGGGTTCTTTTAGGGTGCCTGCTGAAGGGCAGGGGGTCAGGAGGCAGCTGCACTGCCCGAGGTGGGGAGTGTGCAGCAGGAGCACAGCCAGTCCAGCATGGACAGACACCGACCAGAGCCTTTTTCTGCCCTGTTTCACCATATTTTCTCCAGTCCCAGCCCTTTTCTGCCCTTTTCCAGACATATTATTTCCAGTCCCAGCCAGTAAGACCTCGCGCGCGTTAAGAAGTCAGCAGTGTCAGGTGCCACCAGGCTGAAGGAGCATTTTTTATACACGGTTAGTTTAGGAAGAATTAATTACCCTGGAAATAAGCCTCCAAAAGTCCCTTCTGAATCCCCGTGGAGGTGGCAGCCCTCCAGCAGGGCCACCAGGCTGCTGCCCCCTGCCCTGGCTGTGCCGACCCAGCACGATGCCACGCGTGCCATGGCTCAGCACCACGGTACTGGCTGCTGCACACCCCTAAAGGATGATAACACAAAGCTGCAGCTCTGCTTGTTAAATCAAAGCTTTTCTGGTAAGAATCCCTGCTGTCTTGCATGAAGACTTCCCAAATTTTGCCTCGCTCCCAGAATGACAATGCGTGCGTAGGCAGAAGGTCCGGCAGAGGTCTCCGAACACAAGTGGCTGCTGAAGCTTTTCTCCAGCCCTACGAAATGTCACTGCAGCAGCACAAAGGAAGTCTTAGTGCCCTGATTGAGCACTGAGCTCAAACCAGATGTGAATTTCCTACAACAGGGCCCAGGGCCCTGCATTTTGGCTGCAGGACTCGCCTGAACTTCTCTTGCCCCAGCACCAGCAGGGCCAGTGGGTAGCTGGTGGTGGCTATGGCTTTGGCAACATCAATTTAACCAAGAAAATATGTCAGAAAAACCCTTATACACAGGTTTCTTAGCTGAAAAGGAAGGATAAAGCCATGTTCCCCTGCACAATGAGAGGGAAGTGATTATTTCATTAAGTGCGGGTGGCATTTCCACAGCCTAGTGGCAAAATTTATTGGAGCTGGGTAAGGGTGCTACGTCGTGGCTGCCAAATGCCATGAATATCAATGGCCCTGAATGCTGTAATTAATAATGAGCAAATATTATTTATTCAGCACAGAAAATAATAACAATAAAATAAATATTTAATAAGAACGGGATTGATGTTTCACCCCATGGCAGAAAATATTTCCCAGATTACTTTTCTCATATTTTTCTGTGTCATAATGTTAGCAGGAATGAGCTTCTGTCAAGATTTACAAAAAGAAGACACCCCCCTGAAGTCGTGCTGAACTCTCAAACCCATTCTTTTAAAAATGGGACCGGGTCTTTGGTGGCACAGGTGACAACGTGCTCACTGGGTGCTCACTGGGTGCTCTTCATAGCACATAATAAATGAAAACGTTGAAAGATCATCCAAAAAACGGTGTTAGCATATTCCAATCAACTAACAAGACTACTCATAGAGCTAAAAGTTTAATGTTTTATTATTCTTCACACAGTTACAGTTACTTAAATCATAAATAATGACAACGCAGAACTCGAACGGGGACATTTATCATGCAAACAGGTTTATTCCTCTTTGCTCTTCAGATTTATTAAATAGATTTATCTAACATGGGTATCTCTGTTTCTTTTTGCTCCCCTCCAGTTTAATCGTTGTGACACCCTGCATATTACCCTGATGTAGCAGATAATCTCAGGTGCATTGGGAGGCAAGGGGGCAGTAAAAATTGACATCTGCTTAGTCCACGACAAGCGCCACCAGTACTATCATATTCATCCCACATAGGTGTTACTAAGCAAGGCAAAATAGAGGTTTGTTGCTTTGTTTTGTTTTGCTTTTCCTTTAATCTTTGATGGGCTATGAAGAATCTCTCCCAACCCCACACTCATGTTGACAGCTATTTCAGAAGAGATTTTTTTCAGGTGTTTTTTTTGGAATTTAAATTGGGTGGCAATACTACTTCACTTATGTCAGGGACTGCAATATTAATTATACAAAATCAAGTCTTATTAATAGATTAGAAAGGCTGCAGGAAAGCTGTAAAAGAGGAAAATGTGAAAATGAGCATTCTTTGCTTTAAATCCTCTTCCAGAGACACTTTTTTTCACCTAAGAAATTTCATAGCCATCATTCAAAATCATTAACTTACAAGCAAAGCCGCATGCTATGTAGGTTATAGCAATAAGCTTTCACTTGTGATTATTCTTCACTGCAATTATGATGCATGTATTTATGATTTTTTTGTGGAATCGGGCTTCAGTTTTCTCTGCTTTCAAATCAGACTATGCTTCATGTTTGAATGTTATCTTTTTGTAGCCCAGTAAAATTACTTCTACTTGCAAAATCTCAGCATGGAATACAGCTTAAAGAGCCTGTGCCTGCCTAATGCTTTATTATTTTATCCTATAATTTGTTTGTTATCATCGCATTTCATATGTGGTTGACTCTGGGCATAACAATTATAACAATGGCAATTGTGCTAAAAGTATTTGTAATATCTTTTCAAGCGAGAACCAATTCATAGGTAGTGAAGGGGAAGAATTGGGAATACAATGCAGGATGTATTTGCAAATGTTTCTTGCTGGCATTATCTACTATCTTATAATAGATATTTGTCACACATTGCAGGGATGGGAAGAGAGCTATGTACCCAGCCCAAATTCCAGGAACAGAGCAAACTGGAATGGCCAGTGAAAGGCGTGCATTTATTTGCTTGCTAAGAAAGGCAAATGCCTGTGGCTTCCCCTCATTCCTGCTGCAAACCAGCCGATCCCATCCTGCACCCTTCATGTGTGTAGGTAAGTCCTTCTGTCTCACTGTACGTCGAGTGCTTAAAGGTGTGCAGGGCAAATTGCAATGTTGCTGCTTGTAGTGAAAACAGAAGCACTATTTGTGCTTCGCTGGTAGTAGCGGTTTTGGTCCCAGGAAGACAAAGCTGCCACTGCAAGGGTTTGCTGTCCAAAGAGAGCAAACATGCACATTTGGTAAATTAGGGAAGAACACAGAAGACATCGGTGGCTTAGCCCTGCGTCACGACAGATGAAAAATGTTGCACAACACTGCTCCCCTGAGGCTGTGAGCACAAGTATTGAACGCGGGATGCGAGCCCACCATTGTCACCGCTGGACTCTCAACCAACTATACAGAAAAACGAAGATTAATATTCTCATTAGATCTTATAATTCGGCGTGCGCATAATGGGAACCTCATTGCCCATTAGTTCATGTTTACCAGAAAATAATGGTGCTTATCAGAAGAGACCACTTTGTCCTTAACTGGAAGAGCAAATTATTTCAGCGGAGTTTGCTTTATGTTTCGTACCCCTCCCTCTCTCCTTCCAAGGCACACACATTTACGGGCCCATTATCTTCTTGTTGATGCAGGGGGATTATGTGTGTAGCTACCATTAACGGTAATGAAAATGGCTCTTGTTAATCTCCCATGCGCTGATAGTAAGATAATAGCCTACTTATTAAGTATGAAGGCCAGAATAGGAGTTGCACCGAAAATGAGCAGCATATAGTCTCCGTGGGATTCATATGTAAATGTTAAAGCCTTGCTCCGGACTGTCTACAGTTGATGATTAAAATGAAATTAGTGATTATTATCTACGTGCTCTCTGGGCACAGGCCTGCAACCATCACAAAGCACTTGCACGTTCCCTTTTCATATCCTCTCATTCCCCATCACCTTCAGAGCGTCGCTGGATAGCAACAAAAGCAAATCTTCCTCTGGGAGCGCTCAGCCACGGGTGCAAGCCCCCAAAACCCCCAACCTTGACAAAAATCACTCGTGTGGCACCCCACAGACCTGCAGTCCCAGTATCGTTTGGGATCTGAGCCCCCAGGTTTTCAATTTAGAAGTAAATGTCCAGAAAAGACTGAAGGCCATGGACAAGGCTGGGCTTGTTTTCATTTGGTCAACACCATTCTGTTTCCCTTCCCTTAGGAAAAGATAAAATAAAACGATAATTTAACATTTTTAAATATCTCCTTTACCAAAAGCAGGATTTGGAAATAAAGAGTCGTGGAGTTTAATTCTGATGAGCAGCTTTTATTTGAAAACACGCACACAAAACCTTCACATCAACACAGAAGGCCTGAGGCCAGCCGTATGAAAAAGATCATCTCCCACTATTTCCTCCAACATTTCTTCTTCCCATTTTTTTTTATCCACTTTTCACGTCACGATTTTCACCCCAAGCCCATCGGCGGTTATATTTTTGCCTTAAAACCCCCAAAACAGGGCAGGCGGCCTCTCCCCTCACCCTAAAGCTCAACCCCAGCCCACTCTCCCCGCTCCGGCCCACCAGGACCGGCGGCTGCCCCCTCACAGCGGGGCCCCTCGGGGGGCTCCCGGCCCTCAGCCGAGCCGGTCCCCGGCCACCCCGGCCCCATTCCGGCCTGGGTCCCGGTGCCGGTGCCGGTCCCAGTACCGGCCCGGAGCGGGTTAATGCCGGCGCCCACAATTCCTCGCGGCCCTGCAACGTCGCCGGTCTCGCTGAGGGCAGCGGCTGCGCCGTGAGGCGCCGGGCGGGACCGGGGCTACCGGGGGTGCCGGGGCCGGCTTCCCGGTGCGTTCCCCGGGTCTCCCCCGGGCCCTTTCCACAGCTCCGGGGTCGGCCTCGGGGGCTCCGCTCCCCCGGCAGCGAGCGGCGGGCATGGGGGTGGGTGGGGGGGCGGCGGGAGCCCGCTGGCGTGGCAGGGGGAGGCGTTGTGGTGCTGCGAGCAGCGTCCGGTTTTCATCTATTTTCTCTCTTTTATTTATTATTATTGTTTTTATGTTTTTTTCTAGAAAGGAGAAGCCGCCGTGCTGGCGGGGATCCTGGCCATGTTCTGAGGCAGCGCTCAGGGACTCGCCGCGGATCCGGCTAGCTCGGTTCACGGTCAGCCTGAAAATAGCCAGCAAATATCCTGTAAATATCCTGTAAATATCCTGCAAATATCCTGCAGATATCGCCAGCCCCTCGGCCTCCGTGAAGCTTAGGGTAAGGTGGCGGTGGGTCTGAGAATACAGGGCTGCAGGCCTCTGGTAACGGATTTACTGCCACGTCAATGCCTATATATGTGAATATATAATATGTATTGAAGTGGACTATTAATATGTAGATAGATATGTGTGAATAAATTGTGTTTGCTCCATGGAATTGGGTTAAAAACTTCCTTCAGGCAGCAAAGCCTCTGTGGGCTTTTTCCCCCATGGGACCCGCTGGGATCCCTGTGGCACACGAAGTCACCGCAGGCATCGCTTGGTGGGTCACGGAGCTCCTTGCAGGCCAGCTGTGTGAATTTGCTGCTGTATCAGAGGAGCAAAGTCCCTTTACAGCTCATTTCAACCTACGTGTATGGTGCCACTCCTGCCTTTCTGCGTGCTTTTAGGGAACTAGACACATCGAAGCTCCTATGGTGCACGTCTGGTTTTGCTCTGGAATCGTAGAGGCATTCAGGTTGGAAAAGACCTCCAAGATCATTAGGTCCAACCATAATCAGGTTGTTTGACAGAGAAGTAACAGCATGAGACCGATCTGTCTGAAGCTGGATGTTTCCACCTTGCAGCGCTTAGTCCAAGATACTGACATTTTCAGTGAAAACTTATTCCTAAATTAAACATTTTGTTTACTGCTCATGAGATGGAAATGCTCAGTGCTTATTTAGGCTGCCCATCCAGTTGTTACTTGGATGTTTACTGCCTGAAAGTTAAGCTGCTGTTGAGGGATGATGGGCCCAGTAGGCTACCATGGCTCAGGTCAGCTGTGGTAATTTAATTGTTTTCAATCTTATCGTGAAATAAAACCGAAAGTAGACTAGGCTCTAACCCAGTTACATGTTCTTACAAAGCTTAGAGCTTGACTTTTTTTTCACCCCACATCCTCGTCTTTCAATTCCGAATGACTCAGAGGAAGAGAGAAAGGCAAGAAGCTGGTGGCCGTAGTTATCCCCTCCTTTTCATGGATGAAGCGGTCTGGGTGAAGCTCCTGGGGGCTTGATATGGGAAGCTGGTGTTTCTGGGGTGGGCATGTGTTCAATCTGAAGTTAGATAAAAGGATTTCATTCCAAAAAGCAGGTATGGCAACCCAAGGGCAGTTATTTCCTCTGTCAGCTTGGAGGGTAATTTTACTCATTAACCATTAGTTACAGTAACCTTTTCCGTCTAAACTGATTCTTTCACAGTTTATCTGGTTTTGTTTAATGTAAGTTAATTGAAATAGAAAGGCAGCATTATCTAAACTTCAGTGAAAACACTGTCCCTTAAGTTATACAGAATTAAGTGCTTGTCAACAAAACGTTTACAAAGGAATTAGTGCTTTAGATAAAGGCAGCGAGTTCTGCCGCAGATAACTTCCGCTTCTAATTGTATCAATGCGTAGATAAAATTTTGAGGATGTTTCTTTCCAAACCGTGTTGTCTTAGCTGGTGATGCGTATAATTGTATTTGCACTGTTCTGTTGCACTGCAGTAGCTGGGATTCACAGGAAATCCGTTTTGCTTTAGAGATGTCTAATAAATTGCCACTGTCACATTCCACAAATTTAATGGTAGTTTTTGTACTTGTAGGGTTTTACTCTTTTTTAAAGTCTTCCTTTTCTAAGTAAAGATATTCTCCCTCCTCTGCTGGGTTGCAGTAATTGTTTGCAACACTTCATCATTTACCTTTTAAAATGACTTCACAGTTACCAATCCTTTTTATAATTTGAGGACTTAGGACTTTAGTTAAAAATCACAGTGAACAAATGCCAAACACTTGCCTAGAAGTGAAGATGCTTCTGCCTCTCAGACCAGGATTTGATAGAAATGCTGACCTGTTATTTTTTGCATTGTGTCTTGACTGACCAATATGCTTGGCGTTCAGTAGTTGGTGCTGTTTCTAGTTAGCCTGGTGACTTCTGCGTGTTTTATTACATCCTAGAGGGTCCTTTTATGGAGTAGAAATGAAAAAAATCAACTGGAAGTGAAAAGGAAGAAGAGATATTTAAAATTAATTTAAATGTTGTACTACTGAATAGCTGGAAATGTGATTTCATTTTTTTATCTTAACTTGCAGTCTTGTGCTGCATCCTACACTGCATTTCTTCCAATCACGGTTGTTTTGTGTCCTTTGTTTTTTCCAGGCTATATGCTGTGAGTCGCATCTCTTTCTTAATGTGAATTTTATCTGTAGCTTGCCATTGCTCCAGGCTGCTGCATTTCACGCTTTGTAACAAATAGACTAAGATGATGTGGTCTGCCAGCCAGAGATGACTTTGCTGGAATTAAAATTCTGTTTTGTGTAAGAGACCCCAGTAATTGCCTTATTTTGTCAGAATTTCCTTGATAAGGAAACTCAATACTTCTGGTAAATCAAGGTGTTTTTTTTTCGTGTGTGTGTCTTCTAATAGAGTGTTCTTTTAGCAGTATATTCAGCACTATTAAGTGCAAGAGTCTCTGTTATTCTTTGCTTAGGTTAGTTTATTTGTATGCATATGAGCCCATGTAATCATGAATGATAAAAAAGCACATTTAGAAAGGGTGATGGATGGCTCTGGAAGCAGCCTCAGTGTTTGTTTTGGTGGGACATATGCCATAGAAGGAAGAGTTTCCACGTTTATCCTCTCCCTGCCCTCTCAGCTGTGGCTGAATTATAGCTTTCCAGTGAGATAGGATGACTAAAATTTCCCAAACTGTATGAAGTAAATGGAGAAGTAAGATTGTGGGTTCTTTCTTTTTTTTTTTTCCTATTTTTCCTGCAATTGATTATGATTCAGTGGTTTTGTTTGTAAGCTCTTTTTTGTAGAGATCATGCCTGTGTGGTGCTGAACATCTTACCAGTATCGTACCCTTTAACATGACTCATATCTTGTTTTTTCACTTGTAGAATCATGGCAAGTCCAAGAACAAGAAAAGTTCTTAAGGAAGTCAGAGCACAAGATGAGAATAATGTGAGAAAATTATCATCTTTAGTTTCCTATAATCAAAATTTGTGTTTTATCAACTCCAGGTGTATGTTGCTGTCCATAAGGGTTAACCCATTTATAGCACTTGTATGTCTAACTAACGGTAACATATAGAGATGTGAATATTTCATATTTGTTAGTTCTAGCAACTTTTATTCATATATGTATTGTAATGCATGGCTGTACATTTGGCACAAGTCTCTCAGAGATTCTAGGAATGCTGTAACCCTTAGTTTCTGAGCAAGTGATGTCTTGGGCATAACTTAATTAAAACTATCTGTTTCAAGTGGCGCGATAATCCCTGCCCACAGACAGGTTCATTTTTGTTTACATATTAAATTTTGACTGGTGATTGCGTTCATAAGAACTGAAGTTACTGTGGTGTATGAGCAAAAACGCTATTAAAAAAAGCAAACTCCATTCTGGTCTGCTATCATCTTGCAATTTACTGCCACGCTGTAGTATGTCTGAGAAAGAATGTTTCGAACTTTGAAATTTTATTTGTATTTTGCCTAGTAAATTTCAAGAACTCAGTTTGGTTAATTTTTTATCCTTCAAAACAGTCTGAGTATGATATCAAGATGACTTTTTTGTACATTAATTTCAACCCACTTATTTGCATTTCCCTATGGCTGTTTGGTACTTGGTAGAGTAATTTTACAGTCCAGTTTGGGTTAAGTTAATGAGTATTTCTTTCCATTCAGCATAAATAAATATTTAAAGAAAGCTTATACTCTAAGGAGAGGTGTTTCCAAACATGAAGAACTCTCCCTTCTGAATTTATTTCCTGCGTGTGATGTTTTCATGACTTGACTTTTTGAGTTGTACTTTAAAAACTTCACGTGGGCATTGCAAGTTAGAGATGACTTTATTTCCTCTTACAGGTCTGTTTTGAGTGTGGTGCGTTTAACCCCCAGTGGGTGAGCGTGACCTATGGAATTTGGATCTGTCTCGAGTGCTCAGGAAAACACCGAGGCTTGGGAGTTCACCTCAGGTCAGCCGTCAGGCTAAGTTGGGTTACCTTGGGGTGTGCTATGGCTGTGAACAGAATGGGTGGTTTGGGAGGGGTGTAAAATGTCTCAGTTTCAGCATTCCACAGGCAGTTTTGCCTCGTGTCCTCTCCAAAGTGAGCTTTAGTGTCTGGGCCTTCTCTGTAATTAGCTGGAGCACACCCTGCATTGATGCAGCTGTGTTGTGCCCAGTTCTAGAAAGTATCATCTCCAGCTACGTCTTGTGGTTGTGCTGGTGTGTTTGGCAACATTGCACTAGTCCTCTTTTTTTTTTTTTAATTTTGTATAATCTTCATCAATTAAAACTGAAGTAGTACTAGAGCAGCTTGAGAATTGTGCAAAGAAAGTCAACAGCATGGTTGCAGAATGCTTCTGTACTGTATACAAGTGTAAAAATCATTTTATTCCATTCAAGAGATATTTTTTATTAATATAAATGAGGCCGTTCAGAATTACGCATTTTGCTTTTCAGGGAGGTGATCCTGAAGCTAATTAGTGAGTACAAATAGTGTAGGAAATGAGAGTGTGGGACATATTCCATGCATTATATGAAAGAAAATACAAATTACTGAGACAAAGATATGATGAAGGGTATTTGGGGACAAAAAGAAAGAAATTGGTTAACTTTCAAGTTTTAAAGAGCCTTGTTGAGGAGGATGATTCAAATTTTTTTTTTCTCTGTGACTTGTATTTAACAGTAGGGCTTTTTTTTTTTTTTTATATAGTGTAATGAGCAGTAGGTAGCAAAAATTTATGCCCCAAAGCAGAGCTGGGAAGTTAACTGCAGTCATAAATGCCTGGGATGAGGTCATGGTAAATGTTAGCGTAGGCTGTTTGAGACAGCTGAGTTGTCAGTACCTGATGGTTATTATGAGCAGAAGCATGAAATGGGGCAGGAGGTGTTCTTGCAGATTACCTGAGTGTAACTGTGAAAACATGAAAACAGACAGGAGAAGGAAATTTCAGAGTAAAGAAGTCTGGGAGAAGTTTTCTTTTAGGTAGTGTGCTAGGTTTCCAAGCTTGTTGGAGAAAGCTGTTTTTTTCTGTTGCTTGCCTTCTCCTGACAGTCTCCTTTAAGTGCCAGAAGTTTATTTTTGTTTATTCCAGTGAGGGTTTGAGCACCTTTTTAAGATGCTTTCTTTCTTTACTTTGAGAGTGTTTTTTTTTTTTAATATTTCTGTACACCCAACCTTTGATATAGATTGCAATAAGCTTTTCTTTTTTTTTTTTTTTTTTTGTCCCAGCCAATGTAGCAGGAAATTATAACAATCTGTGATTTTTTTTTTTAACTGATTTGCAGTTTTGTACGCTCTGTAACTATGGACAAATGGAAAGATATAGAGCTGGAGAAAATGAAGGCTGGAGGTAACAGCAAATTTCGAGAGTTCTTGGAGTCTCAAGATGACTATGATCCCTGCTGGACAATGCAGGAGAAGTACAACAGCAAAGCTGCAGCTCTTTTTAGAGATCAGGTAAGTTCAGAGGTGTGTGTCCTCATCCCCTGCTATCTGAAAACCTCCAAGTATTTTGTCAGCACTTAGTCTTTAAAGGTTGCTGGTAAGTCGTCTTATGTGTGTGGTGTATAAAAAACACAAACAAAAAAGACAAGTTGAACTCATGAGCTTAGAGACTTAGAAGGATACTGCATTTTTATGCTGATCCTGCCACTGAGGTGGTAGGAAGGTACGCTCTGTGCTCACAGGGATACTCATGCAGCTTTGAGGGAAAAGAAGTGAAGTTTTTTCTTTGAAGGTAGGCATAGAGAATATTTAAATTCTGCATAAGTGTTTTAGCTTCCCTATAGAAGAGTGTAAATCCACCTTTATCTCCATTATTAGGAGATTAGAGCTTGATGTCTTTGAATTAATTTAGTCTTTGGTTTTCAGACCAAACAGGCCAGTTTGAAAGAAGGTGCTTAAAGTCACCTGAAATAAAACCAGTGTTCAATTTAACGTTACTATCCTAACATTCAAAAGAAAAAAAAAAAGAATTTCTTGTGAAAACAGTTTAATTGATCTCTGTAACTGGCAGTGAATAACTTGTTCTTGCTTTATAGGACCAGTGCGTATATCTCATGAAAATTTGTACCCAGGATTTTGATTGTTTTCCTGCCCCTTTTAGGTTGCTACAGTAGCTGAAGGCAAGGAGTGGTCCATTGAAACTTCCCCTGCCAGGAACTGGACGCCACCTCAGCCTAAAACGTCTCTCTCTTCCACTCATCGGTATGTATTCTTGCTATTTAATGTTGGCATAGCAACATCAGGATCAAAACCTGATCCTTGAATGTCTGCTGGTTTTATTCTGTTGGAAAGTGCTGGCTGAACAAACATTTCTTTGCTTCCCCATATTCCTAAACTTCAGCAAGAGCTTTAATATCTGTAATTCCCCTTCCCTCCACCTTAATCTTAATAAATAAATAAATAAATAAAATAATAATAATGATAATGTGGCAGAAACAATTGAGTAAGAGAGGAGGACAAGACATGCTGTTTTTCCCTTGACTTGTAGTGCACCTGAGATTCATCATTGTGTCAGTCATGCACAGTGTGTCACAGCCCTTCCTTAACTACAGTTCTGCTCCAGTTCGTGATTGAGTGCTGGTGACAAAGAAGCACAGGCTTTTCCTTAAGGTGCTAATTACAAATAAGAGCATCAAAGCTGGACTGCAGTTTTGTTTTTCTGCTTCTGCATGTTTGTTACTCCTTGCAGAAGGAATCAAGTTAACTGAAAAAGCAATTATAAATCAGATGGACGAGTGCTTTGTGCCTGGCCATCATCCAGCAGGTTCAGTGGGCTACCAGTGGTCTGAGTAGCGTAGCCTGTGTTGCTTTATTCATTCAATACTCCAGTGGCTTTTAGTGGTTACATTACAGTTCCCTACGTGATAGACTAAAGAAATAATCAATTTTGCGCCTGTTTTATGATGATCTATGACAAGATGCAGTGCTGAGCTAGTGGTTTTTGCTTTACATGGTTTGATTCTTTTAAATCTTTCATTTCAGTAGTTCTGCTGGACAACCTCAGAACGTAACTGCCTCTTCTGACAAGGCTTTTGAAGACTGGTTAAATGATGATGTCAACTCCTATCAAGGGTAATGCAATATTTATTAACTTTTTGTATGCCTGGCCCTGTAGTATTACGAAGAGTGGGATGTTACACTGCAGCTGTGCAACTATGATTCTGATTCACTGGGCCATACTAGTTAACAGTTTCATCTTGCTCATGATTAAAAACATTTTGATAGTTTATTATGAGGGGAAAAAAGGAAGGAAGAAGCCTTTTAATGTATTTTTGTAACAAAAATGTTTGGATAGCATTCAAGAAAGAGCTAGTAAATCCAAATATTACTGTGGTAGGCTCCAAGCTAGGGCATTCTTAGTTTGTATAGCATCTTACAGTGTTTTGGTTAAAATGGCGATGTTGATAAAGCTGACACTGTTTTCCTCCTCTTCTCGTCCCATTTTCATATATCTTCATTAAGATTTACTCAGATCTCTGATCTGAGTGATGTGTTGGAGAAACATTAAGAAGACATTAGCTTGCATAGGAGACACCTTAATTTGCAAGGGTTCACCAGTGGATCTTTTTGGGTATTATGTCTCTATAAAGTGGGTGGTTTTGTGTTTTTGGGTGCTAGGTGACTTAGGAATTAAGTGCTCATGCAAATGTAAATGCTACCAGGCTTTTTCTTTCAAGTGTATTTTAAAGTCTGTTAAACAATTATTCTTTTATACTTTTGTTTAGCATACATTCATTAAAATCACTAATGTGGATCCTATTTATTCATTTTCTTACTGTAGTGGCCAAGAGAATCGCTACGTGGGGTTTGGAAACACGGTAACCCCTCCAAAAAAAGAGGATGACTTCCTGAATAATGCTATGTCTTCGCTGTACTCTGTAAGGAAGTGTTTGAAGATTTCTGTGACCTGAAGTAGTATTTCATTCTGTTTCATCCTCTGTTACTGGAATATCAGTGGAGAAAAACTAAAGACTGCAAGTAGTTAGAGGAAGGTGTAGAGGACTGGGATTATTCTGAGTGTGAGGAAAATACTGGAGGACTTCAAAAGGTGAAAAGAAGGGAACATTTTGACAAAAGTTAAGCATTATGTCTGAGATCAGTTCCTTGAAATGAGGTTATAGCAATGAATTAGGAACTAATACTCAACAGCCCTGCCCTTGGAGCACAGAAAAACAACTGAATAAAAGATTAACTTGACAGGATAATAGTAGTTGGGGTGGTAATGCTCCAAATAGATGAACTGCATTATGTGCAGTGGAAAACAATTGAAACATTCTTGTATATAGTGCTAGAAGCCCCGAACAGTGATAAAAACGTTTGAAATACTTCTGGCAGGGCATGAAGACCTAACAGCATATGGCTGAGCAATTGTCATGATTAAAGTAGAGATGATGAGAGATGTATTGTTGAAGGAACATGGGGAATAAAGTCATGTGCTTTGATGTGCTGGAAGGTAATAGCGCAGGACAAAATTTGGCATTTGCAATCTCTGAAATGTGGGAAGGTTTTCTATCAGGGTTAGTGGTCGGTGGTGGTCTTCTGTAGAGCATCGTCATATGATTTGGGTATAGAAAGTCTTGTGTTAATGTGCTTGGAAGTTGTTATGGGTTGTTACTAATCTTTATTTTTGAGTAATTAGGCTTTGGAACAGATTTCTGGTAGTAGTTAACAGTGAGAAAAAAACAAGATTTTTAAAGATGTATCTGGTAAAACGAAAGGGTTTAGATGCTTGTGATAGGGGACTGAACTACCCATTGGGCACACTACAGTTCTGTCTTCCTCTACAGCTGGGAGGCACGTGAGAAAAGTTACTAAATTCTTGTAATTGACACAAAACTTTCAAGTAATTCCCTCAGAAGTCTTGACTAGTGTAGTGGAGTACAGTCTGAATATCCAGACCAGGCTCTACTAGAGAATAACAGAAAAAGGTAATGCCTGAGCCTTTGAATGGTATTCCAGGTGATCCTATAGGATACTTATGTCTGATGAGTATTTTCTACTTATGTCATAAACTGGAGGCCAGAGAGTTAAAATTAGAAACCACATCTATAATGGATTGCAGATGTGCTAAGACAGCAAGAGTTGGTACTGTGTTGTCTGAGTTACTGTCAACTATTACTTGAATACATGATCTGATTGAAACTTACGATTAAAATGCCCTCTTGTGACCACAGATGCATACTACAGTGTAATTTTAAGGCGTACTGTACATCCTAGTGATGTGTATAATTATACACATCCTTCTGATGTGTATAATTATTTTTCCCCATGCATGCTACATTTACATATATACATTTGTTTTCTACTGCTATTGTATTGGAGCGTTTCTGTTTTCTGTGTCCCTAATTCACACTTACTATGCTCTTCAACTCATTCTGTAACTAACAGACATAATTGCAATTTAGATTTCGTTTGAGGCCCATGTGATTGCGCTTAGCGTAAAAACTACAAGACATTGCCTTGTCTGCAAAGAAAAAATCCTGCTGTTTCTGCATTATTATAAACAAAGAGAACCACAAACATATTAAATATTTGATGGGCAAAACCCAGAAATAAACGTGATTTTTTTTCACATGCTTTGCTGGATGGTTTCTGGATGGATGTGTTGCTAACAAAACATGAAATCTAAACAGTTGAGAAATGATTTTTAATGATGTTAAAAAATTAGAATTGTTTTCCTGCTTCATTTTCTTTTAGCTGGCTTCTTAGCATCTGACAATTGATAGAAGAAAACTTTTCTTGTTCATTATATGAGAAGTCTGCTAAGAAGGGCCAAACCTTGACTGTGGTGGTAGTTTTCAGATCTTCTAAGAACCAAAAAGGCATAATGAAGTTTTGCTTATTTTTAAAACTGAAGTTTGCAAGGAATGAGCAGTTTGAAGCTTTGTTTGCTGCTTCATATTTTCATTGATTTTAATGCCTTTTCTTTTCATTCAGTGCTTATTAAAGTGCTAATCTCTGTATAGTAAGGTTTTAATATGTTTTTACATTCTCATACTTTTCTTGAGGGCGGAAGAATTTTTTTCATGTAGTCATTTGTAGCAGAATAACATTGGAAACTCAGGTTGCTTCAAATTGCAGCCATCAGTGTTTTGGCACGAGTAATGGAAGCTTGTTGGTCTGTTACAGACCAGCGTGAGACCGCAGTTCTTGTTCTCACTAGCAATTCTTACGACCACGGGGCAGGCTGTATTGGAAAATATTTTGGCTTAATTTAGCGTGAAATAGGCAATAACTAAGTGTTCGCTATTATTAGTATTCACATACAACTTTCTTTCTTTTAAAGGGATGGAGCAGTTTTACAACTGGAGCAAGCAAGATTGCCTCAGCTGCTAAAGAGGGTGTAAGTAAATACAAAACATTTCAGTGTAATTCTTGTAAGCTAAAAGAGGTTTCATTATTGTGATCTGACTTCTATTAGGGATGTATCTTTAAAAGTATTACCAAGATATATTAAATTCACCTCTATTTATCTTTGCCTGTGCCATATGAAATAGATGCACGGTGAATGTTCATCTCTGTCTAAAGTTCATTTCTCATGTTTCTATATAATCATTTTTCTAAATTGTAAACTTTCCATTCATCTTGGGAAGGATCACAGAGCATTTCAAATGTGTGTGTTTACTAGGAATGAAACCTTTCATTTTAAAATTTGAATGTATTTATTTCTTTTCACAGGCTACCAGATTCGGATCTCAAGCAAGTCAAAAGGTGATTATAAATTTAACTCGGTTTTATTGACAGTAATTGGCTTTAAATGTCACGTATTTGCCTGTACCGATTTATTCAGATTTTTGTGTTTAGCCTTCATGATGCACAGCAATTTTTAGGTTCTTGCTTTTATTTCCATGGGAATTGTAATCAACTACTGTGATCAAATTAAGCAGGCAACAAATGCTGATAGTCTGCTGTATTAGTAGATGTCAGGTGTATTCAGTAGGCAGTAGAATGAAATGCTTCAGTTCATGTTTGCGGATATGAAATACCCATATTTTTGTGAAGCTTAATGCTGTCTGTCTTAAGGTAGTTTTCTTCTCTAGGTGAACTAATCGAAAGCAAGCCATTCCTAAATCCTAATAAGATACTACAAATGTGAACTGCTTGATATTGTTAAAGTAACTTGCTTGGGTGCATTTAAAAAAGAATTTCTAAAAACGTCTCTACTTTCAAATTGAAGTTAAAGCAGAAGCAGCTAGACTTGAATTATGCAGAGCTGCAATATAAGCAAGATCTGTTTGCACAGAAAAGATTTAAATTCTAATGTGAAAATCTGGAAAATAATCAGATCCTTAAAGTTCCAATGTTCTGAGAGAGAGGGCTTATATGTATGAATATATTTTATAGGGTAGTACTTTGAACTGTGACTCCCATTACATGCATAGCCCTAGCCTGGCGTGCTTTCTGATCTGGCTAGGATGCTATTGTGCAACACGAATGTGAACCTGCAGCTGTTGGTGTTCATACAGGAGATGTATGCAGTAGGATACCAGTTCTCTGCCAAACACGTGCATGTTTTTCAAGATTAACAGAAATGTCTCATGAAAGCACCCAAACTTGATACTTAGAAGCTTCTAAAATATTTGCTGCTTGGCTTACCAAAGAAAAACTGTATTATAGAAGTCTGCCTTTTTCACTCCATGCAACAGTTTCCCTTTTAGAACACTGTTCTTCTTTTAGTTTTATTAACATGTAAATAAAATGTTAAGTGTAAAAGCTCATCACATCTACTGACAAGAACCACAGCAATATGGTGCCCTGGAGCCTAAGCTGTGTTATTGAAGCTTAAATTTTGTTCCTGAAACATCTGTTCTATTGCTCTGTAAACAGATTTAACGTCTTTTTGATATAATGCATTGACTAGAAGTGTATTTAGTGTGCAGTGACCAAACACGCACTGTTTGTGTTGTCAGTAGATGTTAAGTTGAAGAAGATTCATGCTACTTAACTTGCCTAAAAAAGTGCTTCCAATTTTTTGCTAAAAGCTGCTTCTTCTACCTTCCTTGCTCTTTCTCTTTCGCTGTCTGGGTAAAGTTTTGGGGCTACAAGCAGCAGCCAGAGCCGGTAACGCCCTCACATATGTTCTTGTGCATGAACTCCTTGTCACTGTTCGTGCTGAATATGCTCATTTGCTCTTGAGCTGTCTTTTTTTTTTTTTTTTGCCTTGAGTCAAGTCTGTTTAGAACAATTTTGTGTGTTTCATCTGGTAATGTTTCTTCAAACCTACTTAAAATAGGTTAAAATGGATAGAGATGTCCAGGCTCTGCACTCTCAGAAAGCATTCTGTACTTCTTTCCATGCTCCTCATAAACAGCGATTTCAGGATTTCCTTTTGCATGTCTGATCCAGGAATGCAGTATACACAGAGCTACTCTGGGGTGTTGCTTGAAGGCAAACTCTTTAATAAATGCACCATTACGTAGTGTTTGTAATGGTTTGTAAGGTGCTATCCTAAATTCAAAAATAGTAAAGATAAATGATTCGGAAGGAAACAACTACCCAAACCTCCCTTTGGTGTATTTATGAAATTAAGTGGTTGAGTAAATGGGTTTATATGAGAATTCTTCTTGATACTAGCAATAATTTTACTTAGCACAGCTCAACCGTTGGTATGTTATACTCTTTATTCTGTAGCATAAACAGTCAGTTTGGCGGGTTCCATAGACTCCGAGGGATTTATTATCTTTGAGAAATCCGATTCAGTCCCCTTTGTTTGTCTTGAACACTTTCTCAGCCTCACTTGCAACGTAGACAAGCCTTATATGATTTACATTCCCATTTCTTATTAGATAGAAATGGGATTACCTTTTTCCTTTGTCTTCTCAAATAATTTTTGAGCTGGTAAGGACCAGAAGTATTGGAGATAATGGTGGTTGGGTAGAAGGGAGATCCTAGCAGTGATGGGGCTAAGGAAAGGGCTTTATAGACACCTGGCAATCGGTGGAGGAAGGAAGTTCGTTGCTGTTCCATCCTCGATAGATGAATACTCACCCTTATCAATGTTTTTCAGGTATAGGATGTAAACCCATAAGAAATTAAACATTATTAGTCTTTGCTAATGGTTGGGAATGATGTTTGTCTGGGAAGCAAGTTGGCTTTCTTGGACTAATTACTTTAATTGAGAAATTAATCAGTATAATGTGACAATTCTGAAGAAAACTTTAAATCAATCAAAGGCTTATTATGGTGATGGGGAAAGGAATGGTTTCAAATTAAACATTTGCAAGCCTTGCTGTCTTTGTCAGTATCATCATTTTGTGACTTGCTTTGTGGGCTCACATTTTATAACATGCCTCTAAAGTGCAACATGCTTGTGCATCATCTTCTGGATTGGAATAGATTTCTGAAGTTCACGGTTTTCTCTCTCTGCATACCTGGAGCCTTAAAAGAGATTTTAAGTCTTTGTCACAACCTTGCCTCTTGTGTATTGCTTAGAAACAATTGGGTTGTTACTAATAGATGACAACAGCAGCACTGTGAGACAGAAGAATTGGTGAAAAATGGTCTGAAAAGACCTCATTCTACAAGTAATGTCATGGAGGGGAGTGGGGAAAAAGGCAGCTGAGGTCAGTGCTTCCCAATTCTCAGCAGCAGGCAGAGAAGGGGCCCCTCTTCCAGGCTCTTGCTGGTCGAACCATTGCTTCTGCTTCCAGTGCAAGGTCAGATTTTGCTTGGGCTCTGGGCATCTCCAGCAACCTACTGCCGTGTGCATCTGTGTCTGTTCTCTGCAGCACCGTGCTGTGTGTGCTTTCAGCTCATTCTGCTTGTACAAATCAAAGCTCAAGGCTTCGTGTTCTTTTTGGAGACACTGCTGAGAAACTACCCTGCAGAAAACGTTGGCTGTGGTTTTTGTTTTTGTTTTAAGGAAAATATAACTGACTGACTTTTTGTTTTTGCTTTTAAATAGGCATCAGAGTTAGGTCAGACATTAAATGAAAATGTTCTCAAACCTGCACAGGAAAAGGTAATTTTGGATCTAGTAAATTACTTACAGAACATGCTTACAATGACTTAGGCAGGGATTGTTTCCTACTGCCACAACTGCCCAAGCTGTGAAGTGCCTTTTTTTTTTTTTTTTTTTCCATATACTAGCACAGCAGTGAAGGGGAAGCATCAAATAACTCGAAGCTAGTATGTCAGCAAAGAAAAGTTAATGGATGTATTTTCCCTTGCCAGTATTTTCCATATCCACAAGATTGTTAAATCTTTTATTATTAGATGTTCTTTTTTAGATTTCATGATTTCAAAATGGAAGGTGGACTAAGATGAAAACACACCCCAAATGGGGAGAGAAATCAGTTTTTTATTATTACTATCTTTGAGTGTTAAGTTCTTAGTATTTTCCCCATCTTCCTATCAGCATTTCTTCACATTCAGCAAAGCATCTTTGAACATCTATAGTTCATCCGGTGCCTCATGTGTTTAAGGTGAATGGGGACAGTTTATCAATAGAAATTAAAAATGGTTTTGCAACCTTTATTTAGTATTCATTCAGAATCTTCTGATAGCTAATACCAAGTTTTGCTTGTGTTCGTAAAGAAAGCATGGTCTGAAATAAAACCCTGTTTAGTTCTAGTTGTGCTGTTTCTGGGAAACTGAGATAGTTGGAAGAAGTTGTTTTTTTTTTTAATCTTCCTCTTACAGTTGTTAGTGACCACGAACATGTAGCTAATAGCACTTCCAACAGCAGTTATGTGGAAAGCACACACACCTGGGGAAATAAAGACGGTCAGTAGTGGGCATATAAAAAAAATGAACAGGAAGGTCAGTCCTCATAAGTGATTAGTGATAGCTGATACTGCCATTTTTAATCAAAGATTCACCCTGGTGTCAAATGTTGCCTTCCTGTTTCATATGTTCAAAGAAAAGAAAAAAAAAAGTACATCTTTCCCATTTGTCGTGCATTTGTTCTGTGCTTCTAGAATTTTGGATCAGCTCCAAAATTTTGATGAAGTCGTTTCTGAGAATGTTGTGATCTACTTACCTACGTACCTTTTCCCAAAACGTGTCGTTTGATTAAAAAAAAAAAAAAAAAAAAAAAAAAGAAAAACAGATTCATGTTGCGTTCATAAGAGAAGTGATGCCACCCCTTTAAGATGTGGATCAATTTTGAATTTGAAAAGTATGGTTTAATCATCTAACAAAATAAATTCTATTGCATTACCTTTATTAATTTAATATTCTTTACATAGCATTTCAAATCACAGGAGAACACTCTAATTGGTTTTGTATTCCCTAGAATTTTCCACAATTTATTGCAGGATGCTTAGAAATGATTTTAGGGTGTGTTTTCTTGAGCTGACTTTTTTTATAGGACAATTTCATGAGGAACATTGGACTCTACATTAAAAAAAAAATAAAAAAGAAAGGAGTTATTTCCCTTAGGAGGTTGTGCTGCTAGTTCGCAGTGTTACTGTCACTGTCTGAAGTATGTATACAGTAGTTTCTGCCTGACACACATAGGATTACACAAAGTCACCTGCTTTGGAGCAGCTGCCATTTATTACCTGGTGACAGACACCAGTTATATTCTAGTTAACCAAAATTCAAAGCCCTTTTAGTATTTACACAAGCACGTATAAAAGATTTTGAATAAAATGAAACTAATAGGTTTTTAATCTCTCCAAATTGTGTCCTTTTGTGTAGTAAAACATACTTATAAAATGGCGAGTTAGCAGGCTTTTTGGTGTCTTTTTTTATGCTCAGCGTTAGTGTAATGGTACGTCCTCAGGTTCAATGTATGTCAGTAATACATTCCCCCAAACTTCAAAGGACTGAGCTTTTCTCCATTGGAGATCAGTGGATTTATGTCACTTTCTTAACCTTGATAGCTTTGACTTAAGTATGTTTTGATTCACTTCATTTTTTTATTATTATTTTTTTTTAAACTCTGTTTTAGCTGTTACCATGAGTAAATTTGTCTTAAGGCTTCAACAGTACTTTGTTTTATGACTAATGACCAACACTTTGATTCGTGTAGGTGAAAGAGGGGAAAATTTTTGAGGAGGTCTCCGTGGGGGTGTCACAGTTGGCCAGCAAGGTATGAAGAGGCCTTCTTCCCTTTAAGGAGGCCAGACAGCAAGCCAGTCTCCATATTCTTACGAAGTGTTTTAAGTGAAACAAAACCATGACACAGCTTCAGTCTGTACTTGTGTTGAATATAGATAAATTTGGAAAATGCAACTTTCAACATGTAGTTCAGTATTTTAACAAGTACTACACAGGTATGACACGGTCCTCTCCTTGTAATGGTTTCACTAAGGACATGATGTAGAGCTGTAAGACAACCAGCATCCTCAACACAAAGAAATGTCTGCTATAGAATATGGAGACAGCTTTTGTTATGTCTGTATGGTTAAACTTACTAATGCTCTACCTTTTTTCTTTGTCTTCTTTTGCAATCATTGCTTGGTAATGTGGTAAGTGCTCTGTACAACTGCTAGGTACAGAAGTCCTGCACAATCTAATGCATATGTTAATAATTTGTACAGTATTACTTAGGAAGGGTTGTCTTTCAAGCTCTAGCAGCTGTATCATATAACAGTTTAGTGTCTTGAATGTTGGGAATATGTTAATAAGATAAGTTAAGGTACCTGTTCTGCTTAGAGCCTGGCAACCTTAAATCTGAATTCTGGGCTTCTGTCTTCATATTTTTGACTTGGAATAGTGACTTCCATGGATGTCACTTCAGAATTTGTGTTCCTAATCCAAAGCCACTCCAAAATAATAACCCTGAAATGATTCTCCTGGCAGTCATATATTCATTCTAGAACTCTGCTTTTGGTCTGTTCACATGAGCATTAAAATAATGTATGAAGGAAGTTTATTAAACATTAGAAATATAAACAATAGTTAAATGAAACATCCAAACACCACTACTGTCATTAAATTTAATTTTATGTAACATGTAATTTCAGCGTTTTTGTCAAGAAATTGTAGGAGAGAATTGAAAAGCTGTTACTGAGAAAAGTGGGTGAAAATGCTGAATTTTAGCTACTTCTCACAACTTCCAGCAGCATGGTTCTGTCAAATGTGTTCTCTTTACATCAACCATGTAATTATCCATCAAAAATATTAGGAAGTTGAGGGAAATATATCATGAAATACGTTGTCTTCATCTCAACAAGTAATAGAATGTGTTGTGGCTTTTGCTCTTGGACTTGGATGTTGGCTTGGTCCAGATGAAAAGTGTGTTCTTCCTCTCTAGGTTCAGGGAGTTGGGAGTAAGGGATGGCGAGATGTCACCACTTTCTTTTCTGGCAAGCCAGATGATCATTCTGAAAGGTATTTCCTTTGTTATTTTCTGCATCTCTTCAAACACGTAATTTTATATTCTCTGCGACATAACAGCACTAGGTATTTTTTAAATATGAAGAAATTGTTCTGTCTCTTGGGAAAGCTTTGTATGTAGTCCTTCCATAATGTCATTCAGGGGCACATGAAGCTCTTTTCAGACTGAGAGCAAAATAGTGCACTGCACTTTGATTTTTAAACTTATGCCAAGTGCACCACTGCCTTTGTATTGTAAGCTTTTACCAAAAAATCTGTGAACTCGAATATAAGCTTATGCCATTCTGAACAGTACATCTAGTTCTGCCTTTGTAGTTTTTGTTTGAGCAAAGGGCAGTAGCATTATCATTTTCCTTGTGGTCATTTCTGTTTCCTGTCATGTTTGTCATAACTAATTTATTTCTCCCTTCCTTTTTGTCTCCGCCCCTGCCAATAAAAGACCAGCTGAGGGAGACAGCTACCAGAACAGTGGAGGGGAGGGCTACCAGAACAATGCTGTAGATCAAAGCTTCTGGGAGACCTTTGGCAACTCAGACCCACCAAAAGCTCATAAATCTCCAAGCACTGAGAGCTGGACCTATGTGGACAATTCCACAGAGAAGAAGAGCTCCGATAGCTGGGACGTGTGGGGCTCAGGAACAGTCTCCAACAACAAGAACAGTAACAGCGACAGTTGGGAAAATTGGGAGACCAACTGGGAAAACACAGGAGGGGAGAGCAAGACCAAAAAACCTCCTAAGGCAACAAAAAAGGCATCTTCGGCTGATGATGGGTGGGATAACCAGAACTGGTAGAACTGTTAACCCTGTTTTGCACAGCTAGGAAAGGGAAACTGTGCTGGCTGATTGAGGGGAGAAAGTTTTACACACAACTGGAGTATCTTGGTTGACCTTACTGATGTGTTATTTTTTGTGCTTTCCATTCATTCTCCTTTCCTTCTATCCCAGTTTAGGGGGAAAAAAAAAGTGTCTGAATCTTTTATTACATGAAGATGTTTCTTCCAGTTTCAAGGGTAGTGATTAAATATATATTCTCCTTGCACTATTGAAGCTGGGTACACTGACTTTAACAGCAATGTTCAAAAGAAAAAAAAAATCAATCAGTGCAAGCACACTTCCATGCCACAACCTTGCATGTGTAAGCTCACAGGTACCCATCCAGTCTTCATATAATTTGAGATGACCTGAGGTGTTTAATGCAAATAAAGGACGGGCTGTATCTTGAAAAGATAGCCCTTAAAAAAAGCAGACTGCAGTTGAATAGATCTAGTTCAAATGCCTTATGGATTGCTGTGACAGTGTTAGGTCTGGCAATTCAAAAAGGTCTTGAAGATACTTTTTATTGGAGCTTTTTTTTTTAAACTTTTTGAGATTTTTAGACTTTACCAGTTATTTTCTCCCCTTAGAATTAGTAAGGAGTCTAGAGCTAGATGATTATTTGTGTAAGCTCATTGTTCTGACAGCCTATCAAGGGATATTCAGAATGGCTGCTCCTCGCCCTGTGTAAACTCTTACCCCTTAAGCAAGAAGAGCAGCTCTCCTACACAGAGAAAATGCAACGGTGTGTGTGCTCCTTCCTTGCTTACACCCGTCCCACAGTTTGAGTATTTTGTAGGGTCTGTCTTTTCTCTTTCTTCCTTCTACCCATCTATTTTATCTATTGTGATAAAAATGAAATCTTTCTGCTGCTCATAGCCTTTTAGACATCTGTCTGGCAACTTGGCAGTGAAATAACTTTATTTAAAAAAAAAATCTAGTAAGGAAAAAATGCATGGAAAATATGAGACCATTGAGGAAAGAGGCTGGCAGCAAGCCCCCTTCAAGATGAGTAGATGTCTGGATTTAATAGTAAAGCTTAATTTAAGCAGATGTTTTCCAAATTAATCTTTAATATGTCAAACTGTGTCATGTACTTCTCCACGTTTTCTTCCTGGACCTTGTTAAAGAAATACTATTTTGGAAACTTCAGAAACTCCTTGTCAGCATTAAGGGATGGAATAGAAGATTCAGTTGTGTCTCAATTTTGACCCAGCAAACTGCTTTGCATGATACAAATCATAACATTTACGGAAGATCTGTGACTCCTTTTATCAATAATGGTGTCCTGTGTATTCCCTTTTATTTTTGGGGGTGGATTGTAAATGTGCACTGCCTGAAAATAATCAACTCACTTAAACTTTAAATCATATCATTACATAGTCTGTATTGGTAGCAGCATGGAGTTCTTTACTGTGGACCTTGTAAATCTTTGTACTTATCCAAAAAGCCTTTCATTTTTTAAATTAGTTTATTGCTCAAGCAGTTGATTGACCCAAGTTGTTGAAGTTACCTCAAATGATGTTCCATTTTTTTCCTTGTTACAGAGGTTTTCAATCATATGGTAATACCAGATGCCAAAAAGTAATGATATTCAGCAGATAAACAACAAGCAAAAAGAGGAAAGAGAAGGAGAATCATGAATCACCCCCCAAAAGCAGCAGCTATTAAAGGCTTGCAGTCTAAGTGTCTGTAGCCTGATTCTGTATTATTTTAGTATGATCCCTCAGACGGTTAACAAAATATTTTTCTGGTCTTCTCTAGCCCTGTCCTGTTAGGATTATTTTGCTTTCCCCTCTTGCTTCTATTGATGCAGTGGTCTCTGAAGCTCATACAGCACGACGTGGTGCTGCTCGTGACCCAGGCACTAGTTTAGGCTGAGCCATGCGAGTTTCCTGAGGCATCCTTGCTGACATGCTGACCCTTTGGGAGCAGAAGAGGCATGAGAGATCTCAGTTTACAACGCTGCTTGTTGTGCCATTGCAGAAGTTTACAACCTTGGCTATAACACAAGGATTTTGTTCAGCTTTTTCTCCCATTATACCTTTGTTATGACTGAATTGCATGTCAAACCTAACTCAGTATTTTTATTCATATACCTCTGTTGCCTATTTTTTTCCTGCACAGCACGGATCTGTAATTCACGTCTGCGAGGCAGTGCTGCAGGTCCTGGCTAACAGTCCGATTCTGTGAAATGACAGCAAAATGCATCTGATGGGTTGCGTTGTCTGCCTGCTGCTGTCTGGAGTGATGCGAAGCTGATTCAGCTTCCTGCGTACAAATTCGGTGCAGTTTCTCTTTCATAAAGCTCCTGAAGTAACTCATGGCAGGGCAGGCTTTATTGCAGCCCAGCGGTGTTTATTTCAGTCGGCAGTGGTGTGACGTGTTTGCGTATGTCACAGCTGTGTGGTTTGCCTAGGAGAAAAGTGATTTATTTATACATCACTTGTAGCTATGATTGGTGTGAGCTTTTGCTTTGTTCTTCTGGATTTATTTCTGTAGTTTCAAGACTTTATCTTCTATGTCAAAGTAAATAGCGAGAGCCCTACTAAGGTATTGCTTTGGGCAGTGATTTTTCTTCCAGTTCAGGAGGCAGTGGCTGACCAGTTGCCTGTTCTTTGCAGTCCAGTAAGAAACACAACAATACGGTACAGCTCCCAGAAAGGTGGTAGTGGAAGAGACTAAAACCCAATAGAATGGCAGAAAGTGTAACTGCAGCCACAAAACTTATGGACCAAGTGGTTTCAGTTTGATGGGCAAGTCGGTATTTTTTTTATGACTTGTCTGAATCTGAATGTTTTATGATGTCTTCCAAAGAAGAGGATGAATGAAGGCATTTTCTGTTACAGAGCCCCTGTTTTACTGGACTTTTTTCTTTTTTTTTTATTGTTTCTGAGTACATGGTTTAGAAGCTTCTGCAATTTGAATTTGTGTATGGAGGGAGCGTTTTTAATGGGACTTTTTAATCCCTTCTCCTCTCCCCAATTGTTTTTGTTCTTTTCTCCCGATTGTGAGCATTGTAAACAGGCAGTGGTTACAGCTTGCTGATGCTGCCTGTCTAACTGAAGATGTAGCTGTCGAATTCAAGTGAGTACGTGGGTTGGCAAAGCTTTGGTGTGGCTGTGTGCACCTCACCTTTTTGGTGGGTGAGCAGCCTTGCTTTCCTTTCAATGCCACACCATTGAGTAACAATTGCAAATCGTATGAGCAAATTGCCATGGAGAGAGTGCAGTAGGTGAAATCGATACTGGTACAATTGGACATTGCAAGGTTGGACTTAAATTTCCTAATGTTTCAAATTGTTTTATTCCTTTGTATGGCATCAGCTTTGGCAAATACAGAGCAGCTGGATTCCTGCAGGTAGACTGAAATCAGGGAAACATCAAGACGTTCACACTACATGCTGCTTGCAAAGGAGTGAAAGACTTTGGGAGTGTTCCCAACCAGGAACTGGGGCTAATCCTGGGGGTTAGAGATTATTTTAAAATTTCACTGGTGTCTTGGTGCCTCTTCAGAATCACTATGTTTTCAAGAAGTGCTTGGCCAACTCTTCCTGGTGGTTTAGACCTCAAGGGTAATGCTGCTGCTTTTATTTTCCCAGACTGTGTAACATTCCATGGGTTCATAATATATTTATGAGTGTAATGATCTGTGCAATAACATAACAAATGTAGGTATAACATTTGTTGTTCAATCCAGGATACGCTTAAAGATACAGTGGTCCTCTTTGGAAATTGCAGTCAACCAAGGTATTTCAGTTCTCGCCTTGTTTTGGCGATTTTAAATTCCGCTAATGCTGTCAAGGAAGGCTTGAGCCATCAGTGATTTAAAGAGAAATCAAGAAACATGATGATGCCCGCTACCAGAGTTTGATTGTCATGGTTCACAGTGATCTCTAGTCGTCGAGCCCTTTTTCATTTTCATGCCAGCAGAGACCTGGTCAGTATGGAGTGCTGTATCTTTAATTCTCCTGATGTGTTTTATGTGAAGTTCACAGGAACGGCGATTTCAGTGAACACTAGTCATTGTTCTGTAGAGTGGTACCAGGCTTGTACTGCAGTGTCATCTTTTCAAGAGCATTACAATAAAGCAAAATGACATGGAGCAGAGTGGTGTTTAGCCCTTTTTCAGGAGACTTTGAGTACTTTTTAAAACCTCAGAAAACTTACCAATTTGCATTAATGTAGCTCATGTGGCCTTCTGAATGAAGCAGTTCTCAATATAGTGAGCATCACAAAGTCATTTCAAAATCGGGTGCTTCATCACTAAGACATCAGCAAAGGATTGCGCCAATACCAGCATGGAATTGTCTTGTTGGAGAGAATCACTGCTGCCATTCTGCTGGCACGCTGTGTCCGTTCCTGCCCTACCATCCTGCATAGGGGCTGCTCTGAGTGCTGCATGCAAAGCGTCCAGCTGGGATTAAATCCAACAACAGGGAGTACTGGTTCTGGAGGGGGGGCTGCTTGGCCCTCTGTTCTGCAAGCGTATGGAGGCCAATTACGTAGAAATGGACAAAACCATGAAAAATTATGTCTATTCTAAGCACTGCCAGTAAAAGCTGATGGAAAAGTGGCATCTGTAGACCACAAAATACCGTGGTCATCGACCAGAGGGAAAACAGACCCCTCCTGCCGTTACAACATCCAGCTTATTTCCACTGGATAAACTTCTCTGCATCCTTTCCCAGCTGTGCTGTGATCCCAGCAAGGAGCAAATTCAGCTTCAAGCTGTTTTACTGTGATGTGGCTGTTTCTGTACGCTTCCACAGCAGATGCAGGCTCAGAAAGCGGCTGCCTGGGTTTCCTTGGGTCCATACCTCACTGATTTTAGGGAATCAAACATTTTGCCCTCTGAGGTGTCCAAGAGCCAGCAGCAGGGATGTGGCTGGGCATGTTGCATCAGCAGCAGGCAGCACGAGGGGACATGGCCATGTCCAGAGCCCCCAGCCCCGGTTAACAGCTCTGTGGTCTGGGTTTCCCTTCCCTTTTGCTGCAGCTATTCCAGTGGTTTCACCAGCAGGATCTATTTTGAGACGTGCTTTTGGCTCTTCCAGGAGCTGGCTGGGCACCTTTGCCTTCCCCAGGATGTGACCTTAGGGTGAGAGCTGGAAGTCCTATAAGGAAGGTGAAGGGGAGCTGGGCTGTCCCGTTTGGAAGCAGTAAAACCCAAAGCTCCAAAAAGTGCAGCACAATCGTTCCTCATCCGTCAAGTCGCTAACGTGCACGTGGGCCAAGGCACGTTGCGGGGCTGCTTTGGCTCCAGCTGCTGGTGCTGTGTCAGCAAGAAGCTGCCTCCCCTCGGTGGTGTGGGAGAGGAGAGGTTGGCCTCTGCTGACCGATGCTGGCTTTAGGTGATGGATGAATTTTTTACTGTTTTTGTTGTTTGTTTGGTTTTTGTTCTCTTTCTATCCTCAAACAATGCTCCTGCTACCAGAACAGCCAGGTGTAAAATGGAAAGGATGAAATAAACCCCGAGAAGACCACCAAGGAGCAACCTCGTCCTTGCAGGCGCTCAGGGGAAGAGTTGAAGGCTGCCAAGGCTCTGGTTGTGCTGCACCTCACCGGGATCGTGATCGCAGCTCAGGCAGGAAAATCCAGTGCTGTCGGCTCTTGGCAGCTTGTAAAACTGCCGTTGTCTTTCCCTTTAAGCTCTGCCAAGCCGTGCTCCCTCGGGGAGGCTGCTCGGCTCTGCTGAGGCGGCTGAATTTTGCAATAGATAAATCAGCTTCTGCCAGGAAACGCAGAAAGGCTGGAGTGTGTCTTCCTGGAGGAAAAAAAAATAATAATAAAAAAAATGGTGCATTTCTGATTAAAGTGCCACTGCTTAATATCAGCTGTTCTTTATGGGATTGCTCAAGCTGCCTTAAATATGTGTTCAATTTTGGCTGCACAGGGCAAAAACTGCTTGTGTATAATTTTTCTGCTCTGCTGCTATGGATGTTTAATGTACGTAACTGATGTGGCAGGCAACGTGAGGGATGTTGCGATCAAGGTCAAACCAGGAGGTCTCTTCTTCACAGAAACCTGTGTTGCTCCAGAGTATGAGCTTGTTCAGTCGAGGAACAAATTGCTGATTTAACTCTTTGCAGATCTCCTCCTACCACATTTGGGCTGTACCTCTGTGCAATTTGCTGAATTATCGATATATTGTGTAGTCCACCTGGCCAAGGTTTAAATATTCAACGCTGGCTCCTCGGTGTGACCTCGGTACAAGTCCGGAGAGGCTGAATCTGAAAGCAGTGACAAGTCTCAAGCTTCTTGTCCCAACCAAGCATCTCTCCAAGTTGGTCATACACCTCAGTGCAGCGCTCAAATTATATTAAAGTGGAATAAATACTTGTTGTGTAGCCCAGGCTGCTGGTGATATCCAAGCCAGTTAGACTGAACGGCTGCAAAATCCTTCTCTGGCTGCTGGGATGGAGAGGGCAATGCCCAGCCGGAGGGTGCTGCTGGAGGAGGCTCACCTCTCCTTCCTTCCTCTAGAGGGGATTGTGGCACCAGGCACGGCTTGGGGGAATCCAGCTCCAAGGACGCTTTGAACAGCTGGATGCCGGGCTGGAAATTTGTTTCTGCTGATCCGCTGTCCCCTCCTGTCCTCCACCTTTGATTTTCATGCGGTGCTGAGCCTACAGGGTGCGAGTTCCTCTCCACTGACCACAGGTGCTGTGATTTTCCTTCCTGCCTCCCGACTTCATCTCTCCCTTCTCGCCAGCAGGATGCACCACGCTGGACGCAGCTCATCCAACCTCAGGCTGTAACAAATACCGGGCTCTAGAATAGAGTCCAAAAAGCACATCGTGCTGCATCTGTCGTGGCCCTGACCTGGATTTTGAAGCCACGCTGGAGAATCGTGGGGTGGCCGTGGCCACAGCCTGGCTGCCGTGGGCAGCTCGTGGAGCTGGAGCAGCCGAGCTGCATCTCGGGGCGGCCAGGGGAGAATTAAAAAACTCATTTGACTTGCTGAGTGGTTTTTCTGTTTCTGTTTTTACAAAAATGTTAATGAGTTCATTACAAAATAAACTATTTGCTGGTGTTTTCATTAAAGCTGCAGGTCCTGAAGCAATGCAATCATGGGAGAATTTTTTCATCGTTTTCTTGGTTTCAGTGTGTTTGTGTTATTTTTGTTTGTTTTTCTTAAGGTAAAGCTTCCTTCTTTGTACATTTTACAGGACTATAACCGAGTTGTAATTCTTCAAAATTCAAGGAAAACAAAATTCCCCCTCCCCATTTGCTATTCTGAAGTCGGCCAGGCTTTGTTGTTACTATTTTTTACAAAGTGTGATTGCTTGGGGTCAGTAGTTTTTCTTTTCTGTGGAAAGAAGCACATACATGCCCTAACACCTCCTCATTTATTTTCTGGAACAAAACAAAGGACGCTCAATGTCACAAAAGCTCCAGCTCGGTTTTATAGCAGGCTAATGAGAAACTGTTGAATCACCCGCTCATTTTCTGTCGGTAGAAGGCAATAAATCTTCCCTCACTTCCCAGCCCCCGACAGACCTGCTGTCCGGTCCCATTACTGGTTCCAGCATGGGAACGGAGGCTGGGACAGAGCCTTTCTACCGCAATGCACCTCCACCGCTTCCTTGGTGCACGCCCAGCTCCAGGCTGGTGGTAGCTCTGCACCAAGTGCCCCCAGTATTGCTGATCTGCATTTTATTTTATTTTATTTTATTTTATTTTATTTTATTTTATTTTATTTTATTTTATTTTATTTTATTTTATTTTATTTTTTATTTTTCGTTTTTCCCTGCCCTTGTGGAGTTTGGAGGTGTTTGCTGTGTGCTGGCCTCTATCCCCCAGCGGCACAGGCACGGAGCAGCGCTGCAGGAGTGCAGCTCCTTGCAGCAGAGCCCAGCTCCCGGCGCCTCCCAGCCCTGCAGGCAAAGGCACCTTGCAGAGAGCTCCCTTTGGCTGCAAACCCCCTTCTTGCAAAGCTGGACTAAAATCAGGGTGAGGTGGAGGGTGGCTGAATGCCAGCTACTGGCGTCCGTGCCAGCTCGGAGCAGGAAAAGCTGAACCTGCCTGCGGCTGGGCTCTTCTGCCCTGCAGCTGTCCTGCAGAGGACAAAGTTTAGGCAAAAGGCTGACAAAAGCTCCTGGTTGTTGCCAGGGATGCCGGTGACAGCTGGCGGTGTCCCCCTGTGCTCGCTGCTGCAGAGAACTTTGCAAGTTCCTTCCCTTTTGGTGACTGGTGCGTATTTTAAATTTCCAAATGAGCTCATCGAATTTCCTCCTGTGCGTTGCTCAGCCCTGCTTGGGGAAAAGGAAAAAGCAAAACAAACAAACAAACAAACAAGAAAACACACAAAAAATACCAACCAGGGAGTGCTACAGCTTCTGCCAAGGCTGGGAGCTGAAAAGCAGGAGGCCTGGCCGTACCCACTGGATCCTTTCTCTTCTCTGCTCACTTAATGACTCGAGCCACTTCCTGATCTATTGAAACAGAAAAATCAGGCGCTACGGCTCTTTGGGAGAGGAAACCAAATGGGGTGACTCCGCAGTGCTGTGTGCGTGTTCCAGCCTTGACTCCAAAGCCCCTGGGATTAACACCTTTCATCTGTGCACCCAGCTGATAGCTGATTAAATCTAAATAATCCCTGCACCTATGGGGAGTGGGGAAGCCACGTCTAGGGATGTTTTTTCCCAGCCCTGAAATGCTGCAACCTCCAAGGTGGTGGTAGCTGCAGTTTGCTTGCTGGGGATTCCCTTTGGCAGCACAAAATGCTTGGGGAAAGCACCAAATCTGCAAGGGGAGCCCCGGGGTGCGTCACACCCGGGACTGTGAGTATGGGGCACGTGGGGCATCGTTTAGCAGCCCCCTCCTGAGCTGGTGAGGTGCTCGGGGCTCCCCCTTGCCCCTTGTGCCCAGAAGATTGTGACGTCCAAACCGCTGTGCCAATGGAGAGCTGAAGCTCCTCGGGGCCTGGATCTTTGCTCCAATGCAGGGCAGTGGCAGATGCTAGGGAAGGAGCAAAGGAAATGGTGAGCAACCCCTGCACCGACACCTTGTGGCTTCCAGCAATGAAGGCAGCCGCAAGCATCTGGATTATCCTGTTCAATAGCAAGACCTGTCCTGCATGGATGTACCTAATCCCTTTTTGGATCCCTTTAGACTTTGAGGCTTAATATGCAGCAGTGACAAATCGCACAGTTTAATTTTATGCTGGTGAAGGGGGAAAAAAATATCCTAGTTTTACTCAATTCTGCTGCCTTGTTTCATAAGCCTGGTCCTGGTCATTGCTGGGAGAGCAACTGCTCCATGGTCACCTTCTCTGCAACCCACACCGAGTACTCTCAGGGCTTGATAAGGGGAGAGAATATATTCTAGTAGCTTCTCTTTGCTGTTTTTTGTGGCTTAAATACTACCGTTAAGGTCTAATTTAAAGCAGTTTCTCCCCAGTTGAAGAGAAAAATACCAGCCCCAGGAAGAGAGCTAAAGGGGGAATCCCTCCTGTGCGCCCTCGTAGTGAGGTGTGTGGTCACAGGAGCCATCAGAGCAGCTCTCCTGGTCAGCACGTGTTTGTGCCCGTGCTACAAAGGATGCTGCAGTGTTACTTGCCTTGAGAGCACCTTCCAAGCCCACAGGGGGACGTTTCTAGCCTGGGACAGGCACCCCAGCATCGGTGATGCCGGAGCGGCCATCAGTTGGCTGAACCTCCCTGTGTGCACAAGGGGAGCCTGTTTTCCCCGGGTGCAGGCCAGAGGATGCCCGGGAGAGCCTGCACAGAAGCAGCCTTGTTGGTGCTCCCCGGGCTGCAGCCGCTGTTTGGCTTGGACAGGAGCACCGGGGCTGAGACATGGTCAGCCCCCCCCAGCCTCACCTCTGGGCAGGGAGAGATGGAGGAAAACCAGCGTACCTCCAGCTGCAGGGAGCCTTTACCCCGTGTCTCCTGCTCCTTCTCGCCCTGTATCCAGAGCTGGGGGTTACGGGATGCCGTGCCCCAGCTTGAAATCCTAAAAGCTTTCAAGACATCTGCGTCCCCCCTCTGAAACCCTTCAACACCCACCTGGTAGGAATCCAGGAATCTGAAATCTCCCCCCTTAGGACTCGGTGACAAAAGGGAAGTGTCTCAGTGTTTGCTTCTGGGAAGGGGTCAGGAAAGGTAAGAAAGACACTGGGGGCACAGAGAGACCTGGGCAGCTCAGCCAGCACAGAGCCTGTCCTGCCTGCATGCAGCCCTACAGCCACAGACAGCGAGCAGGTTTTGGGACACTGAGCTCATTCAGGAATGCCGAGACCGTGTGGTCCCACGTGCCAGCTCACTGCTCTTTCCAGGAAGGCACCACACAGTTCTCCCTTTGATTTCAGCCCCTGCTGCCTGCCATGCTGCTCGAAGCGCTGACCTGGGCTTGTTTGATTTACCAATATTGTGGCGCGGGGGGGAATTTAAACCTGGAAGGCTCTGCTTGTGCTAGCGAGGACGTGGATGCTGCTGCAGAATATGGGGTTTGTGTCCTCCTGGTATTGCAAAAAACCAGATGTTCCCTTAAGGAACAGACAGAGGAACTGCTGGGTGCTGTGAAGGCAGGGCTGGGAGTGCCCCTGAGCGCCCTGCCTGCTGCAGGGAGCCTGAAGATGTTGTTACTGCTTTGCCCCAAAACTTCCTCCTCGCTGATATCAAGATGACTTTGTACAGAGCTTTGGCACTGACGCAGCAGGGTCAGAGGGATTTAGTGTAAATAAAGCCATTTCCTGCAGCAACTAGCACAGACCGCTGCGGCTGGTCCCTGCAGAGTGCTCCGGGCTGGTGGCTGCTGGGGGGGTTCATCCTGCTCCCCCCTGCCCAGGCTGGTGTCGGCACTGCTGGGGTGACAAGGGCGGCATCGGGGTGCTGAGAGGTGGCTTTGCCAGGTCCCTCTTCATCTTCCACCACGGTACATTCTCTGTTCCATTCCAGCAATTTCTTGTGGGCTGGGGGAACTGGTGTGGATATTGGCTAAAAACTCCCGGCTGGTAAACTGCTGCTGGAGATGATCTAATTAACGATGGCATCGCCTTTACTGATGCTTTATTACGCTTTGGATTGCAGTAGAGTTTCCTTAATTGATGCAATTTCCTTCCCTTCCCTCAAACCCATCTTCTCCACATATTCTTTTGGTAAGGTCCATGTCATGTTCCCCCCCTGCCCATTATTTACGTTGCAGGGTTTTTGTCCTCTTCGCCAGCTGCTTTTTCTCCACTTTGCCTTTGACTAATGGAAACATAATTACACCCGCATCTGATGGCAATGACAGCTGTAATTAATCACCTCCGTATCCCAGTTCCTCTGCCTATTGCTTTACTCAATATTATCACTGAAAGGCCAGCTCTGGCCTGCACGGAAAGATCTCCAGTTGAGGAAATATCGGGCAGGAGTGGAGGCAGGTGTTGGTGCCTGGAGGCAGGCACTAATAACCCAAACCAGGAAACCCATCAGCTCCAGCCCTTGCTAATTTCAGGCTGAGCTTCTCCATCCACCCTCCGTGATGGTTGCAACCACGAGGAAGGACCCGAGCTGCCTTGAGCCTCCTTTTCAGCCCACGTTGGCCATGGTGTGGGATGGAGCCGGGAGGGAAACCCTTGGGGAAGAGGCTGGGACCAGCCTCCGTGCTGGGAGGCAGCAGGAGACCTTCTTGGGAAAGGTGTAACATCGGGATGGGGTCGCTGCGTGGCTTTTCCTCACCGCCAACCTAAAGAGCATCCTCCCCGGACCAAAAGAGCATCCTCCTCCGACCAAAAGAGCATCATCCCCCGACCAAAAGAGCATCCCCCAAGCACAGCAGCATCCCGCACCCTGCAGGTGAGGCCAGCTCCTAACCTCCTCTGGGCCGGCCTCGAAGGCGGCCTCGGCTGCCGGGAGGCTCCTCCTCCGGCCTCCGGAGAGGGGAGGAGAGGCCGGGATCGGTCCCGGCGGCTCGGGGCTGCCCACCTGAGCCTGGCTCTGCAGCCGCAGGGACCGGGGGTTGGAGCCGAGCATCCTCCGGCCCCGCAGCCCATGGGGGTCCCGGGGGGATTGCGGAGCTCCTGCCCCGCTCCGGCTGCCTCCCGGCCGGTATGGAGAGCCTGGGCGGCAGCCTGAAGAAAAAAGCCGCGGAGCTGCACTACAGGGCAGAGGTGATGATCGCCGGGGAGCAGCTCAGGTAGGAGGCAGGGCTGGTGGGGGGCTCGGGGGGCTCCCGGCTGCGCCCCCCGGTGCTCGGTTTGCTGAGCAGATCCTTCCCCGTGTCACCCCCCTCCAGCACCGGGCAGCTCCGGGTGCTGGAGGATCGCCTGGTGCTTTTGGGTGGCAGCGGGTTTTTGGCTCCTCCGGCATCCTGCACCAAGCCCAGAGCCTGCTGCGGTGCCACCGGCACCCTGGGGACACCGGCATCCGATGGGGACACCGGCACCCTGGGGACACTGGCAGCCTGGTACAGCCCTGCCCATGGGGCTTGGACTTTTGGGGTGATGCAGGAGGGCATCCCGTGGGTGCCGTGTGCCTGAATCCACACAACCTGAAGGGTCTTGTGCAAGTTGCTTTTGGGAGCTTGTGCTGTTTCGTGGTCCCGGTTCTCAAGCAACTTCTGAGCTTTCTTCTTATGAAGATAGAAAAAAGTTCTGCTGTGCAGGGAAATCCGTGTGACTGTGAAAGTGTGCTCCTTGTGCATCTTGTGCAGAATCCTAAAATTACCTCTGTGGCACTGTGCTGTCCAGCCTCAGCATTCACATTACCCTCAGCTTTATTAATTTACATTGTATTAAGGACTGATAATTTCCATTTAAGATTAGGGCTCCATTTTGGAAACACCGCCCATGTCCAAGGTGGCTGGAATGTAAATGCTCTACGATGGTCAGCCACATCTCCGTTGTCTTTCCCAAATATTGCCTGCACTGTAAGCGAGGTTTGGAAAATGAGCTTAGCTTTCTTGTATGGAAGAGCAGCAGCAGATCTAAGAGTGAGTTGCTTCATTTCAATAACTCATTGCAAGTGACACTAAATTATTGCTTTTTCCATCCCACGGGCAGGGCAGGCTTATTCATATTTATATTTCCAGTGTTTTACTCATCTGGAGTGACTGTGGTCATGGGCACTATAGCCTGGGCCAAGGGAAGGGGTCAGGTATTCAGAAAATAAATTAACTGAGCCATGTGTTAAAACTGCAATGAGTGGGTGTGCAAGGGCAGTGATGTGACTTGCCAGCTCTTTTTGCAGGACAGGAGCATATCAAATCCTGGATCATTTTGACATTTTTAACTATAAAGAGGAGATGAGGACACAATAAATCTATTTGTGAAATGAGCTTTTCTACCATCCTGTGCGCTGTGCTAGTTCTTATAAGCAAGACAAAGACGCAGTGCAAATGGTACATTCTTCTGAAAACCCATAATACCAACGCGTTTTTTCCTCCCAATATTTGTCTAGGAGCTTCAGTCCTCGCTGCCAGTGCAAAAGTGCCCTCAGGCTTTAAAAAAAGTGCCATTTAGCTTTAAAAACACAGGATGTAAGTAGTTTGGTGGACAAGGTGTATATACTTTTTGAGACACCCATAAAAATATATTTTCCCTGTTGCTGGAGTGCCTGGGAGTTTCCTGGTCTGAGTTAGGGAGCTCCTAAAATCCCAGTCTTCATACTCCTTTCAGCAGGTTGCAGTCCTGAACCAAACCTTGCTTTTCTTGAAGCTCTTGAGGTCTTATAGGACAAATCTTATGGGGAGTGATGGAGGGAGCTGGGGTTCTTTAGCTCAGAGAAAAGGAGGCTCAGGGGAGACTTTATTGAGCTCTACAATTACCTTAAAGGAGTCTGTAGTGATGTGGGGATTGAGCGCTTCTCCCAGTCACAGATAAGACAAGGAAATGGCCTTAAATTGTGCCAGGGGAGGTCTAGGTTGGGAATTAGGAAAATTTTCCTCACTGCAAGGGTTGTGAAGTATTGGAACAGGCTGCCCAGGGAGGCGGTTGAGTCACCATCCCTGGAGGTCTTCAGAAAAGGTGTAGATGTAGAGCTTAGGGACATGTTTTTATGGTGGACTTGGCAGTGCTAGGTCAAAGCTTGGACCAGATGATTTTAGAGGTCTTTTCAACCCGAATGATTCTGTGATTCTAAGCTCTTTGTGTCCTAGAGGACAGCAGGCAGCTTTCATCCAGCACGACTGCACTGCTCTTCACCTGTGCTTTGCAGGCGATGGGTCTAAATTCTGGTGTTTTGGGCAGAGCAGTCTCATCCTTCTGCCTTGGTCTGGGCAGGAGCTTGTTCCCAGTGCAGAAAGACTGGAGACTGCTGCTGGGCAGGAAGGTGGAGAGCTGGACTCCAGCAACCTGCTGCCCAGTTTGTCCAGCTGAAAGGAGAATTGAGGGACAGCAGAGCACGTTGCATGCTCGAGCCACTCTCTTGTACTTTGGGAATCCTCCAGCCTGGCAAGTAAGGAGGAATTTGTGCCATGAATCTTCCCAAAGGCAGCTGGATAGGTGATGATGAGGAAATGGAGGCACAGAGGCTGGATGACCTTGCTGAGACAAGGACAGGACTAAATGCCTGCGTTGTGTTCCCGTGCTTGCCCTTGGATAATAATCATGGCACTGCGTAAGGGAGCCTCACAGACTTCTCCCATACATACTGTGTAAGTCTTGATCAGCAAATAATGCTGTTGTATCTACAAAAAAAAAACTCAAACATTTGTTTTCCCTGTTCTCCGCTTCCTGCCCTGCCTCCTCCTTGCTATTGTATTTAGCCAAACAAACCTTTGTTCCGTCTTTATGGTTCTTTGGCTTCCCAGCAAGTTTGCAAATCCCTCTCGGTTTGCTTTGGCTGGAACGATGAGTCTGCTCAGTGTCACGATGCATTTCCCAGCCAGAAATAGCTGCACAAGTGAGGGGTGAGGAAATGCTTCTTGGGGATGGCCAGGGATGAACTTATCCTAAAGAAATTGGGGGGGGGGAACACTGCGTGCTGTGCTTTGGGCTGACTGCCTGCTGGCTGCCTTCACTTCCACGCAGATGCTGCTTACTGGTCCGTGGAAGGGGAAGAGAAGTTTGGGTCCCAAGTCTCTCCCCATCAGAAAGATGAAAATATTAATTTCCACTGATATCTCGGTGCTGTGTCAGGCATTCCTCGCGTCTCCTGCTGTCGATCTTTTTGTTTCAGCCATATAATCTTGCATGAAAATCCCACTAGTTTTACTGGGTGTTGAGTGCTCTTGGGTGGCATTCCGTAAGAGAGTCCCAATTAGTCATTTCTAATTGCAACAAATGGCTTATCAGCACAGAAATATTCGGGAACAGCTACTGCACTTTGGATTCACACCCTGCTGTAAGCTGGGTTTCTCAAGTACAGGCAAGTCGTTGTGCACTGCTCCAGGGATTCATCACGGTCAGGTGAAGCAGCTGATCTCCAGTAACTCTGCTAAGCTGCATTAATCACTGAGATGTGAAATATACTCGGTAAGCTTATACCCAGTCTTGGACAAAAAAAGGGAAGGAAGGTTTTCTCCTAGGAAGAACAAAGTTGTGATTCCAACCGCTGTCCAGGACTTTTCGAGGTGGTGTTTTAGTTGGATACTCTGACTGAGACGCTGTTATGCAGTGCTAACGCTTTGATGCTTTGAAAATTGGGTTTGCTTCAAGGTTTGGAGCTAAACCTGCCCTAGTTTGTATCCCTGGCTGAGATAGTGGGTCCACAGGAGGTGCTTGGAGTGGCAGTCACCAGGTGAACTTCTGGCTGTTATTCGGAAAATCATACAACGTGGTCAGAAAGCCTGCTACTATATATATATATATATATTTATTTTTTTTAGTGCTGGTGAAAGAGAAGAGTAAGAAGCAGAAATGCTCTTGCTGGAATTGCTTTTTGAGGTTCAAGTTCAATTTTCCAATATGTGCATTTAAATGGAAGGAAAATAAAACACCTCTACCTCTTTGAGTGGGCTGCCACAGTCATGCAAGGCTCCCCCCTCCCCGATGCACTTCTGCTTTTGTAGGTATGGGAGTGCAGCAAGCTGGGTTCTGCAGTGGTAGATTTGTAAGAATGTTCCTCTCCTGCAGCTATTTTGCAGATGTGCTCTTGTGGCTATTGCTCCCTTTTACTGAGCACTCAGCTTTTTGCTTTTTTTTCCCCCTCTAGAGATAGGAAAATAAAGGCTCATTTGGATGATGTATCTCCATGGTCATTCATTTATATTTAATTTCCGTGGGAATGCAAACTTGAGTTAACGTCCTTGAGATCTTCACCTTGGCATTTGGGCTGCTCAAGGCCCGTTTACGCAGGCAGGAGGTGATGGGGAGCAGTGAGCAGCGATTCCCCCACCTCCTGACAAGGGGTCCTGCTCTGTGCCGACACACGGGGCTCTTGGTGCAGGACAGCTCTTGCTTCAGGGATTTCTCTGGCTGTCCAGCTCTCGTGCCGTAAATCCAGCACCCTTTCCAACACAAGGAAGCCCTCGTGTTGCTGTTTGGCTCTGATTCAGGCTCTTGGTTCCAAACTCTGTGAAACGTGAGCACAGAGAAGTTATGGAGAGCAGAGCTGCATGGTTGGCAACGCGCCCCAGCAGTGGGCATCCTTCAGGGCATGGGTAACAACCGGCGGGACTTGAACTCTTGACTCCCTCGAGGGTTTCTCAGAATTTATTTTCTGTTTGCGCTGCTGCAGGTCAGCCTTTCAACAAGGTCATGCGGAGGGAAGGATGGTGTCTTTTTAGTGACCTTGACAAAGAAACAAGTCAAGAAATGCAGCACAGTCTGTCCAAAGCAAGTGGATGTGAAAGCAGCGTGCTGGCTGCCAGACCAGGGACGTTTCGTAAGAGTTGGCTGTCGTGTTCCAGCAAGCATTATATCCTTGTATTGTGTCTTTATTTATTTATTTTATGTCCTTTTGAAGAAATATGTACATGGGAAAGGTTTTGGCATGTAGAAAATTTGTAATAGTGCATGACATATGCTTCCTTAACTTTTTTTTTTTTTTTTTTACTTGGAAGCATGGTTATGAAACAGTCACAGCTCCAGTGGCTTTGTTTTTCCAATGTGGTATATAGGCAGGTTTAGGGGGGTGTCAGCCAAGCTGCTCAAAAATGCACTCAATGTTATGCCCTTGTGTGTCTGAAGGACACGATCTGTCACCTCTTAGTTGATGGGAAACACGAGGACGGTGAACAAGACCACAAGGACACTTGAGCTGTGTGTCCTCCACTGCCTTGAGTCTGTGGGCAGCAGGGCAAACTTCTCACAAACTCCAAACAGCACAAAAGATCTAAGACTCTGCTGCTCCAAGATGTTTAAACCCCACTTTATTCCCGTCCTGACAGTTGTTCCCAGTAGAATAGTTTCAAAATAAGAATATATATATTTAAATCCTAGTTTTTAACAGCACTTCATTCCTGAAAATCTTTTTTTTCCCTCCCCTGAAGATCTGTGCATTTCCTGCAGTATTCTGAAATGTGACATTTTTGGTTTGGTTATTTCTGTTGCTTTCTTTGTGTCTCTGCATTGTCAAATCCTGCCATGTTTCTTTGGGTGTTACCTGGAAGGTCTGAGCCTATCTATTAACAATTACGTTGGCTTGTAGTAGCCTGAACCCTAATTGCAGCAATCAGTTACTACATTTTTATCCAACAAAGGTTTTATCTTAAGACTTTTGAGACCCTGGCATTTGTTAATCCTATAATGTAGGATAATCCATTATTATCTGATAGATTTCAGGATATTTAAAATTTCTCATATGGTGCTTGCAACTATTGTTCAACAGGCTGCCACGTATGACGTGGTGTCTACAAAACATCTTCAAAAAGAACAAAGGAACTTGAGGAACTAAACAAAGAAACATTGCAGTGATTAATGCCTTTGTAAAATACACTGGCTTGAGGCAAAACTCTGAATTGGAATAAATAATTTGGAACCAGAAATGTCCTGAAGTTACAGAGAAGATATTAATTAAACATCTCCTCTCTGAGTCTGCTGCATGCGCAGGACGTTTTTTAGGGTGAGCGTTTTGAGAACAGCAATGACTACAGGGCAGAAGTCTGGCTGCTGGTCAGATCTCCTGCGGGGCTGGGTTAGCTTTGGTGTGAGCACACAGATCGCTGTGCTTTGTGGCTCGCTCTGTCGTTAAAGTCCTTTTAAAAGTCAAAGCCATACCCACCTGAGTGACCTTCACTCATAGGCATCTTTCCATCAGAGCTGCAGACCAGCCACAATGTCAGGGTGCTCCAGGACACTTGTACTTCTGGGGAAATCTGTTCCAGTCCATCCCAGTTTGAACCAGAAAAAGTCAGGAGTGCTGATGGACTGAAGGTAGTGCTATCTCTAAGCAAGCTGTCTTTGGCTGGCTCATGGTTCGGATCAGTTTGCTCGTGTTTGCTGTGGATTATTGGTACAGGAACAGAGGAGAACACGGATCCGCCTGGCATTCGTCCTTGTTAGAAGAAACAAGGGCTGCCATTGATGGTCCCACCCTGAGCTATTGATAAGGCTCCAGCCTTTGTACTGGTGGCAGCGATGTTCCTGCTCCCATACCTATGGGGAAGGAGAGCTAGACACAACTGTGCCAAGAGGACAAATATATGTGCTATTATTTTATGTGTGTGTTTTGGCCCTTCTTCACAAGCTTCAGTGAGCTGCTGGGTATTTTTCAGGGGCTTGTTTAGAGCAAAAAAGTCCTGTATGGTTCAACGTCTGGTGCAGGCAATTACAAAAAACACGCAGTGGGAGTAGGGAGCAGGGGATGCTGAAGGGGGGCTTCATCCTTAGGATGGATCTATGCAGTCTAGCAAAGCAAAGAGGTTTGGTTGCACTTGTTAGCCACTGGGTGCTTGCCAGAAGTCCCAAATCAGCAGCAGCTTCACCAAGCTGGGCAGGTGTTGGGTGCTGGGCTGAAAGCTCCCTGCAGCACCAGCTGGGCTCAGCGGCCGTCTTTCTCCCCAGGCTTCGCCTCCACGATGGGAAGCTCATTAAGGACAGGCGTTACCACCTCCGAACCTACCCCAACTGCTTCGTGGCCAAGGAGCTCACGGACTGGCTGATCGACCATAAAGAAGCCCCGGACAGGGAGACGGGCATCCGCCTCATGCAGAAGCTGATGGACCACTACATCATCCACCACGGTGGGTGGGTTTCTCTGCACCCACTGAGCCTCCCCAGGGGGTGGCTACCCATCTGCTCACTGTTTGTGGCCATCAGAGGCACGGTCAGGTCCCTTTTTGTGGCCATCCCATGGGTGAATGCTCCAGGAGGAGCTGGGGGTGATGGGCAGGCTGGATGGATTTCCATCTCCTCAGCTTATCTGTCATAAACTGAGGAGATGGAAACAGATGCCAGATACACCAAATTCAGCCCTCTCTCCCCCTGTCTTATAGGAGTTGCCTTTGACCAGCGCAATGCACTCCGTTGCCATCTGCTCCTTGCTGTGTTCATGTCCTTTGCATTACGCTGCCTTGAAAAAAAAATAAACCCTGCAGTTGTGCTCTATTACAAAAGCATAACACTGAAGCAGTGAGTTCTCAGTTATCCATTAACACCGAAAACTGATTATTTTTCCATCTCTCCAGCCAACAATTTCAAATGCAGCCATTAGTTGGCTAAACCTGCTTGGCTGTGGCTGCTGGTGCTGCTTTGATTGCTTATCGTGGGCACGTCCCTCCTGCTCCCGCGGTAATTCCTCGCCGAACACACACGCTGACTTTCCAGCTCACTTTAGGACCATTAATTTTCATTAGCCCTATGGAAATCGGGCTGTCTGCTAACTGCAGCGCTGCGCTAAGTGCTTTGCCATCGGCTGCCCAAACTGTTCGCCCTCTTCTCCGCTGGGACCCAGAAGGCAATAATTATTTTGTGCAGATTGCTGCCTGTGCTGCCTGATGTGGTGCGCGCTGGTGCTCTGTTGCATGCTGCAAATGTGTTGGGCTTCATATAGCAAAATGTTTTGGCTTCCTAGGGATGCTGTCCCGTAAGATTTTGTGCTCAATTCCCATCTCTCACCCGATGGCAAAGGCATCTAAGGCACCGCTCCTTTCAATTAAGGTGTTCCCAACTTTCACCTTTCAAAACCACCGTCCCGACCTGCCCTCTGCCTGATGAGTCATGGGCTTCGGTGTCCTGATTTCCCAGTGGAATGACAGCTCGGGAGGAATTAGGAACTCAGAATAATCTGACAGGCTTTGGCATTGAGCTCATTGCCAAAATGAAGTTTTGCCAGTTTGCTCAGGAGGAACAAGCGTTAAAGTTTTCACAAGAAGTATCTTATATCACTTGGATTTTGCTCTGGTGTATTACACTACTTCAGTGAGGAAATCAGTGTGGCTTTCTCTTTTCTCTGTCTTTCTCTATTCTCTTCGCTCTAGTTTTCTTTGTTTTCCAAGTATATTATTTACACTGTTTTTATCAGTGAAGCTTTTCCCTTCTTCCTTCAGAAAATGGACCTGAAGCAAGGCAGGCTGATTTATTTGAGAACTGAATTGTGTTTTTTTTTTTTTATTATCTTTTTTTAGTCGTAATCTAGGCGTTTGTTGTAGGCAAGTTTATCTCAGAACTGTATCCCAAATATTTGCCTGCTGAATGTCACATGAATTTAATAACCATACGTTTACAGACTGTGTTCTCAGCCACAAGGTAAATATGAAGCTGGGACTTTTCATAGTGATTGGTTTATTCCAGTTGTGTGCACCTAGCTATGGAGGAAAAAAAGAAACAACAAAAAAACCTCCCTTGAGGTTAGCTTGCCAACAAGTGAATTGGGCAGGGCTGGCAGAAAATAGTGTGGAAAAGTTTTTGCCATTATACCTTGTAATTTGCAAGTAGGTGGTCTGGGATTTTGGACGCGGTGATGTAGGGCTTTTTTCCTCCCCTCTTCCAAGTCTCCATAAACACCGCAGTAGCTTTCTTTAGAAAAAAATAAATAAATTATTGAGACAATTCTGTTTGTTTTCTTTTAGTCTAAACCTAAACACCAGCATTTAGATTAAAATCAACAATATCCCCATTCTAACGAAGCAATTTAATGACCGGGTCAAAGCGTGGCCTCAGAGCCAGCCTTTCCCAAGGCCTCTTCCATGGGGCTGACCTCTCCCACAACCATTTGCAATCCCCTCATTTTGGGGACTAAGAGCTCGGATGCTGGTTACTGCAGCATGGTCCAGAGGATGAGGGCAGGGCACTGCACAGCCCCTGGAGCTTCTAACCTGGGGATAAAGCTGAGCCTGTTCCCAGTGCCACTGTCCATCTGTCCCATATGGACAGACATCCACAACGCTCACCTCCCTGCCCTGCCCTCCTCCTTCCAGTGTGCGACGAGCACTCGGACTACAAGGATGCCAAGCTGCTGTACCGCTTCCGCAAGGACGACGGGACCTTCCCCCTCAACAAGGACGTGAAGGTGTTCGTCAGGGGGCAGAGCCTGTACGAGAAGTGCGTGAGTCCTTCCCCGTCCCGTGGTTCCTGGCGAGGGCTGCGCTCGCTGCTGCTGCTGCTTTGTGGCCGGGACCCGCAGCCACAGCAAGCTTTGCTCTTTCTTTCCTGTTCCCCGTGCTGTGGTGTTGGGAAATGATGTTTTCTGAGCTCTGCCACAGGACGATTTGGGCTCGCAGGGGTGCTGGGCTCTCAATTCGCAGCTGCTTTGATGTAGTTCTCGGGGTTGGTAGCAGGGAGCACCAGGAGCCAGGCTGCAGTATGAGCACCCCCAGCAGGGATACGTCCAGTGGCTGTTCCCAGTGCCCCCACAGCCCCAGGCCAGTCACATCCACCAGCCCTGCTCGGCTCTGTCCCAACAAAATCAGTAGGGCCCAGGAATTTCAGAGCCTTTCTGGACCTGGCTCCTTGCGCCTCACTTAGCCTGTGTGCAACGTTTCTCATGGAAAAGCTCATTCTCAGACAGCAAAGCCAACTCCCTCCACCTCCAAGTGTTTGGTTTTCTGGGAGTTGATTATGTCTGGTTCCCAACCTGGATTGTCTTCCTCATACCCGAGGAATCCTTTTGTCAGACTGGGTTCAGCCTTGTACCACCCTCTGGACCCCTTTTCTTTAACAACCTCTCCCTATTTTCTTGATCCTCAAAGCAATCAGCTGCATGAAGTGGCGCAGAGGGAGGTGTCCTTCAGAGAACAGGGGGTTTTCTGCTGTCCCCATCCCCTCTGGCCGTCGGGCATCGCTTGTGGTTTGCTTTGCTCCCAGCAGCAGCCAGGGCGAGCATCCTGCATCTCACAGCTGAGGCTGCTGCACCCTCTCGTGGAGGCACTGGTTGTAGCTCTGCCACGCTGCAAAATGAATATGGCCTTACCAAAACTCATCTTCTTCACCAGCTTGGCACCAGCTCTTCATGCACGCCTTGGGTTGCTTGCTCAGCTTTCCCCGTAGGCTTTAGCTGAAGCCTCAGCCGAACTGATCTCCTTGAATCTGCCTCCACCTCTGCGCTGAGGATTTACAGAATTACCTGACTGCAGCTCTGCCTTTCCCCTTCCCTTCCTGACGCCCCCCAGCAGCGGTGTTTTTGGTTGGAGCGCTTTGCCCGTTGCTCTCATCCCTGCCTCGGCCGGCTGCGTGTGGTGACAGGGCCGTGTGGCATCACGGCGCCTTGTCCCACCTCCGCCAGGCTGGTCGGTGCCGAGGGCTCCATCCTGAAGGTGAGGGAGGAAAACTCAGTCAAGTACCAGAGGACGTTCCTGGGCTGCGAGATGGTCGACTGGCTGGTTCAGGAGGGGGAAGCGGAGAGCCGAAAGGAGGCGGTGGAGCTGGGCCAGGCGCTGCTGGAGCACGGGATCATTCAGCACGGTGAGCGAGGGGAAGGGAAGCAAGCGATGAGCATAGCTGTCGTGCCAGGAACAAATCCCCTTTCATGGCACGCAACAAGTGCTGGTCAAGTGCCCGCTCGGAGATAGCAATGGGCCCTTTCAGTTCTATGTTTGGAGCTGGTGACCTTTGAAGCCCGAGCAAGCCGCCACCACCCGCCGGGGCTTTGAGCTGGAATCCGAGCCCATATTTCTGCGGTTCTTCAAAGCCTCGGCCTGCAGGCCTGGGATCCACCCTGAGTTCTGAGGGCTGGTGCCGAGGATGCCATGTTCAGCTCCACTCGGTTGGATATCACACCCATCTGCGGGATTTAAACTTTCCATTTGGAGGGCAGGGAGGCCTCCGAGTGTCTGGGACAGGGGCAGGTGGGGGCTGTGCCTCAGTGCTGTGCTTCTGGGCGATGACATTTTACGGGGAGGTGGCCCTGCTGTTCCTCTTTCAGTACAGGTAACTTTTTCCAACAGTCAGAAAATCCGAAATATAAAACAGAAGCACCAAAAGCAATTATCCTGGGTCCCTCAGTATATTTTCCATACATTTTCCACACCCCCTCAGCCTCTTCCTCCTCCATTTTTCTCTCCAGTCTCCAACAGGCATCACTTCTTTGACGGTGACCTCCTCTACCAGTTCTGGATCAACTTCCGACGCAGGCGGCGTCTCACCGAGCTGCTCAACGAGAACTCTTCCCGCACCTTGTCCGAGAGCCCAGACAGCCCCTTCTGCCTCCGCAAGCTCAACCCGGACCCAGGCAACACCAGCTTTCTCTCTGGTAACTGTGCTTGTGTTGGCAGAGGGGGGTGAAACCAAGGCTTCCATTGCTAGAGCATCTCCAAGCTGAGGGATTAGCCCCAGCAGAGCATTAGGGATCCTATAAAGTGACTGCCCATCCCATGTGCTGCTTTGTGGTGGAGGTCAGGGGGCAGAGCAGTCTCTATCACAGCTCCCCACCCCAGGAAAATAATTTATCAGCAGCTCAGCTCAGCTTTTGGTCCTTCTTTAAAGCTAGTTTTGTTCTGTCTAAACTCAGTTGTCATATCTGGTGCATGTGTACCCTTCAGACATGGGTCAGGCTGGTGTGGGAACTTTGCCAAACTGGTCTTTTCTTTCCTTGGATAATTATTATCTTTGCCTTTTTTCAGTGCAGCCCAACAAGGAGATCAAAATCGTCTCAGCCGTTCGAAGGAGCAGCATCACTTCCCTCACTGGAAACTCCAACCCCTACTTCAGCGTTACTCCCACGCTGGTGTTCCCTCCCGTGGCTGAGTGCAACCCCAAATCAGGTCGGGGCTTCTGCACTGCCCTCTTGCTGCTCAGGGTGCGCCTCTTCCCTCTGGGCACGAGCTAGATCAGTCCTCAGGTCCCAAACCCTCCACCTGGTGCTCGGTGACTTGCAGGAGGAGAGGGTCAGCCTCACCTCCGAGGCCTGATTTGAGAAGTTGTGAGGCTATTTTGAAAAATATTGATATGAACGCAGAAGTTTCTGGGTTCAGATTCTGCTATCTCGTCTCCAGCCCATGAACCCCAAGCTGCCTTATGTTGTGCTTTGCTGCATGAACCCCACGGTTCTGATAGGATCTGTCACCTTCTGCCCTAGTGTTAAAGAGACCTGTCACCAACGAAGAGCTCCTGTCCCCCGGGGCTCCCTATGTCAAGAAGACGCTAACTGTAAGTGACCGTAGTGAATGGTGTCACTAATCTGATGGTATTGAGCTCCCCGGCTGCTCTTTGATCACTTTCTGCCTGCTGCTCTGACCTCTGCATGCTAAAACTTTGATTGCATGTCACTTCATCCCAGCTCTCCTTCCTGGTGCCTCCCGGCGGGTCGATGTCTTCAGGTGTTCTTCTGGCTGAAAGTGGTGGTGACTGCTGCAGCCTCGGCTTTAATGCATATCAAAGGGGAAAGAGAACGTTTCCTGGACAGGAAAAATCAGATTTGTTTCATCCAGCTCCATGCAAACTGTAGATTCAGTCAAGTCTTGTGACAGCCAAGACATTGACGCTCATCCTGTCTGCCACAGAAATGTCACCTTTATGCGCCGCTTTATGTAACTCACTTTGGGTTCCTGGTCCAGAACAGATACACCGAGGCACTCCGTCACCTGCTGATGGAGAAGAATTGAACAGGGAGCATTCAGGGACCACTGTTCCCTTATTATGATTGTTTTTTTTTTTCATGGACAAAATGAGCACACCACCAAATCTCCATGATTCTGCAGACAGCCAGAGTTTGGGACTTTTCCTATAAAATAATAATTTTTCAAGTTATTTCTGAAGCTGTAGGACCAGATGGCTGCAGCTGGCCAAGGCAGCTCTGCCTTGAGTGCTGGCTGTGAATGCCACAGCTCCTGTCCAGGGATCCTAATGTGCTGTTGTTTTGGGGTAAATATCTGCCTTTCCCTGCTCACCTCCACAAGAGGAACCTGTGGTGGGCAGCTAGGAAGCGTGCTGGCTCTCCCCGTACTCGTTTGATGCAAGTGGGCTTACAGAAGGGCTGAGGATCTGGTCCCCAAGGTAACTGGGCTGTAGAAACTGGTGGGAAGGAAAAAGGAAAATAAAGCAGGTGATTAGCGTGGCATGTATGAGGACATGCCATTTATTCTCCTCCTGAATGTTCTTGCCCTGCCCTTCAACTCTGCCAGCCGGGGCCTTTCATGGCTCGTTTCCTTCTGCTTAGCTGTGCAGTTGCTGTTATTTATTTATATGGTTAATGCGCAAAGTCCTTTGAGAATTCCTTTTCCCCTTTAGTCACATCAAATGGCCACAGCATTAGAGCACTCCGCTTTGACAGGCTGAGATCAGAGTGGGAAAAGTTAAAAGGGTGGCTGCTTCCGTCCTGGAAATGATTTTTGGTGCCAGCAAACGGGCACAGCATGCACGCGCTTTGGAAGTGCCCTCAGTGTGCTCCTGGTTCACACCTTGCCCTGGCTTCATGCTGCCATCGACTACACCTGCAGACAGAGAAATAAATAGTCCAGGAGGGCAGGGACCTCTGGCATGCTGGACTTTCAGGTGATGCCTGTTGAAAACCCTTTCATAAATTCAGAGTGGAAACCTGAAGCTAATCTCTGAGCATGGGGGGAATGGGGAGAATGGGAGGGATGTGTCATTGCCAAGTGTGTGCTGAGAGACTCTGGCACAGGTGAATGAAAAGGTCCACCAGAATTAAAGCAGAGAGAGAAACGGGCTGCCCTTGACAGCAATCTATCCAAGAGCAATTAGTCCCCAGCTGCCATCCAGGGAGCTGGAGGAAATTCTTAACTGATATGGAAAACTCCCTGGTGCCCAAGGATGTTCTCCTCCCATCCGGGAGGCTGAGAAAGAGTCATCGGGTGACAACTATTGCTAATGTAACTGAAGACAAAAAATGAAGGTCTTTCTTACTGGTTTGAACTAATGAAGGTTTTTTCTTACTGGTGTCAGAGGAGCCTTGAGGCAAACCCTGCTTTCCTTCCCTACCCACAATAGAGATGAGGATCGTGAGCAGAGCTCTCCGCATCAGCTGGAAGTGTAACATCTCCTCTATCGAGCCCATTCCTTTGTATTTAAAAATTTTTCATTCTGCTTGTAGATTGTGGGCGATGCTGTGGGCTGGGGGTTTGTGGTCCGAGGAGGAAGACCTTGCCACATCCAGGCGGTGGACCCGGGAGGACCCGCTGCTGCTGCGGGCATGAAGGTACTTTGCTCGTGGTGACTTGACACGAGGCAGGATTTATGTCCTGCTAGAGACTGTCAGGCTGAATGCATCACCTGTGATATTCACACCTCCTGAAGTGGAGATGGAGCCTGCAGAGTGCTCTGGCCACGCTGTGAGAGGCCTTGGGAAGGATGCTGTCCACAGGCAGAGCGCAGCGCCTTGCTGCACGCAGCCAAAGTGAGCAGGGCAGGAGTAAAGATTTATTTTGACTCACCCATTGCTCTCACAGCTCCCGAGATGTAGTGCTCTTTGTGTCTGTCTGCTGTTAACACCACAGTTCTGCATCGAACTATTTTCCATGTTTGTGAAAGATGAGTAACTTTAGGCTGATACCTTGATTTGATTTGTCAGGTAATTCCCAGTATTTGCAGCTCAGGTGAAATGATCTGAGGTCCTGAAAATCATCTCAGACCTGTTATCCAAGCATGAGTGGGTTTTGTGTGTAGGCCTGATTTTAGGAATGAATGAAAGAAATGAGTTTCAGACTTCCCGTACAAGAATCCCAGCAGTGAGGGAGCAGCTTCTGCAGGCTGGTACAACTCTACAGCCACGTGGATATTAGAAATAATGGGATTCTTCAGAGGCAGCGTGCGACTCCTTGTTTGCTTCAGGCAGGGTTGGAAGGAGGAGGCTGAATACATTTCATTTGCTCCAGAGCCCAGTTCATTTTTCCTCACCTAATCTCATTTGCTACCAAATTACTAAATGTTATTACTGTGCCTCATTTCCATTTGTGAAATGAACCACTGCTCACAAATGAGTCTCTTCTCTCTCTGTTAGCTCAGTCTAAATCCCTTTGGCCCCTTTTTCATGATACAGTGATTATAGCCCAGTGATTATCAGCGTGGCTTACAGAGTGACAACGCTTCGGGGTTTGAAGCATTTTGTAGCAAGTTATTTGCAGCGCAGCCCCTGGCTCCAGCCAGGCACGAGCAGAAGTTTCTGTGACTGCAGCGGCTGCAGGTAACCAGCCCTTCCTTTCCCTGCAGGTGTGCCAGTTTGTGTTCTCAGTGAATGGCATGTATGTTTTGCACCTGGACTATCAGACCATCAGCAGCCTCATCATGACAGGACCACGAACGCTCGTCATGGAAGTCATGGAAGCTGTTGAATGAGCGAAGGAGCCTCGTGCCACTGCCGGGTGGAGAAGCAGGACACTTTGCAAAGTGATGACGGACTGTGGGGAGGGACCGAGCTTGACCTTTCAGCCTGAAATGTTAGGTGTTCTAACATATTTTCAAATAAACACATTGTAAAGGACAAGGCTTGGATTTGGTTGATGTTGAAATATGTGGCTCTGCCTGCTCTTGAGAGGGTCTGAGCTCCTGCAGCCCCTTTCTGACACTGCTGGGAGAGCTCCGCACACCACGAAGCCAAGCCTTCGACCAAGCCATCCACACAGCGAGCTGCGAGGCGAGTTTACCAAGAGCATAACGTGCTTTCCAGATGGCCCCGTAAGCTGTGCCATCATCTGTGTTCAGAAAATAAGGAAACACTGCAGTGATGTGCACTGCCTTGTAAAGGAAGACCAAGCGCCCTGCAACACTTTTGGTGTAGGCACGCAGCCAGGACTGGTTGCTCTTCCCAGCTGGGTTTCTTGTAAAGGTGAGACTTCTGCAGGAGCTCTTTCTGTGCCCCTAATTTCAGGTGATGCTTAAATTAATTAACCAGTGTCATCTCGGCATGGAGCAGGGCAGAGGTCCCAGAGGTTTTAGGCTGCCACCAACCTGGTGACAGGAGGCAGAGGGGGAGAGGAGAGACCTGGAGCGGGGTCAGCCTGCTCACAGCTCTCAGAGGGAAGGGAAATGAGTCAAAGCCACCAAAATCCATGGCTCCTGAGCCCTGCTGCTCCCAGGATGACTTCACTTGCAGACAATGTGGAATATTCATATGCTGCCTACTGGGAAAGTGAACCAAACGTAGACTAACAGGTAATAACAAGAATCTGGGCAGGTTTCTTGCTTTCCAGTTCACAGAGCATCCCGCTCGTATGGATGATTTCCAGCAGTCCTGCTTAGGGCAGGTCCCTCAGTGCAGATCGGACCTCCACCCAAACCAAACAACCAAACAAAAAGCAAAAACACCTGGTTATTGATCGCTTTAATTTGTGTCTGAATGGGAGCTGACTTTCTTGGAAAATCTTGTGCCAGCCGTGTGTTAGGTATTGCAGTACTGCTGGCTGCCTTTTTCATCATGTAAGGGGACGTGTGCTTCCTTAGTGCTGGTGGGGAGGAATAGGACTACTTGCAGCTCAGTCTTCCTGGAGCATGGTCCAAGCAAGGTGTCTCTCCAGACCGTAGGCAAAAGCAGTCTTTTAAGCCTTTTGTCAACCTGCTCAGAGTTGTTCTACCTAGCCATACTGTGCACAAAGCAGCATCTCTCTGCCTTTTCATTGTTTAAATTAGGTTTTGTATTGCTGTTTAAAGAGGTGCTAGGCACCTGTGATGGCCATAAGGTTTTATCCAGAGTGACAGGGCTTGAAGTAAAGGAAGACAAAGCCAGAAGTTTTGCATGGCATTTTATTGGCACCTTGGAAAAGGAGGCTAGAAAAGAACAACACATATGTAAGCACGGGAAGCAGCTTTAGTTTTTCGCTGTCATAAACAGCATAAATTTTGGCTCTAGGTTTGAATTTCCCTGAAAGTGAAGTGCAGGAGGTGTGTGCTCTTTCCTTTCTCACCACCTTCTAGCTTTGTAGTAAACTGTCACCAGTCTGAGCAGCTGCTGAAATCCGGTAGGAATCACAGCAGAGGCAATTTGTGGTATTTACATGTAGGGCTGTGCCAGTTATGTGTTCACAGGCTCCTGTACCAGGTGCTCTATATTTTAAAAAGTCTTAAGTGCTTTTTTTTTTTTTTTTTAGTGTTTAAAGGAAGAGTTAAAAGATTAGTGTCTTTTATAGAACCCTTCGTCTTCTATATTCTGATGCTTTCAAATAATTAGTATTTTAAATTTAAATCTTTTTAAATTATTTTAGGTTATAAAACCAAACTTCAACAAAGTAACAAATAATCGTTTAATGTATAAAAATATATTAAAATGGTGTTTTTTTTTTTTCCATCTGATACTTTCAAAGGTGCCCGTGTTTCCTGGAGAACGGGCGATGCACGTCTCCTGCAGCGCACTGCTGCAGTGTGAGGCCGATGTTGTCAGTCCCCAGGGACCCAGCTGTAAATCTGGTCTCCAGTCGTAAGGAGAAACGCTGCTGTCAGTTGTTCCATTCCTGGCAGTGGGGAGAAAATCTTTTTGGACCAAGTCTTGGCACGGAGCTGGGTGGCTCTCCTGGGGCAGGAGCGCGCGTGCTGCCGGAGGTCAGGGCTGTGAGCACAGCTGGAGCGCCAGCTCGTGATTCAGGCCCTGGGCTTGCAAAGCCTCCAGATGTGCTTAATTTCCTCAGCCAAACGCCAGACAATTAGCCTTCAGTGCAAAGGCCGGGCTCTCAGAAGTATTTAATGGGATGTGAATGTGGCTGGGCTGACTTCATCCCCGCGAGCATGACAGTGGGTGGGAGCCCCGACTTGTTGCTGAGCTCTAGGAAATCAGTGCGCGGCTTCCTAGATGGAGATTTAGCATGTAGTTAGCAAAAACACTGCGAGCCGTTTGCTGATTTTCGCAGAAACGGGCTCTTGCTTCCCAGGCGTGCTTTATTTAGCTGCGTGTCCGGGCCGCTGCTCTGCCGCGTGGTGCAGGGAGGTGGGGGAATCGCTGCCCCCCTCCCTCCCCTTTCCTTCTTCCCTTGCTGGCCTGACGTCTGGGGCTGAGATCTCCCTCACCATGCCGAGAAGCAGCCAAAGCACCAGGGCTGCTTCTCCCAGGACCTGAGGATGTAGCAGGATCCGTCCCGCCTGCGGCTGCCTGCAGGAGAGCCGCGCTGCTGTGCACAGGTCTGTGGCTTGCTTGGTGTGTGGGGATGGGGGTGCAGGAGGGGCTGCCTTGCTTTGGGGTCGGTATTGGTGGAGCAGGGAACTTCAGCAGGGTTTCCAGCTGTGGGAAGGTTGGAGCAATGCAGCACGGCTGCCCTGAGGGATGGCAGCAGCCCTGATGACCTCAGGTCTCCTGTTTGCTGCAGGCCAGGTTGGAATATCACCAGGACTGCTTTATAGAGAGCGCTTGCTTCTTTTGGCATGTGAGACATGCAGTCAGTTTGCCTTTTTTATTATTTTTTTTTCCTGTTCTTTTGTGGTTCATGGTGTAAATCTTGCAGGATTTTTATTTGGTTTTATTTATTTTTGCCAAAAGGATGGTGCTTGGAAGGGTTTGCTGGCAATGGCAGCTGTAGGTGCGTTTCTCCCACCTGTGGGCACGGTGTGGGTTTGCACCAAGCCAAAGTTTCTAAGTTTGGGGACCTGCAAGGCTCTGCCTTGAAGCAGGCATTGTCCCTTACATTTTGGGAGTGGTGCTGGGGTAACTGAGGGCTTGTGTTCACTAGGGGAACTGAAATACAGATTTCCAGGAGAGAACAGAAGGGGTTTGATGAATGGTGGGCTTCTTAGTCTGTTTTAGGTCCTTTAACTAGCAAAGTTCCTAGGGAGCATGGGACAGGTTTGCCCCCTGCAGTGGGCAGGTGCCTGTCTGCTGCAGGACAGTCCCTGCTGCCACCCCTGTGCGTGGGCTGCGAGGTGACATCCTTTGGGACAAGGAAGGGCAGAATTGTCCCTAAACCATGAGCCAGCTTCTGGGGCTATGGAGGTCAGAAATAATTTGCAGTACCCCAAAGTTTCCACTTCCAGCTGTGCTGATTTAAAAATACCGCAGGGATGTTTTTGCTTAGAAATCATTATTATTTTTTCTTTAATTAAAGTGACTATTTAAAAAATTTCCCGTACAAATAAGGGGATCTCAGACTGCCTTAACTTCCAAATCCCCTCCGAGCATGCAGCTGGGACCAACGGGAAGTGGTGCGTGTCCCCCTCCCATTTTCCAGGCCCTGGAAATACTCACCACATGCTCCATGTGTTGCTGTCTCCAAATTCCTTCCCTGAGCGAGTAACAGGAGAGAGGCATCGGCGTGCCGGAGGCTCCCTGCACTCCACCAGGCTGAGGTCACCATGGTCCCCCCCCCTTTCTGGGGACCACAGCTTGGTCTGGGTGGTGGTGGCACCAGCAAGGGCAGGAATGGATGGGAAGGGGCTACAGGACGCAGGTGGGGGCTTGGTGCCCAGCAAGTAACCCTGCTGGGCAATGAAACTGCTGCTCTCATCCTCCACCATCTCAAACAGGTTATTTGTTATACCTGATTGACTGGTAGGAAAATGGAACCTGAAGAAGAGGCAAAGCACGGATGGTTTTGAAGTTCTGTGTTAATACAGAATTCATCCTTACTGGCACAGCAGGGTGGAAGCTCCTGGCTGGCTGTGACCTTGCAGGAGCCCAGCTCAGTGCATGTTGCAGATGCACACGTGCTTATTTCGCTGCACTTTGGATCTCATACAGCCCTGGTTAGCACAAAAATCCTGCCCAGCCCAGTGCTTTTGCTGGGGGCTGGCTCCCTGTTTGCCAGCAGAGCCACAGGAAAGTGGCATGGAAATGAAGAGCAGTTTGGTGGTATTGCAAGATGTCTGCATTTTTGACAAACACCCTGACTGAAAGGTTCATTTGTGCTGTCTCTCCTGCCTGGTGCACATACCTCTGCAGCAAGGGCAGGCTTTGCTCTCCAGAAGAGCACGGCCAGATTCCTGAAAGCCACCTGTAATCTGCTTCTCTTTGAGCAATGACTTCACTGTATTAGCTGGAAAAAAAAAAAAAAGAAAAAAAAAAAGAGTATTTCCCATGGCTAAGGGCTTCAGTTACATGGCAGTTGTTCCATATAACCTGATCTTCAATCAAAAAAAAAATATATATATATCACAGACTATCATGCATGAGCGTGTGTGCAGGGGGAGGGTGGTTAACATCTCTCTGTTACAACTTGCATATTTTTCCATTCATTCTTACAATTTAGAACTGATTTAAAATGCAGGAGATCATGGCTAGGTCACCCATGTGCATATTCATTTTTCCTTGAAATCCCTAAAAAGCTGATGTATTGGAGGAGAAATAGGCATTTGCCAGGAGCCTGAAAATACCTGTCCGCCAGAATGAAGAGAAGTGAAAAGTCACTGCAGATGGCAGTGGAGGAAACTTGTGTGCGTGGTCTGATTGTGCCAAAAGCAATGAGGCTGAATTGTGCAGCACGAAAATGACAGATGCCAATGATGCACTGCAAAAGGCCAACGTGTTTTAAATCTGGTATATATTGAGGCTGAGGCCAGGGAGAGTCTCCGTGTCCATATGTTAGGGTGGTTTTGTGCTGCTCTGACTTTACTGACCCAAACCGAACAAACCCTATATCCAGGCCAGCAAAGACAAGGACCTCGAGGTCTGTGAGCTGTAGGGTGAGTGCTGAGGAGTGGCTGTCCTCAGCCAGCCAGCTCTGGAAGCACTGCAGAGGTTATTTCTAAGTCAAACTGATCCTCTGACATGATAAAGTCCATAACCACATCTGTTTTTAGGTGAGCAAGTTCAAACAAGACCATCCCAACACGTCCTGGATATAACTTTGCAGGAACTCCACAACAAAGAGCAAACAAAACTCTTGTTTTTAAGCTGTTGAGACACAAACTCGGTGGCATCCCTTCTGCTGCATGATTGCTTTATAACAGCAACTGCAGAGACACAAAACCCGTGGTGTGAGGAGCTGTCTGCTCCTCTGATCAGCGTGTGCATTGCTGGGACTGAAGACCAGATGTGGTGTTTGATCACCTCTATTGATTTGGGTTATATTAATTGGAAATAATTACTCTGTATTACTTAAAAGGTGTATTGTACCTCTGCTGAGGTCGTGCTGCCAGGAGAGCTGTGCAGGACCAAGTGAGCTGAGCCTGCTGGATGAAGGATGAAGCCTGCTCCCCATCAGGTGTATCAATGCGATTTAGTTCTGGGCCAAGGCACTGAGCAGCTGTACTGGAGAGACCAAGAACGCAAAATAATATGTAGGAATTGCAGCAAAATTCAGTATGTCCTTCTCTATCCACCCTCTTGGTGCTGTCAGTGTTGTATGCCTCAGATTGTGGGCCTTTAAATGGGGACTGCAAGAGAAAATAGACACTCCTGCCCCAAAATAAAATAAAAAAAATAAAAAAAATCACAGCAACATGCTTCAGTTCCCAGGGCCATAGGAAAGCCCAGGTGGTTACTGCATGGGGGATAGGTAAGCAGAGGGGATTCCAGGGTGGCAGACTTCATGCAGGTGATGTTTGATGTGGTGAAATGTCCCTTGCTCTCCTCCTTCCTGACCTTTGCCGTCTCGCAGGTCCTGGCCACCATGCTGATTCGCACTTGTTTCCTTTTTGCCTGCCTGCCCGTGGCGAGCCACGTCTGGGGACGAGGGGGCCAAGGTAAGGAGCCGTCCGCCCTCGCTCTGGGGGGAGCGCTGGGGGCATCCCGTGGGGTCCGGCTGCCCCCTGGGTGAAGCTCGGCCTCCGCCCTTGTGTGGTGGAGCTCCAAGCAGCCCATTTCTACATATAAAGAGTGACGGGAGATCAGGGGGCCCTTTGGGGGAGGATTCCCATCCCACCCCCCCTGCAGTGCCTGTTCTCATCGCTGGCAGCAGTTCAGCGCGCCGCTCCCTTGCACCGGGGATGCATTTCAGTGTAAGGAGTGAGGGATGCTTATATGATCCACATTTGGAGCTTGAGAACCAGGGAGAAAAAGTGGTGGTTTGTTAGCTGCCATGTCTGTCCTGCTCTCTGAAACTATTGCTGTGGAGCTGCATGGTGACACCTGGTGCAACGTTTAGGTAAGAGAGCACGCGAGGTGCAATCCTCCTGTACCATGCAGCGCTCCCACAGTGCCATAAATCAGCAGAAAATACCTATAGCATCTCACCATATCCTGTCCACCTCTATATTCCATATAAACCTCCATGGAAGGGATCAGTACAAGGTGGTGAGTGCACATCAGAGCCAGAACAGATGTACCTCCATGCCATGCATCTCCCAGATGTGCCCGTGCAGTGTTTCCAGGCTTAGTTCCCCGTCCGCCGGAGAGCAAGGTTACAGCATCAAACAGCTCACATCCAACACGGGGCAGAGAAACAGTGGAGCTTTCATGGCACCGGGGTTCATTTGCATCCAGCACATAATGGTGCCTCAGAGGATGCTGTCCTTTCACATCTGTCTGGGGACATTCTTGCCTTTTTGCTGGGCTCCTAGAGCGATGGCCGAGGAGCTGGACCACGCTCATCCAGAAGGAGACAGCTCCATGTTTCATCTAACTATGAATCCCCCTCATTGTTCCCTGATCTTTTACCACTTCTCTTAGGCGTGATTCTGGGATTTGGTTTTGCCCCTCTTCCTTCTTCCCCATGTTTTCTTTCTTCCCCTTCATATTTGCCTGGGGTGACGTGAATCTGAGCTTTGTTCCCCCCGGATAGTTATGTGCTTGTTGGGCAGCCCGCAGGAAGTCTCCACAAGGAAATATTAGGGCACAGACACAGGGCTGGGACAAGCAAGTCCTCGCTGCCAGCTCTCACTGCTTTCCTGGGCTCTGAATTCATGGCAAAGCTGTCAGGAGATGGCTGGCATCATGCAAAACCAGATTAGGGACCTGAGGAGTCCTGTGCAGCACAAACGGTTTGCCAGTACTGAGCAGGATGCTCCGGGTCACCTTAAGCATTTTTTATTTTATTTATTTTATTTTTTATTTATGAGTAATGATAAAGGGAAAGAGATTGGTAACAACTGCAGATGAGGCGGGCATTTGAGTGCAGATGTTTAAACCATGCAGGCAAAGGATGCGCTCACTCATGGCACATTAGGGCAGCCTGCTGGAAAGGCAGATGTAGACACAGGACCAGGGAGGAAGGGAATTAAATTTTGCTGAGTTGCCATCCTACAGCCAGTCAAGTGAAAAAGCTTCATATGGCGGCATTTGTGTGACAGCACGGCTGCATTTCACCAAGGAATCACTGACTCAAAGTGACACATGGGCTGAGACATTTAGCTGGGCTTTAACAGATCTCTGCCAAATCCAGAGCTGATAACAGAATACGCTCTTTCTTTGTTTTTCCTCCTTGTCCTGTACTATTTTTTTCATCAGAATTTGCCATTTTAGTTTGCTGCTTCCTACAAATTGGCACGAGCTGGTGCCTGTGAGTTATGGTCCTGCCAGGAGCTGTTATTTGCAATTTATCAAGTTTTCTTTGTTCCTTTCTCCTGTCTATTTTTTTTTTTTTTCCTTCCTCTCTCCCATTCCCTCTTTCTAGACTGGAGCTGCCCCTGAAATAATCTTTTTGCAGGATGAGATCCATCACCTGGGGCATTCCTGTATTTTTTAGCAGCCTGAGCCCATTGAGGAGCCTCGTTTGTCCCTTTTATCTATTTCCTGCCCTTCCATTTCAGACATCTGCACTAACACGCTCTCTCTGAAACCAAACACACTGCATGAAAGCTCCCAGTGGTGTCTTCCAGGGTGATGAGAGAGGTGCAGAGAAGCCCTCACCTCCCGCTGGGCTGCTTTTCCTGGTGGCAGCAGAGCTCAGTGAGGTCTCACGTGGTGGCCCCTGTTGGGTTTCCTGGCAGAGGGGTGTCAGGGGATGCTGAGCACTCAGATGGGATGCTGAAGGTCCCCTCCGAACGGCAGCAGACCCCAAATCCTCAGAGAAGGCAGCGTGCGGGGTGTTTTGTGCGGGTGTGTGCAGAGGGAGGAATCACATCCCTAACAGCACGGACACCCAGGGGCTCCTCCTCCCCAGGGTCAGGCCGCCTGAAACTCACGGTCCTCTCGGAAGACAGGCTCCAGATGAAATGGAAAGAGACCGAGGGGAACATCAACGGCTACAAAGTGCGCGTGAAACCCATGGCAGGTATGTGCGAGCACGTGGGATGTCGGACCCAGACAATTGATCTGTGCATAAGGGACCGAGACAGTAGGACTGGGGGGGCCTAAATCGTGCTGGTGCTTGGGGTGAGATAAGGCAGAGGGAATTACCTGTTGGCTGGTTTGGCTTTAAGTGCTGATTACCTGCTCGTGCAGGGTGGACAAGGAGCCTTCCTGGCCAGCATGGACTCAATCTGTAGTGCATGTTCAGAGAGAGGTGAAATTCAGCCCCGTTCCCCCTGGGGGAAAGTGGAGCAGAAAACAGATTCATGGTGCTATGGTTATAACTGGCAGGACAAGTCACTGCTGCAGTGTCTGCCCTCATCAGGGTCTTGCTGGCCTTATTAGGGGGGCTCCCTGCTCTCCACCAAGGATAGGATGTCCTTGACCCCATAGAAGGGATGCTCAGCCTGCTGGCTCCCTGCCCCAACCAAGCTCCTGCTCCCCTCGGCTTCTGGCAGTGGTGCTGGAAGGACACCACGTCCCTTGGTGTCTGGAGGCAACCCTAGCCTCGTCTGGCATTTATTTTCCAGTCACAGCCACTTCCCCAGCTGGGTGGGGAGAGCAGGGCCAGCAATGCTTGTGCTCAGCCGCCTGCTTTTAGCTCAGCCCCCACCTGTTTGCCCAGCCGGAGCTGGAGGTTTCTCATTCCTTCCCTGCCCTGCTCCTCCTCGGGCCTCAGCACAGCGGCGGGGAGCGATGAGCATCCCGGGAACGTGGGGAATCCCCCAGCCTGCACATGCCTGAGGCTTTCCCTTTGCGTGGGCTGGGGAGCTCCGTTTCCAGCCCTGGGGACGGTGGGGTCAGAAATGCATCCATCTGCACAATTAAAGGCTCATAGATCTTTCTTGAAAGGGGTTTTAGGGAGCTGCTTTGCCTCCCTCGCTTTGTTTCATTGCTGTGGTCCCAAAGATTCCCCGCAGACGTTTGGCTGCTGCTTTGCAGAGCTGCCTCGCTCCATCTGCTCGCTGCCATGCCAAGGCAGAAATGTCCCAGTTTCCAGCTGCATTGCAGCCCCAGGACAAGGCTCACGGCCTTGAGGCATGGCTGGGGGACCCCCTCCAGCAGGAGGGGTCTGGGGGTAGTGCTGGTCCCAAAAATGATCCCTCTCCTCACAGAGGACGGCTTCTTTGAGGGAGACATGGGACTTGCAGAGAGAGCAGAGCAAGAGCAGCTGGAATAAGTAAAAACGAGTCCCAGGTGCCACTTGGGACCTCCAGAGATGTCAGAACACTTCCTCACCCTGCCACACACGACCTCAAGCACATCTCTTGGCTGGATGTTTTCCTAGGTGGCAGCCCAACCTTTGCCCTCCGAAGACTGGGTTTTCAGGCAGCACCTCCTTGAGAAGTCGGTGGGAGTTGCGCTAATGCTGGGTGGGAACTGGTTTTCCATTTGGGGCACGTAGCAGGGATTTAAAGAAGTTTTTCTCAGCTCTGGATGGGGGAAAAAAGATTCCAAATCAGAGATCCGCAGAATTAAAAAATAAATTAGAGTTGACTGAGGTCCCCAGCCAGACATTCTCGGCATTTTAGCGGCGCTTTTTTTTACTGTCAGCTTAAATTTAAGCTCTCGCAATTTCTGAGCTGTGGCTTCATCCCACCTCAGGGGACTCGGAGCAAGAAGTCATGCTGAAAACCAAGACTCCCAAAGCCACTGTGGGGGGGCTGAGCCCTACCAAGGAATACACGCTGCAGGTCTACGTGCTCAACGGCTCCCAGGAAGCCTTGTTTGCCAAGAGGAAATTTGTGAGTAAGTAGGAAGAGCTACGTTTTACCATTCAGAGAGCTCTTGGAGGTACGGCTCTGGCATGTGCCGTGTAGAATATGCCACAAAATGGAGCCTTTTGGTATTTTGGTTGCAAGCTTGGACAGGGGGATGGTGGAGACCCAGGGGATGAGGGATGGACCGTGGCTCACGGAGCTGCCTGGAGTGACTTCTTATTTTTGTTCTTCCCACAGTAGAGGACCTCAAAAATGCATCCCAGGCTAGAAACAACCGCAGGAATGCGGGAGCTGCATCGGGAAAGAATCTCACCTCCGTGGGGAGCTCAGCAGCTGAGCACAGCGGGGGCGCAGAGCCCACCCCTCCGCCCCCAAACGCTGTCTTGGTGCAGCCAGGTGGGTGCCCAGACCATTCTGCAGTCACAGAGGATGGATTTTGAGCCTCTGCCATGCTGCCAGCGAGAGGAGATATGGAAATTTTCAGGGGTTTTGCTCTGTCAGGGATGTTCTTTCAGTAAGACACAGGTTGCATGGGGATAACACAAGGGAATTTTTTTTTTTATTATTTTTTTCTTCTATTTGGAGCACAGCAAAGGACAAAGCTGAAAAGAAAAGGCAGAAGGGGGCTCAGCCCAAGGGCTCAGGAGAAGCCACGAGAAGCCAGCCCCATGCAGAGGCCAGTGTGACACAAACACCACCACCAGCCCCAAAATCATCCCAGCGCAGTCCTGCAAGCTCGGAGCGAGAGTCTCTAGGAAAAGAAAAACCCACAAAGGATTCACTGAGGAGAGGTGAGAGGGGTTTCAGACACGTCCTGCTCTTTCTTCCCCACTGTTTTCTCCAGTGATTGTTAAATACGAGCCCCCAGCCTCCAGCCCTCTCTCTGTCACCGAGATTTTAGGAGTACAGGTGCTGCTGCTTCCACCCCGATTTGTTAAGCCATACATCGGGGAACTGCCAGGGATTGCTGCAGAAGTTTGGAGTTCTGCAAAACATCACAGATTTAAAGGCAAACTGGAGCTAGAACAAAAATTCCTCTGAGAGGGTTTAACTTATTTTCCTCTATTTGCCCTATTCACGTTGCCACCTCTCCCTGCTTCAGACAGACCCAGGCAAGTTTTTGTTCTCCAACAGACCCCAGATCCTCAGCACCAGCTGAGGATGTGGCAGGGCAGATGGCTCACAGCACTTTTGAAGTGGTGGATAAGGCATTGAGCAGAGCATCCCCATTTGGTCCCTCAAGAGCAGCAGGAATTCATGGCCATGAGATGAGAGGAGAATAACCCCTTGCCATCCAGAAGCAGCAGGTTGCAGTTATCCATTTCCTTCTACCAAAGATGGGAAAAAAAATCTGAAAAATACTCGGGGAAGATGCAGTCGATCAGCAACATGCCCTATCTTATCCTCTGTTAAGCTGCAGGCCTGGGGTGGGGAGAAAGGCAGGGCTGGAGGAGCTGTGATGCCAGCGGGTTTTTACGGAGAGATGGGATTTAATATAAAGCCACAAAATAATTACAGCCCACAGGGGATCTCACGATGGAATGGAATTAAGCAATCACCTGCAGTTCTTGGAGACTTAGTCTCGATAGAAGGGAAGCAAGGGCTGGGGCTGAGATGTAATGGAGCTGACAGCTTGCAGAGAGCAGAGCTTGGGCAAGGCACGCTCTTCCTGGCAGGCTTAACCCTTTCTTTGTGGAAATGGAGCTGCTCACCACTCTACTTCTTGGTACCGAGGTGGTTGCCCTTAGCCAAGGGTTTTTTCCAAGGTGCTGGGATGTGTCAGGCTGGCAGACGGTCCAATCTGCCGTCCAGACAAGGTCTTATGCTGCAGGTTTGCTTTGTATCTTAAAACTGAAGTGTTTTTCCTCCTTTACAATTCTTCTCTCAATGTCATATGTTATTCCCCTGCAGGTTCCCACTTTCAGTGTGACACATCTGCAATGACTGATATCGTCCTGCTTGTGGATGGATCGTGGAGCATCGGACGCAGCAACTTCAAGCTCATTAAGGAGTTCCTGAGCACTTTAATTTCCCCATTCAGCATTGCCCAAGACAAGATAAGAGTAGGTAGGACACTTCCCTGTTTCCTGACCTTGGGAAATCCCTCCAGAAATACAGTCTGTGTTTGAAAGGAGCTTGCTTTCCATTCCTGTGTTATTGTGCTGTCCTGAGGAGCTTTTATTCTTTTAGGCTGGGGTTCTGCATGCTTCTCTTGACACTTTCCCACCCTGTAGCATGCAAGAAACGGCTGCACAGTGAGCAGAAGCGATGTTGCATGGGCAGCACCTGGTTGGGTGCTGAGGGAGAGCTTGATGCTGAGATACATTTGGGGTCTGCTGCCTATCTCAGCCTACAGAGCACAGCACAGAAGGATGTGGTGGCAATGCCACAGTGGAGATGCTGTGGGCTCAGTTGGGAATGGTGCTGCATCCAGTTGTGAGGGATGCTAAACCCAGCGGATGGCACTGCCCAGGCTGTGTGTGAAACTGGGCAGTGCAAATCCTTCCTGCTGGCCAGTTTGACCCTGAGTAACACTGAAGCCTTATCAAATGCTTCAGAGCAGCACCACGAGGGTTAAGTACCACCATGGAGAGAAGTGGAGCTAGTAGCCAGGTCTGCTCACCCCAGCCCAATTCTTATTTTGTGTCACCCTACCACGCCAAACTGACTCCTCCTACCCAAAACAGGAGCTTATCTTGTCTTGCATGATGCCAATAGCTCTTTCCTTCCCCAGGGTTGTCCCAGTACAGCAGCGATCCCCGCACGGAGTGGGACCTGGGCGCTTACACCACGAGGGAGCAGGTGCTGGAGGCAGTGAGGAATTTGCGGTACAAAGGTGGCAACACCTTTACAGGTAACCCCATCTCCCAGATCTCTGCTAGATGGGATGGCATCTTCCATGGGGAACAAGGCCACTGAGGGCAGGGAGAAGAATAAGGGCTGGGGGTTGTCTGTCAGGCTGTGGCACCCCATCCCTCTGTCCTCCTCCCCAGGCCTGGCGCTGACCCACGTCCTGGAACAAAACCTGAAACCAGATGCTGGCGCCCGGCTGGAGGCTGAGAAATTGGTAATCCTCCTGACTGACGGAAAATCCCAGGATGATGCCAACCTGGCTGCTCAGACCTTGAAAAACATGGGCATAGAGATATTTGCCATCGGTAAGATCACAGCCATTGATCGGTCGTGGGACAGAACCAACCTGCTTCCACTCTTCTTCATGCTGAGGGCTATGTTCCCTCAGCTTGGATAAGAGCATCCTGAAGTTGTGAAGGTAGAAAGTAGGACCATGTTACATCGTGTCTGAGAGAAGAATATTAAGCCGTTTATTCAGCGCAGGCAGTGTCTTCAAAGGGGCTTTAGTTAAGAAAACAAGAAAACAAAGTTGTTCACATGAGAGATTTTTCACCTCCAATCTGTAAGGACTTCTGCCAGCCTCAGAAACCTGTGCCATGAGAACAATGTTCTCAGCTGTGGAATTAGGCAAGAGAACATTGTATTGGGGAGGACACGAGAGCTCCTTTGTAATTACTGCCTCTCAAACTTCCCATTTCTCTGAATAATAATGTTATCTGCTCTTCACTAGCTGGCAGTAATAACGAGACAGAAAATGGTCTTGAGCAGCTCTGTCCTTGAAGACTGAAGTCTGCTAAAGAGTAATATGTAGACGATAAACTTACATAGAAAACTCTCCTAAAATTGCAATCCCCAACACTTTACGTGCTAATTTAAGTTGAGAACACAGAAGCAAGGGTTTATTACGTGGGGCTATGTACCTAAATGGCTGGCACTGGGATTTGTTTCATGGACCGAGTGTAGCTGCTGAGCCTCAGCTGTGTCGGGCAGCATGATGGATTAACAGCTGAAATCTCTTTTGGAGGTCTGGTCCTGTCTGGGTTCTGTGCTTTTCCTCTCTGGCTAGAGGAAAAAACATTATTTTGTCCTTAGACATCAGGACTCGCAGTGCTTTTGAGATAACTCAAGATCAAAGGGGGGAAGGAGACGATCAGAGTTGTTAAGGTTTGGACTCAGACAAGCAGGTGGATCCCTGGGCAATGCTCAGATGACCTTGACACTGGCAGTGGAAAGCAAACTCAGCTGTGTGCTGCAGGCCAGGGGCAGGAGGTGCTCCCGGCTGAGGCCTGTGCTCAGCATGGTGCTGTGCTCCGCTCGCAGGGGTGAAGAACGCGGACGAGGCCGAGCTGAAGCAGGTGGCCTCGGAGCCGCTGGAGCTCACGGTGTACAACGTGCTGGATTTCCCCCTGCTCAGCAACCTGGTCGGCAGGCTCACCCGGGTCCTGTGCGCCAGGATCAAGGAGAAGAGCAAGGAAAATGCAGGTGAAGTGAAACCTCTCAGCGAGGGCTGAGCTTTCTCCCCATTGCCAGCTTCCTTCCTTGCTCGATCCTCTCATACCTATCCATCCATGAGCTCCACCACCTTCTCAGCACCATTTAGCCCTTCTCCTCCCATGCTGATCTCCTTTCTCTGCCCTATTGCTGCCTGGAAATGTTCCTTGCCATGTCAGCATGTTGGCCATTGTCTTTTACAAGACCCCCTCATTGTCTTTTACAAGACCCAGCTCTGCCAATAACTAGCAATAATTAGCACTGTAGGGAAGAGGGGGCTTCTATTCAGTCCCAATTATCCTATTTTGTCATAAATGTGTTATGACCTTCTTCTTCCCTGAGTTTATTCCACCTAACAGGAGGAAGAAAAAGCAAAGGGGTTAATATTAGGGAGAGTATGTGGAGGAAATAGGAAGAGGAGATAGCAAAATATCTAACTATATTTTTCCCACCCTTTAAGAAATCTCCAAGGAATCTTCAAGTTAAAACCAGTCTATTATTATTTTATTATTATTTTTTTTTTTTTTTCTGGAGGGCAGCTTGTGTGATGAACAGGGGAGTGAAGAGCTACTCCAGATGTTAGCTTAGATTCCTCAGGAGGAATATCATGTACATATTTCCATCTCTCTCTGCTCTAAGATTTGCCTAAGGAGAGCAAGAAAGCCAAACTTTCAAGCAGACTTTTATTTTAACACTCTGGAGATTAATAAAAATAATTACGTTCATTCTTATTAATTTGTACTTGTTAGATGTTTTTTTTTGAAAATACGTTTTGACATATTTTCACAGATGCAGGTTAGCCTAAAGAAAGATGTGTTGCATTAAAAAAAAAAATCAAGATAGTCTTATATTTAATTTTAACAGACCTTCATAATTGAAAAATCGTCTTTCGAATACATGCAAAAATACAGATTTCTGTTGAAAAAATATTCCCAGCTCCCAGCAAAATGCACAGCCTGTTCTCTGTGGAGTATTTATGTTCCGGGTGCCCAGTTTTAAAATATTTATTTAACAGCAGTTTGGAACTGTTTCTGTGCTCTGTAGGAAAGGGGACTGCAACTTGGTTCGAAAAATGTTACTCGTATTTATGAGCTAGGAAGTATGCTTGGTATGAGAAGTCTGAACATGAGAAAGTAATTGTGTTTTTAATTACTAGGTAGCACTGTGAAAGATATCCCCACAGATATGGGTCCCCAGCTGAGCCCAACTGACCTTAAAATATCAGCTGTGACCTCTAAGAGCATGCACTTGACCTGGAGTCCTCCTCTGAGACCACCAAAGAAATACCGGATTGTGTATTACCCATCGAAGGGTGGCACCCCCAAGGAGGTGAGGGGCCTTTTTGGCCATCCGAGGCTGTGGTGCCTTCCAGGCAGTGGCTGGGGGTTTTGGTAGGCTCAAGTAGATGCAGAGATGAGGGTAGGAGTGCAGTTATCATAGGGCATCAGTGAAAAACAGATGAAATTAAACAAGCACTGAATGCATAAGTAAAAAGCTGAGAGGATGGCAAGACAGAGGAGGAAAAGGGATGAACATCATGTTGCTAGAATTACTGCAAGCCATGCCGATGCAAAGTTTTCTCTTGCACAGCATTATCCCCTCCCTAAAGCATCTGTTTTGACTCAGGATACATGGGAACATGGATTTGTCCAAGGACGCTGATCTGTGAAGGATATAAAAATTTGGAAAAGCAAATCTGAATACTTGATGGATTGCCCTTAGTAATATACTTTAACTTTTGTTTAGGCCTAATGTGATAAGACAATTGGTCTTGATTTAGATTTGTAGGTCCCTTCCAACTGAACTGTTCCATTCATTTCCGAGCGTGTTTAGGGGCTTGTGCTTGGTGTTTGTACAGATCCACTCCTTAGAGGACAGAAAAGTTCACAGCCTCCAATCTCCTCATTTTGGGGAGGGCAAGAGAGCTTCCCCAGAGATACGAGCTGTCAGAAAATTCAGAGGGCAATCAGACTTCGTGTTTCTGGGTGCAGATGTGCTACAAATAAGCCATGCTAGCCTTTTAGGCTAGGCTTTTTAGGCTTTTTAGGCTGTTCTTTTGCTAGAGGGCAGCTGACACCGCCCTGTCCTGACAGCCCTCCTTTGTGCTTTCAGGTGATTTTAGATGGAGCAGTCTCCTCTCTGAGGCTTTCCAACTTGACCTCGCACACGGAGTATCTGGTGTCGGTGTTTCCTATTTATGACACCGCTGTTGGGGATGGGCTGAGAGGCGTCACCTCCACACGTAGGTCGTGAGTAGGGAGGATCACTCCAATGCATGGTTGCGGTAGGTGAGCAAAGCTCTGTCTTTGCAACCACCTCAGTCTGGAGCCTGGCATTGTATTTCCCACCTCCCTGTAGTTCAGATGGTCCATCTACAGCTATCTCCATCCTTGGAGATGTTCAGAGCTTGACTGGACAAGGCCCTGAGCATCCTTTTGTAATCTGGCCCTGCTTTGAGCAGCAGAGTTGGGCCACAGACCTTCAGGGGTTTCTTTCCACCCATGTCATTCTGCACCACCACTCACCACCACTGTGCTCAGCTCACCCTGTCACGGCAGTAACACATCATGCTAAAAACATCTTGCTCCTTTGCCATCACTGGGCTGCAAATGAAATAACCCCATTCCTTGCAATGTGATCATCCCACTGTGTTAGACATGGGATGGGTGTCCACCAGCTTGCAGTAGCTGCTATAAACCCAACTCCCCTCAGGGTTTGAGCTCAGACCTCGCACACTGAAGCTGCCCTTTCTCTTCCCCCAGTGCCTCTGTCTTCTCCCCGCTCCCTGCGCGTCTCCGAGCTGAGCCACAACAGCATGAGGCTGAGCTGGAAGGCAGCCCCGGGAGCCACGCAGTACCTGGTGCTCTGCTCTGCAGCCCCTGACGGAGCAGAGGACTATACGATGGAGGTAGGGCTCATGAGAATAACAACAATATTGGTTTTGTTCTGTGGGGACTCTTCTCAGTTACTTTAGACCAAAATGAAACCCTCTCCATGTGGGATTTAAGTAGTGACCATTTTATATAGAGAGCAGACCCGAAACAGGAATCTTTGGGGCTCCAGGGACAGAGCTCATATCTGTGCAGTTCCCAGAGTAATTTCTGTATCCTTGAGGCTGTACAGAAATGCCTTTGTTTTGTTTATCTTAAAATATTAATTAAAAATTTGTTAGGGCAATTTTCACTGACCTTTAGAGAGTGAACTGTAACACCATATAAAAGCAAAACAATGCTCAGAGAGTGGAAAATTGCTAAAAACTTCTCAGGTCCCTTTGTCACGTTGCATTTTAATAAGTTGTCTGGAGTACCTGTACAAATGTGCATCACCTCTTTGACTCAGATTCCGCTCCTGATGGCACAGCAATAGCTGCAATTAAGGCTTGTACTCTGCTTTAAGTGTACAATTACATTTTTTTTGAAACATTCAGAACATTTGAAAAGAAAACAACATTTAAATTTTTATTTGAGCATATAGAGCATTTTTTCCGGTTGCCTACCTATGGGATGCCTGATAAACCAGCATTAAAATGTTCCCAGACTTTTATAAATCTGTGCAGACTTCTGTTAAGTCCCCAAGGTGGATTTCTGCAGCGAGCAGGCTGTGGCTGTGCAGTGTTAGCGGCAGGTGGCAGCAACCCAGCCGCTATCGCCCTGCTTGCAGCAGGCAGCTCCTCTGCAAGCCTGGCTTCCCAGGCCCCCGAGGAAAATGGGATTCTCACCTCTCACTTAAAACCTCAAGTTCTTTGCTCTGCTTCCATCCTCTCTCACTGTGTGACTCAGGGATGTTGGTGCCTCAGTGTCCCCAGGGCTGGGCTTTGTCCTGGGGGGTGTCACTGCAGGATGTCTGCAAACAGAGATCTATGCTAGCTTCCTGCTATGTTGTTTTCCTTCTGGGGGAGACTTTCACTAAAAATAGGGCTTTGGGATACTCCAAACTTAATATTTTCAGTGATGAAAGCTGTTCTGCTTTCTACTTTCCAGTTCATTCTGATTTAGTGAATTTCCCAGGAAAATCACAGTGAGATTTATCCTTAAAAGTAACAAATCACTTCCTGCTCACTTCAGATAACTCCAGATCCACCAAAACAGTAACATCTCTGTACAAGACATTGATACTCCAGCAAACCATGGTGGGAGAAAGTGATGTGAACCCCAGATGTGCTTGGTATCCCTTGGGAAGGGAAGCAGAGATGCCCTGAGCACTATGAAGCACCTCTCCGAGTGTGCAAGCGTCACTAGTGATACAAAAGGGACCTTGGCCTGTGCCTCTGTAAGGTTTTGCTCTGCTGATGGTGTCAGAGGGTGCCCCCAGAGCTGAAGGGTGCCCCAAGGTGGCTCTTTGTTGCAGGTGAAGGTGGCCCAGCCTGAGGTCCTGCTGGATGGGCTGTCGCCCAGCACAGAGTACTCTGTGGCCGTGTATGCGATGTACGGGGAAGATGCAAGTGATCCAGCCAGCATCCAGGAAACCACCTGTAAGTGCTGCTGCTATTAAAGCTGTTATTAAACCCTTCAGGCAGGATGGTTTTGTTACAGGAGGTACTTCTCATATTGGGCATGTGGCTTGTAAACCCTGCCTTATATTAAGCAAATATCAGTCCCTGAAGGGACCTCTAATCCCTTGGTGAGCTGTGAAAAGGTGTGATTTTCCTGAAAATATTCATGAAGAGAATATTTTCCTCCATGGTGAATGAGTTTTTTGCAGTGCCCTTGAGTCCCCCCCGATACCTGAGCTTCTCCGAGCTCAGCCACGCGTCCGTCCGTGTCAGCTGGGAGGCTGCATCGCAGGCGGTGAAGGCTCACCACGTCACCTACGAGGCAAGCGGAGGGAGCAACACCGGGGAGGTGAGTGCCCACTATGGGATGCCAGACACTGCCCTCTTCTCAGGGAGCAGTCTGCTGGCAGGATTTTAACTCCAAAACGGGTGTTTTTGAGGCAGTTGTCAGCCTTGTGCCCTCTGCAGCTGCCTCCACGCTTCTCTCCTAACTCCTCCTCCTCCTCCTCTTTTGCAGGTTGAGGTTCCTGGCACTGCAACATCCACCGTCCTGAGGCCTTTGTCCTCCCTTACCCAGTACTTCATCAGTGTCAGGTCCTCGTATGATGAAGGCGACTCCTTCCCGATTACTGGCAACGTTACCACCTGTAAGTAGGGAATGGAAATGGGTTTTGTCCTGTTTACAGGTGGCACAACTGGCTTGTGTGTCTGAACCAGGATGCTTTGAAGACTGGTCCCGGCAGGTTATGACCCAAAGCCTTGCACAAAACCCAAATGTCTGATTCTTTGTGTGGTACATGCCCAGCTCTGTTATGTTTAAAATGGGGTGGAAGGAATAAAGGAAGGAAGCAGATGAGGGAAAAGCACTGTGTGTTGCTAACCTCCGCGTCCTTGGGAGCGTTCTCCTCTTTACAGTACCAGAGCGACACATGTCCTCCCCACAAATGAAATAATCCTCCTTAATTAGGGTTTTAAAAGTGATTTACCCCTCTCTGTCCTGATGGCTCTTGTCATTTGGGCCTGAAGAAGCGAAAGACAGGCTGGGCTCGGACATCTGCTTGGTTGGTGTGTTGCTCCCCGACCATCTGCTCCCCACGTTGGCTCTGACGAGGCGCTGTCAGAGCTTCAGCTCCGTTTCCTTCTGTGTCCCTCAGTAAAGGTCCCCCCGCCGCGGGCACTGAAGGTGACCGAGCTCTCCGGGAACAGCCTGCGGCTGCAGTGGGAAGCTGTTGCTGCCTCTGATGTGGTTGTCTATCAGATCAAATGGAGCACAGCCGCTGGGGAGAAGCCTCAGGAGGTACAGACCCGTGCACAGCTGGGGAGGATGGGTTGGATTTGGGTCTGCTTGATGGCTCCGTGCTCACCTGCAGGAGTGGCAGGGAGAGATGCAAATCTTTTGGGGTTAATGGGCTCAGGAAATTCAGCAGATCACCATCACTGCCTATGCAGTAAAAATTTAAAGACAGGGTCTGGCCTGGGTCCTGCTCTGCACATTGCAGTCGTCACCTTGAGTGCTGGAAGCAGGAGGGACAGCAGGGCGGCAGGGTCAGAGTCCTGCAGGCTCTTTGAAGATTGCAGAAGTGTTCTGGAAAAAAACCTCAAGGATGAAATTCAATAGGGACAAGCAGAAAGTATTAAGCTTAGGCAGGAATAATTAACTGCAGGTATACAGGATGTCGAATAAACCGCTAAGAAGCAATTCTGTAGGAAAAGATCTGGGGTTGCAGAAAATCAGCAGCCCGCAATGTCAAGTTGTTGTGGAGAAGACAAAGATAATACTCAAGTATTTATGGTGGTGATAAGCAGTGACTGCTTTTGGGATACTGCTCCTCGAGAAGGATGAGGACAACTGAGGAGCATACGGAGGAGAACGACCAGGCCCAGAGCTGATGCAGCAGGGGAAGGGATGGACCAGGTGGCCTCTTTCATCTCAAGCCCTTATTTTCAGTATGAGTGCAAACAGCAGTTGAAGTGGATCAAATATGCATGAGTCTCCTATAAAAGGCTTCACATTTGGGCTGGAACGGGGGTATACTGGGGCTTCTGTCCCCAGTACAGCTAAAGGATGGAAACTGAGCAGATGGATTTCATGCTCGTGGCAGGTTGGCTACCTTTTGTTAGAGCACTGTCCCATGGTATTGATATAGCTGTTAAATATAACTGGCCAGCAATGCATGGGCATCTACTCTGCATTAATTAGGGCTGGAACTTTGCCTTTGCTTAGATTTGTACAACCCACAAGAGTTGACTTTGTCCCCAAAGCCCTGTGCTAACTCATTTGTGCCTGAAGGCAGTCTGTGAGCCAGACCTTTGGATGGCACGAACTAGCTTGGGGAAGCCTGGGGATTCAACTGACTCATTTCTTGCCCTGCTGTAGCTCTCCATCGCTGGAAATGTGGCAACTGCCATCCTGCCAGGCTTGCAGAAGAACACAGACTACAAAATATCCATCTGGGCCTACTACAAAGATGGTGCTCGAAGTGACACGGTCTCTATTCAGCACAGGACCAGTAAGTGATCGATGCTCGGTATCCACAGCCCAGGAATAACAATAAGGGCATGGGATCCCTCAGACCCAAGCACAGACCAGCAGCCCAGATCTGTTCTTCTGCAGCTCTTAAAACCCAAACCTGAATGTCTAAAAGTGGCTACAGATATTTAGGTTCCCATCTGAGCATTCTGAATTTCTCCTGAGAAAAATAGTCTGGGCAAGCATGAGCTGGCTGATCCATTTCTTTCCCCTTCTGCATGGTGTATTGATGAAAATGCATCGGCTTTCTGTAGGGTGCTCAGCTGAATGTGCTGCCGTGCTGCCTAATAAATGTTTCCTGTTAGTAAAATATTATCTGCTAAGAAGGGTGAGGACTTTAACTACATCATTGCTGAGCTGTGCATCATCTGAGGGCACTTAAAAAATGAGAGAGAATCCTGCAGGCAGACTCTGCATGGAAGCATTATCTAAATCTCGCTTTGTACTGGCTGGATATGAGGTTTAAAAAGTGGTATTCCCAGAGGTCCTCTTAATTAATATTGCCTGTATAATGGCTTTCTTGGCAGTGAATGGAATACAATTCATTCAGCAGCAGCAATTCTCTCCTCCATCTCTCAGCTCTCAACCTCTTTTGCAGAATAAAGTCTTTTAGGCTGGTGTTGAGCTGATGAAGCTCAGAGTAAATGGCAATCCTGGAATAAGAAGCTCAGGTTTTATTAATAATGAATAACAATAGCATTTGTTTACAGAAAGCTAACCTCAGGCAAGTACCTGGGAGCTGCATGTCAACAAGAAAAAAATAATAATGAAAGCATCCCACAGCTCTATAAGAAAAAAGGGAATATTAGAGCTGTTTAGAGGCTTCAGAAAAGCGAATGACTATTTTAAAGCACAAATTGCAAAATGTTAAAGGAGCTGTCTCAGCCCGCTGCAAATGATACATGATGGTGCTCTTCTAGGTGCATTTGGGCAAGCAGTCCTTGCTTGGACCTGGGATTCCTCCTATGGAGGAGCAGGGTGCAGAGGCTCAGGAGGCAAGTGAAAAGCACAGATGGTGTCCTCTGTGCCAGAGGTGCTTCCTTCCTCATTGGCAGCTTCAGGAGCTGACCTTTCCCCTGGCTGTCAGATCCATGCCATCAGATTCTGCAGGGCCTGTGGGCTTCCCAGAATAAACCAGACTTGTAAGAGTTTACTTAACTTTCCTTTTGTTCACTTAAACAGAGCCTCCACTTACGTCAGCTGAATGAAATAGCCAATGCAGGCAGCAGAGATGCAGAGGTATAGCACAGCACTAATAATAGCGTCGTTGAAGTGACTTTTCCTCCCACACTTGTTTTCTTCTCTGCTTTACCTTGCGGTGATGCACAGCAACAGCCTCCAGCCTGATTCAGCTCCCAGCAAAACTTGGTTCAGCTTCAGGAAAAGTAGGCTCATTTTATCCAGAAAAAGGGAAGGAAGATCAATGAAGATGCAAATAATCTTTGTTCAACGTGTGCTCTAAGGTCACCTCAGACTTTGCTGGGTGGGCAGAAGGGCTTGTTTGCACTGCAGGTAAAACTGCAGAATAGAAACTTCATAGCCTGGGTGTGTGTCCTTGGCTGCCTTTAGGGCTCACTCATCATTTTTAGTCTCTTCTGGGGAAAAAAAAAGTTCATTTTTCTCTTCCCAAGACTTCTTTGTCTTCATATCAGTGTGGGTTTAAGGCCAGAAGTTTGTACAGACCAAGAAACTGCTTGGAAACAAACTCCTGGAGTAGTTGACCCCATGCTCGAGTCCCGTGTTTGAGCAGTGGATGGATTTAGCCCTCTCTGTCTTTCCCCAGCCCCTGCCCAGAGAAATCCCTCCAGCATAACAGCCTCTGTTGCCAGATCCAGTTTGCTACACTGAGGGACCCCAGGGAAAGAAATGCCTTTACATAATTAAAAGCTGCTCAGCTTTTATCTCCGGCAAACCCTGTTCGTGGTGACCATGTCTCAGCCCATCACCCATTTGGGATACATCCACATGTTGTGGTGCAGGGCCAGGAAAAGGGGAGTAGCTCAGGCTTTGTACATGGGTCCCCTCCCTGAGGCTGTGGGTGGTGGTGTGAGAAGAGCTAGGCAAAAGTGCTGTGTGCTGGAAAAGAATTATTTTAAAACAAAGGAAAAGACGAGAAATAGTAGAAATGATGATATATGAGCTTTGATCCAGGCTTAACCAGCAATCAATCTATTTTTACACTTTTTCCAGATCTTTGCTGAAATAAAAGTACAGTTTGGTCTTTGTGGAGGCTGTTCTTTGGTGTTTGTCCACGATACATACAAAGGATCTCTTTTCCTCGTGTTTCCGGAACTCTTCTCCCCATCAAAGATTTATTTATTTATTTATTTTCTTTTTTCTGGTCCCAGGCTTTGAATTTCTGAATGCTTGAGTTGTGCCATGTTGTACTCAGGCAATCCTCATCCCTCCAGGCTCTGTTTCCTCCCCTGCCTGGTCCCTGAGGTGACTGCTTCTGCTTTGAGCCCTGGTCAGCAGCAGAGCAGTGAAACATTCAGGAAGGGACCTGGAAGCACGCGAGGCTGGTCCCATTTACGTGCACCGCTACCAAACTTTCACACTGCTCACCTTTAATCCCTGGCACAGATTCCCGGAGCCCACCCACCAACCTCTTCATCGACTCCGAGAGCCCCACCAGCCTCCAGGTCCACTGGAAGCCCCCTGAGGGCCGTGTACAACACTACAAGATCACCTACAGCCCCGTCTCTGACACCGGTGCTCAGCAAACAGTAAGGCTCCAGCTCCTCTGCAGGGGACAGGCACCAGAGCAGAGGGACACGGGGACAATTTCACACCCAAGGGAGCCCTGTTCACACCAGTAGGATGTGCCCTAAGGATAAGTGGTTTGCAGGAGTACAAACCCAAGTCTCTTCCCTTTACTTGCTGGCATGGTGTTCTGTGAAGAAGACTTTCAGGCTTCCTTGTGATTATGTAATTGTTTTTGTCCATCAAAACTGCTAAAAACACTGCTTTTTTCTCTCCCTGAACCAGGGAGGGGAATTCTCCAAGGCAGTGTTAGAGGATCTAACAGTCTACTGCCCCTCTGACTTGGGGAGGTTAAACTTGAACCTTTTAAAATGCACATTTGCAGACAGGTTACTGTGTTATAAGGATCATTTGACCCATCCGCAAAGGGAACATTGGGAATTTACATATTTACATAGGGAAATGCATGGACACAACTTATCTGATGGCAATGTATAGCCAAGCTTCCTCAGTTTACTTTTACCTTTGCCTGAACAAAGTGGGGATGATGCCCTGAGCATGTCTGTTCTGACACACTGCTAGAAATCTCAGTGTAACTCCAGGGTGTGAATAAGAGTTAAAATGGGAAATCTGCCCAAATGCTGAGCTCTTTTTTCCACTCTGTTGTAGATCATGGCTTCTGGGAAAAGCAGCAGTGTGACCTTGCAGTCGCTGCTGCCTGACCGAGCCTACAAGGTCACAGTTTCAGCTGTCCACTACATGGGGGAGAGTGAGAGCACGTCTGCAACGGGCCGGACAGGTGAGTGAACCCATCAGCACATGCAACTTCATTGCCTTTCCTCTATCAGGTCCGAGGTAACCTCTACAGGGGCAGTGATGTCCTTGCTTGCACTGGGCTATGGCTGGGGCCATGGTTTTGCTCAGCAGGGTGGACTGCTAACCTGGAAAAGGGAAAATCCTCCCCCAATTTCTGCAATTTATTTGCAATTCAAGGATGAGCAGGAAGGGCTGGTGGCCATGCAGATCTTGAGCCAAGTGTCACGGTTCTGAACAACAGAGCTCACGCGTACGTTGCTTTCTCTTTCAGCTACTGTGATATCTAAACTGCCTTCAATACGAGGATTCGTCCCATCTAAAACAGAAGGTAAGTCACCCATAAAGGCTGGCTTTGGTATTTTATTTATTTATTTTTTTCCCTGTAACACATCACACAGCATGGGTCCTTCAGGACAGGCAGGAGCTGGTGTGGCACTTCTTGACAGACACCCCTGGGGACTGCAAATCAGTCCAAGGAGAGGCTGGAACCACTTAACCTTAAAAGCAGGCTCACCCAGTAAAGAAACTGATGGGGTATTTAAAGGGTTTCTGCACAACTAGACCAAAATGGAGCAAGGAGAATGATGACATGTTTTAAATTAAAGTTCCTTGTAAAGTCCCTTATTAAATTTAATGAGCATATGTTCTCCTCGCTGATATAAAGCAAACTTTGAAGCGGACTAGTTGTTGAATTAACAAGGTTATAAAAAGCTGTTAAGGAGGAAATACTAGAATACAGATATTGTGGCATTAATGCTTTTTTCCTGTCTACTTGAAATGATTCTGAACAAAACTGCAGCTTTAAAACTTACTGAGGGAAGCCAAGAAGCAGATTAGATGAGTAAATTTTAGTTTGCACCCAACAAAGAAAAGAAAACTAGACTTGGTTTTCAAGTGGCTTATTGAGGAACTGTGCAGGTGTTCAGATCACAGAGGAAAATGCTGTGAACTTTCAAGTAGAAAACAATTATCCCCTAATGTTGGTGTAAAATTTATTACAGCATGATCACTGGAAAGATCACAGGAGAAATACTAAATTGTGTAATTTATAAAATAATTACTCTTTGAAGAAGTGGAGATAATATGTAATAATTTTGGCAAGTCTGTTGGATGTGCAGTAAAAGACTCAAACACTGATATATAACCAAGTTACTGAGAGAAATGGTCTGACATTGGTGCAGGGGCGGATGTTTGTTGTACAGTGACTGCATTCGGCTGGGGTTTGGGGAGAAAAACAAAAAAACAAAGAGAACAACAAGACAGCAGGAATCCTAGGCTGGGAGTCAATGAAAAATCTTCAAAGCAGAAGTGCACACTGTCAGAGCCAAGGTTCCTTTACCCTGATTCTGATGTGCTTTGTCTGAGCTGAGCATTGCCAGATCAAAGAGCTGCGAGCAACCCAAGTGCTGGAAGGAGGTGAGGACCCACAGGGCACCAGCGAGACGGACACTGGGGTCTAGGCGAGGGTCAGAAGGAGCTGCCTGACCCCCAGGCAAGGCAGGCAGATACCTGGTAAATGGGCAAGACCACAGCCTGTTTATATGAGTTTGAAGGGAAACATATTTTTTTTCACCTTGCTTCGATTCTGAGCAGTGGCTTGCATTTGGAAAGCTGTTTGGTTTCTGTAAGGGGGAGGAAAAGAGCAGGTGTGTGGCTTGTAGACATGTGGGATTGTCCTGCATGAAGGACATCGCTCCACAACCAGGGGCTGTTCAAGTTCAAACAGGTTGTTTTGAGGCTTAAGCTTCAGTAACTGATTTCTTGATGTTTCTATAGATTCCTTTAATGGTTTTATACTCAATTCTATGGGAATTATGGTACACATATGTAAACCTGTGTCTTTGGTCAGATAACGGAGGTCATGGGATCTTGTTAGCCTTTGTGTTTTAACTCTTGGATTCAGCAGTTCCACAACCACCAAAGTCATTTCTTTATTTTCCCTTTCTTTTTCTGTTTGATTATGACTTGATTATGAATAATTACATTGAACCTCCTGTGGACTTAGGAAGCTCATGTCCCATCCTCCCTGTGGCACACCACCTTTACATTTTTAGATCCTTTAAACAAAATTAGGTATGGACAATTGGAAGCCTTGCATTTCTGATGAGGTGTGAAATGGCATGGATGTAAAAATAGCAATATAAAGGTTATAATGAAGCCTTAATATAATGATCTGCTGGATTCTATTATACAGATGACCTAGAAAATCACTTATGAAATAACCCATCTTGTCAAGTGTCCTTGATTTTCAGGGATGTTTCTCATTTTGCATCAAGCATTCCCTTTGTCCCAGCTCCATCTGGCATCCATGGCCTGGGATTTAAATGGCAGCAGATAACTGAAAGTAGCATTCGTGCACTGGATCCTAAAACACTCCCTTACCAAACCATTTATATGGAGAGTGCTCGTAACCGTGGTGCCTCACGTTACAGCCTGTTCTCCCCAGCATCCTCGGATTTTGCTTTCTGCCCTGTGGCATATTAGAGGATTTATCGAGTGAGTTTCTGAAAGGGGACCTGCAAAACTTTGCCAGAACTTTTCATGTTTCTCAAACATGAAGAGCAAAAAATTAGGCATACTATAAGGATCCATGTAATTGGAGTGTGCGATGACACCAAGCTGTGCCTTATACCACGTCAAAGTGCATGTGCAGCACTGCATCTTTCCTCCCTTCCTGGCTATTATTAAAAAAGCAGTTTGATGCCTGAACTTTTACTAAGTGTATTTGGAGTTTCTGTTATAACATTTGGAACTGACGATATGTTTATTTTACAGCGTCGCTAATATGTATGTTTAAGTAAAAGAACTATTAAAAAATTTAAGTGTTTTGATGTCTGTTTTAAAAAGAAGCTTGCAGAACATAATGCTCCCTTTTATTTCATATTGCAAAGTGCTAGGTGTTTTAGTCAAGAGAAAGTGATCCTGAAGATGTTTGATGATGAAAGACAATCCTTTTTTTTGTTGTGATGAACAAGGCAAGGAAGAACCTTTATGTCTGCATAAACATAAATTTTGTACCTGTCTCCCTATCTCTAAACAAGGTTCAAGGTCAGACTCTGAATTAAGCTGTGTAATATTGTGATATTCACTGTTTTTTGTTGTCTTCCATTACTCAGCCCAGATGAATTGTGTTTGTTTTGCTTTAGTAATCCCCTACTCTTTTTCCTCTAATTTTTTCCCTTTTATTTTCTTCCCACAGCCTGCCCCACCATCAGCTCTGCTGCAGGTTCCATACGAGGTACGGTGTCATACCAAACCCACACAGTGCTGGGCTGTAAATGTTCAAACAATATCTAACAATACCTTGCTTTTTGAGAAATATGCAAGAGCTGATTGGGGGGAATGGTTTTCCTGCCCTGAGGGAAAGGGGAGAAGTCTGTGAATGAAACAGGAAAACAGCCTTTATCAGGTGAGACCTGAGCCCCTTCAAATGCTGACAGTGAAGACCACTTTTCAAGCTGAGGGCCAGGAAAGAGTCAGATCCTACCCCAATCTGAATGGCTGAGTGTGTTTATAGAATATGGAAGACGTGGGTTAAATTGCTGCGCTGCCAGGGACTTGACCCTTGTTCTCATCTGCATCCAGGGTGATTGCTCTTCCCATCAGGGTTTGGGCTATTATTTCACACGTCTGTCTTTGTTGCTCGAACAATCTGGCTTTATATGAATAATTATTATTCATTGGGTGCAAGACAGAATTAATGTGTTGCTTAAGGCTTGTACCTGAGGCGTGGGACAGCCTGCTCCGTTCCTCGCTCTAGTGAACACACAAAGTTAAATGTACGCAGTGGGGTGGGACCAAAACAGGGAGAGAGCAAAAAGAAATGGCTGAAATCATTACATGGCAGATTCACATTATATTAATAATGATTGTTACAATATGGTTATAATTGTATATTGAGCTTTGCTTTGCATTTTTGCACTACTGTGTTTTAATGCAACTCCAGTGCCATGAGCCCCGTATCAGAAATAAATGGCTCAAGTGGATCATTTATTTTAGAAAACACCCTCGTAATGTTATAGGGGAAAAAAGTACAACCTGGAGCAACATCCAAAAACAAAGTAACTCAAACCAAGAAACTGCAGGAGACAGTAAATAGTGAAAGGGTGAGGGAACACAGACTGAAAAGCTCACGTTGTAATGAAGTTGTAGCCCTTCCATTTGCAAGAGAATGAGCTATCTCCTTCATCCCACCCTGCTGCAAACTCAGATAAACTAAAAAAAGAATCCCAATTGCAAGATCTTGTCTTACAGAACAGAAAACTGAAATGAGAAAATGACTCAGAGCTTTAATGATGAGCCAGGGAAGTGAGATGAAGCTGCTTGAGCTGGAGAGGCGATGTCAGGGGAGAACCTCTGTAGGCTGCATAAGGCAGGTCACCCCTGGGTGCCTCATGAAAATAGAGAGGAATGGAAATGCTCATGTTTTAAAGTTCTTTTCCTTTTTCTGTGACTTTTACATATACAGCATTTCAGAGCAGAAATAATTCACTCTTCCTGCCAGCAATTACTGGACTGGTTCCACGTCTTTTGAAGATAATATTTTTGCATCTATTTGAAATGGAGAATTTTTTATTTTTTTTTTAGAGTAATTTCTCACTTGTTTTTCATTCGGGAGATTTGAAAACAAAATCGTGGCAGTCTCCATCTTTAGTACATCCTTCTCCAAGAGGCAATTACAGCAAATGTATACAGAGGGTACAGACACAAACTGTTTTCCTTGGCTGCCACTTGTGGAACATGCTCCAGGTTTCTAGTGAGTCTGTCCAGCCTTGCTGATGTCTGCTGCTGTGGCCTTTTCTCCTGTTGCTAGCCAGAAGCTCATTCTACCTGCTCTACCATCACACTTGTTTTTTGGCCACTCTTTTCTAACCACTTAATTTTCTCCTTTTCTCTGTCCCAGGGTTTGATATGATGGAAGTGTTTGGCTTAGTAGAGAAGGAATATTCCTCCGTTAAAGGTGTAGCCATGGAGCCGTTCATATTCAGCGGATCCCGCACCTTCACGCTGTTCAGGGACACTCAGCTCACCCAGAGGACCAGGTGGGAGCAGAGCTGCGACCAGCATTGTGCTCGCTGTTGGGCTCATGCATACACATTAGCTGTGCTCACGGCAAGGGGAGATCACTGATCTGTGTATGAGTGATGAAACCCCACCGGCAACTTCAAAATTAAATTGTAAAGATGATGAGCTAAACTTTTCATTGTCTGGAAAGCATGTCAGATGTTTTTCCGTAATACATGAAGAAATTAACCTTGGACTTGCCTCAAGATGAGTACGGGATACATCCTGCAGAAGTTAAGAGGACACAACATGGGTATTCATTATTCACTTCTGTGCAGCCCAAAATTTTCAATTTCCATTTTACAGAGTCACTTATTTTGCAGCGTTAGTTGCTGCGATGGACATAAGGCTTATGTCGCGTACAGGCACTGCACGGTCCTTCAGGCATTCTGCCCACAGCCACGCACACTTCAGTGATGGCATTTTGAGGTCAGGTTTTCATCTTCAGTCCCTCCTCCCAGCACGTCTGGTTTGCAGGCAGAGCTTCGCTTTAGAAAATATTTGTCTCCTGGCTGCTCTTGGTAGCTTGATCTTTACTGCTGAGAAGGAATAAGCACCGAGGGTTGTGGCTTGACCCTGTTTGCAGTGTACAGAGTCCCAGGGGCCAGGCAGCTCCCATGACCTCACTCATTTTTAATGATAATAAATCAGGAATGCTCTGACTCCTGACATTCAGTGCTACTTTGTTTAAAGCCTAATTACTGAGGCACTGGCTCAGCCTAATCTTAGTTAAAGAAGCAAAGCTTCTTAGAGTACACAGGATGGGGGAGATCCAGAGAGCTCTTTGGTGTAAATACTTGGAAAATCACGGGCAAATCCTTTTCTTCAGCTGGTAGGCATGCCTCTCCAAGGATATTACACCGTCAGAAGCAGAGAGAGAATAAGAAGCTGACATTACTTATGAATCAGTCCTGAAAAGATGCTTGATGAGTTGTGTATGCCCATGCAAATGCATCTTGTTTCAGATTACAGATGTATTTCAGGCATAACCAATTTGACCTTCTTCGCCTCCCTGCAGTTCTGCCCAGCGCTCCCTGACGAGCTTGGCAGCGGCTGCAGAGGAAGCCAGGTCCTGCCAGCAGCTGCTGACGGGCTTTGCTGCATGCTCATGAGTTCCAGAGCTGAGCCCAAATTCTGCAGCTGGGATGTGGGGACACAGGGGACGCTTTCTGGGGGCTCTGTGCTTATCCTTCCAGGGCATTTCTATCGATTTCTGATCAGACTTAAAACTATACCTAGTGGTGCATGATCATTGTTCTTCCTCCTTTTTGAAGGGGATGCTTGGGCAAGAGTTTTGGAGCCTGACAGCTTGTCTGATATTTTGTAAGCTCTACTTTGACAAGCATTAAATCTGCACTTGCTGCATCTTTGGTGCTCCCTGGGGCAGCTCTGGCAGTGATGGACTGACACTGACTGCACCACCTGGGTCTCCCCATGGCACCAGGGGAAGCTCCTCGAGGACCTCACAGTGTGTGCCCAGCACTCAGCTCAGGCTTTGACAGCCTGAGAGGGATGCACAAAACAGGGCCAGGCTCTCTTGTGGCATATCACATTCAAGTCCCATGGCCGAACCTTTTCTAAGCTGTCCTGCTGAAGAAACGTGATAGGTGAACCTTGTCTGTGAAGGATGCTGTCTTTTACTTTTTTACCACTTTAAGGAACCAATTCTTGTCTCATTTCAGCGACGTTCACCTCTTTGCAATCCCACCTGAGCACACCATCAGCTTCCTCCTGCGCCTCCTGCCCGAGACCCCCAAGGAGCCCTTTGCCGTGTGGCAAATAACAGACGAGGACTTCCAGCCCCTCCTCGGTGTTAACCTTGACCGTAAGGTTTCATGTTGAATACGTTAACTCCAGGTATTTGCATACCTTTCTGCAGGCAGCAGAACTCATTTGGGTATTCACTTGGAAATTTGGGGGGGGGTTACTTTTTTTTTTTAATTTTTTATACAGCAGCAGTTTTCAGGAAGCTTTGTTGTTGCTGGCAACATCACATTTTAAATGCTTCCTTGTGCAGTTAAAAGCTGAATTTTCATTTGTATTCTACTTGTAATATATCCTTCATTTTTACCTGTTATCTTTATTTTCCATTGTTTAGAAATATTTGATTATAACATATGAAATCTTTCACAATGTTTATGCTTATTTACTTATTATTGTTCAGTATGCGAGTGAAATCAAATTCTCTTTTAATTCTAAGTTCTTATTTGTCCTATTTTTCCCTGTAGCCAGTAAGAAATCCTTGACCTATTTCAACCATGACTACAAGGCTGACTTGCAGGAAGTCTCCTTTGACCAACAGGAAGTGAAGAAGATATTCTATGGGAGCTTTCATAAGGTCCTTATCAAAAAAGGGAGAAATGTAGCTCACTATCTCATTCCTCTGACAGTATTATGCCATCAACGTGTATTGTGCAAAGTGAGGAGTGATTATAAGCACTTTGCATCCAGATTGCTAGGGAACCAGCAAACCTATTCAATGTGCTCAAGTTTATGATGGTAGGGAGTTTAGGTTCATCCCATGTGCAAAATGCAATTTTATTGATTGCTTCTTAAAATGCATTGCACATTGGCTCATTTTTTAAATGGTAATGGGGATGGGTTAATTATAAGCACACATAATGGCCATCATTTTTGCATGTAATATATGGTAATAACACAAAATGGCATAGGAATATAATACACAGTGTATATTAAATTAATTCTTTGTAAAAGGCATGCATTTGCCATTTTGGTATTTATTTGTATAGAACGTATTCTCAAATATATGCTTTACTAAGGAGTCTGTGGAAGAGGTGCCTGAGAGGGGGCTGCCAGGGCAGTGATGAGCTCTGTCCAGAGGCAGCAGGGAATGAAGGGCTCTTTGGAGACCCGTGGGTCACTGCTATTTTCAGGTTCATTGGCCACAAAATGTTTATTGTCTCTGCAGATGCTTCCTTTTTCCTAGTCTAGTGCCCATCCACCAGGGCTGCCTGTTGAAGAGGCTGTGACTTCCCATGGGGATTGGTGGCTGGTCCCTTGTTTTTACCAGGACTCTTGCTTAAATTTCCAACTCTGGCAATGGGGCAGAAGGCGTTAGTGTGTTGAAAAGTCTCCGTGTTGCGTTGCTGAAGTCCAGCCTGGCTCTTTCCACCCAGGTGCACGTGGCAGTGAGCCGCTTCAAGATCAAACTCTATCTGGACTGTAAGAAAATAGCAGAGAAACCCATCAACACTGTTGGCAGCATATCTACAGCCGGCTTCATCATGCTGGGAAAAGTGACACGGACCAGAGGGCCCAGGAGTGGGTCGGCATCGGTGAGTCCCAGGAGGGGCACGCTGTGGGAACTGGGGGCTTAAATCTGGAGCTGACTGGGGTGTGCAGATGGAGAGGCGTTCAATCTCACGTCGTGCTGGCTCTGAACGCCTCCAAAGGCTGCTGTGACGCAGGATTGTGTCCTGATCCTGCTGATCTCCGTGATTTAATGAGCTTTCCTGGCGCAGTGTTTCTCTTCCTCTCCCCTCCTGCCTCTGTTTGAGGTCTGTGAGCAGAGGCAGCAGCGCCAGCGGGTCCCAATGCTTCATCCTCTGGGATGGATGAAGCAAACCCTGCCCCAGCAGGTCCCTGTGGACAGGAGGGGCAGTAAATCACTTCTGAAAGGGAAGGTTGTGACATCTGCCCCGAGTGGCACTGGGCAATGCCAGTGACTGAGGGCAACAGGTCCGGAGGGGCCTCGATCTCCATCGTGCTTGGGCTTGGGTCTCTGCATGCAAATGATGTGAAAACCATCTTCAGGATAGAAGCTCTTTGTCAGCAGCAATTTGAACTGAAACAATCCCAATGCTCAGTGCCAGCTGGCAGGCATGTCCTTATGGCATTGCAGAGCCCCCAGAGAGCCCGCTCCCTACAACAGGACAGAACAAGGAGAAGTTTGGGCTCACTGTCGTGCCCTGCAACAGCCCCATGTGTTGTCCAGAGGCAAAACCAGCCGTGTGTGCCATTGCCTGGGAGTCTGTTGCTGTATTTACCCCACAAAACAGGAATGTTAGATGTGCAGAATTAGGGGGAACTGCTCGGGGGGACTGTAGGAAGTTATTCACGGCTGTGAAGATTTTGCTCCTTGGCTCTGCATTTAGCTCTAGGAATGTAGGGGAAAACAGCACGTCAGTTGTTCTGCAACTTCCCTCGCTTCAAAGAAAAGAACAGTTTGTCCCATGTGCATCCCCACCTGCCTCCTTGCAAAGAGGGAAGCAGAGGTCTGGGGATGTACCAGGGAAAAAGTGGGCGTTCGAGTTCCCTGTAAGATCTGGGATCAACCATATAACAAGCCAGGAGACAATGGGATTCAAGCAGTATTTACTTATTTCCTAAATAAGTGTTAGCAGCTTAATAAGCAGTTTAGACCAATCACATTCCTGTCAGACAGCAGCCAAGGGGGCAGGAGCCTGTGCTCTCCCTGCCCCTCCTAAATTCCCCTGGCTAACAGCTAGCTGGTGAGGTGTAGCTGACTAACAAACAGCTCCAAGCCATCTCTGCTCCCGGTGCTTTTCAAGCCCAGCAAAGCTTCACATCTTCCACAGCTCCGCTGCCCTTGAGAAGACAGAGTGTCTCATTACTGGTTGTTGTGGAACTTTGTTTTATTTAAGATATCTTTTAATGCTGCTGATCTGTGGGGTTCACCTGTCTGTCTGCTGTGTGCCACGCTCCCTCAGCTGTACAGCTTGCTCGCTGTTAAATGTATGGATTGGAAGGAAAAACGGATGAGAAATTGTGTTAAGGAAATTAAAAAAATCCTCTCTACTTCATTATTTGTTGTTTAGCTCTCTGCAGTGCGTGCCCCTGCGTTAATCACTATGGGAAGATGTGGCAGTTGTGAGGGATGTGTGAGAGAGACAGGACAGGGTTCCTGGGAGGGGAGCACCTCTCTCCTGGGAGCTGCTGCCGTTGTATTCTTATGTCTATTCCCCTGAAGGGAGCGAAGAGAAGATTGTTTTCACATTTTGGCAATGCTGACACCCAATTACTTGGGGACCTGCCTGCTGCTGTGGGTTTGTGTGAAAAATCAGAAACTTGGCTTTTGCTTGGTGACTGGCTTAGCAGAGACCTGAAGGCTGATAAATCGCTCCGTGGTCAGGGCTACTTCTTATGGTATGGCTTTTGGGGCACGATACTGTTGGGACCATGTGGTGGAGTCTGTCAAACCATCACTGAAGATTATTTTAGCACTTGGACATCATGAGGTTTGGGGATGGATCCCGTGTGCCACTGTTACCTTCTCGTCACCTCTCTTTTCTCCCCCCCAGTTCCAGCTGCAGTCTTTGCAGATTGCGTGCAACAGCTTAGGGGCAGAGGAGGACAGATGCTGTGATCTTCCTGCACTGGTAAGACAAGAGGGATGGCTCTGCTAGCCGAGATGGGGCTGGTGATGATGGAACGCCCCCATGGCACTGGAGTGACACTGCAAATGATTTTGGCGGACACAAGAAGTGTCTTTTATACATCACTTTTGCCTCATTTCTTGGGAATATCAACAGGATGTGTCTTGGTGGAGTGAACAAAGGTGTTTGCTTCAAAAAGCAAGATGACTGAGTCCTAAGGCAGTGCATATCCCTCCTGTCATGAGCCCATCTATGACAGCACCTTGACAATCCTAAGGTTTTGCTGCCAGCCCTCAGCCCTCAGGCACAACATCCCCTGCTCCTCCCTTCAAATCCCTGGCACAGAAGGTTGCTTTGTGGGGCGTGTGAATACTTAGCAAGGAGCAAATTATCTTTCTGAATGTCATGCAAATTTCAGGCAGGGCTGGTTCGTATACACATACATGTATACTGCATAAATGTGCTATTTGATAGAAAAATAAGACACTAGAATTTTTACAAAAATCTCTTTGTGGTAGAGAAAATTTGTGTTTTTCTCCACTGGAAAGATTGAATTTCGAAACACTGAAAATGTTACCTGTCATCCACTCCACTTCTGCTGCATAGCTGCTCACATCACCTCGGTTTTCTTTCCTTTCAGAGAGATGAGGAGACCTGCCCGACCTTAGCTCCTGCCTGCTCTTGCACTTCTGGCCGCCCAGGCTTACCAGGACCTCCAGGGCCCCCTGTAAGTTCACCCTTCCACATGTTCCTCCAAAGCAGTATATATTGCATATAACTTGCTTGATGCTGTTCAGGCACCCCAGGCTTGAGGATAATATTCCTGGGGCTCCATGAGACCTTATGCTCCATCTCCTGTCCTCATTCCAGGTTAAAACAGGGCAGCTCTTCGCTGCCCAGCACAGCCCCCAGAGCTTTGTTTCTCTGTGCACGTTGCAGCATTTTGGGAGTGCAACAGCTGCACTGGGAACAGGCTGAGCATTTCCTTGTGCCACGTTAATCCTCTTAGGAGAGGGGGACAGGCTACCCTCGGTGCGTGTGCATGCAGAGATTTCGTGGATCACCAGCTCTGAAATTCTTTGTAAATGCCAAGACAAAAAGAAAAAAACAGAAAACAACAACAACAATAAAAAAAAAAACCCTTCCTATCTGGATTCTCTGTTAAGTGGGAGCCTGATGAGTGTCTGCACTTATGGGCAGCGTAGAGAGAAAGGGGAGACTTGGCAGTCCTGCCTGTCCCCAGGGCTCACTCTCTTCACAGTGAGCATGACCTGCAAGGAAACCATGGAGAAAACGGGGAAAGTGATAAGTCTTTAAGTATGCAGTGTGTTCCAGGAAACAGTCTAAATAGATGCTAGGAAATGGTTATCAAAATAAAAATATAAATCTGCATTTTATAAGTTTCAGAGAAAACATTTTATATGTGCACAGCAGCCAGAACCTGACAGCCTGACCTGGGCACCCGATTTTGGCCACTCCAGGTGCTTTCCTCATGGAAAGCAACCATGAAACTATGGCCTCCTTGCTCACCTGGCGAGGCTTTAGATCACCCCTCACATTGCTGTGGTTTCACTGTGACTTCAGCTCCTTTGCAAAGAACAGCTCCTCGATGCAGTAATTACACGCTCATTCCAGTGGAAGTTTAATTACTCAGCACACTCCGCTATCGCAGTGTGCTTCAATATCATAAGTGCATAATTACCATCTCGCATGGCCCTGTGGTTTAAACATCTCTGCAGTACGACTCTTTAAAGAGCAGGATTCTTTTAAGCATTAGGGAAAATACGGTTTTGACACACAACCTTATTCTCACACCATCAAGCCCTTGGTAATTTGCTGCAGTTACAAGAGCACTCGCTGCTACATTTAAAACTCTTTTTGCTCAAAGCCAGCAAGGCTGTGTCCCACCTTGGGTGTGTCGCTGTCCTTTATTTTTTTATTTTTTTTGAGCATGCCCTTCTGACTTCTGAAATGGGCTTCTGGGTGCTTCTGAAAACACTTTTTGCAAAGTGCCTGCTTGTATTCCTTAATCCAAATCCATTGTTTTTTTTTTTTTTCAGATTCAAGAATAGAAACTTTCAGATTAAGTTCACATTATTTTAAGGTTCACATGGTATGGTTCATGCCAGAAGATTAGTTTCCTGTCTAATCCAGCAGTTCTGAGGATGCTGAGCTGAGCTGGGTCTCCCCAGCGCCAGATATTGTCCCTGATCTTAGCGTCTGTGTCTTGGGATGATTTTACAAACACCAGCCTGGTCCCAAAGGGCTGCAGGCACAAGCCCCTCTTTATTTCTTCTCCAGAACCTTCCCATGTTCACGTGTGAGCCCTTCTCCATTTATTGCATGGATTTGCTGGGGGATTGGAGGGAGGAGGTTGAAGAGGTTAAAACTTCAGCTCTCCTCACTGGTGGTGAGTGTGATGCAGCCGTGATGCAGCCACTGCCAGGCACCCAGGGCTGTGTTGTCCTTTCTCCTCCTCTTCCACGTTTGCTGGATGACTCAAATAATTTTTTATTGTCTCCATTTTGTGAGATCTCTCTGGGTCAGGAATGATCTTACATCATTTGTATATAGCAAAATGCGCCAACTCCCATCCCATAGGCTTTTGTTCACACTGCTGTAAGGATTACGATATTATTAACAAAAACTTTGTGTTTTACTGGCAGGGCAGCCCTGGGAGGAGAGGACCGCAAGGAGAGCAGGGGGAGCCAGGGCCCAAGGTGAGTCCTGGTGCTCAGCACCACCACTGGCCTCCTTTGCAGGGTGTATCAGAGGCAGGATGCGCAGCTGGGTGTGCTCGGTCCTGGTGTGAGCTTGGTTCCCTGGGCTGGGAGCTGCCACACTGCAGCACAGAGCCTTAGAAAGTGATGCACTGAGGAGGACGGGATCACATTATTAATTAAATGCTCAGTTGGGCTATGGAAATTGAGGTGATGGGCCTGATGGTGTTGAATTAATGCAAAGTATGTGGTCAGCAATTTTCTTAGAAAGCAGCTTGCTGGAGAACGGTCAGGTTTGTGCTGTGCTTGAGCTGCAGCTCTCTCATTTTCTTCCGTGGAAGATGCACCAAAACCTTGCACCTAAAAGGCAAAGGCAGCTGAGGTTACTGGAGACTCCACTGCCCTGACTTCATCTTGAATGCTGTAGATAGTTCGTGCTGACCCAGGTCATGCAGCACAACCCATGTGGAGAGAAGGAGCTAATTGCTTGCTTTCTTTGATTTCATGTCTTTGGCTTTAGGGTGAACCAGGCCCACCCGGAAAAGTGGGGCCAGCAGGCCCCAGTGGCCAGCAAGGCTCTCCAGGCTCCCAGGGAATCACGATTCAGGGTCCTGTGGTATGTCATCTCTTCCACTGCCTTTTTCTGTCTCCTGCTCTTTGCAGTTAGAACATGCTCCAGAAATCAGTGTCCCCATAATCCTCCCCTCCTCCCACCCAAAACCTGGCCTATGTATTGACATCATCCTTATTAACAGCTAGACAGCTGCGCTAGAGAGAGGTGCTGATCGTTTCCTTCATGCTGATGAGGCCTGGGTTTTAGTCATTCTGGCAAAAAAACCTGCTTCTGTCCAGACTCTCCCTAGCGTGCCTTTAATGAAAACAAGCCCAGAGCAGATTTCAGGCATTTCTCTTTGCAGCGATCATCATCGCTTGGCAAGGAGCAGAGGTGGAGGCTGCTGCGTGCGTGTCTCGGACAGCAGAATCCCCACGAACGTGCTGTGGTTGCAAAGCTCCCCGTAGCATCACCCAGGAGCAATGCAGGATGTGGATGTGTAGCAGCAGGATGCTTCCCTTAAAGGCTGTTACAGCATGCTTAACCACATGCTTTTATTTTAATTCAAAGGGACCACCAGGTATAAAAGGAGAGAAAGGAGACACTGGAAGTCCTGGCGTGCAGGTAATGAATGGCAGACACCATTCTGTTTAATTATCTCAAAGATTTGCCTATTTTCTCCATTAACTAATTAAAACAAGGCTGAAAAGCTGTAGAGTTGTACCTGCTGTCTGCTTGGAAACTGTTTCATTGCGGAGTGTCATCGTCCCAAGGGAAACTGAGTCAGCTGCTGGGAAAAGGAAAGCCCTGTCTGGAAGCTAGAGATAATGCAATTAATGGTGGGGTGACTGTGACTGCTCTCTTTCATGAATAACTCTGTTTCTTCTTCCATTTTTTTTTTTCCTATTTCCCTTGTTACAAGATGAAGTAGGGAAATAATAACCTGATGCCAACTTTACCCAGCAATTCTGATTTACAGGGCATTCCTGGCGTGCAGGGAGCTCCCGGCAGGGATGGTCTTCAAGGTGCAAAGGTAAAATACCTCTCAGTTTTTGTTCATGGGTGCCTAAAGTCCAGCTTTGAGTGTACCCCGGACATCCAGCTCTCCTAATGCACTGGTGGGATTGGAGTAAAAAAAGAAATACTGGGTAATTTCAGGTTTGGTCAAATTTGCATGACTGACCAGGTGCCAACACTCCTGCCTGCTTGGCAGATGTGTTTTTTACCCATTTCTGTCAAGCTCCTGGTAAAAGCATCACAGGGAGAAACCACCTCACTGCTTACTATGTCTCGTTGAGTCCTCTTGGAAATGCTTGACTGGATTTGGTTTTGCAGGGGGTGAGGGGACTAGAAGGCACTGCTGGGCCTCCAGGACCTCCTGGACCAAGGGTGAGTAAAAGGGCCATGCAGATCTGTTTGGGATCTCTTCCTCAGCAGGAGCTGTCCAGCTGCCATCCAAGGGTGTCAGGGCAAAAAAAAAAGAGCTTAAACATAACAGCTGGAAAAAAAAAAAAATAAAAGTAGTGTTTTTTTTTTTTTCCCTCTCCTTATTTTTTTCTTCCCTTTAAAGGCTCCAAAGGACACAGAAACTTCATAAATAGGAGAGGACCAAGTGATGCTCACTTCCCACCCTCTAACCTGCAGTTACTGTTGTAAAGTTTTAAAGGCAAACACAGGTTTTAAAGGGGGGAAAAAAAAAAAAAAGAAAAAAGAAAAAAAGCCAGCAGCATGGTATTAGCAGTCTGAAGAAAAGGGTTATGCTCTAGGCTGTCTCTAAATCTGAATATATAATGAAGGAGCTAAAGCCTGTAGGGTAAAACAACACGTTGCAGTTCATTGGTAAAACTCAGCTTTGCTGGCCTGACTGTAGTTGAAATACTAATAGGAGATGATGTGAGGATGACTCACACATGATACACTCTTGGCATTGTCCTCGTGGCTGGATGAGGTA